>NC_067135.1:1977319-3414819 GCF_021347895.1 Acanthochromis polyacanthus | reverse complement strand
TATTAAAAACATATTTTCCATTAATTAATGTACTACAGCTTCTCCAAGCCTTACTGCGTGTCTCAGTGAGGACATGTTCTTGTAAAAGGCCAGTAACAGCACAGAGTGAGGTGTTATTGTGTTAGATGTGCTGAATTATGAAGTGACCCACCCAGACGTCTGCTGGGGTTTAAGCAGGAAGTGACATCATAAACCTGTCACTAACCATTTCCTCTCACGGGTCACCTGCAGCCGATTGGGTTCAAACACTGTCACGATTGAAATTTTCCTCCTGTTGCTCTCTGTGCACGTTACAGCGGTAATATTTGAATAAAATCAAAATTAGATTGACCGGTTTTAACGTTTTCATTGGAGAACAGAGGAATACGAAAAAAGACGGGAAGGAGAAAGTGAGATATAAAGAGACACCGTGAAGGAATGACAGCATGGGAGACGTTACGGTTTGAGGTGGATATGACACACACACACACACACACACACACACACACACACACACACACACACACACACACACTGCTGAACAGCTGGGCAGCACATTAACTAAATGAGAATGTGCACATGACTCAGGAAGGTCAAAATGAAGAGAAGGATGAACAAAGGATGGGAAAAGAAAGCCTAAAGCGCTGAATTCTTTTAGCTACACACACATCACACACACACACACACGCAACAATCCTGACATGCTGCGCGTACATTCCTGCTGCCTTCAGGCCTTTTTTCTACTAAATTAACCCTGTAAAAACCCATATATATATACATATATATATATATATATATATATATATATTATATATATAATATGTATGTTATCTAATATATAATTATTTTGCTATTTTTTTCTTGCATTTATTATATATGCTGTATTTTTTCTTCTACATTTGGGTTTATACATAGTAGTAGTAGTAATAGTAGCAGCAGTAGTAGTATTATTTTTTACTTGTATTTTTTTGCAATTTTTTTTCTAGATTTGGGTTTTATGCATATATATATATATATTTAGATTTTTTTGCTTATTTTATTTTTCTTTATATTATTTTATCTTTTGCTCATTTTCTACTAATATTATTTTTAATATTTTAATATTTTAATTTTTTTTTCACTTTTTTAAATTTTTTGTCTGTATTTGGGTATATTTACACTCACATATATAGTTGGTGGGTGACAAACATATATATGCTTGTTTTTTCCTCATTTTGTCCTGTATTTGGATTTATACATTATTATTATTATTTAAATTTTTCAGTTTTACTTCATTTTTTTCTATATGTGCTCATTTTCTACTATTATATCATTTAATTTTTTAGCAAATTTTTGTCTGTGTTTGGGTATATTTACACACATTGCTCATTTTCTTCTGTATTTGGATTTATACATTATACTATTATTTATTATCTAAATTTTTCAGTTTTACTTCATTTTTTTTCTATATTTGGGTCTTACAGGGTTCAGCCTGCGGCGTCCACATTAGAATCTCCTGCGTTTCAGTCCCTGGAAAATGTTTTGACCACAACGTGAATCGGCCTCATCACATTCCATCAATCATCTGGAGAAAGACTCAGCTTGTCTTGTTCCACTTGCGTTCTGGTGTGAAGGAATGCGGAGGCGATAGGTGCAGATCTGAGTGCATCCACTCTGCAGAGGGTTTTTTTTTTTGTCTCTCTGGATGCTATTAGTCTGCTCTCTCTTTCTCTCTATGGGGGATAGGGGTTTCTTTGCCGTCTCCACCTGCAGGCTTTTTAATAAACAGCCTTTATCTGCGATCAGACTAGAAAAACAAGGGCAGAAGTTGGTGTTATATTCTCCAAACAGGAAATGGAAGCCGACTGGCGGTGGAGCAGCGTGTTTAGGGGTTTAGCAGAATTATGAACAAACAGCCGAGACTTAGACGAAAAAAAATTAAAGGATTCCATATTTCTGTGTAGTGATGATTCTACTTTAAACCTGCAAGAGTCAAACATTTCTTAATCAATCAGCTATGGAGTTTTTGTGTCTTCCAGCTCATTGTTTTGCTTTTACAATCATATCTTTAGTCAAAGAAGCCACACATACTATAGATGCTGCATCCATTTCCTTCTAAATCAGTGCTATGAGTTTACCAAATGGTGTGAACAACATGATCAGCAGCCACATAAATCACAACCTGCCCTCCCAAATTACAAACCCACACTCAGGAGTTCCACATCAGGTCCGTAAGTCAACATCACCGGCTCAATCCCGGTAAAAAAAAGCAGCTACAGACAAACAGGTGTTGTTTTGGGTGCTGTGAGGCATTCAGGGACCTTAAGTTGTGGCTGTTAACAAGTCCAGACCAGTGGGTTGACCTACATTGATGCATTAATAAGCCGCACTGTGCATGAGGAGGTGATGCGAGGTCCAGATGATGCCGCTCTTTCTTCTAACTTTATTGCGTTCGTTCTTTGTTTCACAGCTTGGGAGGCAACATCTGTTTGCATAGATGTGTGCGTGTTCGTGAAGGTATTCCAGGAGGGGAAGGGAGACGAACGACGCCGGCGACAGAACGAGGGGTCCGAACAGTTTGTGTACGCAGTGTTAGTAATACCCGCAGCGAACAGTCGAGCAGAAGAACAGCTGTGCGTGAGGCACAGCGGGAAAAATGTGATGACACCGTATAAATCCGTCCGCTCCACTCGCCAGCTAGTTCCACGTAACCAGGAAACGCCGTAAGTCCAGGACATTGTAAACCGAAGACCTACTGGATGCTGTCACCGTGGTTAGAATCGTAAAAATGAGGGTGATTGTGTTACTTTTTTTTAAAAAAAGAAGAAGAAATGACTGAGAATCTGAGAACTAAAGTTTGATGTTTGTTGACCCATCCATCCACCGCCTCCGTAGGCCGACCGTCACTACTGTGGATGCTGTTGCTCCACAAAAACTCAAAATCTTACCAAGTCTGTTTGTCTTATTTTTAGTCTAAATGTCTAATCCCACTAGCCTAGCCGCGCTAGACAACCCACGGCAACGAATTTAATTCTCTGCCAGGGTGGGTCTAGTTACCCTCCATAAGGCTCGAGGCTGGATTCTCCTAAAACTGGCCGGACCAATCACCATGAAGTGTAGAGTCAGAAGGCGGGCGTAACGAAGTGACGACAGAGGCGCGACGATTCTGACAGAAACAACCGGCGCACAATAAACAATTATCTTTCGACTCGGCTTTGGCCACAGCCCTTAAAGATTTGAAGCTAAAATTCAACTTGAAAGATAAACAAAGGACGGCACTGAAGTGTTTCATTGAGAAGAAAGACGTATTTGGACTTATGCCGACGGGATATGGCAAATCCTTAATATACCAGTTGGCTCCGCCGGTTGGGAAGCTAATGGGACTCTAGGAACTATGTCAGCCTATTCGTTGCGTTGATTGGTTGTATACCTACCCAATTGCTGCAGAGGGATTTGATAGACAACCTTTTAAAGGCCTTCCTCCCTGTCGAGCTTCCCTAGACCCTTGTGCCGTCAGAAACATGAGTCTAGCGTGGCTAGGCTATAATCCCACTTGATTTAAGACAAATTCACTTTAAAAGAGACATTTCAGCAAAAGATGGAGGGACTTGTTTTAAGACAACGCATCTTAAATATCTTGTTAAGTCAAACAATCTTGAAATTATTTTGAGTTGAATTTTACAAGACACAAAGATCAACCAAAATCCAGCAAATTTCACTGGATTTTGGTTGATTTTTTGTGAAAGGTCTTAAAGAAAATATCAGAAGTTTTACTGATATATATGTAATCACTTTTGATATTTTTTTCGGATTTTTTTTGAAGATTTTTACTCAATTTTTGAAAACATTTTCTTGCCAAATTTGGGGATTTTTTTGTAAATAAAACTTGAAACTTTTAAGGAATTGTTGAAATTTTCTTCCTGAAGGTTTTTGCAAATTTTCAGAAATTTGGGGAATTTTTTTGCAGGTTTTTTTTATTATTTTTTTCAGACAAAGAAACAAATATTTTTGGTTCATGTAAATGAAGACAGCAGGAGGGTTAAAACATCTCAAGTTAGGAGGTTACATGAAAGCAAAAATCTATTTTTAACAGAAAAACTCGTTTTTTTAAGCATATCTGGCTTATTTTAAGACACCTAATCTTGACAATCCTGGTAAAACGTAGCTTAAAATAAGTTTTCCAAGCTAATTTTAAGATCTCAATATTCTAAATATCACATCTTATGTCAAGGAATCTTACCAAGACATTTTTCACTTGTTCTATTGGCAGATTTTTTCACATCATTGAAGGTAAAAGTTATTTGAAATAAGTCTTTTTTTTCTTGTTTTGAGAGGGGCATTTTTCCAGTGTGCTCTTTCACGCAGGATTATTTACATGAATATTATCTCTAGTTTGGTGGACCAACCCGCAGCAATGGAGAACATTTTTCTATTTATTTTGATTTATGCCACACCAGAATCTGCTGTGTGCAGAAACAAAGGGTAACACATGCAGATATGCCAGCAGATGGACTCCAGAGCTGCAGTACAGTCCGACAAAAACCTCCCATTAAGTACTTTCAGCAGTTCTCAAGTCCAATTATGAGCCAAAGTCTCAGTCAAACAAACCCTCATGAGTAATTAAGCATAAATCGCATGTGTGTCGGCTCTCGGTCATCCAGGTAATCCTCACATCTTAATCACAAAGTTTTCACGTCTGAGCGTGCTTCACACATCTCACGTCATTTTCCCACAGTATGTGTTTTTACATAACTGAGAGCAAGTGTTTTCATTTTTGCAATTCAAGGTATTTGAGTTTTCCAACAATTAGCAGCGCTTGACAGCCGTTATTTTGATGAGCGGGGCCCTGCTGTGTTCGTATGTTGAGCACACACTTGACAACACAGGTGGTAAGACGCACATTCCTGTCACTGACATCGCACTGTTCCGCTTGTCAACGCCTGGAGGCGACGCTGAAAGAAAAGCAGCGTTTAATGTGAAAAATACAGAGGGGAAGACTGCAAGCTAGCAAATGAGGTTCAGGTTTTAAAACGCGATCCTAAAAGTGGATTTGTGATCGGAAATTTACCTCAAGATAAATCACAATTTGTTTCGGAACCATTTTCCTACTTTAAATCTGACTAAGTAGAAGTCTAAAGCCTGTAATTCTGCTGAAATCTTCCATCTATATTAAAAAGCAAAACACAGATTTTTGATTGAGTCGCAGTGTCGGTCGGCGCTGAGTCACAATCTCTGAAAGAATTCTCGTTATAAATTCTTTATCAACCGTGAAAGCTGGAGTCCTGCGTTGAATCGAAACAGTGCGTAGCAATGACTTAATCGAGGAAAAGTAAAACGATAGCTTGGTTTGTAATCAGTAACAGAGGGTAATACAACAAAGAACAAAAGAGGTATCTGTAGCTAAACCTGTGCTATTTTCTTTATCACAGCTTAACCTCACTATTTTGGGGAACATTCAAACATCCGATGGGAAAATTCTGCTGAAGTGACTGTTTGGTGACTCAGCAGCTCTGTCAGGGTGAACTTGTGGTCACTCAGATGACCATAAAACCAGATGTTAACATGATTATTAATACAAAACACAAACTCGGGAAGTGTTTAGTTGTGACAGCATCATCATCTGCGTGCAAAGAAACCTACATTTTGGCCAAAGAGAAGACCTCCTGTCAGTTAAGGCCACGTGAAAGGATCTAACTGATGGGAAAATGTTGTTCCATTAGACTTCCGTTATCGCAGATATCTTGGTTGCTGTCCGTTTGAAACAACTCCAAAGCTCCTCAAAATAGAAGATCTCTGATTTAGCCTAGCATCTGTGAACCATTTAGCAAAGTGCAGCTAGCTTTTAACAGGAGCTCAGTGCCTCATTCAGATGAACACCGCCCTTAAAACTCGCGTTACACTGCTCCCTTAAACTCCCTCTAGTTCTCTTTAAATGCATCTACTCTGGAGTAAACCCAAGCCACACCACTCTACTCCATTTGCCTTTAGCTTGGATGTGGCTGAGGCGCTAACGATACGTAGCTCTTCCGTCCCTTTAACTGTATCTCCTCATCCCTCGCTTCCAATCGCTACCATGTGAGGGATGCTTGGCAGTCAGAGTTTGAGTTATTTCCATCTCTTATCATCACTATCAGCCTTGTATCCTCTTCTGAGGAACACAAAGGGCAAACTAAGATGTTTACTGAGTTGGTAACCCACATTAATAACGATCCATTTTAGCTGCACTGATTGATTTTTTTTATTGTCCACTTGGGGACCGACTGAAAGCTAAATATTGGCTAATTCTATATTGCATGTACTAGATACTAATCATACCTTTATACTGCTGCATCAGCTACACTGCAAAAATTTCACCAATCCTATTTGTCTTATTTTTAGTCAGAATGTCTCATCCCACTTGATTTAAGATAAATTCACTAAACACAAGACATTTCAGCAAGATGGAGGGACTTGTTTTAAGACAGTGCATCTTAAATATCTTGTTAAGTCAAACAATCTTGAAATTATCTTGTTTTGACCCTCCTGTTGTTCTGCTGGTCAAACTGACCTGTTTTAAAGTTTTAAAATGTGGGGAAAAATATTTTCACAGTGAAAACTTCCACATTTTCTAAAATCTTTGGGGAAATTTTTTGAACATTTTTTGGTGGAAATAAAGTAATACTTTATAAAAATGTTTCTTTAAGAACATTCAGAAAAAAATCAATCAAAATCCAGCGAATTTTGATGGATTTTGGTAGATTTTTTTCTGAATGAAAATATTAGATGTTTTACTGATATATATGTAATCCCTTTAGATATTTTTTAAGATTTTGTTGGGAAGATTTCTACTCATTTTTCAGAAATATTTACAATTTTTATATTTTTAAAATTTTTTATTTCTTGTCAAATTTGGGGATTTTTTTTTTAAAAAATAATTTTTTAGGGGAAACTTCTTACTGATGATTTTGCAATTTTTTTATGAATTTGGGGAATTTTTGGCTGAATTTTTCATTTTTTTTCAGACAAGGAAACAATATTTTTGTTGCCGTAAATGAGGACAACTGGAGGGATAAGACACCCAAGCTTGACAATCCTGATAAAAATACAGCTCAAAATAAGTTTTCCCAGCTAATTTTAAGATCTAAAGATCATATCGTACTTCAAGAAATCTCACCAAGCCATTTTCACTTGTTCTATTGGCAGATTTATTTCAAGGTAAAAGTTCCTTGAAATCAGTTCTTCTTGTCTTGTTTTGAGAGGAGCATTTTTTCCAGTGTAGGTAACAGAAAATAAACAAAGTGACAAAAGTCAGTCGTCAAACTGATTTTAGAGCATCGGTTCTAACTAAAATATTCCCAATATTGAATACTTCCTTGTTCTTTTGCAAAATTTATTCACTTTTCCACTTCAGAGGCCTTTGTTTGCATCAACAGCACACTCAAAAAATGGCTATATTTTGTAAATGCACCAAGGAGGTTTATTACTGATATCTGGAACCAACATATAATATAGTAACACAAACATACGTCTTCATTGAAAAGCCTGTTTTCTCATTTTCATGTTTAATTCTAAGAGAACCTTTTAACATTCATCCTTCAGGATTGAGACTTTTACTGTTAAAAATAACTCAGGAAGAGCTTGAGACTAAAGAAAGCGAAGTTGTGCATGTCTAAAAGAATTCATTTTTATCAGAACTGGTTAAAGAGCATGCTACTTTTCTAGTTTAAACACTAAATTCAATAATCTGACAACCCGATAACCAGTTGACCCTTACTTTATTCAGTCAATTTTCAAGTTTATGCACACTAAACACTAAAAACCTGTCTGGTTGGAGTGTGGATTTGGGACACTTTGTAAAGTTGTTAAAACCAACAGACCTGAGTGAAGTTTCTTGCTAGCAATAGCATTATTTCTGAGTTGTGTTTCCATCCAATTAATACATACAAATTCAGTTTTTTCATGCTCAGCACTGAATACAGTAAAAACAATTTTACATGTATGTGTGTGTTGTACTTGTGCTACGTTATGGAATCCAGATACTTTTTTTTTTTTAAAGCTGAAATATGCTTCAAATTACAGGGGCTGTTAGGTAGATAAATGGGTTTCGCTTCAGGTGATGAAGAACGTCTGAGTCAACATGAACTCAAGCATAACAGAGGTGTGTGTGTGTGTGTGTGTGTGTGTGTGGAGTAAGCGAGCGTGGAAGTCAAGCAGGTAAAGGAAAGTTCTTCTCCATTAAGATGTCATCCAGACGGAGCTGCAGGGCAGGTAGAATAAAAGCATTACAGCGGGGAGGGGAGGGTTTAGCTCTGAGTATGTAAAGGAGAAGATGTCAAGGAATTTAACAGATGAAACCCCAGAGCTGTGAGTCACTGTCTGAGGGTGTGCAGTCAGCTCTTCACACAGGTCAGCGAGGTTGGTACACAGGAGAGCCTTTGTCTCACTCTTCTGTCTTTCTCATCCACTCTAAAAAAATATCTCCAGCAAACGTCCCCACAGAACGCCGTTATTTCCATCCCATCGCTCGTCGCATTTGCACTCTTCTCACTTCACTTCTGCTCTTTCTGTTGCACCTACACTTTGGATTGTGTTGCTTATTGGGGAGTCATTCCAGAATCGGAGGCTTCAAAGTTTTTCAAACAGCTTCACAGACACAATCACAAAGTAACTCACAATACTAATTCTGCAAAATTGCAAGAAAGTCATCTGCAATACATCACAATGTATGTTGATATTTTGGAGGATTTGCAAAGGTGTGACCGAAAATGGCTCAATAGCGCCACCTGGCAAATTATAAAAAGAAATTAAGGCCGGTATGTGTCACCTTCAGCTATGAAATTTGGTACACATATGTAACACGTCAAGACGCACAAAAACGTAATTGACGACCATACCTAAAACACAACAGGAAGTCGGCCATTTTGAATTACATGCCATATTTTGGATGATTTTGAACCAATTTTTGCACATTTTCAAACACTTCAGACTCCAACAGAGTCTCCAACAGGTCAAATTTGGCCAGGCATGGGTGATCAAAAGTTATCAAAATGCTCCATAAAAGTTTAAGGGCATGGAAATAGCAGCCCTCGGAATTTCGGTGTTCTACCATGACACAGGAAGTGCTGTCCAACTAGCCTGCCTCAAACTTTACATGTGTGATCAAAATGTGGTCCTGATGACATACATAGGTCGATATACATTCACAGTGATTGCGCCACCTGGTGGACAGCTTTGATATTTTGTCAACAACAATGCTATAGGCTGCCACCTGGTGGACATGCTTGGATTTGCTGACTACCAAGGATGCGAGGAAACTTGCAGCAATTTTCAATTTTAATTTGTTTTATTTAGCTCTCTGACATTTTTTTTATCACAGTCTGCCGTTTTCTCCCTTCGTAAGGTTCTTCTTAGTTGCCTTTTATTCATTTTACCCTTCTATAGTGCCACCATAAGAAGCCAGAAAGCAGTGGTAAGAACTGGTTAAAGCGGTCAATCCAGTTAAATTATTTAGATTTTACAGTAGTGCAACACTATTGTGCTCCAGTGTATTGATGTCTGCACAACACTGGGGCAAATACAACAAAATAGATTAACATTTTGACCCATCTACAACAACACACAGTCTTATGCAGGATCACAGCGAGGGTGTGAGTGCCAACAAAATCCAATCTCACCCAACAACACAAAAAAATGTTACAAAGACTTGCATTGTGTTGGTCTTTCTTTACTCAAGTCGTACATTCTTTTCATTTCCTTGTCTGGGTTTCAGGTCATCTTGCCTGAGGAGGTAAATAGGGGTTGGAGGAAACTGTAGGAGCTCAGGATATATGTGTGTGTACAGGTGTGTATTTGCACAAATGCAGCCTCACTGTATGTGTGCAGAGTGTGTTCATGTGCATACATGCACGCGTGGTATTATGCATCTTGCAGTGTTGATGAGCGGAGGTGAAGAAGTGTTAGCAACAAGACAATGCCCACTTAAATCAAAAACACAACCATCCGGCCTCAAGACAGCCAACATGTCGAAGTGTCAGTGAGACGTTCGAGGACGGAAATGTCCTGACAACTTGTTGTTGCAGGTTTACCACAAACTTCCCCTTTGGAAAACTTCCTTCCTCCCACGTGTCGGCATTCAACACCTTCAGTCCAAAAATCGCTCCTTGTCCAGTATAACGGATGCCAACTCCCATCTCGTGATCTGCACTAGACTACACAGTGATAGCTCCTCCTTTAGAGATGACACTAGCACCATTTACAGACTGGTTTTCTCATTCAGCTTCTTGCTCTCAATGTGGATCCAACATAAACACATCATTTTCTACCACAGTTACAGGATTTTAAAGGAGAGATTTCTGTATTCATGTCACTGCTTTCAGTCAGTCGGTTGCATCAGAAGGAAACTGACATGAATAAAGTTCTGTCGGTCCAGCATCGCAGTCAAACGTTCTTCGCTTTCCAGACCAGCGTCTTCTTCTAGCACCTTCCTTAATGTTGTGCTAGGCCTGCCAGCCCTTCTGATAGTATCAGGTTTCCATAACAACGACGAGCTGCTTCATTGTGGCTGAACTTAGCATCGCTAAATTCCAAATGGGATAACAGATCAGGGCTGACATTTCTTGAACTGTACCGTTGAAATGCATTTAAAAGATCCCACAAAAGACAATTACGTCAGGTCTGAACTCTGGACAGACGCAAGCTAGCTTCCAGTCTTTATGGTTACCCTCATCCTAATTTAGAATGAAGGGTCACAAAGGCACCCAAATACTAGAATAAAGAAAGCTTTTTTTTAAACAACACAGTACTGGATTTCCACATTGTGCCATTAATCATTTAACAGTTTGCATCAGCGGCTGTCAAATAATAGACAGATTTAGTTTTGGGACACGACAAAACAAACAAGCCCAGAGAGAAAGCAGAGGGTGAGGTGAAGAAAAAGGAATGATGGTTTGCTGAACTTGTATTGACAGACACTGAACTATCCAAACACATTAGCAAAGCTGCAGATGCCGGCCGTGTCCCGACTTGAAGTTCAGCAGCTCGGCCTCGTAGCGCAGACGTTGCAATCATGCATTTTGTCTCAGTCTTTTAACAAGCGCAGACAGGCAGAAAGAGACAGAGTTAGCCCAGACAGACAGATGCGTTCTGCCCTGAAAGTCACTTTAAGCTCTGCTCGGTGTAAAACATCCTGTTCAACTCATAAGTCAGCCTCAACATCTCATAGATCCGGTCATTCATCTATAGATAGCTCTGAAAGTCTTACAGAGGACATTCACAGCCAATGATTCACTCAATTATGATGTCTGGAGCGGTTGTGGGGCTGATTTAAGAGCTTTCTAATGAATCATGATGTGAAGAAAAGTCAGCGACTAGCAGACAAAGAGGTCAAACCAGCAAGTAAGAGTGTCATCGTAAAGTTGTTTAACCCTTAGATGCATGAGTGGGTCAAAAATAACCCTTTAAGGTTATTTTCTTGCAATATCTTTGCAATGAAAAGTTTTTCTCATTTCATTTTCCAGATTTTCCTCAAAAAACACGATTTTGACATCATTGCAGTAAAATTTTTAAGTTACCTTTAATACTTTTAAAGAAAGTGCAATGTTTGTATTACTACTCAAAGCTCTTTATCACTGATAATTAGTGGTGGGACGCAATTTTAGAAATTAATCTAATTAATTACAGGCTTTGTAATATAGACACAGACATACAGCCCCTGTCAAAAGTTTTAAATCTTTTGACAGGGGGTGTACACGTGAACTTAAACAATAAAAATGCTTGTTTAATTTACATTTATCTGCATTTTTCATCCGTCTACTACAATCACAGATTACTGCAAACTCAAAGTGCAATTATAGCCATTATATTCAACATTTTAAGACTTTTTGTCGGCATTTTCATAGTCTTGAAATGTGGTCTATTGTGGGGGGGCTACACCGTTAGCAGGTACCAGGACTATTGCGGTTAACGCAAATTTTTCGTTAAACGTCTAAACTAGCCGTCGTTGAACTGAAACGAGGACCAGTTCAGCAGATTATTTCTTGCCTCAAAAGCATTCAGAAATACTTTTTGCTGAAGGGTTTTTGTGACAAAAAATGAGCCGCCATGTTGGTCTGACGTTTCTGTGCTGATTCACTCTTTATCATAGCTGGCAAACAGACATCAGGTGCATTACCGCCACCTACTGGGCTGGAGTGTTCATCAGTGTTACCAGTGCGCCAGAAATTAGGAACTGAGAAGGCGAGATTAAATACGTTATTTTTGTATTTCTGTGCAATATTCTCCTTTTTCAATCATCAAAATGTTCAAAATCTGTTATAAAGTGAAGAATAAACATATTTCGAACATGAAATCATTCTTGTGCGGACATAAATACATAAAATATTCTTAACTAAAAAGACAAAAATCCCTTAAAAACACATTGATTCTTATGTGGATCATTTATAAAACACTCTTAAACAAGTGTAGGAGCCAATCAGTGGAGCATCTAAGGGTTAAAGAAACATCATGGCAGGAAAGGCTCACATGCCGCAGACCAAATATTTCATGATTTTTTTTTTGTTTGTTTTTTTTATGACTTCTGACTGAGTCCTCACCTGCAGGCAAACACCTGGACCCAGACAGTAGAGAGAGATTTATACACAGTGAGAGAGAAAGCAGGCTGGAGATGTTGGCCTAAAGCAAAGCACAGAGGAGTAGAAATACCGAGGAGGTAGAGAGAGAAAGAGACAAAAGGAAGTGAGGAACAAAAGGGGAGTGAGGTGAGGATGGAGAGGGCGGGGCCTAAGCAGCAGCGCAGCTAAACGAGCACTTAAAAGAGAAATATTCAGCAATAACAGGGATAATAGACTACTACACTATAATGTAATTATATTATAATTTGAATATTTACAGAAGAACCTGAAGGCAGCATTTTAATGATGGTAACAGGAGGGATTTACGTTAACACAGCTGGGGGGATCGGATCAATTCTCAGCTCTGTTACCATGGCATGTCCACACACACACACACACACACACACACACACACACACACACACACACACACACACACACACACACACACACACACACAGGTCCCAGATGTCCACGACTGATGATGTCACAGGCAGGACCAATAGCATTAACAGGATAATGGAGCCAGCTGCTGTGTATAAATAACAATAAAAATGAACATCATGCTGTATTTAAAACAATCAATAAAGAGCATTTAAAGGCTGGGACTTTCTTTCCTCTAGATCAGACTGTCAAACTCATCTTAGTTCACGTTCCACATTCAGCCCAATATGATCTCCAGTGGAGCAGAGCAGTGAACTCACAGCAAAATAATCTATAAAGAACCACAACTCCATCCTTTGTTGTAGTGCATGTGAAGTAATTCACCCGTTTAGACCGTATCAAGGCTCAAACCTTTGTGTAATTATGTACAATTAAGGGCGTGGCTGCTTAAAAATGTTTGCATTGCACACCTCTACTCCACCTCTTTGCTCGTTTTCGGATTAGAAGACGACAAAGACCAGGTTCATCCATCTTTGTATAAATTGGATGGATATGCTTAACAGTTTTACATATGAAGCAAAACTAAACGATCTTGTCTAAGCACAAACATGTCATTTCCATAAGCAAACTGTGACATGGTTCTTGGATGCTGCTTTGTTTAAAATAGCAACAAGTCAAAAAGCCAGACTGCTTTCTGCTATAATAACAAGCCATTACCATCCGTAGCAACGTCTGCTTTTCTGAGGAAAACGGTCCAGAAATGAGTCTGTATCTACGCTCATTTGTTAAAGAACCTCTAAAGCAATAGGAGATACAAACTCTGCACTGTGTTTACTGTAAATCTCCCACTTCCACTCTCCTCTGTGTCTAAAGGTTAAACTGTTGGCTCAAAGCTCCATCCCATCTGCAAGCCAACAGGATGTATACAATCCATCTGCCTGCTATTGTCCATTGTCACGTAGCGACTGGCTGTGGCGAAGCCGGCCTGCCCGAGGAAATACCAAGATTTAGACACACACATGCAAAACGGGGTGAAAAAAAATGACAAAACAATGTTGCACAAGTGTGAAGAGTTCTTGGAATTCGGGTTGAGGACAGAGCGAGGGCAGCAGCTGTTACTACTGCCCAAAGTGTGTCTATGTGAGCATCAGAGACGGGTAACTTGAAGGCCACTGTTCCCTGGAGCTCTCTTCAGCAACTTTGCTTCTGCTGTGTGTCATTGCAGTCTGGATTTGATGAATCACGTGAATGAAATTAACAGTGTACGCCGAGGCTGTCACCAACGAACAGCAGAGTTATGTGACGGTCTGTCTGTGCCACCAACTGCTCTACTGACAACAAACTAAGCTAATGAATGGAAATTAAAGTTTGGTAAAGGACATGCAGAGAAGCACAATGAGTGCAGTCTTTGATCAGATGAAGATAAATTTGTTTGGCTCGGGTTAGCAGATCAATTAGCAGAATGTTTTGCTAGGCTGACAGACATTTTAATCTCTCTGAATATTTATATATCTGAGCTTTATTTCCTCTGAAACTGCAACAGTTACTTAAACGGTTGTCAACTGCTAAAATAAAAAAGTGATTGGTGTGATTCCAGTGACCTCAATTAGCTGATTTACAACAAAATTAACTGGCAAGAGTTCTGGTAATCAACAAATTAAGTGTCTGAAGTCTGTGCAAAAGGCACGACGCTTTATCAGAAGTCACTTCCAGTCCCGGTTGATTCCTTTTTCTTTATCCTATCAACAGTTGCAGCCTAATTATTCCTAATCTCGCGCCTTTTGTCCGTCAGCTTGCTCTATTGTATTCGATTAATTGGATTTGTCCCACATCATTGAGCTGCTGGAGGGCCCTTCTCCATCCGCAGGCTGTTGCGTTAAATTAGAGTTGGGGGGCGTAAAATCAGATGATGGCTCCAAAGATGTGGAGAAAGATCCTCAAAAAGAAGCTAAAAATCACTGAAATCAGTCTGATGTTTTGTGCATGTTAACTGAGCGAACTCTAATTTGATTATGTGTCTATTAAGCGGCCTCTCTTTGCTCTTATCTGCTCATTAAAGTCCTTTCGTGTGGAGGTCACAGCGTGGACAGTTGACGGGGGTCCAGACTCCCAGCTGCTCCCTCTTCCTTCCCCATCCTCCTCCTCCTCCCAGGGCATCACCCACCCCCCGTTAATTAATCCCACTCCTCCCTGCCTCCTCCTCCATCCTCTTCCACCACATGGTCCTTTTGTATCTCCTGTATTTCCATTCACAACACTGGCACGTCTGGATTTCACGCTGACTTGTCTGTTTTCTCACAAATACCTGAGCAATACAGTTTTTAGCAAAATGCATACAAAAAATAATAAAAATAAAACATAAACAAATTCTAGAGCATAAATTAAAGCTAGAGAGTGGAAAACTGTACAGAAATTACATGCATGCTTTAAAAAAATTCTACAGTAAAATGTATGTATAAGATAATAGCAGGAAAAAACCCCACAAAACTACAAAACACAACTCTCGGGATAAATAATGAAGCAGTAACAGAAACACAAAATAACTAATTTTTTTTTGTATGCTATAAAGTCTAATTTAAACGCCAAAATCGCCCAAAAAAGAGAGGCAAGTGGTTTCATTAACTACTCCTAAAATCCGAAAATGAATTCTGTATATTTTTTTGCAAATATTAAACCGTTAATAAAACCTAAGCATCACTTTATGTGAATTCGCGTCCAGAAAGAAGCTGGCAAACCTCAGTGACAACAAACCCACGAAATAAGGACAAGCAGCGAACAACTCGTGAATGAAAGTCCATCAGGAGAAAGTGTTAGAAAGCAGCGAGCCGCTTACCTTTGTCGTTTTTCTCCTTGTCCATGTTTTAAAATGTAAATATTCCTCTCCTGGCCGGTGACAATAGAGGAAGAGCGGGTGTGTCTGCCAGCGATGATTGACAGCCGCGTCGGCCAATCGTAGCCTTAGCAGGGAGGAGGCGGGACTTGTGTTGTTCACAACCATGTGGGAGACATTTCTCCATGAAACACAGTAAATTAAACCTTTAAAGCTCCGTTTTTTTTGTTCTGTCACAGCTTTACTCTTTTTTTTTTTACAGGATTCATTAATTGATTCAACCTTTATATAAATTTCTAGATGTCAGAGTGCAATCAAACTGAACACCGGAGCGATAATTCAATAAAAATAAATAAATGACAAAAAAGGTTGGATTTAAGTCCAGAATAGCTTCTAATCCCACTTTTAAATTGAGCTACTGATATGCTTGCATTACAGTGATGCTTTTAATAAATTGCTAAATGCTACAATGCATGGAAGATTTTTTTTTTTAGAAGAAAGTGTCATCAAACACACAACTGATGACTCCATCTGTGACACAATTTTGTTTTGTTTTGTTTGTTTCTTGCAGACACTACTGGCAAAAGAGGACACCTTCATTCTCAAAATGAGACACCATTTATTTCAGAATAGAATAGAAGTACTTCCCCGAGGGGAAATTTTTATTTAAAACAAGCATTTTGATGTCTTCAAAAAAAATGTCACAATGAAAACACACACAAAAAATAGGGACTTTCAAGAGTATTTCACCACATAAGCCTATGTATTTAAAAAAAAAAAGTCTGGACACATAGTAAATCTCATTAAATATATTTACAAATATACAAATTCTGCATTTCACGAAAGGTCAAAAGAAAAACAGAATTGATTCTCAGCAGTTTTGATACACGACTACATCCTTTTACAAAATCAATCAGAGTGATGCAGTAAATATGTCCTGAACAGCTTTAATGTCAGAATGCTGTCATTTTAGTCATCAAATTCCAATTTAGCAGCACATTAGCATTAGCTTTGTGCTATTTTATGTGTTGTTTTAACATAATACTCATTGCAAAGCTCAAGTTTTAATGTTAAATGAGTGAATATGTTGAGTAATGTCTGTCAGTGGAGCAGCCAACGTTTTCATACAACAGACAGTGATGAGTGGAATAACTGTCACAAGTAATGAATCTTGGTGAACTGAATCTGAGGCTTTCAGAGGGGAGGCAAAGGCGTATCTACAGATGACATCACTATAATCTAAAACAGACAGGAAGATGGTCTGAATTAGTCGATTTCTGCTGAATATGAGAAATTCATCTTTGTTTTTGTACAAATTCCCTTTTTTTCTGTCATAGCTGCTGACAAATGTGTCAGATCAGAGTGGCAGCATGCAAACTGTCCTCCACACCATCTCTGTTTGCAACATAAAGTCCTGCATCTCCAGGGGGGAAAAAACTGCACCACAATGGCTAGAAGTGGAGAGAAGTCCAAAATGTCAACAACAAAACAATGCAGCATTGTTGGTAGGTTACCAGAACGTGGCACATTTCAAAGCAACATCCACAGGAACGCCTGGACAAAGGCTTCCCAGCAGAGCATCAAACTACTTCCACTTCTTCCCACAGTCCGTCCGGCTGCTATCTCAGGTAAACACACATGCATCTGGCCGACCATGTAAAGGAAAAGAAAACAGGAGTCCTCAGACCAGGCCACTTTCTTCCAGCTTTCCACGGTAATGTTCTGCCCAGTGATGACACTTTGAGCAGTATTTGGCTCTTAAATGTTGATTTCCCTTCTTGAATACACGAGACACCTACTAAGACTCTGTGGTGAGTGAGAAACAGCATCCTCTGGGATCCCCTAGATGCCATCTACTCACTTGAAGGCCCAGGTGGAGTCATTTCTCTTCATCCACAGCCACTGACTTTCTATTTCAGCAGTTCTTCAGAGGTCCTTGATGGCCTGCCAGTGGGGCCTATGTACTCTCATCTCCCAGAGAAGCCTGGATGTCGAGGTGGTTACTAATCCTCTGCAGCCTTCTTCAACCAGTCGGACCCTCACCTTCCAGCCTTGCTATTTTGCAAGCTCCATACACCTCAGCTTCTTGAGGGCACTGCGAGCTCAACAATCTAAACATGCCTAAGCAAATCTGACCGTAGCACCAGGTCTGGTCGCAGGTTGGTGGATGCAATCTCAGATGGGAATCGAAGCTTTTTGGTCCAAGTCTACCAGCAAATTTCCAGTCACAAGCCCCTAAAAATTCAAGTCCCTCAGAATGTAAATTGCAACATAAGTTATATGAGTTTAAAAAAGGAGGAAACAAGAAGTGAAGGGATGATATAAAACATCTAGACGAAGGTGTGGAAAATGAAGTTTTCGAGACCCTCTGTAAACAGCCCACAGCTACTAAATGGATCTTTATGCTGTATGAGCAAAATGCTGGAGCTTCCCTTTGATGAAAAAAGGCTTCGCAGACACTTCCCCCAGTGAATCCCTGTCTTTTTCACCTCATTCTGCCTAGTTGTTCTTTAACACAGAATAAAATGCATCCTTATTAATGATTTCATAGAGATCGTTGTCTAATTAGTACACTAAAAGGAAATTCTATCTACGAACATAAAGCAGCCGACCCCTGGAGCACATCCAGTTTGAATAAAATTAGATGAAAAAAACACTAAATATTCATGGAAATGTGGCTGTTTATGGATTAGAGAGGACGATGTGACAAAGCAGAGACAGGATCACGATGAAAACACCACATCAAATGCATTGTCAGAGACGGAGGACGTTCTTGGCAGACGTATCTCATCATTATTTTAATAACGGTGTAAAGGGAGCTCACTTGGACTGTTTGTTGCCAGAATATGCCAAATAAGAGTCAACGCTGAATTGAATTTAACATTTATTACAAGATGGACATCGGATATTTCTGAGCAAATTTGCAACGAAGCCAACGAGGAAACAAGTCAGACAAAAATATGCCACCAAGCATCCATTAGTACTTTGGAGATAAATGCAAAATTGTTACATTTTTTGGGGTGAACTTAAATAATCAAGATAAATCATACATCCAATGACAAAACCACACTTCAACACGAGACATTCATTCCTTTACATGCACAAAATGGAAGAAGCCAGCTTTGTTCTTGGCAGCTAAATATAAATCAAAGATGGGGATAAATATTTTCTCACCACATGCTCTGAGCAATGTGTGAAAGCCGTCAGTGTTTCTTTGTCCGGGTCAGAGGTCTGTTTGCCTAGAGAGGTGAAAGATCTCTCTGTTGGTTCACTTTAACTCCCCTGCCTGCTCTGATGGCGCTGGGGCATCAATTCAAAAGTTCTCATAACGTTTGCTGAGTTCCCACGGCCCCATTGGTGTATGGCATGTTTGGCTGAATCCAAATCTCTGGACTTCACCGCACTTGCGAACTCGCGGACTTCGCGGGCGCATTCACGGGAAGTCCGGGAGTGCTGAGGGCTGTCCAAATCCACAATTCATCCAGTCCACAAGGGGCCTCAAGCAGACTTTCTGCAGACTTCCAGAGAGTCTGCTTGGGGTGCAGACTTCTGCAGACTTCACTAGTTTGATTACCCACAATTCATTGCAATACGGACGTGACGTTTAAATTTTTCGAATTTTTTAGTGCGTCTGTCCTATAAAAGCTGTGCAGTCTGAAGCCGAAATCATGAGCTGACAAAAATAAAGGCGGAAAAAGGACGAAAGCAAGTCCTCCAATGTAAGTAATACCCAAATTAATTAATATTATAGCGCATACATGAGAGTTCTTCAAACAGTGTCACGGAAACGACTGAAACGGACTCCAAGTCTGTCTATTAGCTCCATTCATAATGCTGTAGACTCCCGCTCTTGCAGACTTTACGTGATGACGGTAAAGACGTCACATTACGTATGACTGAAGTCCGTGAGGGCTCAGTCTGCAAGTCCAGAGGGTGGAGATATGGATGCAGCCATTGTGTTAAGTAACCCCTAGTGTACATGTGTGAGAGCATCAGTTAATCAGTCAATCAGCGCCCTCTAATGACTATAATAAGAAAAACAAGACAGGTGAGGCAGTTCGAGAGCCACAGATTTTGCATAAAGAGGAGGTTGAGGTGGATGGATGGGTGAGCAAACGATGGAGATTTGTTTTGAAGCACTTAATTTAAACCAAAATACAATCTTTCCCTAAAGTAAACTAGTTGTTTTTGTGTATTAACCTAATCAAACCTATCTGTAGCATATACAGCAAGTCTTCCAACCTGAACTGCCATGTAGGTTGTTTGTTCTGACCCTCAGTTAGCAGAAAATATACTGTAAAAACATACTGTTCACTACAGTTTGCTTAAGTTTAGGAGATAATCTGAGTTTGATTTCCAACAGAAGACGTTTGTTGTCATGGTTAAAGTGATACAGACATGATTAGGGTTGTGGAGGGGTCATGGTTTAAAGAAAAGATGGCTTTGAAATGGGAGAAAACAGTAAAAGTCCAATGTTTTGTCAACCCATTCACCCACCCCAATCGTCAGACTTTGTGGCTCACAGGGTATCTTTCTTCTGCAGAAACTTGGGATAAATATGAGACTTTTGTTGTAGTTTATGATCCACTGGATTCGACACCTTAGATCGCAATGCCAGTTTGAGACATAACTCTTTGTTGTCTTAGCCAATATGTCAAACTTTAAACTGTTGATGGCAGTGATTGAGGTGAGAAGACGGATGCTGCCTGTTGTTGCCAATCAGTGTCGAGGTCCTCCTGCCTGTTTTTCAGGGTCCCTCAGAAGTATTTACCCAAGAGAAACATGCTATATTTTTTGCCCAAAAATGGCTCTTGCAGAGGTTTTACAGGGGCATTTTATCCTGTCATAAATATTACGGTCACGAGAGGGTGATTGACTATAAAACCTAAGTCTGGCTCATAATAAACTGCTTTAGCAAATGACCAGAGGGAGTCGTATCAGAGATTAGAGCCAGACGATCTACAGGGTTGTTTGCTTCCAGGACTTGTTTGTCATATTAAGACCTTCTAGACAAACAGTTGGATTTTTCCTGGATGTAACTCCAGTATGAAATCTAAAATTCCACAAATGCCATGAACCAAATCTGACAGAGCCTTGAAACACCTCTGGTTAGCTGGATATTATCTTTGCGATGATGCATGAAATGATGCATCGACCAGTCATCAAAGCTCAGACGGTCGGCCATTAAATCCACGATGTTCTGAAGATAACACAAACAGTAAATTCACCATGATATCATTTTGCTTTCCCATTTTTAAATGACTCAAAAGCAGTTTTTTGATGTTATGCAAGACATCAATTCAGATTTTCTGCTGACACATTTGTGCATCATTTGTGTGTAAGAATTTAGTTTTTTTTTCCGATTATTCGTCTAAGATTCATCTTAGGATTGGCATCACTGGACTTAACTACCTTACTGTACATAAAGTAGTTCCACCATGAAGATCTACAACATTAATATGATGATCATGTGAAATGTGAGGGTTTCGATAAGATCTTGAATGACGAAACAGGACTTTAATGGAGTATTTTTCAACTGCTGTACTGGTGCTTTTATTTGATGATAAAGATTTTTAATGAGGTTTAAGCTACAAAAACACTTCACTGCTAATAGTTTTGGTAGTTAACCAGTATTTTCTTTATGTTGACCAAATATTTTGACATGCTTTTAATCAGAATTTACCCAATAGGAGCAGATTTCGTAGGAAAACCCAAATTCAATCTGTCTTACGACATTTCCGTGCTCAAAAACAACTCTTTGCAGCACTGTTTTAACCTATTTACTGTTACGGACTGGTGGTAATTAGATGCAACCTTGGGTAAAAATGTAGATTTACAATAAAAATTTGGTCTTTATAATATTAAGTCATGCTAATGTGGCTACATTTGTATATATTGGACTATAACTCTTCCTGCTGACAGTTTGCATTGCTTCATTGGTGCAAAAAAAACTTCTTACAATCCCAGAAAATGGTGACCGCTATCTGATAAAGTCGGATATTGATCTAAAAATGAAAATAAAAGCATCCACACACCTATATATCACACACTTTACTTGAGGGAATCCATGAGCAACATTCATTTGACAAACTCAAGCACTCCAACCCATAATGACATAGTTTGGATAAAGCACTTTAATAGCAGATGGATATTAGAAAGAGGACATGACGACTTATGACAACAGTTAGTGTGTTACTTACATGAGCAACATTTGTTTTGACACTCAGATTAAACTCAAAGTTTGATATGTTTCTCTTTAAAAGAAAAAAAGCACTCTTCTCTGTGATGCATGTGACACTACACCCTTAAGATTTCAAAATAAAATCCCTTCCTTAATATTTGCAATTAAATAAATATACCTAACACAAGCTAATGTAAGCAGCTGATCCGGGCATTTTTTTTTAAAAATTTGACCACAAAATAATCAATCACTCAAACCACATTGATGATAATGTTTTCATACATTTCTAATATGAGGTCAGTGGACGAACCCCATGTTCCCATCCTCATGCATGCCTAAAGAGTTATACACCATGGCTTGTATACAGACAGATAAATCTGGTATATGTCCAGTATATGTTCACATACATCTTACGGTATGTTAGTTGGCAAGTTGATCGATTTACGGTCCAGAGAAATCAAGCAAAGCTGACGGACTTCAGCTTAAAAGTGTAGCTTTTACGGTACGCGACAATGCTTCCAAACGACAAACATATAAAGAGTTAAACCTCTGTCTGAGAAGATATAACACAGTTAGAGTATTGAGTTGTTTTTTTTTCAAATCAAGCAAGACCTCACTTGTGATGCTTTAAGTGCTGCTGCAGGTCTGCGAAGCTTAACAAAGTCGGCATGGGCACTTATTTTTCCCTGGTAACAAAATCGTGATTTCTCTCGGCTGCGTCTCGTGATTGGTTTAATGATCCTTTCCGGAAGAAGTCAAAAATAGCTTATAAAAATAATTTCATTTGATTTGTAGTCGGTTTGAGCGCATGTCACTCTGGCAACGCTGCATGTTTGACACCTCTGAACACCCTGAAGCCTTTCCTTTTTTTTATTTATTTTTTTTTTTTTTTGCTTAAATCCCTGTGATTCTCTGCCATGTTGTGGCTGATCTCCAGCTCCCAGCTCTGCTATCTGTGCTGATTTACGAGAGGTTTGTGTAAGATATGGAGCCGCTCTATCAAAACTACCTCTCTGGCTGGAAAGAGCACGAAGGAAAATCCAAAACAAAAGCGCATGATAAGGTGCTTCTTGACAGTTTTTGAAGTAAAAGACCAGAGAAGCTGTTTCTAAACCCTGTCTTTGGCCTTGACATGCTTGAACAGCGAATGTGCACAAGTCTCTTCGCTGTAATAATGTAATGGCGAGGGCGTAAAAAAATGAAAATGTAACAGCCGCTCGATGCAGGGAAGAGGACAACAGCGAGAGAAAGCCAACATATGACGACCAACAAACCTGACAGAGAAGGAGCACACAAAACAGTCAGAACCACAGAAAATCGGAGGAAGGCCTGCAGGAGAATTAGAAAAAGCTGTTTCTTTTATCGTCAGGGTGTACGAAAGCGTCTGGACGGGGGGAGAAGGGTGAGGGGGGCGGATGCAGAAACCACATGGGAGGCGAGGAGCATCAACACAGGCCATGCAAACGCAGCTCCTCGTCCTCTTCTGCGAGGCTGTCAGTCGAACATTCGGACCACACTGCATACAAAAAGCTATAGAGGCTGCCTGGTGACAATGTCCCCACACGGAGCGCCTCTCCGCGGCTTCACAGGCAGACGGCATGGCGTTTTACAGGTGGAAAGTAGGTATCATGGCGGTGCATATATAGATATTTCAGATGGGTTGTTTTTTGTTCTATGTTTCCTTCCAGATGCTTGTAGAGATGTTGCTCGGCATTTTTTTTATTATTATTATTTTTCTTTTTTGAATTTCTGTCTAAAAAAGGCGTGCCTTCTTCTTCATGTCGTTCTTCTTCCAGAGAGCCAGGCGGTCGAACTGCTCCAGAGTCATGCCGAAAACCTGCTGGAAGTCCTCAGGAGATAGGTGTCTCTGGGAAAGGAAAAGCAGACAAAGAAGGGTATTAATGGGACTAACAGCTTCCCACAACCTTGCCTCCAGAGCAAGCAGTGAACAATAAACTCCCAAGTCGTCCCCTCATTTGGTGTTTTGATGATGGATACCAGCATGGAAAGTCTTCAGGATGAATGGTTGAGGCTAGGGCTGCAACTAACGACTAGTCGTCTGAGCACGATACGTCATCAAAAGCGGAAGTGAGCGCGCAATGCAACAGAAATCCATGTCCGACTGGAGCGCAGAACACGGACGGACATCGGCGCTGCATCGTGCATGTATTATGTATGCACGATGCAGCGCGGATGTCCGCATTTAGATACAGCTGTATAGTAAACGCTGACATCCGTGCTTACGATAGATCGCGGATGTCCGTGCTGCATCGTGCATACATAATGCAGCACCGATGTCCGTACGTGTTCCGCGCTCCGGTCGGACGCTGATTTCTGTTGCGTTGCGCGCTCACTTCTGCTTTTGATGACGTATCGTGCTCAGACGATTAGTCGACGCGTCGTTAGTTGCAGCCCTAGATGAGTCTACCAAGTGTACCAACACTCCTCTTTGATGTCTTTTTACCATAAATCCTTCTCTAACCTCATTCAAGCATCTGTAGTTGCCTTAACTTGAAAAAGCCCGATGTCTTTCTTCACCCACTCACATTCATATGAACTGAACCAAGAAGTAACTATTCTGGCATTGAGGTATGATGACGTCTTAAAGTTAAACGAGGTTGCTAAACAGAAGGGCTTCTCTTGTGCACTCTTATTTTTGTGACATCATGGACATACATAACACAGAAACATTTTTATTCCATATATATGTTGGCATGATCAAGCCCTGTCCGTTGCATTTTCACTCGGCGCCACTCTAATGGACCATATGTTCTACTGAGCCCCTCAAACATCTGCTTCTTTGGTGCAATTAATTAATACTTGTGCCTGAACCAGTGAGATTATTCCTGCCTCTGGGCTAGCTTGACTTTTCTCACCCGGTATGGTTAAATCAGTAGCAGCTTCGTACGCACACTGGACTCACATAAGCCATCCAATTCTAAGATGTTTGTGTTCAGCACATAAGCAGGCGTTACATTGCCTTCTGTATTGAGGTTTAACACACTAAATTCAATTCTGTGCCTTAGAAGTTCTTCCAGGCTAAAAGTGCTATCCAAAAACCCAGCTTGGCCTGTTCTGCCAACACTCACTAACTCCTCCATAAATGTCAAAAATATACCATGGAACAAAAACATGCATGGCATTGATTTACCCCAGAACAAAAGCATAAGCCGCTTCATTGTAGGATGTTTCCTGCACTGTGCACACCAGTTGTACGTACGTGATGATAGAGATGGTAAACTAAAAGCAGACTGTTGATGGGAAATAGCCAATCAGCTGCCTTCTTTATATCAACCAACAGAAGGAGGAGCGAGTGGTTTTCACCCTGAGGAAAAAACATCCAGGTTCCTTTAATGTGTCACCTGCCATGCCGACAGGTTAATAACAGCGATATAATGACAGACGACACTCTGTTTTTCCTCTCTAATCAAAATACATTTGATAATTCGAACGCTTTTATAACAAGTGGGTGTAAAACCAAAGCTACACCCTCCTACAGCGTCAAACTCCAGCAAATAGTGACGCCAAAAGGGTGTTTTCTATCAGCTGTTTATGGCCTTGTTGTGAGATTGCTGATTGGTGAAAATGGCCAACTGCAGGAACTTTTCCATGAACTGTGGAACCTTTTCATTGCATTTCCGCCATGAAAACCTCCCTACAAGTCATATTTTGTGCACCTGAAGTTATCCATTCATATCAGATTATAAGCAATGATTAGTTGAATCTATTAAATTAACCGGCTATCGCTCTGCTTTTGCATTGTTGAGTACAGAAATTACAGTCAGAAAGAGCTATTTGGTCAGGTCAACTGGTTTGATTTAACTAATCTTCCCTGATTCTAGATACACCTGAAATCAAATATGATGCACCTAAGGAACTTTTCCAATTTTTGGGCTCCATCATTTGTGGTCCACTGAAATTTTTTTTGGCAAATAAACGTTAGAAATTGAGCTGTTGTGCTGTTGACCCACCGAGGCATGGAGTCCATTACCTGTTTTCCACTGCAGGAACCTGTTGACTGTTTTAATGTGGCCTAAACCTAGAAAACCTTTTTTAGGATAGTTTATGGGGAAGAAAAAAGTACATACTCCAGAGTAGGTACTTTTGAGTAACCCTGAAACGCCGGCTTGAGTCTCAAAACTGATTGGTAAAACAGAGAGGACAACAAGTGCCAATTTTCTTCTTTCTTCAATCATTAACATCAACACCTAGACTGACATAACAAACTTCCATTGCTCTATTTTCTTCCATGCTCAAACAACTGGAGTCACCTCCTGTAACTAAAAGAGTTAATGATGCGGCTGTAGCTGTTGGAATGGAAACAGAAAGACTGGACGTCACCTCGTGCCTGGAGTTCCTGCAGTGGAAAGCCGCCTTATAAGACCTCCAAAGGTTCCCTGTGGTTTTGGGCATCTAGATTTTGTCAGCAGATCTATTAGGTCTTGCAACTTCCAAGCTAAAACACCATGGATCGGACTGGTTCCAGCATGTCTCCCAACACCCCATCACCAGGTCATGGTTGGCTCTTTCTTGGACCATTGTCGGTAGGTATTCAACCACTGCTGACCAGGAGCACCCCATAATTTTGCTGCTTCAGAGATGCCAGTCGACTGACCGTAGTGATTTGGCAGTTTCCAAACTGCTAGAAAGGTTCATTTAATATCTAATATACCCCTGACATTGGCCAACTCCATTGTTTCAAGTCCAACCGTAATGTTCTGGTGTAAGGTTGCAGATACTAGGCCTGTCATCAAACATCGTACAATGTTTTGTAAAGGAGCTGCATATATTAAAATCCTCAAAATCTCATGTCAAAAAACATTTGACTAATGATATCATCTATTTGCATAAACCACAGTGCATTCATTCTGTGAAACTGTTTTTCATATCACATTTGGTTGTCTAGCCTCATGGAAACGGTCTCCATCAAGCCCTGACTTTGAGTTTTAGCAGGGGGTTAGCTGCTCATTAGTCTGGGTAAACCTACAGCAGTTTGAGGTCACGGATCAGGATCAGAGGCGGGAATATTTCTCTCTGCTACACACTCATAGACACTATTGACAGTGTGACTCCAGTAAAGCGCTCCTAACCACAGATGGGATCTCTTGCGTCAGTAACACCTCGATATCCCGACGGTCCGACTCCTCTTGGGACAATATTCCCACAACCAAAAAGCTCACGGGGACTTCTCATATTGGGGTTACTGAGGGTTGAAATATTATAATGAGGGTGTTTTTGGAGACAGAACTCCCCCTCTGAGGATGGGAGAACCATCAGCGCTGCACCACAACACTAACCACAGTTTGAAGTCTTTAAACGGGTTACTTTAGCGACTAAAACGTTTCCTGTTTTCAGCTGCGCAAAATTAATGAAACTTCTGAAATCTGTAAATGGATAGTGCAAGAATAACAACTGCAGGAAATTAGTTATTATGGAACATTAAGTCTAATCATGCTTCATTTTTTATTATAACGCATGCATGTGGGATAAACTTGCTGTGACCCGAGGCAAGAGCGAGAAACACTACCGCCAATTACACTCACATTTCTCAATAAAATACCACAATTCCTGCTTCAAAAAGAAAAAATAAGTGGTGGATACTCCTACATGGCATTACTGTGTCATTTTTAAAGATGCCATGTAAAGCCATGGGCACTAACATGCTTCTGTAACAGCCTCCACTCTTCTGGGTTCAGACTTTCCATCAGATTTGTTGGAACCTGGCTGCAGTCAGAAGAGCATCAGGCAGATGCTGACTGCGAGCCAGGCTTTATCGCCCAAAGGTGTTGGATGGAGCTGAGGTCAGGGCTCTGTGCAGGCCAGTCGAGTTCTTTTCTCTGCCAAAACTGGGAAAACCCATTTCTTTATGGAGCTGGCTCGCATACAAGAGCACTGTCATGTTGAAGCAAGAATGGGCCAAACCAAAACTGTTGCCACAGTGTCGGAAAAACACTACTGAGTAAACTTTTAGGGCATGCTTTAACATTCAGATTCCCATTTGGGAAACCCAAAGCTTCCATATGCTTCAAACAAACAGGCTGTTGTGCTGTTATGTGTTTATCTACAGACAAAACTGCTTTTACCTCTTTGCAAATTTCCTAAAAACATGCCACCACAAGTCTTTTTCATGTTATTCGAGGAAGGGCATCAGTCTTATTACTACTGAAGGTGAATAGGGCTGAGCATTAGCAGCTAATGCTAATGCTAAAACACACTGGTCCCAGACTCCTCTATACTGAAAAATAATAACTGAAACCACGTCTTCAGTGTACAAAATGTACCAATATAGCTGCTGAAAATGACAAATTTAGGTCATGCATCTGTGGTGACACTTATCTGGGTAAATAGTAGCAGTAATATTTATTTCTAATCAACAGGATATGGCAGCTGGTTGCAATCATTGAACTGATTGTTGGATTGAATCATGGTAAATCAATGTGGAACAGCTGTGGATCATAGAAACGTCCTGCAATCTCTAAAATAACCAAAAAGCTACATGACCAAAACTGATCTTTAAGATTTTTTAGCAACAATTTGCTGCTGTGTCCGCATTGATTCCCATTATAAATACCAGCTTTATCATTTTGTCAGTCACCCAAAAACCAACTAGAGCTGACATGGGAACATTTCTGACAACCGATTCACCATTTTTGGTGACTGTTAAGTAAAGACGTCAATGATTATCTGGAAACATGGTCTTTGCTTGTGTCCTGGTTTTTGATATTATTACAAATGACAAATTTTGGTGAAAATTCTGCCACAATGAAGCAATCTGGATATGTTAGTTGTGCTTCAAGGAACACTGATGGGGATATTACACTATTTTCTGACATTCTACACAATAATGAATCAACATTATGGAAGACAACTTTGGCAGATGCACTGATGATGAAAATGAATGTTGGTTTCAGCAGAGAACGGACATATTATATATGTTCTAAACTTGTAAATAAAGCATGCAAAACTCATCATGTGTTATTTGCATGAACCTTGCTGTCCTCAGTGGCAGCTCCTTCCAGTTTCTGATGTAATTTCCCAGATTTTTTGCTTTTTCTAAACTCAGTCTGAACATGTGACTCAGAGGCACTCTAATTCACAGTTGTCTAGACAACAGCTCTGCAAAAAAAGTACTCCTGTCCACATATTTTTGGTCATAAAATGTGTGTACTGAAAAAAAAACAGCTTTCTTTATTGTTTATCCACCTTTAAAATAATTGGAGATGGCACTTCTCTAAGCTTTGGCTGATACTTTTATCCCACCTGGCTTAGCTGCCCAGCTATCTGACCCAAACCGCAAAAATATCTCGACTTTAAATGATTCGGTAAGCCGCAATTTCGCATTTTCTCAGGCTTGTTAATGACCTGTGGATAGAAGAGGGGAAACGACAGAGCAGGGAGAGGAAGATTAGAGCTCACCTCCAGTCTGGTGCGATCTACGTCTCTGGGAAGCTTCACTTTCACTCTATGCGTCACTGACAGCATTTCATAAGGGTAGACCTGGCACACACAAAGTAAGCATTGTGGGAGATTTATTAGGGAATACAATTATAATCCAATGTCCAAACAAAGCTGCCAAGAATATTAAAGTATATTTGTAAAGTATGGACAAACTCTTACCTTGTACTCTGAGGAGGAAAAGAGAGAGAGAGAGACAGAGAGAATTAATCTGGTGGAACAATTCGTTTTTATTTGAATTGCAGACCTATTATGAAAACTAGCATAATAGAGCTTGAAAATAAATTACACCTCGTGGACCCAAAACTCAGAAATATTAGGTTTCAAAGGCGTCAGAAAGCATCATAAACGGCTGCTCTGCACACGCACACACACACCGTTACGAGGTTTGGAGTCCCGTCAAGTCGCTCTTCGCCTCAGATACAGCCAGGTCTGTACACACATGCACTTGTAAACACGCCGCTATAATTCTGCAGCTGGAAAAATGACATCATCCCTCCACACTGTTACCTCCAGTAACCGATCTGGAGCCAGAGCAGCAGGACTCCGCATGCGTGGTCACAATGTATATGCGGTGTTATCACTGATTATAAACTGACCTTAGACACCGCACTTAGAGGGAGGATTATATTGTCTTTTATGTGTTTATAGCTGAGCTGATGCTGGTATCTGGAGGGAAAGTTTTGGGGATTGGCAACATTAGGTGACTGATACTGGAGTGGTTGCATTTCTGTTAGAAAAAGTCTAAATTAGCAAGGCTACATTCTATTGTTTTTTGTTGGTAATGGCAACAAAATCAAAGCCTGCTGTTCATAGAAGTAGACCACCAGTGAAAAGTTTTAGAACACCCCAATTTTTCCATTTTTTCATTGGAAGTTATACATGTTAATGTCTTATTGTATTCTGAAATGAAAGCATAGAACAACAAAATAAATGAAGTTAAAAATAAAATGAAAATGCATTGTATGTATGTAGAAACATGTCAGAGTTTCCCCCAGTTTCTGAGTGCCTGTATTCACTGACACCTTGACTTTCTTTGCAATTTCTCTGTAGGATAGACCGGCATTTTTAAGTGTTATGGTGGTGTACAATGGAGCATTTTTATAGCAACACACTACTTTCTGCAGTACAATACTGTTCAAATAATATCAAAGGACTTGGTAGCACCAACTTTCAAGTCTTGATCAACCTCCATTGCTGCAGAACACCTGTAAGTTGTTAACTTATTTCTTGTTCCCTGAAAAAGGCCTTTTGGCAGTTCACCACTTATCTTTGGACCATTTCAAGCTATCTATTGGACTTGAAGTACTTTAATTTCAATGAACAACTGGAAAAATTGGGGCTTTCTAAAACTTTTGACCGATAGTGTATGATAAAACATCATGGTTTCAGTTCTACATATACATTAATTTTAAATGACTTCAGTAACTTCTCTGGAGACAGACGACACTCTTTGTGAATGAAACTGCAGAGACCCAAGTATCGAACCCTGGGGAACACCACAGCTCACATTTGTGATAAGTAACGGGCCCCACCTTCAAGGAAAGATCTGAACCAATCAAGGACTGTACTTGATGATCATACCAAATCCCCTAATCTGTCAAAAGTATTAACAGCTGCAATACACAAAAGATATTTCACCTGAATTGGTATTCAGACGAAGACTTTGTAAAACCTTTATCGATGCAGGCTTTCTTTTAGTGCTTCAATGTCTGAAGCCAAAGGGTGGTTTACAATCAAAAAAGTTGTCCAGTTGATTAAACTGCAGAACAGCTGTAAAGCTGTACCTGAATTGTTTGGTCAGTCGTGTGTCAGAAACAATAAAAATGGCCACCATACTTCCCAGACTCCAAGATGACATATTCAAATTGCTTGTTTCATCCAACCAACATGTCAAAATGCAGGCAAAAGATATTCAGTTTACTGTTAAACAAACTAAAGAAACTAAAAATTTTATTCATTTTCATTTCATTTCATTTATTATTTTATTTGAATGGGACAGTGCATATTAATGAACATACAGCGATGTAAATATGCCAGATTTAGCTCAAGGCTAATTTCCATCTGTTGTCCCATACATTTTAGGAGATGGAAGGAAGGAATTTGCAACAATTTTCTCTCATATTGCTATGCTTCTCTAATTTTAGGACACATAAAGTAAGAAAAGTTAACACAAATTAATGGTTGTGGTTAAAGTCCTTTGTAGAATGTCACTGCATAAAGCAAGAAACCAACAGACATCTTGGTATTTTCCATGACGATGTTTGGCAGCAGCCACTTCCTGCTAATTACAGAGGATGTTTAACTGTAGTCTGATCAGTAGGAGAGAGATACAAAGTTAGAGGACTAATATTTTATCCATTTTGTTAATTTATTATCACGGAAGGGTCTAGAGATTTAACTAGATGTGCTGTATGTGCTGTATATCAGGGACTTTGCTGATGCACCTATCAAAGGGTTAGATAAGAGCTGAAAATTAACAGCTCCAGTTTGTGTTCCATCTCACCTCTCATGCCTCCCCAGCTCTGGGAGTCTGGGTCCACTTCATCTTCCACCATCTCAGCAGCCTGCAGGAACACACACATTAAACAGACACAGAGTTAGACCATCATTCAGAACACTGCTGGTCTTTGTCAAAGCTGGGGTTCATCTTGGAGTCAATTAGTCTTAGTGCTTTCCCCTTTGATTTGCTCACATTCTTTCATGGTAACCAATAGGAAGTAAGTATGACACATCATTCTGATAGTGAGCTTGCATCCCTTTATTTGGAGAGCCTAAAAGACAAACCTTAGAGAGAGGGAGGCACCACTTTGCTGTTTGTCTAGTAATAGATCAAATCTGGTGAGATGGCAGGTTTCTCTTGAAGAAACACAAAACTAAAATGTTTTTGCATGCAAAAAGCATGCCAGAAGTATGGAACTTGAAGTATTACAAGCTTAAAAAAAAAGCTGGCTCATGGAGTCATAATCAAATAATGATAAAACTGTGTTGCTACACGTGTTAACACGATCTGATTGGATTATAAGCCCCAAAAACATAAAATACAAAAGCTTCTCTCTCAAAAATGGATTTTTAATGCTTCCACATGTCTACAAGGGTACACATATCGTAAATTTTGTCATCTACACAAGGTTGCTAGGCTCTGTGCTGACAACATTGTGGACGTCGACATGTAACCGAAAACAAACGGTGCTGGAAAACAAACGGTGTTTAAAGCAAATGTTTGATTTGACCAGAGACAATACGAGGACATTCCCAGTCATCCGTATCTTTAGAATGTATCATTAGTATTGATTTGCTTTCCATAGCCAGCGCACAAATACAGCAGGAAGCTCTAAATTCTCCAGATATCCTTTGCTATATCTGCCCACCGTACTCACCAAAGTTCAGGAAATACTGACTAACACTGACATGGTGCCACAGTCATATCTGTAACCAGCTGCTATATCCTGTTAAAAGTCACAGCTGACACTTCCACAGCTGTTTTTCTGTGTTTGGTATAGAGGGCAATGTGACAATCATGCTAGCGTTGTATGACGATAGCAACCATGATGCTTTTTTGGTTCAGACTTTTCCAGTAGTGACACAAACTGGTAAAAATGTTGGTCCGTCCAATTTGGTATACAACCAAATTCATTCAAAGCCTACAAATATTCTCATTTGCATCAACTACAGCACTCAGTGCTTAATGTTACATGCTAAATATTAGCACAATGATGATGTCGGGTTCGTCCAAAATCCCATCCTGTTCACCATGTGGTAAACTGGTGATTAATACGTTTCCAAAACCTCAATTTCCTGCTCACTACTAAGCAAACTGTTGCATCCAAGTGGTGCCATTTTGGACACATTTAGCATTTAGCTGCACCACTGTGTGCTGTGCAGCTGCTAGAGTAGGATCATAAAATGAACTGACTGTAGCAGTTCACTTTAAATAGACACTAAATTGGCTGTCATTCTGTATGTGTTTTCATAAAAAGATACTGCATGTTGCAAGTATAATGTTACATACTGCAGCTCCATATTTGCTTTAATAGAAAAAAAAACCTACCCCCCTTCATTCTACTTCCAGCACACTAAATCCACCATGTCAACAACCTCAACCAGCAATGTCAGCAAGTGAAAAATAATTCAATATACTTTGCACCGTGAATCCGTTGTGGCTCCTGAGCTTTCATTTCCTTTGCAGCTCTGTTTTGTCTGTCTGTCCTCTATCCATCAACAAACACAGAGGGGGAGCAGCAATATCACATTGGCGGATGACAGACTAAATATCCCCAACGTCCTCATAATATACCGGAGAACCAGCCTGTGTGGAGTGAATGGTACCGACTGACCCCAGTGTAATCTGATAGAAAAACTGTGCTAGAAAAGCTTCGGGAGGTTGATTTTTAAGACGGAGGAAAACATTTAAATGGTCTTAAATTCTACTCTGAAGTTTCCTGTGTTGATTAGTAGAGCGTAGGAGGCTGTGTGGGGCTGGAATGTGTCGATTTGATAAAGCTGTGACAAGTAAATGCATTTAGATGTGGCCTATTGGAGTAATGTAACACAGAGGATGCTAGAACCTGGGTAAGAAATAGCACCACCTGATAGTCCAACAGGTAGATCATCAAATTTGTAGTCCTATTAGCCACTCTAGAAAGTCTCAAATGCTAAAAATGTGTGCTAAGGAAGGTAAGATGGATCAAGTAGACCTCAAACATGGCTTATCCCTTGCAAGACTTTGGGTACGACCTTCCTAACATGCTTGGAAAATGATCAGCTCACCTTGTAGATGCCGTTTCTTCCATAGCCGGGTAAAGATGCAGACTTATTGTAGGGGAAATCTACAAAAATGCAAACACGTGCTGTCATTTAAAGGCTTACACGCTGTTTCTGTACCTTCTTGTTCCTGCAATCGTCTACTCACTAGGCTGGGAGGTGTCGGTAGGCAAACTGCAGGTCGATTTGCGAGGATCCATGTCTTCTGGACCCATCTGTCCATCAATCTCACTCTTCAAAATCATCCAGCTGGTCCTCTACACAACAAAAGAGAGAGCGAGAGAGACAGAGAGGGACAGAAAGATGGAAAGAAGTGATGGATGATGGCAAAGTATGAGTTAGTGAATTAGTAAATGGATGTACAGTATTTGTAAAGTTGAAGAAAATGACTTGAAAACTAGACGGACATGGACAGACAGATAGAGACGCACACATACTGGACACTCAGACCCACCTTGCTATCATCACCATCCTGCCAGGATGTTCTAGAAGCTGTAAAACAGTCACATGTTACAGGATGTCATGGTTAATGTGCTGGATCATTTGCCTCTCAGCTCCACTGTGCTGCACTATTAACTCTTGTGTAAACCACCCCTGGAGCGTGACATCATCAGCTGCAGACGGCATCGGCACGGAGCTCCACATGCAACCGTTTAAAAAAGGTGGATAGCAACCATTTACATTTGTATCAACACTGTATCTAAAGGGCTACACAGTGGGAGTTTGAGCCATTGGTCACTGGAGCAAGGCATCTACAGCTCTGCTTACCGTAACAACTGTTACGGATATTCAGAATCTCAAGAGGATGATCTGACATATCATGTTACACCACCTTTCTCTTGACCAACACATTGCTCCGTCATCGGTTTGCTGTGAATAATCATGGTCCCCAATGGACTAATTTAAATCCTTCTGTAAGCTCTTGTCTTTAACATCATCACATCAGCAGAAAGTGTCCAACAAATTGGTGGATTTCTGCAACTCTAGCTGAGTTTAGTGACTCACCCCAGAGGATGAGCCCTTTCTATTCTGGACACTAAGTCTGTTCATGTTGCTGCACCCTTGAGGCACCAATGTAGATGTAACAAAGAAGACAAATGCGTCCATGTATGATAACGAAACTAATCATCCTGTAGAATTAATAAATCATGCACACACTCAAGTTACAAGCTCTGGAGTTAAGAGAGTGTTAGCAACAGGCTCCATACATAGTCGTAAAGCTACATTGGATGTTGGCTAGCTATTATTTAGCTGCACATTTACCACTGTGCAGTCTTTGTTAACTAAAGTGTGTTTAAAATTGCATATAAAACATTTTGCTCTGAATTTCAGACAAAGATGTGTGTTAGCATATAGAACAAAATTGTGTCAAAAATGTGTCTGCGTGAGTGTGTAACCCAAAGAACTTTGGTAACAGCCCTGTTATTGTGCATCTAACAGCTTGATCAATGGACCAAATTCCCACAAATTAGCTATAGCCCATTCAAATGTAATCATAGTTTACACAGTTTAAGAGTCGAGAAGCCATTTTTTTCCTTGGATGGAGGGAGGTATAGATTTTGGCAGACAGCACACTAATATCTACTTGAATGTAAACAGTCAAGCAGCTCATGAATCCAAAGGACTATGCCGTATGCAGCTGATTTAGTTGTCACATGTGATAAAGACGACTATTTTACTTGTGAGACAGAGGTGATAAGAGCTCCTTGGACTCCCGTGTTCGTGTGTTTTGGGTGATCCTGTCAAGCGCTAGACTGTATTTCTTCAGATATGCAACACACAGTTCAAGATTAACTGGAGTGTAGACTGATCACTTAGACACACAGACACTGATTAGGGAGGAAACAGTGATAGAAACAGTGACCGACACAACACTAATGCCACGATACAAAGTGATTCATGTACGCGACCATTCACAGTGTACACACAGACACAGCATCTCCACTAAAACCAACAAATGAGCTGGTGGGATGAGTGCAGACATGCATGAACAGGATGAGCAAAAGGACACCCACGGAACCCCAACCTGTTGGGTCCCAAATAGTTTGGATGATCAAAACTGACTATCAGTGTGCCGCTGCGTGAAATCTGATATTAAAGTTGGGGGTAATAGTTCTGAGGTGTGACCAAGAAGTTCAGAGTGTACTCCTGTTGTTTTTCATATGACGCTGCGCAGTCTACATTCGAACCTGTGTTACGTGCGGTTTTGTTGCCACTTGCATGTGCACATTTTGCAGTTTCACTACGGATCTGAAGGAGTAGCATCATATTGAAGTCTGTGCAGATATCTTTGAACGAGGCCTAACCCGGAAACAAAACAGCAGCCTTCACAGTGGAAGAGTCCACTGTCTGTAGAACGTTTACCGTGAATTTGTTCCCCAGGGTGCGATTGTCAGTGCAAGTTCTACTGCAATGTCCAGAGGAACTGAGGCTTCCAAATGCAGCAGGACCACAGGGAGCAGAGTAAGAGCTGCACAAGGTGACTACTTTAAAAGGAACGATGTTCAAATGTATATCAAGTGATTGATTTTTACAGGCACACTCTGAATTTTTAGATCGCACCACATAGTATGGATAAAACCTAATTATCCCGACTTTGTCTGGTGCTACCTCTAGACCCAAATTAAAGAGCTTCCTCCTTCCTCTGTGAGATACCTACAACTGCTGCTGGAGAGCCACATAGGCATTAAACCTTATTTACACCCTACTGTGACATCACTTAATACAGTGTTCTTAGCTAACTGCTGGACTGTTGTAAACACAAACTGCAATCTCCATCATGAAAGCTGGAAGCACTACACGCCCACCTACAACCCCTAGCTCCACGCCATTCCTTTGTAATTCATTCTAATGGGAGCACTGCTTGAGTTACCATAATTCCTAGAAACACTGGACTAATTATGAAGTACTTTCTGTGTGGTGAACCTTCAAACTCAAAGATATGTCATTTAAATGGATTTCTCTGGTATGTACAGTATTTCAACTTCTCACTGAAGCACCAGGACCAACAGACCAATGCATTCCAGTGCCGAATTTGATCTGTTAGACTTCTAACAATAGCTGCAATGTAGGGGTGTAGCATTAAGGGAAGGATAGCAGCTCTTTGAGAAGGGTCATAAAGGAATACCACCATTGTTTAGGTACCTTTTGGGTGCAAACTCCAATGTTTTGTTTGGTTTATTTGTCACTGCCCACCATCGGAATGTTCAACCTTTATAGATTCTGCACTGGTCTGTTAAGTTGTAACCTAGAGTGGGTGCAGTACTCTTACACCAGCATTATGCATGTAGATCCATAGAGTCTACTAGACGACTGGAGCCCTTAGAAGACAAGGGAGGAGAACTGGGATAAACACGGTGACAGGCGACATGCAACACATCGTGCAGAGACCAGACCAGAGAAGGAAGTGTTAAAGAGGAGGTGGACTGTACCATGCTGTTTGTAGATGGGGGGTTTTCTATAGATATTATCTTTGACCATAGTCTCTGAAGATGGGAACAGAGCAGAGAAAAAGAAAATGGAAGAAGCCAACATGGGGGGGAGAGAAAGAAAGAGAGAGAATGGAGAAAAAGAAGCATGAGTTAGCAGTTATTGAGGGATGAGAAATTTCTGAAGGAGCAAACGGGGGCGCAGTAAAGCTTGATTCAACACCAGACATTTGTCTTTTTTTTTTTATTATGGCACATCAGAAACATCAGCACTTTTAATAGTTTCCATGCAAAATATTCAAAATATATCAGTTTATTGTTTTTTGTTGAAGGGGAGGGATGGGGGGAGGTTATTTGATGCAGAACAGTTTAATGGCACTCAAAGAATAATATCAGAAACCGCAAAAGGTCCCAAGACGTTAAACAGGGATTTCAAATTAAACCATTCAAAGGGGCACCCATATTAATAAAATGACAATCACAACAATAAAAAAAGAAGATGAAAGTCAATTTAAGTGTTGCTGCATTAACTGTAGTGCTGGACGGAGTGCCTCTGCGGGATGATGGGGACAGTATGTTACCCCTTGAGGCTCATCTAATCCATCTTAGTGTCAGCGAACCCGGACAGGCCTCTGACAGAGATGCTTAGTAACAACTGTCACACATTAAGCCACAGCAGAAACATGACGCACTGTAAAACAACACATGTGGGTCATTTGTCTGGCTTGTTTCAGTGCCTGCCAGCATCTGAAACAATATCCGTACAAAAGCAATAAGACAATGACTATGAAAGCCATTAAGTGGATAACGATTGGCTGTTTTTTTTCCACTTAACGTGCTTCCAACACAAAAGGGGTCCCCCCCCCGCCCGTATGACTGACAGTGTAATTGTTGATGGAAACAGCATGTTGGATCAAACAGATTCTCCTCTGAAAAGTAATGAACGATGCACAGTTTAACGTCAACTCCCGTCCAAATGCGTTGTAAATATAATCTACAGGCGTAGAATCTCTTGTTGGATCACTGCTTTGTCAAATAGAATCTGCTTTGAAATGAGCAAATAGTGGAGCCACTGGGAATCAAAGAGCCCAAGAAATGTACAGAACACAATCCAAAAGCTAGACACAAGGATTGAGCTGTTACAAACTAAAGACGTCGGGCCCCACGCATGAACTAATAGCATGAACAGATTTGTTACCCAAACACTGCGCGTATGAGGTCTCGCCAGCTTCACCAGTGAGTGATTTAAAGAATTGTCTTGCACTCAAGATTTCCTTTTAGGTGCAAACTAACTTTCTTCTGCTGTTGCTGATTTCCTTTAAGTCATGTATGAAATGATTGGGAATAAAAGTTGCCCAACAAATGGAGCAGAACTGGTGGCTTTGCACAGATTTACAGGTGGCATTCATCAAGTCGAAAAAGACCTTTCACGGCACATTTGCTGAATTGGACATGTAGCATTCCTATGAAACAACCTTGTGGCAAAAAAGTAAGAGGTGAAGGATAGAATACAAGAATGTTCTGAAGCCCTATGGAACTTTTAAAGAAAAAAAAAATCCCACTTTTGACAAAAGCATCACAAGACCCTTCTGCAGCACCTGGAAAGAAGAAGTCTGATCAAAATTAGTTTTCTTTTAAAACACAGATCAAGGATTTAAGACCACGTTGATCGCTGCATCGGCCGACCTCCAGCGGTTGAGGTTTTAAGCTTGCTGCGATGATAAAGAACCATAGGGTTAGTCCAAATCAATTCAGACAGAATTCATGAAATATTTTCTTGCACTGTCTCAGATTTTGTCTACACTATACTTGTTTTTTTGGGACCCCAACTAAGTTCTATTCATACTTGGCTGGAGAGCAATACTAGCCTAGCCGTGCTAGACAACCCACGGCAACAAATTTAATTCTCTGCCAGGGTGGGTCTAGTTACCCTCCTTAAGGCTCGAGGTTGGATTCTCCTAAAACTGGCCGGACCAATCACCATGAAGTGTAGAGTCAGAAGGCGGGCGTAACGAAGTGAGCCGCGACGATTCTGACAGAAACAACCGGCGCACAATAAACAGTTATCTTTGGACTCGGCTTTGGCCACAGCCCTTAAAGATTTGAAGCTAAAATTCAACTTGAAAGATAAACAAAGGACGGCACTGAAGTGTTTCATTGAGAAGAAAGACGTATTTGGACTTATGCCGACGGGATATGGCAAATCCTTAATATACCAGTTGGCTCCGCTGGTTGGGAAGCTAATGGGACTTAGCCACAATCCGCCGACGCTCTAGGAACTATGTCTGCCTATTTGTTGCGCTGATTGGTTGTATACCTACCCAACTGCTGCAGAGTGATTTGAAAGACAACCTTTTAGCCCGCCTCCCTCCCTGTTGAGCGGCCCTAGACCCTTGTGCCTTCAGAAACATGGGGCTAGCGCGGCTAGGCTAGAGCAGTACTACTATTTGAAAAGACATGGATTAATCTTATAGTGTGTGTGGCAAATCCAGCAGGTACAACATAAAACTTTTAACCACAGGAGGTCAGTGAAACAGAGATTTTCAGCTTGGTGCTAAGGTATTGGTGGTTAAGCCAACTCAGTGTCAACTCGTTACTCTATAAAGTGTCTTATTTCTTCAAAAAGTTGGCAAATTATTGATGGAATGTTTGTTTGCATAATCTCATAGTTTACCCTGTAATCTACAGAAAGTGCAAAGAGAAAATTGCGAGCCAAGCTGTGCGGTTATAACCTACCTGGTATGTGGAAATGCCGGGGAGCAGCCACGTATGTAGAAGCAGATGAGGGGGATTTGCCATCAGAATAGGTGGATAAGCTGGGAGTACTCCGACCACTTTCACTACCTTCAGGTGTGGACGGATGTGAGAGGCAAAGGGAGAAGGGTTTGGGAGAGAACAAAGGGCGTCGGGGGCAAAACGGCAGCGTTATTGTAAGCACACTTATGAAGCTCAAACATGAAGCTGTGATAAAAATATTCAAGCCAGTGACTTGATGACCCAGCCATTTACTGCGGTTTTGGTACGATGTGAATCATCCTGTCGAGTTTCAGATTCTACCTGTTCAGTGTTGATAATGTTTCACACAATGGGGAATGAAAGCCCAAATCTATTGGAGATCTTGTCCTGGATCCATGAGTTTTACAGGAAAACATGTCAAGTTCTTTCATCACCTGACCAACAAACATTTGCACAAATAAGAATATTAGATAGCTTGAGACCAACAATCCTATACATCAGCTCAATCAATCAACAAAAAGAGACAAACCTATTAAGACTTGACCACAATAAACCACCTTTTCACGAGGGAATGCTCACGAAACTGTCTGCTTCCATCCCACAAAGTCTAAAAGACTGTGATGATTGACCAACCTTTAGATCTTGTGCTCTAGACCTTTTCAGAGCGTACATCAATGACATCAGGAAGATCACAAATTACTCCTGTAGTTGAGTCCTTTTCCTATCGAAAACATACTAAAGGACATCCAAAACTTGCCCCCTGTTTCCACTTTCAATGGCTAAACACTACTACTCCAGATGAAGTGGCACAGCTGCTCAATGTCCAACAGGTCATCAGCTCCAGTATTTTAAGTTCTTCCATGTTCGAATGAAAGTGTAACCTACAAATGTTTCAAAGTAGCTTTACCTCACCCCAATGCTGCAAAAGTCAATCATGAAAGCCACTGAAATTCATCTGGAACTTGAAGAGTACTCAAAAACAAACCAGTTTTTAACCTTATACTAATCTGTAGAACTTTGTGGTTTCGGAAGGTTTCCAAGAAATGTCAAAGAAAAGCTGCTGCTGTCCTTGAGAGTGCTTCGTTTGAATGATAAAACAGAGCTCGGCTTAAAAAAAACTGCACTCAACACTTAACTTCCACTTTGCTTTAGGGCCAACTGCTAAATACTTGCAAGTTTCTTAGCACTGAACCTCCCTGAAGGGAATGGATCTCTGAGACTTTGCTCTCATCACCTATCAGCAAACACCAAACCACAAAAATAAAAATCTGCACTGGTTTAAACCCAACTGTAGCTGTTATCCTATGAGTAATATTACATTTGTATGTTGTGTGTTTTGCAAATGTAAGAATGTAACCTGTGTGCATAATTTGCTGACTGCATGCATGTGTGTGTTGAGTATCTATGATCATAACCAGGGTACACCCCACTGTATTACATCACAGGCAGGCTGGGTGATGGAGTCACTGACACCCTTAATGCCAAAAGTAATAAACACTCTACATCCAGAGCTTTGAGGAAGAAAGAGAGAGAGAGAAAGAGAGAGATTTGGAGTGTTAGCTGATTGAACACACACTTTTCTCCGCTCAGAAAGGGAGGAATCATCGGCAGCGATCTGGATGCAAGTGGATGAGATCACCGACACGCACAGCAGTGCTGCGCCAGTCTGAGTGATCTGCTCTATATACACACAATCACACACACATGCTCATAAACACACACACACATACACACCGGGTTACTGTTAGTGCAGGTCTAAATGTAGGGCAGATCCTCCATACAAACATCTGGAGCTAAGGTAGGAGACTAAGGGAGTTGGGGAGGAGATGCATTACAGTTTATCTGAGAATTACACAAAAGTGAGGCCATTCATGAATCAAAAAACAAAAACAGGGTATAAAAGATGATCTGGGATTAGGGCTGCAAGTAATGACGCGTAGACTAATCGTCTGAGCACGATACGTCATCAAAAGCGGAAGTGAGTGCGCAATGCAACAGAAATCAGCGTCCGACCGGAGCGTGGAACACGGACGGACGTCGGCGCTGCATCGTGCATACATAATATATGCACGATGCAGCGCCGATGTCCGTCCATGTTCCGCGCTCCGGTCGGACGCTGATCTCTGTTGCATTGTGCACTCACTTCTGCTTTTGATGACATATCGTGCTCAGACGATTAGTCGACGCGTCATTAGTTGCAGCCCTATTTGGGATTATTAAGAAGGGTTCAAACAAAAGCATGCATTATTGATACCTGCGAGTCCCTTCTCTCAGCTCTTCATCAATCTCCATAATTAGACAAAACTGAAAAACCTGAGTGTTGCTTACAGTAAGTCTTGGGGACTTCTACAAGAAAACTCTGATGGCTCATTCAAACATTAGCCCGTCGCATGAAAACAAACAGAAACCACCAGGCCACACTGTGCTACATGCCACTGCAACTGGCAAGCAGGCCCCAAATTACAGCTCGGCATGTTTCATTCCACCATTCCCCCCGCTCTCTTTCATCTTCCCCATCGGAGAACTCCCTTCTCAGCTTCTCCACCCTGTCATGGAAAAAACTGCCAAAGCCCTGGACTGCGTGTTCGTGATTTTTTTGTGCAAAATGTTTGAGGGGAAGCTCATGCTGTTCCCCTCTCTACCTCCTCCTTTTTAATCAGGCTATTCTGAGAGTCCAGGCATGCACATGCTGGAAGAATGTAATCCTTCTGAAGGGTTCTGGATGGAGCTAAAATAGCATGCTTTTAATTCTACATGTGAACCTCATGGGGCCGTGAGAACTCTTTAAATTTGATTTGAAATTTTAACTACCATTCAAATACTGTCAATAAATCAAAATTTGTCCACTAAATTAGCACTTTTAGCACAATAAGCCTTCCGGAAAAAGGCATTTTTGTAAGATGGACTGTCCGTCTGACCTATTGCATCCTTAAATAGACTACTTTTGCCAGTGCATAAAGGTTAAAACCACAGAGGCATGATAAATAGATGATAATGGCATTGAGCTGTGTCATGAGGACCCTCGTAAACACAGATCCTCGCATATTTGATGACTTTTCAGCATTTGCGAGTACATCTTAGACAGTCTTTGTGGCCACTACAAGGGCATTAGTATGCAAGCTTAGTAGTGCACATGTATGGAATACATAAATGCTATCTGCTATGCATGTATAGGATAGCGTTCTCTACTCTTGTGGATTAGAAAATGTAGCATGAATCCAGCTGTATTCTTTCCATATCAAAGGTCCACTCAGGTCCTTCTGTGGACGTTCATGTTCAGTCCCAAACAATGCTACAAAAGCACTTGACAGCAGCGTGCAAGTAGATGCGTAGTAACAACCGACTGTGCATGTTGCGAGTATATTTACTGAATCTCACAACTGATTTATGGTAAAAAGTGTTGATAGCAAAATGATGCAGTTGTGAACTTTTGTTTTGAACGGCTCTTTTGTTGTAAAACTGACGGATGACAACTTTTACGGGTGTAGACTCTCTAGAGGCTGATCCGCTTGGCTTGCATTTAAAACTTTTCAGTACCTGGCAGCATCTTGGTTTGGGGAGTTGTTCCTAAGTAATGCATGTGCTGATAAGAAAATACTTTGGCATTATGTACTTACTTGGCATTGTGCACAATTGTCAGATACAAAAGTCTTCCCTAGTCATTCTCTGCCAACAATCCCACACGGTATCTGTTCATCATTCATCAAAACACAAAACCTGCTCTCTATTCCAGATCCATTTCAAGCATAAAAGCAGATAAACACCAAGGGGAGAACGTCTGACAGACGGCAATGAACAAAGGGGTCATTCAGGAACAACAGCAGGGTAGATTAGAGGTCAAAGGCAGGCACACAACTGGGTCAACAATCCGAACAGACAAGCACAAAAATGAAATCACCATCAACCGACCTTGAAAAGATAATGTCAAATATGTCAGGACCACACTCAGGCCTATATTGAGTTTAACCATGCACGACAACAACCACGTCCACAGACACAAGTGAACATTGCAAGCAGAATGAAAAAACTGTGTGGTCCTGAGAATGGACCTTGATGCCCCCCATGAAACCCGACGACACCACGATACCGGACAACAACATCACAAAACCTGGTAACCATTCCATTAAGGGGAGGGGAGACACAGAAAAGAGAAAGACTACTGTTGTCTTTACCGTTAGGAGGAGGTAAACTGAGATGCAGGGAGGTCCTAGGTTTAGGGTCAGGTAGGGGGTCCTGTTTGAACCCTGAGGGGTGAGGAAGATCAGGGAACGGGGTGAAGATGAAGCAAAGGGAACTGGTTCGGATAGGCCTTTCGGCAGGAGTTACAGCGTGCAAGGGGTGCTGTACTGGTTTGTGATGTTGATTTCAGGAATGTGTGATATCGTGAATAGCATTAGTAGTTTCATGGATTCAGTTCAAGATAAACCTTCATGAGTGATCAAACAGTGGTTACAGACTCGAATGCAGTGCACATGAGGACAGACATTCTGTTTCCCATTACGGCTCATGAGTCCATGGCGAACCGAGACACCCAAAAACCCAGAGGAAGAGCTTCCAACACATGATTAATTTGGTGCTTTGCCACAGCTCATGCCAAGTGGGGTCAGTTTGGTGGTCGTATCACAGCACTCCATTCTGTCGGACCTTTGATCTCAGTCTGGTACAGTGTGGACTGGCATGTTGCTGCTGTGCTGAAACCTGTCCAAAATCCAAGGTTCCCATGCTTCCTTCCTTCCTGGGAAACACCTTGGAAACCACAATGGAGCCCACTGGAATTACTTTTCAATTTTTGGTAGTTCTGGTTTCGATTTGACAGCAGCAACGATTCCAGCAACGCGTCCACGGTCTGCACTGGACTAAGTCTTGGCCTCGAGCGTGCTTTGATACCTCTGAAGTAAGGGATGTAGTTGTGCTGCTGCAGCATGGCCAGGGTGGTGGGGTTCAGGTGTAAAGACAAGCCTGCACTGCCACCTCCTGGAATGGGTGAGAACTTGCCGCCACCACCACCACTTCCCTCAGCCCCACCGGAATAGTACACAGGGAGGGAGGACGAGTCCCTGGCCCAGGTGGAGGGGTACTTAACACCACCCATGAGGGCTGGGGGCAAAGGGAGAGAACCGGAGTCATGGGCTTGGCTGCTGTATCTACCACCAAGATATACTTCTGGTCCTGGTTGTCGAATCAGATGATAGGAGACATGGTGAGTTACTGGATAAAACGATGAAGGTATTACATTTATTTATGGCCTCAAGGTGCTTTTGCAAATTGGCATAAAAGGGGTCATCGTATAAATGCATGAGAACAAATGTGTGGGCATCTTAAATCTTGAAGAGCCACCAGCATGCAATGACTCCTTGATAAATCATTAACTTGCTTTATTTGGGGCATGACCCCTTCCTCAGCTGCTATTTAGATGAGAAAACAGAAGCATTATATAAGGAAGGATATGTTCCGGTCATGTTCAAATGAAAGATAGTTTTGACCAAAAAAAAACAACTATTTTTGGGAGTTTTTGAGAGATGCTGATGCCTGCAATTTTGAGGTGCTTGCAGTTTCAAATTGTGCTTTCAATGCAAGACATTTACTTGTTTGATTTTCTGACCACAACAACAAAAGAATACATCAAAAATTGAGACATCTGGTGTGAGATTTGGGTTAATAAGCTGTTATTATTAGCCCAATTACAAGTTAATAAACTATTTTCTACTATGTAATAGAGCAGTTATTGACTTTAAACAAGAAAAACTACCCATCGGTGTCTTCCTACATTGGAAGATGTGCAGTTTTGAGCATTTAAATATGGCCATTGTTTGACACCACCATCATTTCTACGTTGTGATTGACGGTACTGTTAAACACTGATGCCTCACTATTCACCGGGGGTTTCAGTGTAACGGCAGCGTAATAAACACATTGTGAAATCGAATCTACAGAGGACGAGCGTGTGATTTAATTCTGGTTTTGGGTACGGTTGCCATTGGGAAATCTTTTCAAAATACAGAAAAGTGATGAATCATCTGTGACGCTTGCAGCAGATGTTTTCTTCTAAACATTACAGTCAGCCAGGGCTCCATTTTTTCCCCACCCTCTTGCTCCCTATCAGTCACTGAGGAGAAACAATGTCAGCAGCAAAGAGTATCTATGCACTGGAACGTCGTTTCTGGATAATGCAATCTTCAGCAGCAGTGTATGGACTGCAGGATGTGGCTGGTACCTTGCCGACTGTAGTTCTGGGGGGAACGGGACGGGGTGTAGCGTCCGTAGCCCCCCAGGGAGCTGTTGGAGCTGGGGCTGGAGGGCCTCCGCTGACGGGGCGACTTCTCCCCATCACCCTGGATACGCAAACACATACAGATAAAAACAAAAAAAATAACACAAAATCAGTACATTCTACCGTTTCAGTCCTTAATTACTGCATCAGACGGGAATGTGGGCAAAGCTCCACGTCTGATATGTTCTTAATGAGACGGATCAATCACGTTGCACACAACGGATCTGAGGAAATACGACATCATGGATAACACCGGCGTCAGGGGAAATGTGCTTATCATGTCCAAGAGCAGATCTGACGATTTAAAAGACGGATCAACAATTAGAAGAAAAGAAGAAGTTAGAAATTGATTTTCACACACATGCAAATCTATGATCACTACAATTAGTCACTTCTCCACAACAAAACTCAATTTTCTGGCATTTCCCTCATAAAAACATTACATGTTAATGGACACAAAGCTGTATTCTCATACTTGGAAGGGAATCCAAAGGGTGTTGGGTTGTGCAAATTCTGATTAGACTCAATTTTCCCCAAATGATCGACCAAAATGCACATTTAATTACCAGCCTCTGGTATTCAGCCACTATTATAATGAAAGTAATAATAATGAGGTTCTACAATTTGCATGAAAAAGGTCAAATTTCTCTTATCTGGTGAGTTTTGGCCATCACTCCAATCGCTAATAACTACATCGCACCAACCAAAATGGCTCTAGATATGCAGCTATACTTACTATCACTGTATTCAATCAGCTTGATTTTTCTGGGCCATTTTGTTCAGTCTTTATCAATCAGAAGACATATCCATTCCATTAGTAACCAGCTGGATGGATGGATTACCAAATGGGTCTACTTTGGATCAGACGCCTTTCGCTACAGATACTTTCTAGTGTGACTCTTTCATTCCATTTCTCTCGGTTGGCCACAATTCTTTTATCGTTTGTTACTGTCTGTCAGACTCCCCTTTAATCTTTCACTGTCGAGCCTATTGTTGTCTGCCAGACTCCTTGATTCAATCACTTTGTGTTCTTTGTTGTATTACCCTCTGTAACGGATTAGCAGCCATATGCAAATGAACCGCTATTCACCCTTATATTTACATACAACCTCCCTACTCTTTGGCCATCCCTTTAAATTGTGTCCTCTGCAAATGTTCTTGGTCTTCTTACCTTCACAGACTCATGCTCTGTGTTTTTAAGCCCACCGACACCAATAAACACCCCACTACAGCGAATTTTGAAGGACTACGAGTGAAATTTCTTCAACAAATCCTCATTTTGAGATGGTTGGGAACATTTGTTGATTGAAATAGCTACAGAGGGGGACAAAGTGTGCATAAAATGATAGAAATCAATCACAAATGTACAACTAACTCGGAGAAATGTCCACAACAACAACACAAAATGACTCCCAGGTCTTTACTCAGCGGTCCAAGCCATCCATGGCTGACTTCCTGTTTTAACCGCTATACTGTAGTGCAGTTTTTCTGTGCATTGAGGGATTGTTACCTACATTATTGTAGGTTTTGCCTCCAAAATCAGTGGTGTAGACAAACTGCTCATGATGCTACGATGCTCCTACATCTTGGTAGCTTCCTGGTAGGTACAATGTTGTCATATCTGATACAAACGATGGCCAAATCTACGAACTTAAAACATATTTATAGCTCCCAATTCACCTTAAAACATCTTCATTTCCTTCGTATGATAATACAGCTTCTTTGTGCACACACGAACACACACAGGAAGGCACTGATGAAGGCTGCATGACATCCACAGTAGGACAAAGTGCATCGTATTACCTCAGTAGGAGTAGGAGAAAGCAGCTGGGGGGACTGCAAATGAAGACGGGGAGAAAGCCAATGATTAGGACGAACTCATATGTGAGGATATATGAGTCAACCATCGGGCAATGATGTAAAACGTGAGGACATTCCTGATGAGCGGATGAAGTGGGTCTGAAGTACACGGTTCGGTTTACATGCTCGGGGCCGTGAGACTGTGATCGCATTGCAAAGGAATGGAGGTGATTGTGAGAGGGGAAAAAAACAAAAGACGAATGGCTTCACTGAGGGAGGGACAGCGAGGTGAAATACAAAGCAAAACAACAGGAGATGCTGCGAGAAGAAGTTCAGAATGAAACCTGCGAAACAAATCAACTCTACTAACAGGCAATTACTATCCGACTGATCAAATCACTAAGAAAACCCCCCACACCACATCTTCATCACATTAGGTCTCCACACATTCGGATTAAAACATATGCAATTTATATTCGAATGAGCTAAAATCATCCAATACGTTGGTCAGACCCCCAGTAAATCACATCAGGACAGAAACACTGAGAATTTACTGCAGAAAGCTTTCCCAGACATGTTTGTTTATTCACGGAAAAATGCCCCGTTTAACAATGTGTGCTCATTCATGTATATGTGAAAAACAACAACAAAATAACACATGAAAAAATGAAACATCTGGTGCAACACTTCATTTATTTATAATTCGTTTGCCAAGGTTATTGCAAAACTCATCATAAAGGGTTCATAAGGTGTCATTATTGGTCTAATTAATGGTTAATTAACTATTTTTTAATGTCTAGCAGAGCAGTTATCGACTATAAACTAGAAAAACTACTGGTTGGTGTCTACTTTATTTCATTTTTTTGAAATATTTCATAAGTTATTAGCTGATTTTTACTGAAAACAGATCTAAATTTCATCCAAGTCTTGTTTTACATTTTACACACAGTTGCCCCTTTACCCTCACCCTGCCAGGTCGAGGCAGATATCTGCCCTCCCTGAGCCTGGTAATTGTTTAATTGTAATGAAGGAATTTGGTGTTGATGCCCGATAGCTATTTGCCTAGAAGTTAATTGGATGAGTGGTCTTGGATGGATGAAAAAACTAAATTAAAGTGGACGTTAGCACATAATTAACATTTAAAAACCTACAGCTGTTTGTACTTAATGGCGCATGTCTTTAAAACATTAGCTTATAATAAGTTAACTGATATTAATCATTAGTTTCATCTTATGAACCAAACATTAAGGTTGTTGAATTAGAAAATGGCACCATAAGTGACAAAACAGAGGAAAGAAGAGAATAGATAAGTATTATCAGCAAATTCTGAAAAGTAAAACTACCAAATATATAGTATCATGATCACGAATTTAATTGCATATTACTGTATTATCATTTGACTGCTTTTACTGTAAGTGAATTTTGCAGCTCATAAGGGTATTGACCTTTGATTAACCATTTCATTTACTGTCAATTCTGCACCATAATTATTAACAACTATACCTTGACTGTGGAAAATTTCCCTCTGAAATGTTAATGGATATGTGGATAAAATGTCATTAAAGTACAGAAGTTGAGTGAATGAACCCAGTAAACGTCCACCACTGGAATAGAAGTGAGAAAGTTAGAAAGAAGAACAGAAAGACAGATCATAGAGCTGTAAGAAGCTGCTCTACCTCTCCGTAGTGCCTCTCCTCAGACGGGTAGCTGACGTACGGAGAGTAGGACAACATGTCGGGCCTGTCGATGTTGTAGATGGCCTTGGTCTTTGGAAGGGCTGCCAGGTCCTTGTAATCCAACATCTCCTCTCCTAGTTTGGCCTGGCAGCACAGAGAAGACAATTATTCATCCATCACATGCACTGCTGAGGTCGGATGCATAAAATGATCACCACACATCAACCATATGTGCATCTTCTGCCCCCTGGTGGTGCGCGGAGGCGGTGCAGTCTTACATAGATGACTCTGCTGGGAGATCCAGAGGCACTGGACGCTGGGACTGAAGTGATGCTCTCAGATGAAGTCCGGGTCACCTGGGACACATAAAAATACACAGTTATCGGTTGAATGCATCAAGAAATAGTGTGTTCATTCCATAAAAACTCATGCTTTGTTAGGTATACATCTGTGATATCCCAATTTAAACCTCTAACTTTCTCCTCAGTGGAACAACACAGCAAATCCTGCAGTTCCAGCAGCAATGGATGAGTTCAAACCCTGTTACTGCTGAAACTCATGGTCCCATTCATTATACATGAATGCATGTTATTTTTAAAGGTGTCAGAAAATAGAGGAAAGCACCCTAACAACACCCCAGAGCCTAAAGCAACATCTCATATTAACATTGTTTGGTCTCAATGAAAACTCCAACCCAAAAATATATTCAAGTGAAACATCTGTGGTCTGTAGAGCCGCTACTGTTCCAGCAGAAGGAACACCTGTGGGAACTTGGAAAAGCAAGTTTTTCCATAGAAAACCAGCAAAACGTGCTTAGCTTGGATCATTTTAATCACTTTCCAATCATAGCAATAAAAGAAAACACATCACACAGAGAGCATGATGGCTCTATTAGTGAAGCTGTGCCGCACACTCAGCACTAATCAGTTATTATTAAAGCACACAAGCTAAAAGACTTTCAGGACAAATTCAGTATTTGACTGTGATATGGTTGTCTTTCCAGATCTTTACCATCTCGCATCATTTTCTTAAAACAAGTCAGATTTGTCCACTCTGTCTGTTCACCTTGTGTGAGCGTAACCCTCTACGGATTCGACTACTGCCACGCCAGCCATCTCTACCAGCTCTCTAAACCATCTGTGCGCATGCGCAGACTAACAACCAGCATCATCCATCACCGGCCGCTCGCATCTCTGCAGCAGAAATCAGGAGCGAGTCGGACTCTGACGCTGAAGTGTCTTTAGAGTAGGTGGCCGGTAGAGCGGTAAGGTGTCAAACGGTTACGATCAACCCATGCAGCAGATGGTTGTGGAGGGAGGGGAAGGGAGGGAGGCTGAGTCGGGTTTTTGGTGGGCGGATGCTGCATGGACGGATGGAAGCACCGACCTGCTGCTCTGGGACGTCATTGAGCTGTATCCGGACCTGCTTCTGGGGAGGAAATGGGCGATGAAGAGCAATGAGGACAGAAGATGGAGGAATGTGGATGTAAAGCAGTAGGGCTGCTGATGCTACGCTAAAACCTAGATCCTTTGACTCAACTGCGGTGCTTTGCTGCTGATAAAAAGCTATCGCTAACGCTAAGACAGGGTAACCGCTACTTCCAACTTCACAGAGATTATTCTGTTATTTTGGCTCTGAACAGCTACTTCATTGTGCTTCTTCATAGTTATAAAGTATAAAGTATAGTCTTGAGATCTACAAATGAACTCATAACATTCACCCGTATGACTTGTAAAGCAACAATAAGAGCTGAAATTATGCTATTTGTGCATATAATATGCAAATATTCCAGAAAAGATCCATTTTAACACTGAAAAATATGACTTACCTTGCAAAAAAATTGCTAAATTTCCCAGTTTATACAGGTAAATTATCAAAAATTGCAGAAAAAATGGCTCAAATTGGTGCCTTTCAAAGTCCAATTGCAAAAACAATAGATAGTCGATTCAAATTTGCACTTTTGGCAGTGGTTATTGGACAAAAGTCTGCATTTCCCCCTTAGTAGGTTTTATTAAATCTCTTAATGTTGTTGAGCATTGACATTAAAACCACACAAAACAAGAATTTTACATGAAAATCTGATCACATGAACATTACTAAAGAGAAATCTGTAGTTTGTGCTGTCAAACCCACAAAGAATGATCACTGAGGTAGTTCCATTCATTTCTTTGGAGATTTTTTTTACTGTCTTTCAGATCATTGTTTTGGTTTTACGGCTCAAAATGTTACTATTGTGGTTCAGATTCACAGAAGGCAGGAGCGATTCCAGGAAATAGTCGACCTAACTATATTCTAATCAGAGCTTTGAATGGTATCTTTACTCCTGATGATCTAAGAGTGACAAAATCCACCTTCCAAACGACTATCAGAGAAACGACAAACGAGGCTCCGTGTACTTCGGTTTGAAGGATTACTGAATCCCTAAAGAGTTTTATCTTTTTTAGCTGTGTCTTGACTGTCTTGTGAAACCCACCTTACTCTTCTCCTCCTGCTTGGCTGCTTGTCTGCATGGAGGATGCCAGATAGAAGATCCTGAAGACACAAAGACAAAGACAGTTAAGCCATCTAAGATTTTGCTTTTTTGTGTTTAAATCTCCTAGTGGACCAGCTGTTGGTAGATGATCAGTTTTGTTGGTTAGGTATGCCTCTTGTATACCTCTAAGATCCTCTGCTTTGGTCCCTTAAATGATTCCCAGAGTAGAATTAAGACATAGAAAGATGCTGCAATCTATGTTACCGTTTGTTTTATTTACCCCTGGAGCAGCTTCAAATGAAACTTACACCCCCTGTCAAAAGTTTTGGGACACTTTCTCATTCAAATAAATTAGAACCCGTCCCAAAACTTTTGACAGGGGGTGTATGCAGCTTTTATGTAGTTTTGTGCAATTTAATGGTATCAGATCTGTTAATTGCATCCATTGCGGGTTCATGTACCTCACTGCCTTGTCTGTTAACATGATTATTTCATTTTATTTTCTCATGTAACTTGCTTTGAGTCGCACATGCTGTATGAATGACGCATTACAAACAGCGTCATTGCCGTCATTGTGTGATAAATCCACAAAAATCTTGCATCATTCTCCTCCTTGTTTCAAAATGACACTCTCAAATCCATAAAATACAGCTTTCCTCATCTAATGCGGTGGCGTTTATTTATGGTTATGGCGTCAGAAAGCTACTTTCACTGCTAAATCAGTTTACCCTAAAGTGACAAAAGCACTTCAGTAAGAGTTGAAGCAAACGGAGCACCCAAGGCAACGCACCAGCTGCTGCTTTATGTGCAATGGTGCCACAGATGAGTGCGTTAGAGTGACTCAGCACACGTGTATGATTCATTCATGGTGAAATAAAGACAGGTGTTGAAGGAGGGAGTGAAGAGAACCACAAATCATCACCAGATCATCAACTCTGGTGCTTCTCATTGTCTGATAGTAGACGGTCGTGTGTTCAAGCATTGAATCCTTTGTGGTTGCAGATACAACCTATTCTGAAAGTTACGGAGCGACAGTAACAGATACGAAGGCTGCTGTTACCTTGCAGATACATTTCTTCTCCCTCTGCAAACATCTGCTCACAGCGGGCACAGCGGGCACATGTGGGGTGGTAATGCTTCTCTCCAGCCTTTGACCGAGAAATAAGAAAAGATTAGAGCAATGCGGCAGGTGTGATTGGCTAAATCTGTCAACTTAATGGAATTTGTTAGCTCGACATTGCAGTTAGAAGACTTGCAAAAGAGACATTATCATCCAAATAGAGGTGGAGATGCAATTTTGATCTCATTTTGGTGGTTATCGTGGTTGCAATTGCAGTCTTTGTCCAAAAAGTAGCATTTCTGTTTATTTAAATTAGCGTAATAACCATAAAATGTGTGTTTGAAGGAAAACAAACTCCTGCAGATCCATGAAAACTGGGCTTCTGATGAGAAATACAGTGTGATACGACCGAAAGCTCCACAAAATGAGATTATATTCACAATTGCTGTTTTTAACATCATGAATAAACTTTCAAAAGCCACAAATTGAGAGCAAGTTTGACTTTTTGCTGACTAACTGTATGGATGAAGCTCCAAAAACACGACATTTTCCATAACATAATTGTTAGTAAATGTCTAATTAGCACCCTAACTTTTCAAATTCCAACACATGTATGGCAAAATCATTCCCTTTGTGTTGTTTTTTCCCCCTCAGGGTGCATGATTGGATTGTAAATGTGTTGTTATTTAGTCATTACACAACCCTGAAACAATCCACAGACATTAGAGTTTATGTGTCTCCGCTTGTTTGAAGACACATTTTTAATAAATACATAATTAACTTATCATAAAAACATGAATAATGAGTCTCTGTAGTTCAGTCCAATGACTTTTTTTCATTGAAGTGTCACCAGCTACAAAAACAACAAAGACAATGATGTGTTTTATGAGTCCGACACTAGGTGGAGCTATTGCGTTGTGGAAGGAGTGCTGCAGTTTTGTTCAGTTCACAGAAAGGTGCAAGAATAACACGAGAATGAAAGTACAAACTTGACTCTTTGAAAAGCCTTGCATGCTCTGAAAGCAGGTAAATCTTTGCTCAAATGGCAACCAGAGCTTCAAGGGTGCTTTAACTTTCAACGCAAAACGTGCAAAGCGTCCTGCAGATCCCCAGTAAATCTTCAAAGCGAGTCCGCAGTGGGCGACCGTTCATCACGGCCTGTGGATTTAACATGGAGTCGCTATTACGTGGCTTGACTTTTCGAACCTAATGGAGGTTGTTATGTTATCTGCAGAGTTTGAAGAGGAATCCACAAGGCAGTGTGATGGGAGGGGGTTGTCATGGTGAGGATGGATGCGCTTGTGAAATTGAGTCGGAGGTGTGGTGTGGAATACTACTGGGCCTGTGAAACTGTCAGGAAACTGGGATGTAGAGGTCTGTAGAGGTCATCTTGGTTCCTTGCAAGACGTCGCTGGTTAAAAACGTTGCAGACAGAAGAAGTACTGCCTGGGTTGATCCTTAGGTCTAGAGCACATACGGATTTGGCATTTTTACACTGCAAAAACTCAAAATCTCACCAAGTCTGTTTGTCTTATTTTTAGTCAAAATGCCTCATCCCACTTGATTTAAGATAAATTCACGAAAGAAAACAAACAAGGGACATTTCAGCAAAAGATGGAGGGACTTGTTTTAAGACAACGCGTCTTGAACATCTTGTTAAGTCAAACAATCTTGAAATTATCTTGTTTTAACCCTCGTGTCGTCCTGCAGGGGAAATTGATGCGTTTTAAAGTTTTAAAATGTAAGGACAAAAAATATATTTCACGATGAAAACTTTGACATTTTCAAAAAATTTTGGGAATTTTTTTGAAAATTTTTTAATGGAAATAAAGAAATGTTTCTTTCAGAACATTCAGAAAAAAAATCAACCAAAATCCAGCGAAATTCGCTGGATTTTGGTTGATTTTTTTTCTGAATGTTTTGAAAGAAAATATTAGAACTTTTACTGACATATAGGGAATCACTTAATATATTCTTAGGATTTTTTGGGAAGATTTTCATTAATTTTTTGAAAATATTTTTTAAAAAATTTGTTTTTTGAATTTTTATTTCTTGCCAAATTTGAGGATTTAAAAAAAAAAACTTTTGAGGGAAACTTTTAAGGAATTTTCTTCCTGAAAATTTTGCAATTTTTTTTTATAAATTTGGGGAATTTTTTGATGAGTTTTTGAATTTTTTTCAGGCAAGGAAACAATATGTTTTGGTGCCGTAAATAAGAACAAGAGGAGGGTTAAGACACCTAAACTTGACAATCCTGGTCAAATAAAGTATAAAACAAGTTTCCTCAGCTAATTTTAAGATCTCATTTTTCTAAATATCATCTCTTATTTCAAGAAATCTTACCGAGTCATTTTCACTTGTTCTATTGGCAGATTTTTCCCACTTAATTTAAGGTAGAAGTTCCTTGAAATAAGTTTTTTTTCTTGTTTTGAGAAGGGCGCTTTTTCCAGTGTGCTCTTGTTTCCTGCATTTATGTTCAGTTTAGGTCAGTTTTCTAGAAGTTCATTATTAGATCAGCTCCAAAATGCTGGATCCAAACCAACACCTTAACAACTGGGAGCAATTATCAAAGCATGTAGGTGGAAAACAGAGACACAGAGGTCTTTAGGGGTCCACTTAGTTCATTGCATTCAAGACCTGGCTGCTTGAAAATATTGCTTCCAGTTCTGGTGCTCTCTATTGAGCCCTGAGTCTTGAGTCCCTTTGGATTTGGTATTGTTGCTCCTGTTTCTGGCATTTACATTCAGGCTGGGTAGGTTTTCAAGCAGTCTATTTCAGATCAGGTCCAAAACAAGACTTAAAAACTTGACGAACTTTCCAAACATTCAGCTGGGTTCAAGTGGAACCCAGAAGGAGTTGTTGCTAAATTACTCCTGTCCTTTGCTAGATTTCTTAACCTGCTTCAGGGATCGAAAAGATCAAATCTCCAGTCTAAATTTCCCCATCTTGCCAAAATCTCTTTATTTTATTAAGTCTTCTATTCAACTTGCTCAGTTGTGATTTTCCAAATCCCAGTTCCCCGTTTTGTCTTGTTTTGTGTCGCTACAACAAAAAGAACACACATTATCACTGGAACCGAGTGGGATTACCTCACACTTGGCGGCTTTTCTAGCTTTAAAACACATATGATTTACAGAATTAATAACAAACTAAACAACTCAAGATGGACGGTTATTGCAATGAACTCATTCTTCTCCTCAGTCTGCTGATCCACGCCTCCTGAAGGCATCACATCTCACTTCAGCGGGCGGCCTGATTACGCACAATCCCTCTGAGGTGCCTCCACTTTGCTGCGTCATTCCACCAGGCAATGATAGCAGGACGGTAACACCCTATTTCTTGGATAACACCCTGAGTAATGCTTGTCTGGACTAAATGGCCAGCAGATGGGGGGAGGACACTCCAGGTCCAGGTATTACTGAGAGGAAGAGAAAGGTCAAAATTGGCAGAGGCTTGTGTACACTTTGCCAAAACCTCATATTTGAACTGAATTGAGACAGATAAATGGACAGAGACGGAGAGAAAAGAGGAAGTTGACTTAGGAACATTGAGGCCTGGAGATAAAAGGCCGGAACTGGATTGAAATTCAAACATGGAAAGTATGAGAGGCCCGGAAAAGAGATAGCACTGCAATCAAATCCTTCCTTTGTCAGAATCCGGGGCTGCATGAGGGGAAAATTATCATATTCAATGTCCTGCAGGACTGATATGTCAAGGAAGAGGAGGGCCCAACCTGAAAGCTGATGATTTGAGGCTGCAGCTGGTCAGCCAGAGTCGAGGTTTGCGGCTCATGAAGAGATCGGGGTGAGATGATTAGAGCGTGGTGAAAGGATCGGTGAGGATGCAAAGAGCTGCTGAGCCTTTTCTACCTCTTTATTTACCTACACACCATGTGCTTTCTCAAAATTATCCCCGCTCTAATGCCCTGTCCATCCTCTCAATCTCGCAATTGCAGACACCAGTCAGACGAGGGAAGGGATCCATTTACAAGATTGGAACAGATTTTGGTGCACCGTGCGCAACATGCGACTTGTTTCGTGGTCTATTTCTGGCTTTAATCAAGTCGAGTGTACGTGAAAACTCTTGTGTTTTGAAATGCATCGCTACTTATTTGAGCAGAACAGCAATTCAATATACACCCCCTGTCAAAAGTTTTAGGACAGCTTCTCATTTATTTGAATGAGAAAGTGTCCTAAAACTTTTGACAGGGGGTTTATATCCAGTTCAAGCTTTTACAGTAGATTTCCTGTTACATAACACTCAGGCTTCAAGAGAAAAAAGAACTTGTGCGTTTCCTGTGATATCTGACACCTGCATGAGTCCAAAAAGCATTCAAAGTTGGGACGAAATGTGTCAATCACTGTGTAAAGTCGGCCTTATTCTTAGATTTTCTGTTTGGTGAAGTTGGCCTCTATCTGGTTTCACATTTGCAAAGAGTGCCCTACTACCAATCATCACAGCATCTTTCTCTGATTTTATGCCTTGCCTGTTTCAGTTCAAGTTCAATCAGTTAACACTCGACCTTACAGTGTCCCACCAAGGAGGTGCCAGCTGTCTGTGATGTAATCTAAAGTGACCACTGATGCCCAAACCCCTCTGGACTGTCGGGGTTCCGTTTCTATTCTGCAAAAGATGATACCTGCAGGCGCATTTTTAAGTCTTAAACTGAAACAAAGAGTTCACTGATGTTCTTGCGTTGCTGAGTTTGTCAGATTTCCCAGAGGTTTCCTACTACCTGGCACTCTTCACTGAGGTAAACCTACGCTGCTCTTGCTCTCTGTTGCTTACGCCACGTTTTGCAGCTGACACTGTGCAGATGGCAAATCATCGCATTGAGGCATCACAGCATCTGCTCTCATTTTTTTGACTCGCAGATGAGTGACATCTTGAAAATAGCAATAAATAAATGCCACAGCAATGGGACAATTCAACCCCCTTCCACCAGGTATTGAGTGGACACGTCCCCACGGCACACACTCTTTGATCTCAACCAAATGTCACGGCATTTTGAACGCTCGGTCTCTCGGCCACTCTTTCAAAGTGCAGCGAAGCACAGGTAGAACGGCCGCAAATGGCCTCTACAGCTTATACAACAAGACAACTCTACGGTGGCCTTTGATTTAAAAACAACAGAGACGGGCCTGTGCTTATTAAGAATGACATCAGCTCTCAGAGGGATTACACTACGGTAAGTATAGCTCATGATGTTATGAGTTTGCATGTAATACAAGCTTTAATATCCAAATATATTAACTGGCTCTGTCTTTTAGTCAACAAACAATGACGTTTTTCATAACACTGCATGATAATCAGCGAAACATCAGTGTAACAACTGTCGTACTTTGAAAACGACAACTTTAATCTATTTTTAACCTCTCAAATTTGACAAACTGTGAATGTGATGCGGTTATTATGAATTCAGGCTGTGAATCTTGTCCTCTCTCTGTAATCATTGCATATATTTAATGGTGAGGTAGGACAAGATGATACTGTGAGGACTTCAACAAACTTAAAGATGGTTGTGGGCAAAGTCTGAGAAAAAGTCGTTTTGCTACTAGCGCCTCTTTTGTTGAAGGTTTTCTGGGAAGCTAAATCATCCAAGACATTTGAATAATATGGTCACAAAATAAGGGTCAGCTGAGGTGGTTTCAGTGCTGATATTAATGCTGATTATTAGTAATCAAGGATAGTCGGACTTTGGAATTGATAAAACATCCTCAAACTCCAACACTGGTAGAAAAGTTCTAAAAGACCACCAGTCATGAGGGTCTCATTTACAGCTGATTCAAGGATACATTCATGCTTATGCAACATGCAAACGCACACAAAAGCATACCGAAATCACATTTAATGACATGAACATTCTGCAGAAAAACCTCAAGTTAAAAGGTCATCGAAATCTACTTCTCCTCGCCCACTGAAGCAAAACCAACAGAAACTACAGGGCACAGCATTAGCTTGGCAAAGCGAAGAAGAACTGAACAGCAGAATGGATTCTCTTGATCTTGGTGATCCCATAAGTGCACTGTCTCACCAATCTGCAGATTCAGTTTGGATCAATTCTGGCCAGAATCAAGATCAAGAGATGATGCAAGAGGTAAAGCAAATTCTGTGTTTATCACATGATGCACACGAAAAGTATCTACCCAGTAGCTGTAAATATAATTTTCTGAGGGTCACAAATGGAATGAAACGGCCCTTTTTGTAAGCATAATTTGATCCAGTCAGGCTAATAACGTTTGGAAAGTCTAGAAGAGGCATTCATGCATGTGAGGAGCCAGTGGGGAGTCAGATGGACGTCCAAAAACCAACGGAGGCCTTTTCAGAGTACGCCCAATGAGCAACTTTTAAAGGCATTACACTAAAAAGGAGAGCTTAAATGAATTGTTTCAATTGCTGCAATGCAATTACTTTCAAAGTTCACTGAAATTAAGCTAACAAGTAAGATTAAAGCCTCTGTTTTAAGTTAGATGTATTAAATCTCCTAATTCCTCACAAATAGGCATTGCTGCTGCTTCATTTCAGGCAAAGTCGACTTCAAATTTCCATTTTTTCCCCCAAAGAATCATTTGCTTTAAGTGCAAAATAACCCAAGATGTTGTCAAAATGCAAAACTTTGAAGAACACACAGCGGTAAAGGAGCAGTAAACCTCATTTTCACACTCTTGCTGAAATCAGAATACAGATCTAAAGGGACAAAGTGTAACTGCAAGTTGATAAAATCCACAAAACGAAGGATAAGTGAGATTTATGCGGCCATATCTTCTGAAATGGGAGATCATAATTGGGTAACACCCATGCTGGGAAAGGTGGCACCCAAACTAGAACATGTTTTTTTTTTCTTTCCTTTCTGTCCTATTTGAAGGTAAATAATAATGTGGTTTATGTCACTTTTTCTTCTCTACTCTGTGTGTTTTGAAAACAGGTGAAGTTGTGCCAGAAATCCTCACTCATCTCCTAACTGTACAGTAAAAGCCCTGCAGCTCGACAACATTTCTTTTTAGTGTCAGCAAAAACAACTGCTACGTCCATTCAGTGAAACCACATCATTGTTTTGTATTTTCTTTAAGGAATGAGGTAATAAAAAGGTAAAACTCGCCTGGAGCTAACACAATTCCCCTCGTTTTATAGCTACCGCTTCTTTCGGCGCTGCTTGGCTGACTTTGGCACCTGATAGCCTCACACAATAGGAAACGTGGGTGACGTCATTCGCACAACAAACAGAGCGAGACACCGAAACATGCTCCCGTCCCGTTCTCTAATGCTTCCGCCGCTCGGCCGACGCTGGAACCCGATAGGTGTTTATGAAAGCGGAGAACGTGAGAGTCCGTCATGGGATGAAAGGAGCCAGAGAAAGTGGGAGAGAGGGATTGTTGTTTGCCGCCATAAAGCTGCTCTGTTGTTCCGAGGTCACGGCGGGAGCGTCCAAGACCCCCCGTCCGAAAAGCTTTCTTCCTCCCATCCCTCTCTCGACCCAAGGAGAGTATCTCGTGTCCGTTCTCTCCATCGCTGCGGAACAACAGGCTGCTTCAGGAAAACCACATTCCATTTCTACCTGCCTCTCTTCCAATCTGAGCTAATTCTCCCTCATTATCCTTCTTCCGTCTCTTGTTGTGCGTTCAACTTTCATGCCAGGTTGCATGATAAGCTGGAAAACACACTGGACTGGTTTTAGTTTTATTTAATAACCTGATAGGTTCAACTAAACCTAATGTATCTGCAGTTTTTACCAAAAACTATACTTGAATGCTAAATATGCAGCCATCTCCTCTATGGGAATGGCTTCTGCATATTTTCATATTTTGTCCAACTGTTGGACAAAAGTAGATCATCTGCATACAACTGATGTAATCTGATTACCTTTTTTGGGCTTACATATCTCCAAGGAAATGGCAAAAACTTTGAATGCAAGTATCTCAGAGTTGCGGTTGAGGAATTTTACATTTCAAGTTAATTCAATGTGTTTTCCAGCCCCAAGTTGACCCTACAAATAAATTCAAAGTGTTCTTATAATCATGGCAGGATTCCTGACGATCACTGCGGCTCAGGATGAAATCATATTTGTCAGTACTAATCTTTTCTAATCTTATTTACAGCCTCAGTCTTGCCAACACCAATCTGACATGCAAAAGCAGCAAATCAGAGGTTGTTGCTCCTTCTAAGAAAGCCAAGAAGCTTAAGTGTTGATAAGACTCATTGAATCCGTGGTAACTTTTGCATTGATCTGCTGAAATGGCAGCCTTAGCATTGCTAACAAACCGACTTTGAACAATAGCTGTTGGGTAAGAAGATCACTGGTGAAATGGTGAAGGATCTTTTCAAAGTCACCCAGGAAGCAACTCTACATGACCCATTCAGTGTCATTTATTTCCATCAGGATGCAGGTTCTACATCCCCAGAAGGCCTAAAACCAACAAAGAGCACCACTTTAAGACAAAAGCACACAACCTGAGCAGTGTTTTACACTACAAGTCTACAGATCTATATACAGGAAGGGTAAACAACCCCTCCACAAGTCCAAGACTCAACCTCAGTAGCTGACTTCTATCTAAAGCTAAAGGGACGCCTTCGAAGTCAGCAACGTTCACATTCTAGACAGAGAACACAGATAGTTTAGGAGAGTGAAGTCATAAATGTTAGAATCGAAACAGAGGAGGGGGCCTATGATAGCACTTATCAGGTGCTTATAATGCAGTCCAGACAGTTTCACCACCAGTAACACCATGAGTCAATCCTTATCAGGCAGTAGACCGAACATTCACATCTCCAGGGCCAGTTACGAGCCATTTGCCATGTCGTTTTGGGGTGAGAATAAACATCTGGAACCATTCAGTTAAAACTGAAGAAGTATCTTGGAAAAACCAAGAAGACATCCAGTTTCCTTCTACTGGTGTACTTAATATTATGTTTAACATAGCATTGAATCTAAACGTACACTTACAAAAACAGATATAGGGGCTTATTCCATTTTAGGTCATCAGAACACAGAACGACCAGCCTTAGACCAAAATCTATGAGGCTACGTTTGCTAGCCTATTTGTCAAAAGACCAGTAGCACAGCATGGGAAGAGTGGGGCTAATTAAAGCTAACGTCTGCAAATCATCGGTGTTTCACAGAGCAAGAAAATGTGTTCAATAATTGAGCATGACTTCATAAAAAATCCAAACATGCATGCAGCTGAGGAATACCTTTACAGCAACACCATTTATTTATTCCTCCTTTGGCATTCCTTAATTCAAAGTGTCCTTGAAGAAAGCAATGAAATTCTAATGTACAATAGAAATGCCTCTCTCCTAGCCTCATTATTTCCTTCCTGCTCTGGTAAAATGTGTCTTATATGTTTCAAAACAAAAGTAAGGAAGTCCCATCATGACTGAAAATCATTGGTAAAAAGCAGAATAATCTCACCCCAGTGCTAGATTGTTCACTCCATTGGATCAGACTGTTTTGTTCCAGCTGAGGATAAGGTACTAGCATGCTTCTGTCTTTGCTTCTCTATGTCTTCCTGCCTCTGTGTACACTGTTCATAAAGGCCCAGAGACTGAATCAGGCCACACACACACATGATTCAAGAGATGACGTCCTTTCTTACAGCCTCATATCCGATGACAAGTTGTTTTTTTAAAAAAAAGCATCGGATACGGGTGATGTTTGGAGAGGATGAAGTCGGTATTTTCTAGAACGGGAGGCTGGTTTGCTTTGTTTCGCTGCACAAAGAGGACCGTGTCGTAGTAGAGGTTGGGTGGGTTGACCTGCCCGAGAGTCAGAGGGAGGAAAAAGCTATTAACCGGATGGAAAAAAACAAAAAGATAGAACAACAGAGCAGGTCCTTGCTGCCTCATTCTTCCCTGTGGACCAACATATACAGTTCACTACAGGAGGGAATCATGCCATTTCAGCAGAGCTCACCTTATTAGCCTCCTGACGCTGCCCTGTGCTCTCAGGGACATTTTGTGACTGATGATGTAATTTCTAGAAAGCTCTGATGTTACACGTAAAAGGGAACTGACCTCAGATCTGTGCATACAGTGATAGCAATGGAAGCGTCGTAACAAATGAGTATAACGTGTCATCAAGCCAACAATTCTTAACTACATGACTTTTATTTTGAAAGGAATGCAAACTTCTGTGCCTAATGTGTGTACTGTGCTGCATCATTTACAGCCCCAGGTACTATTTTCATTTTAGTAGGATGTCTGATATTGGCTTTTTTGCCAATAACCGATATGCCGATATCGTCCAACTCTCAATTTCTGATTCCGATATTAACCGATACCGATGCTGACATATGTTGTACGCTTGTTTGCACGCTTCACAACGCAGTTTGATAATGTCATCATTTGTGCACTGGCGAAATCCAGGCATTTTTTTATCGTTTTTTATGATGGGGAAGAAAACAAAACAAAATGATAACGATAATGACCAATATTACATTTTTCTGCCAATATCAGGCATCATCCCTACTGTATAGATTTGCTTGCAAAACAAAATGAAAAATACATGCAAAATTTAGTATAATATAATATAATACAAAGAGTAGTATGAAATAGTAAAAGCTATCTACTTGACATCCACATTATTCCATCAGTTCTAACCTCATAATACAGCACGGCGCTCAGAGGTGTAATTTTGTTAAATATACAACATTTCTGGTAAATTTTGCAGAAATGTTCAAAACACAACTATTGCAACTGAATTTTCTTATATTACAGCGCTTCCTTTTTCCGAACCTTAACGTTTCCTTCAGCTCTTGCTAACACTCCAGGCACATCAGCTGGTGTTGTTATCTAACCACCTTTCTACATGGATGCATCATTATAAGCCTCAATAGCTGTTTTTTTCCCAATGTGCTGGCTTCATATTTGGGTTTGTATGAGCTGTGAAGCTTGCAGAGTACGGAAGAAGACAAGAACGGTGCAGGTTTGTTGCTGCATTAAAGTCTAAAGTCACTGAATAAAAGGTTGTGTTCATTTTAAACACCACAGATTACATGAAAGACCTGAACATTGTAGGGAGACATTGCGTTACTGCAAACCCCCTTGGCTAGAGGCACGTATATGTATGTACACCATGACACCTCTGATGGATAGCAGCTCTACTAGCTTCTCTCATGTATCTGCATTAGCAGGATCTGCTGAATTTTTAATGGTCGCTTTGGGGAAACGAGGTCAACGATGAAATCTGTTAAGTGCAAACATGAGAAGCATGAAGAATACAGAACAACAGGATGCATCATGCAAATACAAACACAAAAACACTACGGTTGCTGAAAGATGCACATCGTCGATAAAAGGAATGTTCAAGACCATTAGAAATTCAAGCTTTAACAGCTCATATTCTCTACTGATTTTGTATTTATCTTTCTATACACAAAGCATCCCAACCCACAACCTTGAAACACTAAACTAACTCATAGTAATCGACAAATCTAGTTCTCAAATTTGACAAAAAAGATGTTTTACAACTCTTTATACAGGGTGATCAGCAATACTCATGACTTTAATGTGAAATAGGAGTAAGATCCCTTTGTTTTTTCATCTATTCTGAAACTGTAATGCATTAAAAGTCGCATTCTTCCCCTTATTTTTTGAATATGACATTGAAAATTCATGATTTTTTGTATCAGTGTGGTTCTTGTACTAGCAAATTCTGTCTGATCCAAATTGAAAATGCTTGTGTTTTTGGTCCGCCGTGGACTGAATTTGTCTGTTTGCACCTGGGGATTGAAGTTGGATGGGGAGGTATGTAATGGAGGCAACATTTTGAACTCAACACTACAAAACTGAAGAAAAGACTGTTTTATGGAAACATGACTGCAATGAATCAATCATCTGACTGAAAACGGCAGCGAGCAGCAAAGATATCTGACTTTTAATGGCAAAAACAAGACTAAAGCTAAATGAATCCATCATTTGAAGGCAATAAGTTACATTTCTGATGAACAAACACAAATTAAACAGTGCACAGATGAGCCAGCTTCTATTTTAATGCAAAGCTGTACTCAGTGACCTGCAGAATCACACTCTGCAGCTCCTGATTAAGGAACCACTTCTCCACCAGCCAACACTATCTCTTGTTCAGAAGCTAATTTATCTGTCTGACCTGTTGTTCTACCATTAACAAGAAGCAGGGACAGAACATTGAGTGTTTTCTGTTGGCATTGTTTTCTGATGTTGCCAGCACTGAATGGGAACAAATGCATGGAAAAATTAGAGAAGAAATGGCAAGAAAACAGCTGAGAGAAACTAGAAAAATGTAACACCATCATTACTTTCGGTCAAATGAATTCCAAGCTTCACTCAACTTCATTTTTGAAGATATGGGATCTTCAGCTTAAAAGCTATTAAGCTGTCTTTATATATTCAGTCCTCTACTCATCTAATGCAGATTGAAACTGCAATCGAAAAGGCCCATCTATTCATCTATCCATGCATCTGTCTTTATTTTATTTGCCTCCTTCAGTTCTCCTCCCAGTGAACCACATGAGGCATGCTAACAGCTTTCACAGACTGTTTCCTCTAAATGTAAGCCATTAGTGCTGCATGTACCTCCAGGACTTTCCCAGTGATGTACTTCTTGCAGCTCTCGCACTGGATGCCGAACATGGCGTGGTAGTCCATCTCGCAGTAGGGGATCCCATCCCTGTTGGGGCAACGCAGGACAGACCATCAGACAGACTTACAGCAGACCGTTCAGAGTCAGATTCCTCAGCTGGATTGTTTAGAGACGGAGCAACGTTACGATGGTTCTCAAATTTTAGTCATTTGCAGTGTTTTTACATGCTCCGATGAGTGGAGCAATCAGGTCTTAATGATCTTCTTCAAGCCTTCTCGGTCTGTCGAATATTTGCCGTAATAAAATTACACCACAAGATCAGAGTGCAGATTCTTTTCCTGTGTGATTTTCCATTGCATTATATCTTTGACATTAGGTGCATTAATAAGAAAGGTGCCAAGGGAAGACTTGAACCACGATTCTGGAATATCTCTGAGTTAGTCCCAGGAGAATCAGTAAAAATCAACCAGTTTTAAAAGAACCTAAAAGAAGTTGCAAGATCTACCTAAGACCTTCAGGAAAGAGCAACTGGATTTCTCTTTGAGGGTCTTGAAAGAACCCAAAAGAAACTGCAAAATCTGTCCAAGAGCTTTGGTAAAAAGCAGCTGATTCTCTTTTAGGGTCTTTTAAGAACTAGTTGCTTTTATAGGTTCTCGAAAGACACGGTTCAGCTTACAGTAATAATGAAGTAATGTGTCTTTAACAGTGACTTACTTGCTGATGTACTCTGCGTTGAGCACCTTGTTGCAGACTTTACACTTGAAGCAGCCCAGGTGCCAGTGCTTGTCCAGCGCTACGAGAGACTGTTCATTCTTAAACTCCTTCCCACAGCCGCAGCAGTCTGCACAAACAGACACATGAAGGGCAATCAGCTGTTATTCGAAGAGAAATTATCCTGAAGTTCTCCTTATTTAAGTGAGCAAAAGGACAAAGGGAACGTTTTCCGGGAGGGGAAACATGATTAAAGAAAGTGCCAGTTTAATGGATGGAACCAACATTTTGAAGTTTGCTTTTGATGTGATTTATGCTTTCAAAGAGACAGAAAAGGCGACTGACTGTGGACAGCCTGTATGGGCGCAGGGCTGTTGGCAGGGAGAGGCTGGGTACACTTTTGGCAGATACACTCCTTCCCGTTAAATGTCACCCGGTCGCCGGCTGGGAACGGCTGTCTGCAAACAAATAGAAAACAGACAGAACATCAGATGATGGATGCGACTGATACCGTACAGCTGGTGCTCAGTGTTCCCAAAAGACATTTACTCCTCTGAAGGAGGATCGGAACCATCATGGGGCATAAAAGCTTTGCTAAAACACCATATAAAGCCATGTGAAGTGGCTTAGCACCGGTTTAAGGCAGAACTGAACTCTTGCCACGACTGAATAAATCCGACATGAAGTATTAATGCTTCGATGACTATCAGCTGTCCAACTTATCATGACAGAACATTTACTGGACATTTTTGCTGCATTAATAAATTTGAGAAATGCTAAACAGGACTCCAGCCAGATGTTCTCCAGTGGAACTCCGTCAATGACAGATTTGGAAAACCACCAAATAGCTGAGTATCTAATGTAAAACATTCAGATTTTTTTTTAATTTACGAGATTGAACATAGTCTTAATTGATTCTCCTGAAGGCTAGTTGATGAACTTTCCATATTTTCAGGAATATATTTGTAGTTCTCAATGATAAAATGTAAAAGATTAAACCATTCAAGCTTTTATTTTTACTTCTTACACTTTTCTGTTGTCATTTTATTTTTTTTATTATTTAAATGGACAGATTTAGAGATATAGGCGTTCAGTGAAAACAAGTCTTAAAATATCTGCACAATACAACACGGACGCAGTCTTCTTATGACTTTATTGAAAGGAATTCTTGAAATAGCTTCTGCTGCTGCAATTTTGCAGTGTTTCGCACAATCTTACAAACACAAAAGGGGAAGAAGAGTAAAGAAAATGATTATTATTATTTTAGCATGGGATTGCTGCCAACGGTTTAGGAGGGAGAAACAAAAGCTACATCAACAAAGGCAATGCTTGGGTTTCAAGGGGTTTAATGTGGAAGATTTGATGAATAATTTAAACATCGGACATTTAGAGCCGCTTCAGTTCATTAAACCTGTTGCACAATGTTAAAAAACAGACTGCAGATTACACAGATTTTACTCCAAAGTCTGTACTGTGTAGTAAACAGCAGTGTCATCTGCATAAAAATTGATATTTGTATAATGTGGAACACCAAAGTCAAGCAAATTGGTGGCCCCAAAATGGAGCCATGGGGAACACCTTTGCACAAATTTAGAGATTTACATTTCGGCATTTCAGTTTACATGCAGGTTATTGCTAAATAAGAAGCATCCAGCACTGAGTACGCTGTGTTTGGTCTTTTTTTGTTTCGACATGACGATGCCTCTGTGTACAAATTAAGCTCCAAAAAGAAATGGTTTCCCAGGTTTTGTGTCACTAACGTCATTATAAATTCTAAGCATAAAGCTCATCTGTAATTGACTTATAAACAAATGTAATGTACTAATATGTGAAACCCTATTAACTGAACTCAGCCCCATCTGACACCTTTGGGAAGAGAGTAGGTTCTTATCACCTAAACAACTTTGAATCTCACTAATGCACTTGTGTCTGAATGTCAGCTAATCCCTACATCCAGGTTGCAACAACTGGTGGAAATCCTGAAACGAGAAGAGTGAAGCCCGTTCCAGCAGCAGATTAGTGTTTAACTGTGACCTATTGTTGTCAGCTTTGTGTCTGTTCTTGGTGGCAGCATCTAGTGGGCAACTTGGGACAGCAGCTTCACTCGCCAGCCAGAATCTTTTTCGAGACTAAATCCATTACGCCGCCAGAGAGACATTACAATGAAACAATGTTAACGTCTGCTGGCTGTTTCTGTGCACGCTGCCTTCACACAGCTGCTGTCATCAAGTCAAGTATAGAAGGAATGATGCTTCCTCTGACGAGCCGCCACGTTCTGCTTCCTACAGCATGGAAATGTGATATTAGAGCTGCTGTCACACTGTCACAGCCAGATACTGAGAGAGGAATACATCCAGGCAGGCATTAGACGGGTAAAAACAGCAAAAAAAAAATGAAGTTTTTAAGGTTCTTGCTTGCAGCATTCAGCTTAGCGGTTTTGCTTTTTAACTGCATGTGCAACCCTGTTACCACACCTAAGCTCTTTAGGTTATAACATTTTAGGTTAAAACATACAAATGTCCCATTTTATACTACTTGTTTCTATTCTAGGCCAATTTCTACATGTATTATTGCAGTTGCAGGTAAATGGTGAAGTACACACACAAAAAACACAAAGAAACCCAGACAGAGAGAATGAAAAATGCAGCCATATTACTGAATTATTGATGATCAACACAGCACTGCCACACACACACACACACACACACACACACACACACACACACACACACACACACACACACACACACACACACACACACACACACACACACACACACACACACACACACACACGTATAACCCAGCGCTTTCTCTCTTCACCCCTCAACCCTATTTTTATATCGCTCATAATCAGCCCATGTGTTTTGCCGCCACAAAAGCGATATTTGTTACGAGAGAAGCGCAGGAGTTAGATGATCACATTACAAAACCTCAAATGCCACACTGGAACATTGTGATCTCAGGTTCGGGATCGCCAAAGTGTGATAAGAAAAGCATGTGCACACACACATATGAACTAGAAAACCCACCCCCAGTTCAAAAGACACTTAACACTAGCTGTGGGAATGGGCTAAGTAGCCACACTGACTGACCACACACTTAAAATTCCTGCCTGAGAGGGGCTCCCATTACCTTTCTAGGCCTGGGAAACAACACCGCTATCACACCAGCAGATATGCACACGCTGCATGCACATGGCTCCAAACAGGTGAGGACGACTGTGCGACGTGCAGCGCCACGTGTCGGCATGTGCTTTGCTATATTTGTACGTGCATGCAGCTTTATGTGTGTGTAAATGACACCTTACTGTACTCCACAGGAGGAGATTTGTTGTTGGTGATAGAAAAAAAAACACACAGCGCTGACAAAATATGTCCCTCTGAAAGCATGGTTTTGTATTTAGTCATGGGAACGTAAGATTCTGAAACACCACCCGGTTGTTTCTACAGAAAATCACGGTTGAATATGCTGATGACTTTGTGTGACCTTCAAACCGCAGCTACGAACCCAAGTAAGGGTTAAAATCATGTGATCAAAAATGCATTACAGATTGAGAGACTCGCCTGGATATGTGCATGTATTAAACAAATGCAGTCTAGAGATCATTTTCTATGGTGAAGCTTTGAATTTGTGCCACAATAATACACCTCAAACACCACATAATGAAGACTATTTCAATTTGACACTTTTCAAATGCAACTTCATAAAATTACATTGAAGCTGTCAGATAATATACGGTGACCCAATATGTCACTAAGACGCTAGTTTTTCCTTTAAGGCATCACAATGTCTGTACACTGAGGTAAGAAATTAAGCTCATCCTTCAAATTTAAAATGTATTTCAAACTTGGATCACAGTAGAATGCTACATCTACAAACAGAAACTCATTTTTTTAAGTAAAGGATCAGCAATCCAGGAATTGTTTCAGACTGTTGTGGTAAAAAGGAAGGAAAAACATTTGATTGCTCCTCAACTTTGGTGAAAGTATGGAGTTAAGTAGCTGCTGCTTTGTGTTAAAAGAAGCCAGTTGATGTGGTTCAGGTATGTGGTCAGGCTGCCTTCAGGATGCCTTCCTCTGGATCAGTTCTGGGAACGACCCAGGGGTAGAACCAGAGCACTGCCAGACAGATCATGAATCTCAACTAGCCTGGGAACATCCTGGTATCCAGCTAGAGGTGGAAAGCATGGCTTGACTAACGTATCACATCACTAACGCATGTAAAGAAAGACATAGTCTAAAGTACTTGTTCTTGTCTGCAAATTTCTTCACGGTTTAGGCTTCAAACTACATACAAAATAAACTGTCTCTGGAGTGATATTTAAGGCAAAATAGAAGTCTTAAATCACAAAAAAACAAAACACAGAAGTTCCCCTCTACACACTTGACCATTCAGATGAATGGTTGGGGATTCCACTTCCTGTGCTCGTTTCTTACTTGCACGAGGCGCAGACGAAGCAGCGGGGATGGTAGGTCTTGCCCAGAGCCGACACCACCTCGCCCTCGATGAAGTCCTGGCAGCTGAAGCAGCGAGTCCCGTACAGCCGCTGGTAGTCCAGAGTACAGATGTATTCGCCTTGCCGCACAAAGAAGCCTCCCTGGGCCAGTTCAGAACCACACACTGGAAAAGGGGAAGATGAAAAAGAAGAGGGAGGTAGATTAGACAAAACTTATGAATAAATAAATCCTTCAAAATGTGTGTGACTTCAAGAAAATTCCATGTAAAACGTGAGAGAAACAGTTTAATTGTCCCTGCTGTTGCGGTTATGTCGTCTCTAAATGCACCTATGTGAGCACATGTGAGCATATGTAGGTTATTTTATTCCTTGAAGCCAGTCTTTGCTCAGTCTTGCCAATATCTTAGTCTTGGGTGGCTTTTATTCAGCAGATTGGCTTTGTAAAAGTGGTAGAATGCCTTGTCTCCTTAATCCCTTAAGCCGCTACACTACTTTTAGAAACTGCCACCTAATAAAAGCTTCTGAAATTCAGTCAGCAGCAGCTAAACAACTTCAAAAAATGAACAATCTTAAGCTTCCGTGAACAAGAGATAATTGTCAAAGTCTGAAGGAACACAATAAGACTCTGTCTCCATCGCCGCACGAGAGTGAGATCAACAAAAGACTCCAAAAATGCAGATTTTTGCACCAAAACTGTAAAGTAGAGAGTAAAAAACAGCCTTATAACAAATGAACCGATGCTACTGAATGCATTCTCAAGCAGTAATGTCGAACAACATCCATTTTAGTCGCTGTAGTCATTGTCCTTGGCAGCTTTTCACTGAATGTGCCACATTCTGCTACCTTTGAAAAATACTGCCAGTTGTGTTTTTAATATCAGATCCAGCCTGGTGCCGGTACAGGAGCCTCCAGGGTGGGCAGGTTTTTAATTTTTTGTGCTTTAGCCTTTATTGGCACAGGCAGGTACAGCACCGACGGGCAGGAAGTACGGGCAAAGTGAGAAGTGGAATGATGTGCAGCCTGTCAGGAACTGGACTGGGATCTGCGAAGTGCATTTTTACCTGTATGATATGTTACCATCAGTTCACCCAAGGGTGCAGGGGGTTAATGCTTTCAAAACCATCAGATGGTGTGGGTATTCAGCAAATAGCATCTATTCCACTGCTGCAGTAATTTATCTCATGGTAGAAACTGCTCAACCATGTCAAGGGAATGAAGGGTCCATCATTACTTTAAAGCTTCCTCAAGTCCTAAGACATAAAAACCATCAAACACTGCAATGAAACTGGTTCAAGGAAGGACCACCTCATGAAAGGAGGACCAGGAGTTACCTCTGCAGCAGAGAGGATGAAGATGAGAGCTGCTTGAGCAAAGAACACCAGAAGACCTTTGAATACATGAAACAAACTCATGTATGTATGTATGTTAGAATTTGACTGTAGCATTTTGTGTTAGCAGGAGGTTTCTGAGAGAGATTTTGGGACTTTCTGATAAAGTGTTACAATAGTCCAGCCTAGAAGTTACAGACTAGTTTCTGAGCATCACTCTGAAACAAGATATTCCTGATTTTGACAATACTGCGCAGATGAAAGATGAGGCAATGTAATCATTGGTAAGTCAACCAGGCATTGTAGTCTCTGCAATGCAAATACTGTAATATGATCAATCTAGTCTTTTAAGTACAATAGTCCAGAACTTTGGCAACCTGGTAACCCAGAAAATAGAGGAGAAACGTCAAACATGTAGTGAAATGGTTGTATTTTAACCCAAACCATAACATATTTCCTGATTCTAAGCAAGCACTTGTGAAGCTTAACCTTAACCGAGCTTCTGTATGTAACAAATGTCTGACAAAACATGTTTTCCTAAACCTAAACACAGATTTTTTGTGCCTAAATTGAACCAAAAAGTGAATGAAAACAAAAGCAAACAAGAAAAAACAAAATTCTGAGACTGAAATTACGTCATTCATCATGATCTTCTGAGTTTAAAGGGGAACTTCGGTTTTTTTCAACCTAGGGTCTGTTTTCATATGTCATTTCATACATGTGAGTGATGGAGAAATGAATTTTCAACATAGCTCCAGTATTTAGCCAGGCAGGCAGCTTAGCAGCTCAGCTAGCAGCTCAGCTAGTGAAAAGTATGGGGCAACTTTCCCCCCCGTGTCAAAGTCCGCCAAATCTCCAAATCTCGGGACGCGAGAAAGCAAATCTCATTCCGAAATCGGGCGATAGCTCGCGCCAAAACACCGGTGGGAGAAACAGCTATCGCCCGATTTCGGAACGAGATTTGCTTTCTAGCGTCCCGAGATTTGGATACAGACCACAACAAAGAGCGATCACCAGGTAATGTGGAGGTTTTCGTTCACTTCTCATCTCTAGTATGTTGTGGGATACTCGTTGAGACTATCTGAGCCGGTCAGTGTGGGGAAAAAAAGCACGTTAGGGCGGACTTTGACGCGGGGGGGCAAGTTGCCTCATACTTTTCGCTAGCTGAGCTGCTAAGCTGCCTGCCTGGCTAAATAGTGGAGCTATGTCGAAAATTCATTTCTCCATCACTCACATGTATGAAAAGACATGAAAACAGACCCCAGGTTGAAAAAAAGCGAAGTTCCCCTTTAAGTCCAGTCCTCCAAACACAGACTTTGATACTCTTTCAAACTCCTTTCCCACCATGTAACAGGTCATAAATTATGCTTATTCTAAAACAAAATAATTGTATTTCCCTTTAAACATTATTGAGAATGCAGTTTAGTTCATTTTGTGCAGACGGGATCGTCTGAAGAGCAAAATCTAACTTTTTCTTCCAATCACCGAGTTGTTGGGGAGATGCTGAAGGTGAACAGATGGTAGTGGTTTGCAGATGGTTGAATTATTCTGGGTGCTAACCTCATGAAGCTGGCTGAGAAAATACCATGACTGTGCATGTGTTATTTCACAGTTTGATGTTAGTTTTGCTGCAATTTTGGTCTAAACTGCAGAAAAAGTGGGGGAAAAAAAACCCCTAAGGGAGTAGGTGTGTCCTAAGTTTTGACTGGTCCTGTACAAAAGCGATTATCTAAAGCATGTTTTGCACTCTGTTACTATGACTACCTGAGCACAAAATCTTCACAAACAGATACGCATAAATACAAACCTACGTAGAATATATACATTCATGGTCAAAGAAGCAAAAGGAAGAGGAGGTATTGAGGTGAGCAGAGCCAGTCTGACACGTCTGATTGTTTGCTTTAATGGTAAATAACATCACATGAGAACAGGGATGATATTAGCATGTGTAAATACCTCACAAAAAATGACAGAATGACTACACGGTAACTGTAGCGACTGTCTGACATCATCCGAGCTGCCACGCCCTCGGAGGGGGGAAACCTGGCTTTATTTTCCCACTCCTTTAGCAAAAACAAAACCCTCCCGTCTGTCCCCTTCCATTCTTTCTTTGTGGAAAGAGCAACAGGAAAGATAAATGGGAGATGCTGATTGGTGCGGTGCCCTGATACTGCTCACTGAACTTCTGGCACACACCTAAAAACATAAACTTGCAGAGTTGTGTAGAGGTGCAAGGTATCCCGCTCATACTTGCAGGAATGTACGACGGTATGATGTGACACATGTAGAAAATGTGTGTGAAATCGGTGCTGGTGGCATTCCCAGCTCTCATTAAAGTCTCTTTATTGATGTCCACTTCATTGGCAGACGTCTCAAACCAATAAAACAAAGATCCAACCAGCTGAGCAACCCTTCCCAAGCTGCTCTCCACTGAAAACATTCACCTCGTGTCTTGCAATCACTACAGCTTCAATGAAATCAGACACCAATAACTCATTTATTATACTCCGTGTGCTTGTAGAACATAAAACAGCTCCAACTTGGAGGATTTTGTCTCCTATCAGAAGAAGCTATAATATTGCACAACTCCTTAAATGCATATCCAGCTTGTGCCAACTGGGATTAGAGGGGTTTAAAAGTGACTGATGTAGTTGAAGAAGCAGAGTTTACAAGCTCTGTGATGTTTTTCATCTGTCACATATCCAAAGTGAAACTACAACAATTCACACTTTCCTACTAGTTGCGTAACACTCCAACTCTCCCACCCTTTTATCCCCTTGTAAAAACTTTGACCGACATGTTGGACAACCTTTGACCAGCGTTTGTGCAATTTCACTTTTTTATCAAGCCCTACCAGGGCATACGGCACGGCGCTAATAAAACAATCACAACAATACGAGCAGGAATGTTTTCACAGGAAGTGGACGAAATACTTTCCAGCGGCTGCTACCGGCTTGCTTACATCCGGTTCAGATGTCTGGCAACCTGTCTAGAATGAGATAATGCTCAGGGGCTGATGGAGTAAACACCAGCAGATGGGAGAGCTGAGAGGATGGATGAATGAGATACACCCAGAAATAATAGGATTCCTAAAGAGCTCTGTTATAAGAGTTAGAATGAAAGACAAAACCTGAAACTCAAGATGGTTTCCAGTTATAAAGACCTCTTCAAAGCAACATAACTCTCCATTTGAGCATAATTGCTTCTCAAGGTTTCTTTACAAAGATGGCAAACCAAAAAGGCATAAAGAGGCAAAGTCTGGCTCTATATGGAACCCTTCTGATAACAGTGTGGTTGGACTAGAACAATTCTAGTCCATAATTTAGGTAACAATCGAGCCATATTTTAGAGACTTAAATGACACTAAGGATTCAAAACTGGACTTAGACTTAGCTGCTGTGAGACTTGGCTTAATTAAGACTTTACCGTCTAAAGCTTTGACTTAACTTGTCTGAAACAACTTGAGACTTACTGTACAAGACTAAAGACTAGACTTGAGACATTGGAGAGACTCAAGACTTATTCTGAACTTCTCTTGAGAGACTTGAGGGTGAGTTTCACTTCAGGCTTGAGACATGAAGTAACACTTTATTTGAACAAGTTTCAAGACACTTTCTGGCAGTCTTGAACATGCTTCAAGATATTTTCTGACAGTTATGAGATGTGGAGTAGACATTAACGAAAACCTGAAAATGTCTCTTGAGATTTGCCTCAATTGATTTGGGATTTCACTTGGACTTAACCCGAAGTTTGCTGTAACAGACCTGAAACTTGACTTTGGACTCCAGTGAGATGAACGAAAGACCAACTAATTAATTAGTTTGTGTTCTTTTAGGATGTTTTGAGACTTTCTTTCCCCTTGGCAATAACTTATTTAGATTTACTTGAGAGGATTATCATGAAACTAGACTCTCTGGCAGACTTTAATGCTCTTGAGCTTTGACTTAACATGACATCAAACTTGTCCAAAATGAATCAAAACCAACTCTGCTACACAGAAAGAGACAGGAAGGCTTACGAAGACTGAAATCCTCCCTCAGAGCCCTGAGTGCTGTTTCCTATCAGTTTCAATCCCTGTATATTTATACCTGCGCTGCCAGTTGGCACTCAGGCTCCTCTCCTTACTGTATTAGAACTTATCTGTTTAAGCAGCTCATCATTTCAGTACAACTTGGTCCACATTCATCATTTATAGCGCTACCCGAAAGCATTACATCCTTTTAAAAGTGATGGCAAACCTCCCATCATTTCACATTATTCGTTTCGTCTGCATACCGGAGAGGAGAAGTTACTCGCAATCTAGCCTCTAATGCAGATCAAAAAGTTTGTGCCAGAGTACATTACATAAGGAGAGGAAGACAGAAGATGTTTTTTTTCCAGTCTTGTCCCTCATTGCTAATGAAAATTGTCAAGGCTGTCTTCCTCTCCTCCCTTTCTCACAGCTTTCATCTTTCCTATCCATCAATCCCTAATCCCTCCTTCACATGGGATGTGTTAAAAGGCAGCGAGAGGTTGAAGAAATGAAACAGAGCCGGATATGAAAGTCACTAAACTGGGTTTAATCGAGCTGCGAGTGAAGTTCCCTTTCAAATATTCCCTGACAGAAATACCAGAGTTTGGAAAACAATTCATTCTTATAATAAATTATGCTGGGTTCTCTAATATTAAGTTTATTTTGTAAACCTGCGGACGTAAATGCTTCAGAGAAGACAATAATAAGATGAAAAAAGGTACATTTTTAGCATCAAAACATGTAATTACTGAAATTAACAATCAGACAGAAGGTAAAGATTACGACAACTGACTAAACTAGATCTATTTTTGCTTTTTTCTGGGTCTATTTCAGATAAATTCAGAATGACAACTCTTTTTTACTTCCTTCTTCATAGATGCCAACAAGTGGTTAGAACATACTGAAAGCCTGTTTGATTGTTAGATTACAATAAGTCCTGTTTTGCAACTCTAAAACATGGCTGAAAAATAACAATTAATGGGAAACTGTACTAAGGATAGCAAGCTAGGCTAACTAATCCCATAATCTGAGCTAAATACAAAAAGTGTAGGTCTTCTCACATGTTAAATGCTGCAAAGAAACAGATGTTTAAAATTGCTAATGAAGCAACTCTAACTGTAAGCAACCTGTACAACTGAAAAATGAAGTGAAAGTGCCAAAATGTGCAGTTCCACAAATGGCCACTGGAGGCTGACCTTAAAAGCGACTCAGTCCCCATAGAGCCCCATGTTAAAATGCACAATTTTATAGCACAAATGATCACATTCACGGCCTGGTGCAAAAACAGTTTTGGTGTCTATGGATAATTCTCCTGAAAAGAACAACTATATCGGGGTGAGTTTTAATACATCTCTCGTCTTCAGGTTGTATTAAGGCGCTAAAAGTATGCAAATTTGAAGTTATGGCCACTTTGAATGACAGGTTCCTTCATCTTTATAAGTAGTTGGTGATTGTGACATAAAGTACCATAAAAATAAAACATTTGCAGTAAAACAGGGCTGTTCCATGGTCCATACTCTAAAAAGTACTTATTAGCGTCTTTAATGTGCTCTTAGAGCTCTTAAATATGAGTAAACTGAAAGTTAGACTGCCTCCTCAAATATGTCCAAGTACTGTTTCATTTTATCGCTTCAAAACACAAAAATTACATCTAAAAATCTTTAAAAAGCACCCACATTTTTACGTTTTGCTGCATGAAAGATTTCTCCACTTCCACTTGACAGTCAGACTAGCAACTACTATTAACATTTATATTGAGAAAAGAAGCTTGAAATTAGCTAACAATTCAATGAAAACACAAAAGCATCAAAGTCAGCCTTGACCCCTACTCCAAATTCAACTCAGTGTTGTGTTCAAGCACTGATTTCATCATGTCCAAACCATTCCATCTCCTTGACAACACGGGGTGTGAGTGGATGTGTGTGTTCGCTCTGTGGATGAGGTCATCATGCAGCTAATTAGTCATTTTGTCCAGAGACTTTGCTGAGAAGAGCAGAACATGTCGGGGGCTACGTGCCTTTAGCGAGATAAACCTCCGACGGATGCCAGGAGGGTTTGACCTTTTGAACTCGGGGTGTGTGGTCGTAGGGAGGGTGTGCATGAACACATAAGTGCATGTTTGTTGGGTTCTTTAAGGGCACTAACCCCGAATGTTTGCTCACCCAGAAGCACGGAAAGCATAACTTCAACTCCACTCTAATTCTACGTAATCAGAAGCAATAATGGGGCTGACAGGACTACTAGTTCTCCTCAGGTTGTTGATGTTAAGTAGGTATAAAGGTTACACCGCAGTAGGAACATGATTACAGCATTTTCCAAGGCTGAAGTGCAGATTACTCCACAGGAAACTGATTACTTCCATCTCCAAAGGCTTATCTCATGAACTGTGAAGCCACTTACATAATGTGAATGTACTCAGAGGCTCTCGGAGGAATTCAGCGTGTTGTTGAATCTGTTTCCTCCACGCTGGAGGATCTCAGAGCCCGGTCTGCTCTGCTTTTCCTTGAATTCAGCACGCAGAACGAGTGAGGAAGTTACATGCTTGAATGGATGGATGTGCGACAAATTCGCCCCGTTGTGGTCCATAAATAAAAGATAGTGCATCTGTTTTACTCGTGCTCAAACACGGTCTACGGAGAATACAGTGACAGACTCAAAGGTTTGGAAAAGATATGAGGAAGTGAGTTACAACTGGTGTAAAAAACCAAATGAATAATCCAAATACGGCCCAACCCAAAAGCAGTAAATCCAAGAGAACATTCACAGTTGAATCTGGTTGAAATTCACATGCATTCCTTTACGGGTTTAAAGATGTAATCATAATGTCAGTGTATGTAATGCATGGGAGCCTATAGAAACGCATGTAAAGTCAAAGCTGTATTGATGTTTAATGTCTTCTTTAATATTATTTAACTTTAGCTTCATGGTTAATATTCTTGACATGATGAAACTCTTCCTAAAGTCAGTCAGACCAAAACAAAGCTAAACAGAGAGAATGCTAATGTCGCTCTGTTTTATAGCAGCTAGTTTGCTAACATGCTCACGCAAATAACTTCAAAAGACTTTCGATGATGATTTTTGGAATAAAATTAGTTTCTGCCCCCAGTAACCAATGGATAAATACCAAAATAACATTAAATAAAAGGTTCAACATGGCCAATATGAACTTTGCAAGCAGAAACCAGTTGTGTTCACAAGAAAAACACACAATGTTTCTGAAAGATTGTGATCTTTTACAGAATACAGCACGAGAAGCATTAGCATGGGATTTCTGGAGAATTGTTACTATGCTCACTTATACATTGTGTTTGCTGGCTGCTCAAAGTAACCGTCCACTAAAAAGGGAGAAGATACAGGACGTACCTCCCCACAAATGATCTAAATGTCATGTAAAAGACATGCAATTCAGTCTAATCTAATCCATGCAGCACAGAATAGAGAACACACATCTGAGGAGGTTTGTCCAGTTTGTGTGTGTGTCACTGAAAAAGACAGACAAGATGTATCTTTAGAACACACAACACTCCCAGAGGTCTTATCGACTGACATGATAAGGGGTCATACAAAATATATGTGCTGCATGTTACATGAAGGTGACCTTGACTCTGCCTCATGTTTCACAATGAGCCAAAGTGTGTGTGAGTGTGTGCAGTGCAGAGTTAAATATACATGTGCTATGTGTTTTCTGCTATGAATGCGCGACCTTGACTCATGTTTTACAATGACTCACCACCAATGTGGCTATGGAGCCGATGGTGGGATGGTTCGGGGCGTGGGTGGGCCGCTGTCGTGCACGAGTCAATTTCACGACCTTGACTGTTGCGTCTTCAGCCTGCTGGTGTTGATTTGCCCAGCTCATGGGTCCACACTTATATAAAAAAGTGTAAAAGAATCTGACATCACCTGCCTTGAATGTCTGTGGAATGTTTTAATGGATGCAGCATCGATGGCAGCCTGATCCAATTTCCTTGCAACGTGAGGCAATTACGTGAATCTTGAATCTTGAATTGATCCTTTTGGCAAGTTGAATGTGTTCATAAATGCACTGGAACAGATTGCAAGCAGGCATCTACTGTAATGAGGCAACATTGTCAAATGTTTGAGACAGGTTTTACAGTCTTATTTTGAGGTACACCTGACAATGATCATCTTTTGGAAGAGTTCTAAAATCACATGAATGCCTAAAATGCCAAAAATAGGGCTGATTCCGGCTTGTTGCTACTATTTTCTAATCTCCTACTCCAGGAGAAGTACCCATACCAGAGTTTTAAAGTCCTACATAAATGTTTACTGTATATTATAATACATCCTCTAACTGTAGTCGATCTTTGATGTTGACGCAACAATGTGTAGGCAGCAATGTACTGCTAAGTCTTAATCTAGAAGGTAGCTAGCATAAAATAATACATCTCTGTGATCACACTACATTCGTCTCGTGGTTGTGGACAGTTTTCTTCACACTACAACAGGTGCACATTGGTCTGATATGTAGACGTTCTCATTGTCCTTCATGCCAAACAGAAAAACTCACGAAGTTTCGAAGGGCTAAGACTTTGCTCTTTTTCCAGAATACTAGCTTTAGCTTAACTCTCAATACTCTCAACATGATGGAACTATTCATAAAGTCAGTCTAACATTGGTTTGGTCAGTTAATGTTCTGTTAAGTCCATGGAGACCAAACTAAAGCTAAAGTTGAAAGAATGCTCAATCAAAGCACCTCCAAAGTTCTACAGCGACTATTTCCATGACAGTAAAATTAATTAAACTAAACAAAAATTTGTTATTTTGGGGCATGTGCAGTTGAAGTGTATGTTCTATGCCATAAAGCTTAGGAGAACCTGTAACAAACAAAACTTCACAATTGCATGTAAGTGCAGTACTTGGAGCAATTTATGCCATTTGTTGTAAAAATAAGCGACTGTATTTATAGTATTACCAATCCAAATCATGACTAAAACTATAAAAACATGATCCAGGTTGTAAAAGCCAGTAAATTCCACTTTAAATATCTGACCTCTTGCAGGAAGCGTGGGTGTGTATGTGCATTTTATTACCATATACCTGTTGATATGATGCTTCCTGCTCTGTAAAAATTGGAACTAATAGCCTGTGTTGTCTACAAGGAGCTACTAAATTGTACAAAAGATGGCACAATGATGACAACACACTTTATCCACACCATAGAGGTAAATAGCTGTGATATAAAACACTCACATGAGCCATATGTAGACTGCAGCATGTAGAACTGCTTCCAGCACTCTTTAAACGTGTGTGTGTGTGTGTGTGTGTGTGTGTGTGTGTGTGTGTGTGTGTGTGTGTGTGTGTGTGTGAGGTCAGCATCCACAGCCCAATGACGAACAGACACTCCCCCCTTTGGCTCCGTTCGGGTCAACTGGCTTCCAAGAAAGACACGATCCAATAGCCCACACCCTACTGAGAACATCGCAACCATCTGCTATTGTAACACCACTGATCCGACCAGCAGGACCCCAACATGTGGCCAGCAGCATCTGTTTACTTCCAGGAAGAAGCACGGTCGGCCTAGGTAGTTGTGCAAAAACAACAGAATGCCATAAACCTGCCAAAACACACTGAGTCAAAGCTGTAGTTTCACATTAAACACAGGAAACACCATTGTGACAGTCTCATCACTGACTTTACAGACTGTTTGTCGTCGTCTACGTTCATCTAAATACAGACGTCTGCAGGCAGTTTGTTTTTTCATTTGATGCAAGATACACTTACCAGCAAATTTAAGGACTTTCCATTATGTCTGGTTTTAATCATTGAATTGAATTTGCTCAGTTTCCGTGGAACTACTGGCTTAAAAGTTCAGATTGCCACTTTTAACGTGGATATGGTATGCAAATAATTGTTTAAATTCACAATTAGACTGATATTGGAGACTGAATGTGGACATACAGTAGCAACTATTGTAAACTAACACCTGGTTAAACCCACAACACCCATGTGATGACACATTAAAGTCAGTTTACTAGTCACAGGAAGTAGTACTAGGCCTTTGCAAACAGCACTATAATGCCCTTTGAGACTCTGGAGGAGCTTTGTCAAGTGCAAAAAACAACTTGGATGAGCAAAATCTTTAAAAAACATATTAAACAGAGGTATTAAGTGGGCATTTAGTCAGTTATTTTCGGTTTGACGCTAGCAGGGAGAAAAGTAATGATATTTCTGGTGGGAAAATGTCAAAAATGATTAAAATCATTTGTTTTCATGGAATGTTAGAGGTGATAGTGGGTATTTTTCATTTATTTATTTCACAGTTTGCACCCATAATGGCATTATTGTCACAAGAAGCTAGTTTTTATGATGGTGATGCAGCACCTCAGTTCCAGGTTTAGTGCAGAACAGCAGTTTCTTTGAAAATGGAGGGTTTCGGTGAGATTAACTCTAAAAATGAAGATCGACTTGAAGCTAAGGACAAACAGAGATGAAGTTTTGTGCAATTAGCTCAGAATCTAAAGATAAGATAGCAATCTTCATCGTCGATCAACAAAAAGTTTGGATCACCCAGACAATTTCATGTCTTCCACACTTCCACACTTTTATCCATGTGCTAACATAACTGCACAAGGGTTTTCTAACCATCAATGAGCCTTTCAGCACCATTAGCTAACACAACGTAGCATTAGAACACAGGAGTGATGGTTGCTGGAAAGGTTCCTCTGTACCCCTATGGAGATATTCCAATGTCTAGACTGTATTTCTGATTGAATTAATATTGTCTTCATTGAAAAAAAAAGATATTCTTTCAAGAATGAGGACATTTCTAAGTGTCTAAAGAAGATGCGCACATGTAGATTTCCAAAACAAATTTCCAACTTGGATCCAGACTCTTGTGAAAATGCTGCATTTCAGGAAAGCCACATGGTCGGAGGTGTTTTCCACATGAAAATCTCCCACATAAAAGCAGCAGATGCCTCATCTGTCCATCCACGCCCAACCACAAAACAGTGAGGAGGTGTACACTGTGAGACACAACTCATTTTAATGCGTCTTTCTGTGTGTGTTTTTAAGGATTATTCATGCTCCACTTGATGAACATTTTGCTTTTGTTCTTGCATAACTTTTTTTTTTCGACTTTTCTGCATTTTTTTCTACCATTTTCTACTCTTTAGAGTTCAAATGAGCTGTTGAACACGCTAAACCAGTCCTTTTTTTTTTTTTTAAAGATGGTGTTTGTGATGAAAAAAGCCAGCTCCATTTGTGGAATTAAGACTTTGTGATTACTTTAAATGCCTAAAAGTAGCATCTTTTCTCTCCTTCCAAAGCTCGAGAACAAATAGCCACTAAAATCAACACAAATAATGAGCTTTCCTCAATTCCATTTTTCCTCTTTGGGGAAGCAAAAGTTTGGAAACCCAGAGATTGACTGCACCTTTAAAAAGAATGCTATTTGCTGTTTTTATTTTCTTTTTAATATGACGCACATGCGGCATTGGGAAGCGTTCAAGCTCGGCAGACAACGCCCACTTCATGAATAAAACTGTTTTTAGATTTATGGAGACGCAAGCAGGGAGCAATAAAAATCCCACCCCTGAGTTAGCGACTCTTATTGCTTGTGTATGACAAAGAAGCAGCGCGTGTCGGACATGAAGGAGTTTTTCTGTAAATAAAAGATTCCAGCTTGTACACTCCTACACTTCATTTATCAGTTTCCACACTGGCTTGCCTACATTAGGGTGTGGCTGCATATTTTCACATTTGAGTATTCCCCACTGTATTCAAATGCTGTTTGGATGAAGTATTGGCGTCCCTTCATGAGAGCAGATCAGGGATGAAAAGTCACGCCTGAGTTGTTTCGTTGGGTCTTTTTGTCGGCCAGCTGTCTGCTATTGATGGTGTCTCAGCCTAAAGACGTCTGAGAGGCAGACATAACAGGATATACAGGGACGGCCACAGTTGGTACCTAAATAAAACACACTTCCTCCAACCACACAGCTCCGTGTTGACGGCAGTTACCATGAAAACAGCAATTAGCGCTCATCAAGTGCTCCAGAGCTTTAAAGCTGCAGTGTCATTTTTTCTTTTCTTTGTTTTGTTTTGGGATATCATGTGTTGGAAGTAAATTTCAAGGTCCCATTTTGTAATAAGACACTATTTATAAAGACTTTACAAGGTGTGAGTAATGCCTGTATGATGATTTACTGACACTTAGATGTAATTTAGTAATAAGTTGTGAATAAAAACAGCTTTTGGGTTGACTGGCTGTGGAAAATACCTCATTAGTTAACATTATTAAGAGACATAAAGTGTTTATATTTTGCACAGACAAAGTAGCGTCCCAGAAAATGGTTACAATTCAGGTGGTATGAGCTTCTAAACTGAATTCTTCTTTATAGTAAAATGTTGAAGACATGTACACATTTAAATATCCTAAATAAATCAGCCTCAATGCAGTGCAGTGCAGTAAAAAATGTATTTCCCAAGCTCTCTGCATTCATAGTTTTGTTGTTAGGCAGTATAGGTTAAATGAATGTCAAAAACCATACATAAAATCATATAGAATTCAGATTTTAGGAGACAAGCCTACTCTCTCTATCATGTTTGAACAATCCAGTCAAATTTAAAGGCATTGTTTATCCTTTCCTAACTCATTCAAGGGTACAATGAGGAACCAAAACTATGACTACCTTGCTCTAGTATTCTGTTCGCCCTCTATGTGCTTCAAAAATAGCTCAGATCCCCTCAGATGTGGACTCTACAAGACCTCTGAAGCTTCCCTGTGATATCTGACACCAAGACATTACCAGCAAATCACTTAAGTCCTGTTAGCTGTGAGTCCGAGCCGCGATCCGGCACACCTTGTAATAACTTTATTTATGTAGCACTTGTCAAAATCACACGCTTACGAAGTGTTTAACAATACGGAATAGTTGGAACACGACAAGGTACAAAAATGAACTAAAATTAGGTTAGATAAAACAATCGGGTGAAACATACAAATCAGAAGACAGAGACTAGAGACCAGCAGAGAGTTACCTAAAACAAGGATATAAAAATGTGCTTTTGAAGATGATATTTAAAAGAAGAAAGAGAATTGGGATCTCCTCAGAAAAGACCTGGCAGCAAAAGCAGTCACCTCTTTACTTTCGTCTGGCAACAAGTACAGCCAAGAGAGAATCACAGGATGTTCCCATAAAACATGCCGATGAAGTGTTGAAAATCAGATTAAGACTGTTCCATGCTACACCAAGACACCAAGAACAAAAGGAGAAACCATGCTTATGAATATACCACCAAGGTAGAGAATAAGACAGGACCCAAGAATGAACCCTGAGGTACTAATTAACTCCCAATACCCTGTTGCCAAGTTATGGTTTGTCCCTCCTTGGGCCAGTCTTGCTAGGTACTCATTACGGCTGACAGGAAGTAGCACACAAACCTTGCAATTAGGAAGCTACTCCAAACTAGACATCTTGCTTTGAGCAGTTCGCCCCTCGTCAAAGTGTCTCAGGTATTTTCTCCTACCAACCAATTACCGTTTAATATTCGCAAGACCTTGACATTCTTTGTTGTTACTTGACAATCATGTCATTGGGTCTGTGGGTTGTCTAGCTGTATCACATTTTCTTTAGCCAAATTACCACAAGCAATGAGCCACTGGATCCCCTCGACCATTTATTTGCCCGAGCATGTTAATCCTGCCACGTTCAAGCAGCACGTAGGTGTACATGAGGGGAAACCCCTGAGGATATGCCTACTATTAGCAGTCCAGAGCAACCTTGATTACAAGCCAGAGCTAAAGAGGCTAACATTAATTCATATCAGTCCAATGCTCTTTCTGGTTGAAGTGTTAATTGCACATAACTAGCGGAGCGCTGATGGTTCCTCTCTTCAAACCTGGCACTGTCAGTCCTCTGGCTAGCACCCAGGCCAGCTGTAATTGGTGTTAATACAGCGATAAAATCAGGGGTCATGATTCCTTCACAGGTTAATCTTGCTATCTTTCATACAGGGCAGTTGGTCAGAGGTGAGGCGGACTGTGTGTTTCTGGTTCATAAATCAGAAGCTGCTAAGAGACGATACTTCACCTGATTTTATTACCCGTCAAGAACGCGCTAGGAGAAAACTCTAACATCTAAGGGAGCGGTGTACTTTGTTGAATTTGGCTCCTGACATGGAGTCAGATGGCTTCTCTTGTCTTTGATGTTCAGTTTTGAACCGCAGATAGAGAAATCTGATCTCTGCTCGGCCTGCTGGGGTTTATTTTATTTCCATCCCTGAGTTTCAGATTCCTGTCAGTCCACATCTGGAAGTTTTAACAGCAAACAACCCAACCCAAATCCCCACCTAATTCTCCCAGTGCTGGAAATACTCAGCACATTTAATAATCTAAATTAGTTGGAAATTCAATTAATTCCGCCATGCTTTGGATTTATAGATAGAAGGAATGGCCAGGCATTGCTTTGCTTTTTTGGGTGGTGTGAACAGCACCCTTAAATCCACCTCCTGAATGCCTGGCACTAAATTAGCCAGCCCCATGCTTCCTAATTAAGCCCTTTGAAAAGGCAGAGCAAAATAACTTCATCTTGGACAGAAAACACGCTCTCCGTCCCTTTAATCATGACCTCAAGTAACAGTGAAATAATGACTTTAAAGTATTCACATCTGATGAATTTGCATGAGTAATTTGTGAGTGTGACCCGAGGCGTGTAATCAGCGCAATTTGCTCAAGCCAAACATAAAAGCGCTTCATAAAGTCACAAATTCAGCTCAATTAGTAGGGCAAGGAAGTCTTTAATAGCCACACAATATTAAACACAACATGCTTAAAAGGCTAATCTGTCCTTTTAGTGTAGCAGCAGCAGTTTGATACAACTCTGTAAATACAAAGTAGGGATGTACATTACATTAGAATCATCAAGAAAATATAATTAGTGTTGTTGTGTTACATTACTATATATTACATTCCCATAATAATAAAGAAAAGCAGTAAAATTAGCATCTGGTTGCTAATTTAATTCCATTCTATATGCTGCTGGCTACTTTAATGTTGTAAAATAACTGGTACATAATCTATTTAAGCATAGTGGTGTTAAAATAGTTGCCTGGGTAATCGCATTTTAGAAAAAGTTAATTAAAATCCTGCTATGAGCCAATGGAAACAAATATGTACCCATTTTTACAAAACATCAAGTGATATTGCTTCATCGTTCAGACATCTTTGTGGTTCTTTTGTGTCTATTTTTTGTCAGTTGTGAATCTTTGTGGTCATTTTGTATCATTTCGTGGTCATTTTGAGTCTCTCTGTACTTGCTGAGGAGGGGGGTGACTTCTCTCGATGTAAAAAGGCGTTCAATTGTATGGAGGCCTATACGAAAACAACCCTACTTTTCACTTGATCTCCTACTTTAGTAAACATTTTTCTTGGGAGTTCATGGTCTTATTTGGTCAATTAAAGACTTTCTGAATATGGCACTGTGCTCATTTAGTAAATTACGGTCCTGTTTAGAGGAAAACACATGATAAAACAGGGTGAGTTTTAGGACAGGGCGTCTTTGTCATTGACAAGTTGCTACTAAATCGCTGTGTTCAGTGTCCTTGAGTTCAAGAAGTCAGCTTGCTTGTTACATCTAGTTTCGAAATGCTAAGATGGTGATGGCCACATGCCAAAGTCAAGGCTTCCAAACACAAGCCAACGGGTCATATAACGGTCACTACATCCATCTTTTGTATCCATAGTTACATCCAGTTTATGCAGTGACTCTCTATGGGAACAAGTTATTGGTGCCCAAGTCATTTTTTCAACCAAAACCCCTCAGAGTTGGGTAGAACCAACATGCACTTCACCGGTGGTGATGGCTAACAATACATAAACACTAATTATGTGTAGCTGTTTCATAGCGATTGCATATATTGGCTAGCAAAAGCAAATGATGTGTTCCAGTTGTTGTGTCTAAAGAGTTGAAAATAGCTGTAAAAACAAGAGCAGCTCATTCAGGATCATTCTGGTTTATTATAACTAGGACCAATAACACAGGCCTGTCTCATTCTCTGACTCACTGATCCATTAATTCAGTGTGTAGACAGTGTCATTATTATATATTAGAATAATGAGCAGAGCTATAAAAATAAGGTTCGAGTGGTAATAGACTGGAATTATCTGATAAGGTCAGGCTTAAACGAACTGATCGGTAATTGCAGTTGACTTATCCCATCATCACTGATTCATCATGAGAATCACACAGCTAAAGGTGGAGAGAGGGGGAAGAGGTAGTGGTGGGGTGTAAATGTAGAGACAGGCAGTCTGCTGGTCAGTGCGGGATTAAAGGCGATAAACTCCAGGAAGCTGCCGACACTGTAACGACCCCGGTGGTTGCCGAGCAACGGGAGCGAGTGTTGACAACAACAACGGTCTGACACGAGGCTCGTGCTGGGAGTCAGGGCTGGGAGGAGTGCAAACACACACTCTGGTCACATGCAAAAAGAAAAAAAACAAAACAACAACCAACACCCACACCCACCCACAAGCACACACACACAAACACATGGAGCATACTCAGATTTCAAGTTTCTAACACTTGCAGCTAAACAACCCAGAAATAAATACACCGAAGAAACCCCCAGACACACATCAGTCACTTTAACTGGTTAAATATGACCAACCCATAAGTACTGACTCAATGAATTGGTTTGTGTGAGGTTGAGGATTCTGGGATGACGGCGTGAAGGTGAGAGACAAGACGAGGCTCTTACATACCTTTGCAGACGAAACACTTGATGTGGAAGTGTTTGTTCTGAACTCGGAGAGCCTCCCCTTTGCAGGGCTTCCTGCAGTTCTGACAGGGAATCGGTCCTCCTCCACCTTGTTTCTGCTTCTGCTTCTGCTGCTCCAGAGGGCTGTGGACAGCCTGCTGCTGAAACACTGCGGGAGACAGAAAAAAGGCAATTTTAGACCCCAATCTAGTTCATATTGGACATTAAGTAGTCTGTGTGTGGAGGACGGTTCCATAGTGGTGGCTCAGTCACAGATGTCGGGAGATTTTTGCGTATGTTAGGCATGAAGTTACAGTAGTAAGTAGCTTTTATCCAAAAATATCTGCCTCATTTCTGTGACCTTTTCATTCACATGCTATGTATTTGGTTCTTCAAACTTCAGACGCCATCATTTTACTCCAATAAACACACAAGTCCTACTTTTATACAATGACACCTCCATTATTGTGCTAAAACACCACTTTGATCCATAAATATCCAAGTCGTCGGATGTAAAAATAACACCAGTCGTCATTTCGGTTTGTTCTTTGGCTCACGCTGAAACATGTTACTTGTTTTTATCATTTACAGAGACATTGGGTTGTCTTGTTGTTCATTCCTTTGAGACTCACACCCTCTTCAGGTAAATGGGTTCAATCTGAGTTGGGGTCTATATGTGTGGTTTAACCCTCAGCTGACCCTTCTTCATGGATGTGGGGTTTACAAGGGTCAATTATTTTATGAATGGGATCCTCAACATGGGTTGCTAGTCAAGAGCCTGACTGTGTTGTGTGCGGCACCAACATGACGTAAACGCCTACCATAAATAAAGTCTTTTCCATAGAAATGGTTCATATGGTGGCCGTTAGAAGAACATAAATCTTGATAAACAGATGGTTGCCCAGAGCAGCTCCAAATAGTTGACAGCACCTACCATTCATTCCAGACAATGTCCAGTTATATTGGCACTAGATGTGACGCTCAGCGAGGGCTCAAGTAGTAACTAATGCGGATATGTTCCAGGAGACCTCAGATGGATCCACGTCTCATGTGGACAGTTTTCCTATAAATCAGCCACTGCATGTGCAACCCTAACTCTAACGTTAGCCTGACCCTTTCTCCAATGAAGTTGTTGGGTACAAGTAGTGGGTGGTGACTGTAGGCATTGGAAGTCTGTGGATGAGCATCATCCAGTCCACCAATGGCACCATTTCTGGATAGATGTAGCTGTTGAGTTACACTAAGTGTAATAAATGTGTTGTACTGCTATCTAAATTCCATTTACTTCCATTATATAGGTGACAGTTTCAAATCCCAGATTCAATTTAACTATCAAAACCACCAGATTCACTAGGGGTTTCACCTGAGCATTCCCATTACTGTTATATTTTTGTTAACTGTATGATGCTACGCTATGCTATGCTATGCTATGCTATGCTATGTTGTGTCAAAACAACCTGACTCCACTACGGTGTTGCAACTAAGCATTTTCATTATTATTGCTTTTTGTTGACTGTATGATGCTATGCTATGCTATACTATGCTATGATATGATATATCAAAACAACCAGACTCTACGGGGTTGCACTTGAGCATTTTCATTATTTTTTTAAACTGTATGATAATATATGACACGATATGAAGTGATACATTTTGTTATGCTATCTTATGCTATGCTGTGTTATGCTATGCTATGCTATGCTATGCTATGCTATGCTATGATATGATATATCAAAACAACCAGACTCTACGGGGTTGCACTTGAGCATTTTCATTATTTTTTTAAACTGTATGATAATATATGACACGATATGAAGTGATAAGTTTTGTTATGCTATCTTATGCTATGCTGTGTTATGCTATGCTATGCTATGCTATGCTATCAAAACAGCCAGACTCCACTAGGGGTTGCACCTATTATTTAATTTTTTGTTAATTGTTTGGTAATTTGGGTAAAAGGATCCTGCATGTTAATCCAAACTAAACAATTTGCATTGTGGTATTCGGCAGTGTGAGGCTACATTTCACACATACAAGCCTAGAAAAATGACACACGCACTGATGCTGATTGATGCATCCTAACTTTGTTCACAATCACTTTCCAAGCATTTGGGAGGACTGGAGCGTGCCAAGCAAAGAAACAAGTCAACAGCTGCAGTGATAAACATCTAGCCTCCCTACAGGTGTTTGTGACAACGCAAAAAAACAAGAAAAACACTGAAACTCCATTCTGACAGTATCATCGGGACATCTCATCCCTTTTCCCTTTCATCATCATCCTGGCACAGTGAGCTCAAATGCTGATCTGCCTTTCACCACTGACTGGAACATCGGCTAAATAAAAGGCCCTTTGTGTTCTCAGGAAGCATTCACGTCGTCAGACTGGTTTTCATCAGGCCTCCATGGTTACCAATAATTGAGCCTGAAAAAGGCGAGTTTGTCAAATGATTTGATTTGGAGACAGCGACAAAGAGAGAAGGAAGTTTAGCAGAGAGCCAAACAGAGCTGCTCTTTGGAACCTGACCAAGAAACTTGTTTCTGGTGGTTTGCTCAGTTCATTGGGTGTTTATTGGGTGTTTTATTGGCACGATGTTTGGACTGAGATTAAGTTTAAGCTACAACGTTGTTTTGTTTCTCTCTACTCTATGATGTGGAAAAATAAAAACCACACCACATTTAGCCACCCTGACACATATCTACCTATAAAGTTAAAAAGAAACATTTTACTTATTGAATCAATGACTTCATTGAACGTCATAGATATCCCTAAAACAGCCTCCAACGTTTTGCAAAGTACACTTTTTGTAGATTATGATGATAAAATTGATACCAGTCTCAAGTGTGTTAAGTACAGATCTGGAGTCTAGTTTTTCTGGCTTAGCATAAACACTTTAGCCTAAAGGAGACAGCAAACATGACTCAAAACAAATAACCATTTCCAGTTTGTATGGCGTGTTCTCTACCAGGAATACAAAAATAAAAAGTTGTGGTTTGAAGGGAATCAAGCTCTGGAACTATTCCTCGGTGAACAGGTTTATTCATCCACCAAGTGCTACCATGCAGCACCTCCGGCTGTAAGCGGGACGCCAGATAAAGTCACACAGGTTTCAGTGTAGGTCACACTACATACACAAAGGCATGACACCCACGACCTCACTGTGTTTGCCAAGAAATAGTCCCAACATGTACAGTAACTACTGGCAGAACAACTAACTGTCATATTTACATTTCTGTTAATGCATGAGCTGAGGAACGTGATAAAACATGTTTATGAGCCTGCATAAGACGTGCAGACATGCATATATTTAACTTTTAAATGGGCCCTTGCAAGCTGTTTCCACTTCTTTCCAGTTTGGCTCTGTAGTTAAGTTGTAGAATTATGCAAAGATGCAAAAAGCTAAGGGATAACTTTAAGTGGGAATGACTACAGAGGTTGAAACACAACAATTCCTTGCAATAGTGCTAGATTGTGAACATGCAAATTCATAGTCAAAACCAGAAAGATATTTCTGGATGCTGTTTATGCCTGATGCTGACAAAGAGACACTGTTAAACCAACAAACACTCTCAAATGTAATTTAGACTTTCAATTTTAAAAATAGGCCCACTAGAAGATGACTCAAGGACAAGGGATGCACATTACTATATTTGACAGCAAGTAAAATAGTTTTGTTTTGAGTCTCTTGTTCTATTTCTGCCCTGTACATCCAAACGGGTATTCACAGCCTGCTTTCCAAGAGGATACTTGACAGGGTAGTAAAAACAGCCACCGCACAGCCTCACAGCAATACATTCTTCAGCAACTTTTATGAGGACCGCTCAACCATGGAGAGATTTGTAGTGTGTTGGTCTGTGTGTCCAAGACAAACACAGCCTCCCCAACCTGATCTCTTTAGTATGATAACCTGCCATTATTTTATTAAGCTAGGCCCCATGCCAGAGTTTTCAAAAGCATAATGCCCAAATCAGACTTTTACTCAAATGGAAAGTGAAAAATTGCATCTTGGTAATACTGGACATTCTTGAGGTCAGCAATATAAAGAAAATATAGAGAAAGGAAACACTTCATGGAGTTTTCTTTGGATCATGCTAAAAGCCCCAAGAGCTGCTTCCATTCAGTCTATATGTCTAGATAACAATGTGATCTCTGACTTGAAAATGTGCTAAATCAAGAAGAGAACAGGAAACTTGGGCAATCTTGCTTAGATTCTGTTGCCTGTCGGAGGTCGGGATATATTGAAGCTACCCATGCTGAGCCTACATGTGGGCACGGCGGCCAATAAAGAGAAGAATTTAGGAGGGGAAAGTCTTGAGTCCTCGTAAAAAAGGTCTAAGACCGAAATGATTGCAACCATCTGGAAAAGACAACAGTCCAAAACCGAGGACGGGCTGGGAGGCGGGTAGGCAGCGGGGACTGGTAGTCACAGGGGAAGCCGGGAGGGGATCTGCCTCCTGATCTGACCTGCCGTGTGCTGCTGAACCCTTGCACCTGTTGGGGGGGATCCAGTGTCTTTACTTCCTCTTCAAGCAGCAAATAGAAGAGGAGGGCGTGCATGACGAAGAGACAGGAGATGATCTTTCTGGCCAGATGCAGAATCCAGCAACTTGCTGCAGACATTCAGGCTGTCAGGAACCAAGATAGTCGTAGTGGTCTTTGATAAGGCTCCAACAATCTGTCAGTGGGGAGCCAGTTAGCCGACAAAATTAGTGTTCTGTTCAATCCATTTTGAATTATTGCTTTTTTGTGCCCTTGTTAGTGTTCTTGACAGAGCAATGATTGCATCTTCATGGTTCAGGCACTTCACAATACCGAGTAACCAGGGTGACAATCTATCATTTTTGCTATTTTTAACAAGCATATTTCAAAGAGGATAATACCATCTTTTCTACTATGCAACAAAGTACAAATGTACCTCCAAGAATGCACTTGAATCACCTGGTAATACGTTGTTTCAAGCCACCAAATGTAGTCAAACCTCCTACATATTGAAGGCATGTTTTGCACCAATGAATTTCTGTCCCTGTAAGCAGTTATTAGTAATTAGGTCAAAAGTTAAGGAGAAAGGAGCAGAAGTAATGAGCGGAGTTAATTCATTTGGACATGGGTGATGTAAGAAAGTAATGAGCTTCCTTTCTGCGATGGAAGACAGAGAGTGACTGTGCTGAGCGTGGCAGCATATAGAGTCCTCCCCTCCTCCCAGCCATCTACTGCTGCCAACGTCCTGTCTTCTCCAGGGGGCCAGTTGTCCATATCATCAATCAGCCTCTCTGGTGTCTGTCCTGGCTGACTGCTACTACTGATGCCGTTGTCCCAAAGGTCGCAGCCAGGCAGGCAGATATCTGAGCAATGCAACACTACATGTCTGTACTGCGTGCAGTCACACCACTGGAAGCTTCTGGGAACACACGCTGACCAATAGCACCTAACCATCTGCACATGTTTACCATACAACAGCCCAAATATCAGCATTAGCTACACATTTAGCAAGTCTTTGTGATGCCTTATGAAGCAAGACTTATACACTTATCCAGTCATTTCTAATTTCGCTCTTTTTTTTTTTTTATAAGTTTGCATTCAAGACTTTGCTCGGAACGGAAATTGAGAAGCTCCAAAGATTTACAGTGGACAGACTAAGCTCGACAGAAACTCTTCCAACAACTTTGTTAATGGTGCAACATGAAAAAGCTTTTAAGATACACATATGTATGCTATGAAACCACATGCCACTGCACAGTGGAAAACACAAGCATCTATATCTCTAATGCCTTTTCAAGGAGTCGAGCTCCAGCACCTCCTAAAAATAGAGTGTTCCCTCAACTCACGGGGATCCCATGGTGCTCTGCAGCATTCCTGGTGTGAACCATCTGCAGAGGGTGGGCAGGGGATCAAAATGCTCACATTACCACAGCAGGAGTAGTTTGTGGTCGCCGAGATGCTGACCTTGGGGACGGATACCAAAATTAGCATCCGGATACCGCCGAAGCAAACGAATATTCGGATATTCGGGATATTCAGGTCCAGCCCTAGAACATACTCCAAAAAAATGAACGTCTTGCTTTCATGGGGAGGTTAGGAAACACTGATAACACATTGTGATCCTAATGAGTTGGTTGGTTGGGGATTGACTCTACATCATTTATTGTATTAACAAAATAATGGCAAATACAAGTAAACTAAATGCCACTTTTACCTGTTTTAAAATATATTCCTAGACTTGTTTACATGTTGACTAAAAGAACCTCTTAAAAATGGTTTCTGACACTAGCAAAGAGGAAATTGTCTGAAATGTTCATGTTTCCTGCCTGTGATTAAACTGTTGACAAAAGTTAATGTACTTAGAGAGTTGCAATGCGACTTCCACAAATTTTACTATGTGCTCTTACCAAGGCCGAACTCCAAGATTTGATATTACTTTACAAGTCAATTGTTGTCTCAAGTTAGTATGTATAGGAACAACATAATCAATGGCTGGACTATGTTCACGGTAAATATATTTCCCAACAAACAAAATGCTACTTTTCTGGACTGCCTTGGCGTGTGCATGGAGATGCTCTGGGTGGATGGTGGGTGGACAAAGCACACAACTATCACATGCTATTAGAAGTTATAAATAACCATTCAAAGTTTGACACGGCTGTGGACATTGTATTGCAAGATCTGATATTTTGGAAGAAAAAACATCACTGAACATTTAACTGGCACGTTCAGTACCAGTTAGCATGTTTGCAACTTGCTACATATGCTAAATACCAACATTTCCCATTATGCTGAGAGAAAACGTCAAAAGCACACAGTTAAGCTTCCTCCATCATGTATTTGCTGTCGTAATTTACTTGTACAAGCCATTTCACAGATTCCACAGTCTCGTTCGTTGACATCAATTGTAGCAAAATTAAGAACTATATGAAGTATTGCTGCACCTGCTACTTCTAGGCAGACTTTAAGGTGTTACTGAAGAGAGAACTGACTATAGGAATCCAGCATCGACTACATTCGCACCAACATTGCCAGAAATGTAATGAAACCACAACTTTCCCTCTACAGACTACTATAATTTGTGTTAGATTTATTACCAAAGTGGTGCTGTCGTGCTTGAATGCATGCTCTTAGCCCAGCAATACAACAGTCTGACAATTTCCAACATTTTAAAGACCTGTTCAATAAATTTTAGACAACTTTATTAGTTGCATTCACATCCTCTTCGGGACTTAAGATAATATGATTAACAGCATGTGAAAGGCTTTTAAGAGGCTGCTCACACCTGGCTTCGCCTTGGTATGGGCATTACTTCACTGCCTAAGAGTTTCCTGTCTGTCACCCCAACAGAAAACTCACTCCATTATCTCATCCTCGCTTGAAGCCAAGAAAAAGACATGAGGAGAGCCTATAGGCCAAGTTCACTGAGTGCAGTCACGACGGCAAAAACACGGAAAACAACCAGGAATAAATGTAGCCTTGAAATTACGAGTTGCATGTTTTTGTGCTCCGGTCGAAGCGCTAACATCCACCTGTGCAGTCACACCTTCAGCCTGACCTGTGCAGCATTTGACCTCCGACCCCGAGGTCAAGAAAGCTGACCTCCCTCCCTTTTGGCAGATGTTAGTTCAGTCCTTACAGAGACAATGGCACGTCTCATAAACAGGAACATGTTGGAAGCTAACTAGCGCTAAGCTAGTGATACTATTTATATTAAAGTACCTAAAATAGTCACTGGAACATTATGAAATCCATCATTACCCTTAATAGTAGCCCTGAGGGAAGCTGGAAGAGGCAACTGGTGGTGCTTTCTAATGAATGCGGCCTTTGTGTGAAAACATATGATTCCTGCCATTCCTCTGACAGATGACTCAGTGAATAGTTGCTCCACGTGGATGACACCCAGCCTACAGATATAATCCCACGTGTTCCTGCAGCTGGCTCTGCTGGAACATTTCCATGCATTTGCCTCAGGACAACCCAGTGCAAGGTCCAGTTAAATAGGATCCAACACTATAGATACATAGGATGCACCTATGTTATGTCACGTTCTTGGTCTTGGCTAATTATCGAATAAAGTGATCATTTATGGCCCCTTTCTGTTTCAACATGCCCTTGTGCACAAAGAAAGTTCCACAAAGAAGCAGCTTTGTGCTCACAGTTTCACTTAACCCTGACCTTAAACACCTCTAGTGTGAACCCTGATGCCCGAGGCTGAATAAAGCATCCGGGCTAAATGGGAGCAACTCCTCGCAGACATGTTCCAGAACGAACGAAACGATCAGTCCCAGACCTGATAACCCATGCAAGCAGTGTGTTAGGGTGTGTGTCGGAGTGTTCTTCTTTGGCAGAAAAGCACTCAGATGGAGAACGAAGGTTTTGTTTCTATGACGGCAATATTTTGACAACCTATCGACACCCAAAGGAGCTTAAAAAATGTCGGGTTGCAAGATAAACATCCAAATTTATCTTTTAAGTTGCAAAAATGTAACATTCTGTGTAATTTAAACTCAGATTGCTGCATAAGTTGATTGAAAACTAAACTAAACTCAATGAAAATGCCTTGATAATTGCGTTTTGGTTCACCATGAGGCTCCAATTCCAAGTCTCCTTCAGTACTTACTTAGCACTGGAGCGATGCAAGTTTAAAAAATCGCCAACTTAAAAGTCTGACATCATAATTATGCTAATCAAGTACAGTGCACTTAAAAATAATTGCATTTTTATGAACAATCAACCTAAAGACTGGTGTTTAAGCTACAAATTACTGAGTGGTCATTGGTAAGTTGTTGTCGTAACTCAAAATAAATGATGCAATTGTTGCGTTAATGGTCTTTTTAGGGAAGAAATTGAATAGAGACACTGGCACTGATTTTAGTTGGAGTCCTATAGAAAGCCAATATTCTACAAAGCAAAGTTTTGCTCATTAGACGCAACAAATATTCAATGAAATACATAAATTTTTTGAAATTACATCCACATTGACCAGTTGGAGATGCATTTCTAGGCTTGTAGAGAGGCAAAGAGCTTAAAAAATACAACATGAAGCATATTATTCTTAAAGAAAAACACTGTTTCTGTTGCCTTTTTGCTTCAGTTTCCCATTCCTCCATGCCATGCTGTTTGGGTGTGATCCAGGCATCATGCTTGGTTTAAATGGGACATATCAGCAGAGATGAAAGAGTCTCTAAGATGAAAATAGGAGACACTAAATAAAGAAAGTCATCTCGCTGCTTTCATCGCCAGCCTGCGGAGGTGAAATAATTATAGAAGGCTTCATATGACTGGAGTGATGCAGCAGAAAATCACGGTAAACGTGCACACAGCGAGTGCACTGACGACGTACGCGAAAGATGCTAATCTAACAAACAGTTCATCACCAGGACGGCTGATTGGGGAGGAACACACAGGCCAGTGTGGGCAGGAATGAAAGAGGAGTTTGGGTTTGTTTTTGCCGGCCGTTTACGGTATTTCAGCCCCAGTGAGAAACAGCATGACTCATGAATAGAGGCTCTCTGTAGAAAACTAGCGTGTCAGCGGTTTGAGCGGAGCTGGTGCAAAAACACCGGGCATATGCCAAGCAGGTTTCACACCTAACGGGAGAGAGGGCAGTACAGCTGCAGTCGGATTCAAACGCGGCAGATTATCAACATCCACAGGACGTTTCTGCACCTTGAACTGCATAGAGGTACATTACAGAGTCAGCAAGTGAGAACAGAGTGACCCCAATAGCAGATTGTTGCATAATTATTGAGATTTAGTGGGAAATTATTGTAAAATAAAAGCCATATTTCATGAAGTAGTGACTGGTAAAGGTGTTTTAGCTCTGTCCAGCTCGTTGTTTTGCTTCTATGATGGGCAGCTTTTAATGTTTCCCTTTCATCAACCAGCTATCCAGCTGCTGAAGACCATTTTTTCATTAAAAAACAAGCATAGAGATCAGGTTAGGGCAGATATTTCTCTCAGGAGTTGGTGGAGACCAAAACAGAGCTAAAAGAACACAAAACACAACTCTAAGTGAATGTTGAAGCTTTGCTCTCCAATAATTCAAGATGGGAATAGGTAAGTATTTGAGTTTTTGACCTCAAGCGGCCAAAAAAATGCTGTAAAAATACATTTATCCACATCAGTCCTGCTCATCTGCTAACATCCAATACTTGCCATTGATCTCGACTAGCATTAAATCTCTCCCAAATATCACGTTTCAAATTAAAATACAAAACAGGAGAACTGATGGCAGAGGAAAAACTTTCTAAAAATAGACATTTTAGCTAAATCATGGCGTTTTATGTTCATTACTGGCAACAAATCCGATAAAAACAAAGCCCAAATTGAACGTATCACTGCTGCATGTGCGTCCAAACCCCGATGTTTCTGTGCCGCAGAGCTCCACTGCTGTCCAAAAACTATTAAAAAACACATCAGCGCTCCAGATACTCTGTCCTGCTGCCCCAAATACTCGCTCTCACATTACATGCGTATTCATCCGCAGGGGAAAATAATCCCCCAAAATGCAACTTTTTCTACTTTTTGAACGACATTTGCTCCAAACTACGGTCAAATTCAGCCTTCATTCTTTGTCAGCTGCATTTTCGTGTCTTAATCTGACATGCCATCACCGGTAGGACTAGTAAACACACGGTTTGTTTACTGGCAGGTCTGGAATAGTGACAGGCGTCGTTGCGACTGCTGACAACACGCCAGCCATGACATCACACGCCCAGGATACGCTGTCCTTGGCTGGGGCTGACACTCCACTGGTGTGTGTGTGTGTGTGTGTGTGTGTGTGTGTGTGTGTGTGTGTGTGTGTGTGTGTGTGTGTGTGTGTGTGTGTGTGTGTGTGTGTGTGTGTGTGTGTGTGTGTGTGTGTGTGTGTGTGTGTGCCTACTGAGGCAGTGTTTAGCTTAAACACCTGTAAAGGCATCCATGTATACGTGCAGAACAACACACTAGAAAAAATGCCCCTCTCAGAACAAGTTAAAAAAAAAAACTTATTTCAAGGAACTTTTACCTTGAAATAAGTGAAAAAATCTACCAATAGAACAAGTGAAAAATGGCTTGGTAAGATTTATTGAAATAAGATGGGATATTAAGAATATTGAGATATTAAAATTAGCTGGATAAACTTATTTTAAGCTCTATTTTACCAGGATTGTCAAGCTTAGGTGTCTTAACCCTCCTGTTGTCCTCATTTATGGCACCAAATATGGTGGTTTCCTTGTCTGAAAAAAATCCAGAAATTTAACAAAAAATTCTCCAAATTTATAAAAATTTGCAAAATCTTCAGGAAGAAAATTACTTAAAATTTTCTCTCAAAAGTTTCATTAAAAAAAAAACAAATTTGGCAAGAAATTAAAAAAATGTAAATATATTAAAAAATGAATAAAAATCTTAAAAAAAATCCTAAAAATATCTACAGTGATTCCACATATATCAGCAAAAGTTCTAGTATTTTCTTTAAGAACATTCAGGAAAACATCAACATCATTTTTTCCTGAATGTTCTTAAAGAAACATTTTTTTAACATTTCTCTTTTTTTCCACCAAAAAATGTTCAAAAATTTCTCAAAAAATGTTGAAAATGTGGAAGTTTCCACTGTGAAAATATATATTTTTTGCACATTTTAAAACTTTAAAACGGGCCAATTTGACCCGCAGGACGTGTCTGTGTGTAGAAACACGTGTTGTTAGCGTGTCCTCCCCGCCAGACTTTAACGAGCGTCGTCACAGAACGCGACATATAGTCAGAACAGGTCTAACACCGGATTGGCTTTAACAAGGCGGTTCAAAACAAGAGGAGGAAATATTTACGGTGTGTTTATGAAGCTTCTTTTTACAGCCACACAGGCTAGAGGTCGGCGGTGGGAAGCACATGTACACAAGTACAGTTAGGGCTCAAAAACAAGTCTTTTAAAACATGACCAGCTTTAAAAATGTAATACAGTGTTGCAGGCTACACCACCTAAAAACATATCAAGTTAAAATCAGACTCAATCAACTTGCTTTCCTGATTGCAACCCTCAATAATCTTCTTTTTCTGTTTGAGTTTTAGTTTTGTTTGACAGTTTAAGTGTTTCTTCAGGAAAGAGACCAGTTGAGCAATGGCGAATTAATCTCAATTTTGAGGCAACTTTGGGTAGTTTTCGTTTTAAAAAGCTGAAAGAGCAATCGTTGGCTCACACAACAGTACAGTTTCCGTGTAGATTTATTAAGTCAGACTGACCTTGTTGCTTCCAAATGCTGCTGAACTAGCAACAGCCACTGGACTAGCTGGCCTCATTCTTTGGAGTTGGAGACATTTAACAGGTCATGATGTAATGATTATGAAAAAAGCAGCTGGAATCATGACATCAGTGAATGTTAAAAGCTGCCCCAAGTTCCTGCAATGGAACGCTGAATAATATAAAAATGTAAGATTACTGCCAATAATAACATTAAAGTTACATTAAACTCAACAAGCTAACAATAATTAGCCGATATCCTGATGCTAAAGGCTACTAAGGCTGAACAAATAATCGGTTCAAATAGAAATTGCACCATGAAACATTTAAATCCATCCATCCATCCATTTTCCTCCGCTTATCCGGGGCCGGGTCGCGGGGGCAGCAGGCGAAGCAGGTCGTTCCAAATGTCCCTCCCCCCAGCGACACTTTCCAGCTCTTCCTGGGGGATCCCGAGGCGTTCCCAGGCCAGACGAGATATATAATCTCTCCAGCGAGTTCTGGGTCTGCCCCGGGGTCTCCTCCCAGACGGACGTGCTCGGAAAACCTCCAGAGGAAGTCTCCCCGGAGGCATCCGAATCAGGTGGCCAAACCACCTCAACTGGCTCCTTTCGATGCGAAGGAGCAGCGGTTCTACTCTGAGCTCCCTCCGGATGTCTGAGCTCCTCACCCTATCTCTAAGGCTGAGCCCAGCCACCCTACGGAGGAAGCTCATTTCGGCCGCTTGTATCCGCGATCTTGTTCTTTCGGTCATTACCCAAAGCTCATGACCATAGGTGAGGGTTGGAACGTAGATGGACTGGTAAATCGAGAGCTTCGCCTTACGGCTCAGCTCCCTCTTCACCACGACGGTTCGGTACAACGCCCGCATTACTGCTGACGCCGCACCAATCCGCCTGTCCATCTCCCGCTCCATTTTCCCATCACTCGTGAACAAGATCCCGAGATACTTAAACTCCTTCGCTTGGGGAAGCAACTCCCCCCCAACCCGGAGGAAACACTCCACCGGTTTCCGGCAGAGAACCATGGCCTCGGACTTGGAGGTGCTGATCCGCATCCCTGCCGCTTCACACTCGGCTGCAAACCGCTCCAGTGCGTGCCGGAGGTCACGGTCTGAGGATGCCAACAAAACCACATCATCTGCAAAAAGCAGCGAAGCGATCCTGAGGCTCCCAAACCGAAAACCCTCCCCACCACGACTGCGCCTTGAAATCCTGTCCATGAAAACCACAAACAGGATTGGAGACAAGGGGCAGCCCTGGCGGAGTCCAACACCCACCGGAAACGTGTCTGACTTAATGCCGAGTATGCGGACACAGCTCTCACTTTGGTTGTACAGGGACCGAACGGCCCGTAACAACGAGCCTCGGACCCCATACTCCCGCAGTGCCCCCCACAAAGCCCCTCGGGGGACACGGTCGTAGGCCTTCTCCAGATCTACAAAGCACATGTAGACTGATTTACATGTTTTAAATCTATTATATAGTGAATACTGAACTACAATAACTACAAATATATGTATTAATACATATAGTAGAAATCAATTTGCATTGTCGGTCAGAAAAATAGCATATTAGATATTTTCCTTAAAGCGGTGATCAGTCACCAGCCACTGCTACCTTATATAATGCATCATGCCTTCTCTTTAAAGAGTTTACTGTCTGTATTCTAATACAAATAAGCGTCTACCACAGAAATGTATGCAATGCTAGCTATGCTTTAGGGCAGACGCTGTCTTAAAATGCTTTAAAACTAATGCCAGTGCATTTCTGGAAGAAGACTTCATTTTGATTTGCTATAAAACTCCAGTGCTGTGAAATATGGTTAAAAAAAAAAACACTCTAAGGCACCATTTAACTAAATGAGAAATTCTACTTTTTGATAGCTACAAGTACATTTCACTGTTAATATTGTTGATGTGAGGCTGTTTATTTCATTTTTATTCCCCAATCTTATCTGTCCTGCCACAATAAAACACAATTACTTCCAAAAGTGTTCTTTAAAAGCTCGTTTGTTACGATATGCCATCATAGAGACATTTTAGCGCCGATGCAGAGACAATTAAAAGATGATTAGCACTGAAAGGTCACCTTGTTGTGCACTAGCAGAGACGCTGCAAACAGTTACAGGCATATCATAGTGATTTCTTCTTAGCAACTGGCCCTCACCCCTTTGTAAGCCGCCCAAATGGCCGAGCTCCCAGTGCTGGAGATGCAGGCAAAGGACCAAGACAACAGTGTTGTTGCCAGGGATGGTGCAGGCAGCCAGGCAGGCGGGCGGCATATCAACCTGCAGCATAAGCATTCAGCTCGCTACCTCAGGCTTGTTGTCATTCAAACAGAAAGAACCCAAAGCTTCTAACTGGGATTACATAACAGAGCCTGTTCAGCTGTAGGTAAAGTAACAGAAACAACCCAAGTGCACTCGTGTCACGTGGAGATTCTGGCTAATTCTCTTGAGCAATCTAAGATATAAGCGGGTAGCAGATACGATAAAAAAACTCACGACCAACTCTCTTCTCTCCCAGCAGGTGAACAAGCCACATACAGCTTATAAAAGGTTATTAAAGGTCAGCGTTACCTTTCTCCTCTGGCATCGTCTCTCAGTCGTGCTCCCAGGTGTGATATATATATATATATATATTGCTACGTCCTTGGCTAGGTAATAATTACAGACAATATCCCAGAAATGTTTTTCAGAGTCCTCTGACAGTGTTGCGACACATCCTCTGCACACTCCGGTGTAATAATAGATGAGAGCACAGAGTGAGAGCTCTGTCCGTCACTATCTCTGGAATGAGCTGGAGGTCATATGACTCTCTATGTATCTCCCTCTCTCTCTCTCTCTGAGTTATTGCAGCTATCTGTTATAAATAGAAGCATGTGGAGCTCAAAGAGAATGACACCTCTTCTCGGTAATCTGTCGCTGGGCGTGTCCCAGTCCTCCCAGTCCACAGCAAACTGCACAGTGACAGCTCAGTGAGGACCAAACTTGTGTCTGATAGGTTTGGATTTTCTTTGATTTACAGTATTTTGGGTTTATTTGTCAGCCTGTCGGACTTGTAAACTTTATTTATCAGCACCGTATCCAGAGTATCTATACAGATTAAAGCTGCACGAATCAATAATGCCAACATTATTAAAGGTTAAATGAATTCTGATTAAAAATGTATTTATTTATTTATTTTAATTTTATTTGGACGGGACCGTGCGTATTAATGAACGCCAATCTCATGATATTTTACACAAGATTGCCATAAATAAGCCAGATTTAGTACTAGGCTAATTTCCATCCGTTGTCCCAAATATAAAAGAAAAACATGCGTGGTAGCAGACGTATAAAAACAATACAAATAATGACAATAAATAATTGCTAATATGTCACATTTTTTTGGCTTTAGTTCACTGTGAATTTGTTAAATTACACGCTAAGTTACCTGGTACTTTTCCTGCTATTTGTCTTTAGCAAAGATCAATTTGATTAAAAAAAAAACATTGTTTTTCTAATGTTTTTGCTCAAATAAAATAGTTTGCAGACGCCCGTTGTATGTAGTATATGGTAGGAAGAATGTAGTTTTTACCTGTTTGACCTCTTGATTAATAAATACGCACGATAATGACAAATGCTATTAGCATATTGTTAGCGTAGCATGGTGTGGCAGCACCTCGGCCACTAGTTTTGTCCAGAACATGAATTTCTTTGATACTTTAAGGAGTTTGACGATAAGTGAAGATGTATCTAAGGCTGCTGTGGAGCTGCTTTAAGCCATTGATGAATCAGATCTTTTAAAGGACCAGAGCATGACTATAATGACTTCACAACAGTCGTCCAATCAGCAGAAGTCAGGCCTGATGATTGAATCCAGCACCTCAACCGCTCACGTTAATGATGCTGCAGTAAATTACAGCCATCTTTCCTGAGCAGATTTTCATCCTTGGGCAAGGAGGAGGTGTTTTAATAAAGCTTCCAGTGTCTATCAATGCGCGACATTGGGGAGCCTATAGATACAGCTGAAACCCTGTGAGCCCCATGTTGAAGGTCACTCGTGAAGAATCAGGGGATAATGAGAGTCAGAGTGGAAGATGATTAATGATTTTGTGGCTTTCCAAGCTGAGAATAACTTTCCTCGATTATACCAACTTTACAGTTCTGTGCTTTCTGGTAAAGGTGAATGCAATCAGTCACTCTGCCTCATTGTTTCAGAAGTCTCTGACTAGAATAATGGCTGAGAGTTGGGTGCAGCATGTGACGATGACGTATCCCTCAAAAGTGTCCTTCAGAGACATGTAGCTACCTCAAATATGAGCAGCAGGACTTAGTATTGACTAATTTCCTGTGCTTTGGACATTGGTGGGGCTACAAATTTATTGATATCCAAAGCAGAAGAGGAAGTTTATAAAGGACTTTTTTGGACAGACTGACTAAAATCACCATTATTAGAAAACAAGGGTGGGTTATGAAATTCCAGGGCTCCTCTTGGAGCTGCAGAACATGAACCAGCACCATGGTGATGACTGAAAATCATTAAGAGCGGAGTTTACAGATGAGTGGCTTGACATTTGCTGGGAATCAAATATGAACCAAGAATTTCACAGTCACATGCATCAGTCTTCAGTGTTGGGAAAAGCTATTAAAAATATCCAGCATGAAGTCAAATCAAATTTTCACAAACTCAGCTTCCACTTCTGAGAATTGGTTCAATGACTTAAGCAGCTTTTGGTGCTAATTCTCCAGGCGACGCCATGAAACCACTGCAGAAAAGCAGTTGTGATGAAGTTTAAGTGGTTTTGCTTTTATCAAAACATCAAATTCCCTACCTGGGATCAGGGTAAAAAGCGTCATGTTCTATTTTTCTTTTCATTCATGTCAGGGTTCTTTTAAGTGCAAACTGAAAATCCTCAGTGACACACTCATAGACACGGTATTTCCATTTGAAAATAAAGGACACTTCAGTGTTATGAAAGGGAGTGGCTTACTTGCTACTACAGTCAGTACACTAGCATCTAGAGAACAGTCCTACCACTGCCTCTCTGGATATCTGATTTACGTTCAAAGTGACGTCATATTGAGCTGCTGCGTGTTTGTTGGTATTTGGAACTGGCTTTAACTCTCCCTATTGATCTGAACTGATATCTAATCGATACCCAGGGAGCAGAAACACTTAGCCTTTGGGATGGAACCGGCCTTACACCCAACGAGGTAAGTCCAGAGCTGACACACTGAACATGGAGAGGGTGGACAAAATAATGTTCACTGAAAAGACTCCTGTTTAGATTTTTAGAATAACATGGATGGTGATGTCCATTTTCTGCAAATGCTCTTGTAATGATGCAATAGAAAGGCTTCAGACGGCACATTCTGTGGCGTGACTTGACTCGCTAATCGTACCTTATGATTCTCCAACGAGTTTGCCGGCCAAAGCACACAAATGGTTGCGTGATGTGACCGAACACTGTATGTACAGTGTGGACAAACAATGAGCCAATTCGTCACTCAGCCGCCGCAGGGTCACCTGAGGTTAATGGTAATGATGTTGGACTTTTTCCATGCTCTGGGCCCCCCAAAAAACAATGGCCACTTCCACAACGGAGAGGTAATCAGGCAGACTCATTAGGCACCGAGCCAGGCATTCAGAACATGACTGAACCAGATGACCTGAGGGGGAAATATGATGCAATCATTGTTAAAACTGCTCTTAAGGTTGATCTTCCAAGATATTACCAGTTTTTGTCACCCATTTTGTGGTGAGGTTCCACTGATTGGTGCGAAACTTTGGTACTGACTTAAATATCTCAACAAATCTTGGATGGATTGACATGACATTTTTTTTACAGAAATGCTCTTGTTAACCCTTACAAGGCCATGTTTCTGGAGAAGAACATATACTAAAACATATACTAAAACCACCTAATCCATAAAAATATCGATCAAGTCTTGCGAGGTCGCATTGTCGTAGACGTTCGCCATGTTGAATTTCGGCTGGTACACGGCCCCAATAAGAGCTTCGTAATTGCGTCTTCGTTATAACGGCTCATATGACTTTATCATTTGAAATAAGCAAATTTACCCGTATTAAACATACGGGTGTGTGCATATTTTATGTTAATTAGGAATCCTAAACAAGTCACACGTGTTGAGCCGAGAATGTTCGGTTTCGGCTGTGTGTACGAGTAAGCGGGACCGAGTATACTCGTTCCCTGCTTTTTAAGGGTTAAGTGGATTATGTGACTTGTGGACTGCTTTGAAGTTGGGTACTCCTGGTTTTCAGGGGGTACATCTTGCTGACGTTGGTGATTCTCATAATGTTCACTTAGAGCTACCAAAAGGTTTTGCTTATCCAAAATATAATCTCTATATGATGCACCGGCACAAACTTCGATACAAACATTTGTTGGTCTCAGAGGATGAACCTTACAGATTTTGGTGATCTTGGCTTTTCTGTGAATAACAGAAATATTTGTAGCTATGAGGGAACAGTGTTGGCAAAAATTGGACCCAAGCAACCTTTGTTATGTTTCCTAGCTTCAAATTATTTTGGACGATGACTCCTACTACTAACTGAACACCATTTGATGCATTATTTGCACTTTGGTTGCCGATTGGTGAAACTCATGGAGGACAACCGGCATCATTTCTTCCTGCCCCTTGTTGAGTAGCAGTCTTTTTTCTAACATCATGTTTCCAACATAAATTTCACCATACAGGCTTGCAAAACAAACCTTCATTGTTTCATCTCTTACATGCTCATGGAACTGGAGTTTTGCCCAGTAGCAACTATTTCCCATTGTTTCGGTGCACTTGAAGGTACCATTGTGTTCAATGCTGCTGGATCCTCCACCACAATGGAAACTAAAAGGTTGAATGGGCTGATTATGAGGCCACACATTATATTGGACTTGCCGTGAGTTCCTGCAGTAGAAAGCCACCTATTGTTTCTATCATGCTGGTAGATTTGTAGTTCTTCTACCCTTCTGTATCAGCTTCTGAGGGTTAAGGACTGGCCTACAAACAAAGACTGTCTCTTGAGCCCTGGTAGAGGACAGACACAGCCTGAGCTGCATTCACAGCTCTGACATGGCAGGTGAATGGTGTCCAACCTGTCAGCTCACACCAGCAGGAGCCCATTGAGGAGGTTATTAAAAAGCTACCAAAAATAACAGACAGGATGTACCAGAGGAGTGTATAAAAACTGTGCTGATTGCCAGCGAGCGGAGACACATGCCAGAGGGACTGAGCATTGAGCATGGCCTCATTTCGTCCCTGACACCACCCCCCTTCTCGCTCTCACATCATCTATTCTTTCTGTCGCCGTCGTCAGAAGCTGCGACGGATCATCACCGGAACACAAAGCAAAGGAAGCGCTTCGTAAATGGTAGGAACAGCGTGCATGCTGGACCGCGTGTGTGTGCGGGAGAAAAACGACACAAGATCTGCATTGCAAATCATCCAGCACCAGAGCTGCCAAGTGGCGTCTACAACAAATCCAAAAGCGGGACCAAAACAGATCGCTGCTGCTTCCAGCCGAGCCAAAATAACGAAGCCACAATGTAATTTACAGCCGCATGATGGCATCGACTGAGCTCAAAATGCCAAACATGACAATAAAAATGCCACTTTTGGCTTTTGTCAGAGGAATTTATGCAGATTTTTGGATAACGGCGCTCTTATTGTGAAAAACACTGAATAAAAAAACAATGACTCGGCTGCTTTTCCTGACTGATGGAAGACAATCTGGATTTAGCTTTGCAAAAGTCTCACTGAAACTTTCTGCAATGTTTTCTAGGAAAGCGTGTCATGGGAACAAATACTGATAAAGGCAACAGCAGCACCAAGAAGAGCAACAATGCAAAAGGAAACAGCTCAGCTTGTGCCGTGTGTTGCAGCTGTAGGCAGGGAGACAGATATCTGCATAGACTTAAATTTAGCATAAAACATCTTCACAGCCTCTTTTTTTTCTTTTAAACCTTCCTGTTCCCTTCATGCAGAGTACATTGCAGAGGTTCTGGCAGATTTGTGCACACTGTAGCATTCTGCTGTCAGCCCAATCTGTCATCCTGCACGCTGTGTTAACTTCGAACAGAAGGGCAGGGAAGGACCGAAACAGACAGACAGAGGGAAGGTATGCATTTGCTTCAGGCCTGCATCAGCTGAATGGATGCTTTGGGTGAATTATTGTCTGGATCCAGCATCTTAACCCACTCTCCCACTTTTCCATTGCAGGCTTTAAACCAACCAACAGCCATGTGTTTTTCCATGATAATGGGAACTGATTTAGCACGATGTTCAAAAAAGCCCATATTTTCCATTCATTTTAACTCAAGAATTCCCTTGTAAGAATCTTCTATGAGTTAAATCACCTGTCATGGTTGCTTTTAGCCCATTAAATGCCCGTTACTTGTTATCAAGTCAATACATTGTGCTAACACCTCAGTTAGCAGTGGTGGCGCCACTAGTTTCCACTTACAAAGTGCAAATTGATAGACTTGCTGATGATACGGGTCTCATTTGGGGCCATTTTTGCCCGTATATGTAGTTTTTTAAACTAACTTTCATTTCTGCTCTCAGTTTATTTACATTTTTAGTCACAGTTTGGTTAAGTTCAAGCACCAAAACAACTTGGGTAAGTTCAGACATCTTACAAAGCTCAATTTTGGAGCTTTCCAGCCTGATAACTCCCCACAATGTTCACTTAGAGCCACCAGAAGGTCAAGTGTTCATTTACCCAAAGGAACTTCTCTATCTGGTGTAAACATGAGCTTCAAATCCGCATCTGTGGCAATTTATTCAATTTCCTTCAGGCATTTACAGCATAAACAATAAAATGCTCAAGTTAGTCGGTGACAACGAGGACTCATTCCAGCGGTGTTGAAGGTTTCCCATATGCAAACTAAAAGCCTCCAGGCTACACTCGGATCTTTCAAGATTTGCATAGAAGAAATTAGAGGAATGCAATCGTGATCTTTTATGTGTGGGTGCAAGTAAACAAAGGAGCAATGAATGGAATTTCCAGGTCTGACACCTGCATGACAAAGTGAAATGGAGGTTACAGAAGAAGTGCAGGAGGAAGTTAAACAGTTTTACTCTAATAGTGTGAATACCTCAGTAGTCGCTGAGGTGTGGCAACAACAGCTGACAAGACAAAAAACACAAAAAGATGCAACCCATTAACAGTCTCTCACCTCACAGGAATATTATATTTCCCCAACTAGCGCTATGGCTATTGTTTAAAAAGTAGTCCTAACTTCAGTAAGTCCTTCTAGAAATAGCTGTAAGATGTCAACAGAAGCTAAGAACGTATGCCTTATTTGTTGCTCTACTGTTGTTACTTCTTAGCGAACAAGTCACACATTGGACTTGTCGCTTTGGTAACCCAAAAGAGAATGAAGGACAAGCTTCAAACATGTAGGGAAAGGGTCACATTTTACCTCAAACAATGACATTTTTCTCTGCGCTAACCAAGTAATTTCGATGCCTAATCTTAACCAATCCTCCACCATGTTTAAAGTATCCAAAACCTGCTATCCTTCTGAAGTCAAACACATTTTCCAAAACAAACTCGCATAGTTTCGGTACCATAACTTAGCTAGAAACTGACTAAAAACCAACGACAGAGAACAAAACATACAGGAAGTCTTAAAAGCGATGGCCCTTCCAATTGTCTCTTTGCAACTGGACACCAAACTGGATGTCACAGTCAACACAATACGTTTATTTCAAATTACACTGCAATCAAAGAGTAACTGGGAATGCAGTTTATTTGTTTAGGAACGTAACTTTGCTTAGACGGGGTTGTCTAGGAAGCTAACAGGCAGATGAACCTTATCTATAACGGCCACCACTCCCAGCATCAACCCATAGAGTCATCACCAACCCATGTTACATATATGTAGGTCTACATATATGTAGGTCTGCAGTGTGGTAACTCAGTGGGTCATCAGATAGCAGGTTAATGCCTGACAAGCCTGCAACACTGAGGTCAACCACACTGTAATAAAAAGCTTCACTTCAAAGGTTCAGGTGACCATATCAGCACTGGGAGTACTGGTGGGGTGGATAAAGGATGACACAAAGAAACAGGAAGTCCAGTGAAGGATCGCCAAAGCACTCTCTCTATGCGTGCCTCTGAAATGCACCATCGACCCCAATCCAAGTCTATGTAGTAAAGCAGAGTTTAAAAAGGTTCAGAAAAAAGTAGCTTATGTTTAAACATGTAAAAAAGGAAGTCTTTTTAAGGGAACAAAATGCTACCTGACCTGAAAAAAAATAATCATTTTCTTTTACTATTGTACTGGAAGGGAAAAATAAAGAAAAAGGAAGCACTCAGGTGTTGCCCACACTGTCAAAAACAAGGATATCTGAAGAAGAAAGTGACATAAATTGCACTGCAAAGAGTTAAGAGACTTGAAAAAGACTGGGATTAATAATTCTGGTCTCCTTGGTAATTTAACTCATCATAGCTTGGCAAAGCTAAAAGAGGAATCCAAAAGCCTCCCCAGGGGGACCCCAGAGACTTTCAGTTAAAGATACTGCAAGCAGTGAGTCGAAAACTGCACCGTTCTGAGTCATAAATCAGTCAAATATTAACATTCAGACATGAAACATATTGATCTCCGATGTCCCTTGCAAATAAGCTTCCTTAAATCCAATAAAAAATGACAGAAAGAAGATGCTTCAACATTTTCTTGAGTTGTCTTCAAAGTTATTGATGTTACCTGCTCATGAGAAATTAAACTTTGAATATTACCATTTGCAATTATGCTACAAGGAAAAGGCCAAAAAGCATGATATTTCCCCAAACTTAACTAAACAGTAAGGGTAATTTCAGAATAATGGTCCCCACACAAGACGACAACCCAGGTCTCTTTCAAAATAAAAGTCACTAAGTCACAGTATTCCCAATTGGTGAGAAAATCCATTTCTTTCAAAATGTAAATGTAGTTTATGGCACAGGAATTGAATTTTGGGGAGACAGGAAGTACATTAATAAGAATGATCGCAAAAACTGCAAACTGCTGCATTTCCTCTGGGCTAATCAGCTATTAAAGTCAAGTGCATGAGTTGAGTTTTATTGACAGTAATTCAGCATTGTTCCAATCTTAGAGGAGCAATGTAGTGGGTTTTGCTCTCCTGATGGCTTCAATTTTGTGTTTTTGGAAACTAATTCGCAAATACTGGGCCTGTGTTGGTGTTAGCATGTTTCCATATGCACTCCAGACAGGATTAAAATCACAGACCAGCACAGTAATGGTAAAATCAATCCAGCACCCCTAGAAACATAAATCCAGTGTGATTGGGAATGTCGTTGAAGATATTTAGTCATAAACCACAGTATTGGTCAAAGAAAAAGTTCAGGGTCTCGCCAAAGTTAGCAAACTTCATCGCAAAGGGAAATTTTAGATCTTATGGATCGTCTGTGGTTGCTGAGTTATTTTCAGTCACACATTTCCATGGTGTCCGTAGAGGAAACGCCTGAGAATGACCAGTTTTTACCGAAACAAGACCAATAACACCATTGTTTGTGTGGCTAACATTCTATTGGTGAGGAAGCAGAGATAAAAGACAGTGTGGAGCAACAGCAGCAATAAGCTTGTCCAGTTTGTTGACAAAGCATCTAAATGAGACAAAACAGAACGGCAGCAAAACCACTGAAGTTCCAAAAAATACGATGAACATCCATAGCAAAAGCAGCGGAAGGCAATTCCACTTCTTATGTAAAAGTACGACTTCTGCAAAGTGGACTGTGTTAAAATCCCTCATCGGGATCCATCAGAGTTTTAACAGACTCGGTAATAATCCCCATCTGACTTTAAATCATAGAACCGATGAAAGGCTCCTTTAAGGGTTCCGGGGGAGGCTTTAAGCTGCAGATTATGTTCTGAAAACATGCAACGTGTGAGAAACATCTGAATTATTCTCTGCTGTGGGCATGGAAAACGAGATAACCTGATGTTTGCTTGGGTCTTTTCCTTACATAATGTTGCCAGTTTCCATCTGCTAAACTGAAAAGATTGGGGGGGGAATGGAGTAAAACTAAATGGATGTCATGAAACGGAGCTGTGCGCATCGTCGACAGCAAAAAGGCAGCTGTACATCAGTGTTATTCAGCTCTGTTTGCCTCGAACGCAGCCCTCCCTCAAACGAAACACACAGTGCAGCAGAAGCTATAAATTCAAAACTCTGCAGTGGCGGAAAGCTGCTGTTTGTGGTGCCGTGATGTGTGTATGTGTGTTTTATGGCATGTAAACATGGGGGAACACCCTCCAGATTACACATGTAGACAGAGGACACCCTGTCAGCTGTAGCGTCTAATTGGACGTGCAGATGAGGCTGTAACCAATGGCAACGAAGGAAGGAGGGATGGATGGATGCTGGCCAGAAAAGGAGGAATGGCTGGACTGAAACCAGCTCACTACAGTAAATGCTGGAGGACCTGCACCTGATCTCAACTCTCTGATTCTCCTTCATCCTTTATTTATGCTTTTTGACCTCTTTATGCTGTCTTCTGATCCAAGTCTTCCTTCGTAACCCTCTTTATCTCCTCAGAAGGAGGAGGAAGAGAAGAAGAAGGAGAAGAAGAAGAGGGAGAAAAGAAGGAACAGGAGAAGAATGAGAAGAAGCAGAAGGAGAAGAAGACAAAAGAGAAGAACAAGGAGAAGAATGAGAAACAGAAGGAGAAGAAGACGAAAGAGAAGAACAAGGAGAAGAATGAGGAGAAGAAGAATGAGCAGCAGAAGAAGGAGAAGGAAAAGAAAATGAGGAGAACAAAAGCAGAGGGAGAAAAGAAGGAGAAGAAAAAGGCTGAGGAGAAGAAGGAGAAGAAGAAGAAAAGAACAAAAGAAGGAGAAGGACAAGAATGAGAAGAAGCAAAAGGAGAAGAAGACGAAAGAGAAGAACAAGGAGAAGAAGAAGAATGAGAAGGAGGAGGAGAAGAAGGAGAAGGAGAAGAAGGAAAAGAAAAATGAGGACAATAAAAGCAGAGGGAGAAAAAGAAGGAGAAGAAAAAGGCTGAGGAGGAGAACAAGAAGGAGAAGAAGAACAACAAAAGGAGGAGAAGAACAAGGAGAAGGACAAGAATGAGAAGAAGCAGAAGGAGAAGGAGGAGAAGAAAGAGAAGAAGGAAAGAAAACGAGAAGGAGAAAAAGAAGCAGAGGGAGAAGAAGGAGGAGAAGGAGATGAAGAACAACAAAAGGAGAAGAACAAGGAGAAGGAGAAGGACAAGAATGAGAAGAAAAAGAAGGAGGAGAAGAATGAGGAGAAGAACTAGAAGAAGAAAGAGACGAATGGGAAGGAGGATGAGGAGAAGAAGAAGGAGAAGAAAGAGAAGAAGGAGGAGGAGGAGAAAAAGCTTTACTGGCAGGGTTTTATTTTTCTTAATTTTCAGGAAGAATGTTTCTACCCTTTCAAACAACTGCCACATACTAAGCAGATAATGGCGAATAAAATAAACATATAATGGTCATTCAGTGATAAAAGCTGAGTTAAAAGACTCAGTGGAATTACTGCATTTTTTTGTTTATTTAATGAAAATACTGAACTAATGAATATCAGGAGGATCTGAAAGAGTGTTGTCTCCAAATCACCAAAATTATGCCATTTATCAGAGACAGAAACTGTGAAAACAGAAAGAATGATCAGACTTCCAATTTTCTGTTAGTCCTTGAACTACTCACCTGTAAGATTTCATTCAAATCACTTTACTCTGCATGTCTCATTTAAGAATGATCAAAAAAAAAATACCCATTTGCACCAGATTTTGTTTAAAAAGACGCACAAGTCACATGCACAGAGGTGCAGAACTTTATGTTGAAGTGAAAATGCTCCAACGGTCAATAAAAATGCAGCAAAAACAAAAAAACATTTACAAAAATTTGGCTAAGTTTAGCAAATTTTCAATAAAGCATTTGGTACATATCAGAGTTTGTCAGCAAAGGACGGTGTTTAAGCTTTTAATGTCAAAAGTCCTGCAGGAAGTGATGCGTTGGGCACACAGTAGCTCCACACTGGTAGAAAAACAGGTAAAGTAGGGCAGAGTGAAAGTAAATAGCGAGCCAGAGCAGAATTTGGGCTAAAAAGAGAAACTAGGAGCCACAGAGCAGAGTGAGTATAAAACGACCGTCTAGTATGATCAGTTTAACTCTACTTTTATCAAACATGCATAAAACTAAACTTAATAAAATATACTCATGACAAACGATGCTTAGAAAATGTGAGAATTTAGAAGGAAAGGTCCGTCTCTAAATTAAGTTTAACCTTATTTCTTTATACTGGATGTAGCTAAAGACCATTATTTGAGAATTCATTGCTGTATTTATGCAAAAATACTTTCCAAATATGCAAATTATCACCCAAAGTTTACCCCTTTGAAGGCCTAATTTAATCCCATTATTTTTGGTGTGTGTGTGTGTGTGTGTGTGTGTGTGTGTGTGTGTGTGTGTGTGTGTGTGTGTGTGTGTGTGTTGATACTCCCTGGATTGTGATTATATATGCATATAAACGGGAACACCCTGCAGTTCAGCAGTATGTAATTAAGCGTGCAGTGTATTTAGCATATCTAAAAAAAACAAAACAAAATGAATCGCCTGCTTCCTGAGTCTTAAAACTAAAATTTGGATCTTCTCGTCCTTGTGTGGTCCTCGTGATTCAGAACTAAAGCTGATGTTCAGGATTAATGATCCCGAGGAGACGCAACGTGAAGCAAATCTTCTTCCCAAACGTTTCTCCTCCAGTCTGCAGCAGAGAATTAACAGCAGACAAAAGGAAGCATCGCTGGTCTGACCCACATTCTGGGTCCGGCTTTAAAGTCGTCAAGAAAAGACGAGGAACACAAAGTGATTCTGGTTAATTGGTTCATTCACAGGGAGAGGAAAGGAAGGAAGGAAATAAAGGAAAGGAAAGGAAAGAAGTGGAAGACATGAGATAAGAAGAGGAAAGGAAAGGAAAGGAAAGGAAAGGAAAGGAAAGGAAAGGAAAGGAAAGGAAAGGAAAGGAAAGGAAGGACCTAAAGGAGGGAAAGGAAAGGAAAGGAAATAAAGGAAAGGAAGGAACTAAAGGAGGGAAAGGAAATGAAATGAAAGGAAAGGAAAGGAAAGGAAAGGAAAGGAAAGGAAAGGAAAGGAAAGGAAAGGAAAGGAAAGGAACTAAAGGAGGGAAAGGAAAGGAAATAAAGGAAATGAAAGGAAAGAAGTGGAAGACATGAGATAAGAAGAGGAAAGGAAAGGAAAGGAAAGGAAAGGAAAGGAAAGGAAAGGAACTAAAGGAGGGAAAGGAAGGAAAGGAAAGGAAAGGAAAGGAAAGGAAGGAAAGGAAATAAAGGAAAGGAAAGGAAAGAAGTGGAAGACATGAGATAAGAAGAGGAAAGGAAAGGAAGGAAAGGACCTAAAGGAGGGAAAGGAAAGGAAAGGAAAGGAAATAAAGGAAAGGAAAGGAAAGGAAAGGAAATAAAGGAAAGGAAAGGAAGAAGTGGAAGACATGAGATAAGAAGAGGAAAGGAAAGGAAAGGACCTAAAGGAGGGAAAGGAAAGGAAAGGAAATAAAGGAAAGGAAAGGAAAGGAAAGGAACTAAAGGAGGAAGGAAAGGAAAGGAAATAAAGGAAAGGAAAGGAAAGAAGTGGAAGACATGAGATAAGAAGAGGAAAGGAAAGGAAAGAAAAGGAAAGGAAAGGAAAGGAAAGGAACTAAAGGAGGGAAAGGAAAGGAAATAAAGGAAATGAAAGGAAAGAAGTGGAAGACATGAGATAAGAAGAGGAAAGGAAAGGAAATGAAAGGAAAGGAAAGGAAAGGAACTAAAGGAGGGAAAGGAAAGGAAAGGAAAGGAAAGGAAAGGAAAGGAAATAAAGGAAAGGAAAGGAAAGAAGTGGAAGACATGAGATAAGAAGAGGAAAGGAAAGGAAAGGAAAGGAAAGGAAAGGACCTAAAGGAGGGAAAGGAAAGGAAAGGAAATAAAGGAAAGGAAAGGAAGAAGTGGAAGACATGAGATAAGAAGAGGAAAGGAAAGGAAAGGAAAGGACCTAAAGGAGGGAAAGGAAAGGAAAGGAAATAAAGGAAAGGAAAGGAAAGGAAAGGAAATAAAGGAAAGGAAAGGAAAGAAGTGGAAGACATGAGATAAGAAGAGGAAAGGAAAGGAAAGGAAAGGACCTAAAGGAGGGAAAGGAAAGGAAAGGAAATAAAGGAAGGAAGGAAGGAAGGAAAGGAAAGGAAAGGAAATAAAGGAAAGGAAAGGAAAGAAGTGGAAGACATGAGATAAGAAGAGGAAAGGAAAGGAAAGGAAAGGAAAGGAAAGGAAAGGAAAGGAAAGGAAAGGAAAGGAAAGGAAAAAAGTGGAAGAGATGAGATAAGATGAAAGGAAAGGAAAGGAACTAAAGGAGGGAAAGGAAATGAAATAAAGGAAAGGAAGGAACTAAAGGAGGGAAAGGAAGGAAAACAAAGGAAGGAACTAAAGGAGGGAAATTAAATGAAATAAAGGAAAGGAAAGAAGTGGAAGACATGAGATAAAAGAGGAAAGGAGAGGAAAGGAACTAAAGGAGGAAAGGAAAGGAAAGGAAGGAGAAACAGGATAAGAGAGGAAACAAATGGAGATAAGAGGAGAAGACTGATGAAAAGTTTTCTTTCTCTGCTGTTGTTGCAGAAAGTTTCCTCCATAGGTGTGTTTAGAGCTTTTCCTCAACCAGCAGAGAGTCTATCTTCCCTTTATATGAGCACACAGCAGAGAGAGTTACCCTGGTCAGCCTCAGACGACGGTCAATCACAACACAACACAACACACACCAACTACACACTGAGGAGAAGTGAACTGATGAATAATTCACCGGAGCTCATTGATCCTCGTGTCTCTGTAATGGCAGCCAGGTTTGGAGTGCACAGTTAGCTCTGACGCTAGCTGCACGCATTCCCATAACACAAAGGACAACACGTCCTGTTTCCTCTTAACAATCCCTACAAATAGCTCCACCAGGCACTGAAACTGCTGCGTTATTATGGGGGGTTACATCATAAACCGCAGGCCCTTTGAAACCCAAACACTACAACGGCAGAAAGAAACGAAGAAGAATCCATTCTGACAGTAGGAACACGTCTAAATAATCAATGACACGTTCAACAGAAATTGTGAGCTATTGGTGCTGATCTTTTTCTCTTTTTTCTGTCTCGTCTTTGCCACTAAGCATTTCCACAAAGTTTTGCAAAAAGCTACAAAGAACAACCACCTCAGACTACTAGTAATGCTAAACTAAAACGGCGAAATGGATGCAGCATCGTTGTGCTTCATTTCTACTGCAACAGGATCAGTCATGAGTCCATTATGTCATCATAAATTTAGAATTTTTCAAGAGGCAAAACGAAGTATTTGCACTCTTTCCTTCTACCTCTAATGATTTGTCATACCTGGCAACTCAATCGCATGCTAATCTATCAAATCTGTAACATGCAAAGTATAGATTCCAATGCAAATGGCGCATATTTCATCATCTGTCATGTCATTATGTATTTTTTGCAATGTTTTTTTGCTTTCTCCACACCTTTCTTCCAGCACTTTCCCACTCAAGAATCACAAAGGCTGCATTTGCAAATAAAAATGAAAGTTTGGAGCATTGTGGGTGAAAATTACAGAGGCTAATGATGCTATACAGAAAGCTGAAATTCATCAAAAGAGCAAACTCTAAAAGGATGGTTAGATGGATGATGTCAGTAAATTTGAGTAAAACACATGTAAAGCAACGTATGAAGGTAGATTCTGAATCATGTTAGCTAAAGCTAGTGTTGTTCCAATAGGGAGAAAGCTTCTGCTGCATGGAAGGCTTTGTCAGATTGCAGATGAGAGTGCAGCCATAAGCTTTAGCATGTCGTAGATCAAACATTTCAAGTCCTCAGAATTTGTCAGCTGTATTCTCTAAGTGCTGGGGCTTAGCAGATTTCATTTGATCTATTTGTAAAGAGAATATTGTGAATTATTTATAATAGTGGCACATTATGGGCTCTGCAAACCGAATGTGTGTGAAGAGTCTGAACATTTCTAGGTCATTTCTGAAGACAATTACGAAAGCCGAGCTCTCTCCAATAAAGTCACATTTAGACGTATCATGGGACACTTGAACTCCTTCACTGAAACGACAAATGGAAGGAAAGATCTGAATAACTGAGTGCAGAAATGTAAGGAATGCAGATGCTTCTGTACAGAACACTCAATCATATACATTCATGGTCACCAGATGTCGACTCAGCTGTTAGCCAAGTTGCTAACTTGCATGGCACAAATCCTCGTTTCACTGGATGTAAGCTTTTAAGCTAAGGGCAGTCGCATTAAATTATAATAGAAATCTAGCCTAGCCGCGCTAGACCCAGGTCTGAAGACACAAGGGTCTAGGAACTCTCGACAGGGAGGGAGGCGGGCTAAAAGGTTGTCTATCAAATCACTCTGCAGCAATTGGGTAGGTATACAACCAATCAGCGCAAGGAATAGGCTGATGTAGTTCCTAGAGCGCCAGAAATCAGAGGATGCGGGAGTTCGGTGAAGCCTTATGACTTCAGAGTCGGTGCTAATGGAGCTCAACGACTGTTGTCGTTTTTGTTGTCAACCCTGGCAGAGAATTAAATTCGTTGCCGTGGGTTGTCTAGCGCGGCTAGGCTAGTTGTTTCCGGTTGTTTCTGTCAGAATCGTTGCGCCTCTGTCGTCACTTAGTTACGCCCGCCTTCTGACTCTACACTTCATGGTGATTCATCGGCCAGTTTTAGGAGCATCCAACCTCGAGCCTTATGGAGGGTAACTAGACCCACCCTGGCAGAGAATTAAATTCGTTGCCGTGGGTTGTCTAGCGCGGCTAGGCTAATAGAAATCCTCATCCGAGGAGCTTTGGGGACCTGCAAGGAGCTTGTTGAGTTTCTAGGTGGCGAGACCACCTACTAGACCCTACCTTCTCATTTGAATTCACCCAATAATTTAGCCAAGCCCACGTGGAGAAGCTTTACAAAGACTTGGGGACAGTTTGTTTCCAGCTATTTTCAGCTCTTGAGTATACAGTTTCAGTAAACATCCAGATGGTCATTTAGATTCACTCACACCAACCTGTGTTTTTCCGCTTGCTTGCATGCCAGTTTTACTCCTTAACTGTTTGCCATCCGATAAAGAACCACACAAACACCTTTCCATACGGTCGCAGCTCATTCAACTACATTAATCCAACATGCTACGGCCGCCTGAACACAGTCCGTAACACAACGCCGTTCACTGCAACACACAGCTCCCTGAGAAACCCAAGGCCGACCTTGATGGTGCCTAAATGTCACACATTCAGCACGTTCAACACCGAGGAACCAATTAACAGCGAGCTGCATGCTGCATACTGGAGCTGGGAGGTATGAATAAAGGATGACAGAATGGATGTTAGGGATCTCTGCAGAAAAGAGGAAAAAAGCCTGAGGGTGCTGGTTTCCTTTTGAATGAAATGTCACATGTGTGGTGCGGCTTTATGCTGTAATTCATTTGCAATACAGAAATCAAGGGTTCCGTTTTTTGTTTCCATTCTCTTGCTTCCAGACATACATACTGTACATCATGGGTTGACTTACATGGTTTTTCACAGCCAATTTGGATATATTACCGACATTTACAGCAAAAATGGAAGTCCTAGTGTCAAAACTGTACTTATTTTATCAGGAATTGGCTAAAAGATAACTAAAAATTGGGGAAATACTGAATATTGGATCAGATAATCGACTAAATGGACAATTGTTCGACCTATATGGTTTTTCAGAGCCAGTTTGGATATCGTATGTCACTGATAAGCTGTATTTTAAACCATTTTTTTCAGCAGAAGTGGACATTTTGGTGTCAAAACTGAAAAATAAGACAAAAAAAAGAACATTTAACCTTCATGATACATAACCAATAACATAACGGGCATGATATTTCTTAAGAGTGCAGTTGTGCGTTTTATTTTATCGGGTAATAGTTGAAAAAATAAGAAAAAATGGGAAAATGGTGAATATTGATCAGAAAATCAGCCAAATGGATCACCATTGGACCCTTAACCAATAAACACACAGAAGACATATTTTCCTTCTATTAAACTGAATAATTGCAAATATGTATATTGTTAATGTTAGCATAACTCTAAAAAGTAGTTTATAGATGGATCCAAATACAAAATTTTAAATAATACAACACTCCATAGAAAGACAGCTAATTGTACATGCAAAAGGAGAGGGCCAGAGATGGCTGTATATGAAAATTGTAGAATTATTCCCACTGAAGCTAAGTTACAACAGCACAGCATTAAGTTATGATGCCGTTACATCACCTTTAATCCAATCCAATCAGCTACAATCATCAAAAACTGAGATTTGACCAAACTATTCCGTCCTTGAAGTCAACACGTCGTTCCTGCCTTCACCAAAGGCTGCTGTAAAACAGCAGGCTGCGGGGAAATGTCACGAGCCCACACCACATTGCTGGCTTAATTGTTAGTCTGTGTGTGTGATTGTGTGCAGCCCCAGTGCAGGGGCTTAGCACCAGTGACCTCAGCCAGTATTTATCCCAGTAAGACGAGCTACGGTGTCCACTGTGGATCTGCCCACCAATGCAGCAGTATGGAGGACGAGCAGGACCAAAATGGGCAAAAACATACAAGTAGAGATGTAAATAACACACTGAATGATTGGTTAGTCCCATTTAGCTGCTTAAGAGTCCAGTTATTGTACATGTTGGTTCACTGTTACACTGTAAAAGCCTATTAGGAACATCATCTTCATTACTGTTATTAGCAACATCTGTGCTTTAACTAATATATGCAGCGAAAAACGCCTGTGAAGACATGTTAGCAGGCTGACAGCTTTGATCATAGTTTACACCCATGACGGCTTCACATTAGCTCTTCCAAACCACTGGTGCCTCCTCACTGTTCCTGAAAAGGCAACAAGCAATAGATTTAATAAGGAAAAATGACCTCTAATGTAGTTTCAAATGCAATTTTAGTAGAGATATTTTAATTAAACCAACTATAAGCTATTATTTTGTAATTAAACACTTCATTTATTCATTTTCATGTTGAAAAAATTAAACATTTAATCTCTGTTTTCTCCAAATCTTTGCTTTTTGTGTATGTTTTTCAGTGTGTTTTCTCACTTTAAACTGCAAATGAACCAGTTAGATGACGGTTAGCATGTAGCCTAGCTCATCAAACCTACACACTGTCTTAAAGACTGCATACGAAAGACAGATGCAGCCTCCAAAACTGAAAAGTGTAGCCTACACAGAAATATCTTAACCCTGCCTTCTATCTAACAGCCAGCAGGGGGCGACTCCTCTGCTTGCAAAAAGGGGACGATTATACAGAAGTTAAAGGGAAAATGGCACCAATTCTCACTTAATTTGTTACCTCTGTAAACATTTCCTTCATTAGTTTATGGTCTTAAAAGCTAGTTTGAAGACCTTTTCACTACAACAGAGTGTTCATTTTGTAAACTGTGGTTCCATTTGGAGTAAAATAGGCCCCAAAGCAGGGCATGTTTTCAATCCGAGGACAAGCTCAGGCTAAAATCTGAGCTTGAAATTTCAGTATTGACCTTCGAAATTGTAGTTTGACACAAAAGTAAGATCAAAAAAGTAGAATTAGTACCAAAAGTCAGTAGTTTTCGAACACTTCTCAAGACTTTCCAGTAAGTGGATCTTGGGCTAAGAATTACTCATCAAACCTTTTGAAAATCCACTTAGTACACCAAAACATTAGCTTCAATTAATCACAATCATCTTTGGATCCATTGAACGGTGGTGCCACAAATAATTTGAGTGGGTTAAATAAAAATAAAAAAATTTGCTACAGTTTAAGCAGATTTTCTTCAAGCCTTTTGTTTATGATCACTGAAAATTCAATAATGTTGGGATGAAATGATTAAGATGACATAATTAAAAGATTAATCCAAAATAGATGATTAGCTTCAGTCGTTATCATAACCTCCTGCTGATAATTTTGCATAACTGGAGTCTATTCATTAATTTTACATACCGCAACTAGACTAATTGCTGCTCATTCCATACAGTAAATCCAACAAGGAGGACACTGACTGCCCAAGATCAGCCTGACCTTGATACACATTTACAGTCTGCATGATGCTGAGAAGGCAATTCAGAGCAAAATCTCGAAGGAATGTTTCTAGAACCATGTAAATCTTCGCTATCAAGAATTTCCCTTCAATTACAGGCAAAAGTGGGTCTGATTCAGAACTACAAAGGTGGCTGATGAACTCTCATGCATTCACAGCGTGGTACAGTTCACATTCTATTCTCCTACTGCACAAACTGTCCACATGTAAACACATAAATCATCATTCCTGACACACACAACCTGGAGGCTCATGCCTTCGGGTGCAACACTCCACTGCTGCACCTTCTGACTCGTGACACACTTTATTTAACTGCACCGAGTCAACCAGTACTAAAACAATGTCAACAATAAATTAATACAAGCGTTTGTGGGACGGCGTGTTCAGTCACTAGCTAGTACCTCACTAGCGTTCCCAGCTCATAACTACTGGTAACTTTGAAATATTTGCCAGTAATGTAAAGAGTTAGGGTAGCCATGAAAGGACTCGTGCTGGATCTACAGTATTTGTCCACTGAGCCATGGGATTTGGTCTTCAAACAAATTAATTTCCAAAGATGTTGAACCATTTCTTCAAATTCCAATGTCACTAAAAGGCTTTGGAGATTCATTTTCATTCCAACTCAGCATCATAGACTGAAAATATTACAAAACCCAGGACTACCTTCCAGCAGCCATAATATGTTTTGACTGGACAATTTTCATCTTCCGTCTTTGGGTGTTTTCCAAAGGCACAAGGCTGCACAGATAAATTTAACGTTATTGATCCCAGCTGAGGTGATATCGCCCAGAGGTTGGTAGGTTCACCCCGTGGACTTCCAATGCACACAAACAGGCGGAAAACAGCATGAGAAATGGTATTGATCTGAACCGATCTCTCCTTATGTGACCTGTGGCAGTAATCTGAGCCGGAATTAACCGACGATTCTGCAGTCGTCCTTTCCCATTAGTCACTGATAACGATTCCCTGTGGTGAAGAGCCTCAGCGCTGTCAGTGTGTGTCAGCTAAGAGGATACCTGTGAAAAATCTCATCCAGTGGAACTGTTGATGTTCCTCTGCTGCATACATGATATTCAACAAAAGATAAAGTGCTAATATAGCTGCCATGAAAAGGCCAAGGAGTTCTGGATTGTATAGTCACCATGGCGACTTGATCTTATCACGCTAAAAGCATGGCTGTAAACACTGATAGCAGGTTTTATGTCAAAACACCAAAGATTGGGAGTGAATAATACACGAGGTTAAGTCTTGCTTTGGTTGTTTTCTTGCTTAGGACAAGATAATTTATGGTTCAGATTCTGTGAACTTAGAAAACTGCAGATGAGCAGCTATTGATACCAACACGTGGAAGCTCCTAAAGTACCACCAGACACAGGAATCGTTTCTTGTTAAGCGAACTATATGAGGAGGCATAAAGTTGTTTTTGCTTTGTGCAGCGCCCCCAAGTGGTCAAATGACTCAAAAGTTACTGAACATCACAAAGAAATCATCCCGAGTCTATATGTCAAGTTTGGTGTACGTACATCAAAGCGTTACTGAGATAAACCCTCAGCTTGCGCCTGGCAGTTTTAGAAAATTAAAAAAACCAACTTTTGTTAGGACCAGTCTGAAGATGATTTATCACAAATTTGGTGAAGATATGACAATATTTATGGCCACTGAAAACTCTTTAACTTTTCTGATTAAATGCAGTATCATCCACATAAATTTGATCATCACAGAAGGTCCTGATTTTGGGATTTCTCACGATACATAACAACTTGTACAAGGCCAATACATCACACAAAATTAGGACAAATACCATTTTGGTTGTTTTACATTAGTGTTACGGTGCCACCTGTAAACAATTAAAATGCAAACCTGTTTTTTTGCATCATTTAGGTTGACGTGACTCCATGCAAACACTTGGCTCAGGCATTTTCTTGCTTGTTGCTGCGCCTCCTAGTGGTGTAATGCTGCAAAATTCTTGTGCTTTCTTAAAATGGGCTTCAAGACCCAAGTTTGGTTTGGCACGACCAAAGCGTTGCTGATATACGGCCTCACGTCCTGTTTGGCAGTTTGGATGCTTTCCAAAATCAAAAATTCTTGTGGTAGTCATGAGTTTCAGTGACAACTGAGTAAAGTTTTTGTTGCCTCTTTCTCTTTTTAATAAAATCCAATATGGCAGAAAAAGGGTTGCAATGGGTGCTTTAAACTTGGTTTCATATTTGAAAATCAAACTCGTGATTCAAAGGTTAAGTGCATAAACACACCTTCAATTTCAACCCATTGGTGGCGCTAGAGTGCTTGAGGTGCAAATATGAAACAAAGTTAAAATGAATCCGGGGACTGTACCCAGTAATTGTGTCAAATTTCAATATTTCTGACCTCACGGTTTTAAAGCTGCCACATGTAAAAGAGCTAATAAAATGAAGGGGAAGATGTATTGGAAAAGGTATGAAAACTACGGACACCTGCTCAGCTTGGCAGCATGATATTTCTCTGGAAGTGAAGGAATGCAGACAGGCAGATTGATTATGCTGCAGACTTTCTTTCAGGGTGTGTTCATCATGCCAAGCCTGTTGTGAGTGCTTTCTTTGAACTCGGCAAACCACTCCTGCGGATTGACCGTGCTAACAACGCCAAACTTAAGTGGCACTAAGCAACACTTTAAATGCAGATCTTCGTTTTTCCTTCTCTGCCTTCCTAATCTGAAGTGTTGGTTGGAACTTTACCAAACAGACTCTCGAGTGACGGCAGGTCAGCTACATTAAGTGTTGAAAGTCAGGATGGATCAGATAAAAGAAACGGTTGGTCAATATCCAGGAAATTCACTAAATCTGCAAAACATATGTCCGTCCGTTGTTCAAACGTGGATTAAAAGCTTACAGCTGGGGGATTTGAACATGTAAAAGTGTGGCCTATCAGACTAAGACAACTGAAACCTGCTAATTTGCATAGCCAGCCAATAGAAACAGTGGTTGAATGTAGGGAAATCACCCAAAATGCAGCCTCATTCTACAACTCTGTTCATGACATTGCATTACTTTAGACTGAAAACCTAACCTCAAAACTCAAGCATAGAGAAACCAGACGAGTGCACTTGATAAAAGCTTCTGGAACTGCATCTGCAAGCAAAAAAATATGGAGCATTTCTGCTTCGTGTGGACGAATGCGGCCCCTCGAGCACAGAGCTGTGACTGGTGCAAGCTTGACCCTCCCTTTGCCTTTCAGCACTCACTCACTCATCAGGTTGTCTTTGGAGAGCGACCGATGTCTCACAGCCTCCGGTCCGTCTCTTAACCCCTGACCCATATTTATTACACAGCATGTTCTTCACGATGTAAAAAAAAAGACATTTTTACATTCTGTTGAGTCACTGTTATCTGTCGGTGTTGTAGACATGGTGGGGAACTACACTTGGGAATGTTAAATTACCAGTTTTTATTTTATTTAACCCTCCTGTTGGGTTCGTTTCTCAGGAACAGTAATGATGTTTCTGGGTCAGTTTGACCTGGGGCAGGTTTAATTATCCAAAAATGGCAGAAACCAAATAAATCTAAATAAACATTGTTTGTGTCTCATCTTTAACTCCATTATTAACTGTTTCAATCAATATTTAGTTATGTCCTCTATCTCTCACAGATTATGGTTCAATGAGAATAATTCGCTTGTTTCATAAAAAAAATGCATCTTAAAACTTTTTTCAATGTAAATTGAATGGAAGAAGGAACATGCTTGTTTTTTCTTCCTTTTTTGGAATATATTTTTTAAATTACCAGCAGTATTTCCTCATGTATTTTATTTAAACTAGCCTTGCGTTGGTGTATTAATTGCTAGCTATGTTGGCCCTGACATTTTTGGGTCAAATATCTCAATCGTTCCAGTGTGACATTTATTTTGTAACTGTTTTGTAATATTTTTGATCAGTTAAAGCTGTTTTTATCGCATTTGAAATTTTAAAAATGCATATCTGGACAACTATATGCATATATTTCCTTCATGAATGCATAGTTTTGACATTTATTAGAGGCTATTTTTGGGGGATTTTATGGCTTGTGTGGTTATAGATCCACAAGTGGGGTGTTTGCCATCTTACATTGTCCAAAACAGTATAATAATACTATATTATAAGTATTAATACAACAGTGTGGAAACACTAAGCGGTCCTATTACAACTTTAATTTGGCTTTTGGCCCAGCTAATTAAGTCATATTCTCTTTGACTGTCAACCCGATTTGGTCTCTGGATTAACAGACAGTTCCACTTTATAGAAACTTTTTTCTTTTCCGTGGGGACCAACAATGTTCCACCGTATTGGATGGACAACAACAACAAATTAAAAATGCCATTAGTGTTCCAGTCAGTTGCTGGAATAAACAGTCAACACTCACTGATAGAACCAATCAAAGGAGTAACTGCAAAATCTCATGTTTTGTGGAAGACAAATTAAACACCACAAAGAATCAATTGGGAACCATATTGGACTGGCAAAGAGATCTTAAAACGATCACGATAGGGTCAAAGAAAACAACTGAGACAGGATTAGGTGGCAGGAGAGTAACGAGTCGTTGCAGGACAGGATGCGGAGCTCAGTCCTTTGTCGTCCTCCAAACTGGCCTTAATGAAAGGAAACAAGCCCAAAATACAACTTCCCCAGTCTGCTGAGATAATCAATCTCCAAAACACAAAGTTCCTTCACTGTGCTTCGAGTACCAGCACTGTATAAAGGCTTGTTTTCACACCCTCCCTCTGTACAGACCGATGCCCACAAACACACCGGGGCCCAACATGTGGAGACCAGCTGTCATCACACACAGGTGGACATTTGAAATGAACTTTTCTGCTCAAGTCACACGCACAGCTCAAAATTCTTCAACAGGTAAAAGCTTAGACAAGGCACCCCAAACAAATCCCGTGTTTGTCTTTCTGCAGCAGTTTACAACGGAGCGCTAATGAATTTCTCCCGTCTCGACCCCCAGACACACTGCAGCGTTCTCATTAGTAGCTCCAACAGCCCTGGGTCTGCTCGTTAAAACAGGACTGTTCGTGCTCTCTGTACTGCAGGACTACATGGACTATACAGCCAAAGATCTGTCCTTGCTAACACCGACCTGGCTTTTGCCTGCATTGACTCAAATTCCAAGTTTGTGCATCAGAAATCTGGCAAAAAACCATTGAGGGAAGAGCAAATATCTGGGAAATTTCACAATTTTGGGAGGTTTTGTTGTTATATCAACTGCAGCAGAAGAACGGAGCATCGGAGATTCTGACATTAAACCACTCGACTTCATGGCAAGTCATGAAGTAGAAAAAAATCACACCAACTGAGCAAATATAAGTTGTTAGTTCAGATCAAGAATTTGCAGTTTAGCAATTTGCTGTAAAAGAGTTCCTGTGAAGTTGAGTTTACGTGATTGAAATCAAGCTAAAGCATCAATCTGACCTGAAAAGTTGAGAATTTTCTCATAAAAGTCAGACTTGACGAGGCAACAGTGTTAATATCACCTTGAATAAACTCTAAAAATTGGACTTTTGCACATTTTTGAAAAACAACAGTTGCTAGTCGTCAATGTGGAGCGATAAAGTCCTCTGAAAAGGCTCTTTGGTCTCTTTATGTCAGTATCAGCTAAAAGGGAAGAATGACATATTGAAGATTCTGACATTAAACCAAGGTTATACAGAAGGGCAGCTCCCTTTCAGGTAGTGCATGTGGGCTAATTGAGCTATATGACAGCTATGATTTAATTCCCACCTCAGGGGAACCTCGTAGTTGTCAGAAATCCTTGATATCTCAGTCAACTAGTCAACTTTTATTGACCACTATTTCCCATGCTTCCATTTTTTAGCTATTTAGAAGTTGTAGAACTCTGAGTTTAGACACTGCACACAGTTGTTTACACATGGAAAAGAAAGTGCAGTTGCTGCAGGACTACAACATCAGCCTCTTGTTATGATATCGGGATCCTCCTCTGGGAAATGTCACAATTTTGGGGAGTGTATTTTTCATATCAGCTGAAGGGGAAGAACGGCATATTTGGAGGTTCTGACATTAAACCAAGGTCATATAGAAGGCTATCTTCCTTTTCAGTAGATTAATAACTAAATTTGAGCTAATTGAGCTAACTGCTTTATATGTAAATGAGAGCTATGATTTAGTTCCCGCCTCTGGGGAAACCTCGTAGTTGTCAGAAATCCTTGACATCTAAGTCAACTTTTCTTGACCACCACACCCCATGCTCATTATTTCTTGCTATTTAGAAGTTGTAGAACGTGTTCTGAGTTAGACACCACTAACAGTTATTTGCACATAGAAAACTGTGCAGCTGCTGCAGGACTACAACATCAGTCTCTTGTCATGCTATCGGGATCCTCCTCTGGGGACAAAGCCAGGAGTCAGGGCCTGCTGGAGACAAACAGCCTCTTCAAAGCAGGAGTGACTGCAGAGCCACCGAAGGCACCGTGGGCGTCTCTGCATCTGTAATTCATAACAGGGCTCTAATTTGCCCGCATGTCAGGATCCATCACAGGGAGACGTTTGAAACTGTGTCTCAATATCAGACTGACTGTGTTTAATTAGGCTGCATCAGAGGACGAGGCGCTTTAACCCATTTAAAGTGTGCATTTCACACATTAGGATGTCATAGTGATGCCAAAAGAAAGGAAAAATTGCACAAACTACGAGAAAGCAGCAATAGATGCAGACTTCACCTGACACAGCAAGGATTTTTTATAAGAATATTACACTAAATATTGCTTGAAATGTTCCCTAAAGTGCCAATAATGACAATAAATGCAGTGTACTCCTCAGCAGAGTGCTCCTACCAGTGCTGCTCATGGTGCCAGGCAGTCAGACGTCTTCTCCAGTCAGATGATGCACAGTAAATAAGCCACTATCCACACTGACAGGACATGGATGATGATGGTGATGATGCCCGCAGCCGCCGCAGAGCGCACAAGCCTTCGGTGCAGCGGGCAGAATGAATGAGAAGAGATGTTTCCACCGGAGGCTGATGCGCGCACACAGCCGAGGCCGCTCACAGCTCCACAAACAGCCGCACTGCCAGCACAATGTCCTGCGTACACTGCGGGGCTGCCGCTGCCTCCCGATACAGCAGACGGTGCAGGTTGGGTGTGGGCGCACGGTGGAGGAGCGCGGCCGTAGTCAAGCTGGAGAAAAGACAGAGGAAAGGTTCCGGTGGTGCGTTTCAAAATAAAACATCCTTTCGAAAGTTACTCCTGTTGGACTCGAGGAAATCTAGTACAGTAAATGATAAAAGTAACAAGGTTTCCCACTTGTTTTTGCAAGCATAAATGTTAAGTATTAAGGAGGTGGTAGATAAGTTTTATTGTGAAAGGTTATGTGCATGTTTAAGGGAGAAAATGCACATTAATAATCATTGGAGACACAAAAAGTCTACTTTTAAGCCACAACTAATACTCCAGTTCTGTGTCGAGTGATGTGTGCACAAATTAAAGCAGCAATCTCATGTTTCAGTTTCTCTTGAAGTTAATTTCTCTTGTTACGATTATTATGCGCCAATTATTTTGTGCTAATTTAATCAGCAAAATTTAAATTTAATAACATAATTAAAACTAAATACACAAAGGGTTCCTCTAGATGCAATAACATCAGGAGCTCATGCAAAACTTTCTTGTTGTTGCCTTACAACCAATAAAGAAAAAAAAGCAAAAATAATGTATATTAATATGTAATAGAAAACAATAACTAATAAGTAAATAATATAAAATAAAATTGATGTTGTATTTTTGCAACAGTGGGTTTTAGAGGGGTAAGTAAATGACTTTGAGCCCCCACCATCACATACACATAAGAAAAAGTGAATCTACTTCCTTAGAACATTCACCATCAAATGTAAAAAAATAAAATAGAATCAACTGCCATTTATAATAATAATAATAATAATAATAATAACAGATGTCTGTAGATTCTCGGCGATCCATATTACTATTATTATTATCTATTATTATTGTTTCCATTGTTATTTCTTTGATATTTTGCTCTCTACATTCTTCATGTTGACGTTAATGATTCCTGTTTGATGCTTTTACTTTGAAGGAGCCTGTCAGAACCCTCCTGTCTTCTGTTCAGGAACAGCAGCCGGGTTGTTTATGAGGAGCTTCAGCATCCAGCAGGCTGCTCCTGAACAATCCTCGGCCTGACAGCGCCACTGCGCTGGCTTCGCGGGAATTATGGGAAATGTAGTCTTTAAGAAAGAAACCAGCGATTCTAATGGGCGGCGCGCTGCTGCTGTGGGACTACAGAGCTGCTCAATGTAAACAAACTGCATTCTGAAGGAGACAGAGCTGAACGAGTTTACATTAAGCCCAGTGTATAAATCATTTAGTCTGTACAGTGTGTTCTTTTCCATCATAATTCCACATAACAGCACAGAAAATGTGACTGACTCCAGCAATTTATTTGGCTGTAAATTGAAATTCAACAAACATGCAGACACAATTCAGCAACTTATGACTTTTTTGTGCACAAAAACACCATTTTAAATTATTTAAAATAACATACCAAAAGCAAAAAAAAAAAAACATATTTTGTTACCCTGCATATTAAATTAATCCATTAAATTAAGAAAAAAGGAAACACACTTGTTAATACATCACATTTTTGTTAGAAGCTCGGTTTAATTGAAATTCATTACGGCAATAACAAAATAAACATCAAATAAATGCAATAACAGACTGTAATGTGGTGCCAAAAGCAGAATTCTTGTTAAAGTTGTACTGCCTAGTTTATACAGATGGACAGCTGCTTTTATCTGGATGAAACAGTCATAAACTGCAAATATACTGAGCTTTATGTCTGTGATGACAGTGTGCCTTAGTAAAACTTTAAGTTCTTGTAACCGAATCATTACCAGTAATATGTTTGTTTTTACGTTGTAATCAGGTTTATATTTAGGATTATTGTAGGCAATATTGTGATAGTGTTTTCGATGTTTAGGCCTTTTCTGTTTGGCATGTGTCATATTTAGCAAGTAAATTGTCTAGTTTACAATTATATTATGAGGTGTAGTCTCTAAAATACAACCTTCATGACTGAAATTTGCTCATTTTTCATGCATAAATAGCATTCCAGTCACAGTATATTCGCTATAATCTCTGTTTGGCAGGTGTAAAATCCCATTATATGAGATAAACTGGCCCTTTAAAGCTATTTTGCTGCATTAAATAACAACAAAACACCTGGATTAGTTATAATCTGGCACACAGAGTAGGTAGAATAATGCACAGACATGAGAATAATTGTAGTTTAAGCAGACGAGCGCTCTGACACTGCATTGTTTTGATTTATGGCTGACGAGCTTTTGGTGCGACACCGGGCTTGTGATGCTATATCTGCGCGACTGAAAACGGCATGGCTTCCACTGGGCACACTGAGCTCTTCTTGTGTTAAATTTTTAGAGTAAAATCAACTACCTGCGTAAAAGTCGCGACATGGACATAACCGAGGAACAAGATGAGAGTTTTGGGATAGAAGTTGTTCTTCCAGACGACGGGAAACCGGCGCCATGTTGTCCGCATGGTGAGTTTAAACGCAGCGCGACACCAGACTACGTTAAAATCGCTTGTTTTAAAGTTGCTTTGCTTCTTTTCGTTTGTTTTCACCTTAAAACAAGATTATTAAGGGCATTGTACGGTTCCGCAACATCTTTTAATTAATTCGGCCTACGTATGTAACACAAAACAACTCGAATTCCTGCGAATTGTCAACAAAATTTAGCAATGCTAGCTGTCAGTGCAACTTTGACACAACTGTACTCAATATGTATGTGACATGTGGGGCTAATATCGAAGCCGAATTGCAGCTAATGTATCCCCCTTCCCTACAATTCTTTTCTGCGTGTTTGTGTGAGCTTTCGGAAATTTTCGTTAAGAATTAAAGTGTTTTTCGGCGGAGTTTGGCTCGCCGTTTACTACGTCACATCATGCGTTCCTCCAGGTCCCACACTGCTGTTTGAGAAAGTCGCCAAAGGAAGCAAAGAAGGCAGGAGGTTTTATGCCTGTTCTGCCTGTCGAGACAGAAAAGACTGCAGCTTTTTCCAGTGGGAAGATGACAAGGTGGGTTGTCTGGGTTAGTATTTGTAAATTAAAGCAAGATGTCTTATTTTTAAATGGTCACAAGTAACAGTTACTTCAAATTTTCTTGCTTCTCAGGTGTCTGAGGCCAGACTGTTGGCCAGAGAGGCAGACAACAAGTCAAAGCAGCCTCCGTTCACCCAGCAGGAGTACTGTAACAGGTGAGGAATCAGCTGCATGCTGGATATATGTCTGTCATTCATCAGCAAGCTGTAAAATAATAAAAACTGGATTTGTTTCATAGAGAAAAATCTTTTAGTACGCATAAATGCAAGCTCAATTTGATCTCAAGTGGGTCGGACCAGTAAAATCACAGCATCGTGACCTATAAATTACAGCTACTTCCAATGGCTCCCTTTGTTTTAGTGCAAAAAAATTGAGACATATATCATATAAGAAAGTTTTTTTTTATTTCTATGCAGATTGAGTCCGCTACACATTCTTTTCTTTTAAAAGTGTAAATATTGACTGACTTGTGTCTTGTCTCGTACCGTGTCTGCTCAGGTTTAGGAAGTTCGCCTCCCTCCCTCTGGATGAGAAGAAGTTCTGTCAGGATTGTCAGATTCTGCTGCTGCCTGCAGAGCTCAGCGCTCACTCTGCTCACAGGTCCACCGCCGTCAGCGCCGCTCAGCTGAGGAGGCCCAGCGTGCTGCTCCGTCCTCTGGACAACAAGAAGAGCAACGCCCAGTACCTGTTCACCGACCGCAGCGCACACTTTCTCCTGGACACCCTGGCTGGTCTGGGGTACAGGAAGGTGCTGTGTGTGGGAACACCCAGGTGAGTTTCAGTCTGATAGACAGCTCTGATGTTGCTGCTTGTTCCTTTGTTTAGTCATCCCTTCACAGTAAATGCATCATAGCAACACCTTACCATGGTGTCAGAAAGCATCCTTAGACTTTTATTGCAGCAGATTTAAGACTCCAGTGCAAATTTATTACAACTAAAGAACTGTCATTTACAAAAGGATTGTAACTCTTAATTTAGTGCTTTCTCATTGAGTTCCTGGCAACAGTCAGAGGTTTAGAAATGGTTTAATAAAAGCGGTCCTCCAGAGGGTCCAATCCGGCCCTCAAAGTGTAAAACTTACAGAGAAGACATTAACTGCAGATTGTGAATTAGTAAAACTAGATAGATTGATGGATAGATAGATAGATATAAACTTTATTATCAGGTCAGAGACCCAAAATTTGTTAAGGGTAGGGTCTATAAATTTTCAATCATTTCTCGACCATGACAAGTTGTTTTGATTGTAAAGTAAAATATTAAAATGTTCTTTTGTCATTTTGTGTCTCGTTCTTGTAATATTTTGACTTGTTTTTGTCTTTTTTTGTCTGACTTTTGTCATTTGTTTCTCACTTTTGTCATTTTTTGTCTATTTTTTGTTGTTTCTCCATTTTTTTTTTGTCATTTTGTAACTTTTTGGTCAGAAATTTTCTCTTTTTGTTTTATTTTGTGTTGTATGTGTCTTGTTTTGGTCATTTTATGTCTCGTTTTTTGTAATATTTTGTCTTGTTTTTTGTCTTTTTTTGTCATTTGACATAATGTTGTTGAAATTGAATGTATTTTTCTGAAAAAATTTCAGGTTGTTCATAATGTTTTGTAAAATGATAGTTGCTTAAATGTGAACATTTTTGCCCTGAAACAAAGGAAAAAGTATAATTGAGTACGGCTTCTTAGTATAAAATGCCAATTGTATAAATTTAGAATTAAAACACAACAAAATGAGCAAACAGTGAGGTTGTCTGAGCAGATTCTGAAGTGACTGTAACTGTCTGAACACTGAGCTCTGACTGTGAACAGGGGAGGACTTCTCTGGAGACCTTCTAAATGTTCTTCTTTATTAAAATGGAGTTTCTTCATTTCCAAAAGCTGAAAAACATAATTGAGCTCCTAAAAGTCTTCAAAGTAGGACCGAAGATGTGTCACCCTTAGAGTTTTTGTCCATCTCTTCTGAAATGAGTGAGAAATACATCTTTATACGCCAAAAGCTAACAATGACTTCTAAAAACTTTTAATAGCAACAAGTCCTTTTAAAAATTGAGTTCATCAGAAGGTCAGTGCACAGTTTCCTGAGACAGTTTTTACTATATTAACTACCATTTCAGAGAAAGCACACGTTTCTCAGTTTATTCGATCATTTTATTTGATTAGCGGTCATAAAATACGGTGAACATGCTCTGATTGATCAAATCTGAGTTGAATATCTGACTTGAAACCATAAATTTATTGATGTTTTTGCTATTTCTAATGGTTATTGGTGTTTTTGTCAGACTGCAGGAGCTGATCAAGCTGCGGAACCTGGAGCAGAAACATGAACCGATGAAGAGTCTGCTGCTGGACATCGACTTCAGGTACGTCTGTCATGTTTGTTGTCAGGTCACATGCTGTAGTCTACTATGGAGCTTGGATATAATGCTCTATATGAAGCACTGTGACTGATTAAGACACTAAAAGCAAACCGGATATTCACGGCTTTTCAACATGCTTGGCAGATCGTTTCTTTTCCAAGCATGTTGGAATGAATTTAGTCTTTTGTCTCTTCATGGAAAGGCCTCTATGAAGATGAGATTTGTGATTTTGGCTGATGGTTTGGTGCTTGTTGTCCTGATGTGGAATGAAGTTGGGACCAATCAGACGTCTCTCTGATGGTACTGTGTGATGGATAAGAATCTAAACGTCTAAAGAACCAAGGCTGGATTCAAAAGAGACCATTATATTACCCTGTTAAGCGATTAATGTGACAGAATGGTAGCACATAAAAGTTAAAGATGATATATGACACCCCTATAATCTCCTCTACAGAGCACTAGTGTCCAGTTTTTTTCCAAAGTACAGTCTTGGAAATGAAATGTTTCTTCAATTTCTTGTTCATTTTACTGTCTGGTGCCACTAAAAGTATATTACCTGAAGAATACAATGGAAAAAAACAAGCCCAACATGGTTCTACCAAACTGCTAGCTGGTCAGGCATGTTTGGGGCTACTCTAGAAAACAGTCTTCTTCCATCAGATGGAAAACTCTTTCCTGCCTCCAATGACTGGATTTTCCAACAAGACAAGGTCAGTTAAAGCCTGGATGGAGAACCAGAACATTGAACCATGCCTTGGCTGCTCAATCACCAGATCTAAATCCAACTGAAAACCTGTGGAAAATCATCAAACGCTCAATGGAGAACCACAAGCCCCACAAATAAAGCAGATTAGTTAGAATTAGTGCAACAGGAATGGGCTGCTGTGATCAGAAGCTGGTGGAGAGCATGGAGAGACATCAGACATGGGACTAAAACAGACAGAAAAGAAAACATGGAATGTCCAAAAGCTGTTTTTGGCAGAACAATGACACAGCTACTGATGTAAGAACTGAAGTGATTTTGGTTATTATCAAGAAAACCATGAAAATGTCTGATATCAGCTCTGAAATTAAACTTTCATGAGCTATTATTGTCAAAATCATTATATTTGTCCAAACAAATGTACCTTTAGTTGTACCAGGCATTAAAATGAACAAGAAATTGAAGAAAACAAGAGTGGCCTGATCATTTTGTCGAAGCTCGTGCTCCGAAACTGTTAGCCTGAGCTGTTTGTTTGATGGCTGGGAGCTTCTTAAACGTGATTGCTTAGATCGTCCACATCGTTGTCTCTGGATTAAAACTACATCACGGGGAGCTGAGGGGGCAAAACTCCAGGTGGTTTGGCCAGACCTGGTTCTGTGGTGGTCTGAGGAAGCGCACAGCCGGATACAGAGGCTGAGTGAACTGGTGATGAGCTCTGTCGAACACCGGCGTCAAGGCTGCCGAGAACTTCTGCAGGACGACCATGTTCTCGGCGTCGTAGAACATCAGCTGGCCTTTGTCGTAATTCACCCACACTCCCACTCTGCCCAGTGGGCCCTGCCCCACGCCGTGACACGCCACGTTCCGGTCGTTGTGCCAAGCCGATAGATTCCCGTGGCGGAGCTCGACGCACCACGAGTTGCGGTTCCGGCCCAGTTTGGCGCCCTTGTCCCGCCCCTTTCTCGCCAGGCTGCCGTAGGCCACGCCCACCGCCCAGGCCGAGCAGCAGCGCACGTCCACCTCCCAGTAGCTCTGACCGGCTGAGATGGGAGAGGAGCCCAGAGCGCAGCACACCTTATCAAACTGGAGAGGATGCTCTGGAGCCGAGGGGGCGGAGCCGGAGAACGACAAGCCACGCCCCTCTGAGGTCACCATGAGCTGGGAATGGCAAGTCTGCCTGTCAATCACAGTGGAAGCGGTGTCTGAAATGAAGATTTGTTTAGTTACGATGAGTATAAACACATTTGTTACTGCAGTAACACATGTATGTTGTGTTTTTGTTTTCTGCTATTAACAAACACACAAATTCACAATCAAAACACAGCTTAAAAACATAATTTTGCTGGATGTTATAGAGTTTTAGCGATAGTGTTTATACAGGGATGGCTGTCTCGTCATTGCAGGAATCATTGGATTAACACTGTTTACATTCTTGCACCAGTGTAATATAGTATCTTTATTTTCAGGCATTTATGTACTGCCGTTCAAAAGTTTGTGGTCACTCAGGCAGTTTTCCATGAAAACTCGTGCGCTAATATAATTACAAAAAGGTTTTCTAACCATCAATGAGCCTTTCAGCACCGTTAGCTAACTCAATGTAGCATTAGAACACAGGAGTGATGGTTGCTGGAAATGGAAATTTGGCAGTCTACTGCCTTGTCAAGTTTAATTTTGGTTTACCACAGATTTAATCTATTAATTCCCACTAGTTAGCAGCTGATGTAACTTTCATTTGTCATTTGGATCATTGAAAGTGTCAGGCAGCACCAACAAGAGGCTGCTAGCTTAAGATTTAGTACACTCGTCTTCACTTGTTTTCGCCTGTAAATACAGCAAAAATCTCACATCATAGAGCTTTATTGTGGTAACCGGCAACCGCAACTGGAAAATCTCCAAGTATATTTTGATTAAATGTGTTTTCGCACAAGAAACTCTAATAATAATGCTTAGATTGCCCCCATTACTGATCCTAAGGATTGATTTTGAGTCTTGTTTTTGGTGGTTATTTAGATTTTTTTAGACTATTTTGGTTTCACAAAGTCACTATAATAAGCAGTGCTGCCATATGAAATGACACAGATGGATAGATTTTGGTGGCAGCATGAAAATAATTGCTTTAGATGACGTTTCTTCTTGTAACGCTGTTCTTTCCCTCTGTGGTCTACCTGACTTGACTCACCCTGCTCCTGCAAACACCTCAGATCAATATCATGTAGAGTAAGCTTCTTATTACCCAGCAGTAGCGTCTTCCTCTGTAACTGGGCCTTCAGGTTTTTGGAGATGGAGGAGAGGGTTTTAAGAAGCCTCTCGAATCTGTCTTTATTCAGTCGGATTTCCCTCTCAGATGCGTCCGGCTTCTTGGGACTAAAAGAGTGATCACATGGATTAAAATGAGGCAGACAGATGTGGATTCCAGCTGTAGTGGTGCAGCGTCTTACCTCAGGTTCTCAGAGTAGCCCTGAAGAGGAGACACAAGGAGAGATACTGGTTTAAGCGGCAGTAAAATACCTCCAGGTTGTGTATTTGTACACAGTGGTGCTGGTCAGTGGGTGATCAGACCTTCCCGTCTGCCTCTGCTTCGGGGCTCCTGCTCAGAGCTCTCTGGATGCTGCCGATGCTCTCGCCGACCTGGTCCTGGTGCTGCTTCCAGTTCTTCAGAACCTGGTCCAGCCTGGTCCTGGTCTGCTTCAGGTCCAGCTCCAGAGAGTCCAGGACCACCTGCTCGTCCTGCTTCAGGACGCGCCGCATGTTCTCAAAGCGCTCTCGGACCTGCTGCTTCATCACCTCGGAGGTCCTCTTGGAGTGAAAGGATATTTTAGACGCCATCACAGTCCTACCAGTCGACTGTTTTGAGTATTTAGTCATAAACTTACAGAGAGATCTGCTTTGCGTTTCTTCAGTGACTCGATATGAGCCTCCGTCTTGGATTTCTCCGCCTGCAGCTCCTCCATACGTCTGCTTAACTGTTCCTGCACAGAACAGCATCAGAAAACACTGTAGATCTTAGATTCTGAAGTTGCTGCTGATAGATTTTGTCCACAGGAAGGTTGATTGCAGCAAAGCTTGTTTTATTCTTCATATTTAAGACGTATTTCTTTGTTGCAACTTTTAATGTTCTTCAGAGAACTACAAAAAACTTTTGTAGCTTTGTGTTTCATATGATTGTGTTTGTTTTCAGCTGCAAAAGTTACAACTAAAGCACACTTACTGTACGCTTTATCATTGTCAGTGCATGTTCACTGCCGTTCCATCAAAACTCCCACTTTTATCCATGTGCTAGCATAACTGAACAAGGGTTTTCTAATCATCAGTGAGCCTTTCAGCACCATTAGCTAACACAATGTAGCATTAGAGCACAGGAGTGATGGTTGCTGGAAATGTTCCTCTGTACCCCTATGGAGATATTCCATTAAACATTTCCATCTAGAATAGACATTTACCACATTAACTATGTCTAGACTGGATTTCTGATTCATTTAATGTTATCTTCATTGAAAAAATAACTGCTTTTCTTTCAAAAATAAGGACATTTCTAACTTTAGAACGGTGCTCTAGGTCTATACACTACTTCATGTGTTTACCTGAGAGGGCTGTGCAGCTTTGGCCACCTTCCTCTGCAGCTTAGGAGAACGTGGGAAAGGCTGAACGACTCTGTCACTGCCGGTGTCCAGAGAAGTGAAGCCATCCTGCAGCAGACTGTCGATGCCTGCAGAGGGCGCCGCAAGATCGCTCTGCGCCGACGGACCTGCCGCTGACCGTCCATTACCCCCACATGGTGACTCCTCAGCTTCCATTTTTGAGAGCTGACAAAAGCAGCAAACATATGTTACATTTCTGCCCGAGATATTTTCTGTTTTTGCAGGCTTTTTTTTTTGTGGCTGTGTTTACAGAATGAACCAGTTGTTCAAGTTTCTGTAAAAACCTGCCTGTTCATGCCAAGGTTTTTGCATAAACTGAGTCCAGGACTTGGGTTTATTTCTGTCCCAGTCAAATGCACTGCAGAAAACATAACCGTCTGAATGTTTTCCTTTCAAGTTTGGCTGCAAAACACCATGTTTTTTCCCTCTAATCCAGCACTTTCTTGTTTACAACCGAAGAAGCTTTGCACCTTTCTGCCTCATCTCCATGTATCCATCACGTCTAGTCAAATACGCTCATTGAAACTTTCTAAACGTGAGCAAATAATGTTTGGAAGTAGTTCTTACCTGAGCTCCCGGTGCTGTCCCTGCTGCTTGTTTCTGTGAAGAATGCGCTGGGAGGGTGTGTTCTTGTGCTGCAAGCTTCAGCCTGCTGCACACACCTCACCGTTACCTGGATACACAACCTCAGGATCCACCGAGTGTTTGCCGCTTCGATGCCAACCGCAGATAAGTTCAAACTTGCTCCGGTGTTCGCAGCCGTCTAAGAGATAAAACTGTTTGTTTCCGTTTCAGATACGCCCAGTTCTACGCTCAGGACGACTTCTGTCATTACAACATGTTCAACAATCACTTCTTTGGCGGAGAGGTAACAGTTAATTTGCATTTCCGCTCGCGTTGCACAATTTTGGGGGAAAAATTACATTGAAATATTTAAGTTTTCTATTTTTGTTGCAGTATTTTTTATAAAAATACAGGAATTTCAACCACATGACTTGAATAGAATCATAATTACTGAGTGACTGGGGTGCTTCTGCTTAGAAAGCCAAGAAAATTTTCTGTATTTTTGGCTTCGGATGGCTCTCAGACGTTTGTCCGTCTGTCTGTTATTCCATCTGTGTGCAGCATTACTCAAAAACAGACAAACAGATCTGGATGAAATTTTCAGGGAAGGTCAGAAATGACACAAAGTGATTAGATTTTGGCAGTGATGCGGCTTATTGTCTGGATCCACGGATCTGTTAAGGATTTCCCATTGCAAAACAGAGGCATGGTGTCTCTAACAAGAAGCCTCCCGATTCAGACGTGTGACCAAAAATTACTTTGAAAATTGTGAAAGAACGTGTTCCGGTGTCAGATTTACCCAAATAGAAAGTTTGTCTGCATGAACTGTTTTCTAAAAGTGGAGTTTTCTAATCATCTGTATCATTATGTTTATTTAATTCTTGATGGTGCTTGTTGTCCTCTTAATTGTGCAGCTCTACAACTGACTTTGCTTTTCTGTTTTGCAACAAAAATGTGACCACATGTGTTTCAGCCCTAATTTCTAGCTTAATTATATGATGAAGCTTTGTATTTCCAGCTTTATAAGACAAAGTTTTCTCCCTTGTCAGGCCTCCAGTGGCGTCCTGAAGGCTTTCCTCAGAGAGTCCGATGGGGAGAAGGTGGTGATGGTGGCTGACCCTCCGTTCGGCGGCCTGGTGAAGCCTCTGGCTCACAGTTTCTCTCTGATAGCGCAGACCTGGAAGAAGCTCCAGAGCTGTGGTCAGTGTAGCAGTGGAGCGATGTCATGATTGGTTCAGTTCCCAGCTGTATTCAGTAGTGATTGTTGTTGATTTACAGTGAGGCACATTAACGCAGTTAGGGGCGTTAGAGAAGACATCATCAACATCAAGAATTTAACGTTGGATTAACTTATTGATTTGGCTAACATTATCCTAATTAGACATCTAGCAGAGGAGCATTAGCATGAGTGTTCACCTTAGACTAACCTCTTGAAAGCAAATCATAAGTTCAACCTCTTTTTAGCTCTGTTTTTGGTCTCCACCGACTCCAGAGTAAAGTATCTGGCTCTTTAGCTGTTAAGCACTCCAAGATGTTTGCAAAATTGTAAGAACTTTCTGCCGGATGGTGCGAGGAACGTGGGGACAGTGACTGAAGACCTGCTAATAATTCTGAAGAAGTCGAAACCAAAAGAGTAGAGTGTGGAGGTAAAACGAGCTCAGGAAAGCTAATGACTCCTGTAGAGTTGGTGATGCTTTTTGTCCTTTTATTCTATGCAAAGTAGTTTTAAGTGCAATTAATATAAAACGTTAATTAGAGCGGCCTTTGCTGTTTCTTCTACCTTTAGCATAGTTTAAATTAATAATTCTAAATTCATTGTTTAAGGCTAACAATCATGCGTTTGTGTGTGCAGACAGGTCTGACGTTGAGCTGCCCATGATGTGGATCTTCCCGTACTTCTTTGAGCCTCGCATCCAGGAGGGTCTCCCTTCTTTGACCATGCTGGACTACCAGGTAGCAGCAGTTGTATCGTTAGCACTCAGCTAATTTAAGGCCTTCCCAAATGTGGGATACACAACCTTGGGTAACCCCTGACCTGACAGCCAATAAGGCCAGCTTCCGTTCACGTCAATTTGAGAAAAGATTCAGATCATTTTAGACGATTTTGTGGAAGTTACGTGTAATTTTATCTAAATTTCATGTCATTTTGGAAAATTTGTGTCATTTTCAAGACATTTCGACTCATTTTTATCCATTTCGTGTAAATTGAAAGCAATTTCAGACAATTTTAGCCAAGTTTCTGGTAATTTTGGATTCAGATCATTTGAGATAATTTTGTGAAAATTTTATGCAAATTTCAGGTCAGTTTGGAAAATCTGTCTGCATTGTAAGTAATTTCGGACAATTTTAGGGAAATTTTAAGTCATTTTGGGCACATTTGTACAAGTTTAAAGTAAATTAATGTCAAACTCTGAGTTTCAAGTCATTTTGAACAGATTTGTGCCAGTTTTGAACAAAATTCAGATCATTTTAGACTATTTACTTATTCAAGTATGCCTCCAAGTATGTGAGTTTTGGGTTGCTAAGGGGCCATTAGCCGTGTGATTTGGGGGTGACAGCACCTTGGAATCCCCTCCGTTCAATTAAAGCTGAGAGGTCAGATTGCTTTCTATAGAAGCAGCAAAAGTCACCTCAAACCTATCAGTAATATAAACCTAGTTTGGTTTAGAGCTGCAGCAGTGACTCACACATTAATGCTACAACCCGACTGTGACTTTCTATTATTAGACTTCCGAGTAACTCCAGGCAGTGTTTTCCTTTCAGGCTCGTTTTTATCCACATGAGAGATTCTAAAAGACCGTAACCATGTAGTCACATTAAAATCCGCTTTTACGTCCGACCAGGTGGACTATGACAACCATCCTCTGTATAAACATGGGAAGACGGGCAGGAAGCAGTCTCCTGTCAGGCTCTTCACCAACATTTCACCCGGAGACGTCGTCCTGCCCAAAGAGGACGGGTACAGGTACAAAAGCACTCACTGTTTATCTGTGTTCACTCACTCTGTCGGCTCTAACTGCAGCTGCAGATTTCGACTCCTCGCACATGAACTGGCGTTAGCAGTCGCCATGAGTACAGAAAGTTCCCAAGAGAGCAGTCCAGTTTATGATGTCTCCTGGTGTTCCATTTAAAGGTAATTTCTCTTCTCTTTGTCCTGTTAGATTCTGCTCTTTATGTGACAGATACGTTTGGTCGCTGAACAAACACTGCGCCAAATGCAACCTCTGCCCATCCAAGGTATAAAACTGCCCCACGTCCATTTTATTTTGAAAGTCAGTCCATTAAATCCTGTGCATACGCTACAGCTTGTGTTTTCTCTCCAGGACGGCCGTGAATGGAAGCACTGCTCAGCATGTGGGAAATGCGTGAAGCCTTGTACGTGAATCAGACGTTTCGGCGTGTTTGGTGTTTTTGTTTAGGATTAATGAGTGAATTTATTTCAATTTCGTCGCTACAGCGTGGAAACACTGCCAGTCCTGTGGCCGCTGTGCCCTCCCGGACCACCCCTGTGGTGAAGGAAACGACGGCTGTTTCAACTGCGGCAGCCTGAAGCACAAACGCAGATCCTGCCCTCTGAAAGACTCGCACAGGATCAGCAGGTGGGAAAAACCCCGAGAGGTTCAGTCTTTACGCTTCACCAGAATGATTTGACATCTTAACTCGTTGTCTGCCCTTTTTTTGCTCTTCAGTTTTCGGCCCAAAGCCAAGAAAGGAGGTAACAACGTGCCCTGTCGTCTCTCCTTTAAGCCTAAAGGGAAGAGGAAGTCTGGAGCAGCTCGCAGAGCCAAGAAGTTGGCTGCTCAGTCCACGTAACGTCAGCAGTCACGCGATGTCTCATCAGCTGTGTCGCCACAAGCAACGGATATTTCTGTTTAAAGCCCAGTGGTTGATGTTAAGAGTGTTGTGACAGAATAAAAATGACATGAAGTGAGGATTTTCATTGGATTTTCATTTAAATGGGGAACTGACACTTGAGTTGCTGTTTGCTTTGTAGATGACGGCTTTAATCATGATGGCTGTCCACTCTTTTTTAAGTTGCTGGCTTTGTATTTAAACTGAACTTAAACTTGTCTGTGTTAAATTATTATCTTGGGCATCTGGGGGCAATAAAACAAGCCGCATATGAGGGATACTTATTAGCTTTGACGCTAACTCTGTGTGTTTTCAACGCATAATGGTCACTAAATGTAACTCCAGTTCAACGGGAAGGTACGAAATACGGCAATGGAGGTTTATTTTGTGAGGCTATGTGGAGAGTTTTCTGTTTAAGAGGACAATTTTAGAGCGCTCAGAAAGGATATCCAGACGGTAGAAAATCTGTAAAATGGTGCTTTTTGTCCACAAGAGCCTCATGGGAGTTTCTGAGGGCTGATCAGCAGTATTTACCCTGGAGTAGGTATTTTTTATCCCTCAGAAACAGCCCTAACAGAGGTTCTACCGGGGCATTTCTTAGGGTCGGAACATGCAAAAGGCTGTCCTGTAACAGTCTGGGAAAACAGCCTTTTGATTGTGAAACTGCGACACGATTTCAAAGTGTTCAAAATTAATTCAAAAAAATTGTTGGTGTTTTAAATGACTCTCTGGAAATTTTCTTCTAGAAGTCTTGGTTCGTTCCAAACCCTGGATGTAACGACGAAACGCCGTACGTCGTCAACTGAGAACCGGCCGTAATCAGTTCTGAGGTAACGCTAAAATGATATAAAGGAGGACATCCTGTGTTATTAATCTGTTGTACTGTGGTTCAGGTGGTTCTTCAGTCTGGAGAGCATTTGATTAAACCTAGTTGTTCATTTGACCCATAAAAACTAATCTTGCTGTTTCAAAGTTATATATTTAGAAGTGTTTAGCCAAAGGAGATGTTCAGCCATGGCGTTGACGCGAGTGAACTTAGTCTTTTCGCACATAAATATCTTGCAGACATGTAAGGTCCAAGACTTGATTTTTACCCAAATTTATTATTAACTGATCTAACTGTAATTGTACAGGTAGTGACAGGTGTTTCTGCCCGCTTTAACAGAACAGGGAGTAGTTTATCAGGCCTCCAGTCAGGTTTCCTTCAACAGAACCGAGAACCAAAACACCTTAATGCTGCTTTTGTGTCTCTTTTGAAAAGCTGCCCAGCAGACCGAGTGCAGCTCCAAAACCTTCAGGATCCATTTTCTCTGCTCTGGTTTGACGGCTTTTTCCTTTAGTTTTTCTTCTTCTCATGAGTTATATTCCAGATGTCATCGAAAATGTCTTCAGGACTCTTGAATTTGACACGCTGAAATCTAACCTGACCACGAGATGTGAGCCAAAAGCAGCACACACTGTATGTAGTGTTGAATTCTGCTCTACGGTGAGTCTAACTTCTGCCACCTGATGGCGGTGTTGTTCAGGCTGCTGCCTCATTATCCCCCACAACACTTGGAATACAGGAGATTCTAGTGGCCCATGTTCCCCAGGGAACCGTTTGTACCAGACATTCAGTTCTTATAAAGCAGATAGATGGGTGAACAGCACATCCTGCCAGAATCATGCACTGTGCTGTATATGTTTATGGTGATGATGGGGGAAAGACAGATCCTTCGTGAGTCGCACGCTGCTGCTTTCAGTGATGTTTACCCAGCCTGAATAGTGAAGGCAACCAGACACAGGAACTCTTCCCCCTCGCTGTGGATGTATACAGTGACTGAGCGATTTTACACTTTTATTTTGACGCCTGCATGAACTCTTCACGGTATGATTCTCTGCAGGCAAAAAAAATGACTGGTTTCTTTGTTTTTGGACACCAAGACTCCTGACAGGTCAAGAAATTATTTTCCAACATTCTTACTCGCCAAACTGATTTTCCGCTTTTTTTTTGTTTTGTTTTGTTTTGTCATGCAATCCTTGTGATACTGTATTGTAGCAGTGTTTTGCTGCCCTGGACTCCTTAAAACTCCCCTTACTTGGAAGAAATCTAGGACTTGAGTTACAATAAGGGTTTCAGCAGATCACTTAAATGTGTACAGCATCAACCCTTAATCGTGAACTTTGCATGAACACAGCAAAGAAACGGTGATTGACTGGCACCTCAGCACAGCCCTAAACGGTTAGAGAAGCTGGGTGGTCGACATGGGCCATGGATGGATGGTTTCTAATCTTCTGTGACAATTACCCAGGTTGTTTTCTTCTTACTAGTTTGTGTTCTATCTACTCAGATGTGCGTCACTTAGGATACAAGCTAATTGAAATTGTACAGTTGTAAAAAGACCATAGCATATGATTCTATTATTTTATTTGATAATGACTTTATTATGCTGGTTACACAACTGGTCCAAATGCAACTCTTCACAACCAAGAAGCAAGTAGTATTTTGAGCGAAATAATCCTTTAAAATTATGAGCACATCAAGTAATATTTTCTCTTGAACTAACCTTTAAATCCATAATTAGTACTGCTTGGATGGATTAAACATTAAAATGACTTTTTTTCATTTCATTTATTTTTAAAATGGGACAGTTCGTATTAATGTACATTTTCATGTAAATACGAGAGATTATAGCCATGCGGGTAATTTCCATCTCAAGTCCCATTGACAGATCAAAGATAGAATAATATAAAACCATAATTGGGGGAAAAAAGATAGATGTATATACAAGAAAAGCAACAGCAAAGGATAACCCATAGTGGACATAACCAACAAAAGCTGGGAAACCAAAGCAGCTCCCAACACGATTGTATTGTAAATATCTCTTTGTTGCTATTGTACATATATCCCACTATCATTATTGCCCATTGTCATACTACACGTATCCCACTGTCACTGAGAGTCCACTACACGTGTCTCTCCAATACTGTCACATTTAATTATATTGCACATTTCCCATTGCCACCATTCAACATATTTATGGCACGTTTCGCTTAATCACTATTGCACATATCCTCGTCTACATTACAGATAATTACCCCATACATGTCCCTTCTAACTCTGTTGCACACATCCCACTATCACTATTACACATGACCAAATTGCACAAAACCCACGTCTACACATTTAAAACAAATTACAGAGTCCTCAAAGACGAGCCCAATCAACGGCAAATTTACATAGTGTTATGATCACAGATCTGATTTTCCAAAAGCCACACTTTGAGATGTTTAGTAAATAAATTAAGATGTGGTTGTTCACGGATGACACTTGGTATAGTATTCCAGGTTTGCGATGCACGAAAAGAGAAAACTGACTGCCCAAGAGCACTTTTCCTGAAAAGTACAACACAATTACCTCTGGAACCTGCTCTGGTTGATCTGCTAGAATTTTTCTTTACAAATTCTTGGTCATGAAAAATTTTGTAAAGCAGAACAGAATCAGTGTATTTTATGCTATCCAAGTTTAATCGCTCGTATTTCTTAAGAATATAACAATAATGATACTTTTTTGGCTTTTTATCTAGAACCTTTAAGGCTTGTTTATAAACTGTTACAATAGGTTTTATGGTTGTTTTGCAGGCCTTTGCCCAACTTGTTACACAGTACAACATGTGGGGCATAATCATTGCATCAAAATATAGTTTAGCTGATTGCAAAGATACATTATTCTGGGTAAATCTAAAATTGGACGGGTTAAATTTCATCCTTTTAGTAATCTTTCTCACCTGTTATTTATTTAAAATGAAGTTGTGAGTCTAAAGTAATTCCTAAGTATTTAAACTCTTGTACAACATTAATTGTTTGGCCTTGTGCAGAGACATTAGGATTGATTTCTCCAGTTGTATTTTTGGAAAAGTACATACACACAGTCTTAGAGATGTTAAGATGTAATTGAGAGCTATCAAGCCATTTAAAGACATTACTCATAGCAACTGTCAGCTCTTGGGCAGCTTGCTTTTTGTCTTTTGCGTGAACATACAAGACTGCATCATCGGCATACATTTGACAGATAACATTGTGTGGACAACAACTTTGTTGATCATTTATCAATAAGCTAAAAAGCAGTGGCCCCAGCAACGACCCTTGTGGTACTCCAAGATAGTTATCACGGTGTAATGATTGTATATCCAGTACTGTAACACACTGAGTCCTTGAAGAAATATAGGAACTAATCCAGTTTAAGGCATTCACTGAAAAATTAAAATTAGATAGCTTGGTCAACAAAATCTGATGATTCACAGTATCAAATGCTTTCCTAAGATCAATAAAAAAAAGCCCCAACAATGCCCCCCAACGCTTCATTTTTATATTTTTTGTCATATTTAAAATATGACAAAGTAAGAAATTTAAACCTCTTGACTAATCCAATTTATTATTTGGTTTATAACAGACTAATGGACAATTAAAATAACTTTCTCCACTAAAACTAATAAGCATGAGGTCAAATAGAAGGAACAGTTTTAAATCCTGCAGTCCCACGACGACAAGAATAAAGTTTGTGAACAAAAACTAAATCTGCTGCTGGATTCCATTAAAGTCCTAATAAATGATCATAAAGTGTGATACTAAAGGTTTGTGGTGCTAAAAATCTCAAAGTAAAGATATCAAGTTGAACATCTGGATGGAGGCTGATAAAAGTTGACCTCCCTTCATTTCTCTGGAGCGACTCCATGGATTTTAGGGATGCTGGTTAAAGACCTGCTCTTCTAGTCGTCTTCGTAACATTTCTTCTTATATCAGATGTTTCTCATGAACAGAGGCAAGTCTGAATCTTCAAACAGACATGAAATCGCCCTTTCAGGCCACAAAGGATGTCTGCAGCGATGCAAGTAAGGGATTCATGAATATCTGGAACAGATTTTGTACTGATACAACTCCTGCACAGAGTGAGAATACAAGAATAATCGATTTTTTGCAAAATATGGAACTTCTTTATTGGTATCAGCTTGTTTTGTTGTTGATCTCATACTAAAGGACACTTCAAATAACCAAACACACCTTTAGTATCTAAAACGGGTTACTATACAAGCTCCTCTGTAGAGGATGTGTCAAAGAGACCGCTGTTTTATTCCATCTGAACTGAAACTGTGTTTTGTCAAAAGAGAAAAAGGATCCGAGCTGAAAGGATCCGAGCTGAAAGAGGCGGTTGTCGGTTCTGTTTCCATCCTTTCTGTAAGTGTTTCCTGTCTGAACCTGCGCTGACCTTTTGAAGCAAAGAGGGTTTTTTTTCAGCTGCTTTAATCTACTGAGAACAAAGACACCTATCACAGCAGGTGGCTCCACACACACCTGCTGGACACACACACACACAATGCAGCTTTTCAGGCCGTGGATGCGTAACGTTGCTGCGTCATCGGTCGGTTAAAGTGACAGCGTTCTGTCATTCAGACTTTTATATGATACATGTGAGACTGGACCACACATCAGTTGATGTATGAATCATAATAAAGCAGTAATAAAAGACTGATTAACTGATTGGCTGCTGCCTTTACAGCTGTTCATGAAATAGTAAAACCTTTCTACGTTGTTGTACATAGATAGGAAAAGCAAGTATATTAAATCTTTGCATTAATGGATGTCAATTTTGTCTTAAAACTGATCAAAATTTAGACAAATTTTCCAAATCAGAAGCTTAGATTTTCAACTTTTGAGAGTTCCTGAACTAATCATGTGTAATGCATGGGTCCATGAGGCAAAACAGTGAAATATAAGCTTTTTTTTTATTATTGCTTTGTTCTGCATGTTTCATTCTGACTAATGTTCAACCAAGTGTTCTGACAAAAATTTGAGGTGAATCATCTGCAGCCAGCGTCATTCAGATTCATCCTCTGGGGACCATGAAGGCCCGTTCAAATGTTTTTGAAAAGTGGTGGACCAACAGATTGACATTTCCACTCCTTCCACCTAGAATTGTTTATTGGATCAGTAGATTTAAAGGAAAACATTGAGATGTTGCAGCAGTCTAAAGGTCCAAAGACTAGCACACTTTAGCTCACTCATTAAAGGGATAGTTTGTGATTTTTGACACGAATCTGTATGGCATCCCCGTCAGCAGTGTTGTTCATTCACACAGACTTACTGCCGACAGCGTCCAGTGAGCAGAGATCCGGTCCGGTTTTGGTCCAGACGAAGGTAGTCCGGCAAGTTTGCTGGGGTCACGAAAATGAAACATTTTCTTCTCAAACCAATATGTGTTCGAAAGAGTGATATATTTGCATTACAAAACCGTTGTCCACGAAAAAGTCAGACCTCGTAAACGCTTGGCACTATTTTCTCTCCCTTCATATCACTCCGCGCTGCCTCCAGCTGGCAGCCGTGAAGGTTTCACTTTGTTTGCTGCTCGTAAAGTTACAACAGCGATGATGAATATATTGACTTCAGCATTCAGCCAAGGGGATATCTTTATGAACCCGAATATACTGATGCCGAAATTCACCAGATGGAGTTAGAACGGGCAGAGAGAGAGAGAGGGTGGACAGAGAAGTGGAACAAGTTGAAGCAAACTTGCTGGACTACCTTCGTCTGGACCAAAACCGGACAGGATCTCTGCTCACTGGACGCTGTCAGCAGTAAGTCTGTGTGAATGAACAACACTGCTGACGGGGATGCCATACAGATTCATGTCAAAAATCCCGAACTATCCCTTTAAGCTTGGGGAAGCTTGTACCAGCCAGTTTTAAACTTCTTCAGTTCAGCAAGCACCTGAAGCAGCCAAGACGAGCAGGTTTCAGTGGAAGGTGTAGTTTGGTATCATCTGCATAAAGAAATAGTCACACCAGTATTTAAAACAGTTGGTGGTTTGCAGCCTAACATGTAAACAGGTCAACTGGGGATGAGTTAGAGTACCTCATCTTTCTTTATGGACTCGTCATCGTGACAGGCTGTGAAACTAGCCAGCTGAGGTGGTTTGGGTTACGATGCCTCTAGGGTACCATTCTTAGGGAGGTTTTCCGAACACGTTCAACTGGGAAGAGATCACAGGGTAAATCCAGAACGCACTAGAAGGATTGTATATCTCATCTGACCTTGAAACGGCATGAGATACTCCAGCAGGAACTGGAAAATGTTGCTGGGGATAGGGACATCTGGAATGACCTGCTTAGCCTGCTGCCACCACAACCCGACCCTGGATAGGCAGAAGAGGATGGATGGATGGATGGATGGATGGATGGATGGATTACGCTGGGATTGGCACATTCAGTAGACTTACTTTCAATGACAAAGTAAATTTGGGCTAATTGTGTCAAAGTTGGTGAAGTCTGCCATGTGATTATAACAAACTAATACTAACATCTGACAGAAAGGATTGCTAAGGATGTGTCCAAAATGGAAAACATTGGAGTACAAATCACCCAAAACAAGTGACTTCATTTGTAGACAGTTCTGAGATAGCATTTGACTCTAACAATTTTTTTTGAGTAGCCTGTGCAAACCTTTTGTCCCATTAGCAACCAAGCTACAAGCTGATGTTGGTGACTGCTGGCTGTTTCACATTCTGCTATGTCTGCTCTGTACCCTCAAAACCTACACCTGAAAGCCATTACCTGTCTAGTTGAACAGCATTTCTTTACAAAACTGAGTGGAGCATGTGGCTTTTTAAGGCTGAGTTTACCTCGATAGCTTTGGAAAACTTTGAGATAACTATTCCCAGTTGAACTGTTGTTGTTTTCCATCGCGGCCCTGAGGGTAGGCCACCAGAGTGCTACTTGTTTTCTGTCTAGACGTCTAATTTGAGACTGTTTTACACCTGGGGTGTGAGGTGAGTGCAGTGATCCCTGAGTTTGGGCTAATCTGCTTTACTCTGTCACATTCTTCTTCTTCAACTTGGGGGGAAAAAAGCAGCAACAAAAGGAAAATAAATGGCAAAGTCACACAAATATCAGAGATCTTGTCACAGGAGTAAGTGGGGAAAGATAGGAATCCCAGTGCAGACAGTCTGCACAGTCTCTGGAGAGCTGTAAGGGGGGAGGAGAAGGGTGAGGAAAACAGAGGGATGATTGGAGGGGATGGTGTTGTGTCGCTGGAGGCTGACAGGGTCCCTGCTGTGGGATACTGGGAGCAAACTGTTACGATCTCATCCCTGCTTTTCTAACACTCTTTTTTTAATTATTGTTTTTTTCTTCTCTTTCTTCTTCCAGTTCCTAAAAAGGACACCGCTGGAGTGGAAGAAGGGTGGATGAGGGGTGGGGTGGGGGAGAAAACGGTGGACGGTGGGGGCAGAAAGCAGCAGAGGAAACCCCCTTTGGTAGACTCCATCAGTGCATGTGAGTGTATGCCGGGGGTTTACTCAGCAGAGCCAGAAGGACTTCTTTTCCACCGCCATGGGGTGAGTACGATGCTCGGGTGAGGATGGGAGTAGGGGTGAGGGGAGACTGCTGGTTTAGACAGACCACAACCACATTTATCCCCCGTTGTGTGTGTGAGTGATGAAGGAAGCAGAGTGTTGTGCTTTTTCAAGGAGGAGTTGTGCGATAATCTGTGGTGAGGCAGCGAATCGACTACATAATGGAACAATCTGACTGCACTTCCTTCTGAGAGGGACTTTGAAAGAAAAGTGGTGCTGGCATTTAAAGAAAAACTTAACAGGAATACTGTCTCAAAGGGGAGTTACACGCTAGCAAAAAAAAAAGTTCCAAGTCAGTGTTGTTTCCCCTCCGTTTGCCTCCCAACCGTTTACCCTCGGCTCCATGAAGCCGGGCTGCAGCATGTCAACTCTCACGCTTTTGACAACGTGTTACCACCGCCGCCCACAGAAGCTAACGTAAACAAACACATGCCGTCACTTTGAAAAGAAAGAAAAAAGCGGTCGGCCTGGATCCCACAGCCCCGCGTCGCACGGCACCAGTCCCAGCGAGGTCGTGGGACTTGTGGGCTGAATCTGAGCCAGGTCCAGAAACTTGGGGACGGAAGGTTGAAAAAAGGCAACGCCGGGAAATCCTCACCCTTTGACCTCCCTCCTTCAGAGAGCGGACTACTGTGATTGGCCACATCAGCCGGGGGAGAGTTTGGCTTATGGACTGGTCAGTTTCTCCTTCTCTGTCCTCTTTGCTTTTGGTTTCTTTTTCGCCTTTTTTCCCCCCCGACATCAGATTCTTTCTCTCTTACGCAACTCATCACACATAAACGTCAGAGTCCTTCACCTCGTCCAGTGTTTTCCCTCCTCCGAGCTCAGAATTCTTGGCATTTTTTCCCTCTTAGCTTCTGAACTCGTCTGCTCTGGTGGCTTATCAGCGAGCTTTGGAGAGCTTCAGATCTCTGGTTGTTGGCCATCTAAGTCTGAGGATGAGTTTGTTCTGACTATATAAGGCCTTTTCTCCTCTAGTCCTGCTGCTTGTTTTGCAATTTGGCCGGCTTGGAGGTGGAAATATCTCAAGAGGGCTTTTTGCTTTGTTTTCGCCTCATAGGATCTGAGATGTTTATCAGCCCCGTTCTTTCTTAAATGATGTGGGAAGTGGATGGGATGCAGCTCATGGGGCTGGTTTAGCTCTGAGTCTGGTTCTAGTAGAGGAATTGTGTAAAGCTGCAGAGGTTAAGATCCTGATTGGGGATTGAAAAGATTGACGAACCCAGATGTGAGCTCCCTGCTGATGATTTAAAGCTGCACTTATTGATATTTTATATATTCCAGTGGATCAAACGAATGCATAATAGAAAAGATGTCGCATGTAGCTGGAAACCAGCACCATGAGTTGATGCATATAGAGCCATCTCACATCGAACCAGCAAGATGGTGATTGCAAACAGAAAGGGATTTGAAATAGCTCCGTGCAGTGATGTAGCTTGGATTTTGGACATCAAATCCTTACTTAAACATGTGTTCACTGACTTTTGGGCAACCTGAGGAGACTATTAGGCATTCAGCACGATTAGAATTTGAACTTTTCTCCATCAATTTCAAACAAAAGCATCCATCAGTTAAACCAAAACCAACCTTGCTTCCCTACTGAAACTAAATTCCAACATAATTAAACTTTGTATTTGGTTAGTGTTAGGAAATTCTGCTAATGTTATGATTAAATGCTCTTATAACCCAATCTAGTCAGTTTCCAGGATTAACGTTGGGAATGAAAAAATACCAAGTTGGTTTTGCAAGCAGGCGGTTTAAACTGGCTGCTCATGAACTAATAAAACCACTGTGACTTGTTTATGTGCCTGTATACAAGCTAAACTGTTTCTTTATATTATCAGTCACTCGTTTAGACTGTGCTCTGTTCATGTTGGTTCCTTGCGCAAGTAAAACTTTGCTTTGACTTGAGAGACAACTTCTGACCCCAATTTAGGCTCCAAACTGCTTAGATTTTGTAAAATGTCAAGGTTTGGGTTGAAATTCGACCCTTTTGCAGCTTGTTTTTCCATTTTCTGGGTCACGAGGTCAACAAAGTCCCGCCCCGTCTAATAAAACATCCGATTGGCTGGCTGAAGAAAGCAACAGCAAAGATGCATTGATTCGATTCTTGATATGTTACAAAAAAATGGAATGCAGCAGAAATTTCCTTCAAAACATCGTAGAGAATGAAGTTGCGTTGTATTTTTGGGAGACATGACCAATAAAAACTGCTGATTTGTGGACATTTTTTAAATAGAATTAGTCTGAAAGCACCAAAATCTGCTCCATAAATGGAGCATCATTCTTCTTGATTGCATATGGTGTTTTCTCAGCTGGTTTTAGCGCCTCCTTGTGGCAATAAACCAACAGATGCCCCTTTAAACCTGGCATTTCAAGCATTCGTCTGTTACCAATACGCCGATGTGTTTCTCCTGCGCGACATTTCTACCTCCTGATTGGATATAAACAGTGCGGACAGCGGCGTGTGTTTACAGAAGGGTGTATTTGCTCTTTCTCCAGCCGCTGAAAACCCATTTTGGATGAAACCATTTGATAAATGGCCCCGCTCCTCGGCTAGATTTGGATTAGGCCTGCGAGCCCCGCTGGCAAAGTTATTGCTTTATAATGGGAACATGTAAGCAAAGGCCATGTGCTTTTCATCACTCCAAGGAAAGACGGTTGCACAGGTCAGAAAAGGAAAAGAAAAAAGCAGGATCAAAGATTTACATGCAGCGTGTGATGTTTGGATATGCACAAGTGCTGGCATTAATCTGTGTTTTTGTTGTTTGATTCACATTTCCTCGACCCTCCCTCCTTCTTCTTCCTTTTCGTTGATTGTCGTTTCTGTTGAGGTTACATGAGTCACTTATTCCCCCCGGGGGGTGACGCTGACGGAGCCAAGTTCCCATTGTGTTCATCCCAAATTTCCATTTCAGGACGAGAGCTATTCCAAGCCGTGCTTGGTTAAAAATAAACCTCAAAAAATGAGATGAGCTGTAAAAGAAGAGCTGTGATCTAAGGGAGAGGGGGAGGGGAGGGGGAATGGAGGGAACAGATGTGGAAAAGCTGTTTTTACGCTTCGTTAAACCCGTCGAGATTTTAGCTAAATGTGGCAGACTGTGCGGGAAACTACTCAGAAACCTAAAATTGATACTCAAGAAGACAAATTTGAAGTTTCCACGTCTGATTAACACAGAAGTGTCAAACTAATTTTAGATCAGGAGCCACATTCAGCCCAATTTGATCCCAAGTGGGACCGAACCAGCAAAATCACAGCTTAATAAGCTATAAATAACCACAACTCCAACTGTTTTCCTGTGTTTTAGTGCAACAAAAAGTACATTCTAAAAATGTTCACATTTAAAGAATTGTCTTTTTACAAAACATCGTGAACAACCTGAAATTTCTGAAGAAAAATAAGTTCAGTTTCAACAATATTCTGCCTCAGTTTATCATTTACACATTACTTTCCATATCAAAGTGTCTGCTAAGGAACAAAACATTTAGTCCCAGATATCTGGAACTGATTGATATAGTTTTTTACTTTACAATCAAAATGACAAAAAAAGACAAAAATAACAAAAACAAGATAAAATATTACAAACATGAGATGCAAAATGACAAAAACAAGAAAAAAATGACACAAAACAAAAGAGACTAAAAAATTTGACAAAAATGTTACAAATCGACAAAAAAATGAACAAACGATAAAAACGAGACAAGAAAGTACACAAGTGACACAAATGAGACAAGAAATGACAAAAGCGAGAAACAAAATGACAAAAAATAGACAAACAACACAAGTGAGACAAAAGGAACCACAAAACAACAAAAACGAAAAATGAAATGAAAAAACACGAGACAAAAAGACAAAAAACAGCAAAAGTAAGAAAAAATATTACAAAAATGAGACACAAAGTGTCAAAAGCAAGAAATAAAATGAGAAAAAATGAGACAAATGGCATAAAACAAAACAAAAAATGAGAGGAAAAGTTACAAAATGACAGGAAATGGACTCAAGCGAGACAAAAAAACACAATGACAAAAATGACACAAAACAACGGATAAAGCGAAACACAATGTGACAGAAATAAGACAAAAAACACAAGTGAGACAAAAATGAGAAACAAAATGACAAAAAATGAGACAAAAAACAACAAAAACTAAACAAATGTTACAAAAATGAGACACAAAATGACAAAAGCAAGAAATAAAATGCTAAAAAATGAGACAAAACAAAACAAAAAATGAGAGGAAAAGTTACAAAGTGACAAAAAATGGACTCAAGCGAGACAAAAAAACACACAATAACAAAAACGACACAAAACAATGAATAAAGCGAAACACAACGTGAGAAAAATAAGACAAAAACACAAAAACAAAACACAAAACAAAAACAAAATACAAAAACGAAACATAAAGCGACAAAATCGAGAAACAAAATGACAAAAATGAGACAAAAAAACAACAAAATATTACAAAATGAGACCCAAACGACAAAAGAACAATGAGCAATCTAATATTTTATTTTATGATCAAAACTACCTGTCATTGTCTAGAAATTATTTTAAATTCATAGTTTTGCAAATTTACAATCTGCAGTTAATGTCTTGTCTGGACTTTTTACGCTTTGAGGACCGGATTGGACCCTCTGGTGGGCCATTATTGGCCCGCAGGCCGCATGTTTGACACCCCTGGTTTAACACTTTGTTTGACATAAAGCTTCTACAGAATGCAGTGTGTTGGAAGCGTGACTTGACAGGCTGTTCTCTGTGGTACCCGGACCGACGTGTCGGATCTGGAGCTGGTTTCTTTTCAGAGGTGAAGTGTCAGCCAGCCGGCGCCTCGGCGTTTATATGAGCTTCAGAATTGATTCAATAAATCTGCGAATAGGCGAGGGATAAACAGAATGTGGTCGGCGGCAGGAAGGTGAATCATTCGATGGCTTATTACGGCCACAGCCAGAGCCCTCTCCCGAGTGTTTGGAGCAAGATTTACAATTCCACCTGCTGTAGATCACTGATAATAAGGGGCTGCTGACATGTGCTCAGAAGTTTCAGAGACAGTGCAGGCCTAATATAAGCTGTTACATCTCCTGGTTTGTTCTCACCTTACTTTAACCCTCGTGTTGTCCTGCGGGTCAAAATAGACCTGTTTTAAAGTTTGAAAATGTGGAAAAGATGGCACACATTTTCAACATTTTTGAGAAATCTGTGAACATTTTTTGGCGGAAAAAGAAGAAATGTTGAAAATGTTTCTTTAAGAACATTCACAAAAAAATCAACCAAAATCCAGCCAATTTTGCTGGATTTTGGGTTTTTTTTGTGAATGTTCTTAAAGAAAATCTTAGAAGTTTTGCTGATAAATATGTAATCACTTTAGATATTTCTGGGATTCTTTTGGAAGATTTTTACTCATTTTTTGAAGATATTTCCAAGAATTTCCTGCCAAATTTGTTCTTAGGAACATTTTTAACATTTCTTTTTTTTTCTGCCAAAAAATGTTTTACTGTTTTACTGTGAAAATACTTTTTTTTTCTCACATTGTCAAATTTTAAAATGAGTCAATCTGACCCACAGGACAACACGAGGGTTAACGGCTCAAGCTGACATAAAATAAGACTTTTCAAAGGAAGAAAACATGTGGCTCCATATTTCCTCTTTCTCTGGAATGCCACATTCATATTTACTTCTTAACATTTGATTAATGGGTCATTCTCAGTTAATTTGTGTCCCAACAATAGTCCCACAGCTTCTAAAATCTTAACATTAAGCTGGACATGGGACTGATCTTGTACTGTAACCACGGCTCTTTATTATGTGGAGACACATCTGAGCCGCTGCAAACAGCGAGGACCGGCCCATCGCTCACATCCAGCCACACATTAGCTTCCCTTTATTGACTCTGCTGCAGACCCGTAATGTGTGCCGGAGCCGGCTGAGCCTCGCAGCGCCGCCGGTGTCCTTGTTTGAGGACAAACTCACAGCGGTGCTACCTTTGGCCAAACACACGGTTGTTGTCGGTCTGCTGCAGCTTTGGATGCTTTAAAACGAAACACAAGTGCACAAACTGTCAAGGCTCGATTACTGATGGAGGACACTTTTCACGGCAAAAACTCAAAATCTCACCAAGTTTATTTGTCTTATTTTCAGTCAAAATGTCTCATCCCACTTGATTTAGGATAAATTCACTTAACTCGTGACATTTCAGCAAGATGGAGGGACTTGTTTTAAGACAACACATCTCAAATATCTTCAGTCAAACAATTTTGAAATCATCTTGTTTCAACCCTCGTGTCGTCCTGCAGGTCAAATTGACCCTTTTTAAAGTTTAAAAATGTGGAAAAAAAAATATTTTTACAGTGAAAACTTCTACATTTTAAAACCTTTTTGGGGAATTTAAAAAAAAAAATTGGTTAAAAAAAAGAATTGTTTAAAAAAATGTTTCTTTAAGAACATTCACAAAAAAATCTGATTTATGTGAATGTTCTTAAAGAAAATATTAGAAGTTCCTGATAAATATGTAATCACTTTAGATATTTTTAGGATTTTTTTGGAAGATTTTTTGAAAATGTTTACAATTTTTAGATTTTTTAATTTTTTTTAATTTTTGCTTCTTTCCAAATTTGGGGATTTTTTAAAAATACAACTTTTAAGGGAAACTTTTAAGGAATTTTCTTAATGAAGATTTTGCAAATTTTTAAACATTTGGGGAATTTCTTCGCTGAATTTTCGGATTTTTTTTAGGCAAGGGAGCAATATTTTTTGGTGCCATAAATGAAGACAACAGGAAGGTTAAGACACCTAAGCTTGACAATCCTGGTAAAATACAGCTTAAAATAAGTTTTCCAGCTAATTTTAACATCTCAAGATTCTTATTCTTATTTCAAGAAGAAATCTTACCAAGCCATTTTTCACTTGTTGCACTGGCAGATGTTTTAACTTATTTCAAAGTAAAAGCTCTTTGAATTAAGTTTTTTTCTCTTGTTTTGAGAGGGGCATTTTTTCCAGTGTTGCTACCGATACCTTTTAGTGTCACTCCAGAGTTATTCCTGTTGGGAAATAGTTCCGATTATTTTAACCAAAAATTCTCAATTTTTTTGTCATGTGACTGTTTGTTGAAATACAGTCACTAATGGCTTCACGATTGCATCAAGGAGTGAGGAAATCTTTCCAAAAAAACAAACAACTATTTATATTTTCGGCCATTTTTAAAATGAGAAATGTAAAATAAAGTCATTTTGTTGAAGTGTCACCAGTTTAAGCTTGGATTTGGTTGATTTTCCTGATCAAACCACACATCACACACCATTCAAGGATCATCAAAACGTTGAAAATCCAGTTATTTTCTCCTGTTTTTACGGTTTATGGCTCTGATCAATTGTGTCATTGTTTGGGCGATTTTTAAAAAACAACAAAAAGCCTCTCAAACCTATCGGCAGGTTTCAATTTTTAGACGATAAATGTTCTACAAAGTTCCCCCTCAAACCACTTTCAAAATCTGAAAATGTATGATTTGTATTTTATATAACCACAGCCTCTATAATAAGGTGAAAAAGCATCGTGATAATGATGAATGACATGTTGCTGGAAGATACAATCAGCATGGGGAAACATCTTTGTTCTTTGCAATGAAATGATACTTTCATGTGCCCTTTTTTTTAAATCAATACTTCTCTAGGTGGTGCTGTTTCCATAGAGGTGCAGGATTTTATATTTACAGTGAAAAATGAGCCCACAGTGGGTAGAAAATGAGCAAAAAACGAGGGTTAATTCCACTTGAGTTCAATCTTTTGTTGACTATCAGAAAGTCTGCCATGAAGAAAGTCTGTTTCTATGTTGTGTAGTGATTGGGTTGAAGCTGAAAAGAATGGATGAACGTTGGGTCATTGGGTCCATTCTAATCTTAGATCCTTTCCCTGCCATGCCTTACACCATAACACAGTCTTAGTGTACAAATAGTTCATGGTTGAGTCCTTCATTTTTGAAATCCTATGCATCCTTGACTTACTACAATGATTGGTTTGAGTCAAGAGTCAAGAAATCTTTATTGTCCCCGGGGGGCAATTTTTGGTGCAGCCAGTAGCAAACAACAGACAAAACACAATAAAATGCGATACGCAACAATAAAAATACACAACAGAAACAACAATAACAATAATCAGTTAAATACAATAGAATACAAGATAAATAAAAACCTAAGGAAAGTTAAAATGACCACAGAGCGGACTGCCTTATAAAGGCGTTAAAAACCCTTCTTTGTTAAGAAGGCCAATGGCCAATGGGACCCATGATATTTGAATCTAACTGTCCTACATATAGGCACTTGAAACCTGCGTCTAGAAGGAAGCACCCTGAATTCGGAAGCTAGAGGGTGGCTAGGGTCGAACCGGACGAGATTTGCCTTTTTTAAGGATCTAGTCTTATGTAGGACTGAAATATCAGTTAGTCGAGTGCCAACGATTTTGCTGCACATTCTGACAATACCTTGGAGTCTGTTCTGTTTTTAAGGTTGACTAAGCCAAACCAGCAGATAAAAGCAAATGTCAGAACAGACTCGATAAAACTTGAGCAAAACATATACATAAACTTAGTTTCAACCTTTATATCGTAAATCAATGCTTGTGACGTCGCTTTGGATAAAATGTAATTCCCATCTGAGCTACTTTCACAGCGATGTGCCGTCTACCTTTGCCGTTTCCTCTCATTTGCCCCTCCAGCCCACCCTTCCTCTGCTGAGTGTCAGCATCCAGAGCAGACCTCCCCGGCTGGTGGTGGTGCTGATGATGATGATGATGATGAATGCTCAGGACCTGCTCTCTCCCAGCGCGTTACCTAACACCTAATGCTGGCTATTCATCAGCAGGCTGCTCGCACCGGCCTTAATCCGGTTAGCGGAACAGACGTGCAGCACTGAGGGAACAGAGTGCTCGGGTGTATGTTTTCATCTAATAAAATGCCAATGAAACCCGACTGCGGTGACGTATTCGCTTTGTGGGCAGCGTTGTCAACAAAGCAGCATCTTGACGATCCTTAGCTTTAAAAAAAATAGTGTAATTATTGTTTTCTAATTTGTATTTTAAAGCTGCAGTAATGCATTTTTTGGCCACTTGGGGGCAGCAGGATCAGATGCAATCACAACAAGATTACAAAGTTGTTTTCTATGCTGTCATGGGAGCAAATATGGTATTTTTGTTGTTACATGTAAATCACATGTTTCAGTCATGTGTGACTTCAGTGTTTCATTCCAGTTATTTTTAACAAAAGACTTGCAGTAACATCGAAGAACTGAGATGAAACTAATTCATGATGAGCTCAGTTCCGCTTTTATTTTTTCCACTTAGTATAAAACTCTACAACAAGCACGCTGGAAATCAAACACATTAGGTGTTAGATTTTAAAGCTGGCATGGCTATGGTGGTATTTCAGTTGCATAGCACACATTTGGAGGCATAATCCATCCGTTTTGGAGAAATATATCTAACTCTATGACCACAAAATGCTTCCTTATGTTCAATAGCTTGTCACTAATTTTGCTACCTGGTGCATGGCAGGTAGTTTACATTGGATTTGCTGCATAAAAAAAAAAAATTGGATGATAGTTTGTAGACTAAACTGAAAATGGGAAATTAGAGGCTATAAATGCAAAATATTGATCTAAGCTATTGTAATAGTCTCTGTTAGTCTGACTTTTCTGTTTGAGTGTCATTGAAAAATGAAAACTTTCATTCAAATAGTCATTGTACAAAGCGCTGTGATTATTAATATGGCACGCTTGGAACTCCATACCTGTTCCTTAAATGGAGCAGCACAGTAGTTTTTTACACCGTCAGGTTGATGATTCTTCAAATGAATGACCAGAGACGTTACACCAGGGGCTCCTTTGCATTTTTAGCTGCTTTACCATGCAAGAGTGGTAAAAAATAATTTCGAAAATTCACTTTCATTCCAGTTGAGATTGACTAGACCACTACATCTGTACATTTATGTGTAATTCTACCTGAAACAACTAGAATATCAGCAGACTTATTGGTCTAACTCCTGTTCCTATTCGACATCTGTGACCCTGTTCAAGGTGTGTTCCTGTTCTCTGCTTTCCAGACTGAAGTTCAGCTCCTCTCTGAGTACACGCACAGTTTATCTGCTGGTTTCAGCGCTTATTAGCAGATAATTCATAAATTATCCATTAGAGTTTGCACTGGAGTAATGCTGCTGTTTACACGCATTGAGCGGTGATCAATATTAGTTAATGTTTGATTCACTGTATGTCATGGAGATATCACAGGCATGTGTCGGGACGGGAGGTTAAATCTGCTCTGGTGTGGCGCCTTAGTTCAACTTCAAGGCGTAATTTGGCACTAAATCAGTTTCTGGTGATGTTTATTGGAACTGTTGTTCTTTCTCCCTTTATAATAAGTAACTTGAATCTTTTCCACGGATGTTTCAAGGTCATCAAGCGTCTTTAAAGACTTCACTTTGGATGGAAAAGGTCTCAAATTTTGATATCTTTAACAGAATCTCTGTCCTGTAAATTGCCTTGAAGGTGACAAATAACACCAATGTTGAGCAAAATGTGCCAAAACAAAACTTGAAAATTTCGCCAGTGGAGATGAAATCAGTTGAATTCTGTGTGAAATCAAAGACAAATGGATGCTACAGTGCTATTTGAGAAAGTGTGCCATCAGTGGCGTCTTGATTTTCTGCTACACTGACCGTTGTTTAATCAATCTTGCACCAACCCTGCTTGTGAGTATTTTTGATATCAAGTTTTTTCCTCTAGTGTGCTTTCAACAAATATTTTTCCATCTTGGCTATTGGTTTCTCACACTGATAAAGTTGAGCCAAGTCTGTAGAGTCTCAAGAAGTCGAAGGCAACTGTTCTTTCCTTAATTTTAGTGACTTATTGAGAGCTTGGAAGAATCACAGATGTAGAAAAGCTCATGCAAAATCTGTCTGCGTAGATTCTTAGTCATCTAGGTCTTCAGTAAAAGGCAACTGGACTTCCTTTTAAGAGAAGACATCTCAGCTCTCTTCCAAGAGGCTTTTTCTGAGGTATTTATTCCAACCCCAAAATTACATGGGTAGTTGCTCATTAAATGACTCAAGGTTTCAGTGCTGTTTGGTGTCTGGCCTAAGAATAGCGATGTTTAAATTCTGGGCGCACAAAACAGGTGGAGTTAACAAAGCTATCAGTAGCAGGAAGGGGTTCATGACACCACTTATCAGGTGCTTACTATACAGTCCTGAGATCAGTCATCGATGGGGTATGACCCATGTGATGTGGATTAGAATAAATACATAGGAACCAAAAAACCTCCAGTTGCCTTCCACTGAAACACTGAAATGAAGACAGAACACAGTTTTAAGACAGCAGGGATCACAGTTTAGAAGATGGGGACATATTATAGGTCAAGACCAAGTTGATGACATGAGAACAAAGATTTCATGTCCTAACAGGAAGTGCTACAGTGCAGAAAATATATGCATTGTTGTTATTCTGACAGACGTCTGCTGCCTTCATATTCTACCAAACTGTCCTGTGAACATGTAAAATGTGCCAGACCACAGGCTTTGAAGGCAGTTGTCTCTTGTGTACGTACGTAGTGTTGGGCGACTCAGTTTCCTCAGGTATCATTGATGAAGATGGTTCTATGTTCTCCTTCAGCCGTCTGCGGCGGCGGTTTATTTTCCCCCCGTTTCCAAGCAACTAATGATCCTCTGATGGTTATGAACACTCCTTGTGCTCGAGGAGAAAGGATTCAGTAAGTGTTTTTCCACGTGAAGCGATCATTAAAAGTTGATTTGAAGACTGGCACACTTCGTTAACTGGGAACATGAAGGTAATGCAGCGAGCCTGTTTAATTCTGGTCGTTATTAATGAGTAGATGGGCGATGATGGTGGTTGCTTCGTTTGTCTTGGTTCAACTTTGACCCAGTGTTCTTGCTGTAATTGTCTGCACACGTACCTCTCCTGTACAGACTGTTCTCATGGTGGTTTATTGGCTTGCCAAAGCAGGAAAGGCATAGGTGTAATTGTTAAGATTAATAAAGGCTGCATTCCATTTTGGCAAATGATTCCAGGGTCTTAGAGTTGTAAACGATAGGTCACTGTTATGGCTCACTGGACACTTGATGACACGTTTTTTCATGATAGGAACTTTCGGGGTGCTTTAGAGCAGCCGATACCTTTGTGCGTGTTCCAGTTGACAAAATTACCCCTGTGAAACTTTGATGGATCCCACATCGAAGCAGGACATGGCCGTTCCATCGTCAAGTGTCCTAGATAAAGAACTATTTAGATAAACTATAAGGTTTGCTTACAGCCTGTGGAATCATCTGACCGCTTGCGTTGCCTTTGGATGTGGGGTATACGTCCCAGATGTCAGTAATTACTTTGACGGTTACATAATAAACAGGAATGATGTCCTGAATCTTTAAAGTAACATTCAAAATGTAATAACTACTTATTTTTGATTGAGATTTCAGAAAGATTTATTTCAGAAAATTAGATTAACTTTCATAAAACAACCCTAAAAATTTAAATGGCACCTTAGAGGAATTGTTGATCGTCATCTGCAAAGACTCTGAAGACCACTTTGAGTCTGTCAGAGTATCTCTTGGCTTCATATTTCAAATTTTTTACCTGAAAGCTTGAGATAAAACTTGTGGAGGTCAAAAGAAATGGGCATTTATGATCGCAAGAATGTCTAACTAAAGACATTTGAAGATTTTACAGCATAATCTAATGTTTTAGGCTCTTTTCCATACTCGGAACTAACAGTTACTATGACTCTGCTGCTTTAGTTGTGTTTTGTTCTATTGAGCTGGTGTCAGAGGATAATGAGGCCCATGATGCTATTTACCGTCACATATTGTGGTGTTATGAATACTGTCTCCAAAGTCTGCTCTTTCAGTGGCAGAGGAGGAACTTTTCATCTTTAAGCGTCAGGTATCTGAAGAATTTCCACATTCCTCCCCTTGCATGCCACTAATAAAGTCATCTGTTTGTGTTTTGTGTGTAGGTGTGAGCATGTGCGACTGCCACAAACAGCAGGAGTTACATATGGACTGTATGTAGGAAGATAATTTGCTGTTAGGGTTTGTGGAGGCTGATAACAACCACATGCAAATGAAAAACATTTGCCTACTGGCAGCTGTAAATACTTTGACGAGGAAGGAATACAGTTGTTTCTCTTTAGTTTCAACTAAAGATCAGCAGCCTTGAAATTGGGATTAATGCCAATTAATATTGAGGGAATAATAATTCTTTAAAACAGCACCCATTAAATTAAGGATGAGGCAGGTTTCATTGCAGGTCACACCCCAGAGGCTGCTGCTGTCTCAGTTCTGCTACTAATTGACTGAACTGTGTTCATGTTAGGAAATAGCTGTGTGGGGAGGGGAGCGGTCACGATGTGGTATTTCCCACATCAGCACCCAAAGTCTCAGAAAGCTGAGTGGCAGCAGGTTTAAGGAGTAACCGAATATTGTCTGGACTGGTGTCGCGCAAGTAGGATAAAAGAAAATGGTCAATGGATTCCATTAAAGTGTCAGTAAACGAATAAAACAATCATCCAAGACACAAAACGACTTCATTGTGAGTTTGCTCTACAATATCACACCTGTTACAGATTAAATGTCTATGCAAATACAATCTTACTGTGATTAAGTCTGTAACAGGTCATTAAGATCCAGGTTTGGGGAAATGTTGCGTCTGGCTGTTTGTTGAAGTCTTTCCTCTGAGTTTTTTGAACAGCAGCTGGATTCATATGAGAGAGTTTTCTGCACAACAGTGGTGACTGCCTAAATTAGGCTCCTTATATCTTGCATGCATTTTTATTAAAAGTTTAAAAGCTGTAGACACTTGCGTTTTTTATTTTTATTTTATTAGAATGGCAAATTGGGGCGCCCAGATACCTCAACCGGTTGAGCAGGCGACACATGAACAGGGGCTATAGTTCCTGACGCAACAGCCAGGGTTCAATTCCAGTTCACAACCCTTTACTGCATGTTGTACCCCCATTCTTCTCCCTACTTTCCTGTGTGCCTCTCAACTATGTCGATCTAGTAAAACCAACAAAAGGCCAAACAACTATCTTAAAAAAAACAAATGGCAAATTGGTACTGACTCCTTTTGGTCACTTGGACAAAGCATTTGAGACTTGATGTAAAAGTGATATTGGAGGGTGACTTTGACATGCTTGAGATTATTTTGATGCCATAATGTTCCCGTAAATAATCCCAGGAAAAAGGTTGTGTGTTATTGGCCCTTTGGATGCTCCAACTGTGGGGTGACAAAGTCAGGATAACTATTGTGTGATCTGTCACCTGCTCTGTGCCTGGACTAGACTCCTGAGCTCTAACTATTGACCAGGGAAGCATGTGGATGAGCGGTAATCATGCCTCTGTGGACACAAGTGCATCATGGGACAGGTGATGTGTGTGTAGGTTACTAACCAAACATCATCTGAGCACAACCCTGGGACATCACACGACACACACATACAAACGTCTACGACACAAACAGCTTTAATGAGTGTGTTTCCGCTCATCGCTGGTTTTCTTTCCACAAGCTAACTTTTTCCATTAATATGCACACACATCGAGGTGATTAGGTATTCTTGTGGGGACAGTCGCTGAGATAATGCATTCCCCAGCTCCTTATATTCACCATCACACCTATAAAGTCAGCTCTTAAGACAACTCTAACCTAAACTTCAACCCTAAAACCACAATTAACCCAGAAATGTCTCCTTGAAGGGGTGTGAGGAAGTGAGGAATTTGTTTCTATAATGTTCTCACTCCTAATGGCCTAAAAGTCTGCAAAAGTCAACAAAAAAGTACAAAACTGTGAAAAAGTTGAGATTGTTTTACCAGCAGTAGCTTCATTAGCTAATCCTGCTAGCAGCACGGCTCTACAGACGGCAGCACTTGGATCCAGACAAAGATGGATAAACATGACTCATGATCCCCAGAGGATGAACCCTTATGACTTTGGTGAAGCCCTGACTGTATTTTTAGTACCACCACAAGGCAGATTTTGGGGTTAGAAGCAGAGTGGCCTAACCTACAAAAAATCCGAACTGATTTTTATGTAATTTCTGTAATATTTTAGATTTTAGTGGCAAAATGGTCTAACCCTCAATTCAAATATAGCACTAAAGTGGCGCTTGGAATGTTAGACCATTCTTGAAAGCACAAAACTTTAAACCCCACCTCTAGAAGAGGTGATCACTCTGCTCCAAAGCCTTCACATGAAAAAGATTCTAAAAGGTGAATGTGAAAGTACCTTTAACGGCCAGCAGAGGGCAACTACTCTAGTTTCATACTGGACTCTGATTGTATGGAACTCTATCAGAAGATAAACCTACTTTTCACTTTATTTGCTACCTCGGTAAACATTTTTCTAATGGATTTATGGTCTCTATGGCAAGCTTAAAGGCTTTTTGAATACAGTATGATGTTCATTTTGTACATTATGGTCCCATTTAGAGTAAAACAGACAATAAAGAAGGGTATGCTTTGGGACATGGCTCCCTTGTGATTGACAAGTCACTGCTGTCGCTGTTATGAACCCATTTTTTCTCCAGAACTCCAAAAAGTAGGTCAGACCACTCTGCTTCTAAACCCTTCAATTGTTGGGTGAATTGTTATTGACTCTGGTCCACATTTCTATGTCCCCTTCAGGATCATTTGTTAAAGTGACTGTCATAATTTCTACTCTGATTTATGATCAAATACCTGCAAAACTTAAGGCCAGTATCACCATGGTAACAAAATAAACTCATGTTATCATCGGTGTTATCACGTGGGCCATAAATAACATGTATATAGACTCTTGCTAACGTGCTGTTTGTACGGACCCATTTCAAACATGCTAAACTTGTTGACTGAGGACATTAAAGGTGTCGGGACAAACTGCCTCTAAGTCCATAAAAGAGCTGTTGTAATGTCAGCTTTAGGTACATACAGCTGTTATACTGAGCCCTATTTATGACTGTGTTCCTTTGTATTTTGTAGAAATTGTGGCTTTCAAAGTATGCTGGATTAGCTATTAGCAGTAATCACTGCATTCCTGTTACTGAGGGGAAAATGCGTTGATTTCCCCCTGATAAATATCCAAGTCTATGACACACCATATGTCATTCTGTAATTTGCATTGTCTTTAAAATTCAGTCAGGAATAAATTATCAGGGACCACACTGAATATTTCATCCCCCACCTTGTCTTCATGCTAATCCTGTCCAACTAGGGCGTTAGTCTTAAAAATATTAGACATGCACGCCAAAAATTGGAAAATTGACACATGTTGCAGCTCCCATGACCTCAATGGAAATTCACAAACTAATGACAGTTTTAATATGAACTACTTTAAAGAGTCTCTGCCTCTTTGGGAGAAGATGTCTTGCTGGTGTTGTCAAGTGGCAGACTAGAGATGTAAATAAGATACAACAGCAAAACACAAACAGCACCGTTTTCCATCAAAAATGTGGAATTAAACCAAACAGCTAACATAATTTATGGAAATCGACTATTTCAATCCTTGGATATTTCAATGCCAGGACCAGACTCTTACAAAAAAACAACAACTGGTGGCCCATTTACTAAAGAGGCCACCTGGTACTAATATGAGTAAAATGGATGTGGATTTGTTACGATCGTTTCTGATGCATCAGATTTGACAGAGTTTTAATAACTCTTGTGTTTTTGGAGGCAATTTACTGTCTAATTTACAGCTTTGATTAAGGCTGGAGTTAAAATGTCTGTTTTTATCTCAGTCTGGACCCAAGATTGTTTATTTTGGCCTGACAGCTTTGCAAATGCTACTGCAAGCTCCAATCCTTGATTAAACCCCTAAAAGCTCATCTGTTTATCAAGATTACGTCAATGTTTTTCAATAAATGATCCCTTACTGCCTTAAAATGGCATACATGTAAAACTACACTGTTGCTTCTTCTACAGTGGGAGTATCTATGAAGTCTTTGCCTCATTCTCCACCTACCCCTCCACTGTTTGCTGCAGATCAAGCACACCTGCTCACCCATGGCTCTGCTCAAACACTGTAAAAATGCTGCTTACTGCACAATAGCAAGGTGTAATATCGGTGTAAGTCAGCCAAACATGTTCAAACCGAAATGGGGATCAAGAATACTGAAAGTCTCACCCTGCAAGACAATTAATTCTTGTGTTTGAGACTTTACACTGCAGTTTCAAGTAGGAACTTTCATCCATGATGTGTCTTCCAGCATATAAAAAAAACACCATATTGAAAAGCTAACAAGGTGAAAAGCTTGACTTTTATTGAAAGGGGGGTTAAAGGACATTATAATGTGCCAACGATGCCAAAAAGATGGGCTGGGGGTCAGTGGCATTCGACCAAAATCGGATCGCTTTTGGATCTAATTTGGTTTAGCAGCATTTGCAAACAGCTAAAGTTCAGTTCTTAAAACTTTTTCTCACTTTTGCTCATCAATGGTTTCCAACTGAGTACACCAGTGATGACATCAATGTGCCGATAAATAAGTCTAAGGAAAGATAAAAGATTAAATAGGTAATTCTGGACCCTAACCCTTCCTCTAAATGCTGTACAGTATGTACCGAAGAAATCGATTCTTCTTTTGGGCTAAAGTCAGCACGTCTTACCTTCAGCGTATGCTCACTTTGATGGCCACAACTGCCATGACGAATTATGGGTTTTTATCCTCAGAAAACAAACCATCATGCAAGTATCCTCGCGCCAAATTCGACCAAGAATCAGTGTGACATCTCATTTCTGCAATTATCTAACAAAATCCAAAGTTCAGAATGAGGCCACTGAAACAAAATGCCGCAAAATATGAGGTGAAATCCATGTGCATTATCATCGCCAGCTGATAGACGCATTCCTTAGGGGAGCATCTACTGTAGGGCCATCTACGATGAGTTATAGGGGCCATTATGGCTGTGGAAATTGCCATAAATCTGGAAAGCAATAGAGATCAGGGCAAACATCTTTTATGAGAGACAGATGAACAGGGAAAAGAAAGCATTTCCTGGCATGAAGCAAAAAGCCAAAGTCATCAGGGAGACACATGATAGGACGGAGAGCATTGTTGCTTCACATATTTGTGGCAGTTGTGTATCATTTATGCTTCAAAGTACATGCTAGGCTTTAATCCCAGAAACTCCAAAGGGGGATGTGGGTCAGCTCTTTGGCAAACAATACATTTCGTAAAGCTCACCCAAAAAAGACGGTCTGTTTGATTCAATAGCGTTCAGGTTCAAGGATGAAAAGTTGGAGACCAAAGGTTGGTCAGAAAAGTCCGATCCAGCTGCCTCAGCAATGCCGACCTCTCCAAGGTTCCACCCGAGATGACCAAAAATGTTTGTTCTCTCTTCCACTCCGGGAACACACAGACCTTTTCACTTGATTTCACAGTCATGAAAAAGTGCTGCATGTTCCCCGAGCAGGGATCTCACATCATTACCGCTTAAAGTTTTCAAGGTGACGCAAAGTTTCTTTCCAGCTGGACCATCGAATTTAATCTTTTTTAAAAAAAATAATTTTATTGCCTTGTGTGATTTTCCAGAGAGAACGTTGGCAATGTCCCGCTTCTTAAACAATGTGTTTGAAACCAGTCTGCGGCTTTCCCCTCATATGGTTTTCTCTTCGATTTCTGAAGGTCTGAAATGAGTTTGGGAGCAAGATGATGCTCGGCCGTCACTTTCGATCAGTCTGGTGATAAATCAGCAGCTCAGCTGACATGAGCCGTCTTCGAAAGAATTGTACCGGTGCTGATTTACCTTCTGCTCCGACACTGAGACGCATGTCAGTCGTAGAATATAAAATGGGGAGTGCAGTCGAAATGGCAAATCTCTTCTCATCAGCAGAACTGTGACACTGAACTCATCTGCATAATGCTCATCAAGAAGCTAAGAAGCCATGCAAATGGATGATAATGTTTCAGCTGGGTGCCTGTCATCATGCACCGTTTATCTTCTGTGGGGGCAGAGAGGTAATTAATTAGAGCATCATTCAAAAAAAAAAAAACTCTGCCGACTGAGAAAAGGATGCAAAGTTCAATTGGAGACGTTTGTGGCTCTGGTGAAATGGGTCGCTTACTGTCCATGCATATAAGACAGGTAAAATAAGTAGCAGAGTGTGTAATGTTTTTAAGAAATGTGAGGTTTGAACAGCATTTTCCAGTAGCAAACTATTAAATTGTATTGGAACTGGGGGACCACTGCTTATCAAGCAGATTTCAGCTACTAGCTAGATTTGAGAAAGTTGCGCGAGCTAATATTGTACACTTACAATGCTGATAAATATGATCTGCATTTAACTTTGAACAAAATCTATAAAGTAGTTAAAGAACTGTGTTTAAATCTGGAGACTCTGGTGGCCACTCCATTATCTGAAGTCCACCGTCTTTTTTTGTTTCTCTATGGTATGTTTGGCAGAGCCTGGAGGTATATTTTGGGTCATTGTAGGTGGTTTCCACTGCAGAAATTCAATGCAGGAGCAAAGTGGTGCTGTGATTGTCACTTTTAGCCTTACTGTTTCTATTGTGGTGTAGGATCTGACAACTCTGAGTGTGCCAAAACAATAGGAAGCTGTATTTACTAAACATAATGTACGGTAGTCTGGTCAAAAGGTCAAGGAAAGTGTTGAAAATTAAACAATACAGGAAAAACAACTTCAATGTTGGCCCATAGCTGCTCAAAAATGGCACATTTTGGCAGCACAACTTCACCTCTTTCTCTAGACGAGGTACAATCTTGCCTCTTTATATATGGTACTAAATTCACATCTTCATCACACCAATCCTACCACCAAACAGCATGGCGATCTACTCTATATGCTCTCAAAACTGCAAAAAAACCATCACTTTACACACGACAAACTCTTTGGCATTTAAATGCCCCACTTAGCGCCAAGCATCTTAATTGCCAGCTGTATTAATGCCTTTTACTACAAAAGAAACACTCGTGAATAAAGCAAAACCCCTCCACTTGGTCTAGCCCAGTGATGTCACTCTGACATCACCAGTACTATAAATCCAGGAAGTGCTGGGCAGCCCATCCCAAACACCAGTCCTGTATGGTGAGTATGAACAAAGGAACAAACATTTAAACCACATTTGACCTGTAGCTTAATACAGGATAAGTGAAACTAATTAATTCCAGTGTGTTTGCTGGAAATGTACTATATAATGGGTGTAAACTACAACATTATACGAACACAAAGAAACTTTAGATAGTGTGCGCTGCAATGTTGTATGAGCATGGTCAAATTTAAGCAAAGTGAGAGCAGGAAATGTTGGTTTGTTGTCGTTTTTGAGTTAAGCCAATTAGAGTTTGCCTTCTCCAAGTTTTACTCATCAGCAATGAGACCCACACAGCAGCTTTTTTTAGAAGCATCAACCGTTTTTCTCCCCTTAAAAAGGCACAGTGATGGTGCTTGCAGCTGGAACCCGCATAAAGGTTTGGGCTGCAGTGGAAAACAACTTATTGTTGCTATAGGATAAACCCCTGACCAACAAGGTGTAGACCAATGAGCGCTGTGCATGTTACATTGTGGTGATCCTTTGATCCAGGATGGTATTTACCGTTGGTATGCATGGTGGATTCTATGTTGAAGATGGTGATCTTAGAGAGGAAAACACTGCTACATGAAGAGGACATTGTATCGGCAGAAAAATGGCGCTCGTTGTCCTTTCTGAATTAAACCATCAGTAACGAGACCCACACGGCAGTATTTTTAGAAGTAACAACCATTTTTCTCCCCTTAGCGGCCTTGAAAGATGTTCTGTTAGGGTGGTTCTTGCAGATGAAACATGTAGAAAAATTTGGGCTGCCCTAAAACAGCTAGCAGCAGAAAACAGCCTTTTGTTGCTGTAGGAGGAACCCCTATAGATCAAACGGTGCTCTGCATGGGGCATTGTGGTAATCCTTTGGTCCAGGGTGCTCGTTACCAACTCCTTGATGAAAAAGTCCATCTCATAATGTCTTTTTTTTGACAACATCACACAATGTTGATCCAGCAGCTTACTCAACAACCTGAAAAACCCTCCATGACGAACTGAAGATGTCAAAATTGAAGTCATGAGTATCTCGTTCCAGTCTTCAGTGTTCCACTGGCAGGGCTTCAAGGCCCAGGTGAGGCTCTTTTTCTTGTTTTGACACTTTAGTGATGGCTTTCTTCATGCGACTCGATGTGCCAAACTGGCAGCTCAGAGTCTTGAAACTGGTACTTTGACCGCTGTAATGCTGAGCTCAAAGCCGTTCTCCCGTTGGCCTGTCACACAAGCTCAGAAACTCCTTTTCTGATTGGGTTGCGGCTTTGGATCTGCTAGTCCTATTTCTGTCAGTTTTCCATGTGCTTTTCGTTGGAAGAAACTTGAAATCTCGGACACCTTGGCTTTCTTTGCCGTTCCTCTACAGGAAAGATCTGACTTTGTCATATAAGAACTGCCATCATTTAGTTGCACATTGGTTCTCCATTCTCCAAAGTGGTTGCTGTGGCTCTCTTGGATGCCATAATGACGGGTCAGACTCTGCATTTTACTGATGCCAAAATGACTGTTGTGTGGTTTTTCATTGAACTGCTTGCATATAAAAAAACTGGAAAGACTGGGGTGCTTGGAAGCTTTTGTCCTACTGTATATATGATGGCCTGCATATGTTACAAGACAGCAGACAAAAAGGGAAATGAGGCTCACAGTAAAGTAGTCAAAAGTCATGTTATTGTGTTTTCTTAGCTGACTTACAGCTGCTAATAAAGGTTGTTGCTAGAGGTACGGACCCGTACCCGTAGCCTGTGGACTACGGATACGGCACTTTCCATTTGCCAATCAGATACGCCAGATCTGGTCACGTGACTCCCGGTAGACGCTAGTGGTACGGACCCGTAGCATCGGTACTACAGGTACGGACCCTGTTTGACCTGACCCTAACACTAACCTTAACCCTAACCTTTGCTTACCTTTCAACAGTTTGCAGTGGTTAGCAGCTTCTTGACTCGGAGACTCGCGTACGGGTCCGTATCTGTCTGGCAAATGGAAAGCGCCGTATCCGTAGGCCACAGGCTACGGGTACGGGTTCGTATCTGTAGACACTACCGCTAATAAAACTACAAGAATTGCCAGCCCCCATGTTCTAGGGGACTGAAGAAACTAGCAAACACTGGGCAAAATGCACAACAGGAATTTGGGTGAATCATCCGGTTTATCGTTCAAATTTAATAGAAACACAGAATGCCATAAAGTCATCTCTAAAGCAGCAGAAACATCTCAGTAATTTCCTATTTCTCTAACCTGAGGCCGCTTCAGAAACAAGTTTCGCCGTCTTTCTTTGTCATTCTAATTTCCATATTTTTTCCGCTCGGCGCTGTCAAAGCTGCCAAAGTGCACTCGCAGCAGGAGAATGATTTATACTTTACTACAAACAGAAATTATTTTCCTCGTCTTCTTTTAGCTGCTCAGGAAATTGCTTTTTTTTTTTTTTTTTTTTTGTTCGAATGGATTGGGAGCATCAGCGTTGACCCTTACATTCATCTGCTGCGTTCAGACTCTCCTGGGATGCCGCGTTTATGCAGCAAGAAAGTGGTGTTTGTTGGGATAATATGCCAGAGTGTTTTAGTCTGGTGCTTAGTTCCACCGCAGAATGAGGACAGAGTATGTCAGTTATTTTTTCATTTTGAGTCATTGTCACTCTGGTTGTACTATTGAAGGCATCCTGACAGACTTTCTAAGAGAAAAGGCTTCCATTTGAGCTGGAAGGCAACCGCTCTCTGTCGCTCTCCTCTTGTGAGATTTATTCCCGTTGTCGCTGCTCTCTGCTGACACTGTGCAGACTCACATCTGTGTTTCCTCAAACATTTGCTGCATGGAGGGAAGCCATTAAACATAGCTCTGCCCACAAACTGCCCTGTTTTCAGGACCTAAGGTGATGCTGAAATGAAGGCTTTTATCTCCTCAGATGAATGTTTTTGAGGCTTAAAGCTCCTGGCAGGGCCGAATAGACGGTGTTTTTAGCTCTTTGGCTGCGACCACTTGCGTAAAGTGATGGATTTTTAGCAACTCAGAAAAGGGTATGGAGTGTATCAGCCATGTTTAAACATCAGTTTTTTTGGACAATATCAAGCAGTGATGGCAGGCTGAGAGCTGACTGTTGTTCAGATATGGCTGATGGCCCGCTCAGGTTTTTATTTCCTTCCTTCGTGTTTCAGACTTGTTTACTGTCCGGCTCCAGACGGGAAAGCCTCAAGGCAAAGTCCACTCATACAGCGAAAGAATGAGCAGAAATATGTGCCCACCTTTTATTTCTGCTCACTATGTGTGTGTTTGTGAGAGAAACCCTACCGCTGAATCATATGTGTGCATGCCTGTTTGCTTTTGTTACAGTACCTTAGGTGCATCATTGTGTTACATAAAGCCTGAATGTGTGTGTTTGTCTTCATCCAATACGGGATTTTGTGATTTGAATAACATGCTAATACTGATACAAATACGCATCTAAATATGTGTATTATTTGTGTTTTTTGTTCTTGCGGTACAATGGATGTTTTCTCATTAAAATGACAGATTCTATGCTGTAATTGTAGGTATGTACACAGACAGGTAACGGTGTCCATGTCCTCCATGTTGCTGAATTAGCTCTGACCTGTTGGGCTATGGACATGGAACATGTATGGGTGTCTGGGATGAAGACATAGGCATTGGAAGTCCTGTAGGGTTTGGATCTGGCTTGTTTGGATGCATTCCGCAGATGCACAATGATGAAATTTGTTGTTCACCTGGAGCCCTTTCTGATTTGTGGTGTTGTGTGCTCTGCGGAAGGAGGTTGCTGACAGTGGGAAGTGCTGTTGCCATGGAAAGGTGTACCTGGTTTTCAATAATGCTGAGGTGGGTCGTACGTAACGTCTACGTAAATGCCAGGAGCCAAGGTTTCCCAACAGAACATTGTGTTGTATCAAGAGGATTGATTTATAGTTCAAAGTATAGTTCAGGATGAAGAGGTCTTCGACAATGTCTGAGCGTTGAATCAGTAAGGTTGTGTAATAGTTGTGTTCAAGGTCTTCAAGTTTTTTTGTTCTATGCCAGACCATAGATGGCAGAAACTTGTCGACCTTACATTTACTATTGCAACAATGCATCACCAGTAGGGTAAAACTAACCTGTCCCACGACGGTCTAAACTCTGCTTCGCAATGGTAAGATGAGCCGACAGAGATGGATCAGAAAAACTACATCGCTATGAATGCTTGGCCACCTCAAGCCAGTTATCCCTGCGGTGACTTTTCTGATGCTCCCTGCTTAGAACTCAAAAGGTCAGAAGGAATGAGATTTAGGTCAGGGCTCTAGGAGGGATGTTGATCACTTTTTTTTTTTTTTTGGCTGATTTCTTTAAGCTGGCATTGGTCTCTGTAGACTTAAGAGTGCATGTTTCTATCAGTAGACTGTCTTTCCTACCTCCATGCTTTACTGTCTCATCGGTGCAGTCTGGTTGGAGTTCTTCTCTTGGTTTTCTCCACGCAAACTTTCAACTAAACTTTGGACTAATCATCATAAACACCTTTCTCCACCTTTCTTTCACAAGTCTAATCCTATATGTCGTATTCTCTTGAGCCTCTGAATGGTTTCTGATGTAACCGTACTCATAATACCATTTCAAATGATCTGTGAACTTGGCTGTAAATTCTTGTTGGTATCTGACGTATCTTTCATCTCCCGTCTGAACAGTGACTTTGTTGCAAATCTGATGAATCCAGTGGCTTTCATTGTGGAAGCAAATGGTGTTTTGATCTTATCTGATCTTATCTTTTAGCTCCTTTCGGTTGTCATGAGGTCAGTAGGCCTTCAGTTTGCACCAATGCCCGCTTGCAGAATAGCTACAGGTGTAGTTCATCACATTAACAGCAGACTTATTCCACTCATCTTGCTGAACTTGTCCTAATATTTTTTTGCTGCCATTCTCAGAGGTATATCTGTCCGTTCTCAAGAGACAAATATTTGTTTGGAGATGTTTTTATGGATCAGATACCAGTTTATCTTGCATTTAATAACCTCTTGTGAGTTTGCTGATGGTTTAATTATCCAGACACCTCATGGGGCCGTTCTTTATAACCCACATCTACTCTGATGTGCTTGTTTTGCAGCTCCGCATCGGGACTATATATGGAAATTTGCTTGCAAGTTATGTAAGAGCAACTCGGAGTGACTGGTTTACAGCGCTGACCTGCCACTGTCATCCAGCAGAAGTTTCATTGTGTGTTGTTTGATGAGGGAGTGACAGCCTCAGACATCTTTAACCTTGTTTTCATGCTCCCGGGAGAATGAAGCAACCTGGAAAGTTCTTGGTGGTTGTGAGACCAGTGCTGACCATGAAAGGATAAATCCAGTTCATCACAGCTTGGATTTTATTTTCATAGTTTCATCGGTAATAATAACATTGTACTCATGAGTGTGGGAGCATCGCTGAAAAGCAGTTAAACAAGGCAAAGAACATGAGCTGTCAGGCGATCAGACACATTGTTAACAAACCCTAGGTAACTAAGTGCTTTTAATGCCTAATACTAGTGAAACGTCAATAAAAGTGTCACATGAGGCACTGCAGAATGCTCTTATAGGGGTTTTTCTGGATGGAATGCATTTTGTCATTTAACTCGGAGGGCTTGTTGATCAAAGCTCCACAGATTTGGACACCGCTGTCATATTGGTTCCACTTAGCGGTACGCATATTTGTCCGGAACTGCTCGGCACAGGATGTTCACTTTTAACATGAGGCTTCTGTTTGGTGAATCTTGTGATCCAAACAATCACTGTCAGTCTATTTTTGTCAGCGCACTTGTACCCTTTGGAACAGAAATGCTACATTATGGCCATTGTTGTTGATCCTCTGTTAGGGTTAGCTTTGAAACTCTGTCCTTTTTTTTAAGATTGTACGATGAGGTCTGTTTCTCTGTGTTGGCCCTGGTGGATTAACCAGGATGCACCCTGCTGTTTGCCCTGTGTTGGCTTCGATGGATGAAGTAGACAGGATAACCGTGCCCTCAGTGTTGACAAAAAGAAGGAACGGCAGCATTACTGGGCAGTTCTAAAGCTGAAACACACTGCTGGCCTTAATAGTTAATCCAAGCTAATTATGAATGTGCTGCACTTGTCTTAATGGACATTTCTACTTGATTTATTTCATACTTAATGGCGTACAGGTATGAGACTTTTATCATTGACATTTGCAGTATTTGCAAGCCTTATAGGAGCAATGAGATACTTCTAAATGTTGGCATTATTCTAAACAATGATAAAAAAGTCATTCGCGACTTTGTGTTGTATTCTCTATAGTGGAAAAACCTATTAAACCAAAGTTGATACTCATCCATGAATTTTTGTTTGCTTGCACCCTTATTCCCAAGGAAATAGATTTAAATCCAAAGTTTGACTCTGGGATACTGAGGCCATTGGTTGTTCCAACACACAGTGTCTGAACAACAGCATGGACGGCATCAAACAACCAACTGCACTATAATGGAAATAATAATTGTGGGGCCACAGAACAGACATCACAAGTTGTTAGCGCATGTTAGCCACATATCTAACATATAGAGTTAACCCTTTGGTGCACAACATGGGTCAAAAGTGGCCCATATTCAAAGGAAAATGGGTATCTCTTGACCCATGTTGTGCATTATGTTTGAAAAAAGCTGGATTTAAAGGTTGTCTTTTGTCATCATTGGTAAAAGAAGTGTCTGTTCACTGGTCTCGCTGTCTGACCATTGTTCCTTAAAGCCACACCTGACTCAGGTGTTCATTAACTCACTGGTCAAGATTTTGTCACCAGTTGAACAGCTGAACACCCATTTCCCAATCAGAACAGCTGAAATTAGATTTTTTTTTAATATCAGAAAAGAAGACCATGTGTATGCTGCATTTCTATTTTTCTTCAGTGTCTTTTTAGAGACCCTTCCATCTAAAAGTCCACTATTATATGGAAAACACTGATTAACTGGTGTGAAAGTAATGCTTCATAAACTTTCATCTAGACAACAGCTCTCCCAGCTGGACTTGCTTAGCCTCTCTGGGACTCACACACATCCAGAGACAGCCTTTCAATTATGGCAGCTCTGATCTGACCACAAGGGATGGACAAAGGGAAGTGGAGGGGAGAGTGGGAGTGGAACACTTCACAGGAAGCTCCTCTTAGATGATGCATTCTGCTCCTCCTGACACAATGTCTGTTCCATTTCCACCAGTTTCTAGCTGTACCATGACAGCTCTGTTGTAGTCCAGATACTATAGATGTTCATTGTTTAGGTGCACAGTTAGACAGCTGAGTGGTACTGACAAGTTGTGACCAGCTTGGCTGTGAAACACACTTTCAAAAAAGTTCAGGTGTCAGAAAGCCTGAGGGACTTCATGCTGGGGATGTGTGAGTATAACTCGAGTGCAGTGATGGGTAAAGACACCTGAAATGTGTGGGATATCTTCTGTAAGCTTTTCTAGGAATGCACATTTAGGTTTCTGCTTGGAAACCGTGTTTGGAAATGCTACAGTAAAAGAACGGTGGAGTTATGTGACGATCGGGCAACATTATTCAAAAACGGACAAATAGATTGGGATGAAATTGTCAGGGAAGGTGAGAAATGACACAAGGACCAAGTGATTATTAGCATGATTGTGATCCTACTACAAATCCAACACTGCGGACTTTTAGGGACTTATGTCGGAAGTGATGCAAGGAACAACTGATTCAATTCTGGGGGTGTTTCTGAGTCTCATCAATTCCCACCGCCTGCTACATATTTAGGTCACGTGATTCAGTATCCGTACATATGAAGGAAACACACGGCTGTGCTCAGTGCAAGGTCATTTTGTTTGTGGGTACATCTATGTTAAATGACCTCATTCTACAGTGACGTAATTTCTGCCACAAATTTTATATTAAAGATCAGGAATGATAGGACTGAGCAGACTTGGTGGAGTACTGCGCTCTCTGAATGCTTTTCTTGTTATTTTCTGTTTTGTTTGTCCATGAAAATAGTAAGTGTAGGGAACATATATTCTGGAAAAGTACAATATAATAAATACCATTAAAAAGCAAACGCGCAATGTCAAAAAGAACATATAATGTACAGATTAAATGCATCGTGCGGAGAGAAGAAGTCACGCGTTTTGTGCCCCATCCTGACTGACAAGTGGTTTCCTCTGTCTCTGATTAGCTGTTTGTGCCGTGGGGGTGATGGGACGCTCAGAGGGGCGTTGGGGGTGGATTCCCCCCCAGGACAAGCAGCCACCATCTGCTGGTAAGGTGACACCGCTGTTGGGGGCCGAGCGTCCAGCTGGGAGGACACTGGAGAGCAGAGCAGCAGACACAGGAGCTGAAAGCCATTAGACTTTGGCAATAAAACCCACAGCTCCTCCAGCACTGCAAATCACAGGATAATTGAAAGGTTAATTACTGCAAGGGTTTTATTGTTGGTAGTTTATTTTCAATTAGCTGCTTAATTACAGGTTTGGCTAGGCAAGGCTGAATCAGATGAAGCTGAGTTGGATTTGCTAAACAAAAATTCCTGCTATTTATATCCTGACAGCAACAAAAATTTATACTAATATATAAAATCTTTGAATTTATTTCCATGCATGAAAAGTGCTCGTCTTTTTAGGGCGTTTCGACACATTTCTTGCTGCTTCTTGCTTGTGTCTGGTCCTTCCTGGAGTGTGAGAAACTGGAGCCATGTGCATCTTTCCCGGGAATTCATTACTGCAGACGCTGAGGCTAAAAGGTCTCCACTATAGCTGCTATAAATCAGCGCCGTGCAAACCAAATATCTGAGTGAAATTGAATGAAAAACCTCTGCGGTCGCTTATTTCTGGGAGGTGATAAACGTGCATCACAACATAAACGCCGAGATAAATCAGCAAACCCCAGCTGTGTTGCTCGGTAATGGGTTTATCGTACTTCAGAATTAGTGCGTTGTATATTCCAGAGAAAATAACATTCTTTAACAGCTGACTGTGGATTTTTTATCACTTGATTTGCTGTGATTTTACTCTACTAGTGTGTACTTACAGCTATATATGTTGATGGTTTTGGGATGAATTTTCGGAAATGCACGTATTTTCTTGAGACCAGTAACTTTTGTAAAGCTTGTGAAACCACAGTGCATTCTTTTCATTTTCAGATTGCTAAAAATGTCCTTTTCTGTCGGTATTTTAGAGCGTATGTCTGCAGGGAGTTTTAAAATGCATCAGCAGAAACACTTTAACCTGAAATACTAAGTACTTTAGCATGTTCTGTAGGAAAACATTCACTAATATGAATGGTTCAGGCTGCAGCTAAATTTGACAGTTTTGGGGGGTAAAACTATCTCCAGTAACTCTCTAATACAGAAGCAGTCTTTACTTTATATATATATAAAAAAAGGGGCACCAAAATAAACCTGAATACTTTAACGCCATCATCCACACACACACTGAAAATGTGCACCAAATCCGACAAGCACAGTTCCTACAGCTGCCTGCACAAACAGAGTAGTTGACATTTCTGCAGCTTTTGTTTTGGATGCAAAGACGAAGACGCATGACAAACTCAAATCTCATCTGTCATGCAAGGAGGCAGATGCCAGCATGCATATGCAGGTTTCTGAGGAGGCAGGTGCTGCAGAGAACTGCTTTTATTATCTGTGGTGCATGTCTTGGTTATGTACAGCCGGTTGACGTATACAGCACTTGTTGATTGTTGCTCTGCGCTTCGGTTCAGCATGCAGAGCAACCTGCTAGACTTTGGGCTCAATGTATGCAGCAGCAAGAGTGAAAGTGCCCTTATTCTGCTGCTATGTGGTCCAAACTTGGTGTGGTGTGTTATTTTGGCATTTTAGAGCTTAAGTCTGTTGGTGTTCTTGTATCTATCTGTAGAGTACAGCGGTCCATCGTGGGACCCTTACTACAAACAAAATTCAGGAAAGTAGCGACCTTTTTATATATTTTACGGCTTTATAAACCCTCCCCACACTCTTATGAACCTTTCCCACTTCATCAGGTGGTGCAGTATCTTCACCCTCATCCATAACTTAAAGGCGAAACTGGTGTCTTTATCCGAGTGAGGAACGAAGTTATGGAGAGTTGCTGGCGCTGCTTTTTCTTCTGGGCGAGAAGGTTTTTATAAACCAGCATGCTGAGAACTGCAACAAACGAAGCATCTGGTGTCCCATTCTTGAGCCGCTTGCTGAAGTTCTTTCGCCAGTCTGGTCATGGTTGCAATTAGATATACAATTTAAAAATCTGCGTTACAGTGAGACCGCATCAGAACCTTAGTATCCCCATGTAGCTGTTATGGTTACCAGAAAACACATTACTTTGAAAATACGCTACAGTTACTCCAAGCTAGTCCCGCTGCCTAAAGCAAAACAGACCTGAAACTTGATGTTGTTGTGATCAAGTTGGTCAAGTAGTCCTTTGGTGAAATTACCATAATGCCACAGTTACCCTCTGGTTTCCTCTAGAAGTGGCCTTCACGATACAAAAATTTAACTTCCAAGACGCCTATCTGTATTGTAAGCTAGTCTTTTCCTACCTGAAGCAAACTTCAGTCAAACTATTGGGTCTGAATGTTTCTGTTGTGGAAAACGTGGATTCTTGTAAACAGGCTCCATCTGTTTACCTTCATGAATTGTTCCAGAGATGTTCTACTTTGGTTCATTAGTTCGTTGAATGTTCCCAGATGGTGTCTACATAATCTTCCGTCAAAACTTTGTAAACACTGTCATGAAGCATTTTCTAATGTTTCCCTGAAATACCTTCACAGAAGATCAACATTCTATAAAAAGCACAGAGGAGGTGTTCTGGGAACTATTGTATATCTTTGAGCTGAAGAAATATTTCTATTTCGGGAATATATGGGAATCTTGCTTTGAACCTTCCCAGCATGTTTCCCCACATGTTGTTAATGGTTGTATGTGGTGAGAGAGATAAGGCAGACCTCTATCTAGAATCCTGTGTCTAGTATGTGAAACATACCGAGCTGTGGTCTGTGAGAAAAGCTGCATAGGATTACGTCTTCTGCATCTCTGATGTCTACACCCTGATGGTGTCATAGGAATGTAAGATTAGGCTTTGTGAGTCTCTCTGAGATTATGCTCAAAAAATCTAGTTTTTGGAATTAGTAAGGGTATTCACTGGGATTGTAAATTCTATTTCCTTTTCTGGATCTCCATTTTACTATATTTGTGTGGATGTGAAAATGAAATAAAAAATACAGCAACTGCTACTACTATTACTGCTAATACTACAACTATTATTAGCTACTACTATTACTGCTACTATTACTACTACTACTATTGCTATTATTTCTATTACTGTTATGACTATTACTATGATTATTAAGTTATTATTGCTGTTGTTGTACTATAATAGTATAAAATGAGCAACAAATTGTCTTACTTTGATATAGTTTTCACTTCAAATTCTATTCCCTTTATGGATCTCCATGTTAATATATATCATTTTAGATTATTATTATATATTAATATCTCATGTTTGTGCCATAAAATGGTCTTCTGTGGATATTGCTGTCTTATATAGCTTGGATAATTTAAAATACGCACATTTATAACGTCTCCAGTCACAGGGCTGTAATAGAGAGGGGTAGCTGCTGCTCTCCCTCTCCCTCTCTCACCCTTTCTCTCTCTCTCTCTCCTTTAGTCGCTCCACCAACTAGGAAGCGCACAGCCTCCACTCTGATCCGTGCGCACCGAGCGAGCGACCGACCCGCGAGCAGCTCTCCGTCTGAGCCCCGCTCTTTCTCTCCCTCCTTCCCTTCCTCATTCCTTTCTTTCTTCCTCTCTGTCTTTCTTTTCTCCGTGCTCGTTATTCGGTACCGGGATCCTCCTCGTTACAGATGTAGACGGTCAGCCGGAGCTCTCAGTTTTGGAGGGGGGGAGACTCTGTTGTCGCGCCTTTTGCGCCATGGAGGACCGCTGCTCCCCGGAAAACGAGAGGATGGAAGCGTGGCTGGACGACCACTTGGAGTTCACGCACTCCTACTTTATCAGGAAGGCTTCAAGGTAAAAAAAAAAAAAGAAAAAAAAAGGAACTGAGTGGATGGAGTTTGTAATGGGATCCTCTGCAAATAAACTCTTTTGTGTGCGCAGCCAATCAGGATCCCTTTGTTTGTACGGGCTGTTATTACAGGTGTCACTTTACCTGACAGGAAATGCTCTGATCATGTCATCATCTCCCGTGGAGGTGAATCTGTGAGGTTGTAGAAACCCTGCTCAGGTGCTTGTAGCTCACAGCTCAGCATTATTCCATGTCACTGTCTCAGAGTTGCACAGGGCATCTTTTCAATCATTAACTTTTACTGCTGCCGGTAATTCAGCTTTAATTCTCCAGGCTTACTCCTGAATGGCTCCTTGGTGATAATTATACAAGCCTTCCACAAGATCGTGCTTGTCCCATAAATGAAAGTCTCCTGTTATAGATGCAGCCCGGAGGGGGGAAAGGAGAAATTAGCCATTTAATTTGATGTGCAAACACACATTCCAAATCAGGCTTTTTCTTCCTGGGGCTGCAGCGGCTGTGTAAGGCTTTTTAACCTGTGCTGGAGCACTTCATCGGGACACTCGAGGGCTGTGTTTGTTTTAGTGACAAACCCCTTCAGATCCATTTAACCACTCAAAACCACCACGGTAACATCATCTAGCATCTCCATCCCGTCTCTGTCTTCCATAAACAGCATTGTCAGAGGGTGTTTTTTGAAGAAAATTCCCACCCTCTTCTACTAAAGTTGCTCGGCTCACATCAGCCATTTCTGTTGCCGTTCTGGTTGAGAGGCATTTCTTAGAGAGGTATTGATTCAGCCACACCTCCCCTGGATGCATTAGCTCTGTGGGGAGGCCGGCAACTCAATGGGAGATGGACTCAACTTGACTGGATCTCACACTCTAGCAGTCACTCAGATAGCAGCAGCAGCAGTGGCGTGGTTTCTCCCAGAAGTTTTATTTGCTTGAATCCGTGCCTCAGATGCCACTTCTCATCAGGTTTTGTCCTTCAGGTGAACAGAGCCGTGAAAAAGAGGATGAGTCGCGTGACCTTTGGCGTGTTTGAAAACTCGAGTGCATGCTTGAAACGTGTGTGGGTTGATGAGACAATGTGTCGACTGATCAGAGAGATTCTCGTCCAATTTGGTGTCCACACGCTAACATACACTGTGTCTGACACACGCCGGTATTTGATTTGTTCCACTTTCGACACGTTGATGGGTTGTGACACTCACACATCGGCGAAATGAAAAAAGTCCATCACACAGCCTTGGTATTATATAATGACAGAGATCATTGCGGTGTTTACTTAACGTAATTTCATGTCGGAAACTCGTGTGTCTTTCTTGAGTACAAATAGGCATGTTTATATCCACTGTAGCAAAATCCACCCGTTTATCCTTCTCTTTCAAGAACTTTTGGCATTTAATGCTCCATTTCCAATGCTTAAAGTTAGATCTTTAGCACACAAGTTGTACAGATCAATCAGTTACCTTCAACTCAAGCAAACAAAGCTCATTTTAACGTCTCAGAAGATTTTCTTGTGTTAAAGATTGCCCACAAGTTCAAGCTGACTGCCACTTGTTGTCCTAAAGATAAACCTTAAAGCACCGCCGAGTATCTACTGAAAGTATGCGTGACCCACTTTTCCTCACAGTAATGCGATGTTGTGTTCAGAAGGGATACAATATGCTTTCTCAGACTTTAAAGTTTTTTTCTGCTTAATTTGGTCTGTACCTCAAAGGGCTGCTTATGGGGCCTAATGTTAGTGAAATTAGCATGGACACTGTGCTTTAAGTGTGTCACTAGAAGAACTTCCTTATTGCGAAAGTATAACAACACCATCAGCCATCACTCACAGACTTGATCTACAATGCATAGTCAGATCTGTCTCCACAGCGTTGTGTTACCACTTAGAATGATCTGATTGCACCTCTTTATCATTTTTCTGCATTGTTTTTATTTTTGTCAGCAAATCACAATCACTTCTGGGCGGTGCTAAATCCAGGATGCAGCAATGGTGCACCTACAAATCAGTGACGGGGGAGTTCTGCTAGGTTGATGTCTACTGGGATTGCCATGACCTGGATGACTGAGAATCCACACAGATGTAATGTTATCAAGGTTTGAGTCGGTCATTATCACATCTGGCTTTAAAAAAAAATGGCAATACCCAAATTTCAAACTCAAAACTTCAAAACAGTTGTTCGCAAACCATCTTTACTACATAGACTATAGCATAACCATTGGATGTATTTGCTATTTTGTGCTTTCTTCTCATTGATAATATTCAGTTCAACCTACATATTTTCACTTAAAATCGTCAGTTTTAAACCAAACATGCAACAAGGAATAGTTTGCACTAGTTGGCACAGAATAAAGAGAAACACAAATTGACCAAATGGGTTTCAACAGACTTCGGTGAGTACGAAAAAGTCCATTTTAGTGTTTTAACTTTGTTGCTATTCTTTCTGCTGTTCTTCTCTACATGGAAATTGTTGCCGTCCAGCTTTGGTCATTTTTGGTGTATTTGGTGATGAATTTTTGCCACATAACGTGATGGAAAATCAGCGTAGTGCAAAGTTTGTGCTTGCCGTGCAATACTGAATCTACTGTTTTGGTGTGAAGGCTCCATAATCCTGACCTCAGCAAAGCCTTTGTGTCATGGAAAAGCCTGTAAGCTTTGTAGAAGGTTTCTGAGTCATTTTATTGGACTGAAATGCAATAACGCCCTCTGTATTTCTAAATAACTCTATTATATTTTCATGACTGATTGGAGCACGGTGGCCAGCGTTTCTCATTCTGGTTAAATGCATACCATAATAGAAATATGAACGTACTGAACACAGCACACATTAGATTGGCGTCGTAATGATAATTGTGTTACTTGAAATTCTATCTAACTGTTCCCACATTCAGACACCAATTGGTGTTTGAGGAAAATTGGATGATGGCAAAAATGTCATCAACTTTGTAATGCTCTGCCCCAAATAAGTCAACTGAATTATTCAAAAATTGGAGTTGAATTCTCATCATTACCTTGGAATGAGACAAGTTCATTTTTTACTAAAGGGATGGATGGATGGATGTCTTTGTCTTTTAAGGTCTACCTTCAGTATAAAGTATCTTGGTTTTTGACAGATATCTGTTTAGGTTTTGGCACAGGAACAGATAGGAATTTGTGTTCTCTAATGATTTTAGGGATTGTTCAGCAGCTCTAGTGATTGTCTACCTGCCAAACACTGTGATGTCTTGTGTCTTTACTTTTTAACGTCAATGTGAACTCTGTTTTTTCTGCCAAGAATAAGAAATCTATCTATAGTACGTACATCATTTGACTAAAACATTGTAACCATTATCTTGTAATGTTGGTAGATACAAGATCAAGGATATCTTAGATGACAAGTGAAGAGATGATTTTCCTGGTCAGTGAGTTGGACGTGGTGGAAATGTGCAGGTGTGACTTTAACACGGGCCAAATGGTCATGGCCAGATGATTGGGTCTTTAAATGGCCAGGCTTGTAGGGTGCTCCCTGTGAGCTTGGTCCATGAATGGACAAACCATTAACCAGGAACAGTGTGTTGAGGAATGTGCTGGTTCAAATCTGATTCAAAGCAGCTCCAGCTTGCAAAGTTGCAAAGATCTGCTTGTAGGTACCTCAGGTCCAGGCTTCAGAGATTCAGAGCTGCAGAACGGTTACTGTGTCGAAGGGACTGAAGCGCTTTCTTTTCCGTTTCAACAGGGAGATGGTGAATGCCTGGTTCGCTGAGCGCGTCCACACCATCCAGCCATCCAAAGAAAACCCTCCACAACAGCGCGGCCACCAGTCCTCTGCAGATCTCGCCCCTCCCTCCGCCTCCACCATCCTCCCACCCACCCTCAGCCTCCTGGACAACCGTTGCCCCTCCCCGGCCTCAGTCCCCAGCCCAGCCCCCGGCACCCCGACCCGCAAGATCTCTGCGTCGGAGTTCGACCGCCCGCTCAGGCCCATCGTGGTCAAAGACTCCGAGGGCTCCCTGACGTTCCTGAGCGACGCCGACCGTGAAACTGTCCCTCTCCGGGGCTCAGTGATGGGTGAGGGCGGCAACGGAGGCGGCAGTGTCAGCGGGGGTGACCGCTGCGCCAGACTGCTGGAGCTGGTGAAGGACGTGTCGAGTCATCTGGACGTGACAGCACTCTGCCACAAGATCTTCCTTCACATCAACGAGCTGATCGCCGCAGACCGCTACTCACTGTTTCTGGTAGGAATGGAAAGGCCTGCGGGTCAAACTATCATTCTGACTGAAGGTTTGCGATCAGCCAAAACAGGTGAAGGGAAGACTTCTTCACAAGGGCACTGGGAAACTTATTTTCTCTGCACATTAATCACCGTAATGATAGCAGGACCTCTAGCAAATTACAGTCCCAAAATAGTGAATGAAGTGCTTTTAGTAACAAACAAGTTTGCTGTCAAACATTTCCAGAGCATTTTCACAATAAGCTGCTCTAACTTTAGTATGTTATTCAATCCCATGAAGGAAGATCACTTGAAGTTGCCTAAATTACTGTGAAAGTGGTTGATCAATCCTAATTCAACAGTTCAATAAGTTGTGCTCATTTGCTTTATTTTTTGAGAGAATATAACCTGTTTGTCCACATTATTCTCAGGTGTTGGGTTTAAGGTAGAGAACTGGCAAGACTTTCTGTTTTTCCCTGCTTCCAGTCATTAGTCTGAGCCAAATCCTGGTTGTAACTCTGTACTTAACACAAAACATGAGGTCATTTTGTGTTTTAGTCAGCCAGAATTCAGGAAATATGTTGCTGCACCGTCTCAGATTTTCTTCATAGTCGACTTATTTGTTACTTGGGATGGCAAGCTAAGTCTTGTGTAATAATTTGGTAGAATTGTGTGAATTTAATGTGTTCAGATGAAGGAATTTTTCTACTTTCACTATCCAAAAAGTCTAGGAAGCAATTTTGAAGGTTCAGTATATCCAGAAATGTACTTCCCACTGTCATGAAATTTGTTTAGAGCAGATTCAAATAACTAAATGGCCCTTAGGAATGAGAAAGGTCAAGATAAATCTTTACTGTCATTGACAAAATTTGAGTCTCATCCACATCGGTGCTAAAAAGAAACAAAAGTACGGACATGCAATTGTAAAAAAATAAAATAAACATTATATACAATTAGAAAAATATGGCTGTAGACTTTTAATTTGATCCAAAATCTTTCTATTCTATTTAAGGAAAACAAAATAAGTCAGTTTAATTACATTTTTGCTAAATCTCTTGGTGCAGATGTTGCTATTCTCGCTAGAGTGGAGTGGGGATATAGATTTTTATAAATGGAGGCAGCGCACTACACCAGCAAGTGATCAGTTAAAGGGATAGAATTTCTAACATTGTTATAATTTCCTGCTTAATGTCAGCTGTGTGATCGCTGTTTTTAACGTGTGGCTCCAGGTGGGCGAGGACAGCTCCAACAGGAAGTTCCTGGTCAGCCGGCTGTTTGATGTGGCCGAAGGCTCCACGCTGGAGGAATCGTCCAGCAGCAGCATCCGACTGGAGTGGAACAAAGGCATCGTGGGACACGTAGCCGCCACGGGACAACCGCTCAATATCAAGAACGCTTACGAGGTGAGGATTTTACGCTGTTGTTTTGAAGTGACTGGGGTCAGCTGAAGCCTGTAGTAAGCTGGTTTGCTCGTCCTTGCTTTGGGTGTGTTTGATGGTTCTTGCTGACAGAGCACAGACTTGAGAGGAACCAAAGAAGGGCAAATGGGTCAAAATGGTACTCTGGAGAGTTCCTCTTCACCACAGACACACACACATGTTACTCTCTTTCATTTTGTAGCTGCAGACTCTGATGACATTTTAACCCCGTAGAGTATCAACGCAGTGACCGAGGGAGCGATCAGGTTCCTCGTCCTCCTAAATCAATGAAAAGAGCAATCTGACTTTAAAATCTGTCACCAATGAAACTGAACATCACTGTAAAACAAGATTACACTGTAAAGGTATACGTCTATTTCAGGAGATGCTTTTATTTATTTCAATCGTGAGTAGGGCTGGGTGATAAATCGAATTAATTCGATTAATTTGCATTTTTAAAACCTGACGTTTGCTTCCGCCTCTCATCTCCTTCCACCAAAACAATCACACCCCCGTCATGGCGGACAGAACAGCAGACGAAGAGTTGGTCGTGAGAAAAGGGCCTCATGTTACATCGATTATATGGAAGTGGTTCGGCTTTGACAAGACTGACACAGAGCAAACTACAGTCATGTGCAAGGTTTGCAAAAGTACTGTGAAAACGAAGAGTAGCAGCACAACTAACCTCTTTCAGCACCTCCTGCAGAGGCATCCTAAAGAATGGGAAGAGTGCTGGCAGCTACGGGAGTGCGGCATGGCTAGCACTAGCCATAGCTAACAGACCGCAAAGAAACAACGAAAATCCATTAAAATCGTAATCGTCCAAGATGACTAAAAAAATTGAGATTTTATTTTTTGGCCATATCGCCCAGCCCTAATCGTGAGTTAATATTGCTGTTTTCAGGAAGTGTTTAGGCCGCAGTAGAGTGGCATAAAGTCCTGACACAGCTTGATATATTATGACTGGCACATCTAAAATCTTGTAAAACCCATGTAACTGTCATTTTAATAGATGTATGTTACAAGCCACAGCTAGGACCAGCAGCAGTGCACAGCCTCCTGTGGTTTTGTCTAAATGTGTAATGAATAATCAATGCAGTTGACCAAAATCAATGACTAAATTTGTGGCCAGTTAAATTAGTTGGTGACGTCATTGCATGTTTATTTTGTGCTGACCTGTAACGCTCTGACATGAAAGCATGAAGGTGTGCCACTACCTGACATAAGTCGCTGTGCATCGAGGAAGATATTGGTGAACTCCAGTAACAGTGGGGCAGTTTGGTTAGAAAGTCCACCAGCGACATCGAACATTCATGACTCCACCAAGTCAACACCATTAGCCCCAACACAGTGCGTCCGGTTAGCACCTCATCCTTGATGTCCAATCTGAACGCTGCCTTCAGTCTGTTGCTGACCCGGCTGGTCCCCCGTCATAAAAGACACTCGGCTGCAGTAGGGCAACAGCAATCGAACTGTCCAAACATCCATAAAGTTTTTACTGGCCCTCTTTGTGTAAATAAGAGGTACTGGGTAGCTCTGCAATTTGAAATGACAACTACTTGTTCCCCGAGCGAAGCAGTTCAAGTATCTCGGGATCTTGTTCAGGAGTGATGGGAAAATGAAGCGTGAGATGGAGAAGTGGATCGGTGTGACGTCAGCAGTAATGCGAGCGTTGTACGTGTGATTATGTTTGTCTATAACAATGGGGAGGCGTATTTTTTCATGTTAAACAGAGCAAGGCTAGCTGTTTCCCTCTGCTTCCAGTCTTTATGCTAAGCTAGGCTAACCATGTCCAGATGTGATGGATGGATAATCAAGCTTTTGGATTAAAAAAAAATCATATAGCAAGTGAAGCAATCCTGTAAAAGAGCTTATTAAGATAAAAACTCTTCAAAAAATCACCCCAGTTCTGTCTACTTTACAAATCCTCCTGTGATAGATAGAAAATGAGCCGGACAAACCGAATAAGCTGCTTCAACCTAAACATTTTTTCCCCTAATTTGTGGCTGCAGATTGAATTTCAGCCTCCTGACCTCTGCAGACGGAGATGCTGACCTTTAACTGCTCCGTCTGCTGCTGAGTTTTTGCTGCGTCCTGTTGTTCTGTCTGTCCGCCGCTTATAGGCTAACGACGGGGGGATTTGTGTCGGGATGAGATGGAATGCGCACCGTCGTTACTTCACTGTATGTGCACGTATGCGTGTGAGCGTAATATGCTTGTGCTTCTGGGAGCTTCGAAAAGAGTTACGAGTGTCTTCACCGAGAAGCAGATGCGTGTTATGTTAGCGTGTGGATGGAAGAGAACGAGCATGTGGCTGGAATTAAACCCATCTGTTTTCTATGTGTTCATATCAGTCTGACCTCAGTGTGTGTGTGTGTGTGTGTGTGTGTGAATAAAGCTTCATTTACACTGTCAAAATAGATTCTTTCAATGGATTCAGCAGGAACATCTAGTCTCGCTTTGTAAAACCTTTCAGGCTTAAAGTCTGTATGATTTCTATTCAAACTAAGTGTCGAGGCTTTGGACAGTGAAATTCCACAGCTCCACTTCTTCCAGTGTAAATCAGCCGATGAAGGATATTCTTTCATCAAGTGTCCTGTTCTTGATATTCTGTCTAGTTTCAAGTTGTTGGCAGCTGTTTGCACAAAGATCCTGAAAACACCGAAGTGAACTTAGAAACGACTTCATGAACCGGTGATGATTTCAACAATACAGCGAGTAAATGAAATATCTTTGACATTAGCTCAAATGTACGCACAAAAACAGAATTTTAAGAGTTTTTTGGTTTCTTAAAAAGCGCTTGGACAAAGACCTCAGCACTTCTTAGGGTGAAAAATAAAGGTTTTATGGTTGGTGGAGTAATGAAGGAGACAGAAATATTGACATTTTTGAACCAATTTCCCCCCATCATACAACTGTTTGGTATTGTTCTATCAAAGCAGGGCTGAACCATTGAAGACTATGTGTATGTATGAATGGATCTGCCAAAGTTCATGACTCTAAGCACATTATCTGTCAAATTGTAGCTCTTCAAATATTGGGACACTTCTTCAAAAGCTAAGTTTAATTTATGAGATTTTGAGTGAGTCGCTAGAATCCATGTTACATAAACATAAGCAAGAGACCAAATTAGTTTGGGTCATGTATTAAATATGGGCCATTCCATCTTAATTCACCACTTCTCGATGTATTCTATAATTCTTCCAGTTGGGGCACCATTGGAGTGGTTCTACCATCATCAGAGTTCACTGGATGAGGATCACTAAACAAAAAATCAGACCAGGGAAATCAGACTCATTTTCTTCTCCAGTTATGGAAAAGCAGCTTTATATAAGAATTAAGAAATCAGTTTACTAGAAAAAGCTGAAGGGAATCTGCTACTTAGATCCACATGAAGACACTGAATATGAGACTTAGTCAGTATACTAAGCAGCATTTTAAGCAAATATGGTGCCACGTTTGACAAAAAAAACATATAAAAGATAAAGTTTCTGCTGTGCTGCGTCCCTGAAATTTCTTTCATCACTGTCTGTACACTTCATGAAACGCACAAAAGCAGCCTTAGCGACTGGCATCATTCGTTTTGTGTGTGAGAGAGATTTCCTGCTGCGTACCTTCCTCCTTTGATAGCTCTGTCATCTGGTTGCCTGCCAACCGCAAGATGATGATGATGATGATGATGATGATGCGACTGTGGGAGGAGGGGGAGAGAGAGGAGGGAGACGGGTGAGAAAACGACAAATAGAGAACATAAGTGACTGACGGGATGGTCCACCTGCGTCCAATTAGCTTGCTGTGTGTGCGTCTTCTAAGTGATTGCACTTGAGGGTTTAAGTGTGGTTTGTGTGTGTGTGAATGTGTGTAATGAAGTAAAAAGTATGTGTGTGTGCTCTCGGCTTGCAGGTGAGCTTCAGTGTGTGTGGGAGTGTGTTAGTCACCTTGTTGGTGCACAATTCTGTTTGTGCAAATCAATGTCGGTGTGTCACGCTGTGAATTAACGACCTCGTTAAATGCAGTGTTACTCATTTTATTTCAGGTTCCACATTCAGCCCAATTTGATCTTAAGCAGGCCGGAGCAGTAAAATCAGAGCATAATAACCTAAAAATAACCGCAACAACTCCAATTTTTTCCTTTGTTTTAGTACAAAAATGTACACATTTAAGAAATTATCTTATTACAAAATGTCATGAACAACATTTAGTCACAGATATCTGGAAATGAACAATATAGCATTTACTTTCTGATCAAAATGACAAAAGTCAGACAAAAAAGACAAAAACAAGGCAGAATATTATAAAAATAAAACACAAAACAACAAAAACGAGACATAAAATTACCAAAAATTACACAAACGACATGAAGCAAAAGCAAAAAGGGACAGAAACAAAGCAACAAAAAACAGTGAGACGCAAAAAAGGCACAAAATTACAAAAACGAGACAAAAGTGAGAAACTAAATGACAAAAAATGAGACAAACATCACGAAACCAAACAAAAGAGGCAAAACTCACAAAGCGACCAAAAAAACATGAGACAAACGACAAAAAAGAGACAAAAAATGACAAAAGGGGGACAAAAAACTAGACAAACGAGGCAAAAAATTGACAGTTACAAAGTGACAAAAAAGACAAAATGTGCACAAAACAACAAAAATGAGATAAAAAATGATGAAAATGAGACAAAACGACAAATGAGACAAAGTGAAACAAAGCAAAAAGACGCAGATTACAATGCGACCAAAAAATGAGACAAACGACAAAAATGAGACAAAAAAATTACAAAACTGAGATGAAAATGACAAAAGCGAGAAACGAAATGAGACAAATTACACAAAACAAAACAAAAAAGCGACAAAAAGCGAGACAAAAGTTACAATGTGACAACAAAATGAGACGAATGACAAAAATGAGACAAAAAATGATAAATGAGATTAAAAATGACAAAAGTGAGAAGCAAAATGAGACAAATGACACAAAACAAAAAAGTGACAAAGCGAGACAAAAAAGTTACAATGTGACAACAAAATGAGATGAATGACAAAAATGAGACAAAAAATGATAAATGAGATTAAAAATGACAAAAGCAAGAAACAAAATGAGACAAATGACACAAAACAAAACAAAAAAGCGACAAAAAGCGAGACAAAAAAGTTACAATGTGAACAAAATGAGACAAATGACAAAAATGAGACAAAAAATGACAGGCGACAAACAAAATGGCAAAATAATAGACAACCAACACAAGCATTCAAAAGCGTTGCAAATTTACAAAGTCATCCCCGGGCCGGATTGGACCCTCTGGACGGCCGGTTTTGGCCCGCGGGCCACATGTTTGACACCCTGCTGTAGATGTATCTGCTGCACGCTGTATTGTTGCTCTGTGTGTGTTTGTGTGTACAGCTGAACTTGATACTGCTTCCAGGAAGTCCGTCTGCGTCATCTGAGGGACTCCCCAGCCCTCTGATTGGATCTTTAACTTCCCATTAGTCTGGATTATATTGATTTCTGCAGCACAGTGAGAAACAGCCGCCTCCCCCCGCCTGTTTATTTTAGCACAGCCCTCCCTGGCCCGGACCAAACACAGCGGCACCGGGCCAAACCAACCTCCAGAGAAGCTCGGGGGTGATGACCTTATCAATGCCTTCTCTGTGCTGCATCCGAAAGGCAATCTGGTGGGAATACAATACAGCACTTATCTGTCGTTTAACTGAGCTCTGTTTTGATTTTAGCTGATCCTGCTGCGTATTTCCAGGATTTGGACAGATAGTTGTGATGTGTACGAGAAAAAGAAGTTTTCTTGCTGTGGAGTGTGGCTCTGCTTGTGGTTGCGGATTGTGTTTGAGTTAGTTATGGTGAAAGATGCACCGGTTTATTATAGAGCTGCACAATATAGAGTTTCCTTCACATCAAGTAAGCTCGAAGACATCATGGTAAAACTGTTTTCTGCTTCTTCTTACACAAAGAGGATTTGCATGGTTTTAATTTACATCATTTACTCCGATCTTAAGGTTTTTGCTTAATTTATTGAGGATAAAAATATAGTGATATTAAATTCTGTATCCAAATGGTCAAAGGACAAGTTTGGTAATATATCTTTAATGCATAAATTGGCACCAGGGACCTGCATGTCATTAAATGACATTAGCTGTACTACCTGGTTGTTCCACCAGGTGGAGCTTCTTAGTCTTTAACACTACAGCGACCCGAGGATGTGGTTTACTGGACGTTTCATGTTTGAGCCAGAGCATTGTTGGTGTTGAGCTAGCAAAGGGCCACCATGACAAAGACTCCTGTGGTGGTTAATGACTTCCAACCAGAGGTGATGTATTCCAAGCAAGACGGAAGCTACTAACTAACCCTAACCATACCCATAGCGAATGAAACCATCCTGGACATATGTAGGGTCATTTTGAGGTGTTTTTGGATCATTTTTGGAAAGATTTTGGGTCGTTAACAGGAATTAAGGGTCATTTTGAGGTGTTTTCAGTTCATCTTGGACATATTTAGGATCATTTTGAACTATTGTCAAGTCATTTTGGACATATTGGGGTCATTCTGAACTGTTTTTAGGTTACTTAGACATATTTAAAGTCATGTTCACCTTGTTCAGGTCATCTTGGATATATTTAGGGTCATTTTGAGGCGTTTTCAGGTCATTTTGGAAAGATTTTGAGTCGTTTGGAGAAATTAAGGGTCATTTTGAGCTTTTTTCAGGTCATGTTGGATATATTCAGTATCACTTGAGGTATTTCCAGGTCATCTTGGACATATTTAGGGTCCTTTTGAGGTGTTTTCAGGTCGTTTTGGAAAGATTTTGAGTCGTTTGAAAAACATTAAAGGTCATTTTGAGGCATTTTCAGGTCATGTGGGAGAAATTAAAGGTCCTGAAGGCTATTTTCAGGTCATTTTGGCATATTCACTGTTAAAGGAGCAGCTGTAAAAGGGTCAAATTTCTCAGTGTCAAAATAGTTTCCAGATTCTGATCCATTTATTCTGTTTGATGTATTTATTATGCATTTTATTCCATTTTTGTGTGGGAAATTGACAGGAAATCTCGCTCAGCTGGAGAGAGCATCGGTCACACACGCTCACTACCTGCTAGACTGAGATGCTAATGAGCATGCTCCACAGAAGCGTGCAGAACATCTGGGTTCCTCATGGAGGACACTTGGCAAACATATGCGCAACTCAGCAGCTTTCTGGAATAATTGAAATGGCATCTTGAAATCCAGCATCCAGCTGTTCTTGATGCATCCATGAGCTTAACTAGGAGCAACATGTAAAAAAAAAACATCAGCTGGAGACTGTTATCATTGTGTATGTGGCGTTCAAGAAAGACTGACGGGCCATGACAGGATTCAGATATTGAGAACCTTGGATGAGGAACAGAAGCAATAGGAGCCGCTTTAACAGAACCCGCTGTGTTTGGAGTGTAGCTGTGAAATTAGTATCGTGTTCCTATTTTAGTCATGAATTCATCCACACACAAACACAGTCCCCCTTGAGTCTAGAGGATGATAGAAATGGACAGAAAGAAGCAGAGTGTTTAAAGGTCAGCCGGTGGGTGGGAGAGTCGCCAACAGGAGAATAGTCCTCCAAACAAAGCAGCTCTCCATCCGCCGGTCTTTAATATGCCTTCAGGAGCCACTTCTCCCCCCTTATACCGACAAATGCCTCCTTGTGACTGATACCAAACAAAACTGTGTGTGCGAGGCCTTTGTTTTTGGAGACGAGTGCGGTTCTGTGTTGCATAATGAGCTTCGGCTTCTTTATGCAAATCGGGCTCGCGGTTGTCGTGAGTGTGGGTGGTGGGACTGGTTGTTGAGCGTTTGAATGCAGATGAGTCCTGGTCCTGATGCCAGTGCTTTGTTTTAAATGTCTGGTGTCTCTTAATTAGCTGTTTGGGTACGCTTAAGCTTTTCGTTCTTGGACAGCATGGGTGGAGTTTACAGTGGAAACGGTGGCAGATTTACTCAAAGGGTTGCTGACATGTAAACTTCCTCAACTCCATCGAAGTAAACAGAGCTGCTAATGTTTTGTGATAGCAGAGATCAGGAACGGCTTCCACAATCATAAACGCATAATGCAATCTGCACAATGCTGGAGCAAACTGACATGAGCATTGCATGGGTGTAAGTTACCACCTGCATGTGACCAAAAACACGGCAGCCTGGTTCACTAGTTCAGGATGACAGTCAACACTTCACTGAGTTTGAGTTCCGGATTTTTGCTTTAATGCATTTTCTCTGACTGGATCTCTTTAGATTTTAGTTGAATACCCCTGATAAAGTGCAACTCTGGATGTCATCGTAAAGACCGTTGTGGTCCTGATTCAAACAGCCAAACAAAATGTAGCCTTGTGTTTGGTAACAAATGCAAGACAAAGAGTTCTTAAAGAAAATCTCCATGCAACTTAGTTGTTTCTTTTTGCAACCGAATCTTCCTTTGCTGTGCACATGTGGAACCTGCATGTCAACAAACTTCAGTCTATCAAAGAACCCTTGAATTGGAATCCTATCAGACGGACTTATAGGTTGGTCATGGAAAAAGCAAACCATGCAAGCTTTCTTGCAAAGTTATACGGTGGAGCTTTGAGTTAATTTTCCTTCCTTCACAAAGCACTTCTTGTGGTGTGACAGTTATACACATTACATTTTCAATGCTTAAATTAAATACTGTGCAGCGTTACGTGTGACCCCACATGCTGATGTTGGATCCTACTCAGCTGCTCATTACATGCTGATGATTGCAACCTAAGTTTTTGCAGATAAAATCACAATTTGATCCATTCTCTGCACTGCTGCTCTTGTGGTTTCAGTTTTGGGTGAAAAGCCACCACCCTCCAAACTCTCACCTTATTGATGTGTAGCGTTTCAGTATCAGGGGTTCTAAAACATTAACTTGACTATATATTGTTATTCAAAGCTAATATCAGTGCCACAGTGTTTGACCCTGCTGTATAAGTTGATTTGTGTTTGTTTTTTGCCTTTCTAGGACCCCAGGTTCAACGCAGAGGTGGACTTGATCACAGGCTACAAAACCCAGAGCATCCTTTGTCTGCCCATCAAGAACCACAGAGAAGAGGTGAGATGATGCACATACAGCAGTAAATACCACATATATGAAGCTTCTTTGGGCCGACGACGAACAGAAAGCACCTAGATGATTTGAACTCAAACTGGAAAAAGGAGACATCTTGTTTGGGGGTAACGGCTCGGGTCTAATTAAAGTATCAGTGTGACATTTTGTGAGCTTATCTGTCTGCCTTAGCCAGAGTTATATGATCAGTGTCATGCTGATATTCTTATCTGGTGTGGTGCTACGTTACAGTAAATGTTGCAGGAATCCAACCTTCTTGAACAATCTACTTACAGGATTAAGGGTTACTGTCGTCCTCTGTGTTCTTTATTTCCCCTGAGCGCTGGCCAGCACTTACCTTCACCAGCTGTAGCCCTGTAGAAGTTTGATGGCAGTGCAATTAGATTTTAATTTGCAAGCTTCTTTTAAAAGTTTTCAGCTTATCTCGACAGTAAAGTACCAGCTAGACTTGGAAACGGCGGCCTCTGGAATTTCGACATTTCGCCACAACACAGGAAATGCTGTGTAACTGGCCTGAACATGCTCCAATCTGCCTGAAACTTTACATGTATGATCAGACTCCTGTCCTGATAACACCCACAGGCCAAAATACACTCTGAGTTGCAGCGCCACCTGGTGGACATACTCGGATTCGCTGACCAGCAAGGATGAGAGGACTCCATCAATGCTGCTTGCAGCTTTAATTATTACTAAAAAGCGCAATACTTCGATAAACGTAAACTGTGACAAACAGGAGAGACAAAAAATGTCAGAATTGTTTGGAGCAATGATGAAACTGAAACCTTCCACACATCAATACACAAATTATATGGAAAGGCCATGTTTATAATTAGCTCTCTAACATTCGTAGATGGGAAACACCATTAATTCACCTTTTGGTCAAAATTCAGAACAGAAAACCAGCTATTAGCCTCTAGAACCACTCTGAATTATGGTTTTGACTGTCTGTGCTTCATGAATCTGTCGCAGGTAGTCGGAGTGGCTCAGGCCATCAACAAGAAATGTGGGGAAGACGGTGCCTTCACTGAACAGGATGAAAAGGTTTGTAAAGTCTTCTGTCTCGCTTAAAAGGACCTTAAATTTAGAAGCCTTGATAAATAGCCATCACTTTGTCCAAAGTGCTGGACAAAGTGGCTGAAGTCTATTAACAAAAGAAACAGTGCGTCTCAGATATTCTGCGTATGAAACGGTCTTCCTTTACCTCAATCTGTCTTTCTGCACTTTAATGCGTCCTTCCTCCTGTCATCTATCATGTGTCTGTGTTAACTTCCTTTCTCTTTTTGTTCTTCGCCTCGCTGATGTATCTTTCTTCCATGCTGCGTCCTTTTCCCTTCTCTTCCTCTCCGTTCTTTCGACATTGTGCTCAGATGTTCTTCTCTTCCTCCCCCAACAGGACTTCTCATCTTATTTGGCCTTTTCGGGCATCGTGCTGCACAACGCGCAGCTCTACGAGACGTCACAGCTGGAAAACAGACGCAATCAGGTGGGTCCGAATGCGTGTTACGGGAGGTTTGTGCACTTTGAAAAGCTCTGTACCTGATGTGTGCGTCTGTATGTTCAGGTGTTGTTGGATTTGGCCAGCTTGATCTTCGAGGAGCAGCAGTGTCTGGAGGTGTTGTTGAGGAAGATCGCAGGAACCATCCTGTCCTTCATGCAGGCTCAGGCTTGCACCGTGTTCATCGCGGACGAAGACTCAATGGTCAGTGCAAACATGCAAATCCATCTTGAGAATGTGCAGTAAATCTGCAGCACAGGACGATAGAGTAGTTAATGTGATTAAACAACGCAGGTCCATGATGCAGTGTCTGGCCAATAAAAAGTTGCCACCTGGATTCAACTAAACAAATAGGTAATTAGGTAATTCCATTGGATAATTACTGCAGTGATGAAACAACTTCTGTAACCCTAGCTGATGCAGGGAGGAGCTTCTCATTTCTTTAACAACCATACTAGAAGACACATCCTGTGGTCATGGAAAGGACGTTAGTCTGTCTCAGAAGGGTCCAATTATTGGCCTGCATCAAGCACAGAATTCAACTAAGGAGATGAAACGACTAAAATCAGGTTAAGAACCGTCCAACGCATCATTAAAACCTGAAGGATAGTGGAGAACCATCATCTTTGAGGAACAAACTCTTACATGATCGTAGGAAACCAACAGTAGAACTCACGGCTGTTTAATAGTCAAAGTAAGAACCTTTCCACACCCATGATGTGAAGGGAACTAAACAGCTGTAGCTCTAAGAAAACCACTGATCGGTGAGGCTAATCAGGGAAAGAGGCTTCAGTTTGCTGTGGAGCATAAAGATTGAACTCTGGAGCAGTGGAAGAAGGTCATGTGGTCTGATGAGTCCAGATTTACCCTGTTCCACAGTGATGGGGGCATCAGGGTAAGAAGAGAGGTGGATGAAGTGATGCCCTCATCATGTCTAGAGCCTACCAGTCTGTGGGGGTTAGGGTTATGATCTGGGGTTGGTCAGGTTCACCATCGTTATGTTCCCAAAGAATGAGGTCAGCTGATACCTGAAGATACTGAATGAGCAGGTCTTTACATCACTGGAGGTTTTCTTCATGTTCCAAGATGTTGAAGCCAGGATTCATGGGGCTCACACTGAGAATGAGTGGATCAGGGAGCATGAGATGGATTGTTCTCCACAGAGTTTAGACCTCAGCCCCACTGAGAACCTTTGGGATGTTCTAGAGAAGACTTTGTCCGACTCTCCCATCATCAATATAAGGTCTTTGTAGAGAATTAATGTATCTCTGGACAGAAATAAATGCTGCAGAAGCTTACTGAAACGATGCCACAGCGAACGAGTGCCATACTCGAAGCTCAAGGCGGTCCAACAAAATATTGCAGTGTGCGACTTTCTTTTTGGTCGGGCAGTGCAGATTTCATTCCCACACATGATGCTGTTCATGGCGATGCTAAATATTAGCCTGCAATATCCACTCCTGTTCCATAATGTGTGTAAATGATTACTGTCCCAACATGTTATTTTGGCTTTCTCATGTGTTTAGTTTATGGGATGGATTTGCTGGTAGCCCTTGTTGTTTGAATGATTTGAGTCTCTTCAGTGACAGTGGCTGGGTTATACAGATTTCAAATTACACTTATACTAATTAAACTGATGAGAAAACAAGTAATGATTGAGGACCGAACTTCTCCAAACTCGCCTGTTATTTCGGCTCAGTGCAGAAAAGATGTGGCTGAAACAGACTGCAAACCAGGCAGTGGTGGTTAATAAATACCCTCTTAGTCAGTCCTATCTCTGGTCTCATCACTCTGAAGCAACTGAGGCAATCACAGAAAGAGGCTTCTTATTACTGTCGAAACGGTGCAGAACTTACCTCAAGGCGGTACGATAATGACAGAAATAACTACTAGATGCTGGTGAAGCCGTTTACACCTTCGATCTGAGCTGCTTTAGTTTCATTTCTGCTCTGTTTCACATAAAGTAATGCTCATACTGTTTGGTAAACCGTGACACAAAAGCATTTTTATCATCCTGCATTTCCAGAATAAAACGTGAAATGTTGCTTTTGCTAGAAAGAGGAGAAGTTGGGAAGAAGGTAGAGAATGTGAGGACTGATGAGATGCTGCAATCTGACAAATAACAGAGAGTGATCAGAGTGAATGGATAGCAAGTAGCTGCTAGTGCAATGGCGCCATTTGCTTGGTACAATCCGTGCCGAACTAAAAGACCCATACTTAACTTTTTATGCGCCCCTATCATCTGATGCATGTAGCACTGAATGGAGTCGCAGTGTAGCAGCTTTGTGTTACTGCAGGTGATTTAATCAACACAACAGATGGTCGTGCATAATGGCTTGGAGCTCTGACGCGTAACTTCTCAAACCAGAAGCTGAACGCTGATCAACATGTCAGTTTTTTTTTTTTACTGCAAAGATGGATGCAGATTCCTGTTTTCTTTACAAATGAAATAGACGTCGTTGTGCTAAGCAGTGCTGTGAGCTACATGCTAATGTGTTGTGATGTTTGCTACCTTAGTTGAACACATCAGCATGTCAGCGCTTGCTAATTAGCAGTAAACACAGGTGCAGCTGATGGGAATGTTTATGATGAAGGGATTTACAGAAGTATCAGACATGTTGAATTTTGATTTGATGATGCCTAGAGGAAAAGTGTGAGGCTTCCACTGCAAATGTAATGCAGAATGTCAGATCAAATTATTTTTTTTTACATTAGGCATCAGGAAAATCTCATAACTGCTCAGCACAGAAACTGAGCAGTCATGAGATTGACATGCCTGTGTTCAGTGCGAGGTCATTTTCTTTGAGTACATCTACACCCCTTGTCAAAAGTTTTGAGACGGGTTCTAATTTATTTGAATGAGAAAGTGTCTCAAAACTTTTGACAGGGGGTGTATATTAAATGGACGCATTCTTTGTTGCTTTGATGTCTGCCACCACTGTTTTTCAAGATTTGATCCATCAGAAATGACACGACTGGTCAGCCTTGGAGGAGTACTGAGCTCTCCGAGTGCTTTTCTTGTTATTAAATAATTCTTTTCAAAACTAGAAATGAGCGTTAATAACCTATAACATTTACCAATCTTGCTCCAACTTGTAGCTAAAAACTGGCAGCTCTGGTCCAGCTTGGTGGTTCTCCAACATTTGTCACACCTTTACATATACACCTCCTGTCAAAAGTATTGAGACGCTTTCCCATTTATTTGAATGAGAAAGCGTCTCAATACTTTTGACAGGTGTAGTTACAGTTGTGTGAATCATCATAAATGAGATTAACTTCAAGGCATACGGTTTGAACGTCACTGCTCCAGCTTGTCTTCGCTCTACTTTTGAACATTGTGCAATCATTGGTTTAAAAACTGAAGATTTGTTGGCTTTATTGGTGTAATTATGAGACCACATCAGGAGATTGTCAACCTTTTTTGTCTCGGTGCAGTCATTTGTGAGAACGCCAAAGCTTTAACTTCATACTGTAAATGTGCGTAATGAGACGCCTTTATTTACTGTCAGAGGGAAAATCTGAGCTGATGAATCAGCCTGTGAGTAGACAGATGAGCAGTGAATAATTAATGATTTAGTGGCACGACAAAGACAACGCAACAAGCGAACAGTTCTTACGCCACAGCAGAGAGTCTCTGGAGGATAGCACAGCGGGATCAAAATGAAAACAAATGCATCAAGCGTGAAGGAAAGGTGAAGGGAGACGCTGTGAAGGGAGTTGTATTGGTGTGAAGGAACAGAGCTGAGTGGCAGCTCATAGAGGCAAACACAGCGATCTTCTCAAGCTTTACTGGCTATCACTTTCCATGAAGTAATGGGAACTTTCTATGTTTGTTTTTCTCACTGACTGCAGATGATGAATTAAATCAAGGTCAGATGTTTTCGATGGTTTACAGCAGACACAAATATGGAGTCTGTAGTGACACAATGTCATCTGAAATATTAAAAAATAGAACATCTAGATAGCATATTAAATAAATCAGCCTTATCTGTTCTTTCCATGCTGGCTTTGGTCAAGTAGCAAGTCAAATGTGTCAAGTTCTGCTGAAGTTTTGGCCAGTTTTTCAAGATTTTGTGCTTGTTTGCTTGACAAAATCTCTCCTATTTTAAATAGTAATTTTGAAGCCATAGAATTACAGAAGGAACATAAGCTAGAACTCTAAAGCTGAACATTTTTCCTGCGTGCCGTCTTGCCTTCGAGACTCAAACAGCGTCAATTCTGCAAAACCCAAAACCGCACTCTAATTTGCTTTTCCGCTGCAGTCTTTCTTTAGCTTCTTGTTATTGTTCCGGTCTCAGGAATATTTTGATTACCTCCCATGACCTTGGATTGCCTGAGTGTTTATTTCTTAAAAACGCAGAATAGCAGCTGCCCTATTTTTTTTTTTTGTGGTAATTTCCACATAAAAACCACCGTGTGGGAAAAGATTTTTATTTTTAAATGACAGTTTCTTTTACATAAAATTAGATACAATTCTTATTTATTCAGGCTTTTTAAATGAAGACAATTAAAGCACTTTATTACAAAGTGTGGCTGTTTGAACAGAACTGCATTTTCTCTGGAAAGCAGCAACTCATTTCGTTAGCAGCATTGTTCAATCCACATCACTGGATAATGCTAAATTATCTCGCTTTTTAGTTGGGCTGCTGCTAGTCTGAGTCTCCAGATGTTGACTTGAGGTATAAGCCTGTAGTTGACCACATTTCTCATGGCCTTGTCCTTCCCTTCTGCTGTATATGTGTTAACATTTTTGAAATCCTCTTTACTACGACAAAATGTTCATGTTTTGTTGTGCGATTATACAGAACTTACGTCAGAGTTCTGTTCCTACGGTGTGACATAAGTCGGAACTCCGGTGAAAATGTAAACAAAACCTTTACGTGCGTCATGATATCAATCAGTTAGCATGTTTGTACAACTACAGTAACAACAAACAGTCACTAGCTCACACTGAAACACAACTCGGTGCGAAAATACCGACGAAAAAGTAAACCTTAAGTCTGACTTGGGAGCCATAATGAAGTTAGCGAATGTAGCATAATCCAACATGGCGGCAAATGTAAACAAAGCAGTCTTATAGCGCCGCGTGACGATGTATGCCTCCGCTCTGCTCGCTAACTAGTTCCACTGAACCAGTTCCAACGCAACAACAAACGCCGTAAGTTGAGGACGTCATAAATCGAGGACCTCCTGTAATTAGTTTACAGAAATACAAACATAGCAGAGCCTTTTTTTCTCCTTATAGCATGAATACTAAAGAGGTGCAGACCATTCTACGCAGCCCCATATTAGCCCTATAGAATGGTCTGTAGTTGAAATTTTACCTTTTGTTTTAGTTACGTTTTGTCTTTTTTTTATCAGTTTTTGATGAAGACTGCACACTTTAATTGACATTTAGGTTATTTTTGGACCAAAAATAAAAGATATATTAAAAAGATACATTTTAGTGAGGTTTCTTTTTGATTTCTTTGTAAATGAATCCTTGGAGGAGACTCTGATTGATGCTTAAATTAGATTAAATTAGAAAATAAAAGATTTGTGGCACCTGTGAAATGAAAACCTTAACCCCAAAGGTTTATTACAGTGACTGTCTGTGGAAAAACAAATAAATACAACCAAGAATTTATTGAATAGTAGCAAACACACCAAGACATACATGCAGTTTATCAGCTGGACCCAGCTGGTTTTTAAACCGTTGATTCAAATAGGAGCTGTTCAGATAGCTTCAGAGCAAAGGAAGGAAACGAAAAGCAGCTTTCAAGAACATAATGACTGATGTCACCGACTCTGCATCATGGAGAAGGAGCAAATACAATCTGTGCTGTCTCTTTGACTACCTACTCTCACACAGCACAGTGTTAGGCCTCTGTGAGCGTTAACATTTGTTTTGGCTTGTCCTCCTCGAGAGACATCCAGCGGCTGAAAAACGCACACCGACACACTTTACTCTCGCACACAGCAAGCGAGCACACGGGGAAATCAACTGCAAATTAACTGTCACACACCGCGAGAGAGAGAGTGATAGACGAGCTCGGTTACTGTAATTCCACATCTCAATACATGCAAAGACGCCTAATCGTGACCCACGACAGCACAGCAACTCCACTCTGCAATTTTAGTTTAACCGTCAACATTTCGGTCCAAACGCCGCAGAGATCAGGAGGAGTCCGGCTTCCTCTGGCTGTGCTGCTGCTGCTGCTGCTTAGAGATGCAGATTTTCAGTTCCTCCATGAACCAGATTACAGAAGAAAAACACGACTAGTTTCAGAAGTCATTTGTCACGTTTTCCTATTTTTTGTAGATTATATTTGTTGCATTGTTTTTGCCTCGGAGCCTCGGCTGAGTTATGCGACGATTGATGTACGTTTGTCCGTCTGTCTGTTCGCAAAATGACTCAAAAACGGACAAACAGATTTGGATGAAATTTTCATTGAAATAACACAAAGACCACCTGGTTAGATTTCGGCAGTGATGTGGCTTCTAGTCTGGATCAGAATTCATAGCCAAAATCCCTAACCTGTGGGTCATGACATTCATCAACCATTCACAAGTTTCAGCTCTTCTTGGGGAGGAGGATGAGAAAGCACTTCATTACTCGTCGAGGGTTGAGGTCCCCGAGTTCGAGGATATCCAGTCCGGCTATAGAATAGATTTTTATTTTGATGAGAATCCATACTTTGAGAACAAAGCTCTCTCCAAAGAGTTTAATGTAAGCGAGAGTGGAGACCCCGTTTCCAAATCAAGTGAAATCAAATGGAAAGCTGGAAAGGACCTGACAAAGTGTCAGACGCCGAACAAAGCTGGGAAGACCTTGGGCAGATTAGTTAAAGATTTCTGTATCACTGTTTTTTCTTTCATTAGTTTATTTGACAGGGACAGAAGAACGTACCTACGAGTTTCCATCTGCAGTCAAAAGAGAAGCAAAGATAGAAAAACAATGCATCACATTTTTTTTAAAAAAGATCTTACTTTCTCACATTTGCGTAGTTAAAAAAAGCAATTTCAAGGACTGTCAGCGCTGATTCAAGTTTCATTTCTCCAGATCCATTTTGTAATTTCTTTAGAAAAGTCTTTACAATCAAATATTGTCTTTAGTTCAGTAGGTAGGAGAAGGTCGATTGTCTAAAGACAGTTTTACGTAGAGGGATACAACACTGTGACTTAGAAGAAGTCCTTGTTGTGTTGGTAGTATTTCAAGAGATGCAATGAATAAAAAACTTGAGAGGTGAGGGTGGATAACCGGTGACTTATTTTGGTGTCATAAAATATCTGCTTTCTTGGTGACAAAAGCTGACCTGCAGTCAAAAGTTTAAAAGCTTCAAAATCATACTTTGGTTTCTCATTTGTTGCTCATTTTTTCATCTAGCACACTCTGTTTTGCTGTAATTTTAGCGTTTGAAATCCACTTTTTGTCGACCAAAAGAAAGTACCGCTTTATCCAGCGGACATCGCAAAACGCCTCCCCTCCCCCTCCACGTCTTTCACTGAGCCGACTGTATTTATGGAGTGAGTGGAGTGGGAGTACACGGCGGTCAAGATGACGACAGCAAGTTAAGAGCGCTGCCATGATTTTGGACCACAAACGGCAGTACTTTGACTGGATGGGGGTGATTCAGGGCAATTTGGGGAGGAGAAAATGACAGAGCTAATACATACGTGTAATGAGACTGTCCACCCAGCAAATGAAGGGTTCCACAAGACTTAAAGCTCTGATTTTGGTGTAGAAAGAAGGAACTTGTAGCTTTTTCAAACTAAGATAGAGCCTCTTTTTAACAAAACTAAAAGCCTTCCTACCTCTTCCAACCAAAATCCTACAAATGGCTGCATGACTGGTTGTTCATAAGAAAACCGTTCCAGTTATTTCCTTTATTTTAAGTGGCCTCAGTTATCAGCGTGTGAGTCAGAAATTGAGAACAGAAAACAGCCTGTACAAAGAACAGACAGACTCACAGCTGATTTAGTGTCAATAATATACTGATATGATAATGAACTTCATGGCCAAAGAATGTTTTATTGCATAAATATATTATATAATCAGGTTTTATATGGTAAAAAAAGTAAAAGTCTAATTTTTAACCACATTTTTGATGTCAGAGACGGTTCCTTGCTGTCAAGAAGATATAAATTTACCAAAGTTCCTCACATAAATCAGTGGACACTACAATTTACAGATGTCTTTGAAACATGCCACATGCTTTAATAGACACTGCAATTTACCAGTGTTCCTTTAACACCTCACATGTATCAGACACCAGGGATGTGCACAGAGAAGCCTCTAGTCCCCATTTAGTTACTGCAGTACAGCATCTTCAACAGGTGTGAGGCCAAAAATGAAGGTACATATGGTAAAAACCAAGTAAAAGTGAAAATCATTAGTAAAATGTATTGGTTTTTGTACAAAAGTCTGTTTTAAAGTCTCATTTTTACCATAATTTCAGCCACTTGTAGGTCAGAAATGTACAACACCCATTGATAACGTATAGCAACATGTGTTTTGGTTGAGAGGATGAAGACTTTCTGAAGATCCAAGCACACTTTGAGACTATTCTCGCTGTTGGAAAAGTTTGCTTAGGGATGCAGTTGAATCGAGGAGCCTTGTGAACGTAAGTTAGGAGTTAGCATTTCAATCCATTTGTTCTTTTGGCGCTAATTCTCGCTGCTTGACAGTTGATTTAGCCCACTGTTTCTCAAAGACGAGGGTCTTTGTCACACCAATGCGTCACTAAAGATTATTAGCATTTTATAAGCTACAAATATGTGAGATTAGAAGTTGTAGAAACACCACCGTTGTTTTGGAATTGCATCATCGTGCAACAAAAGTTCCCTAAAGACATTTAAAAACTGTTTCACCACTGAAGAACAGCTCTTGCCCCGAACATATGCCATCAAAAATATTAAATACAACACATATATTTGAAGATTCATGATGATAAATTGCTGGAGCTGTGAGTATGTGTCTTCATATCATGATACTGGATGCGCAAAAACCACTTTACTGGTCGAAAAACCTCTGAAGAACCCCTCGGCGTGGTCTACTTCAGGCCTGGTTTCAACATGTGTGCATCTCTCTGAGAAAACGTGTCCTGAACACACACTTGCTATTCTTAAAGTTAGTTTGACTAACACTTCAACAAGTTTGCTACCCACAACTGTGAGCCTTTCAACAAGAAATGATGCATCTGACAGGTCCGGTGTTCTGACTGTCAGCTCATCATAAACCCTGTCAGTGAATGGTATGTTGTTGTAAGTGCAGATGCCATGAAACTCAAACTTGAATGCACATTATTGGCCATTTACCAGCTGATTTGTGAAAGTGTTGGGCGGACGTGCCGTGTAGTTGAAGTCCTTTTGTTTAACTTATTAATATTTAAGAGCCAAACATGCAGGGTTTTTGTTTTTGTTTTTGTTTTGTAGATATATTTTCTAGTAAACAGGATTCGGTGTAAATCTACCTACATCCCAGCTCTTGGCTCACTGCACTGTGCTCAAGACATTTCCAACCCCACCACCAATCCCAGCAACAAGAGGTCCATTTGAGAAGTCATTCCACTGGTCTGGAGGCTGGCTGTACTGGATGTTAAGTTATTGTAAATACTGGTTTCGCAGAGTATCAACTGCATAGCCAATCCACCGTTTAGTATTTGTGTTTAGGTCTGGGTTAACTGCACGGGGGAATGCTATGCCACTGAAGTGGTTTGGATTAGGCTACAAAACATTTTTGTTTGACTTTCTCTGGTGTCTGTTAGAACTTGGTTGGCCCAGTAGAAATGAAGTCTCTTGTTTTGAACATTGTCCAGGCTATGAAAGCAGCTTTCATAGAAGTTCCAAAGCAATGACAGACGCATCGAAAATATAGTTAAAGTGGAATAAGGGACCAGTGACGTCTTGAACTTAAATCATGTGATCTCAAGCGGTATCGAAGTGTGAGATAATTGGAATTTATCTGTCTGTGTTTTGCGATAACTTAAGAGTTTTGGCCCCAACCAAATAGGAAGGACTACAACAGAGAAATGTGAAGAGAAAAATTACTTCAGCAGCAGTGCACTTTAACAGATACTAGTTTACATTGAAATCACTTTCTACAGGAGAATGGATTCCCAAGTAGGCCTCAAACCCTCAGGGCCCTAACACCCTCTCCTCGTCGAGTCAGGCGATGTTGCGTGATCGGTTTTCATCTCGTTAATTTGCCCCAACGTGTCCCTCCATCAGACGTTACCATATGAACCCATCCTAATATTCGCCTCGAATATTAGTCCTGATAAATCCTCAGCGGTCCATTTGTAGCAAATCTGTGGATCCAGACCAGGGGGCCGTTTACACGAGGACGCTTGCAGATAAAAACGTCAAAATATTTCAACAAAACACCCTATCGTTTATACGAGGACGGCGTTTTGGGGGCCTAAAAACGCAAAAATTTGAAACCGGCCTCCAGAGTGGAAAAGTAGAAAACTCTCCGCCGTTGCGTTTCCGTCTGAACAGCAAAACGCAAAACTTTGCCGAGATCTGACCGCGTCGCGTACGCGATTACGTCACATACGTGCGCCGGTGCTTTGGTTTGCCGGCCGGTACAAGGAAGTAAACAAAGATGTGATTATTTCCATCCTTCGTACCTTCAAGCAACTCTGGCAGCTCTGTGTACACTACAGGAGTCGTACCAACAAACGTACAGAATCTGTACAGATTCCATTTATGAACATTTACCACGGCGGAGATCCGAAAAGGGAGATAGTAAGCATGCGCGTAGACATGGCAGAGTTTTATCACAGCGCCACCTAGCTGCCTGGCATGCATATCCAATCGAATTCCACACACTATGGAGTCACCGTATATACGCAGATTTCCCTCAAAACCGCTCATCTAAACGTGAAATGACAAGACGCCACTTTTGCGTTTTCTGTTTAGATGGTCCTCGTATAAACGGCCCCTAGAAGCCGCACCACTGCCAAAATCTAATGAGGTGGTGCTTGTGTCATTTGTGACCTTCCCTGAAAATTTCATCCAAATCCGTTTTTGAGTAACGTTGTGCACAAACAGGCAGAAGGTTTCATGACACATACACTCCCTGTCAAAACTTTTAGGACGTTTTACAGGGGGTGTAACTCCGCTGCGTTCCTTGGCCGAGTATTAACCATTACAGCTGCTACAAAATGAGCCTGTTGTCATTGGGAGGATGTTGGCATTTAGCTCAAAGCTCTGCTGTGCCTCAGTACGCCGTCCACGCAAAAATTACTGCTTGTTTTCTGACACTATTAACAAAATATGTGAGTGTTTGTCCCTCTCATGACCCTTTTCCTTAGCAGACCAGCTGTCTCCTTTACTTTTATCCTCCTCCCCTTTTCTCTCTCTCTCTCTCTCCACTCTTTCATTCCTCACTAAACATTTACTCTGAGATTAGGGACTTTTACTGGCCTTATCTGCCAGACGGCCCTCTGTATACAGCTGTCAGCGTATCGTGTCTGTAGTTTCTCAAGCTGGACCCACGGGTCTGTGGATTTTGAGCAAAACCTCTCCTCTATGAAAGGAGCTTTCCTGTAGGAAGTCCAGTAAATGACAGCGCTCGCCTTGACAGCTGGCACTGACTGGACCAACAATAACGGGAGTTTTTAAGCTGTTGGTCTGCGTTGGCTCACTTCGTTTTACTGCAGTGTGTGGTATCGGTTTGGAAACAGTACGGTGTGTGTGTGTTTGCATATGTCTGTGTCCTATATACTGCCCTGGTATGCTCTATGGGTGGGATTTGTTCGCATATGCATGGACCAATAACATAGTTGTGTTTTGCTGTTGTGCACATTTATGTATGGCGTATGGAATGTTAATTACACGTTTGCGCTCATGCATGCGTGCACAGTGAGTCTGCATGCTGTCCATTATGTCAGGGTGAATGTGCGTGTTTGTTTGCGGCGGTGATGTGTGATAGGGTTTGACATCTCTTCACCGCTGACAGTGTTTTGTTCTTCTGTGTTGTTTAACTCTCCACAGTAGAAACTAATCTGGAATTGGCTACAGGTCTGCTGCAACATATTACACAGTGGGAGTGTATTGGTGTGTGTGTGTGTGTGTGTGTGTGGACGTGTTGTACCAATCTCTACTGTTCTAAAACCACCTGCTGTTTTCTTTTCTGTCTTTATTTCTTTCTGCCTTCCTCAGAATCTCCCAGGTTTTGTTACTTTTTTTGAATATTCTCACCAATCCTCCTACTTGAACAACAAACTAGGCCTTCCAACGTCACAGCTGAGACTGTTTTGTCGAGTCATATCTCTTCATCTGATCTGCTGCCTCTGTGGTTAACATTTGGATATGTTGAGGGAGCTGAAAACATTTGGTTAAGTTTAGGGAAAGATGCAAATAATCTGTTAATGGTTAAAACAAGACTAAGAGCTGCAGTCGTGCTTTCGGGTTTGTAAAAGGATAAGTCCATTTACACTGTGAGATACATGCCGACAACAACGTAATATCTCTCACATGCAATGTTTTAACTAGAAATAAGAATAAAATTGCACCATTTACCAAAGCAAGGAAATGCAAAGCCTCTAGAATCGTTGCAGTTTCACTTTTCTGACAGGATTTGGCAGATTAATCATGTGTGACGTACAGTTTGACTGGAAAACTAAATTCCAAATCACTTTATTGTTCATGTCTTGTTTTGGATTTTGTCAACCACTTTGTTAAAAATGAAACATTCTGTGCTCTTTGTCGTGGCTCGGCTGTGACTGCACCGTTAAACACATAAATCTCACCGCACGCTGTGTATTGAGAAAGCAGTGTAAAACGAGCAGACTGTTGGGGTTTTATAGATCTGCCACTGACTCCCAATGAACTATTCCTTTTTCCTATCTAGACATGTAAAGCCGTGACTGATTCCTCCTACGAATACAAGAGGACAAACGTGATTTATTTCAGGAAAAAAAAAATCCATCAGCCCGTGTCATCCTGTTACAAACCTCCCCCCTGCCAGAGACCCCAATAAATGTCATAACATTGCCGGGTCCTTTTTCTGTTTAAAACGGCTTTATTACCCTCACCTAGATAGATCAGGGGGAACTAATGCCACGGAGTGAAAGTGTGTGTACGTGCACATGGCAGTAGGGGGGCAAATTTTTCCAAAACGAAGAAACCTCGTCCATCTCAAACATCCTGTCTTTGCCTCTTAAAAGTGGAAAAAGTATCCTTTGTGAGGGATTGGAGTGCAGGTTGAGAGAAAACAAGGCCCTATGGGGGGGGTTAAAGGAGCAATGGAATGTCGAAATAAACTCATTCTGACAAGACTTGATGGAAGGTAAATCAGCATCTCTTCTTGTTCATGCTTGGAGATGCGTTTTAGGCAGGAAGGACGGTCACAATGCCTGGCTTATTGGGATGTTGGGTTTAGCTTAATTGGAGGGAATGAGGAAGTCGATACGGTCAGAAAACACTCAGCGTGGACCTGCTGCAATGATCATTTTCTGAGATCAGGCTAGATAGAAGCAAGACCCTGTAGGCGGTCTGGTTCCTTATGTCGCCCCCCCATCAAGCCCTAACCACATCACTCAGCCTGTAATGTCTCAGACAAATAAACCAGCTTTTATTCTCTCTGCAGAACTCCTTCTCCAGTGTCTTTCACATGGAATACGAGGAGCTGGGTGAAGTCCTAGACGCCCCCAAAAGGTAAGAGGATCACCCTCAACTGAAGCCGGTTACGAAATCAAAAGTCCCACAGATTGGCCTTGAGGCACACTCAGGCTGTTTCCACCGGTTATTAGCGCTCGAATTTGCAAACCGCCCTTTTCCTCCCTCTCTCTGAGGCCCTTAGATTGAGTAACGACCACTCGCACAAGGACTCTTTATCATCACATAGAAGGAGAAACGGAGAAAGTGAGATGTAAAGTAATGTTTTGGCAGTAATGAAAGCCTCATTCTGTCCATTCAGTCATTTTGAATCGAAATAGAAAAGACAAGACGGAGTGGCTCGGTCCAGTACTCGTAAGTTTGCCGAGCTGATTTGCAGCCTCTCGGGATCTTTTTGAGGTAATCCGCCTCCTTTCACCTGCCAAATTCCCGGACATTCAATCGCAGGCTTTCAGAACAAAGCTCTTGTTCTCATTAGCTTCTGGCTCGATACGCTGCCTTTAGCGTCGCAGTGACGGCTTCTCAATCACAACCTGTTTATCGGGGCAACATTTGGTCTTTTTACGATTTTGGAGGCAATCTGAGACCTTTCCAATGATCGTCCGTCACGCACAGACACGGCTGTTTTGAGGTCATCTTGCACTTTTATTGCATGAGACAGCTCCATTAGTTGCATATGTGGAGCAGCAGTGGATGGAGGCGTATGGGGATGTCCTTTCTTAACCATCCAAAGTAGGCATACATGTTTGTGCTGGATGTTCAGACTTACACTTAAATGCTTCACGAGAAGAGTCACAGATTGCAGCGCTGCCTCTGTGATTAGCTTAATTGTTGTGGCTATGACGGTTGTTGGTTTGTTGGTGCTTTTTTTCAAAATTAAAGCCTCATGTTCTGTCACAAGGAAACAATCATAAAACGCCAAACATTTGTTTTGCTGTATAAACCCTGTCTCCTTCAATTTATGGGCTCAATGATTTATAAAAATCATATAACAATCATTTTTTATGATTGTTATATGAAACCAATATTAAAGTGATGGTGTGATCTTTGCAGTGGTCTGTACCAAAAAAAAAAAATCGCATTCCCTGTGGAGCTGTAGCAGATAATTTACAATTTGGGGCATGTCAGTACCACAACGCTTCATTTCTCGTGGTACGTTGTGACGCATTTTACCCTTTTCATAAAAAGTGATTTCGATGTTGCTCTTAACTATGTACACAGTAGGGCTGGACCCGAATATCCCGAATATTCGTTCACTACAGCGGTATCCGGATATTAATTTTGGTATCTGAATATTCGGACACGGGAGACCAGACGAATGGATCCGAATATTCGGGCCGTCTCCGCCACAAGCCCCGCCCCCCGTCGGACGTTACGGGGCGGAACGAATATTCGGATATTCGTCTTTAATAGGGGCCGAATATTTGGAGGCCAGAAACCACTATTTGGGCCAACCCTAGTACACTGCCCGTCCAAAAATAAATAAATCTGAGAAATGTGACAGTTTTAAGGCTCCTGGTAAAGTGTTTCTCAGATGTTTAGACAGCATCAAAAGCCTCCATTGACATAGCATTTCATTGTTAAAAATTAACAAGGAACAACTTTCCATCCCAGAATCATGCCCGTCACCGTCTATAATGACAGAGTGCAGTGGATACAATTATTTTGCCAATGATTGTGCAAACGCAACACAAAGAACTCCCTTTAAAGAGAAACTACGGGAAAGTCTAAACCTTTATCCCCGTTTTAATGGCTGATTGCTCTTCCATTTTTAACGCTTTATGAGTGCTCAGAGAACATTTCATTCCAGCTAGTTTGTTTTGAGCAAATCAAACTCTTTATATGTTGCACAAGTCACAGATGGTGGTGGCCAAAGCAAAGGATTGTGACACAGGAGACCAAACTTCATGTCCTGTGTCGGTGAAAGGTTGCGGTCTTGGATAAAGATCGGAAAAATCGTGGCTGACTTGGAACAGTTCTTTTCTACAATATTAGTGCTTAGCTGCAGAACCAGATATCGTACAGAAAAACAAATCAAGGAAGATAACAGAAGAATGTGCTCATGTAATAAACATTGCCATCAGATTAGCATTTCTGTTACATAATTATTCCAAAAAATATTGTTTGTTTGACACTAAAAACACATTTCAATGTCTGTTTATGAGTTTTTTGGACCTTTCAGCTGCTTCTCTCTCTTTATTCACGAATACATTTTGATTCTGATGAAAATCCCTCTCTCTGATAAAGACTTTATGTCGCGGTGCTATTCTTAAGTCCAGGGCAATTTTTCTCTTCTTATATAAATGTAATTTTTAGGACAGAGGGCTCCTTTTTTTCCCTGTTTGTTCCCAAAAAATTGATGTCTCAGAAACAGCACGGTGGGCATTTGTAAAGGAGAAAGAGCGTAACGAAGCGCTGCAGACAGAAATGATGGAAAGGCCCATCAGAGCACCAAATGATTGAGGGATCTACAGTCTGGGTGAACGAACGAGGAGGAGAGGATGGGACGAGGCCACAGCTGCAGAGCTTCCTGACATCAACCGGTCCTCCAGCCAGCAGGAGTGAATAAGCTCTAATCTGATTTAAGACGCAATGAGACAGAAACCCTTCCCCTCTGCTCCCTCCCTCCTCCCCAGGCCCGCTGGTCTCCAGGGTGGCCTGGCCTCCACAGTTGCTACGCAGCATCGAAATTCAATCTCGATCTCGGCCCGAGCAACAGAATTGGATTGTTTGTGTGTACAGTTATGTGTGTGTCGTACCGGTTTACCGACGTATGCTGGCCATTCAGATGTGACAGATGTGCTGCAGTTTGATGGATTCCACTGTTGTAGCAGCATCTGTTAATAAAGCAGCAGCTCTGTGGAAACCCCCCATCTGATAGAGGTGAAAGCAGATCAGGGCCGACTCCTGCTGGCTGTTGAGATGTTTGTAAGCCCTGACAAACACAAGAATCCAGATGTCACACGGAACATCTGGAAGTTCTCAAAATGACACTTCACATTGACGTGGTCCAACTCAAAGTTGTTGACTTTTATGCAAGTTTGGAAAACTAACACTGACAGACAGAAGATTACAAAGAGAGAAAGTGAGAAATATATACAGGCAGACGGATATTTTGCTCCTAATTTAACCCTAAAATTGCTTCTTCCACACAGGGCCGTTCAGGTTTGGATTGCTTTTCTCCCAACAAAAACATTAAATCGTCTTTTAAAAAAATGCATTTTGTGTTTACTTTGGGTATCTTTGAATTTGTTTGATGGTCTGCAACCTTTAATTGATTGAAATATTTTAAAAAAAAGAATTTCAGAAGGGAGCAGTTACTTTTTCACGGCACTGTATGTTGAAAAAATGAATTGAGTCAATGCTAAAACTTGATATTTCATCCAAATCGCTTATTCTGCGTGTTTTATCAGAAAAAATGCCAAAAGTTTGCATCAAACTTCACACAGCACAGAACAGAGAAGACCAATTAAGAGAGAGTGAGTGAAATGAAACCTGCTCAATTAAAAAAATAATAAACGGAGATTGGCTAAAGGGCGGTATACAAAAACATAAGTTGTCGGAAAACTCTTAGACACATTCAGCGTGGTGAAGTACCTTTGTAGAGGTTGTAAAATGTAAGTCATGAGATATCTTTAGTTTGTAGAGCCACCTTTATTTTCTGGCATTGGTGACACTTGGAAACATGTCCATGTTAAATCTATGTTAGTTCAATGTTTCTGTACAATCAATAATAAAGAGAATAATTTTAAAAATGATTGCACAAACGACATTTTTGAGTTATCTCTACTTCACTGTAATACTTTATATTGCTGTTATAATAAGTCTGCAGCTTATAAAACACAAAGAAACTGCCTGGTAGCATATATAGAGCACAAAGAGCTTTCAACCAAATGTCACCGTCAGACTTTTTTCCCCATCTATTAGAGATTACAGTAGAGAGAGAAGAGGATAATTGGAGGAGAGAGGAGTGAAATGACATGCAGCAAAGGTCAGGTCCATGTGTGCTGTCCTGCTGGGGAAGCTACAAGCTGCTCCTCATTTCAGGGGATGGATTCACACAGTAGAAATGGCAACATAAAACACACAAAGTACATTTCAAAGTAAAACTCGACATAGTTTAACCACAATGAATTTGGGCCCTCTATAGAGGTGATGTGACAAATCACTGCATTGGTTGGAAAGGGGAAGACTACATTACAGAGCCTTTTTTTTTTTAGAAATATAAACCATATAAGTGAGCTGTTTTAAGATTTGCCTCTTCTGTAACAACCAAAGTTCTTGGTAGTGAGATATAAAGGGTGTTGAGAGCACATTGATGGATTTTCATGGGATTTGTTGACGGGAATAATGCCATCCTCGTCCTTTCAACACAGACCGAAAGGACAGACCTTCAGCTATTCAAAGCCAAGAAACCTTTACTTGAAAAACACAAAGCTCCCGGTTCCGTCTGGTATCTGGTATATCTTTCGGTTATACGTTCCGCTAATGGAAGGGTCACAAGCCGTGCTTTCTGACAGGCTTTATTGACTCTTTTTTTTTTTTTTTCACACCAATATCTGCTCCTGGAAGAGATATAGCTAAGAGGCAGAAAGTTAATAAAACCAGATAGAAAGCGTGGTTTGTGACCTTCGTTTCATCGCTGAAACAAATTGACCTGTCAGAGCCGGTGACTTTTGAAAAATTAGATTTAACACGGCTTCTGTTGGTCTGAACAGTTTAAACACAGCGAGCGGATATTCTCCACCAACAGAGCTCATTATGGAAGCCAACAGGGACAAGAAAGGGTAAATATACCAACACAGGGATGGGTATTTTATCTTGCCTCGTCCTTCATAAAGTCTTGTTTTATTGTACAGCTTGCTCTCATTTCTAATGTAATAACTGTCTTTAAATGCTGCTGTGCGTATGTGCTGGGTTGCCTCTGGGAGAGCTGTGACAGGGCAAAACTGGGCATTTCCAACTGGGCCAACGTGGGAGGGGAGGGGCCCTTCAGGATGTTAGCTTTGACCAGCTGGAACCGCAGGAGACTTTTATAGTGACATTAACTGTGGGCTGCGGCTTTGTAACGGCACTGCGTCTGATTCGCCGAAGTAGGAAGCTTGGTCGAGCTGAACCGATGTTGATCCAGCTCGCGGGAACAGCAGGCAGGGTATTTCAAGTAGACAAAGTGGGGCAATTAAGTTTCTCTGGATCTGGAGTTTGATTGTGATCCCGAGCTGAAAGCCAGAGCTGTGCTGCCGCGGTACGTAGCGGTGCCGGTAGCTATTCCACGGCCTCATTTAAGTCAATCACACAGCAAGGGGAGAGGAAATGTGGAGTTTAGTGTGTTTGGGTAGTTAAACTCGAGCACAAATGCAAGTACTGTGCAGCACGTCCATCTGAGGGGTGTGTTTGTGTGTGTAGTGAGGCCCGTTTGGACCAGCACATTGTTATAATTAGCCTGAATCTTTTCAGTTATCCAAAATGAAACTCCTGGCATGGATGGGATGTTGGAAACCAGAGCAAAACACTCACACTCTCTCTCACTCTCACATCCTTATTTGCAGCCGCTGGTAGCGATACACAAATCTGCTACTTGAAATAGTAACAGTGTTGTTCTCTTGTGTGTTGTTAAATTTTATTATGAACTTTATTACTCAACACACCAATGTATAGTGCAAAGTTGACTGATTTTTTTAAATTAATTCATTTGTTTCCCTCCATTTCTGTTATGGTAACACTGGGAGCTGGTTTGATGAGATAAACAGCTGGTGGCGCTAATTCTCCATGCCATACCGTTATCTCGCGATGATACAGAAATCTTTAGCAAATCCACGGATCCAGACTATAAACCGCATCACTGCCAAAACCTAATCACTTGGTCCTTGTGTCATTTCTGACCTTCCCTGAAAATTTCATCCAAATCCGCTGTTCCGTTTTTGAGTGATGTTGCGCCGATTGTTGCATAACTCTCCTTGGCAGAGTAAATATTACAGTTTCAGGTTTTCATATGATTGAGGTTGCACTTTTTCCATCTCCCCAGAGGAACAAAAACCTCAGTAAGGATGAAGATTGATTTTTTTTTTTTTTTTTTTAAGTTTTTGTAACACATTGCAACACTACCAAAGTACTTTACATGGTTGCTTACATAGACAATAAATCTGTGCTACTTTGGTAAAACAGAAGCAACCAATTAGAGAGCAGCCTCGGACACATTCATTGGCCAGAACTCCACATGATGAAAGGTAGTTAGATAAAGTAAAAGATTAAAGACAAGTTAGTTAAAATAGTCAAATAATTATTTTGCAGTGCATGTTTGAGGAGGCTCACTGAGACATTGCATCAAATTTTATCAGCTCCTCCAAGCTTCTCCTTGCAAAATCCTAATCCACAAAGCTACTAGCAACTAAATTTGTCAAATATGAGTGAAAAAGACAGGATTTTCTTCAGAAATGCTGTGAAGTATAAGTATAAAATAGCATTTGTTGAAAATATAAGATACAAAGTAAAGTAAAAGAGCCTAAATTCACTCAGTTGCGTTTAACCTTTATTTATCTGTGACACAATTTTCTTCTCTCAAACACATGCCCATCAGAACACACGTTTTCTGTCATCCACCAACACACTCTCATATTCCCTCCTTCTCTCTGACACACACATACCACCCCACCACAGCACTACAGCCAAAATCCACTGGCTTTTACTTTAACCCCATGTTATAAGGATAAGGATAAGGATCAACTTTATTGTCCCCATGGGGAAATTTGTCTTGGGCTCACATCTGATGAAAAAAAGAGAAAAACACATACATTCGCAAAGGACAACAGCAGCTCGTCTACCTTATTACAACAGAAACAAATGTCCAGAGTATTGCACCGTCCCTAAAGTACAAGTGCAGATTCTAAGAACAATTTATAAATACAGAACAGTACCCGACAGACTGATTATTGCACCTCCCAAATTAAAGTGCTTGCACAAGAGTTTGAGACTTATATTATATATGTCCCTTCGAAGTGCCAGTATTGGATAATAGGTTATGTTGCGCTGCCCATTCAAAGTGCATGTGCTGAGGTAGTTAACAAGATAATTGCAAGCCACACATAAGAACATGAATCAAATAAATATCTGCTCTAACACGGTGACTCACCCATCACCCCCGAGCAACCAAAAAATGCCCCTCACCTGTTATTGTTGAGCAAGGCGACAGAAGTTGGAATAAATGAAAACTTAAATTTGTTGCTTTTGTGCCTAACAGCTCGATAGCGCCTCCCTGAAGGCAAGAGTTCATATTCTTTATGCAACAAATGAAAAGGCTGACTGATGATGCTTTTTGCCTGTGCCAGAACTGAAGATTCAAAGATAGATTGAAGGGAAGGGTAATCCCTTAGGCCTATGGTTTTCATTGCACTTTTTACAAGCCTCTCAATTTTGTTTTTACACTGAACAGTAAGGGAGCCGAACCAGGCAACAATACAGTATCTGACTAAGCTCTGCAGTACAGCATTGTAGAAGCAAGACATTATTTTAGGGCTCACGCCAAACAACCGGAGCCTTCTAAGAAAGTGAAGTCTTTGAGACAGTTTTTTACAAAGTTCAACTACATGCACATTCCATTTTAAGAGGTGGTCGATGTGCACCCCGAGATACTTCACAGACTCCACTTGTTCAATCACACTGTCACCAATGACGACCGAGTCATGATCTAGCAAGCGTTTTGGGTCAAAAATGAGCTCTTTTGTTTTTACTGAGTTTAGAATGAGGTGATTATCCTCACACCAGGAGTGGAAAGAAGCCACCTCCTTGAAATATGCAGATGGACACATGTCCACTGTAAGTAAGCTTAATATTATTGTATCATCGGAGAACTTCATAATCTTGTTGTTCGGATGGATACTCCTGCAATCATTTGTATATATGTTTATGTATCCATTTTCCATCATTTATTTTGCAGTATTATAGCTGACTCTGCGGTTGGACTTGGAGCAGCTAAAGATAACAAACAGGCTTATTAAGCGCCGACAGACGTGACTGACGGATTTAGCTCTCGGACCTGAATGGGTCGACTCGGGTGCAGTTCCCTCATTAACCAGCAGATGTTTTGTTATTCAGCCCTGTAGCTTCAGGAAGCAGATTTACAGGTTGTTAGAAGGAATCCAAGGAGCAGCTGAGCAAGTCTGTGTGAATAAATACATAAAATCCACCCTTTTAATGTCTAAGAAATTTACAAATCACATTGAGTCGTTTTGAAATTAAAATTCCCCCACGTATTTAACAGATTCTCTCCAGATTCTGTTTTTTATATGATAGATTTCCAGTGTGTGCTTGGTTTTCCCTCTGAGAACCATTTTTGTCCTGACCCAACTGACTAAAAGTTGAATTCAGCATGAAGAGTGTTAGCCACCATAGCCAATCAGATGGCAGATATAGCAACACCTATAAAAACAACAGACTTTATAAGAACTTTCTGACTGAACTAATAGGAAACGGCTGTCTGAGAGCACAAAGCAACATAGCAAATAAACGGAGCCCTGTTTGCTTCCATCTGATGAACTTCAGTCTAATAGCTACACTCCTTTTAGCTCTGTTTGGTCTCCACCAACTCCTGACCAAAATATGTCTCGCTAGCTGCTAAATTTTGCACAAAAACACTCCAGTTTTTTTCTTAAACAGAAGTTTGTGCATGCTTTAATGACAGGTAGGTGTAACTATGCTACATTACAAAATCTGTCCTACTGCAAACAACAACAACAACAGAACTTAAGTGATGAAATGGGTGCTCATATAAACATTCAGACAAGTAGATGTGACTGAGATTTGCAGTTTCATGCTTTGCACCTCACAGATATAGGCTGGTTTCTAGTGTGATAATGCATACCTAATGAGGCGAGTCAATGTCAGCTACCCGTTTCTGGTGCATGACAAAATTGCTATAGAGATTTAATCCTTGTAAAATAAGCTACTAAGATTTTCTTCAATGCCACTTTCGAAATCAGTGTCACAAACCCATTATTGCTCGTTACAGGAGGTCCTCGGTTTACGACATCCTCGACCTACAGCGTTTGGAACTAGTTGCCGAGTGGAGCAGATGAATACGTCGTTAAGTTGCGCTATAAGACGGCTCTGTTTACTTTCGCCAGTTGTACGACACCTTGGATTGTGCTACATTCGCTAACGTTTTGCCCAAAATGACTCATTCATGCATGAAAGTCATTGGTATTCATGACTTTTCTGAAGAACTGATCGATATCGTGATGTATGTAATGGCTTTGTTTACATTTTCGCCAGAATTCCGACTTAAGGCGAAACCGACTTACGTCATGCTGTAGGACTGGAACTCCGACATAAGTCGAGGACCCCATCTATTTACTTTCTAAATAAATGCTGTGATGCAACAGGAGTTTAAAAAGTCAGTTTTTGCTGGAGTTCCTTAAATGTCACTCCTATCTGATGATGGCGACGGTAAGGTTTATTGTATTCTACCAAGTGTCTGATCCACAAAGCCCAAGGTTGTTCATTTAAACTTCATAGCTTTGCAGCTCTTACAGACTAAATTTAAGCATGTTTTTTCATATGAACCCATTTTAAAAAATGCTTAGGGCTGCTTATGAAGCTGATGTCAGAAGGAGTTAGCCAATTTAGCATCAAATCTGGATTCTAGATCAAGAGCTTATCAGCAGGGTGATGGCAAACCTGGTAACTACATGCAAGTAACTCCATCAAGTTGTTGTTTTGACATTTCTGTTAGTACTCTGGTCAAACTATCAATATTAGGGATCATGTCGGTAGGTACACTTTTAAACAGACACTTTTCGACTGAGTCATTTCCATCTGGGGACTAATGAAGTCACTGCAGTGCATCATGGGCAAAAAGCGAACTGCAGAATCTAGGCCAGTCCCATGGGGCAGTGGGCCAACAGGAGCATGCAAATATATGCGACCGTTTAAGAGTTTGGGGTCACTTAGAAATGCTCTTATTTTTGGAAGAAAATTTTTTCAATAGAATATCTGAACAGGAGTACAGAGGAACATTTCCAGCAACCATCACTCCTGTGTTGTAATGCTACGTTGCGTTAGCTAATGGTATTGAAAGGTGAAACTCTTCAGCTCTTGTTAAGGTTGTCTTGCCTTTTTTCGTTCAGCTTCCATCCATGTTAAGCATTTTGAACCGCAATTGTTTTTCTTGTACAACATTTTCTTTGAGGTTCACTTCTGAACCTCTGTCTGTTCTTGTGTGTTTCTTCATAGGGACTGTGACGTCAGCCAGATCAACTACATGTATGCCCAGTATGTTAAAAACACAATGCAGCCTCTCAACATCGCCGACGTCACCAAGGACCAGCGTTTCCCCTGGACGGTCTGTTCTCATTTCTTTTCAATTCATTTTCATGTCTTTTCCCTCTCCAAAGCGAGTAATCATTCCTCTTGTTCACTGGCAGAGTGAAAACCCAGATCACACCAGCAACCAGATAAAGAGTTTGCTCTGCTCTCCCATCAGGAATGGCAAGAAGGATAAAGTCATAGGTAGGATATATCTCTCGTTCTCTCATGGGTAGAGCACCCCGTCGAGTTCAAACCTCGGACTTAAACCACCTCTTTTTCATCTGCTTATGACAGCAGCTTAGCTTTAGGAGGGTCTGTTGGGAGAAAATTAGCCTGAATCAAAATGGGTTTTCACAGCGGATCGGATTCAACCTGTGAGTCAACAAGGTCAATGCAATTAGCAGGGAAGTCTTCCTCCGCAGTGTAACACCAATGCAGAAAGCTCAGTTTTAGTGACTCATGTACCGGCAAACATACACTCCCATTCCATGTGTCCAATGCTGTAGCTTATGATAAAATTCTTGCAAATAAACCCATTCCTTTTAGCTTCAACTGTGCTATATTCGCTCTCTAAAATGCTAACATATACACTCCCATTCCATGTGTCCAATGCTGTAGCTTATGATAAAATTCTTGCAAATAAACCCATTCCTTTTAGCTTCAACTGTGCTATATTCGCTCTCTAAAATGCTAACATATACGCTACCGTTCAAAGGTTTGGGGTCACTTAGAAATGCCCTTATTTTTTCAATGACGATAACATGAAATTAATCTAAAATGCAGTCTAGACACTGTAAATGACTCTTCTAGCTGCAAACTGCTGATTTTTTTTAATGGAATATCTCCATAGGGGTACAGAGGAACATTTCCAGCAACCATCACTCCTGTGTTCTAATGCTACATTGTGTTAGCTAATGGTGTTGAAAGGCTCATTGATGATTAGAAAACCCTTGTGCAGTTATGTTAGCACATGAATAAAAGTGTGTTTTCATGGAAAACATGGAATTGTTTGGATGACCCCAAACTTTTGAATGGTAGTGTAAGTGTTCATTGAGAAGTGATTCCAGAGTGTCTTCAGTACTTAACCCGGCTCTGTGGCTTTTTACTTTTCAATGCAGTGATGGGACGTTAGCACTGGGTGCTAGAGGCTTTAACAGTCATAAATCGTAGGCCAAAGAACACATTAAGCCGGCATGGCATTACCTCTTACTTTATCTGTCCATGAATAGCTCTTCCACTCCATCCATCACAGTGATTGCCATCAGCATAATTAGCCTTTAGTTGGCAGCGAAGATGACTAATGGAGGTGGTGTACCTCTACGATCAAACAGTACAGGTCCTCATAGCCACTGCTCGAACCTCTTTGAGTTTTGGTGATGAGTAAGATGAAAAGCTCAAGCTTGGTTCATCATGCTGCCATGGTCTTAATGTTTCTGCTCCAACAGATTAATTCAGACCAACGTATGTTTTGCTTCATGAGTATGTTATCGGCATTAGGGATGTAATATTCTGTTCCGTGTCCTTAAGTATGTAAACAAAGGCTGATAATTGTAGCTCCATTTCATGGTAATGTAATGAGTCACCTAATTAAAGTGCCTCAGTTAGCATTAGCATTTCCAATTCAATGATCATCACATCAGTTATAAGCTGACAAGGAGAGTATTTCCTCCTCTGAGCATTTAAAAACGAATACTTGAGAGAGTCGAGTTTTTGGGGAGATGACATTTATAGATGGACATGAATGCCTGTGGATATGTCGCCTGACTTAAATCAAGCAGAACACCTTTGAGGTATTTTAAAGACAAACCAGGAGAACAGATGAAAAAACAAGTGTCTGATGAAATGTGTGAGCGAAGGTGAAGAAGATTGTCATCCAAAATAAAGGTAGACATACAAAGTGATGAAAACAACAAAAGATATGAATCTGTTCCTACTGTGTGTCATGCATGTTTAATTCAGTAAATCTAAACTGTGAACACTGCAAGTACCCTGCTGTTCAAATTAGAAATGATGCAGTTATTGTAAGCTCACACAGTTTTCAATCGTTTTACATTTTGCACAGAGCTGTACTCACTTCTGTTGTATACTGTAAGCAGAAAACTAGAATATTAACATCGGGACTCATTAAACCCATGAGAAGAGTCGTCAACCAGGAGTGACGGTGTGTTCTTGTGCGTTTGTGCTCGTAGGCGTTTGTCAGTTGGTGAACAAAATGGATGAACCATCAGGCAGCGTGAAGGCCTTCAACAGAAATGATGAGCAGTTCCTGGAGGCATTTGCAATCTTCTGCGGCCTCGGCATCCAGAACACACAGATGTACGAAACAGTGGAGAGAGCCATGGCCAAACAGGAAGTCACTCTGGAGGTCAGTATCAAGAACACACATATGTACTGCCTGACAACAACTTCTTTAACCCTAGCTGATGCAGTGAGGAGCTTTCTAAACAACCATGTTGGAAGACATATCCTGTGATCATGGAAAGGATGTTAATCTGTCTCAGAAGATGTCTGTGTAGGTTCTCATTCATCCAGGTCATGGTTATCCAAAGTAGTTTGAGAGTGGAGTGAAAGAAGCCATCCATGTCAAGGTAGAGAAGCCATCTCTGAACGGGGGGGTGGTCTGTGACATCATCTTTCGCCAATTTACAATCAGGTCCTTTCTAAACTCCCCAAAAGAACTACTCGGCAGACTCATGCTAATGACCACCACCGACCCCCACCGATACGACCATCGTTGAGTAGTCAGATGAGTCTTGGTATCGGTCGTTGGAATAATAGCCCTGAACACGCCTCACAGAGGTTTAAAAGCTGAGGCAACACCAACCACCACCAGAACTGAAGAAGCCTCTTGGATGAGAGGTGAAACGTCTTCAAGGAACTTTCTTATAGTCCAGTGGATTGATTTAAACTACTTTCAGCCCGATCTCACGAGGATTCGTGAAACTGTCACGTAAATTTTTGTTTGAGTTTCGTGCGCACCAACACGATTTTGTCATGTTTTTCGTGCCGCTCACAACGAAATTCACACCAGTGTATTTTAAACGGCGGACTTTTCGTGCCCCTCAGAACGTATTTCAAACGAATGGGTATATTATACTTTTAATGTAAAAGCGTTGCGAATCCAACGCTATATTTTGCATTACATCGTCCCTAACCATAACCCGGTGGTGCACTTACCAATTTGCATAGGAGTTTAAAGAATGTCCGACGGCTGCAAACGCGATTACACAAACAGTATACGCCGATGGACAGCTTAGATTGTCATGAATCCGCCGGTATAAACCACTTTCAGATGTGATCACCACAGCGGGTTTCGTTGTGAGCAACACGAAAAACATTTCGTTGTGAGCGGCACGAAAAACATGAAAAAAACGTGTTGGTGCGCACGAAACCCAAACAAAAATTTACGTGACAGTTTCACGAATCCTCGTGAGACCGGGTTGCTACTTTGGATAGACTGTCTCAGAAGGTTCAAATTATTGGCCTGCGTCAAGCAACACATTATGAAAACCTGAAGGATAGTGGAGAACCATCATCTTTGAGGAACAAACTCTTAGATGATTGTAGGAAACCAACAGTAGAACTCACAGCTATGTTTATGAAGTTCAGTTTCTTTGGCACTTTATGACAAGGGCGTGCTTCCTATTGTGTCTGTAGTAGTCTTTCACCTTTAGTCATTTCTTCTATTTCCCTTTTTTCCTTTTCTTTTCTTTTCTTTAGTAGTCATCCTGACACCTCTGCTTGTACTCTTTCTGCTTGTTTGACTTGTTGCCAGTGAGGAGCTTTTTAGAAAGAGTAGACATTATCCCAAAGCTTTACGGTCAAGTCTCCAATCAGGTTTAGGTTGCGGTTTGAGTAGGAGTTTGGATTAGCAGCGAAAAAGGTGACGGTTGAGAGAGACTGCAGTGTGTTGGTGTTAAAAGTATAGAGTGGTACTGTGTTTGCGTGTGTGAGCATCGCTGATGGAGTGATCTGTGGGCGTGTGAGTGACAGTGATGAGTCCCGGCAGAAGGATTTATCTCGCGGCTTGGCACTTTCCTTCAGCCTCTGTGCGCGACAGACTGCGAAGCACAAATTCATTATAAGCGAGCCCACACACGATCCACAGTGGCACTCTCCATTCAGCGCTCGCTCACACACATGCACACCCACCGTGCACTCCGGTGATGAAGCTGTCAGCTTCAGGGTGTCAGAGGTGATGCGTCCTCTCTCCTGCAGCTGACGCCCACCTCCTCCAAAGCCTCAGCTCTGGACGCTGCGTCAGTATTAAATAAGGCACAAAAAAGTGATAGATGAAGCGTTTTACATGATCAGACTAATGAGATAATTATTGTTTTAATGCAAAGCATTGTTCAGCAACCTACATTTGTCTTTGTTCTGGGAGAAACAGATGGATGGACTGAATTTAAGCACAAGCTGCAGAGAATTAGACAAAAGGCAGCAACAAAAGAGCCGAGACCAACCAGTGGAACATGCAGGCAGCACGCCCACCTTTACTTCAAGTGAAAAGGACTTCCACCTCTCATGTTTCAATCAAAAGGTGTCACAGTCCACCTAAATCTTCCTGCTGATGTTCTTTAAAGATGTACTCCTGCATCCTTATTGCTCTCATCTCCAGACAAGCAGTATTTTAGTGAACAGCTTGAATTACTTTCCTCTCTGTGTTGGAAGGAAGATGAAGATGCTGTAATATCGACACAGTGTGTGAACAAGTACACCAATTTTGAGTTTCAAAATTATGTTAATTTATTATGCACTGCAGAGGGTAAGCAAAAAAATGCACAGTGGAGCATATAAAGTGAAGCCCGGGCATGTACGGACAATCTCTGAATGCATTAGGGCTGGACCCGAATATCCGAATATTCGTTCACTACAGCGGTATCCCCCCACCCCACCCCCGTCGGATGTTACCGGGCGGAAAGAATATGCAGCGTTACGGTCTTCCCTCCGCCTTCGGCTCATATCGGCTCATCCCGTCCTGTGATCACATAAACATATACACATATGTCTATGTGATCACCCCTTCCTCCCCCAGATGAAAATATTCGGAGCTCGTCTCTTCCCTTCGCCTTTGGCCCACATCGGCTCATCCCGTCGTGTTCGGCTCATCTCAGCTCATCCATTCGTGTTTCTTACCACCACCCGAATGGCCGGGTTGCTGCCGACTCTGACGTCACGCTTCACTTTGTTGCATAAACACAAGACAAGATGCTGAAGACCTCCGCTGTTTGGGAATTCTTCAGTTTAATTGAAGACAAAATGAAGGCAAAATTTGGACCCAGGAGACCAGACGAACAGATCCGAATATTCGGGCCGTCTCCACCACAAGCCGCCGCCCCTCTTCGGACGTTACAGAGCCAAACGAATATTCGGATATTCGTCTTTAATAGGGCCCGAATATTCGAAGGCCAGAAACCACTAATTGGGCCAACCCTACATTGCACCACATTTTGCAGAATAATGCATAAGGATGATATAAAGTCACCACTTGTCATGTCACAGTTCACTTTTTGTGGTCTCACTGTATCACAGATTTTTAAATTCTACGTATCTAATTCTGTCACGGAATTTTGCGATATATGTAGGTGTTTTTATGTGTTCATTATTTGAAATATTTTTTGCGCCAAGATAAGCCTTTTCTAGCCTAAAAAACTGCAAATGACATAAAAAGGAAACATTAAAAGAATACAAAATCCTAATAAAACGCGTTGCTACCAGCGCTGGGAGCTGATTGGCTCAGCGACCGTAGCTTCAGTCTCTTTGTCCGTTTCACATCCATGTCTGATCGTGGTGTTGCTCTGCAGTGTCGTTTAATTTACTTCAAGCCCTATGATGTCGATCAAACGTTCTTTGCCTTCTAAGGCTTCTGGCTCCAGAGGAAGATGCTTACCGTCGCAGGAAATTAGAAAATTACGTCGGTTTAAGAGTGCAGAAAGTGTTTATAAGAGTGTGGGGAGAGTTTATAAAGCCTTGAAATATATCTAAATAATAAAATAAATGTAAGGTCGCTACTTAGCAGAGTTTTGTCGATTGTGGGGAGTTCTGGAACCTAACCTGACCGGTTCTTGGTTGCCTTTGTGTTCACAGTAATGAGGTAGTGATTTCAGACACGGCAAGTCTTTTCCGCTATCCAGACACACACTGAAAATGGTTAGAAAATACACTAATTAAACATGCCACAAAATGGAAATTAAATGTCTTTTAAATGGCCAAACTTTGGATACAAGTTCTACACATTTTCACCAAAATCTAAATCAAAGCAGAGAGCCGTGGTGATGAAGAAACGCTGACAGTTTAATCATCTCTGAAGTGCTGCCTGCATCATTTCAAACGGCGTTCTGAGCATTTTTTCAGCGCTTCAAAGCCTGCCTTTAATGTACTTTCATCACTCTTCCAAAGCAACCATGGTAAGTGATCAATGAACCCTCTCCTCAGAAGTTACATTTTTGTCCAAATGACTCTGTCACCGGTCGCCACGCATCAAAATAAGCTGTGATGAAACTGGGCCAAAATGTGCTTTTTAGAGTAAAGTTCAGAAACAGGGATCACTGACACCACAGGGAGGCTTTGATCACGCCGTGGACAGCTATGAAATCCTATGAAAGCCTGTGTCATGTACCGTTTCCTAAGAGACCGCTGGTAGGAGGACGGAAAATGGAGGGAAATTCTCCGTCGCTGCACATTTTTAAAAAAGCTGGTTTGTTTGTTGCACCAATATAAACGTGAGTCGTGGTGAAAAAAGGTTAAAGTGGGTTTGAAAAGTTGACAAGCGACTTTATATGTTCGAAATAACGCCGTTAATCCTTTGAAATTTCACATATTAAGCTATACATGACTGCTTGCAAGGAGTGATTTAAGTGAAGCAACATTTCATCTACATGATCTGTACTTCTCTTCTTTTCTTCTCTGCTGCTGCCTTGTCTTTTTTAGACACAAAAATCCTCCAGATCATGATGGATTCTTTATGTTTTGGGTTTGACAGACACGTCTGATTGATGAGCAGCACCACCTTCTCTGTTCTTGTCTGCCAAAAGCCTGTTCATCCTCAGCTTTGCGTGTCATTTTTTGACTGCATTGATTGCATCAGAATCTCAGAAAGGTTTCTTAGCAGACAGTAAGCCACAATAGAACACCCAGGTAGAACTAGTACCAGTAATGACTGTTTGACTCAAAATAATCAAATTATCCCAAACTGATGGTTGCCTGAAAGCAAAAAGCTGATCAAAAGAATCTGATACACATTGTATTTTTGATTTTTGAAAGCTTATTTCGAACGTTTCAACAAAAAATAAAGAAAACAGCTAAAGAAAATGAATGAGTTGCTCAAAGGGGAGTGGGAAGAAGTCAGATCTGATCTAATCCCACCTCTTCTCCTTAGACAAACGACTGTTAATCGATTCTTCCTGCCTCTTCTAAAATACTACAACAATAATAATGAACATGATTTATAGCAAAGATAAATATGATAGATAAATATGTCCGTCTACATTTATACAAAAGGACCTAGAAATAGCAGAACACAACAGAAAGAAAACAATTTTGCTAAATTTTGTGGCAAAACTTCATTTTTAGATTTGTACATGATTTGTGCAGTTTGGAGTTTCACTCTGTGTGTAAATTTTCGTCATTTTACTGTATAAAGAGTGAGTGAGTATGATCCTGATAGCCCCAAATGTAGCAGTGTTTTCTCGAGAATCCTCCATATATCTGCATGCCTCATTGTTTTTTCTGTTCCAGGTGTTGTCGTATCACGCCTCGGCCGCAGAGGAAGAATCGCGGGAACTCCAGGTAACCGCGGTAAATTCAAATTTATTTATATAATACACATATACATGCCCACACGCTACACGCTCATAAACATGCAGTGACACACACACCAGCAGATGTTTGTCCCTCAGGCTCAAAGGAAGCAGACTTTGTGTAAATGAGCTGCACTCATGTAACGCAACACCGCTCGGCTAAATCGGCAAGAAAAGCAGCTCTATACGGGCGACTTCTTCTACTACAAACACACAATGGAAAATAGGGGCCAACGTAACACTAAACGAGCTAAAGCAGCATTTAATTACCCTCAGCAATGGACATGGTTGATATTTTGCAACCTACACACCCTGTCAAAAGTTTTGAGACACTTTCTCATTTAAATACATTAGAACCCGTCTCAAAACTTTTGACAGGGCGTGTATGTTTGTTAAGAAGCTTTGTCACACAATAATTAAAATACAGAACTTTGAGAGGAAATGTGACAAAGCATGACTGAGCTCCAATTTATAATCTGAGAGGAAAAAAGGTGATTTTTTTTTTGGACCCCTACGGAATCCTGGTGGTGCCAAATACAACATGTCCGCACAATTTAAAACAACATTTCAGAAACAATGTCTTCAAAAATAGTGGTTTAGCAGAGTTAATCCCTTAAATTTCTAAAAAATTACATTTGCAAAAATGTCAGAAAATTTCTTAAAACGATTTCATATGTGCATGTTAGAAAAGCTGACATCTAAATTATACATTTCAGAAAACAGTGTTTTAGTCAAATTTATGCATTTTGGGAATATTTCCGTCTCATAAAACAAATGAACTAAACAGAAAACATTTCAGGCAATCGAATAATATTTCAGAAAACCAAATGTTTCTACAAATATTTTCGAAAACTTAAAATTTCAGAAACAAATCTTCTAAAATACATTAACTCAAAAATACTCAGAAAACGTATGTTAGTCTTTCTAATTAACAAAGCAAAAAAAAGTGAAATAAACATTTCAGAATCAAGTCTTCAGCGAATTTAATTGAGAAATCTTGACATTTCAGAGAAAAACATTTCAAATAAAAAAAACAAAATATTTTAGCCAACACATCATTTCTTAAAATATAACTAAATTTCACAGAACTTTTTAGAAAACAGCAGACAGGAACAAATTAATGTTATATTTTTTGTTCTATTATTAGTTGCCTGAAATGTTGCACTTCCGGACTTCCGTAGCTCATACAGTTGGAGATAAAATACACTGCGAGTCGTATCTATTTTTGCTCTAGAACTGACATAAAATGACACACTTCCCATGTTTTACTGACGTATGGAAACTTTCCAGAAGAAGCTGTTTCAAAGCTCATAATATACAGTTACTGTTTATACAGCTGCTGCTAATCATTGCATAGCATTTGTGATATGATTAAATCCAGATTAGGAGCATTTTCTTACAGCATTATAAATTTATTTGAAAGCTATAAAATGTGTGAAATTGTAAAATTCTTCACATGATTGCTGGTCTTTCTTGACTAATCTGCTTCTTGTTTATTAACCATCTGATCCTCTTATTGCCCATGTTTTCTTGCACCATTTGGCCAACAGCTGTGTTTTTTCCCCAAAATGATTTTAAAACGAGATATTTATGCAACTCTAATGTGTGGTAATCAATGAGACTGTTAATCAATGTGCACTCTGCTCTGTGATGCTTCCTACAATCAGCAATTTGGGGAAAATTACTATTTTAGTGCTCACTTGAGATAAATGGCCCTCCAGCTTTATGCATAAAGAATTAAAGGACCCCCTGCAATCAGACCGCCTTACAATTTGGTGAAGTAGCCAATTTGTAGCTGGTTGTTTCCTGCAGAAATCCAAGGCAGCTCCCCAAATCCGAACCAATCAGTGCAGCCAGACGTCTTCCACCATCACACCACACGAGCGTCTGTAAAGGTCTTGCTCTTTTCTCCTCTCCTTATGGCGAGTGGCTGAACTAACGGCACAGCCTGATTAAGTGGCCTCCCTCGGGTGCTTCAAAGAGGATGTGTCGCTCGGTATCTAGGACACAGGCTTGATTTTTCGGGTACTTTCTACCCAAGAGGCTGCCACGTAGCGCCGTGAGATGAAAAGCCCACATCGTTGTGTAGTTAAAGTCGCTTATGTAACCGTGGCAGAAACAAGAATTGGGATTAAGGATCTGGGATGTGATTACTGCTCATTAGTCCAGCTAAATGATGCAGGAGGTGAGCTGCTGCCTCTGAATGTCGGTGTTTGGTGTGTGTTCTGAAGGTGGCCACGGTTCCGTCGGCTCAGTCGCTGCGTCTGTTGGACTTCAGCTTCAGCGACTTTGACTTGTCGGACACCGAGACCACGCTGGCTGCCATCCGAATGTTTGTCGACCTCAACCTGGTCCAGAACTTCCAGATGAAGTACACGGTAAGAACTGACCCGCGAGAATAATCCCTTCATACATGGAAGTGGCTTAGATGTGCCTATACCGTATACGTAACGCAGCATAGTCCCTACAGTGAGCAACACAATGTTTACATGTTGAATAGAATCGCTGTAATTGCACTTTCAGTTTGCAGTAATCTGTGAATATAGTAGATAAATAGAAATGAAACAAACATTTTTGTATTCTCTTGAGCAAGACTGGCCTGACGAAACAAACACTGGCAGCTACTCCGAGACATTACCATGAATCACAGTCTACTAAACAGACAACAAGTTGTGCTGGATGTGTATGCTGGTCGGGTTCAGCTGAGGATGGATGGCACACCCTCTGACACGGAGGCTACGTCATCCCTCCCAATCCCACGTCGACATAACATCCTTGGCTGTCTGAATTTGTTGTTTTGAGATGTTGCGTTTCCAAGGTGGAAATGGTGTCGAGGTTATTTCATAATGATGTGTCTTCTGGCTCATAAAAAAACACCACCTGGACATGTTGACCATGTAAATAAAACTGCACATCTAGTGTTTTAAGTGAACCACCATCAGGTCCAGTGAATGATCACCTTCACCCTGGAGGAAAGAGCGACCACGCATTAGAGATACCTCACAGCTTAACAGGCAGGTTACCATGACATTTCCTGAGCATGCTCATTGGGGAAATAACCCTTTGGAGTTTAATTACCCAGCGTCATCCTGCTGGACGAACTTTAGGCTTCATGAATAGCATTAGCATCAATTAGTTGTTAACCGGCTCCAATATGATGGTTGTTTTGAGCGTTATCAGCCACAAGGGTAGCCTAGCCGCGCCAGACAACCCACGGCAAAGAATTTAATTCTCTGCCAGGGTGGGTCTAGTTACCCTCCATAAGGCTCGAGGCTGGATTCTCCTAAAACTGGCCGGACCAATCACCATGAAGTGTAGAGTCAGAAGGCGGGCGTAACTAAGTGACGACAGAGGCGCGACGATTCTGACAGAAACAACCGGCGCACAATAAACAGTTATCTTTCAACTCGGCTTTGGCCACAGCCCTTAAAGATTTAAAGCTAAAATTCAACTTGAAAGATAAACAAAGGACGGCACTGAAGTGTTTCATTGAGAAGAAAGACGTATTTGGACTTATGCCGACGGGATATGGCAAATCCTTAATATACCAGTTGGCTCCGCTGGTTGGGAAGCTAATGGGACTTAGCCACACAATCCACTGGTGCTCTCGGAACTACGTCAGCCTAGTCGTTGCGCTGATTGGTTGTATACCTACCCAATTGCTGCAGAGGGATTTGATAGACAACCCTTTAGCCCGCCTCCCTCCCTGTCGAGCGTTCCTATACCCTTGTGCCGTCAGAAACATGGGTCTAGCATGGCTAGGCTACCACAAGGGCCCACCTGTTTGAACGATTTCCCCAACACAGTTATGAAAGGACATCTCTCCTACCAGCGTTTTATGGTGAGATACGTGTAAAAGCACAACTAAATGTGATGTTTTCCCCTAAATATAAAGGCTAATCTGCAAGTATTGTTGTATTAAATGATGAAAGATGAAGAATTTGTTGTAGATAATGCATTAGCTCAGGGTAATACGTGAACCAGACAGCATTTTCGCGCGTTGTTGTCCTTGGTACATGTCATGGAAGATAGGAAGAGCGGCGTGTTGTGTTACGATTCACATAAAACAAGCTGCTTCTCGTCAGCAGCATTAGACCATTAGAACATGCATTTACAACTCACTTAATATTTGTGTTTGCCAGCACCCTTAACTCAGAGACCACACACACACACACACACACACACACACACACACACACACACACACACACACACACACACACACACACACACACACACACACACACACCTAAAACACTCTCCTCCCATTACCGCCGTCTGTCAGACCCAGCGCTCTCCTCGTCTGGCTGCCCCTCGGCGCCAGCATCGGCCGGTCGCTGGCGGGTTTCGGCTCGCCTCCTCAGCGCTCCGCTCTCCTGAAGAGGTCCTTGTGTGTCGGCGGCTGACCTCCGGAGTGCCTGCGGAGAGAGGCTTCACAAAGAGAGGCTTTGATTGGAGGAAATTAGGGCCCTCAGGCTGTCGGTCTGACACACAGAGCCGACGCGCCGGCCACCCTCAGAGCATCACCGCCCCTGAGGCTGAAACCTACAGCATGTTATTATTTAATTGCCGCTGTAACGTATTTATTGTCCTTCAGTCATTCATTCCAGTGTAAAATCAGATTCCAGTGATCCCTATGGAGAAAATGAGCCATTATTTGATTAGCAGAATAATGGTTTGTGGTTCCTATGGTGCCTGAGATCGGATTATCTTTCATTCATGATGAGCGTGTAGCGGAGCACCGACTGCATTGATTTGCAGGTCGGGTGCTGAGTCCTCACTTTGAGAAAGGGCAAACATCCTGGCAGCTCAGTCCCTGTGCTCATCACATTTACCTCTCCTCTCTGCTGCAGTTATTTTACACCCACTTACGATGTAGTTTAGTTCTGGAGACGCGTCAGGCTGCTAAACACAACAACTCTAAATATGTTCAAATGTGTCACTTTTGTTCGTCATCATGCGATACGGTAGAGAAAAGAAGAATTCTGTCATGATATTCACCATTAATAAGATTATAAACACTAAAATATCTGTAGTGTGTAGAGGCACACTTGTGAGGAAAATATTATAGGTGTTGAATCAGTTTTGTTTTATAATTTTCAATTTTTTTTTAAATTTAAGATGTCTGAGTTCCCTCTACTTCTAGCCACTGCTGTTCTGTCTCCATAGAGGTGCAGGTGTTTGTATTGCAGTGAAAAATGAGCCCACAGGGAGTAAAAATGTAACGGGAGCAAAACAAACAAAAAAAAAACCATGCAGAAACTTCTTGGGGCAGCAAATTTACTGCTGTTGTTCAGTTTCTTTGCTCGTGCCACATTGGCCAGCAGAAAAATAAATAAACTCAGATAAACACCACACAGACAAAGATAGCTGGAGGACAGTCAAACTGCTAAAGAGGCAGATATTTTCTGAATCGGCAAATATTCACTGAGATGTACACCCCCTGTCAAAAGTTTTAGGACACTTTCTCATTCGAATGAATGAGAAAGCGTCCTAAAACTTTTGACAGGTCGTGCAAACACAAATACAACTCCAAATAATGCTCTAATGTCACTACACAAGGTGATCCAGAGGTAGAGTCATATACAGTTAGCTATTTTTTTTACATGTCTGAGATAGGCATTTGGAATAATTTGTGCAACATTTAAGTATATGTGGAAATATCTGAGGGAGTCGCATTGCACAAAGCCTTCGAATGGATGCTTCAAAGTGCAAAGTTTCATGATCTGTACTCTAAATGTCCACACATATGAAAAGCAGCTTGAAAAGCAGCTGCACTGTTATGTAATGTCTTAACAATGACTGAAACCAGCATTTACATTCAAGTTCTGTACATTTAAGTGCCATTGTACCAAAATAAATGCATGCTTAATCAGATTATGACCAACATATTTCTACCTGGGATGGTCTGTCACATCCCCGTCCTGTCTGGATAAAAGGATTTTAGTCTTTTCCTGCATGTTCTCTCCTCTGCAGAGTTTGTGTCAGTGGATTATGAGCGTTAAGAAGAACTACAGGAAGAACGTGGCTTACCACAACTGGAGACATGCCTTCAACACAGCCCAGTGCATGTTCGCACTCCTCAAGTCAGGACGCCTCCAGGTAGGATCAGGCTTTTTATGAAACTACTCATTAGACTCCATACCTGCAGATGTAATATTGTATGATTGCTTACTAATTTTTCTCAAAACTACACATCCACTTTAAGCTTCACGAAACAATCTCAAGAACAAAATCATTTGGAGAACACTGAATATTTGTGTTTCCTGTGATGCAAAACAATCCTCTCCGCCTGGATTGCTGGCAGCGACCTGCAGCTCCGACATGAAAGCTGCTGTATCATATGCAGAAGCAGCAGCCTCGCCGTCCACTCCAGGCTGAGCGCCCACGCTGCCGACAGCGTGTGGAGAGTTGCAGCAGTGTACACATCACAGCCATTATGTTTGCTTCAGACTGTCATCTGTTGAGGAGCTGCCATCGTGTGGGCGCATTTTCTCTGTGTTTATTGTTCTCACCTCCGTTCTGTCGCCCTCCCCTTCCTTTATCTGCCCGTCCGTCTCCCGCAGAACAACATGAGCGACGTGGAGGTCTTGGCTCTGATGATTGCGACTCTCAGCCACGACCTGGACCACAGAGGAGTCAACAACTCCTACATACAGAGGTAGCAGCGTGAGTCACGCAGGTTGCATGTACGCTTGTGCACGTGTGTGTGTGGGAGCGCTCCGGCTTCAACCTGTGGCTTTCTTCCTTGTGTGTTTTTCCAGGAGTGACCACCCACTGGCCCAGCTCTACTGCCACTCCACCATGGAGCATCACCACTTCGACCAGTGCCTCATGATCCTCAACAGTCCTGTAGGTGGACCGACTCATGCACATTCCCTTCATTAGAGGTGGCATCAGGCCTGGACGGTTTCTTACTTTGACGAATAAGCAGTGAATGTTACGACATGACTGATAATAGTGAAGATGAATTTCGTTGTGGTCCAGTTTTGGTTTCCATTTCTATATGGCGTCAGCTGCAAATGGGTCAATATATAATTGTGGGACTTTTTGTATCATAGTTGACATTTTTACTGTTTTCAGGCCTAAAATCAACATGGCCGCCTATAACCACATGGCATTTTTAGAGAAGATTATTCTTAATATTATATATACAATTGAGGACAATTGAAAGTTATTTATAAAGTTATTGTAGTAAACCTGTTGACTACTTTATATTAAATAACTCAGAAAGCCTTGCTGCCCTTGCAGCGCGTGTTCTAGTGCGCAGCTAGACAGCTAGCTAACATTTTAAAGTCTTCAAATAACCACACAGGGCTTGCTTTTCTGTGCTTTACTTGAGCTTGACTTTGAACAACAGTTTTCTCTTTTTTGTAAAAAGACAAATAATTTCCAAGGCAGAAGCGTGCTAAAAGATTAGCAGCGAAGGTTAGCTGTGTCCGTTGCGGCTGTCAGCATTCTACCAGAGACGTAGCTAGCATGAGACACGTAGCAACCTCAAAGATAGGTCAGAGCGGTGAGAGCGCTCACACCGCCATCATTTCTGACAGCAAACCAAAACAAAGAGCGCTCACTCTGACGCTGTTTTTTAAAACCCAACTGAAATCAATTTTCAACTTAATCACTTCACTTTAAAGACAGCATACTTGGAGTCTTTCCAGCCTCTTCTTCAGGAGGAAATCAGCTCATTTTATTGTTGTTTAGCCAATTAGAAGTTGTCATTAACTTTGGACGGTTATTTCGTTGTCATTTCAGTGATTTCCAGTCAGTTTTTATTAAAAATCAAGACAGAAAATGACAAAACCGAGACAGAAAATGACAAAACTAAGAGTCAAAATGACAAAAATAAATCGCAAATGACAAAACCTAGATACAAAATGGAAAAAAACAGAGACACAAAGTAACAGAACAGTTTTTGAATCAGCTCATTTTATTATTGTTTAGCTAATTAGAAGGTGATTATTAAATTCGGACGGTTATTTAGTTGGCATTTTGGTGATATCCAGTCATTTTTTATTAATAAGTGATCGTGTCCATAATAAATAATGATGGAATTTGTAAAGACATGATCATACTGAATATAAAAACATTTTGTTTTTTTACTTTTCTTAAAAATGTATGCAGATATATCCCATGAACTTCAAAAGTCCCTCAATTATATATTAACCCAATATCAGTATCCTCTTTGGTCCGGCTAGTATTTAGAACAATTATTTGAAATCTTAAGGATTTGAAGAGATGTGCAGCTGTATAGTGAGGTATAGCAGCTAGTGGTCTAGTTGTGTCTGTGCTCATCTGATCTGAGGTTTTCTGCCACATAAACACAGACAGGTTGGCTCGGCTCCTTTTATAGAGTCTTGGATGGAATCTGAATGGAGTGTGTGTGCATTTTGACCAGTACCAGTGATAAACACCTGTCCACGAGGGCAGCAATACACTGGTTTATATCTAACATGTGTCTTACTGATGTTGCCATGTATACAGTCTTGACGTGGGACTAATCCTCTTGTGTATCTGAGAAGTTTGGAAAGCATTCCTGCTGCTGGGTGACGTGAGTCGCTGGTTCCAGGACTCAACGTTTGCAACAGTTCTGACTTTAAAAATCTGTAGTTAAAGCAATTCAGACGACTACAGTTGTTTAAAATCCAGCATTCATTAGGTGTTGTGTGTTATTCCCTGTGTTTGTAGCTGTGACTAAACCCTTTTACACACATCAGTTTGCTGCAAGAACATTGATGAGTGCAGTTTTAATGAACAGTTTCGGTATTAACATGGAACCAGACGGCTGTTAGGGGAAGTTCTGCATGTCGTGTGTTTACATCAAAGGAAGCGATTGCTCCGTTTCTTGGCTCTGCTGAGCGTTTAGAGTTCTTTAGTGTGTTGTTTGGTTTTACAGACGTGAACATCTGTCACTATCGTCAATGATGCAAGTGTAATACGAGGAGAACGAAGGGAGCAAAAACATCCGGTACATCCAATCTTCACACTCGCATTTCACTAAACATGACATCATTTGGCTTTTTACCAGCTGCATCTGAATCTATCCGAGCTTTTACCAGTCAGCAGGCTCCATCGATAGAGTTCCTATGTGCCAGCTTCTAATTATTTTAGAATCTTTATCAAACCTCTGTGTTGTGTCCTACTGCAGTCAGTGTCCACATTTATGTTCCAAGCTTTAATTTCGCTGCCTATAACATCAGAAAACACTAATGGAAGTCTATAATGTAATAGCATTGCCCATAATCCTGTATGTAATAAGTGTATCCTCACTAAATCCTTTTAGGTGCTGCAGTCACTTCATGCCAACTCATCCAGACTCATTCGCCCAACTAGTTGTAGTCCCCAGTGTAAAAACCAGGACTTTGTCCATCACTGGCTTTCCACCCATCAACAGTCTGGTTTCTAAACCCTGCACGACTTCCTGCCAAAGACTGAACCAAACTCTCAGTGGAAGCAGCACTTGTGGTTTACTTTTGTGTTTGCCAAGTGGAGATTGGATTAACTCCTCGTGGAGATGACTTAATATGAAACCGCAACATTGCTAATTGTGCAAAATCATAAAACTTACTTTATTTAGTTTCGGTCGGACTACCTAGATAACCATCAATCCAGTGTCTTAGCATCAGTCATAAGTCAGTACATATTGTTAAAACTTGGGATGTAAGGGTTGTGTTGATGTTAAGCAAATAAAAGATACTCCAAAAAAATTGCACTGAAGTATGTTAAAAAATGTCAGAATATGTCCTGCTAGACCTGCACAATCGTAGGTCTTAAAGGGTTGAAGTTGTGCTAAAAACCGTAACTTGGAGTGATAACTTTTCTTCCGCCTCTTTATTTCCTGAATGAGCCCGGACACATTCAGCAGACTGTTTTAGAGGACCTGGAGCTTGAACAAATCAAGTTTCATGTGCTGTTTTTTGCAGGTTTTGAAATACAGAAAGTTAATTGATAAGTTTCATTGTCTAATTAATCTCATAATAGCTTGCACTTGAACAACAACTTGACCTACTTTGCTGGCTGAACATGATTTCATTCGAAGTCGTCCACATCACATGAGCCAGGATGGTTCCTTGACAGTGGCTATTGACAGGCCTTATTGCTGCAGTATCCTGGATCTCTCTGTCTTATTTATTATGCCTATTCTGCTCATTTTCCAGCTGTTAGCCTAGCACTGAACTCTCTGATGGCCCCATAAAACACAGTGACTTACAGCCTGCTCTGATCTTTACGGCCTCAAAACAAACTCCAAATGCACTCCAGACTCCAGAGCGCCACTTAACCCCGCTGCTGCCGGGCACTTTATCCCGGAACGAGGACACCAGAGCCCGACACACGCAGCCTGAAAAGCCCTCAAAGTGGGGGAATAAGTTCTGAACACACATGCATATAACCAAGACGCGTGGATCGCATTCAGTTGCATAATTTATTTGCATGTGCTTTGCAGCCTGGTGTTGTCATGGCAACGCCTCGGTGGGTTATCGCAGCGTAAACTGCAGTCGGCACTATCAGTACGTAGTGTCCGCTCCTTGGAGGGTTAATATCTCGGCCTGTGTCAGCACATATCCAGTGAAACATCCACGTATGAACCGCTCATAAAGTGTTAAATCACGGAGCTTTTCCTGCCTCACACGGTTTCCTCCGCTCCGTTTTTGTCTCTCCAGGGAAACCAGATCCTCAGCGGCCTCTCCCTGGACGAGTACAAGGCCACTCTGAAGATGATCGAGAGGGCTATTCTGGCCACCGACCTCGCCCTGTACATGAAGTAGGTACCAGACGTCAAGCCCAGATGGAAATTGGAGCTGGAGAGGAGTAGAGAAATGATCACACCCGCCCCAACGTCTCGATTACTTTCCCCTCAGACAGTAACTCTGGCTGCACTTCGAGCACATGTAATGAAATGTTTGCACTTTCAAACTTTGTCTTTGTGCACTCATAAATCGTTCCTTTATGACACACTAAGCTAATTTACATCTGCGGTCCCAAGGCAGCTCACAATTATGCAGCGAAGCAAACAGACAGCAGAACTCTCAGCGATGCTTGAACTGTGTGTACTTAGGAGCACTGCTGCTAAAACACACACTTTAAAAAGCAACGGAAAATGTTTTAATGGAAGAATCTCTCAGTGCATTTAATTCCTCTCTTTTTCCTTTTCATGCTGTCTTTTTCGCTTCTTTTCATTCATCTGCCTCCGTGATTTCAGCTCTTATCTCGTCCCTCTTGCCGTCTAGACAGTGGGCGGTTAGGGGGCTAAGTGGATTATATATGAGGATAATTACTTGCTTTGTCATTGTACTACCTCTGTGTGTGTGTGTTATCAGGAGGCGAGGGGAGTTCTTTGAGCTCACCAAGAACAGCCAGTTTGTTTGGGAGGACGAACATCACAGAGACTTGCTGAGGTGAATATAAAAATAATGCTTGCTCCACAGTCTGACATTTTGGAACACTGAGGGAGTCGGTTAGCCTAGCTTAGCATGAAGACAGGAAACAGGGAGAGGCAGCTCTGTCCAAAGATCACAAAGTAAACCAGCTAACATCTCTAACAATAGCTGTGTTGATGCGAGTCTTGCCTGACAAATAACGGTTCAGCTTTAACCTAGGAAGCATCAGTTCTACAATCGGTTTCCAGATATGCTTGGAGATCACAGGTTGAGGTTTTGGTATCTGTGCAATCACAGTGGTATCAAATCTACCGAAATCTGTTGTTTCATCAATAAACAGTTGAGACAAATAACCAGTTCTGCCAACAAGTGTCAATGGAAAGATGCTAAAGTCTGCTCAAAAAGTCGCCCGGGCCCACCACACAGATGGCTAACAATGAAAGCAAACAACTGACTCTAACTAGCTTCATCTTCGCTATTTAAGCTTTTGTCACATCAATCCACCTCATTTTAATCAAGCTAATTTTAAATGCTAAACCACACAACAGCAGTCATGCCAAGCGAGCACACAAAGATGGTCATGAGCTTCACCCAGGTTTCTAAACTAGCCGCAAATATGGACAGATCTTTAATCTTAAGCCAGTCTGAGACATTAAAAAATACAATACAGGCCATTTAAAAGGAGCCAATGCAGGATGGGAAGCTGGTAAAAACTTGTATAAATTAACATGCTTACCAATATCATTGCCCTTCCACAAGCAGATCTAACTATATATAATTGTATATTTGATTGCATTTATGTCTTGTTTGGATATATTCTTATGGTGTAAGAACAATTTTAGCCAGGTTCTTTCAGCTACAACTCTGGTGATTTAAAACAGTCTGGAAAGCGAGTAAATAACATTAAAACATGATTCAAACCTGTGAGGAGACTTCCTGCAATTCTTATAAGGTCAACAAATCTAGGACTTTAGAGCTTTAATCAGTCTCTGTTTCAGGATTACATTTCTACTGATGATCTATATTTTTTATTATATCTGCGCTTGTCAGGGTTTAGACAGACTTTAAAAACTGTTGCCTTCCCAACAGAGCGTCTCATTATCTGTTCTCTAAGTTCCATGAAATCATTGAAGAATATTTATTGAATTTTCCAGGAAAGTAGATTGGTCAGTAGGTGGTGCTTTTCACACGTTAATCTGTTGTCTCGATCGTAATCAGAACAACCAAGATGAACCTGAAGTTACCTTGTTACTCCTGCTTTTGTTGACTGCTTTGCCTCTGAAGAGTCATCAAAGTATCCAGCCAATGGAATAAATTGACTCTTGTAAACCCCAACCCCAGAAAACTAGGCGGTCAAAATCTTGTAGAACAATAATTAATCGGCTATGCGCTTTCACAGCTCATTTGCGTTCCTGTCTACCCAAACAGATGTTGAACCATGTCCTGACTCCGTCTATATCTTCAACATGCCAACATCAAACTGATATTCAGTTTCTCATTTCAGTTTTTCTCGAGTACAAACAAGCATTTCCCAAAACGTAGAAGTTTTTATTATCATTTAAACATGTTTGTGTAATTTATGATGCTTTCCTACCAACTTGCAGACAAGTTTCTGACACGCAATTAGATGATATTAAACACACTAAACATACTCATGCTCAACTTTCAGCACCACAAAGTTGTTATGTGATGATGCTACGAGGAGCTTCTGTTCAGTGTCCCTGTGTCGCCCCCTTCAGGTCAATGCTGATGACTGCATGTGACATCTCGGCCATCACGAAGCCCTGGCCAGTGCAGAAAAGGGTAAATAAATGCTATTCACCCTTATATACCGTTTAAAGCGACTTCCAAACTGCAAGATAATGAGTGGAAGTATGAGGACTTAACAGTATTCAGTGCTAACTGTCACATACAGGAGGGGAAGTTAGTTGGGAAAAGCATGCTTTACTCAAGTTAAAGTCAAAGCGTCACTACATAGAAATAGAAAGTCTTGAATATTACAATTTCTCCATTAAAACCCTACTTAAGCCATTTGTATAGAAGTTATATCAGGTAAATTAATGGTTGTAGCAAAGGTAGACCCATCCATCAATGTGTAAGCAGCGTTTCAGTACAATAACTCCTGAGCTGCTTTAATTACAGTTAGCTACTTAAGTCAAGTGGTTCCCAAGCTAGAGTTTGAGTTCTCTGAATGGTCATAAATAGAGATGAGAAAACGTGTTGATGTGGGGTTAGAAAGAAGTCAGCAAACCAGACCTCTTTAGTTCATAATACGTCCACATCTTCTACAACCTGTCAGAAGGAAAAGGATTGTTTGTACTTCCTGTTCTGCATCATTGATCCTTTTTCTTTAAAACTGTCTGTTGTGAGTCTGACTGTGTTACCAGTGTGCAGGAGTGTAGTGCTAAATAGCTGGGGGATCTAGAGCTTCATCTTATTAGGTTGTTACAGCTAGCACATTAGCAAAGAGTCGTATGTTAGCGTGTCCAGTAATGACGAAGCAACATTATCGTTCATTTTGAGTTGTTTGTACACCTGGTGAATGTAAGTCTGATATTTTGTCTCCTTTTGCTCATTTTGGTACTGGTTATCTAACTTTTTAGCTGCTAACTTAGCATCAGGCTGCTAATTTTGTCTGTTTCTATTCAAATTAAGCTGATCAAAATGACTCGGTGATGTTGTTTTTTTGGAATATCTTTGTGATGAAAAGTTTTTGTAATTTAATTTTCAAGGCTAAAACACATAGATTCTCACATTTTTGACCCACTTATGGAGTGTAAAGTCCAATCGCTTATGCATTTAAGGGTCACAACGATGTAAACGCAGCCTGCAGTTCACTTGTTGGTCACAGTTGAGCCACTCATGGCTTCTTGGTAGCACCAAGATGTGCAGAATTGTTTAGTTTTCTACAGGATCTGGTGCAAACAGTTCATTTAAGGCAAATGTTTTGATTGAGACATGTAGAATAGAGGGATTTTGATTAAATATCATGATTTTAAGCTTAGATTAGGTTATTTTTGCTGACAGAACCACGAACAAATCTGATGAATTTTCATGTTGTACAGCTTGTTACTCTGATAAATTGTGATATTTTGGCAATTTTTGAAATAAAGTAACCTGCCTGTGGGTTTTGCAGTTCAGGGGGTTAAATGACAGAATTAGTCCTTTGAAGACTAAATCTTTACCTGCTGACAGAGGAAAGAACGCCGGCTTGAAACCTTTTGATATATTTCGCTTTCAGGCCTCTGTGCAGTCAGTTTCTCACCTTTGAAAACTAATGAGAAAGACCTGCAGTGACACCAACACGCGCCAAGATTTCTGCATGCGGCGTTTGTGCCTCGCGATGTTGTCTCTCTTTCATCCTGGATTCTGTCATTTCTCAGTCTCTTCTAAACGCAACCTCTTTCTCTCTTTCACACACACACTCGATTCATCTTTGTTCTCACCCATCTGAGAGCTGTGTCCTCGCTGTTTTATCTCTCCGGTGACCTTCGTTAGTCTGCAGCTTGTTAGGAACCACAAGCACACAGGCAGCTTCAGCAGGCACATGTTCTGGATTATATGTGTGTGTGTTGTGATAAGTTGAATGCTCATTATTTAAAGCAGCTGGGCCCCTGTCCTCAGATGACGCCTGTAATCATCATTCGGCCCAGTAAACATGCATACACATGCAAATCTGTTCACGCAAACACACACCGACACACACATCCAGATCTCATTAACAAAATTGTGCTTCTCGTCTGCTGGAACTTCAGGGAGAACTTCTTGCCTTTTTGTCTTGTCTTCTGCAAAGACACACTTTTTTTTAGCTTTTTGGCAAAACTGACACGCACTAAAGCAATGTATTTAGTAGATAGCTGATAGTCTGGATGAGCCGATAGCTGATTGGTAGGCCTACTGATAGTTCTACTGCAAAATGCACGCTAATACTACTGCAATAGAGCGAGTTGAACAGATTAAAGCTGCACCAATCCATAGTTTTACATCAACAGCTGATCAGATGACGACCTGTAGTGTTATTGGCACCACACATAGCGACAAACCCAAAGGAAACCGTCACCTGACTCTACGTTGTCCTCAGCTTTACAGAGCGTTTGACCAGTTTTGTGACCAGCAGACAACAGTACATTCATTACTAGAGTTTCTACAGAGGACCATGGTGCCTTCAGGTATCTGGAAATTGCCCCTTTTGGAGGTTCAACATGGGTTTTTATCGTCTTGATTTTCCCATGATGTCAACCATAGAAGCTTTAAAATACATCCGTAAGTGCTCCTCCCACCGATTCAAAGGATGTCAGTAAGCCAATGAGGAGCTGCCAAGCCATGAATGTACAAGAAATTTAGTGTATGCAAACTTCTGTCACACTGGAATTGCGATATAGTGAATTAAACCTGAAGTAACATGTCTGTAAACAGCTGTTGGAAGAATGACTTATTCATAGAGGCGATGTCCTCACAGACTTCCCAAAACTTTTATTAGGGTCCGAGCGCCAAATGTTGCCAAGACCCAACTGAGACCCATGAGTTTTTTCTGTTTTTTTTAACACAAGACAGTCACTATCAGACTCACACACTGTTTGCATTTTTATCTCTGGTCATAGGAGTCATAAGAGTTGTAATATCCCATTATTATTCTTCAAGATTCACATTCCTTCCACTTGGTCTTGATGTCGTTGGCCTTAGATGACCAAAGAACCAAGCAAGGCTTTAAAATACCGGTCATGAACATATGGCCTGAGTGTGTGCAAGCATCTTCCAAAACCAACAGTTTGAAAAACCTCCATAAATCCATCTTTGTTGCTGTTGTTGGAAGTGTAACGAAGCTTTCTCTGACTTGGAGCTAGCACATTCCGCTGTGTGGACATAAAAACTTTGATTGTTTTGACTGATAGGAGGCTGAGTAAATAAAGACAAAATTACTTAGCCTCACTGGTTAATGTGCACTTCATGCGTACTGTTGGTTTTAGTCAGCTATAATAAGCTCTCTCAGGCTGAGTCCTCCCCCCCTGCAGCTCCACAGCACTGAGGCTTGATTACCGACTCAATCAAGAGCTGCAGATGGCTTCAACGCACACAGTGATACTAACTGGAGCCCGAGGCTGCGGTCAGATCTCATTTACCTCTCTGTAAACAGACGGAGAACGTTAACTTAGTGTGTCTCCTTTGGCAGACTTCTTGTTGTTTCTACCATTTGTTTTTATGGGCTTTCTTTTTCCTTCCAGCCATCACGTACGCCGTTTTACCATGTATTCCCGGTCTGTCTCATTCTTTCCCAGTTATTTTCTCAGTATTAAAGTTGTGGAATGGCATTTTGTCTTCTCCATGGTGGGATTTCCCAGCCTTCTCCACAAAGTCAACCTCCTAGGATGTTTATTAAAAGGCTTCCACTGAAATTCATTCCACCACAGAGTGAAGATTTCTGTTGTTTTGAAGTTTTCTGGTTAAAAATTCGATATAAACTCATCTGCCTGTTCTCTCTGATGCAGATTGCTGAGCTGGTTGCCACTGAGTTCTTTGAACAGGGCGATAAGGAGAGGAGAGAGCTCAACATTGAGCCTATTGTAAGTACTGTGTATCACTCCAGGGGTTATTTTGATTTATATGGGATGATTCCTCTTCTAAGAATTATAATGTAAGTTGTGGTGTGCCTCAGGGATTCATTTCAGGTCCTCTCTTAATATGCCTTCTCATCAAATCAAATGACACTGCAACTCACTCAAGAGTTATGCTGAAGGTCTTCAAATATTTAGTTTCCTCTACTGAATCCACAATTAAATGCATGATTTTACACTCAATGTTTAGGTGTTTATTTCTAGTTCTTCAGCCACATCTGGGACCTTTCACCCTTTCTAACCTTTTCTTAGGACCACACGACCAAAAAAAACCTGGTATTTGTGACTCTGAATTAAAGACATCAAAATTTTAAAAAAAACCCTACAGTTTTCTTAATTTTTGTGTCTCTGTTTAGAGCTGTAACAAATAACCAATTCATAATAAATGAATGAATTGAAAATTCTCTGACTACTTCAATAATTATTTCATTGTTTTTCAATCAGAAGATCACTGGTTCTAATCATACGTGCTAATAATTTGTATAATGACGTCATTCTATCATGCGATGGATGGCTAACACTCCACTAAGGCTGCTCAGTCATAGTATCATTTCCGACGGCTGAAATAAAAAAAAAAAAAAAAATGCTGCAGAAATCATGGCACCGTAGAATGTGTCCATTTAATATAGATGGACCCATTTTTTGCCCTGTTTTAGCTAATGCTATTTCAAGACATTTTGTATTCATCTGATGCAGTTCCAATCTTTTTTTTAGGATCTAATGAATCGTGAGAAGAGAGATAAGATCCCCAGCATGCAGGTGTCCTTCATTGACGCCATCTGCATTCAGTTATATGAGGTAATTCAGTCATTGTGGCTTCTGTCTCTGCAAAACTCATCCTGCATTGAGTTCATCGTAATATTCCCTACTTGCTGAAACGTGTTTGTCACTGTCGCAGACCTTGGCAGGCATGTCAGAGTATTGCTCACCATTGCTGGAAGGATGTCAGAAGAACCGGCAGCATTGGAAGCGCTTGGCCGAGGAGTGCGAGAAGGGGCTGGTCAACGGCTTGGTGTGATCCAGTTTGGGTCTCAACACCAACTCCCGAGGTTCTCCCTGTCCAACCGGGTCTCACGAACTTTCATGAACTTAGCATGATACCTAGAGTGGATAAGTAACATGCTGTGTGCACTGCAAGTGAGAGAATATTTTCATTTCCTACACAAGGTTTGGTGTGACAGTGAAATATCTGGCCTGCAGATATCCATCACATGACACCGCTGTTTCTGGAGTCACGCTCCTTTCATCGAAGTTTGCGAGACCTGTCGTCACTATTCTGTCCGTCACCTCACCAGAGATAATAACAGAGTCAGCACTAAGCTATATTTATTAGCATAGCCATTTTTATTTTTGCACAGAGTGGCTTTCACAGATCCTTAGAGGTCAGCACCATTCCAGTGGGATCAAGATACTGTACTTGCGATATACTTTACATAGTGTCACAACGATCTGATAAGCTTGGTTAAATGTCTTTGTTCACAGCACACGCACACATTACATGGGTTTGAGTCTTTCGAACATTTTTTTCACTCATTGTCTTGACTATTGCATATTTATTTTTGTTTAATATATTTATTAGAGTATCTATATTGTAAGGTCATCCTTTTGTCAAGAGCACACAATTCTTTATATAGGAAAATGTAGTTTTCATACTCGGAAAAAAAAATCCCATCTCTGCTTTATTTGGGAAAACTCTTTCAGATGACATTTGGAAATGTACTGTATTGTGTTGTCTGACGATTAGATATTTCTTTTTCTCAAAATGTAAAAGAGCCAAAGACTAGACCTGAAGTTTCAAAGGGAAATAGGTCTAGATGTTTCCACTGCCTTGTTGTTATAAAATAGGACCAATTCACTAATTAAAGAAAGAACCTATTTTTATTCATCGGCATCTCTCTGCATCCATTAATGCCTTTTTTCCACCCCAGTTTTTACAAAGTGAATGATGGAGGACTGTTTCTGTTCAATCGTGGGCAGCCTGACCCGACAGTGTTCATATACGCGACTTAAATTGATCCGTCATCAAGCGTATCGGACTTCGCAAAAAAAGATCGTCTCAAAAGATTCTTCTACCACATTCAGAAGGGTTTCTGTTCGCATTGGAACGCAGAATGTGTCTGGGCTAAATGCTGACAAGTTATTCAAATCACACTCAAACAGCAAAAAAGGTGGACCTGACACCTAAAGTAGCTCAAGTCCTCAAATTTAAAAATGCTAAAGACATGGAACTACTGTAAAAAAAAAAAAAAAAAAAGACCTGACGCACCTTTAAGGACAGTGCAACATCAGAAAGGATAAAGGAAACTGTTTATAGAGCACAGAGGAGGCAGAATAGTTATCCGGATGCTAACAGTTTGATGGAACAAATTGAAACCAGGCTTCTAGAGACCTAAACCTGCAGATTAATTCAAAGCAACCCTCTGTTCTGGGTGTGTGAATCCCGTTTTGTGCTTTGAGCGTGGTTTTGCTGTAACTAACAGTCAGTACATGTGGCTGTGCTGCTTTAAACCAGACAGGCTAATGCTAACGTCTAAAGTTCTGGTGATCCGCTTCAGCCCACAGAGTTGAATATCTGAGAGGTCACGACCACCAGCAGACGATTTAAAAACCCACGAGAGAACTGTTAGTCAGGAAATACAGGCCTCTACAAGTCATTCAAATGAAACCTGTCAGGAGGAGCTTCATGGATTTTGATGCTACTGTAGATACAAAAACTGCTTTTGATATCTTACTTCGAGGGATGTTTTTTCACCGACTTTACTCAAGAAGCCAAAGGTTGCAAATGCAGAGCCGTTTCATTGCTTTTGGTGCATAAAAGTGTAGAATGAGCGGGATTGAAATTCCACAAAAGGTCAGCTTTTGGGTATTGGAAACCATTTACTAGAAAACTGAACCAGCTTCATTCGCTACAGGAAAAAAAATGAGGTGCGTTGTCCATGAAAAGACAAGATTTCACCTCCTGCTTTAAAAAACACGTCCAGATTTTTTTTCACGTAGGGACTAAAAGACGTCTGTCGTTTACTTCTGCCACCATTCAGATCACTTCACACGGTTTTACAAAGCTGTAGCGCTCGGTACGCACAGTAACAGATGCCGGCAACGAACGGCCTCGTCTGAAAGCACTTTTGCAGACGCTCACGAAGCTCATTTGTACCTGTGGTTGTGTTTTGTACTTTGAATACGTCTCCAGGACCGTAATACATGTGCCTGTAGTCTGACCTCTGTGCTTCTTTGACTAAAAACTAGTTCCTCACTGCTTGGGTCTCAGAGAATCTTTGGTTTCCTGCATGTACATAGGAGGGCATTTACACCAGAGGGAGTCAGATGTTCTGTTTTTTTTTTAGATAAGGTGGTGACATAATATGCTGATAATACGGTACGATAATGAAGGAGGTGTTCCACATCTGCAACTGTCGACACCACTGAACACTGTGAGCAGAGTGAATGCTGTGTCCCATTAAAGAATAATGCTTATTTTCTCTGTCTTCTGTGTGTTGTTCTGTGCTATAAGGTCACGGTGAGCTCTATGCTGCGCTGCCACCTGCTGGTCAAGAAGCAATAAAACCACAACCACAAACTGAATGGGGAAAAAAAGCAAAAGATATTTATTTACGACTTTTTCTTTTAAAAAAGTTCAACGTATAAACCACTGTCTTCTAACTTGAGAGACAGTGGAGCAATAGAGAAAATAATAGATAAATGCTGGAAATGAGAAATATTTACATCAGCGTGGACAGAGAGGGGGAGATCAGGACGGCAGTGTAAAGTCTACTGGTTTCTACTAGAGGTGGTGGTTGGTGCTATGTACAGCTCTTATGGTTTGAAGGTTTAAACCGAGTCGGTCCTCTTGTATGCCACCATGCTGTTCACCTTGTGGATGGAGGTGGTGAAGGAGCGCAGACGCACCTCCTCTGATTGGTCGATGATCTGCGGCCCAGACTCCTCCCACTTTTCTGGAACTACCAGGTCTTTGTCTGTGTAGACGAGGAGGTCAAAGGCACCTGGAATAGAAGGAAAATAGGTCAGAATTATCAACCAGAACCAACAAACTTCAGTACAAAAGGCTCCGGAGCAAAATAATCTAGTTGGCCCTCCAGAGGGTCCAATCCAGCCCTCAAAGCGTAAAAATTACAGAGAAGACATGAACTGTAAATTTAAAACAATTTCTCAACCATGACAAGTTGTTTTGATCATAAAGTAAAATACTAGATTGCTATTTATTCTTTAATCGTTTTGTGTCTCAGTTTTGTAATATGTTGTCTTGCTTTTGTTGTTTTTTTATTCTTTTTCGTCTGACTTATCGCTTGTCTCCTGTTTTTGTCGTGTTGTACTTTGTTTTTGTCTTGTTTCTGGCTTTCGTTTTATCTCATTTTTGGAATATTTTGTCTTGCTTTTGTTGTTTATTTACCTTTATTCCTTTGACTTTTCTCATTTGCTGTTTTGTTTTTGTATTTTATTTTGAGTCATCTGTGTAATTTTATCTCGTTTTGTTGTTTGACCACTTTTGGGTTGATTTGTAACTTTTTTGTTTAATTTTTTGTCTCCTTTTTGTTTTGTTGTTTCGTGTCATTTGCCTCATTTTTGGTCATTTTGTTTCTTGCTTTTGACGTTTTGTGTCTCCTTTTTTAAGTCCGGTCATCGTTATTCATGCTGTGATTGTACTGGTCCGGCCCCTGAACTAAAATGAGTCCTGCTCCAGTTACTCACATGGTGTCTCCAGCAGCGGCAGGAAGGTCACCGTAGCTGTAATCTGTCTGATGACGGAGCGGATCTCGTCCTGGATGGTCTTAATGGACTTCTCTCTGGGAGCGCTGGGGAACACAGGAGAACTCAGTTATGACCCAATAGTCACCAACAAACTAGGACAAGCTTGTTTTGTTGCGATTGGCTGCCAGCGTCTGAGCGGCTTTACAAATGTCGGCATGAAACGGGCCTCGCTACAAACACTGGTTTAAATTAAATTAGGGGCTGGCAGCATGATTGTGTAGCTGACGAAGCTACAGAAAAGATGAATGAATCGTGTCAACATGGAGGAGAATCTCAGAGGAAGGTTTCCAACAGAAAAGGGAGGCTCAGCTCAGAACTGTAGTGTGCTGTTCTGGCAAACAGGGGAGAAAAATACAGAAAATCACCACAATCAGACCGACAAGTACGACATGTCATCTACTGGGATTTGATTGGAACGCAACCCAAACAACCAACATGTAGTGACTCCTTTGAAAAGTGGCAAATCCACAGAAAATCCTCATTACAGTCCATCATTCAACCCCAGGCATAAAGCACACTTTCTGTACTTTCTGAATCTAGCAGAGGAACCGACCTGCTCTCCTTTGCCGACTTGTCACACTCGATGTCAAACTGCCATCTCTCCAGCACCTCGTTGGTCTCCAGACATGTGATCACCAACACCAGCTTCTGCACCGTGCACTCAAACAGCCACTCTGCAACACAGAATTGCAGATAATTAGTTAGTAAAAGGAGTGATTTCAGGTCGTCTCTTACAAAAGATGCACAATCATTCAATGGCCGACATATTTTTTTGGCTAATTGGCAATAAAACAAAAAAATCTGGTGGAGTTTTAAGGAATCAGCTCGCTACCTTTGAGTTGAGACACCACGTTGGTCAGGTAGGTCTTCAGCTTGGCATCGGTGGTGACCTGGAGGCTCATGTCGTAGTGGGTGACTCTGCCGAAGGTTTCTGGAGGATAGATTCCCCGCTGGTACAGGATGCTGTTGATGCCAAACGCTGTGGAGGAAGAAAGAATCGAATCGTTCAGGTAAGATGGAAACTCGGCGAAAAGCAAACAGAAGCAAAGCAGTTAGGCAGAAAAGAGGATTCAAAGGGTGAAATACAGAAAAAGTATGTAGCAAAGTGTGACTGAGAACTATCAAAAACACGGTATGAGTGCTGGAACACCTGAAAAATATATTCTTATGCATTTGAAACTATTTTATTTACATTATATTCAACATTGCATGTGCAAAATACATACAACTAAATTAGTTTTAACAAAATAAGCAGTTAAATACCAGTTTTATGTTGTGTGTCACACAGTTTTGAGTTCCAAGTGTGTCAATTTAGATGGGACATTAAACAAACCTTTGTCACAGCTGCCTCTGGCTTCAACAAGCTAACGGAAAGCAACCAAACCTCGCTCATAAACCTATTTAGAAAAGCTGCAGTCCTATATAGCAAAAACACCCAGATATTGGACTATCTCTCCTTTAACATTCCTGACCTTTATTGAATTTAGGATATATAATGCAGAAAACAGTGTCAAACACAGTGTAATCTTAATGAAATGTCTTGTTAAGTTCGATTTCCTCCGCAGAGCAGTCCGCGGTGGGCGGTGCACTGTATCGTGACCACGCTTTAACGCCAGAGTAAGTTCAGCAAGAACAGTTTTAAAGGTCGTGGGATGCAACCAAAAGCTGGGCTTAAACCTTCCAAACCTCTTCCACCGAACACGTTATTTTCAGCTAGAACTCCGGATCGCCGCTTGTTGTGGTGAGTACACCAAAGCTTCAGTACACAGGTAGCATATAGCATGTTAGCTCGGCATGCCTGCGTGTCAAAGGCGTTCAAAACGGTCTCCGAAGCGAAAACACAACACGAATACTTACAGAAAAAGTCGGCCACAAGCTCCGCACTTCCCTTCAGAGTGATTCCTTTCAACGTGCTGGTCATTTTTAACACTTCTAGGTATATTTTAAACAAAGAACCCTTGTATTTTTTTTTCTCTGTCGGCTTCAACTACCCGCCGTCCAGTTTGAAAATTGTCAGCTTCACGCTCTTGCGCATGCGTGGAGTTTTCCGTCTCACTGTTGATGACGTATGACGTTGCGCTTGATATTTTGCGTCGCTAGAGGGCAGAGTGCACCAAGCCATGCTCACCATCATGTTCTCTATCAACAGGTGTAATTCAGTAAATACTCTTTTTTTTATTAAGCTTGTATTTGAAAACAATATGAATGACAGTCCTTTTGCAGAATTGGATAAAAAAATCGGTGCACATTTGTAAAGCATTCAGTTCCACTTCCATCATATTTGGTTTTTGATATTAGTCAGGAAAATACTTTTACCTTTATTTAAGACTGTCCCATTGTTTGCAATACTGTTGATGCATATCCTGCAAGCCATATCTTCAACTCTGCATGTAAAACAATACTCAAGATATTATGTCGCCACACTGCTTTTACACAGAGACAGTACCTTCAAATGGAAGACGACGCAAAATTACTGCAAACGTGGGAGTTATTGTTGAGTTTTTTTTTCCCACTGTACATCTTTTTTTAAGTCTCTTTGTGTTCATTTTGTGTCTCTTTTTAGTCTCCTCCATCCCTTGTCTGCTGTTGCTCTTTCTGGACCACTAATCCTTCCATATCTAAAACACAAAACAAAGGTAAGCAAACAGTACAGTCCTGTCTATTTAATAGAATGATTTTAAAGTGCATTTAAACAATATTCAGATTTTTTTTTTGGTGCAAAAAAGGTTTAAAATGTATATCACTTCACAAATTCCAAACATAACATATAACCATCTTGCACAAGTTCACAATAATAGACCAATGACAAATAATATTACAGATATTGTCTGAAAAGGTACCATATACTTTCCACACTGTGGGAACAATAAAGTTTATCTTATCTTATGAATTAATCCAGAATATCTAAACTTACTGCTTAAATAAAGTGACAGTAACAGTTCTTTTGTGGACATGGGTAAATGTAGTTGAGTATTTCTAGAGGCAAGGTAGCACAAACTGAATGGGAGTCAGTTGGAGTAAAGAATTTTTGGAGCCAGCATCAGTTGCATTGAACTCAAAGGAACTTATAGAAAGGAATCAACCTCAAGATGTGATCTCGGTTCAACCTGCTCAAAACAGTGATAGTGTACTTCTACACTGTCATCCCTGTGTCCATCTTCATCACCATCTGGTACTCTTCTTCCACTGCCAAGTGACAAAGACCGACCGCCGTTGTCAGACAATCTGCCATCCGTCCAGGACCTGCACGCCTCCAGGACCCTGAAGTTAGCAAGAAACATTGTAGTCGACTTCTCCCACCACGGACATAAACCTTTAGAAACGCTGAAAGGCTGCACTCCATCAAGAACAGTTTCTTTTCCAACTGCAGCTGGTCTCATCAGCGAGGCCCCCAGACTCCCACTGAAACAGAATCCTCCCCATGGATCCTACACCTCACATCTGTGATCCCCTCACATCTATCTTTGCATGTTACATTTACTCTACTATTGGAAACAATGCTACACCTTGCACATGATAGAGAGTTTTGAAGGAATTTGTTGCTGTCTGACTTTGAAGGTGGTTTGATTAGTAGCAACATGTTTTCCATATATGGTCCCAAAGCACAGTTGGAAGCTGTAAATTCTCCAGAAATCCTGTGCTACGTCCATTCATGGTGCCCAGACCACTTCAGGAGGAATAACTGACGTAATCCATGAACTGGCCGGTGCTTTCTGTGTGTCTACAAAGGTGTGCACGGGGTTCATTTTATTTGTCGAAGTTAAGACTGTGTGGAAAAAATGGGGCTCAAAATAAATTGTGATTTTGATGTGTAAGGAGATCTTTGTCATGCATGGGTCAATAGATAATTCAGGGACTTTTTGTATCATAGTTGACATTTTTGCTGTTTTCAGGTCTAAAATCAACATGGCCGCCTAGAACCAAACACCACATGGTATTTTAGAGAAAGATTATTCTAAATATAATTGAGTAAAATTGAAAGTTATTTCTAAAGATATTGTAGTAAACCTGACGACATGCCATAAATCCACACTTGACTCACACACTAGTTTCTATTAGATAACTCAGAAAGCCTTGGAGTCTGGCCAGTCTTTTCTTCAGGAGGAAATGACATCATGTGGAGCAGGTCATGTGATCTGGAATTAACACACTTCCTTGAGAGGAGTTTTTGTAATCGGGAACACAGATACAATCTGTTATTTTCCATCTAAAATTTGATATATTGCCAAAAAAGAAGTATATGTCATGATTATCTCAACTGAATAAAAAGAACACAATCGAAATCATTTTTGAATCAGATCATTTTATTATTATTTAGTTAATTAGAAGGTGGTTATTAAATTCGGATGGTTATTTAGTTGATATTTTAGTGATATGAAGTCATTTTTTACTAATAAATGATTGTTTACATAATAAATAAAGATGGAATTTGTAAAGACATGATCATAATGAATATGAACACTATTCTTTTTTTTTTACTTTTAATAAAAATGTATGCCAGATATATCCCATGGACTTCAAAAACTTTATTATTCATCATTAAATGAATCGGCCTCTGTGGGACTTTGGAGCCACTTTGTCTTGTCCATGTGGGAAATGTTCAGTTCTCCAAAATGTGTCCTGACTCAGCCCGATATTCTCAGGGATAATCACACTAGCATGATGCTGTAGCCAAAACTAATTCCTATTTCCTGTAATAAAAAAAAAAAAAAATGTGTAGAGTCACAGTCTTTCAAAAGCATCAAGCAACGCGACTGTGTGCAGAGCAGATCGACTCGTAGCTGCAATGGTATGAATGGAACCCGCATGTGCATCCACTGTCCCCTTTCAGAGCCGTCACCAGTCAGTGCACGGGAATGCGGAAACCATGAACTGGCCTATAAACACACGAAATGGGCCCTTTACATAATTCAAGTCCCATCCTTCCACAAATTAGCCGTTCTGATCACCTGCAGCTACATTTCATTTTCAGTGGAAACCCCACCGCTTCCCTGCCAGCTGAAGGAAGTGATGAGCGTATAAACCCGCAGCAGTGAGCTCATCATACAGACTGTATTTCATGTGCCTGACAGGTCTTTTTTCCCTACCGCAGGCGCGCTGCCATTAATCACAGGACTCTCCAACAGCTCCGCCGCCGTGTGACACAATCTGGCAGCTTTCACGTCTCACGTCAGGTTAGCTGAGAGAAAGTCAGCCGAGCAGCTCATCCGTAGCATTTGTGGGCTCCAAAAACACAAATCCAACTCAGACAAAGACAATTAGGAAAATTAAGTACAATAATGTGACACCGGTGGGGACAACAAATCAGATTCTTCTAGTTTATCGCACTTTTATGAACTGCCTTAATCTGCTGCAGTGGGAGATGACAAGAGAAGTATTAAATGTGTTCGCCTGCTTTGAGTTACACTCACCGCAATTATCATTATTAGCCAGACATAGAGGCACTAAATGTAGTGACGTGCAAACAATAATCTAATAAATTCACAGAGACCCTTCAAACGGTGTCAGTTGGCGTTTTAACTTCAGCCCAGTCAACAGCTTTGAGAGCCAAGTATCGGGAATCCAACTGGTGTCACTTTAACGAGAACAGCTCTATGGTTTTACATTTTCTATGGAGAAGACCTCAATGCCACAGCCATGTTTCACAACAGAGACTGTGGGCGCTGGCAACGAGCCCCGTCCACGATCAGTCTGGCATCGTGAAAATGATATATCCTTTGCTTGTTTTCTGCGCTCATAATTGGGATCAAACCTCAAACGTGGCTCCGTAGTAGAATCCAAAAACCCCAACAGATACAGGACTTTCATTAAAGCCAGTCGTCCGTCTACTTCTCATCTAATAGTGGCCCCTTTGTGCTATGAAGCCCGCTGTTAATTCTAATCTCTTGAGATAGAAACTCGAGGCGCTGTTTATTATTCTGAAATATTATGAGGAGCCTTTTAGAAACACATCGTTAGTTAAAAGGAGAAAGGTCAGTTTTATCTTTTAGGAGTGACAGCGCTCCACATCAGCGGACCAGTATGAGCTGATCGAGTGGTTTTGCGCTAAAATAACTCGGTCAGACTTGCTTTTCAAACAAACCCCGGCGCTGGAGCTGTAGCTGCACATGACGAGCTGCTTTACCACCATGTCACGATGTTTTCTAAAGATCTTATTCACCACAGCAACCACCAGCACTCCTGTTTAAACACATTTCCAGACCGATATCCAACGGGAGTGAAGTGCAACAGTTTGCATTTGTCATTATGATTTTTACTAGTCCAAACTGGATTGTAATATCTCTAAGTGCTGTTTTGATTGGTCAGAATGACAGTTCAGAGATCTGGAATAGCAATTCTGACTTGTCACTGTGTTTTATGATGAGTCAAAATAATGTTGTTGATGTCTGTAATTTTAATTTTAGGTAGTCAGACTCAGCTTTAAAAGATTTAAATGGATATTATGAGCAAAAACACATTAAAGTAGAGGTTTTGTTTCATGCCTTTATATTAATCTCAATCTACTAAGATTCTTTTGAGGACAATATTTGTTTGTTTGTTGTTTATTGAGCTGAATGGATTGTAATAGGGTTTATATTGGGTTTTGTTTGGATGCAGCTGCCTGCAGTGGTGCATTTTTAAAAATTTGCAGACAGTTTGATGACATGTCTGTGGTTCGTTTCGTCTTGTGGGATGTACTGTCATAATAGGAACACTGTATTTTTTTAAACAGCATTAATTAAAGTTGCTCTAAATTGGTTAAAGTTGCTCTAAATTGGTTAAAGTTGCTCTAAATTGTTAAAGTTGCTCTAAATTGGTTAAAGTTGCTCTAAATTGTTAAAGTTGCTCTATATTGGTTGAAGTTGCTTTATGTTGGTTAAAGTTGCTCTAAATTGTTAAAGTTGCTCTAAATAGTTAAAGTTGCTCTATATTGGTTAAAGTTGCTCTATGTTGGTTAAAGTTGCTCTAAATTGTTAAAGTTGCTCTATATTGGTTAAAGTTGCTCTACATTGTTAAAGTTGCTCTATGTTGGTCAAAGTTGCTCTATGTTGATTAAAGTTGCTCTATATTGGTTAAAGTTGCTCTAAATTGTTAAAGTTGCTCTATGTTGGTTAAAGTTGCTCTATGTTGGTTAAAGTTGCTCTACATTGTTAAAGTTGCTCTATGTTGGTTAAAGTTGCTCTACATTGTTAAAGTTGCTCTATGTTGGTCAAAGTTGCTCTATGTTGGTTAAAGTTGCTCTATATTGGTTAAAGTTGCTCTATGTTGGTTAAAGTTGCTCTAAATTGTTAAAGTTGCTCTAAATTGTTAAAGTTGCTCTATATTGGTTAAAGTTGCTCTACATTGTTAAAGTTGCTCTATGTTGGTCAAAGTTGCTCTATGTTGGTTAAAGTTGCTCTATATTGGTTAAAGTTGCTCTAAATTGTTAAAGTTGCTCTATGTTGGTTAAAGTTGCTCTATGTTGGTTAAAGTTGCTCTACATTGTTAAAGTTGCTCTATGTTGGTTAAAGTTGCTCTACATTGTTAAAGTTGCTCTATGTTGGTCAAAGTTGCTCTATGTTGGTTAAAGTTGCTCTATATTGGTTAAAGTTGCTCTATGTTGGTTAAAGTTGCTCTAAATTGTTAAAGTTGCTCTATGTTGGTTAAAGTTGCTCTATGTTGGTTAAAGTTGCTTTATATTGGTTAAAGTTGCTCTATATTGGTTAAAGTTGCTCTATATTGGTTAAAGTTGCTCTAAATTAATTAAAGTTGACCTACACTACCGTTCAGAAGTTTGAGGTAACCCAGATAATTCCATGTTTTCCATAGAAACTCCCACTTTTATCCATGTGCTAACATAACTGCACAAGGGTTTTCTAGTCATCAGTGAGTCTTTCAGCACCATTAGCTAACACAATGTAGCATTAGAACACAGGAGTGATGGTTGCTGGAAATGTTCCTCTGTACCCCTATGGAGATATTCCATTAAAACTTTCCAGCTAGAATAGTCATTTACCACATTAACAATGTCTAGACTGGATTTATGATCAATTTAATCCTATCTTTATTGGAAAAAACTGCTTTTCTTTCAAAAATAAGGACATTTCTAAGTGACCTCAAACATCTGCTACATGTGCCTTTCAAATATTAAGTCTTGGTTTGGTTGTCAAGCTTTCCATCTTGATAGATACTGTTGCATCTTTATGGTGTTTTATTGCCTTTGATTGTAGTTCAGGTCATCTTTTTATTGTGATATTAGCTGTATAAGTTTAAGCTGCTGAACATACAGTTCTCTTCTGCCTCTGTGAACACTCCAGTAGGCTTACGTGTGCTGACTTCTCAGCTGTTCCGGCAATTTTCAAGACTGACATTTGCTTCATGTGCATATCTGGCTCAGCTCTCACATTATATCACGCTAAACGCTCGCTCAGTCCTCACTCTTAGCCCGGGAAGGTACGTCGGCTGCGTTGCTAATTACATGTGGACAGGCGAGGATCCGATCTATACGCTGTAATGAGGCGTTTGCTGCACATTCCTGTCCTGTAGGTGCTGTGTTTGTCCTACTTGGAGCTGAGTGGCTGCAGTGAAGGGCGTGCAGCGCTCAGTCGGCTGGCCCCGTGCCTCGTGTTCCCTGGCGCTGCACGCTCAACAGCTGGAGCTGTGCAAACGACTTTTCATGTCTCATTCACACGCAAGCACACACACACACACACACACACACACACACACACACACACACACACACACACACACACACACACACACACACACACACACACACACACACACACACACACATTCCTGCATTCTTGTACATACACAAATCAAATGCGAGCGTAGTGTTTTCAAGCACACACACTTCATTCAGGATGTTATTGTTGAAGATAAGACTCCTTCTGAGTATCGTTCCATCCATCTACACCCTGTAGTCCTGAGATGAACCGATTAATTGTCTTTCACTTTGGAGCCCCAGCTTTCAGCGTGTATATTTATTGAAAGCGCCTCGAGTTCATCACTTTGAACCTATAAAAAGTCGTTCCTTGTAAAGTCTCTGCTTGTGTTTGTTTCATAAAGACGCAGAGTTCCTTCCTTTAACAAGTGAGTTTATATGACGGCTTACAGCCCCATTAGAGACTATCTAAACATGCCGGCCTCAGCTACGGACAGATAGCCCTCCAGAATAAACACGTTCTAATTGATGGTGGGTGGGTGTGAGCATGTAAAGTTACTCGGTCATTGTGGAGCCACCTGCACTGCATCCACATACAATAAGTCCTCCCTACACATGGAAACGTCCCTCCAAGGATGGCTAGAGTTCAGAAATGTCTGCAAGCTGTAACATTAACAAACAGGGGAGGGGGCAGTGGTGGAGGAAACGTTTTACTGCTTTCTGAAAGACACGGATGCAGTCAGAAAGCTGCACTATGCTCGTATGGATTAAAGCAGCACCAAGTCTTAGTTGAAGGTGAATGGCAATTTGTTTTGCTTATTAAAGGATTCCTTAAATTTAGTGTCTCGGATGTGTCAGCCTTCATAGAGAGGGAAGAATCCCAATAAAATGGGATTAATCATGTTCCAGCTTGTGTGAATAAAGCATAAAAAACCAAACTATGACAAAGAGCTACTGTTCTTTGGAGAGTGCTTCTAAAACCACCAGCCTTTGGTTTCTAGTTCGTAATTATATTTTGTCTGAGCTTTACAGTAATTACGAACAAATGCCGTAGAAACAATGACCCTGTATGATGTGGCGCTGCTGCTCTTGTTTTGGTCCCATAAACTGAAAGTCATATCCTTTCAGGAAACTAAAAATGACCACAGAACTCATGCATTTGAGCAGAAGCACTCCATAAGATCTGATGTTAAAATATATGACGATGTGTCTGTGCAGATGTCAGTCCCCTTGATCAGGACTAATCGATGTAACTTTACTGCAAACTTCAGATAACTTGCCAAACTTGAAATTTGGTAGAATATTACACCACAGAATAGCCCAGTGTCAACTATGACAGGTCTGCCATCCTCTCATTCCCATCGAACAGCATGCAAAGCACTTAGAACAAGGACAATCTTTATTTCACAGGTTAAAGATAAGAAGCAGCGTTAGATTTAGGTCAGGTTAGAGGTCAACCAAAGTAGTGTAAATCAATCCACTGGACTTTAAGAAAGTTCCTTGAAGACGTTTCACCTCTCATCCAAGAGGCTTCTTCAGTTCTGGTGGTGGTTGGTGTTGCCTCAGCTTTTAAACCTCTGTGAGGTGTGTTCAGGGCTATTATTCCAACGACCGATACCAAAACTGACATGGACACCAATGTTCGGATTTTGGACTGGGAGGACAGATGGGTTGAGAGAGGAGTGAAACAAGCCATCCATGTCAAAGTAGAGAAGCCATCTCTGAACAGGGGGGTGGTCTGCGACATCATCTTTCGCCAATTTACAATCAGGTCCTTTCAAAACTCCCCAAAAGAACGACTCAGCAGACCCATGCTAATGACCACCATTAGCACACGAGAGCTCAGTGACATCTGTGCATTTCAATGACCCCCATCGATACAACCACCATCGTTGAGTAGTCAGATGGAATAATAGCCCTGAACACACCTCACAGAGGTTTAAAAGCTGAGGCAACACCAAGCACCACCAGAACTGAAGAAGCCTCTTGGACGAGAGGTGAAACGTCTTCAAGGAACTTTCTTAAAGTCCAGTGGATTGATTTAAACTACTTTGGATAACCATGACCTGGATGAATGAGAACCTACACAGAGGTTAGAGGTTAAGGTCAGGTATTTTCACAGCAAGGTTGACTGTTAAAGGGTTAAGGGTTCATGCAGCATTGTCTTGACCACATCTAAAAGTAGTAGAAATGTTTAAAAGGACGTCATAGCTTTCATATTCAATTGGGATGACCGATTGTTGAAAAAGAAAATTTACTTGCAAAGCACTTTTGTAGTAAAGATTAGATAGCGTACATGAAAAATGATGGAAGTCGTCTTGTGAAGCTGCTGTTGGGTCCATTGGGTCCAATATTAGCGCCTGGGTTCTGTGTATTCCTGCTGTCGATTAACAGGCCATGTGGGACTCTCCAGAACTCGCACATTTTTACATTTTGAAGCACTGACCACGCCAGGATCAGGTTTACAAGGCTTCAGCTCTGGATGTTGTCCACAAATCCCCAAAGTCTTCTTCTCCACATCTATGGTCTTTTATTCCAAACCCTCATCATAGCCATGTAGAGTTTTATCTGGACTGGTCAAAACAAAATATTGATATAACAGATCATGTGGGGTTAAATCTCAGTGGCCAGTATTCATGCTGCGGTAGTTGTGTATACTCGGAACCAAGTAGTAAAAGATTTAAGGTGTAAGCTGTAAAAGATTCCAAGAACTGCGCTGTAAAAGATCTTAAAGGTGGGCAATTTGTTCAGTCAATTAGGCAACGTTTCAGCTGAACATATTGTATTGTGTGCACACAACATGGACACCCAGATTGACCATGAAGCATAAACACTATGCTAGAAAGCAAGTTCTGAACAATGAAATGCCTCAGAAAGCTGAACAGTGTCACAAATGATGCCTGTTTCCTGATCATGAAGACGATAATAAAGACTGAAAACAGCTGGAATAATCCCACTGATTGAAATATCTTCTTCCAAAGTAGCTAATCAACTTGTTTTGATCAGAAGAGGCAGAACTTCAACATCAAATCTACTACTTTGGTTTCTTCTTTTCTTGTGAAACGCTGCTATTATAGTACTAATACAGATGTGGCTCTATCCTAACTTAAAGATTTCCATACAGTAGTTCCCAGGTCTCTGTTCACCCTACAACCACCCCTTGTTTGGCAGCTGCAGCAGTAAAATGATGTTATACCTTCTAAGAGTTTCCACCGTCTATTGTCAAGGGCCTTGTGGACTGCAACTGCTGCAAGGCGGTGATATTTCACTCACTCTTTACGCTCATCTTTTGTTCATCGTGTCTCGTCTCGTTGTATTGTTTTTCCAGTTTGTGGGACTGCTTTCATGAATATTCTCTTTTTTGCCGGAAAACATATTTCTTCTGTCTCCTGCTTCTTTGTCCAAATCAAGCGATTCATTTGTTCGTCTTGGCCTTCAAAGACTTTTCCACCAGCCTCGCTAGTCATTTTTCCCATGCATGGTCATACTTTTATATCTGCAGTCTTCCCAACGCTAGCAAAGCTGATTTATACTTGCAGCCATGCACTCTACGGCGGCGATAAATGTTTCATGACAAACACATCTGTTGACCTCCGAGGACACGGACGAACGAACAGATGAAGGATAGGTGAACTGAGAAACGCAGGGAAGGAGGGGAGGAACTTCAGAAAGAGGCATTAGAGCGGAGTTTCTCAGCTCTTCTGGCACATCTGTCCTTCTTCCGTCCCTGCAGCGCTGACGCAACGGCGAGGGCACACAAACACGCTCGCAAAAAACACTCTCAGCTGGCTCTGTTTAGCCACGCTGCCTGGATTACTGCATTGTGCTGCCATCATTTAATAGTAGCTTTGGTGCAACATGGAGTGATGTTAATGTGGCCAAGCTTCAGACAGCCAAATGTAACCAATGAAATCATGCTTTGAAAAAAGGACTTTAATAGATTAATAGATGCCATTTGGTGGATGCCGTTACGCAAAGCTTGTTGTAACAGAGCAGTTCTTCCATAATCATTTTCACTAAGCTTCAAACATCACTGTGAGTAAAATTATACTGCCGCGACATGAATTGTAATCTTGCTTCTCATGTGAGGTTTGGACAGTGTCGCGATGATTGAAGAAGGTCATAAGTCTGATTTTACTGCAGCATCAGTGGACGTAATGCACGACATCTGGTTCCACCACTGCACAGATTGTTAGCATTAGCCGCCAAACAAAGAACGAAACCGCTAACTGTTGTGGCTCATTAAAGCCATCTGAGCTTGAGATGACGATGATGGTGTCTCTTTATTCGTGAAGTCATATGTAGCGTTTTAGCGTCAGTAAACCGCCACACGAATTTTGAGATATGAGAAGAGAGACGCCAGAACTCTGGGAACGATCGGCAGATTCTTTAGTTCTTGTTGGATGCTGGGTGTGGTTTGTTCTAACGTATCCCGTGGATGCTCAAACGATCTGGGAAGTTTGGAGGTGGGGGCTGCACAGTCACTTGGTGGGTAGCACTTTCGCCTTGCAGCTAAAAGATCCCCGATTTGCCCCCCCCCCCCCCCCGCCTTCCTGGGATTTTTCTGCATGGAGTTTGCATGTTCTCCCTGTGCATGCGTGGGTTTTCTCCAGGTTCTCCAGCTTCCTCCCACAGTCCAAAAACATGCTGAGCGAGTATGATTGTTTGTCTGCATATGTAGCCCTGTGACGGACTGGTGACCTGTCCAGGGTGTCAGCTCCCTTTGCCCGGATGCTAAGTGTCCACTAGATGTGTTTTTCCCACATGTAAATGTGCCGCGTCTGAAAATCGCCCGCTTGGTGGGCGTGTACTTAAGGCCAGTTCTTCCCAAAGTATCCTGCCTGCACCTGATTGGACAAACGCATCGACTCAGCGGCTGTCTGTTCCTGGATTTCAAGCCGGACCAACATGGCGGCTTGGTTGCAAACTTTCTCTTTTGTTACAATCATTCGAGGCGAGAAACAACCTGTCCTCAATTTGTCCTCGTTTTAGTTCAACGATGGCTGGTTTAGATGTTTGACAAAAGTTTCGCGATGTGTCGGATCTCCGCGCGCCACATTGACTTTGCATAAAGAAGAAATTGAATCTACTTTAGGCAAATGAGCTATGCCATACTCAGGGTAAGCGCATCGGATCGTGGCTCAAAACACAGCAACCGGACCAGCATGCAATCTTTCACATAGACAATGAATCTTATGTGGGAAATTGACGAATCTAATGGACGCATACCTGAAGTCAGTTGGGATAGACTCCAGCCCCCCATGACCCTAACAAAGACTAAGTGGTGTAGAGATGATGGATGGATGGATGAAAGTTTGGAGGCCGAGTTGTCATGTTGCAGCCCTGTCTCTACTGTGATATCGTAGGATTAAATGCAAGCTACTTTCATACATTTTCCATGTTATGTCTATGCATTTTAGGCTTTTTGCTTGTCCTTTAGTTGCAACGTAATACCGTACTGTAATGCCAAAAAAAAAAAAAAACATTCTGGTCATATGGCGTGTTTATAGGCCCTTTGTATGACACTGAGCTGCTGTCTCCTCTACAGCTAAAATGCTTCCTTAGTTACATTTTGATGGAGATGTATCACACATACATTTCAAATCAAGATATCTTTGCTACTTTTTTCCATTTCTTTGCTATTGTGTATTTTCAACCAATCATGTATGAGATTAGGTTGGATTCATCACTCTGGTGACCAAGAAAATGGAGGAGAAACTTCAAAAATATTGGGGAAAGGTTGTATTTTAACCAAAACTGTGACATTTTCCTATAAATTAAACAACTGAAAATGACTGTTATGCATACGAGTAAAGGCAAATTCTTGCTTTCTCCTATAAATTTCATCATTTACCCACGTTTGTGAGGCTGCGGGCCAAAATGAGTGTCCACACTGCAAGCTTGTCAAGCAAGTAGCACTTAAAGCAAATGCTTCTTCTGAGGAGGGGCTGTGTGAGGACATTCTCCGTCATCGACACTTTTCTAATTCATCATTAAAGGAGCTGTAATTGAAGCGGTCACTGCCAGGGTGCGAGGTTTGGAGGGATGTTTTTGTGGGTGGTACGTGCCGAAGGATCCAAGGTTTCCCAGCAGAACTTTGCATTGTGATGACATGATCGGCGTCTTTCACTTCAGATGGTGGGATGGATTGCTTTAATGTTACGTTTGATCGAAGCAGACAGAGTTTTATGTTGAATTTAGCATGCAGAGTTGGTGAGAGAAGAAGTTTTTATGTTGCTATTTGGTTGGTTTTGTCATGTTTCTTATTTCTTGTTTCAGATCACACAAGACGTTGGGAATAAATACTAATACAAGCTCTTAAAAAAGATCACAGATGCATTTTTTCACATAAAATCTGGGCCAAACTTATTTCAAAAGAGCTCAGTACTTGTGATTTTTTTGTAATTATCTGGGATTTTTTTCCTCCTAAGTTTAGTCTTGGCAAACAAACTACCAGAAATAACATCTAAGGGGTCACTAAACCTCTACACAGAAACTCAGAACATCTAAAAAGATATCTATATATAAATAAAACAATCAATCTGTTAGCTGGTTTAAACCTAGCGTTTGATGAAGTTTACCTTAACGTGTCCCGAACAAAAGAAGCGTGTATGAGTTTTTGTTTGCATCCAGCGCTGCGTGTGTTTTCAGTGACATGTCAGACTAATGCCTGACCAGCATCTTAACCACGTGTCCGTAGATCCATCATAATCTGAGCTGCACACACGGACCTGTGTTACCATTGCCGTGTTGTGTGTCCGGCGTGAGAGAGGGAGCGAGGCTGAAAAAGCTCTTTTCAGCGCCGTTCATGTATGGTGAAAGAGAGTCAGTGTGCCACGTAGAAACACTGCTCATTTATTTGTGTCAGAGCACCCAGGCCGACACACACGCTCACACACATGGACACACACTCTCAGCCCACCTCACACACCTCCAGCGTGGACCAGCATGCACTGGGGAGGCTAAAAATAGCCGGGCAGGCCCACTGTGGGCTTCCTTTGTGTGAGGTTGGTTGGGACGTTATTAAATAAAGGGGGAGGTGTAATTACGTCCCTCACCCCTCCAACCCTGCACTCTCACCCGCAGACGATTCGTCAACATCGGCAACATCAGGGCTCTGGTGACCCACTTCCTGAACTGTTTCACGCAGAAAAAAAGCACAATAGTGAAGCTTTAAAAATTCCAATATTGACAAAAACAGACTGAATTTCAGTTTAAAACTCTGTTGAAGCTGCTTCCTTCATGCTGTCATGCAGGGAAAATTACAATTCTGGCCTCTTCTCGGTGTAAACATTAAGCAGCATGTGAAGCATGACTTGCAGGATATCATCTAATTATTCCGTCAAGGAAGGCGGTGAAGTTATGTGACCATCGATGTTGGTTTGTCCGTCTGTCTGTCAGCAACATTATTCAAAAACAGACTAACAGATCTGGATGATGCACATCTGCTTAACTTCTCTTTCTGTATGATATGATGAGATAAATTTAGGTCTCAAGTTAACCTTCCACACAATATATTAACACTGAGTTCAATCCACACATGCAAACATCACTAATATTCAGATTTACACTCACAGACATGGTTCTATTCAGTGACAGACTTATTTTTTCATGTTTTTCTTGTTATATCATGTAAGTTATATTGTCTTATATGCAAAATAACAAGAATCATGAACAAAGTTTAGCATCATTTCTGTGTTCTAGCCCTTTCACAAATCATGATTAATATATTAAATAAGATATTTATCCTTTCACTGCAGATACACCCCCTTTCAAAAGTTTTAGGACGCTTTCTCTTTCAAATGAATAAGAAAGCGTCCTAAAACTTTTGACAGGGGGTGTGTATATAATCCAAAAACAAAACATAGCAGTCATCATATCTCCATTATTCTTTTCATTGCTTACACAGTGATTCCCTGGATCTTGGTTTAGACATTTATTGGTCGCATTCTTCATTGTTTAAATTCAAATAAATTCGTCCAGAAGAAAACATCTCCAGATATCTGTGAATCAGTGATTTTCTTTCATTGTTCACTGAGTTCCTTTTCCTAATCATTAACAAGCCACGATGGAATGCTGATCAGATCCGTCTTTGCCACCTCTTTCTGTCTGCTCTTTATCTTTTCCCTGCATCGTGTTCCACTAGCATCATAACAAAGTATTCAATTTCGCCTAATTATGTTTAATTATTTAGTGGTACTTTAACTGTTGATGCTGCTGTTCATATCAGCAACAGTAATTTCAATTTGTGCGACAGTGCAACACATGCACTACAGATTTTTTTCACTGAGGCTGTGCTCCTTTTGCCAAACAGTGGCCTAAAAGTCTCATTTATATGGCGTGAATGCTAATAAACAGCGTACCAGAACAATGAATCGCCATAAAGTCGGCTCAAACTGGCTCTGTAAAGCTTGCTAACGCTGCTGCAGTACTGTACCATAAAACCCCTGAGTGTTTTGGCTTGAGCAAGGAACTATTTTATTGCTTATAAATGTAACTTTTCATTTGTATAAGGGAGAGGGTGCCATTTCCTCATTTAAAAGTCACCTACAGTGGTGTAATAATGCTACACCTTGATGCAGCTTCTCCTCCACTGCTGACGCTGCAGGCTTTGTTTCGGTGCGACACAGCAGAGTCTCTGTGCAGCTCTGGCAGAGATGGAGGAGGTGAAAATGGATGCTTCTTGAGGGAACAAGCTGCAGACGGTGATCTCTACCGTGCAGATTCACCAGGACAGCAAACAGCACTGAGTGATTTGCTGATAAACTATGATGAGCCTCATCTTTTCAGCTGCAAAAGTGCTGCTATTCCAGATATTTCAGGTATTACAAATGATAGTAGCAGGCGCTGGTGGAGGCAGACGGTCGTCTACCTTCAGTCTAGTTCGGTTTCTTTCTATTAAACGTTTTTTCCCCGTGTTGTCGCCAAGTGCAAACTCCTGGATTTCTCTCTGTGATGCTATCAGACCTTGCTGTGTAAAGTGTCCTGAGATGACACATTCTGTGATTTCAATCAATCAAATGTCGTGCCATTCAGTGTAGGCGATCATTTCCTTACGTCTAATCCGATCTTTTGCTTCCTGAATTGTGACTTTTGCCCGTAGCCATGATGTCAGTCCATCTGTCAGTTTTATTCTCTGTCTGCCTCGTCTTCTCTTCCCATTCATTTTTCCAGTTGTGACGATATAATACAGGGTCTTTTTCCTTAATATGTGTCCAAAAAATGTTGCTTGCTTGCGTTTAATTTGTGTTTAGTATTGTTGAAACATCTTCATTTGTTATTCTGGCCGTATAAAACATACGTAGCATGTGAAACCACGTCTCTGCTGCAGTGATTTTCTTTGACATTTTATTGTTTATGTTCCATGATTCACATCCGTACATCAGAACTGGTCGAATGTAGTTGCTGACTTTTTTGCGTATTTTGGGAGTTTCATATATCGGGGGGGGGGGGGGGGTAACGTTGCCTATTCTATGGTAGAATGTTAACAGCTAAGAGTCCTCATACAGATGCTAATTGCTATTTTCTTGTTTTTCTGTATGTTTTTCAGTTTCGTAAATCCTCTTCTTGCCATTGCTGATCTACATCTGACGTCATCCATGAACCGAGATGTTCCAAATGATGAACCTGCTTCAGTGTTTCTTGGTTTAATTCTATGTTACAGATTAGGATGGCATTTTTCTTTGAAATTATCATTACTTCTGTTTTCTTTTTGTTTAAAGACAGACCACATGTTGGTCTCTCTGTATCGATTACGGTGTCGTCACTGGTCGCTAACAGCACTGTGTCGTCTGCATAACGTAGGATATTTATGTTACAACCTCCGATGGATTCTCCTAATAAGTCTTGTGTTTTCCTCATGATGCTTTCACTGTACAAGGAGAACATGTCAAAGAAAAATGTTTCGTCTTTTGTACATCCTTTCCATCTCTGTTTGTCCTTCAGCGTCTGGATTACTGCTTGATGCTTTACTGTGTCGAAAGCTTTGGCGTAACCGATGAAACACGTGTAGAAGTCTTGCTGTTCTTCTATTGACCTTTCCAGAATGTGATTTGGTGCCGCATAAATAAAACTGAAGGAAATAAGCACCGGTTTTATGTGCTAATTAAAAGGATTTTGAAAGCTGTCGTATAAACAGTCGCGAAAAGCTAGACACACTCAATTTTGCTCTTGGCGGCGCAAATTTAAGCAAAAGCGCATCTGCTTGGATTAGAAACATTTTAGCTTTGGCAGGATGCATTAGCCTGTGAGTTATGCTTTGCAGTTTCTCTGAGTCATTTACTGTATTTGATGTTGGCCGCCAAGAGGAAAGCAAAAAAGGAAAAGGAGAGAGTCATGATAGGAAAAGCAGGAAACAGCAGAGTATGAGCAAGCAGAATATTTGCTAATGATTAAATTATACCTTTAAAATGAATGAATACATAAAGTATGATTCACTTCAGTTTTTGTCTGATCCTAAATCAACTCTCTCACCATGCTTTCCACCTACACGTAGCAGCTTGCCAGAGATCCTCCCATGCTCTCATACGGTTGTTACAGGAACACTGGTTTGAATTACAGAAAGACACATTGAACAATAGAAAGCAAAAGATTTTAATTGGGTTTTTTACAATTGATTGAAACTCATATTCAGGAAGTGTATAACAACGCCAGTGGGACTTGCACTTTTGTGGCTAGCACTGTAATCTAACTTTACTTGCACTAATTGCTGCAGACATTCCAACACCCACTCACCTCCAGTCCAAGCTGTGATTAGCGGTTGATGGTTGGATGAGATGTGGTACATGTCAAGAAATGCGTTTGTAGTTTAGCCTGCACTGGTAAAAACTTCCCAGTCATTGTGTACACTCATCAGGGAAGTTTTGGTATCAGCTGTGAGGATGGTAGTTTGTAAAGAGCAGCTCTGGTCAGGAGATATTTGTACGGACACTGAGGCTGCTTCTTCAACCTTGAGATAAAGAGACAAACTCAGACTAATAAAAAAGCAGCATCAGCATGAATTCGAAGTCTTTTTCTTACAAACCGCCAAAAATATATTGTAGTAGTGCAAAATTCGGTCTTCCTTTTTCTCTCTGTTTTTGGTCTCCACCAACTAAACCAAAAGCAGACATTGTTTTACTAACACAAATCATGAACTTTTGAAAAAAACACTCGCATTTTTGCACACAGGCAGATAAAAAGCAACATTAAAATTAATTTGGAGTCTTTTTCTTACAAACCACCAAAAATATATTGTAGTATTGCAATATTTGTACTTTTTTTATCTCCATTTTTGGTCTCCACCAACTAAACCACAAAACATCAGATTCTTAGGCTGTTAAATTCTGCACCAAAGTTAGCTGTCTGCCAAAAACTTGAATTCCTCAAGAATTACACGTATCCAGGAGCTTTCCAAAGGTTAAAGTTCCTGGACATTAGCCTCCAAAGCCAAAGAAAGCACAAAATTCCATCTGGATGCTGTCTTCTGCAACAATGGATGACATAGTCTGGATTTTGTTGACGTTCAATCAGTGGCGAGATCTCTCTGGCTGCTCCATCCTGAATATAGTCGCCCAAAAAACTACCAGAAAAATGGTTGGCACAAATTGTTATTATTGTTATATGCCTGCCATTTTTGCTAGAAAAGCGCAGCATTGTTGACCAATCAGACCTTGAACCCTCACAACTTCATTTGGACCCTTTCTTCGTGGAAATATAGTTAGTTCCTTGAACAAAATTCTGAGGTGCAAACACACCGTGTGTTCATCTGATTAACTTAATTTGTCTGTTGCTTGGTGCTGGACATGTGGTTGGTTTGTCTGAAAACTTCAGCTTCAGTAAACGAGATGGATAAGAGCAGAGTTCGTGAGCCATAGAACAAAAACCGGTGAGCTTAAAGAGGCTAAAAAGCTCCTAAGAACAACAAGTCCTCAAACTCATACGACCACACAGGTCGTATGTAACGTGCATCGGAATACGACCCATGAGAGCGGATTTACATTAGCCACCCTACGGGGAAAAGGAACGCATTACGGGATTTAATTCGCGAAACAGCTTTTTCCTCACTTTCCCAACACAGGTTAGGGTTAGGGATAGTGTTCGATAAAAGTTTGTTCATGGTGACGTTTCAGCTGAGACACCGGAGTGTCGATATTTACTCAACCGCTAGAGGTCGCATAACGTCAAAACGTAACACTCGGTCGTAATACGGGCGTGTACAGACGACCTATGTGGTCGTTTTTTCTATGAGGACAGTCTCTATTGCATTACTAGTATCCACATTATAAGGATTTGTAGATTGTATCCTTCTGTTGAGTCTCTTTTGAAGTCTACTGCGTATTTGGAGTACAATTCCAGCATTAAGTGTACTCGTGCCACCCTCTTAATACTGCAATGTAAGGACTCCACATTCACCAGATGGTCCATCAGCATTATAAGAGTGAGAATCACTACCACACTTTGTGCCGAGTGGTTCTCACCCATCCTGTGGTTGGCATTGTTTTGCAGCTGTGTACGCTAATCTACGAGCAAAAAAACTGTTTGCACATGACACAGTAAACCCCGACAATATTTATACTATAATTTGTGGTCCCAACTGTGGTCGGCAAACTGTATTTTTGTCAGTAAATATTTTAGTTACGAGTACATTGAGCAAGCAAAGCAGCTTTTCCCAGCAGCGCCGGAGCCTGAGCGGTTTATTCAGCATTGCAGTTGACTTAACGTGATACCGAAAGGTGGCTGAGAATGGAAAAATGACTGCATGTTTCCCTTTACAGTACAGCTGCAACAATTAGTCGACTAATTTGCAACTATTTTAATCATCAAATAATCATTTAATTGCAAACATTTTTGAGTTCAACCTCTGAAATGATGCTGTTTTCCTTGTTGTGTATGCAAATAAATGAAAAATATCTTTGGATTTTGGACTGATGGTCGCAGATAGCATCTTAAGACATCTTCTAGTAAAATTTTGTTAGAATTTTTCACTTTAAGACTTTGTAGACAAAGCAGTTGATTGATTAAGGAAGAAAATAACTGTCAGAATAACTGATAACAAATAAATCTTGTAGGGTCTTGCAGCTGTGGTGTGGAGATTATTTCCTTCCTTCCACCCTTGTTTTCCATCTGCCCCCTGATCCAGTCCCCCTGCTGCGACACCGAGACCAGGTTTATGTTTAGGCTCACTGGCAGCTGGGAGACCTGGATGAACTGCGTGAGGAGGTGCAGAGAGAATATAAGTGTGTGCAACATCTGTCCAGGCGTGGAACCTCTGACCCACAGAGGGCACTCTGGGTCACCGACAGGAAGTGCGTCAAGGTCACGGTGAGAAGTGAACGATGAAAACTGCAACACATATGCAGCTACCTGTGTTGGAAGTCGGAGAGATGCGCGTTATCCACAACACAATAAAGTCGATTTAGAATGTTCAGGCCAAAGTAAGAAGCTGTGAGCATGGGGTAAAGTTTCAAAGAAAACGGAGAGGAAAGGGGTAAAATGAGAAGCTTTAAAATAAATTTCCCTCCACATCTCAACACCGTCAACAAGAGTGACGTCTGATGACAGCCTCAAAGTACCATTTGCAGCCGTGCGTCGCAGCAGAGCTGTACAGCTTAGCGATTTCACACTGGGCCACAGGAATGATAAAAATTTACAATGTGGTAACAGCTTTTACACAAACCAACACCAGCATGTCTCTATTTTTGCGAGGTTGGGGACGAGGGCCCCGCTGGCAGATTGGAGGTGTAGTTGTACAAGCATTTCTTTGTGGCAAATCGAGTAGCCTCACCAGTGGAGTAAAACCTCAGTGGATGGAGCCGCAAGATTGTGAAGGCTGATATGATTAGTGAAGCGAGTTTGTCAGAAAATTTCACATCTGACACTATCAAGCTGAAAAAATAATCTACTAAAGAGCGACTAGATTGCAGTTAAGATGAGGTAGTTTGTACAATGTGTTGTCGAAACATGTTTTTTTGGATTTTTCTGTGTGGTAGATTCCATTTTAAACAGATCAAAATGCTATTTTTGCTCATCAACTTAGAGTCAGTAACTCATAAAGACAAAGTGCAAGCTGGATTATTTGGAAATTTGCTAAAAATTACAGACTGAAATCGCTCATTTACAGAGTGACAACCTTTTCACTACCTCTTTCCGAGCATTTCCAAGAGCTCCGTCAGATTGGATGGGAAGTGTCTGGGAACTGCCATCTTCAGGCCTTTCTGCAAATGTTCTGTGGGGTTTAATTAACCACGCCCGACAGGTACGTCGGCGGGGTTATTGCATTCAGTGCGGTATCTGGCTGGGTAAGTATGTATGTATGTATGTATGTATGTATGTGGCTATGTCCGGTCCGATATCTCTGCAACCGCTGAAGTCAGGATAATCAAACTTGGCACATAAGATCAGTCTAAGGTCCCCTGCTCAGTTGTGGAGTTACAGGTCAGCAGATCAAGTAGGGAGAGAGATACGTACGATGATCAAAATTGATACATATTGCATCAGTTGTATAGGGAGGACAGGGTTTTCGCCAGCAGAGGGCGTGGTTCTGCCCTCTACTGAGGGCTCATCTAGTTCTTTTCTTTGACGGGATCAGTCAGTGACAATCAGAGATTTCTCTCAGTGATGTTTGGCCTGTTTGCTTTGAGGTTTTGTCATGCTGAAAGATAGTCTTAAGTTACTGAACTCTTGAGCAAGTTTTCTTCAAGAACCCGCCTATATTCGGCTGTCTTTAACCTTCCCTTAGTTCTGATCAGTCTCTCTGTCCCTGCTGATGAAAAGCACCCCCCATATCACGATGCTGCCACCACCATGCTTGACTAACAGGATGGTATTAGTTAAGTATTGAGCTATGCCTATCTATTACCAGTGGTGTCTTTTCACCACTCAGTTAGGATGACAGTTTCCTTATCTTTTAAACGTCTGTCCAGGGATGAAACTTTTGACCCACAGAAGTGCCTTTTTAGTCATGGAGATTAAACTTTGTAGAGATGTGAACCCAGGCGCTATAGTCCCTGAGGCAACGGTAATGGGTTCTAATCCAGCCCATGGCCATTTACTGGTTTGGTGGTTCGCACTTTCACCTTGCAGTCAGTTCACATCCCTGGCCTTCATAGGATCTTTCTGCATGGAGTTTGCATGTTCTCCCTGTGCATGCGTGGATTTTCCTCCGGGTACTTCGGCTTCCTCCCACAGTTCAAAAACATGCTGAGGTTAATTGGTAACTCTAAAACGTCCGTAGGTGTAAATGCGAATGTGATTGTTTGAAACCAAGTACTGCCCATATGTAGCTCTATTCAACATAGTATTTTTTCATTTTCACTGTGCTTACTGGTTGTTTCATTAACTCCAACTGGTTCTACCTCGCCACACAATAATTCACAGTAAAAGTCTTCCAGAGAAGGGGAACATTGGCCCCTGAACCACTGGAAAGAACTGGACATGCTGTGTTTGCATTAATGGCAAGAGCAAGATAACGCAAGAAGGGAACAGACAACAGATGGGGATCTTTTTGGCTAAAATAAATAATATGCTTACAGACGATGGGAAATTAGAAGTAGAGGCTTTCCTTTAAGCCTGGTTCCCTCTGAAGTTGAGCACAGTGAAGAGCCGCAGCCATTATTTGGATTTTTTACATATGGAACCACCACAGAACTCCATCTCGGCTAATTATCTACCCGACTGATCTTATACCATAATGATTACCATTGGCATGCATGAACACACCATTATTTCTGATTTACATACCCACCACAGTTCCTTCTTTGATGTTTGATGAATTTGGTCTGTTGGCTAAATGCTTGCAGAGCTTCTCCACTGTATCCTGTGTAAGTAGCGTGGCTTACACTGTGGTGGGACTGAGCACCGCAACACACCTACGTAGATGCAGATCCCACGGTTCAGATGTGCAGTATTGGGTTTGATGGCTGGTGGGGAAGCGCCAAGCCCTGTGTGCTGGCTTTGGATCACCAGCTTGGCACAGATAGAAACCCCCAACTCCTGACTGCTGCTCCACCCAGCAAACAAGATCAATGTGCTGGTGAGGACGCTGGAGGATGTGCATGTGGGTGTGTATTCGGAGAACGAAAGGGATTAGTAACAGGACAGTGGATGGATTGTTTCTCAGTGGGGGGAGGTTAAAGGGTGACGAAAGCAGATGTCGCAGAGGTTTTTGTGATCATCCACGCTGACTCATCTTTCCTTATGTCATCCCCCCTACACAGGCAATCAGTTGGACACTCATCATTTCCTAAAAGACCCTTCAATATCCAATAACCATATCCACTGAGCTCATGTTGCTTTAGTTTCACTGCCTTGTTCTCAGTCTGTTACGGCATTATGTCTCCAAATACACTGTTGTTCAAAAGTTTGGTGTCACCCAGGCAGTTTCATGTTGTCCATGAAAACTCCCACTTTTATCCATACGCTAAGATAACTGTACAAGTGTTTCCTAGTTATCAATGAGCCTTTCAACACCATTAGCTAACACAATGTAGCATTAGAACACAGGAGTGATGGTTGCTGGAAATGTTCCTCTGTACCCCTATGGAGATATTCCATTAAAACTTTCCAGCTACGTAGAATAGTCATTTAGCTCAATAACAATGTCTACACTGGATTTGTGATTCATTTAATGTTATCTTCATTGAAAAAAAAAGCTTTTCTTTCAAAACTAAGGACATTTCTAAGTGACCCCAAACTGTTGATCAGTGCTGCATATACATGCAAATAGACAGAGCAGAGTTTTGTTTGCTCATATTAAATCCTTCTTTGCATGTACACCAAATTCGGACACAAATGCAGACACTTTTCAACCGTGCAGGAGTTCAATCAGCACCTCCAGACGCACCCGGAGGTGCAGCAGGACCCTCAACTCCAGAACGGATCCAGCGTCCTGCTTCTGTTTTGTCCTTCAGCGGTCTCTTTATCTCGTGTTTATTTGTTCTTTATTGCCAGAGGGGGAGATCAGGATAAAAAGAGAAGTCATAAAGTTCTCACAGCTTCCACAGAGGCCACCAGAATCTGGCTTCCGACCAAAGAAAAACACCGACCTGATGCCAGAATCATCACTCAAGCCACAAGAGTTCACTTCACCTGACAACCCATGCCATGCTTTTACTCTTCTGGTGGATGTTAAACATTTTATAATACCGTGAGGACATTTGCTATCCGTCGAGGTTCCCTTTAGCCCTAGGCGTCACAGATGGCTTTCCCGTGTGCTGTAGGGACCTGTTTTGGTGATGGGGGCGGTGGGGAGGTCGTGCTAACTGACAGTGTGCCAAGCAAAAACAGGTCTTGTTGATACAGTCATCCGAGCCAGCTGGATAACACATTAGGCAGCGGCTACGCTAGGTGAGCGCTGCACTGGGGACCAGCTGTGCACGTGGCCAGCAGAATCCACAGCGAAGCAACAACAGAAGCTAACGCTAATAGATATTACATTGCTTCGGTGGAAGTGATTTACCCAACTGAGGCACTAACTTATTCATTATCCAGTCATCTTAGATTAAAATTATTAGCGTTGTGCTGCTAGGTCTGCTGCTTGGTTATGACATAAGGTAGCTGGTTTGGTATGAATGTTAGCTCACCTGTGTTTTTCTTTGACACAAGAGCACTATTCTGTGTGAATGTCTGGCCAGACATATTGGGGTTAAAGGTTAGAGTCAGGTTGGTTCATGAGTCAGACTCCTGTTGACTTCTTCCTCATGAAGATGTTTACCTGTCTCTCTTTCACCTTCTTCTTCTTCTGCTCATCCTTCTCTTACTTATCTTTTTGCAAAGTGCAGTACATTCACCTCTAATTATCTAGCCACACAGATTTGTTCAGGTTTTTGAGGTCAGGACATATGAATATTTCTTAATTTAGTACTCATACTGCTGAAAAATTTGAGATTAAAACATTTTAATCTCAAATTAAAATGTTTTTGTGGTGGTTTTGCAACTTTCTTTAATCATTTTGAGTGTCATTTTGCATCATTTTACATCCAATTTTGGTCATTTTGTGCATTACACCGGCCATTTTGAAGACAGAGGAGGTTCCTACTGACTCATATGGATGGGAATGATGATGGACTGATTACGTCTGAACATAGTGAGAGATTTAGCAGCTAAAGATCCAAATAGCTTCTCCAGCACTCAAACGAGAGGGAATGTTGGATGTGGATGTAAGCCACGAGCCATAAGAACTTTATAAGGTGATAATAGTTGGTTGTGTTCGCAGTTCATTCCAGGGCCCCGGCATAGCTAAAAAATCAAATTGTATCTGTAAGTAAAGTTGGAACAACAAAGTTTATGGGGAGTTGGGAAGATAACAACTATGTGCTGCAATTAGAAAGACAATTATTGGCTTCTGAGTGATGAGGAAAAATAGAGCTAGCAACACGGGAATCCCCAACGTACCTGGAAGATATGAAGACTTGGACAGAAATCTTGGATGGTAGCATTTGTAATGACACCTATCAAGGAAAAGAGGCAGGAATGTACAATATGTACCTGCCAGAGTTCTTATTAAAGCTGCCCATCAGCGCTAAAGTTAATTTTACCATTTCAGCTGCAAGTGATCTGCAAGATATCTCGAAACTTTTCTGCAGTAACTGAGCAAACCCCTTTAATCTCAGTGGAGCTCCATCTTCTTGATCTTTCAAAGCTTACTTCCATATCTGACAATAATCCAGACATCAGCCTCGTGGTCTCACACCCCCTCATGTCTGTTTCATCTGCCTCTGCTCTCGGCCTCGTGCTGCGATGTGAATCTGGAAGTCAAGGATGAAACGAGGGTGTCCACTTAGCACGCATACCTTCGCTTCAACACTCTCCACCTGAGGGGGTAGGCCGGTTTTGTCTGGGGGGGATCTTGCTCTTCTCAACACTTTGTCCTTATCTTCCCCTCATCTGCACTCACTCAGGGTGTCGAGTCCGCCATCAGGGCGATCATCGGCTGCACGGCTGCTTCAATTTCGCAAGAAAGTTTTCGCGAGGATGTGGGCGTGAGGAGATGAGGGCAGGGATCTTTCATCTCGCTTCTGATTGCTCTGATTTGACTCGGAGACTGTATGGAAATTATTGAGACTGGGAGACATCCTGAACTTTACATTTCACTGAAAAATAGAATGAATGTAAATTTAAATGAAATACAACAAGGCCCTTTCTAAAATTATTAATATTTTTTGCTCCCCTTTCCTGCACTGTTCTCTAAGTATCTCCAAACAACATTATAATATTTAATTACAACAATTACAATACAGTTTAGTTATTAGTAAAAACTAAACATTCATGAGGAATTGAAGATGTGCATAATAGTTTTACAAATAAGCTGACAGTTGCTCAAATTATGTCAAATAAACGACAAAGTGCTTCTTCATAAGCTTTTTATTCTTTTTAAATTTAGTGAAGATAATTACAAAGCATAAGCTCCCCTCTTCTGCTCAAAAAATTCTGTAATAAAAATGAAAATACTGGAAAAGCAATAAATACGACAAGCTTTGGAACTGTAATAACTTGTTTTTTCAGTTAAAATTAAAAGAAAACTTCAACCACAAAAGCAACAAAAAAAGGACAAAGTGGTGTAAAGTTTTACTCAAACAATAAAGTAATTTTTTTGGCTTCTGATTTGCTCATAAGGACACTTACGATTACTGCCAAAATCAGCGAAACAGATGCAAATCTCATCTCATATCTGCAGCTGCTGCAGCTCCACAGCTTTTGCCATTTAAAAAAATCCATCTATAACTGTATAAATATGTATTTTGTCAAATAAAAATAAGAGGAAAATGAATTAAAAATCTAAATCTGGCATAACAAAAGTGGGAAAGCCCTCTTGGACTACTCTAGCTTGAACTAAAGAACTGACATATTCACAGTTAATTTTCATACTGTCCCTTATTCTCCCCTTTTCTTGTCCACAAAAACCTCTAAACTGTGTCTGCACATACTAAAGCTCCTCAGAGCCCGGCGTTTGTCAAGCATCAACTGTGTGGTGACAGGTGAGAATGCCTGTTCTCGTTCAAAACCAAACAGACAGCGATTCTATCTGGGGAGAGCAGCATGCTTGAACTGAGCCCAGCAGGAGCAGACAGGGCCTTTTCTCTGAGCTTTCTGTGCCGGGGCATGCCTGACATGCAGACGAAGCAGTCAGCAGCAGGTTAGGATGGAGACGATAGAGCGTATATCATTTTAAGATCCGGTTACAAGCGTCCACATCAAGCACCAGCCTCCGACTCGCTGATGTTATTGTATCCAGTTAATAAAAACATCAGAATCCATCCAGGACATGCTGGAGTAGGTCATTATCTCCACAATGCTTCCCTTTGTGCGAAACCCTGCGAGTTATTGTTGAGCAAAAGTGGCTGGTAAACACGAAATGTTGGCAAAGCAGCTGGTTTCTGCCCAGTCAGGCCCGTAAAAAGCAGGGAGCCGCTGCTGCCGGCTGCTAATTTGTTGTGAAGCGCTCTGCTGTTGTTTTTCCTAATCGCTCCTCGCTGGGACCGCCTGCTGCTCATTAGAAGTTTTAACACCCACCAGACACTTTATTTGGAGTGGATCTGCTGCAAGGTCAAAAGATCACATAGCCTTTAGTTGGGGGGATTAGCTGACTCACCAGATTGGTATAAAGGAGGAATAAGTTGCTTCCAGATGGTTTGCTTGACTGAATTTCTGCAGAGAAGAAGCAGAACACTGCATTAAAAGTTCAACGGAACACCAATTGCATAGAATCTGAGACACATACACATTACCTGAACTACTCCTACATAGTCGTGAGTAGCAGAAAAAGTTGGACAGCATATACAGCAGCTAGCATAAAGCCTGGGACTGATTCATTTGCAGCAGACGAAGTAATAGAAGCTGCATTTAACTAGGAAGGAATCTGCAGCATTTTCCCCCTGAGTACAGTCTGTCATGTTAGATTAAAACTGCACCAATCCGTATTTTTATACCGACAATGAAAAGGCGATGGCGTGTGCAGTGAACGCAGCGCTTCTTAGTGTCTAACCCACAGAAAATGATCACCCAAATGCAAATTTTTTCAACATCTTTCATGGCCTGGAACTACCTATCAAGCACCGAGAAGCAGACAGACTTAGCAAGCAGTTGTTGGAACATAGAGCAGCTAGAAATATCCAGGTAGTTTTCTTAGGTGTTGGTAGAGAACCAAGACAGTCACGAGCAAAGGAAATGATGGAATTAATTATCAAAGATCAAGAAACATGACTTGAAATGAATAATAATGTTTCCTGTGTCTGCTGGAGATGGGAAATTATTCACTAACATGTTTCATGTCGTATCTTTTTAGGATAAAATGCCAGTATTTAAAGTTTGTTGGGTGTTTCTGACAAATTTAGCAAGCAGTTGTTGGAACATACACCAGCTACAAATACCCAGGTAGTTTTCTTATGAGTTGATAAGACAGTCAAGACCAAAGGAAATATCAGAATTAGTCATCAAAGATCAAGAAGCATGACTAGAACAATATTGTGTCCTGATTAACCACGCCTGACGTGTACGTCAGCGGGGTTACTGCATTCGCTTCGGTATCTGGCTGGATGGGTAAGTATGTATGTGTGTATGTCCGTTGAGATATCTCTGCAAGTGCTGAAGTCAGGATAATCAAACTTGGCACTGAAGATCAGTCTAAGGTCCCCTGCTCAGTTGTGGAGTTGGAGGTCAGCAGATCAAGGTCACAGGGGTCACTTAGCACATTTCTTTCATATTGCATCATTTGTATAGAAAGGGATATACGTAGGATGCTCAAAATTGATACAGAGTGTCATGCATGGGCGTGGTTCTGCCATCTACTGAGGGCTTGTCTAGTTCTGCTGGAGATGGGAAACTATTCACTAACATGTTTAGGATAGTATCTTTTTTGGATGATATGCCAGTGTCGTCTGTGTATCTTGACCTCAAACCTTTGTATGCTTAGAACTAGTTCTTGTCAGATCGTCTAATAGTGTCTTTGTAGGACTTTGCACTAACTACATTGTTTCGTGCATATAGAACCCTGTGGAACTTCTATCCACGCTGGCTAGTGCTACCAGCAAATGGGCTAAAACCAGAACTAATGCATCTCAACAATCAAATCTCAAAATACCTGACATTCCCCTTTTATCAGCTAATCGGGGGTTTATCTCCAGGTACTGTAGTGTAGCTACGTAGGGTCGACATGCTCCAACTTTCTGGAAGGTGTGACACAATAACTGGACCCGGCTGAGTGCTGCAGGTCATGTGGGTGATCTATAATCTCCATGTCAACACTTCAGCTCCGACTCTTCTTATGCTCTGGGGTCACTCCACGGCACGGGTTTAAACTTCAGGAGCGTACGGAAATGTTGACATGCTCCGGCCAACGCAGCCAAAAGGATTAAAGCTTCTACACTGGCTGGCAGGAGGTTTTTTCTTTTTTGTATGAATGGAAATGTTGCTGTAGTTCATACTTGGCACACGGAGATGTAGCTTCCAAACAGAAGGAAACCTGCAGCTCTTGATGAAACGCAGAATTCTATATATAATGTAACTTTGTTGGTTTTTTGATTCATTGAAAAATAATGACCCTTTTATTTACTGGAGGGAGATAAAACAGTTTTTGCTGAAACAAATAACCTCAGGGTGGGTGTTTCTGTTTGGAACAATTGAGCGACAACATGGCATGTATCTTTTTCTTCATTTTCAGTAAAAACCCTCATAGTGTGGGCAGTCAGGCACAATGTCAACCATCTCCCAGTTTACAGTATTCGACATTTTGCATTGTCCACTACTAGTATTAGAAAGTAGAAGGCAGCAAGTCAGTAAAGTGTAACTATAGCCTAACCTGCTAATGTTAGTGCTTATTCCCATTGAGTCTTATCTTTAGCAATTTGGGCACCCATGTCAAGCTACTGCACTCTTTTTTTTCATCAAAGCATAGCTAGCTTTAGTCATCTCTCTTCTATGTTCCCATGGATTGCATATAAAAGATGGACTTTTGTGGACACTTCTTTCATGCATCGAATTTGGAAGTTGGTTGTCGCAGTCTTGGTCTTTTGGTTTTGACCATTATTGTCTCAAATTGACCATAATTCACTAAATGAGCAGCATGCTGTCCTCAAATCGTCTTTGAACTAGCAATTGAGAACATAAATTCATTAGAAAAGTGCTTACTGAGAAAATAAATCAAGTGAGAAGTAGGGTCGTTTTCTCATAGACTTCTATTTTTTGCAGCCAGATAAGTCGCCCCCTGCTGGCTGTTAACAAGAATGCAGGTTTCAGGCACTCCAGTCGACTACAGTTCATGGTTCATGCAGACCTGTAGATCTTCTCGCAGTTTTGTAACCTCAGCACTCCTTACAATATCTTGTGATCCAAATTACAGCATTAACTGATGTAAAGAGCCATGTTAGACAACCGTGAGCTAAATGCAAACAGCATGGCAGGTATGAGGCTTAGCTAAAGTTCACATGGCAACTTTTGTTAAGCGTAGCTGAAGCTGAGGCTAAAACGTTGGATTGCTAGATAAGTGTAGATTAATGCTCTGCTGGTGGCACTACAAGAAAATGAAGGTGTCCTGATTGTCATCTGGTTGCTGTGAATACCGTAAAACGGGGCTATAAGGGACAGCGGGGTAATAAGGAACATTTTTCCGGAAAATGTTTTAAATGTAATTCTGCGGTTTTTACCTAGATTTCTTTAAGAATTCATGGATAATTGATAAAAAACAACACAAAACCGCATCCTGCTCAACATAAAAACCGCAGAATTACATTTAAAACATTTTCTGGAAAAATGTCCCTTATTACCCCGCTGTCCCTTATAGCCCCGTTTTCCGGTATGTTCTTTACCAAAAATTACCAGACCTGAAAAAAAAAGTCTTCATTCTGTAGTAACCCGACACGGTTCCACATAGTATAAAAAAGATCCCTTTTAAATAATTATGTCTGGAATTTAATTAGACTGCCCCCCCCCCCCCCACCAGCCCATCTAATGGCTGCCCAAAAACAAAGCGTTTACAGTGGAGGATAGCTCCCAGGTATGCACCCAGAGGCCTGAGCATTACCTCTCAGCGTCCTGCCAGGTTGGATGTGAGCACAGCGTGGGCAGCAGAAGGAGAAGGTGGGGGTTTGGCAGCCATCTCTGCGGGCACTTTCCCGCTGTTTTATGAAACCATCCACAAAAACAAAGGGTTTCTTGGAATAGGGGGGCCTGGCATCTCCGGGTCTGAGCGCCTCTGGGAGTTTTACATGCCCTCACTAAATCCATGGCTGGCTCCTCCAGTACCGTTAATGGAGGACTGTGGAAACGAGTGGTGATTTATGATGAGCTCACCCAGCTCCTAGAGGATGTCAGAGAGCTTGAGGTCATGTCTTGAAGTGGGCCAAATTGTTTCTGAATGATTTCTCTGCAGCAGCATGACTAAGGAAGTAGAAGTCTCCTGCAACGCTGAGCTCTCATTTTGTCAGCTGGATTCGACTCATTTCCCATCCCAGAGAAGTGGAAGGAAACGAGCATTTCATTCCACCGAGCGCTGGAAGGATTCGTTAAATGATGCTCATGCTGGTAGCACGCAGAGACACGCTGGAGACTCTCTCCTTCATGCTGTTTGCTCTGGACGCTGCGATCTGTCAACTTTGTTTTCTAAGCAGGGAATTTATGCCCGTCTCCACACCGCTGGGTTATTGGGTGTGTTTTCGCTGTGCACCTCCAGCACCCTGAGCGTTATGGGATGTGAGGGTCTTTCACAGCAGCACTGTACGGGTCCCCCAGACACCTCCGGACCGATTCAGCCGCTCACAGCAGGCCTGTTCATGTAACGAGCAGCAGCTGAGGCTAACACGGCCACTTCTAGGTCAGCACCGCTTAGACGCTGCTGCTGCATCACCTGGGAGTCAACAAACACCCTCAAAGCCCGATATTTAGAAAAACAGTTTCTAAAACACTTGTTTGTTCATAAGTACTTTTTTTTGGCTAAATTTACCCGTTTAAGTTCTTTCCAATATATTCATACCTGCAAACCTGTCACCTTTCTGGGGCTTATTTGGAGCTACTTCACCGTTAGTTTACAAAGCTTTTACTTGTGTTTTCCACCTCTATCCATCTATTAGCTACAGCCCTATCCGTGTGGAATTAATTTTACCTCTGGGCCAACGGTGATTTGCAATAATCACGGAGAATGTCTGTGATCTTAATCCCCTGCGAATGCACCATGTCTGTCATTTTTAAAGTAATTTCCTCCCATATTTCACCAAACACCGACATGCTGTGATAATACTAGAACTGATACTGCATTTAAGTGATTGGGAGAGATTTTAGTTCTTTTTTAAAAAATTTTGCATCTTTTTCTACCTCTTTCCTGGTTGAATTGTGGAGGCTGTAGCATTTCATGGACTATTTGCATGGGATTAAGGGCCTGTTGTGAACAGGCGTAGTCCTGCATTTGCACCTAAAATGCAAATATTTCTTAGCAAAGTGTTCCATAGATGTAAAAATCAAATCAACAGGCTTCTTCAAATTTGATATATCAACAATTTGCTCTCTTTTTTTTATAGAGATGTCACATAAATTGGTATTTTATGTCATGTAACCAGGTCTATATATTTTCTTTTCTGCAAAATACATCTTTAAATCATTAAATAAATAACTTCAGTGTTTGTTTCTTGGGGGGAAATTCATTATTTTTTGTGTTAGATGCATGCATTTTGCACCCATGCCGTGGCTTTTTCTGTAAGAATGTGAGTAAACCTGCAAGGAACGTTAAAAATGTCTGAAAAAGACACACAGCCCCATCAAATCCTGATGAAGTTCACAATGTTCAGCGTCTGAAAAGGGGTTTCAGTTCATGATGGTAAGATGACGGAACAAATACATGGCAGAGCTTGTGAGAAATGTGTAAAAACCTGAAATAATGACTCGCTTTAACTCCTGTTTAGGGCTTTCATGTGGGTGAAGATCAGCAAAGATCAAAGTGAGTGTGATGATTACACCAGATTTATAGACCTATGGCCCAGGTATTCCAGGTGATGGGAGGATAAAGAGAATTCATTTAACTTAAAAGTTCTCTGTTCACTCTTTTATTTGACCGTCTTGGCTAACCGTCCCGCAGCCCTCATTCTCAGATTGGTTGTCCATTCAAACTCCACTTCATGCATCACTAAACCTCTGTGTACTTGTATTTCAGGAGGAGGATGTGAAACGTATCTCTCCAGCTCTGTTTTTGTCATTCACGTGCCTCCTCTCCAGGGCCGGCACATAAATCAAATGCCCCGAGTGTAAATCCAGAAAAGAAAAACAAGAGGAGCTCCACTGCAAACAGGTCAGTGGAGTTGAAAGATGGGCACTGATGGGATTCAGTGAGTGTGTGAGGCTGATGATCAGTGAAATAGATGAATCAGAAATAGAATCAGCACCTTTTTTCCCCCCGTTTGTTCAGGAGTTTTACTGTGGATCGGGAAAAACAAGCTAATTGTTAAAAATACTGATTTTAATTTACTCAGTTTTACCTTCAAAACTGGGAAAATGTGTGAAAACATATAAACCATTTAAAAATCTTTAATACATATGTTTTCTTTCACACAAAGGCAAATATCCATACAATATCTATTTTAGATGCTTTAAATTTGTCATTTAAATCATTTTTTTCTGATTTAAAAATTGTGAAAAAATAGTGTAATTTTCTGACCAAATGTTATAAAGAAAATTAAATTATTATCTTTACATGTTTTATTTATTTATTTATTGTTATGAGGGCATTTCATACAGTTTAGGGCTGTTTTTTAGTTTACTTAAAACAGGGAAAATAAGTATGGTAACAGTTAATTTGTCAATTTTTTTATTCATATATACTTTTTTTTACAGTGTAGAGTACTTGAAAACATTATATATTAATTAATAGTTTAACTAAATCCCAGTTGCAACACTGAACATACAGCAGAACAGTGGCACACAGCATTTACTCCATCTCTCCACACCGTCTCCAGAGCGTTCCGAGCTGCCAGTGAACGCACCACGATGAAGTGCAGCGCTGGGAGCTGCAGGGATCGGAGGACCTGCCTCCTCCTCCTCCAGAGGAACTCGGTGTTTGGATCAGTCGTCTGTGCGCTCTGAGCATGGAAGCCCCGCGGCGCGTCAGGATGGACATCTGCGCTCCGCTGCGCGCACCGGCAGCTCCACTGTGCGTCTCCGCCGCGGAAACTTTGCGCATCTTTTGACACAAACTTCCACAGGCGGAGGGAGGAATGGGCCTGGATGCGGTGACCAAACCTCCCCGTGGGTTTCTGTGAAGTTGTGAACATTTGCAGCTGGAGGAGATGCGTTTGATTTCCACGTGGACGCACCATCTGTGATTTTTTTTTTCACTCTCGCCCACAAACCGCGAAGCTGTCAGAGGACTGTGTGGTCGGAGAGGAAAAAGACTGAACACGATGCGAACCCGATTTCCAAGTGTTGCCGTTCCCCCCGAACACGTGCAACACGCCGCCGGACGCACGGAGCAGCACTAACCGGGTCCAGTAATCCTCCTGAACCATGTTTATCTTCTGGGTCCCGCTGAGTGTGTTCCTCGGCTTCATCATTTCTCAGACGTGGAGCGTTCAGATGTCGTGGGAAAACTGGAACGCCGAGCTGCGCAACCGGGGCAACGAGTTCGACAAGCGAAGCTCTCAGCCGCACATCGTCTTCATCCTGGTGGACGATCAGGGCTTCCGGGACGTGGGCTATCACGGCTCCGAGATCAAAACCCCCACTCTGGACCGGCTGGCAGCGCAGGGAGTGAAACTGGAGAATTACTACGTGCAGCCGCTGTGCAGCCCGTCCAGGAGCCAGCTCATGACCGGCAGGTGAAGTGACTCCACTCTCTGAGGAGTTTAGAGGATTTACTAGATGATAAAGGGGTCCAGACCGTCTGCCATGCATCTGTCAGGGGAGCTTTGACATGAAAAGAGGACGGACTTTTATTCTTAAGTCTCCTGTCAAGATAATAATAATAATAATAATAAACTTTATTTATATAGCATCTTTCTAAAGCATAAAAGTCACAAGGTGCTTTACAAAAGCATAAAACAACAAGGCATAAAAACACAAAATCGAGATATAAAAAGAGATAAACATACAAAAAAATCACACAAAGATCAGGACAGTACAAACTCCAAATGTGTCATTTACTGTCTGGGTGGACAGATTTTATGGTTGCATCTTGTTTTTATACTCCAATCCAAAATGAAATCAGTACAATGTAGGCATATGTAGGTTAATAAAAATTTTTAAAAAAATACTGCAAAAATACAATTAGAAAAAAGGTTGCCGAGGTCTTAAAGCGTTAATTTGAAACATCTAAAAGCAACACAAAACATTCATATTAAGTCTATATATCTACCTTATTTTCCTCCAAACATGTTGCCTTTTAAGATGCTATTAGTGCTTGTTGCAGCACATGCAGCAGAGTAAACTGAGCATGTTATGGTGAGGAGTCATGGGTGTAATTTAAAAATAGTGTCATCACACAGTTTGTCCAGCAGCTCCGACTCTATTATTTACAATACTGTCAGCGCTGAATGCAGCACATGCAGCAGAGTGCATTGAGCAGATGATGGTGCGGAGTCAAGTGGTGTCATTTAGAAATTATGTGATCATATAGTTTGTCCAGCAGCTTCCATCTCATTGTTTACAATCTATTAGCAGCACATGCAGCACAGTTCGGCTGATCTGATGATGGTGCGGAGTCAAGTGGTGTTTTTACAGTAACTAGTTTGTATAATGCATAACTAGACTCTCAATATTAACTTCCTCTTTCAGTGTAGCTGTAGAATACATATGTATATATATCACAAATACTGGTCTTAATGTCAGTATTATAAAATCTAATATCAATCAGGATCCACTAAGTCACTCTGAAATAAACTGTGATAAATAATCCTTTTCTGTGAGGCTTAGATAGACAAGTTAGAGTCACTCCAATGATCCACTCATCCAGAATACTGTTCAGCAGAGGAAATAAGCACTACTCTCTGTACTTGTCTTTTCCAGCTTGTATGAACTCGGGGGATTTTCCTTTTCCCCTGACACCGTGCTTTGATGGTCTGATTAGTTACTACAAAGTGAGCTCACATTGTCATCAGTCAGAATGTCACCTGCTGAGATTAGATGAAATGGAGCCGTCAGAAGTGTGGAGTTGGAGCAGACATCAAAGCCTTTAATAATGCTTCAAATCTCATTAGCAGAGCAGCTGAAATGACTACCAGCACTCTTATTACAGGGGTTAGATTGAGCGATTGAGACCGTAATGACTTGTTAAAAACTGGGGTTTGTACAGAGAAGTTGAGGCTTTTTGAATGAAAGTCAATGGAAGTTTTTTTTTTTGGACGCAGCTTCTAGTGGCCATTGGAGGGATTGCACTTTAATCTATTTCTGAACATTCATGTAAACTTCTTTGCTAACCTACAAACTAAAGGGCATCATTGCAAATCTCAACTCCTGCATGTTGACTGGGTAATCCACGGCATTCATCTTGGGGGCTTCTTAATGGACCAGAGGTTAGATTGTGTTCTCAGATATCAGTAAGTCCATCTCAAAGTTAAACTAAAAAAGCTGGAAAATCTTGATAAAAATGGCCAAAATTACCCCCGAAAGACAGAAAATCACCCCAAAAAGAGGCAAAATTGAGAAAAACACCCAAAATCACCACAGAAAGTACCAAAATTACCACAAAACTGGCGACAAAAACTCAAGTTCGGCGCAAAAAACTTGCAAAATCACCCTAAAAAGAGACAAAATTACCCTGAAACTTTCAAATATGCCAGCAAAAACATGGAAAATCACCACAAAGAGTCCATGCCGTTGATGGTCTAAACGTGTATCATGAACCTAAATACCTCATGTTCTACATAGACAAGACCAAAACCTTATTCTCATTTTAGAAACAGTAGTAAAATTGTAGCTCAAGGTCCAACTAAGAACATTTTCTGGGGATTTTTACGACAAGTCAAGGTCTCCTTTGAAGTAGAGTTTACCGTACTACCCCTGAATAGAGGTTTATAACCGTTACTGCTGCCTCGCTGTCCAACATCATACTCTCTCCTGGAATCAAACCTGAGCACAAAGTCCTGACAGTTTTACTTTCAGCATGACTTACTGTTGCACTGGGTGTCAGTATTTCTGTATGCTGTGAATAAACATCAATAAATCCATCTAGAAATCATAAAAAAAGTGGATCTAATTACCTACGCACATTTTAAAGTGTTCTTCAGTGTCATAGTAACCCGTTGATGGTTAAACTAAAGACAGGAGCTTCTACTAGATACATTTATTGGTGCCAGTTTTGCAGAATTTTGTGACAATAATGCACAAAAACAAGGCCAAGGTCGTAACCCCAACGAACAAACCAAGAAATTAGTTTAAAGACTTGTGGGTCATAGTTGTGTTAAATCTCCCTTTTGTGAGGTGCAGAGCGTTAGATTGCGGCTTCCCCTGCTCCAGAAAATGCTAACAAGGCCTTGAGTCAACATTTTTTTGCCAAACTAATTTTTAAGTGTTCCCAAATGAGGGAGCAGCAGCGTTGCCTTAGCAACCACTAAGTGTTTCAGTGGGCAGCAGGAAGCTGTAAAGAGATATTAGAGGGCGAGGCTGGTGAACGTACAGGGTATCACGGGGGGTCAGCTGTGGTCTGGCTTTGTAGTTTGCTTATAGAATGTTTCACATCAGCAGTTTTCCTCTGTGCACATGCAGCTCTGCAGGGCAGCTCCGCCATCTGTTCCACTCCTCAGCAACAACAAAAAGTAAAGGAGGCGTCTTGCTGGGCATCGGTGTTTTTTGGCAGGCGTACGACACATTAATGAGAGAGCACCTCCTGTAAGCTTCTCCCGTCTCTGAGTGGAGCCTCAGCGACCATCCATGTGGAAATGTAGGTGTAGATTCACTCAGGCTTCCCGGCTCGTCTTCCTCAGAGAAGCATGTGTGTGGTTGGGTTTGAGTGAAAGAACGCTGTCCGTCTGTACGCTAGCGTTGAAACGTCAGCTGTCTGTGTCAGCTGGACGCTCACTAAAGTTATTTCAAGTCTCTTTTTGGCCGACTCGCAGAGACGTGTCAAGACATCAGACTGCGTGAAGGACGGAGTCCAAAACATAAGCGCTCCATAACAGTCTGATTAGGTTTTTGCAGACTGGTTACTATGGCGACCACCTGTGTCTGACCCCAACTGCATGCTCACTGCACAGAATCAGACTTCATTTCTTTTCATGCGCTTGCTGTTTTTCCCCGCTCTCACCCAAACGGATAGGTCCGTAACTCACTAAATATTCCCACAGGACTGCGGAGTCAAAGTAAATATTACCAAAGCCAGTTGTTCCTGGGTACTGCCGTCATTATTTTTAAAGACGGATATTTATGTTTTGCAAGACTGGAACCTGGATTCAAACAAACCCCATCTCCTGGAAAGACAGATTAGAGTCTTGCCCCTCACTCTTCTGCCTCAGTGGTAACTGAACACCTGCACAGTGGAGAGAAAAGTGCAGTTTCCACATGAGGAAACATGGGAAGACTTGGGGAAAACCAGTGTCTTCTGAGCCAGTATGTCTGACATAGTGTTTACAGCATCCTTTATCAGAGTTTACAGTTTGCCTTCTGTAAACCGACAGCTACTGAAAACCTTTTTATCACTGATTAAGGCTATTCCTGTCGGTCCCTAAAACTGTAAACGCCCTGTTCTTGATCACACGAAGAGCGCCACCTCTTCATCAAATCGTGATGAAGGATCCCTATAAACATGCTCACTAACACCAGTGAGGGGCTGTGAGCTGCTCAAAGAATCCATACATTCACCTTTCACACCTGTTTTTCTCATTTGGGGTCCTGGAGTTAAATCTATGCATTTTGGAGGCTGTCTCAGATCTCAGAATGCAAAATGAAAAGTGGGTCAGCAGACAGGAAAATGGTTTACTGGGTCTGGTATGCGTTGATATGAAGGAATAGATGGTTTTAGAACCAGACTCAATCAGTTTAAAGATGTCGCTACTTAAAAAGAAGAGCTCAATTTGGCAAAAACAAGACAATCTTTACATGTCTAATGCAGTAGAGTGGGATTTGCGTACCTAGAACCCTTTGGCTCTGTGTCAGTTCACATTAGTCTTTGAATTACGAGCAGGTCAACTGAAAAGGTATGCTCCCTCCTTCTTTTTTTTTTTCAGGGATTCGAATAGTTTTGAGAAAAATAAAGAGCCAATACTATCCAACACATAACACATTTCTTTTCAGGTAAAACAAAGGTGATCTATTTAACAGGTATTGACTAAATCGGTGAAAAATCTATGATCCAAACCATACAACCCTTCAAGGTAGCAGACTAGTTAGGTAGAGGTTAGTGTCTGGTAATTGGTCCTTGAGCTAACAAACAACATTCAATCAGGGATTTGACGGGTTTAGGACTCGTACTAGATTTGGGTTTGATTTCATGCTGTCAAACCTCATCCCAGAACCCTAGTAGACCTGTTTTAAGGTACAATGCAGTCAAACACCTGATTTAAACTCCACATTTCTTCGGCTTAGGTGGCGTTTATTTAAAGGTGCTCTGTTACCACCTCATGTAATGTCGGTAGACCTGTGATTTTGCAGGTACAAAGAGGAACAAAAGACTTGAGTCCATCCCCCGCCTTGAAGCAGTATCCCAGAATTCATTTTGGACCGAAGTTTCTTGTAGGTTTACGCTTTCACTAGTGTTTTTACTTGGTATTTAGGTGCGTTTTTAGTTGTTGCTTGATTACATTTCAACAGCAAAACTGCTTGGTTAGATTTAGAAAAGGATCATAGTTTTGGTTAGGACAAGTTAAACGCCTCCATTTTCCGTCTTTCCAAGGTGACAACCCCACCAGAGATTTTACATGCATTTATTCACATGACCACAAGAGGTCATCTATGCTATCAGGCTTATTTTCTGTTTATCAGTGATCAGAATAGATGATACTGCAACTACTGTCTGAACTGGGCAGATCAAGTCATCCTTACTGTTGCACAAACCCGCATTCTATAGTCATTTAAAGGCTGTTTCAACCTGTAGTTGCATCTAGTATAACGTAGACATCAAATCTCGTGCTTGTCCATGACTCAGCAGGTGTTTTAGGTGAATACTGTAGTATCAAGATAGTAACAGCAGATGCTTTTGGCCCTGGAAGTTGTAAGTTAGAGCCAGTAGAGATCAGATATCCCCCAGCACCATGTCATTGATTCATGCTTTGTCCCTACTTGGATCACTACCATTAACGACTCACCACTGCTGACAGGAAGCACTCAACAAGCCTTGCAGTTTTGGAAAAGTTCCGACCCAGTTGTTCCCTCATGATTTGGCTCTTGTCAGAGTCTTTACACCTGTTCATTTTCCACACAGCCAACATGTTAACTCTGGGAACCAACTGTTCACATTCCATTTAATATGTCCCAGACCTCAACATCTGCCTTTCTTATGAGATAGTCAAAGTTATGCATTTCATCTGTTAGTGGTCATAATGTTTTGGCTCCCATGTAGAACGCAAAACAGAAACTAGTTTTGGAACTGCTTAGGTGCACATTTTTATTATTCACTAACAGGAAAAACTTATATGTTCTTGATGAACTAATAAGGTTACCAAAACCAAGAGAGCAGAGCTGAAAGGACCTGGCAGATGTAAAGAGGCTGTTGTGTACAGCTGCTGTAGCAAAGCATTTTAACCACCCAGCAACAGAAGCTTGAGAAAAGATTTCCAAGCTGTCCGCCCCCGGGATCCTCGTGCCATCAGAAAAATTTCAACCTGTCTGTTCTACTTTAAGCTGCACTGATGAGATTAGAGGCTTAAACTCGCTGCTTTCCTTCAAGTTCAGAGTTGTGCTCTTCGACCCCGTCACCCTCCCGCTGATCTCTCCCCGTGAAGAGGGGCGGATTGCTGAAGGCAGGGGCAGAGGTTGCACCCTCAAATATGTTTGAGGAATGTAAAAACCAATATTTCTGGAACCTTTCACCTTGTTTGTAATTGAATGAACACGCTCCTGAAGATTGAATGCTCCAGAGTCAACTTACCTGTCCAGGCAAATCCAGCATATGGTTTTCCTGACATGTAGCATACATGACCTTTTAGCTTTTCCATCAGTAGCTGAGCCTTTTTGCCCTCTCACTTGACTTCTGGTCAGCTAAGATGAAGGGCTGGCCCGAATAGTGGTTTCTGGCCTCCGGATATTCGGGCCCTATTAAAGACGAATATCCGAATATTTGTTCCGCCTCGTAACGTCCGACGGGGGGCGGGGCTTGTGGCGGAGACTACCCGAATATTCAGATCCGTTCGTCTGGTCTCCCGGGTCCAAATTTTGCCTTCGTTTTGTCTTCAGTTAAACTGAAGAATTCCCAAACAGCGGAGGTCTTCAGCATCTTGTCTTGTGTTTATGCAACGAAGTGAAGCGTGACGTCAGAGTCTGCAGCAACTCGGCCATTCATGTGGTGGTAAGAAACACGAATGGAGGAGCAGAGATGAGCCGAAGTGGGCCGAAGGCAAAGGGAAGACGAGCTCCGAATATTTTCGTCTGGGGGTAGGAGAGGGTGATCATATAGACATATGTGTATATGTTTATGTGATCACAGGACGAGATGAGCCGATGTGGGCGAAGGCAGAGGGAAGACAGTAACGCCGCATATTCTTTCTGCCCGGTAACATCCGACCAGGGGGGCGAATATTCGGATACCAAAATTAATATCCGGATACCGCCGTAGCGAACGCATATTCGGGATATTCGAGTCCAGCCCTACTAAGATGTACTGCCAACAAATTATAGCTGGTTTAACATTTCTGGTTACATGTCAGAAAGGGGTACGTATGCCATACAAATGGTCCTAATCTTGTCTTGATGGTCCCCTCTGCCCAGTGTTTCTTTTGACTGCAGGTTTTTAAGCTAAACTGACCCTTCTCAAAACCTAATTTAAAAGAAAATTAAATTTCATTATCAGGCTCTAACATCACTGGGTGAGCTGCCGTCCATCAACAAACAAAAGAAGAAGAATGCCCTGCAGAGTCCGGGGGCAATAAGAAGCAGATCGCCGAGCCAGGAGAGCAGCTGGATTCCTGTCGTCCTCAAACACTGCACTCTTACATTATAGACTTCTGGATTTGAATTTGGTCTAAACCACAAGGGGATCTGGGTTCATTTATTTGCCCGGTGCAGCTCTTTTTTTTTGCTCTGCCCTCCAGCCACCGCAGCTATCCACGCTCGAGCTCATCTTAGCCTCTCAGTCACCCTTTACTTGTTTTTTCAGTGACCTGTCGCTCTTTCGCTTCCATAGTTCAACACACACTCAGGGCTTTAGTTTGAAAAGCACAGTGATGATCTGAACAAGTGTATGTTTGAGCTGATGGGTAAGCGAGCTCTCTGAGGGAGTTAGGGTTCTGATTTCTGTGAGAGGAAGTCTTGAGCCTGAAAAATAGAAAACAAAGGCACATAGGAGTAAAACTGCAAAGATAGCAACGGAGGTAAATGAAGAGGCTGCTGAAAGGAAGAGCTAAGTAAGACGAACTACTCCGGGGCTGACTTTGATTAAATGCAGATCGCCGGGTTGAGGCCGTTTATTTGAACCATATGTGAGGAAGACGTGGACTGCAGGTCTGCTCAGGGAACGTCCACAACCTCAGTGGCTGCAGCAGCGGCCAGTGCACTTGTCTTGAGGAATTTGAGCGATTGCTGGCGCTCGGTGATTCGAGTTTAATGGCGTGTGTGATTTGTTGGCCTTGTGGCTCGGTGGCTGTGTAAATAAACAGGAGAGAGAGTGCGATTATTGCAGCGCCTAAGACAGCATTTTGCTCCAGGAATGCAGCAGTGCGCTGTGTGTGATAAGATACGGAAGTGAGCCACTGTCTGTGTTTTCCTGTGTGGACGTGGCTCGAGTTCCATGCACGAGATGCCTGGCCTCCAGAGCTTTGGCCCTCTGTGCTGTAGCTACCCATTCATGCTCTGGTTGGTTTTAAAGGGACCTATAAATTGGTCACATTGGGCGTGTGGAGGGACGGCAAGGGAAGGAGGTAGGATCTCCAGAGGGCAGTAGTTTCTGCAGCCATTATTTTAAGGCCTCATAAATACTAAAGACCGAGAAGTGTCCTTCAGGTGCACCACAACCTGCAAAGTCTAGTCCTAGTTCCCCCGCGAACCCCCTTGTCTGTCAAAGAGAAACAACGCAGGGGTACTTTGAAAGTCTTTGCGCTCCACCTCGTAGCGTTTTCCATCAAGACCTCAAGCTGGTTTGACTGATTTGTGGACGGATCACAAGCTGCACTTAGCATGACATTCCCATTACACGGCTGTAACCTTTTGGTATGCGAACACCACCAAACCTGCAGGAGCTTCGTGAGCAGGGTTTGGGGTGCTTAAGGGGGTAGAACCTTAACACGTATACATGTCTTAATAATTTCGCACCTTTTCACTTTTTGGCTTGTATCATAATTTTCTTTTTTAAGATTCAAAAGGCCTGTTTCTCTCACTGTCGTTGCTCTTTTGGCATTGAGGCAAAACTCCTTGAATAAAAACAAATGAAGTGAAGGGTAAAAGCGGAAAAATGATCCTTCTGCAAGTGGAATGAAAACAAAAGTAGATTGAAGATAATGGAGCGCGTTACATCCAAAATGTTCTTTTACAGACATTTATGGGCAAATAACAAAGTTAAATTTAACACGTACTTAGCTTGTGGAAACTCTGGTAAGATTGCGGAGAACAGGATTTTACAAGTCCTCAGTCTTTTACTGAGTTAATTACAAATTACTTGTGTTTTTTTGTCCTCAGGAAAATAGCGGATGGAGTAAACAAGCTTCTTTATGTTGTTGTTTTTTTCTAAAGAAACATGTTCCCATGCCAGGCTTGATTAATTTCTTGTTGTTGATGTTGTTTTCTTACCACCGAACACATGTAGCCTCAACTTCTTCCCTTCACCTCCCATCTATTACTTAGTTTGCTGCATTCGCATCGCAGTGCTGCATGACAGACCAACAATGCCCCTTCTATCCCCCACGTTTTGTACTTGGACGTCAGAGCTCCCCCTGCCCAGACCACCAAGTGACAAGAAATTCTTCCCATCGCTGTATGAAACCAAGAGTCTTCTGGCTCCCATCAGGGCTGGTGTGGTCTCATTTTGAATTCACTGACCTGACCTCAAAGACTTGCAGTGAATAGAGGTATCAGATTTGGAATTGTTCTGTATTATTATCCTGTGAAGTTAAACATTTTAAAGGTCCTGGGAACCGGCGTCGAATCTGTGGGACTCCGTTTTTGCCAAGCTGTAAACATTACAATTTCCCAAGTTGATTTCCAAAAGTTTTGAAGGCATCAAACCCAGATGGCATTTTGTTTGAGCGACGCACAATGCAGGGCAGACGGCGTAATTTTCCCCAGAGAACAAACAGCTCTGCCCTCACATTCGCACACAGCGTCTCTGCCAACTGCAGCTGGAATCGAAACGCTCTTGGTGATGAGGAGGGTCAGGGGTCAGGGTTTCCCAGAGGACGCCGGTCGCCAGAGGTGGTGAAAGCTGAGCTGTCAGACGAACGCCACACGCACAAAATCCTTAACATCTGTGGAGTCAGTAGATTGACTTTTGGCTGTAAAAACTTGCTGAGGCGGATGCAGCAACAGCTTACGTTTATTAAATAACGCTATGGCTGTGTGCAGTATCTGTAATCTCATTAATTCATCACACATGTGCGCAGCCATCGGTCGTGACAACGCCGTCTTCGTCATCAAACGCCTGAATAACCGCACTCATATGGAGCACAGTTTGCAGAGTGCTTCATTTTAAAATGCAGAAATGAAAACGGGGGATAAAACAGTTTAAAGATGTCAAAGAGCAGTTGAATCAGAGTAATTACAATAAAAACAGAAACAAAATGAAAAGGAAATCTTCAAAAGTACCTTTCAAAAGCATTTTACAAACATGTCTGTTGACTTTGAGACTAAATGAGTAAAGCCAAGCAAGTACTTGAACCTGGAACAATACTTCAGTAACAGAAATACAACACACACCCATTATATTCATGCTCATAGAAAGACACAGATTAAGATGTACACTAATGTCTGGAGACACTTTCCCTACTTCCCTTTGATCTTGTCACCCTTTTGTCCTTGCTAGACCCCTGACATCACCACTTTTTACCCTTTGTCGTTATTACCCTGCTCCCAGATCCTAGCATGATTTATAAACCCATTTCCCGCCTTTTGAGCAAAATTACATCTACATCCCCTCTGCAAATGTAACCATATGTGTAAATTGTTGCACTCTGCCACGGTTCTGGGTCGGTATCTTTATAGACTCGCTCTGTGTCGATAAGCCCGCCGTATGCTGAAACACCAGTGAAAAACCACCATTACAGAAAACTGGAATTAGGACTACGAGTGAATGTCTTCAACAGTGCTGACGCTAACTTCGTGGGTGTTTCTGTGTATTCTTGCTGTCAGAAATCACATCTGATGGAACACATACGCTTCCATTTGAATCAGTGCAGCTGCCTACAAAGACCATGTAATTGCTTGTGTTCTACTCACGCTATACGCAACCCAAAGTTTACTTTGATACATCACGTCTGTTTCTTTTTGTTTTATGTGTGGAATTACAGTGTTGACGTGTTGGACTCTGCCAAATGAGGGAAACTTAAAGGCCTTTGCTGCAGCTTGATTGGAGTTGACATAGGTATTGTTTTATTGAAGATCTTCTTACATCATGATAAAGTAAGGTAAACTGCTCGGCCTTCAGATAAAGCGGATGGCCTAGCTGGTTGTACTGCAGTCTGGGGATGTGTTCTTCATGTATTGTTTTTGTTGAGAGCGGGATTTGAATTGTAAATCACAGGGTTTATTGCTGTGTTTGGAACATCGCGCCCACCGCACAGTGGTGTAAACCTTGAAGAACTTTTGTCTTGTCCGTGGGGAACAGAGGCCTCGGCACCTTCTGGTTCTCGTCCAACCGAGTCCTCCTCACTTGAAACCTAAACCAGACACTTATCTTCACTCCCTCTCCCTGGTGACAGCTTGACTGCACACCACTAACCTCAGGAGGGAGCAGGGGAGGGTCAAAGGAGGGAAGAAGCTGAAGAGGCATCTGGCCCTGTCTTGCTTTCACTCAAAGCAGACGTAGGGAGTCAGACAAAGATGAAGTCAGAGCTTATTATGCCGGTTTTCTAAGAGCTGCTTCCAAAGTCCCAGCTGAGCTGCTTCTCTGCGGGCCAAAAACTATCTCAGTTTGGCCTTTTTACTGCAGGAATAATCCCCAGGCAGCAGGAACCTCAGTGTGTTTCCACTGCAGGTACCAGTGCATAAATTAAGTTCAGAATATGTTATCTAACCAGTTAAAAAGTCTCCGCTTGAACCTTTTGCGGGTGGGACTGGCAGTGCAGAACATTTGTGACTGGCTGAGTACTTGCACCATTTCTATCATCTGTTATTGTATAAAACAGCTTCAACTGTGGCGTTGTTTCCCAATGTGCCAAATGTCAACACGTCTGAGTTTCAGAAGAAAGCATGCGATGAATTATAGTACAGTCGTACGCAACAATGACAGCCATAACTTTCCATGTCATACTAATTTTTCCTCAACTTTAAGACTCTTTACTGTTTAGACCGCATTGAAAACATACAAATCAATGGTCTAAAGGAACCTTTAAGCCTGTTGAAAGAAACAATCCTGGGGCTAAAAGGTTCAGTTACTCAGGAGGGAAATCCTAATAAAGTCAGACCACTAATCCCACTGCTCTCTGCTTTAAATTGAATGGATTAGAAGACACGTAATCAAATTCTGAAAAAGTCTGAGTAGATTTGAGATCTTCATAAATCCAAAATTTGGATGCAAGTTTGGTCAGACTTGGTCCAAACAGACCTGAGAATCATAAGACCTCATCTAAAAACTGTTGGACTTTAATAGAGCACCAACACTGGCAGCAACATGTTGAAACACAGAAGTCCATTCAAAAAGAGTCAAAACAGACATTTTAGCTGGATTAAGCAGTTTACACTCACCAAATAAGACTAATACATAAATTGAATAATTATGACACACCACATGATGTAAGCTGATGGTGACTCAGATTGGATCCACTTAGCATTAAAGGTATTTACAAGGATCTAAGGTAATACTACAGAATCATGCCTGGACCTCAATAGACTAAATGTAATTGTTGAATGTTGTGGGAAATACAATAATTTGCTTCCATGACTCATCATTTTAGCTTAATCTACAACCTGGAATTGAGAAGAAACGGCTAACCTGTCTGAACAAAATCTGCCTAGCAACAGTTGTAAAACTCACTGAATAACACATTAAGTCACATTTGTTTAACTGACTACAGCACATAACCACAAATTATCATTTTTACCCATCCAGTTCTAGCTAACAAACCTCATATCCTCTCATCTAACTCTTGGACAGAAAGCATGTTTTCCAAAATAAGGTTTCCTGATCAGGTCACGGTTACGATGCAGTAAGTGGATGCATATCAAACTTAGTGCTTATGCTTGAGGAAATGCACCTAAAAAGTGCCCAAAAACCTGCATTCAGCGCCAGGCTTCAGTACCTGACACGTTTAAATACACAAGAATATGCTGTAGACGGTACACAAGATATTTACAAGTGTTTTCTACCCAACCCTATTCAAATTGTTAGTTTTGTTCAAGGCAATAAGTAATCAGAAAACTGCTTTTATTTGAGTTATAGTCTAGCAGGCTTATCCACTTCATACACACGTGGACAAAATTGTTGGTACCCCTCAGTTAAAGAAGGAAAAACCCACAATTCTCACTGAAATCACTTGAAACTCACAAAAGTAACAATAAATAAAAAATTATTGAAAATTAAATAATCAAAATCAGCCATCACTTTTGAATTGTTGATTAACATAATTATTTAAAAAAACAAACTAATGAAATAGGGCTGGACAAAAATGATGGTACCCATAACTTAATATTTTGTTGCACAACCTTTTGAGGCAATCACTGCAATTAAACGATTTCTGTATTTGTCAATGAGCATTCTGCAGCTGTCAACAGGTATTTTGGCCCACTCCTCATGAGCAAACGGCTCCAGTTGTCTCAGGTTTGATGGGTGTCTTCTCCAAATGGCATGTTTCAGCTCCTTCCACATATGTTCAATGGGATTCAGATCTGGGCTCATAGAAGGCCACTTTAGAATAGTCCAACGCTTTTCTCTCAGCCATTCTTGGGTGTTTTTGGCTGTGTGTTTTGGATCGTTGTCCTGTTGGAAGACCCATGACCTGCGACTGAGACCAAGCTTTCTGACACTAGGCAGCACATTTCTCTCCAGAATGCCTTGATAGTCTTCAGATTTCATCGTACCTTGCACACTTTCAAGACACCCTGTGCCAGATGCAGCAAAGCAGCCCCAAAACATTACTGAGCCTCCTCCATGTTTCACCGTAGGGACAGTGTTCTTTTCTTCGTATGCTTGGTTTTTGAGTCTATGAACATAGAGTTGATGTGCCTTACCAAAAAGCTCCAGTTTGGTCTCATCTGTCCAAAGGACATTCTCCCAGAAGCTTTGTGGCTTGTCAACATGCATTTTTGCAAATTCCAGTCTGGGTTTTTTATGAGTTTTTTCAGCAGTGGTGTCCTCCTTGGTCGTCTCCCATGAAGTCCACTTTGGCTCAAACAACGACGAATGGTGCGATCTGACACTGATGTACCTTGGCCTTGGAGTTCACCTTTAATTTCTTTGGAGGTTGCTCTGGGCTCTTTGGATACAATTCCAACGATCCGTCTCTTCAATTTGTCATCAATTTTCCTCTTGCGGCCACGTCCAGGGAGGTTGGCTACTGTCCCGTGGGTCTTGAACTTCTGAATAATATGAGCCACTGTTGTCACAGGAACTTCAAGCTGTTTAGAGATGGTCTTATAGCCTTTACCTTTAAGATGTTTGTCTATAATTTTTTTTCGGATGTCCTGGGACAATTCTCTCCTTCGCTTTCTGTTGTCCATGTTCAGTGTGGTACACACCTTTTCACCAAACAGCAGGGTGACTACTTGTCTCCCTTTAAATAGGCAGACTGACTGATTATGAGTTTGGAAACACTTGTGATGTCAATTAAATGACACACCTGAGTTAATCATGTCACTCTGGTCAAATAGTTTTCAATCTTTTATAGAGGTACCATCATTTTTGTCCAGGCCTGTTTCATTAGTTTGTTTTTTTAAATAATGATGTTAATCAACAATTCAAAAGTAATGGCTGTTTTTGATTATTTAATTTTCAATAAATTTTTATTTACTGTTACTTTTGTGAGTTTCAAGTGATTTCAGTGAGAATTGTGGGTTTTTCCTTCTTTAACTGAGGGGTACCAACAATTTTGTCCACGTGTGTATTTGATATTTTATAGTACTACAATAGGAGGAGTTGTTTTGGCTTGTTTTTGTCCGGCTTATCAAGGAGACTTTTACGTCACTTTGGAAATTTCTTTCAAAGCTCATCAGTGATGATGTTCTCCATTATTGAGTAAGCGATGATGTGGTGGCGTGGGACTGGGAGAGTCTTGAGAAACAACTGAGCGAAGAGTGTTTGTTCTGAGTCGGAACCCATAAACGATTATATTAAACGCCTGCAGATATCATGCAACATGGCCATATTTGTGCCAGGCAGCAATAAAAGTCAAATAAATCCCCAGATTTTAAAGAACAAAAGACTTAAATCCTCCCTTTGCTGCAAAAAGAATCACAAGTTTACATTTGCTCTTCATGCCTACTTTAGCGTCTATCCTTCACTTATCAATGTGTTAGTGTTGCTGCCAAGATGGCTGCCACGGCGTCATTAGCTACAGGTCACAGCTTTGTTTCCTGTCTGGTCTTGAGTGACAGGTCTTCTGTTTTTGCTCACACCGTTAACCGTCCGCCTCCTTTCGCTGCACTGCTCAACATCAGCTGAACATTACGCCGTGCTCGGAGGCCTATAAGCACTCTTCTGTCGACTCAGATGTGTTTGCTTTGGACCCACTCCACTGTAATTGTAGTGAATATGTATCAGTGTGTAATTTCCAGCACAAATACTCTCGCTGTGACTAGACGACCTTTTGCTTTTAAATAGGCCGTGAGAGGAGTCCTTTGTAGGAGGAAAAGTCTAGTGTTTGGTTTCATAAAATTATACTGGCAGCATTTTCAGTCTTTAGATTATTTTTAATAAAATGTCATGCAGTAGCATGTGAACATTATATAAATAAACTCATGCAGCAGGAACTATTATCCTCTCAGGGCCAGTTCATGAGCTATTTTTTCAGCATCTCACAGTGTGAGCAAGTGGTATAGAGGAAGGATTTCCTGCAATGTTTCAGTGTAATATAGATTTCCACCAAGAATGGTGAATTTAAACCAGTATATCTGTGAGAGATGTCTGTCAAATAAGCCCCCTGTTCTCCCTACTTCTGTGTTGAGTATTTTAAACCTTTCTGATGGAATGATATCTTTCTTTTTTTTCCACAGGTATCAGATCCATACAGGCCTTCAACATTCCATCATCCGAGCTACCCAGCCCAACTGCCTTCCTCTGGAAAACGTCACGCTGCCACAGAAGCTCAAGCAAGCCGGCTACTCCACGCACATGGTGGGGAAGTGGCACCTGGGCTTCTACAAACGTGGCTGCCTTCCCACCCAGCGTGGCTTCGACTCCTTCTTCGGCTCCCTGCTAGGAAGCGGGGATTACTACAGCCACTACAAATGTGAGGGGCCCGGTATCTGCGGCTACGATCTGTACGAAGGGGAAGAGGCAGCTTGGGAGCAGGACCGTGGGTTGTACTCTACTGTGATGTTTACTCGCAAGGCTATCAACATCTTGGCCAATCACAACCCTCGCAGACAGCCCTTGTTTCTCTACCTAGCCTACCAGGCGGTTCATTCCCCGCTGCAAGTTCCTGCCCGCTACCTCGAGCGCTACAAGGGCATCCCGAACCTGCACCGCCGTAAATACGCTGCCATGGTTTCCTGCCTTGATGAAGCCATCCACAACCTCACGTTAGCGCTAAAACGCTACGGTTATTATGACAACACGGTCATAGTGTACTCCTCAGATAATGGGGGGCAACCGTTAGCTGGTGGAAGCAACTGGCCTCTGAGAGGGAGTAAGGCCACCTACTGGGAGGGCGGTATCAGGGCGGTGGGCTTTGTTCACAGCCCTCTGTTGGTGAGAAAAGGAACAAAATGTCGATCTTTGGTCCACATTACTGACTGGTTCCCTACACTGGTGACTCTGGGTGAGGGAACTTTAGACGAAGACCTAAATCTAGACGGGTACGACGTCTGGGAGGCCATCAGCGAAGGCCGCCCTTCGCCTCGCCAGGACATTCTCCACAACATTGATCCAATTTACATCAAAGCTAAGAATGGTTCATGGAAGGCCGGTTATGGTTTGTGGAACACCGCCATCCAGGCTGCGCTCCGAGTCGGCCACTGGAAGCTCCTAACGGGTGTTCCTGGCTACAGTGACTGGGTGCCGCCGCAGACCTTCTCCAACCAGCGGCTCACCAATCGCTATCATAACGAACGTGTCCGTTGGGACAGGGGTAAGTCCGTCTGGCTGTTCAACATCACAGCCGACCCTTACGAGAGAGTGGACTTGTCTCAGCGCTACCCACACATAGTGAAGAAGATGCTGATGCGCCTCGCACATTACAACAGGACTGCAGTGCCGGTACGCTACCCGGCTAAAGACCTGCGATCCAACCCTCAGTACAACGGGGGCGTGTGGGGACCCTGGTACAAAGACGAGAGGGAGAAGCAGGAGGAAGACGAGCGATACAATCACTTGTTCACCAACCATCTCGGTAAAAGAAGGTGGAAGAAGAAATCAAAGAGCACGAAGCTGAAAAGGAAGGTAGAAGAGTAGCCTACCACGTTTGTGAAAGACTTCTGTTGCCTTTTCTCAGGGATCGACACTTCCTGCTTCAGGATTGTCTTTTCAGATGTTCTAACTCCAGGTATTTTTCAAATGACTGTATGAAAGAACAATACAGATGGACCTTTCAGGATGCCTCAAGAGAATAAGGAAAAGATCACTTGTTCAAACACTACTGCCATGCCCAGACACAACGAAGACCTCATGTTAATGTTAGGGGCATTTAAAGAATGTTTATTTTTCTAGATTCTGTTGCATGCTTGAACTGTTGTCACCTTTTGGATTGTTCTTGTAGATTCATGTTTCACTTAGAGTAGTAAGTAAATCTTCCTAGACGGTTGCCATAAGTTTTGGTGACAGAGAAGTAAAGTAAGACATAGTTCTATTTTGTTATTGATTGCAGCACGACAGTAACGTGGAAACAGATGTAGGATTTATGTGATGTGTGAGTTGATGTACGTTGGTTTTTATAAGCACAGGCTGTCTGAACTTTAGAATAATAGATTTTGTCCCCTCTTTTAGATGGTGTCTGGTCCGGCACCAGGCCAACCTGAATGTAAGACAAACTAACAAAATAAAAGCCCCAGACACAAAAACTCCTGGTCTCCTGCAATCTTTCGAGCTCTGTTTGGTTCACATTTTATTGCAGGCAGATTTTCTTTATTCTGATGACAGTAAGTACACTTGTAACTGGAAAATGTTTTAAAATCTCTTCTAAATTTAGAAGCTGACATGCGGCCATTAAGTACATTTATCCATGGAAAATACAGTAAAGTTGGATCTCACCGGTGATAAAGACGTAATTGCTTGCTTGCAGTCCCTAAAAGTTGCCTACTTCATCAGTTATGGTGTGCTGTACAAGACGCTGTGATCAAGGAAAATGGAGGGACCACAACTTCCAATCTCTAAAGCAATATTTTCGTATGAATCTGTTGCTTGGCATCGATGGAAACAATATGTTGACTGACTTGAGATGCTTATGAGTTTCGCTAGATTTGCTACTTTACAGGCCAATTAGCTGTTTTAATGGCACCAAATGGCTTCTAAATGTACTGTACTGCCTGTTTTGTGCCTAACACATGGCTCTGGTACAATCTGAGGGATCAAAATTGTTATGAACAAGAAGAGGGGGGCTTCCCCGTGGAAACAGTGCCAGGCTGCACTGCACATCCCTCCCATCCACTCTAACTTGGATCCCCCTGCATTTGTACTGCACTTACTGCCAAGTTTTGACCTCAGATTGCTCAGAAACTGACTCGGCTTTCTCACCGGCATTTGTATTAAGAGCTTACACCGATATGAAGGTGGTTCTCTTTATCCTTAACCTCCGCAAATCTGTAGCAGGTGAGGTCTGGTTGGGTTAATCGTTCTGTTTTCCCGTTGATTTGTTTCAGATTGCACCCATGGGAACTGCTTTTACCTGGTTAGGCTTGGTTTTATTGGTGAGCACAAAACACAGGAGATGCCCTCTTGTGTATTTGGAGCCACAGCTGAGAGTTATTGAAGATCAGATTCTTATTTTGTTGCGTCGTGCTAAATTTCCTCCTCCCCGTGGGCCATAGGAACACTTAAACCCCGGATTCTCTGGGAATTCACATTTGCTTTCAGTTATGGCATTAGCATCCCTCTTATGGGAAAAAAGCAATGGTATTTTTTTTCTCCCTGTAACTGAGCTCTAAGGCAATGCATCAAGCTCCCTCATCCTGCTGCCTCACATTAAGAATACCCATTAGCATTCATTGGGAATGATATGAGAAAATAAACCGGATAGATGGCAGCCAAAGAAAGCTTTGATCTCGCTGAAGTGTGGCTGGTGTGATTCTTTTTTCCCTACATTGGGTTGGTTTTCTCTCAGCTGTGGCACCGTGTGAAACGTATAGCTTAGCTTCTCGCATGATGAAGGTGCAAATTAACCGAATTACGTGCAGCCAGCTGGAACGGGCCGACCACCTGGCTGCCAAGAGCTACGCGCGAAACACCGTGACTCAGCGAGGCTCGGGCTCTCCCAACGCCGAGCGGTGAAAAACGACAGAAGTGTCGAGCAGCTGTCGTCTGAAAGCATCACGATTAACGCAGGCTCCGTGAAATGTCTTGTGAACGCCACCCAGAATGCCAGAACACATTTAATGCTCGCAACGCAGCTCGCTCTGAGCATTAGTCACTGCAGGGCTGTGCAGCTCCAGCTACTTGGCAAAACCGTGACATTCCATTCATAAGAGGTAGTTGAGTTTTTTTTTTCAACTGGTTGTACGAGCTTATGAAACGGCTGCTGTTATGTTTGTTGGTGATGTCATAGAGGATGTCCTGCGTAGGAAACGGTCTCAAAAGTCAGCATGAAAAGCGCCAAAATGATAAAGATGATGGGATCCTTTTTCCTGTAAGAGATGACACAAGCGCTGGAAAGTACGTTGTTGTAATTACAGTCCAACCTACATGAGTTAGAGCATCTCTGAAACGTACAGGAGCCCATGAGGAGATTTTAAGCGTGAAAGAGAAGACATGACAGTGAATTAATGTGATGGACAGCCTTTCTTGGCTGGTAGTTTCTCTCCAGACACGGGGATTTCCTGTAATGAGCAATTTCACCCAACTGGAACTTCTCTGGTCTTCAGCTCGAGGTCCAACGCTGTATCCAGTTTATGACACATGGCCCCGGTTTGTGCTTCCCCCAGACCGCTCCCTTAATATCTTAATATTTCTTCTGTTTCCTTTCATTAATCTTGCTGAGTGCCTGCCTGTGTTCGCCCTTTCTTCTTTCCCTTTCAGCCGTTCAGACCGTTTCCTCTCCTTTTTTATCCCTGTCATTATTCTTGTAATGCTTTTTGCTTTCTGTTCACGCTCCGTTTTGTGATTCGCTCATCCTCTGAAGGTTTCGCTCAAGTCTGGACCTGTGAGGTTGTGTTTGCTGTATTCAAGGGAAAACTTGGATCTCAAGAGCAAACACGGCGTCTCCCATCTCTGAGAGGTAGTTTACCCCTCAGGCCTGATGTCCACTTACGCCTTGCTCACCTCTTCTGTCGTCACCCGGTCAGAATCAGTCAGAATCTCTGCTGCACTCCAGCCAAAACGTGCCACTCGTCAACACCTCCAAATCCCTAATCCAACAAGAACAGAACAAAACCGTGACTTCTTCCTTGTTGCATGCTTCATGTGCTGCATGTTTCCCTTTCAAACATCAATATATCACTGTCAGAAGAAACACTGATACTGTAATTTAATCATAATTGTTAGCAAAAGCCCGTTGAAGACAATGGACAGAATTCTTTTCCCCAGTGATATTGTTTTCTAAAATTGGAACCATCTGTTGCAGCAGGATCAGGAATATGAACAGTCTAACCACATGCTGTTGCGTACTGGTGGCCGGTTACACATATATTGTAATCCGACACATAAAAGCTGAGTAGGTGAAATGTACTTTTTGTTACGGCTTTTACGTCGTATCAGGTACCGTGTGGCCTTTTGTCCCTGCTGATTTCAAGGAGGATGAAACTCCATCTCCTGGACGGAAATGCTTATCAAAGCCGCAGCAGATTCATTGGTTGTACTTCCACAGCTGGTATACTCTCCTCCGTGGACGTATGGAGGCTTTCCAACAGGTCCCCCTCTTTGGAGCAGAAGTTTTCCTCCTCAAGGCAGATTTATGGGTCCCCATAGGTGTCCTTGTGCGTAGCTCTCTGCATATGCAAAGTGAAGGATTATGGGAAGTTAACAAGCGCAGAGGCTACGGAGATGCAACAGCTGGCTTATCTCATTTCTTTACTTTGAGCCTCCTTCATGCTCTTGGTTGTGACCCAGAAATAGATCTTGAAGAAAGTCTCAATTCCTTAAAATGCACTTTCAGGAAGGAGGAGAGCGTGGATGTACAGAGTGCAACCTTTGTGGAAGTCTTTTCACCGCTCATAGTGTATAAAAAGCGTGCTGGAATTTACAAACCAAGGCGTAAATGTTTGTATAAAACACATCAATCATCACAATATACACCCCGTCAAAAGTTTTCGGACGCTTTCTCATTCATTTGAATGAGAAAGCGTCCTAAAACTTTTGACATGGGGTGTATGTCTTTCTTTTGCATATTACAGTTTTGTGTACCGACTCTTTCATACTTCATGACATATGTATGCAAGTATACATTCTTTCTATATGACATAGTGAACCTGATTAGACGTAGATATGTTCTGTACGTTTTCAAGAACATGTTGTGCTGATCAGACAGAGATCAGAGGCTGTCTATAAGAAAACAACAGGCGGATGATGCAGCTGTGCCGCATGTCATATTTAATTAACGTTGCTTTGAAATTACAGCTCCAGGGAAAGGATGTCTTCTTTTGCTGACAGCCTGTTGCCTCGATTTGTCTTGTTTTCTCTCTCTCTTCACTTGTATCTGGTGGGAGAGACGAAGACGAAGGAGAGGAGTCGAGGAAAGGAATCGAGGATGTACAAACTCAGAAACGGGAAGGCAGGTATGGCTACGGTGCTACAGGGGCAAAAGTAAAAAGTAGGGAACATTTCCAGTTGTTCCAGCTTTAGGTACACCTGTTCAGCTGCTCATGACTGCAGAAACAAACTTAAAACCTACCTTTTTAGTCTGGCTTTTATTTGAATTACCGTTTAGTGTTTTTATTCTTTTCACAACTCCCAATTTATGATTATCACTATTATTATTATTTTTATTATTATTTTATTTTATCCATCTTTTATTCTATTTTAGTTTATTTTATTATATGATATATTTAATTGAATTTATTTACTTATTTATCTATTTATTTTATTGATCTACTTATGGATTTATTTTATTTTATTCATTTATTTATTTATTTTACACTTTAAACTAACCTCCAGTGTTTACCTATTTTAAACCTTTAAGGTGGCGTTTCCTCAGTACGTACTGGGTATATGTCCCTGATTTGTTATTGTCTTTTATTTATGTTGCTTTTAACATTACAGTGGATGGATTGCCGGGTGGGTGGGTTCGGGGCTGAGTGGGGTGGATTTGGGTCACAGTTTCTTTCATCTATTTTAATTATTTGTCTGTTTGTAAAGCACTTTGTGCTACAACTCCTGTATGAAAAGTGCTATATAAATAAAGATTATTATTATTATTATTATTATATCTAATCAGCCAATCACACTGGAGCAGCTCAGTGCCTTCAGGTGTGTAGACGTGGTCAAGACGACCTGCTGAAGCTCAAACCGAGCATCAGAATGGCAAAGAGATGAAGTGACTTTGAATGTGGCACGGTTGAAATCTTCTGGGGTTTTCAATCATCTCTAGGTTTTGCAGAGAATCAGATGTAGGTATACCAATGTAGGTAGGCTGAGTAGGTCAGCCAGGAAAGTGTCCTGGATGAAACTCCTGAATGCAGTCAGCAAATGTCCATTTAAGGCAGGTCATTTCTGTGTTAGGTTTCAAATCTGTTTTTTTAGAAAGCTGCTGGGAGCTCATGCTACTCGCCCAAAGCACTCTGACTTGTTCTTGTTTTCCTAAATCTCTACAACAAGGGTGAAGAGTGCAAAGTCAGCATCGCCCAGAGTCATAACAACTACATTAATGGGAAAAATGCAGGTCTGAAATAAACCAGAATCCTCCTCTGAGTGAAGAATCGGACCTACGGCCACATCTGTGACAATAAAGGAGAGTCCGATCAGAAACAACTCCGGGTTCCCACGTCCACTTCAGACAGAACGTTGTTTTCCTCGCTAATTGACCGCTGATGTAATGCTCAGCTCATCTCGCCCTCATTATTCGAAAACACACAATCACATCCTTGTTTGATTAGAGTTTATGCAACAAGCTTGAGGGTGGAAACATGAGCTCAACCTGCTGAGCGGTCCGTGTTGTGTTGGACGTCCAAACTCGCTGGATGTAATTCATTAACGTCGTGCTGCTAACGAGGCGTCGAGTGTCTCTGACGTTAACGATGAGCTGATGTCACGGGCTGCGTGTAGAGGTGGAGATTTGTTTTCTTGTGGCCGCTGTGTTGCTGTGTGATTGCAAAGTCATATTTATTGTTGTACAATCAAGCTTCACGCTCTTTCCTTGGTCTTTATTTAGTTTGCAGATTCTTCATGTGTCCGGAAACGGGCTTTTAAATGCAACTTCATTATAGAAGAACTGCATTGCTTCTTGTTTCTTAGTGTCTTTTTTTTGTTTTTCTACTCTGCCTTGCATTATTGCATCTGGGTCTAAGAGAAACGACAGATCAATGCTGTCTATGTCCTGTACAAAAAATGTTCTGGAGCATCCTGGAAGAAAAAGCACTGAAAGTAGACAAGCAGCAGTTTAATATGGAGCCTCATAGCATCCGCTGGAGGAAAACTCGTCTGCCGGATCAGCACAGGCAAGGTAATAAGTGAAACTCCTCCCTCCTCGGCGGCCCGTTTGTCAGATCCAGTTGGTTTTGACGTAGAACAGCTGGACCTTCACCTCGGCTTCAACCCGGTTTGAACTCCGGGTCGCGTCTCCAGGGCGCGATGGATCGATGCGTAAATCACAGAGCCGCTGTAACACACAGAAAGCATGTGAAGAAAGAGGCGGACAAACACGGTCAGGTTTGTTTATACAGCAATTATCTCAGATCTGTGCTTCATGAGGCCTGCAGAAGAAGTTTAGAAATGCAGAGACCAGAGTTAGAGCTTCATGATAAATAATTTGGTAGCACAAAATTCTACATCCTGTGTCAGTTTAAACACTTACCTACGGTACCTTTGTGACAAAATCCACTCTCAATGCATGTATAATATCAATACAGTTGTAAAATCTACTACAGCTACCTGGTGCACTGTTACACACCTCACACCTCTAAAAAAAGGGGGGGGGGTTTGAAAGGCCTTTTTTCTAGAAGAAATTGCCAAAATTGCACCATTTATCAGAGTAATTATCTGTAAATCCAGGAAAAAAAAGCATCAGAATCTCAACTTTCCAGCGGTCCTTGAACATAACAAGTGCAGCATCCTGTTTCTGAAGAAAAAATGACCATATATAAGCTTCAATTCAACCATTTGTATTAATCAGATCCTGTAGAAAAACAAAAATCAACTTAGAGGTCCAGCTGTGACCAACTTTTGGGCTGAACTGCAGGCAGTGTTTACACAGAGTAGATAGATATTAAATGATCTATAATATAAATGCAGCATGCAGATTGAAGATACATTCAGCACGGTGAGGCTGTAAATATGTAAGTAAAGCATTTATAGTGAGGGGATTACCTTTTATTTTCCAGTATCAGTAACATATGTGGCCCCTCTAGGGTTTTTATTTCTTCATTTTTTTTGGTAATATAAATTAAACATCTGTTTTTTTTCTGTTTGATGATTTATGGCATTGTAACTGTGTCACAGTGAACAGAAGCTTTACATGGTGGTTCTGTTTCCACTGAGGTGCAGGACTTTATACTGCAGTGAAAAACGAACCCACAGTGCATAAAAAAGTGACAGGAGTAAAAACTGCTGGAGGTTCAGGGGGTTAAATGAGGAGCATGTGCAAAATGTTTGAAACTTTTAAATAAATAGTGATCAAATATTAATGCCTTTATAGAATCATGTTAGCATTTGTGTTGTGTTTTCTGTATTTGTAGTATTTTATTTGTAGTCAGGCGTGAACTAACCGTGACGTCACCCGTTAATTTGCTACTTCCTGGTCGCCGTTTTGGATTTTTTGGAACCAGTGACATAAAAAGCGTCATCAAACAGACTGGACCGGAGAGCAACTAGGGGCAGGATTGGCTGAGGACTCTCTTATCCCGCTCACATTTTACCGCAGAGGCTTCTGTTGCTGTCTATCAAGTATAGCCACGCCCCCTGGCTCCGCCAACTTTAACGATTTATTTAAAATTCAGTATTGATTTATTTTAAGATCGGCCACCTGATCTCTCATTTTGACCATGAAAACTAACGGGGGAAAATCCTGAGCTGTAGAACATCAGTCTATCACATTTTATTTTTTCCAAAAATGAATTGGGGTCTATGGAGCAAAAGCTTTTTGGAGCCAACCCTAACGGACGGCGTGATATTGCAAGTTTTTGACACTTCCGGCTTGGCTTCAATTCTGGAGCCAGATGCTACGTCCATCTTTATATACAGTCTATGTTTGTAGTCTAAAAACTGCAGCAGTGCTACTGATGTTTCCTTGATGATCCAGTGTGTGACATTTAGCGACATCTAGTGGACAGTTTGCAGATTGCAACCAACTGAATATCAACAGACTCCTAACTTGCACAAAAACCTTTATTGCAATGTTTTGGTGCGACACTTTCATCAGTAAAAACTGTAATTACACTACGCTACTATATTCTATTTCTACTTATAAATCTCTTTAAATGTCCTACATTAGTTCATTTATTTGCATGTTTTTTCTCATCTTGCAGGATGCTGAGAAGTCTGGGCCTTTATTTTTTAAGTTATTACCAGTTCATTACTTATATTTTGTTTGTGTCTGATATTTATGTTCCTGTTTCAGTTTGCATCTCTTCATATTACCATGAATAAGCAATAAGTGGGAAAAAAAGTATTTATTGTGTATAAATATGTGTTTATTATTCATTTGTGATGTTTGCAGGTAAACCTTTGTGTATCTGCAGCACTGTGCTGAACTTCTGCCCATGAATTTAACATCAACAAAGCCCCAGAAAAGGTGAATTCAAAACATTTTTCAGTGAATTAGGCTTTTTAATATGCAGAATGGCGCTTTGCAGTAACTTAAACAGACGCCAAAGTCATTTTATCATCACATATTCCATCCAACTTAAACGTTTGAGCTCTGCATTCTCTCTGCTGCACTGCTACCGCTTCCTTCTGTGTTGTGAATGTTTTCCACAAGTGTTTTGTGTCAGATTTTTATAAATCCTGTGTGCTTTGGGGATGGTTTTGGTTCTTATTTTTGTAATTTGTGCCATTAAATGAATGAAAACTCTTAAAAATCTGCAGCGAAAGTTACATTTCTATGTCTAATTTTGGTAGAACTTAGGAAAATGATGGCCAAAACTAAAAAAAAATGTCTTAAAATCAAAAATAATGCTCATTTCAGAACAAACTGCACAAAAGTTTAATAAGAAAAAATGTCAGAAAAAGCAACATCTACTCATAAAGTGAGATAAGACCTGAAGATGCTCGCTGTGAGGCTGGATGATTCCTCCTTTGTGGCGTCAGGCCCAATCACTCAGCTGTTCAGTGCTCTGGCAGACATCCAGACCTCCACAGACTTTTTTTTCTTCTTCACTGCCAGGAATTCAGAAAAAAACTGGATTCAAATCAGCTGTGAAGCTCTAACCTCCCCCCACCTTCTGCATGCCAGGCTGTGAGTTAAATCACAGGAAATGGAAAGGCTGAGGTTTCATGAGCTTCAAGATGACGTTTCCGTTTGTTTCTGCTCAGACGAACGTGGACGAAGAGTTAAGAGTCTGAACGGATGATTCGACAAAAACATCATCTTCAAAGGAATTCAGTGGAATCAACTCATCTTTTCAGTGTAAATATAAAAGTTTCCAAGCTAATTTTATCTAAAATATCGACTTTTTATTAACAGACAATCCATAAGTCGACTCGTATTTGTCGTATGAATGATTATTTTAGATCTTTTGATACAGGATCCAGACTATAAGCCGCGTCACTGCCAAAATCTAATCACTTGGTCCTTGAGTCATTTCTGACCGTCACTGAAAATTTCATCCAGATCTGTTAGTCTATTTTTGGTCAATGTTGCACACAGACAGACGGACGGACGGACGGACAAACGTACGTTCACAGTGTAGGTGGAACACAATCCCTGGCTGGCTTATGATTGTAAGCTTTATTTGTCTTTTAATTAATGAAACGTCACATTTACGAAGCCCATCGGACTCAACAGACGATCAACAACTCTCATCCAACATGTCAGCGTTTACATCCAGACTTTCTGTCGTCAGGTGGAGCAAAACCAGCACTTAAAGATGGAATATACATTTACTTCTTGGCTTTCTAAAACATACCCTCACAAGCCAAAAATCCCCATCCAACTAAGATCCTTTGATTTATTATATTTTAAACCCTGGAAGTCAGAATTGTCTTTTTGAACACTTCAGATTCAAGGTGTAAATCTTAAAATATGGAGTCGGCTGCTTGTATCAGTGATAATATGTCTTCTAGCGTATAAAAAACACCTTACAGACATGGAAATAATAGGAAAATTGTATTTTAACATCAATTAAAATGAGCTTGCAGGATGATAAACTGCATCCAACTATCTGTTTTCAATAATGCGCCCGAGCAGTTAGCTTATGATGAGTGCGATTTTATCATCATCTGCCTCGAATTCTGGACCAGTTTCTGAAAAATAAGATCATATTTGTTCAACTTCAGCCAATGTTTGTCCACTTTCAGCGGTGCGTGTAATCCTTTGAGGGGAAAATTAGAAGTAATGACTGTCTTATGTGCAGCTTCACTTGGAGGCTAATTTAGCGAGCAGCTAGTGTTCAAAGGAAGCTTTTTGTAGCGCATGTGGTCAGATTTAATGAACTCTCATGTTGCTTTTAAGCGTTTGGCATTTATTTTGTTGTTGTTTTTTGGCAAATTTAATATTGTGTGTAAGAGTAAATGAGTTCTCCCACTTGGGATTAACCCTTTGATGCACAACGTGGGGCAAGAGATACTTATTTTCCATTGAATATGAGTCACTTTTGACCCCTGTTGTGCATCAAAGGGTCAATAAAAGTGGCTTAACTAATCTCATCTTCATTCCTAAGACATTATGTTTTAGATACATTCACAATCTAGACATATGGAAACACTCAACACTTACAGTTGGAATATAGTCACATATACACACATGTATATTTCATTGAATGTGCTAAAAAGTCATTGATTATCACCCATCAAAACCCCCATACATGTCAAACTTTAGCTGTTATATAACTCCACTATGTGTGAGAAGACTTTTACTGTAGCGCTGGAAGCCTCCCTCTCCCTCGGCCTCCTGGGTCTCCACACTGACCTTCCCTTCCATGCCTCTCCCACCGCCAGATGGGAACGCTGGATCGTCTCTTTATGCGATCTCCACATGCTGTCTGCGGCTCACGCCAAGACTAAGTGAGGGAAAATGTAGCGCTGCATGTCGCGGCATCAATCCCCGTCTTCGCAACTCTGATTCTGAGTGATGTGAGACCACCTTTAAACCTGCGTAGGGTGGAAGGGAGGAGATTTCATGCTGCCAAAGTGTCACTCACACTGCTGCATGTGCTGCTTTTCTTTAGCGTAGATAAGATAGCATGCGGTAAATTAGTACTGGGAGAGCTGTAAATTTTGACCACATGTTTAGGGACGTGTCCTACATACACCCCCTGTCGAAAGGTTTGAGACACTTTCTCATTCAAATGAATTAGAACCCGTCTCAAAACTTTTGACAGGGGGTGTCGTCATTGAAAACTTGACTGCCGTGATGTATATGATCTTTACAAGTGGAGGGAAACTACCTCTTTTGAAATTCAAGCTTCTCATTTCTATGTTTTGACTGAACGTGCATGTGAGTCCCTCCCGTTGAAGCTGGAAAATCGCAAATGTAGTCCAAAGTTGAGCCAATGTTCGAAAAAAAAATTCAAGAAATCTACAACTGTTATTAGAAGTTTACATTGTCCTGGTAAACTGTTTATTATATGTCAATGAAGTATCAGTTACAGCTTATAAACCCTTTATAACGGGTTGTCTTGTTACCAAAAAAAATCGTTTTGAATTCTTCCATCGTATCTTTGGTCAATAAGACAGATTCATAGTCAAAGAAAGTTACAAGAGCTTCTCAACCAACATCTCTTAAAATGGAAGAATAGCTCCCTCTAGCTGTTTTGTACAGTAAAGCAAGCCAACACCGTTATTTATTTACTATCAATCACAGTTAATGCAGTTTGTCATAATTTTGATGTTTTATCAGGCTTATTTTCAAAAGGCAGACATTGGTTTGATGTAACTCTGATCATATTTGCAGTATATTTTAGTCTGTTTGCAGGTTTTCTCTCCCATTTCAGTGTTTTCCTGAAACAATTTGAAGTGCTTCCTTTATGTTCCTCTTGCCTCTTTTGATTGTAGGATTCTTTGGATTTCTCTTTGGATTAGTTTTCTTCAGCTTGTATTCTCCAGCCATTCTGTGTTTGCTCTCTTGTCTTTGTTTTGATTTGTTAACAAGTTATCAGTATCATTTATTGTGTAAAATTAAGGCTAGACAGCTTCTTTTAATTGTGGGAACTGACTGTTTTATTGTGAGTTATTTTCCATTATTTTGCAGTATCTGTTTTGCCACTTTATGCAGATGATATGCCGTTTTATATGTTAGTTTTTTAGTTTTTTTGTGCGCTTTCTGTGGATGAGAAACACTTGGGTGAGTTTTGCATTTACCTGGTCTCCCTGTCTCCATCATTAGGTCCTTGTCCATTGATAAACACAGAAAATCTCACAGTAAAATGGCTTTTAATTTGTTTACCTCAATCTAAATTATGTGCAACCTGGAGGAGCAAAAGAAAAGCTCATGAAAGGCTCAGCAGTTGCTTTTAGGCTTCATGGCCACTGACCAGTTCGTCCAGCTGTGGCAGAGTTTCTGCTGTAAGTTAAAGTAAAACATAGTTCTGGTTTATATTACTTAAATGTTATAAATACACATATTACAGAGAGTACAACTAGCAGGGCTAATAAAAGTGACAAACTTCTATCAGTGTATCCTTCAGTGCGTGTGGAGTTGTAGTTACTGAAATTGACCACCAGAGGGACACAAACACTCATGATTTGCATCTTCAGTGGTTAAATAACTGCAATATATAGTTTTGTTGGATGAAAACTGCTTTGTTTTCTGACAGAGATTTTACATTTGATGCATAAAACTGTTGAACTCACCCAGGAATGGATAAATTATCAGTATTTTTCAGTAATCAACAAAGACTAAAGACATGAAGTACATTCTCTACACTCTCATCATCATCTAGAGAAACATGGAAGAACTAGATCCACATTTTTACCATCACAGAAACATGTTTTCTGGGTGTAAATATCTACTTTACACCCAGAAAACGTCTCCTCCTTTCTCAAACCGGACAAGCTTGAAATTAAGTTTCTTGTCATTTTTGGACTGTTGATGCTTTCAAAGTGCGTCAAAGAATGGATTGAGTGCAGGAAAACCAGGTATTTAATTGTCTCACCTGCGTGCTGACTGTCCAGCTCTGGCAGGTGTCCAACCAGCAGGTGTTCAGGTTGGCTTCCTTCTTCTTCTTCTGTTTTTTTTTCTTCTTCTTCTTTCTGTTGACCGCTGAGTTTGTTCTTCAAAAAAGAATGTTCTTCAGATGTTTTAGATCTCCAAAGAATTTAGCTTTTCTGGAGAAGTCTCCGAGTTCTGCAAGACTTTTTATAGGACGTTGCAATTCTATTTCCACGACAAGATGTTTCAAAGATTCGATGTATCTTATGTACAAGACCTTGATGGACCTCTTCAATGAGGACAATAGCCCTTTACTTGCTCATTCTTTGCTATTTCTTCAAATTTTATCATTTTTTGTCCAAAAACTATCCTTTAAAGTTCCCTTATAAACATGAAAAAACAGATAAAGACCATTTGATGTGATCAGAAGTTCCAGAATGAATCAAGAAGAGGATCTATCATGGAGATCCGTGTGCTTAAACCAGATCAAAGTTCAACCTGTAGATGCTTTTTCCATTTCGGAGTTCCTCCAGTTAACGATGTCTCTTAAAACCCAAAGATATCCCAGAAAAAAGAGTCCTGAAACAACCTGTTGACATCCATGATTACATCTCATCACTAGAGGGCAGAACGCAGCGTGAAAACCCCTTTGGAGGCAAATCTGCTAAAAATAGCCTCATCGTCATGGAGATGGTGCTGATGCAGATAGATATAGACAGCTTAGTGTGTGTTTTTTTCTTCTCTGTCGACACGCAGCCCTTCAGTCATTTGTGAACTGCTCCAATTTGCAGAGAACATGAGTGTGAGAGCAGATAATCAGCCCACACTGAGTCCATCACCGTGGATCTGCAGGAAGCTCCACTTCTTCGCTGCTGGATTAAAGACTAAATGAGGATTAATGGAGATCCAGTTAACAGCCGATCTGCAAGGTGAACCCCATCAGGCCGCTGTGGCATTTTTACTCCACTTATGTGCTGGTTTCTTTTTGAAAATGTTACTTTTCGTTTAATTTGTCCCAAATATACCAATACAGCTCTAAAAGCAGCATGACCTAATTACCCTGATTAGCCAGTAGCTTCCTGCTAATGACTGACCTAATATATTACAGTTAGCGTGTCATGAATACTGCTGTGGTGCCTTCGAGGTCTCTTTTTGAGTGTGTACATTTCAGAATGAAGGTTGTGAAAGAGGGCTGCACAGTGCAGTAGTGGTTAGCACTTTTGCCTTGCAGCAAGAAGATCCCCGGTTCAAATCCCGGCCTGGGATCTTTCTGTATGGAGTTTGCATGTTCTCCCTGTGCATGCGTGGGTTTTCTCCGGGTACTCCTTAAAAATGAAACAAACCCTTAAATCACAATACTTCTGTTGTCACAATCATGAGTTATTCAGTTTATCAGTTCAACTTTATTTGTTTAGAACCTTTCACACAGATGACAAAACTACACAAGCAAAGAGAAAAACTTATTAAAACTCAAAAACATATTTACAAAAATTTGATTTTACATGGTAATAAAATGTGTTGTGTTCAGGGGATGGAGGGAGTTTATTGAAGTCTTCTTGGGCTCACACAGTAAATCATTTAAAATAGAAACTTGACATTCAGTCTAAAGAAACTGCAGAGCGACAGAAGAACCAACAATATCTCCTGTTTTCTCCTTTAATGAGTCGACTCTTCTGGTGCTTTCAGACCAAAGAACTACAGACTCTTCACAACCTGCTCAAACTCTTGGTACAGGACCTCACCACACGGGTCAACAAGGTTTCCTTCTCATTTCTACTCTGAAGCTCACCTTCTCCTGCTCAAACCGCTGACAAATGTTTGACTGCAGACATAAAGCAGGAAGACACTGAGCTGCTCAGGTGTTCCTGATGACACCAAGCAGCCACCTGGACAGCCAATAGGAACACAGCTTACTGGAAGTCCAGAGGGCTGGCTTAGTGAAGGAAATTTAGTTTAAAGTTGAAGCAGAAAGTTCACAGAGAAAGTTGAAAACCACCTTCTGATCCCTGAAATCTCTGAGTTTTCACACAAAGAACACCTGAACATGTCAAACTGGTTCCATAGTAGAACCTTCACTGTAAACAGGGCCGTGCAGAGACCTTTGGAGGGACAGGTGCTCAAAGTTAAAAGGGGGCACATGGAGCAGGAATTTGGAACGCCGTGCAGAAACAGGCCTTACAATATAAATGTCTTAGTTGCAGGAACCCATATTCATGTAGCACGTTATGTAGAATCAGTGGTGCGATGGTTAAGTCTTTGAACTACTGTTCAGAAGGTTGGTTGTTCAAACCCTGAGGTGGTCATCATTGGGCTCTTCAAACTGCTACTGTTCTGAAGTTGAATTTAGATCACCACTGGACTGTTTAACTGTGGCTGCTCTTCCTGGAGTCCTTGTTTTTAAATTTCATACCTTTATAGCCACAGATTTGCTCCATGGTGCTGATTCATAATCCGTCCTTTGTTATTTGTAGTGCTAATAATAAAGTTTAAAAAAGAGAAAAGATCCAGAAATCATGTATTTAAATGTATCACTTTGCGCAAGACAGCAAAGTTATAAAAGTTACATATTTTATATTTGTGCATATAATATTTTATTTGTTTATATGTACAAATTTTATCAACAAGTACTGATATCCTTAAATGAGAGATTGAGAAAATCACAATTCCATTTCTTCTAATTATTATTATTATTTTATTTCTACTGCAATAGTCCAAAATTATGTGAAAATGAATGTACATAGTTTCAGTAACATGCCTGATTGCCTCTAGAAACAGGAAACACACTGCAGCTCACTGACAGCAAAACAATTCATCTCTCTGATGCACGTCGCCCATGACAACAGAAACAAAAAGAAGCCTGTCATACTTTATCCTCTCAGCGCTGTGTGGTTAACTAGCAGCTGTAACTGATGACAGACGTGTGTGGAGTCAGACACAGACTTACAAATAAAAAACAAAACTTTGACAAACGGGCACTTTGGGCGTCAAGAGGCAAAAGGGGCAGGTGCTCCAGCCCCCCCTGCACCTGCCTGGTGTAGATTAATAATATTAGTGGTAATATCTGTAGCAGGAGGACTCTGCTGCCTGTAGATGGAGCCGCTGTGCAGAGTTTGAATCAGGAAGCGCTGAGAGGGATCCAGCTTTGTCCAGTCAGACACCGAGTTTTAAGAACAAAACGGATGTGAAGATGTTTTACCTCCACAATAAAACAAAAAGAAAGTATCTCCAAAAAAACGTACCACTGCTAAATATAAACTTTGCATCTAAAAACAAAACAAATACGACTTAAAATATTTAACTATACAAGAGCTACATTGTTTTTTGTCATTATTTTACCACATTCACTGCTGTAAAAACATTAAAAGGAACATACAGAGTTTGTTTTGTCTTCATTGTTGTTTGGGTTAAAGATTTTAAATGTGTGTGTAAAATATAAACAACAGCAAACAACAAAACAAAACAAAAATGCTCCTTGTCTTGAGATAAACAAATGACTAGATATTTTTTTCTACTTCTGTTTATATTTTTTGATAATATTTTTTTCTTTTGTTTATAATTTTAGTTTATATGTTTCTACTTATGGTTTGATTTTTAGGTGATATTTTTCCTCTTTTCTGTGAGTTAAAAATATAAACATGAGCAGAAAAATATGTCCTAAAATATTTTTAAAAAATGAGCGAAAAATATTAGGTAAAAATAAAAACATGTACAACAAAAATAAAAATCTAAACATGAGAGGAAAAACATGAGCTAAAAGTATAAACATGAGCAGAAAAATATGTCCTAAAATTATATAAATTAGCAGAAAAATATGACCTTACAATGTAAACATGAATAGAAAATATGCTATGTACTTGTAGGACATATTTTTCTGCTCCTGTTTATATTTTTAGCTCATGTATAAGTCGAAAAATATGTTTTAAAATTATAAATATAAGCAGAAAATACGAACTAAATAGAAACAAAATTAGAACCAGTAAAAGCATAAATATAGTGCATTCAACTTTTTGTAGATGACATGAAAAAAACAAAACGGCATTGTAAAAACACACTGCATAATCATAATTAACTATGATTATCATATTACCAATTATTTCTCCGCAAGTAAATTTACATAAAACGGCAACTCTGTGCTTTTATTTCGAAACTCCCTAGCGGATGTGGAACTCGTGCATTAATTCTATCTTGACGGCGGTCAACTAATCCAAGTGTCAGCGGAGAAATAAACACAACAGCAGGTCGCGACGTCCCTGTCAGGTCCAGGACTTAAATCGGGGCTCTGAGCTTCACCGCATTCAGGACTCACTTCTGACTAGCTCCCTACTTTGCTTTTTGTTTTTTTGTTTTTTTTAATTTATTGTTTTTTTTTTGTTCTCCAGAAGGCGACAAGTGGCACTTCGGGAGGAAAATAAAAGGATTTGTTATTCGGCTTTCAGTTTCTCGCTCCTGCTCACCTGTACCATGGCTTCAACCACCTGCACCAGGTTTACTGATGAGTACCAACTGTACGAGGAACTGGGGAAGTAAGTTCTCACCGTGTTTTTACTTTTTTTTAATCAAATATGTAGTTTAGGTGAAGCTTAAATCTGCTCGACTGATCTACCTGCACCTACCTGGATAGGCGGTACGTGCTTGCAGGACGAAACCCCATTCAAAAAGCTGCCTATTTTACTTCCACGCTGCTTATCGACTCAAATTAAGAGCTAGAATTTATGTAACACTTTTTAAAATTAAACCCCAACTCCTTCTCTTGAGTTCGTCTTAATGCTTTTCATGCTCTCGTGTGTTTATGTTTTGTTTACATTGGTTCTCCCTGCTGGTTTAACGCAACATGCGTCTGTTTTGCTCGTCTGGAGGTGATTTTAAAAGTTGCAAAATTTAAATGCAACGCCCCTGATTGCACTGGAATGCAAGCCGAATATTAAAATACCTCATTTGGATTTGCAAGAGGTTGTAAAATATGCTCCACCCAGCGTTATTACTAAGAGAAATGATAGAGAAGCTTAAAAATGCAGAATTTTGAAGGGAGTTTGGTGCAGACATGAGGTCAGCTGGCTCTCTAAGTGAAGAATGTGTTTGTCAGTGTAAGTTTTCACCAAAATACCAAAGGTTTGCAGTTGATCAGTATATCTGTGCTTCACACATGCACTTCGTAAAAGCAATGTGGAACTGTAGTCAAAATATGCAGTTACACATGTCAGATTAAGGACGACCTGCTTTCTGAAGGTGTGGCTCTCCTCGCCTCAGGTGGAATCCTGCAGACTGCCAGAGATTTTTGTTTTGTTTTTAAGAAGTCACAAGTGAACTCAAAGTTCATTCTGTCAGCTTTTATTATTTATCAATGAGCATTTGCATCGGTCATTGCTGCACTTTGTGTTTTGGAATAAAAATAGTTCCAAGCTTTTACTGAACTCCTGCCTTGGAGCAGAATTCTTGTATGTCGCAATTTGCAACAGACTGCATACTTTTAGAATGAACTCCTGTTTTAAAGCTCATTAGAAAGTGGATTCTGTGAACGATCTGAAATGTTCTCATCTGAAGGAAGCAGGCTGATTGGATGTATTCAGTTCAGAAAGTATGTGGAGCAGTCTGACACCAGATCTGCTCCTCGGATGGAGCTCATGTTTGCACTTGTTGCCGTCCTTTCCGTCCACATACCTGTCGCACAATTGGAACTTTTTTTTGCAAACATCGTGTCAAAAATCCAGTAAATGCCATAAAGCGGTGGAGTTCATGAGTAACAAACACATCCAGAGATGAACCCTCTGACTCTAGAAGGTTTCACATTTTTTTGAGCTCATTTTTCACTGTAATATAAAATCTTGCAGCTGTATGGAAATGACTAGAAGTAGAGAGAACACAAACGTGTCTTCTGTGCAGCACGACACCAGTATAATGCCATGATAATTGCTTTAAAAAAGTTTCATTTATTTGATAACATGGTGAGAAAATTTAGAAAAACATGAAAAAGATGTCTGTAGATGTTACCAATACAGGAGGTCCTCGGTTTACGGCGTCCTCGACTTACGGCGCTTCGTTGTTACGTGGAACTAGTTGACAAGCAGAGCGGATGAATCCAGCTTGTTTTGTGCCGTGCAGCTCAGTGCAGACAAATTCCATCATTTTAGTAGCCACACCCCCCACATGTTCCTTCTCAAGCAGAAAATTTCTGTGTCGTGAACCTCCATATCTTTCTGACAAAGTGGATTTTGCAGCCTTTACATGCTTGTTGTAAATTGGCAGGCTGTCAGTTGTGATGTCTTACTGCTAAATAATATATTTCTAGATGTGGAGTTTGTTGTTTTTTAATTAGTTGGTTTGCTGTTTCTGCTTTCAGGCTCAGTATTCGGGGTTTTTCCTGGCTCACAGTGTCCCTTTGGGGGATGACTGAGCATGAGAGTGGGCAGAATCAGCCGTGTTTGACAGAAAATTCTGCCTCTACTTTTCATTTTTGACCATTAGCAAAACAAATGTTTCTATTCTGAATTCATGTTATTTCAACGGTGGGGATTTTTCCTCGGCCCTGGCTGGTGCCTCTTTGGGGAGGAGATGAAAATTCTCGTATACGGAAAGAAAACTGTGCCCTAAAGCATCCCAGTACACCTTCAGTGCAGAGGTTTAATAGATTAAAAGCATAAAAATGAGCTTCGTGTCACTTTTAAAGGTGTGTGGCACAAGTAAACTAGTCTGATTAAAGTAGAGGTTGAAATGGATGATTGAAAAACAGGATTTGTGTGTGGACACGCTAGACTTGTCTGATAGACATTTGCTGATTAACTTAAATCTGACATGAGCTGCAAAAACGAGGACTTTTGACAACTTCAGATTCAAACATCACAGCCTGAAGAAGGAGACTTAACCAAAAGTTTAAATGTTTGCCTTTTCTTTTCATACAAGCACCGGATGGGAGTCGACTTAACTTGGACGTCGCTTTTCTAGATGTGTGGTTCAAGTAAACCAATCAGATTAAAGTAGAGTTGAGTCTAAAATGGGGCTGAGATGACGACAAAAAAACACGATTTCTGTGTGGACATGCTTGACTTGTCTTTCAAACATTTGCTGATTAACTTTAATTTAACTTGAGCTCCAAAAATGATGATTTGTGACAACTTCAGATTCAAATATCCAGAGACTAAAGTTAGCAAAAAGCGAAGGAGACTTTTTTTTTGCGTCATTGTTTTCTTTTTCTTTCCATATGAGCACTGGATGGGAGTTTACGTGACTTGGAGTCGACTTCTGATGACTTGAGGTTCTGTTTTATTTAAAAAAAAACCCAGAAGTGAGAACGTGTGCGTTTGCATGCACGGCCTTCAGAAACACTTTGCTATCGTGTGCGAGCGGCAAAACAAATGTGTGGTTGACACATTTCTTTGTGTAGTCTTGTAATACCAGCCAACTGTAAGACTCCAGCAGATGAGGTTTCCTCTGCTCAGTTTGAATAAGGAGGGTGGATTTTGTTTTTTGCATCCGGTGTTTGCAGGGAAGATATTACAGAACACTTTTACACGACTAAAGCAAACAAAAATGTACTTGAGACTGGTGGAAGCAGCCCCAGGACTGAAATAAATGGAGTGATAAATATAAGTGACATTTGAACCAGAGCTTCAGTCTGCTGATGAAGCTTTAATACCATTCAAAGAGTGCACTTTGGGCTGAGATTGTTTTGTCCGAGGTCAAGAGTAACCTGTGGAGCTCCATGATGGGATGTCGTGTTCGTTAAAACTCCCATCAAAAGAGGCCAAAGCAGGGCGACGTGGTCACGGCTAAATCTGAATGTGTCCTTTCTGGAAAACAGCGACTAACCCGACTTCTTGGTGTCCCGTAGGGGTGCTTTCTCTGTGGTGAGGAGGTGCATGAAGATTTCCACGGGGCAGGAGTACGCTGCGAAAATAATCAATACCAAGAAGCTGTCTGCCAGGGGTGAGTACACGACTGACTGCTGCTGCCTGAAGCTCCTTAAACACTGTTTTGTGTGTCAGAAGGCCACTCTGAAACCGTGTTTTGCTTACAGTGGTTCTGTTTAAAGGCCCCCCTCCGTTCAAACAGACTTCCTCATTCTCTCTGGCGGTGCGTTTTCTCACGCCTCTGCCGTTTTCCCTCCCCGTCACGTCTGTAGTAGCGGGGTCACGCTAACCACAGCTCGCCCCTCCAGCTTCTTTAAATTCCATTTTTTTCTCTCTTCATGTGCTTTTTGTCGCCGCGCTCATCAACGAGCAGCTTTTGTGACTCATCAACCGCAGCCTCTGATTTCTGATGAGCTGTCCGTGACTCACAGAGCCGTCTTTCACATTAAAACTCAGGCTGGTGGAGGAGAAACTCTCCGATGGCCTTTTTTTCTTTCTGTAATGGAGCGTCTGTCCAGGGAGCGGAGGCATTTTTTCGTTTTATTTATCCTCTCCATCATTAACCGCGGGGCCGAGCCTTCCGCTGCCTGGACGCACCGATTGATCGGCGCTCACGAATACGAAGGAGATCCGCTCGGAGAGGTCGATGGAGAGCACGGCGGCAGATGTAGCATCTCTAGAGGGGAAGCGGGGGATTTCCTCACAGCATTAGCAGCTGCGTGAAAAATGCAAAATGATTAGCATGTGTGGTTTTTTAAAGAGAAACGTGACAAACAACGAAACCGAAACTAAAAGGAGAATATCCACTTTGTGTTCTTGATGGAGTTATTGTCGCTGTAGCTCCAGAGGTGAGATGTTTATAGACAGGAAGTCCATGATAGATTGCTTCACTGAGCCAGAATATCCCTCACCTGAAGGAGAAAATGAGAGTGAAATGGAAAGATGAGGGCATGATTGTAAATCTCTGGTGTTTGGACAACGTCACAACCAACTTTTCATGGAACTCAGGAAAAAAAAAAGCTTGTTATTTCTGAGTTTATTTAGTAGGACTCTGTGTTCATGGATAGTTTTGATTTATTGTTATTAATTGGTCCTTGTTTTTATACAGTACTGTTTAAAGATTTTGGGAAATGTCCTTATTTTTGGAAGAAAAGCATATTTTTTTCAATGAAGATGACATTTAATTAATCAGAAATCCAGTCTAGATATTATTATTGTGGTAAATGATTATTCTAGCTGGACATTTTTAGTGGAATATCTCCATAGGGGTACAGAGGAACATTTCCAGCAACCATCACTCCTGTGTTCTAATGCTACATTGTGTTAGCTAATGGTGCTGAAAGGCTCATTGATGATTAGAAAACCCTTGTGCAGTTATGTTAGCACATGGATAAAAGTGTGATGGAAAACATGAAACTGCCCGGGTGCAGTTTCGACCAATATTCTTACCTTTAAAAGTTCAACACTGACGGCAAACCAAACTGAAACCGAAGCCTAAAAGTAAATTTACTACTAAAACCGCCATTAATCAGTGTTTACAGACATTCTCCATGGTTCAGCTTTGACCTTACCAGGGTTTGTCCTGGCTCAGAATGGGCCTTTAGGGGTTGACTGTACACATCCCCATCAATCTGTATTATCGTATTTGTTAGCTCTTGTGACAGAAAACGATGCATCTGGCTTTTATTTTTCACCATTGGAGGGAATGAAACCTTAACGACATGCTTACTGTAGCTACCATCAGTGGTTTAGATGTTTTGGCTAACTTGTTTTGGTTTTTTTGTGCCGTTCGACTCCACATCTCAGCTGTCATTTTGACTCAGCGCTGTAGTTGGGAACACTTTAAGCAATATTTTAGCATATTAGGAAACGACAGATTGCTGTTTTTATGGGGGGTACATGCTGAAGTATTTCTTGCCAGGTAACCAACTGAAATTAGGAAGGGTATCTGGTACAAAATCCCCTTAAAAGCATCGTTTTTGTTAGTTTGGTTTTAACATAGACCTAAACCAGGTCGTCTTTTGACAGCGTCGCCGCTGCAGGAAGCAGAACGTCTCATTTATTCGACCGTTTCAGTGGTCAAAGCTAAAGCCAACACAAACAAAACTTATTTTGGATACATTAGCTTGTGTTACAATTTCTAAAGAAGGTTCCAAACACCTCTTTTATAATTATTTTTTATCTTTGATGGAGTTACTACTAGTCAACTTAATCATTCTAGCATGGTTATTTTTTTCTAGAACTATTGAAGTCATCTGGTAAAAAGTGCTTTATATGTTCACAACACTATATATTGAATAAAAGCAAAAATGCAATGTCCAGTTTTTCCAATATTGTTAAGTTTTTTGATCCTGTATTTATCTGGACTACTAAAATAACATCTGAAGTCTACTTAATTTGAATTTGATGCACCGTATGCTTCACAGGCTTTTGAACCCAAATGCTAAATGTCCTGAATCAGAACTGCTCACATTGACTGATATCATTGAACTACATCTGGGAGAATACCGCTCATAAAGTTGATGTGATTTATCATGAGGATGTTGGTGAGATAGATTAGACGCATGCTTGGATGAGGTGTTGAACGAACCAAAAGACGACTTTAACTTTGTTCTCTCATCGAGTTACTCAAAGAATTAACCTTAGTAGTGTCTAAAACTGAGAAACTGCATCATTACCAAGACATGTCTACATTCTGATTATTGCAAAATACCAGAACTGTCCTCTGACGTGGGCAAAATGCAGCTCCGATTGTAAATAATGGATCTGGTCACACCATTCAGGCACTCCTAGTGTTTGTCAATTTCTACTTTCAGCTGACTCATTAGCAGAACGCCCTCGATGAGTCACACACTGATAAAACCGACTAAATCAGTTTTCTTCTACATGCATGGTGCAGTTGTTCAAATTGCGAAGCCACAATCTGGCTTTACAGTGGTTTGAAATGACAGCAGCGACGTTCAGGAGAAAAAGAGGGGGAAACCAGCACTGAAGGCACATTTGTCTTCAGGCAGATACAGCGCTGCGCTGTTGGACCAGCTGGTGATATTAAAGCGGTCAGGCTGAACTGAAGGTCACGTTCAATGAGGGGAAACCCCAGAGTCGGTGCCAACGCTGCCGCTGCGTGAGGAGAAATCCTAAACAGGAAGCTCCATCTCATCAGAGAGCTTTATGTGGCTGTAAACCTCAGCTTCAAGTACTTTCTGATGAAGGACTTTTCAAAGGAATACTGGCGTGACTGCAGTGTACTACAACTGATCTTCAAAGTGTGACGTTAGGAAGGTATCTCAGCAGTTAGAATCCCATCTATTGTCCATCTGCTTTGACAGTGGGAGCACTGTAGTTGTGCGTATGAATTTCAGTATTTGCACATTTGAATGTTGCGTATTTATATCAAACGTGTCTTCATACTGAACTTCCGTATCCTTGTAGCATCCTGTCAGAATAAATTACAGGTGAAGCACAGTACAAGGTCACCTCCATCCACACAGAGGAATCAGGAAGTGGGCCAGCTGGATCCTGGGTGTCACCATGGCTGTAATTTCACCACTTCTTTTTGGTTTTGGTGGCCTTTTTTTGCACACACCGCTGCTTTCATGATGCTAGTATCAGACCATAAAGGATTTCAAATGAAATCAAGGCTAATACCATGTTAATTCCACTACAGGACAGACTTGATACTTGATGTTCTGTGCAGATGGATGGATGGATGGTTAATCCCGAGGGAAATTCAAGTATTCAGCAGCTTACATACACCCCCTGTCAAAAGTTTTAGGACGCTTTCTCATTCAAATGAATAAGAAAGCGTCCTAAAACTTTTGACATGCGGTGTACAACAACATAAAGACAAAGCAGGCAGGTACTTAGGTAGAAAAACTTTGAAATATTAGTATCAGCAATCGGCCAAAACGATTTAGTCAATATTGATGATTGGCAAAATAATTCGATGTTGGGTTTGGGTCTCGGATGGACAGTCCGCTTCATATTGGTCATGTTTAAAGCCAACAGTTTGTACTTTTAGCTTCATGCAGCGCCTCTTTACTTCTTTAGTTTGCTGGGGAAATGAACAGTGACAGATGAGGTGACGCAAAACTTAAGGATGGGGCGTTGCTTTCGGGAGCTTGGCCTCCGAGACTCCCAGAAGTTGTGGTTTTAGACTCATGCAGAGTCTTTCTTAAACTTCGATTTCATGTCCTGTTCTAAACCATAACTTTGAGCATTTAGGGAGAAGTGTGGCTCCTGTTTTTGGGCTTTTGTCTGGACAATTTTAACCACTGATACACTGAGGCATGTTAAGGATCGTACTCGCACCAGTCGAATGGTTGGGTTTAAAATTGTTGGTATCGTTACAGCACAGAAGTGAGCTGATTGGTAGCTACAAGAAAATTCTACTGTGACTGATAGGAAAATAAAGGCTGCGTTTGCCGCAAGATTATTTCATTTTCTTTGACAGCTTTCGGCAGAAACGCGCTCTGTGTTTCTTCAACCACTGGCCAACATGACAACACATCTTCTAATTGTGCTGTGAAGCAGTTTGTCCAGATGTTCTGCCTTTTTAAAATGTTACTGGACAATTTCTCGGCTGTCCATTTTGTCTACATTTGTTAAAATCAAAAATTAAACACCAGCACCGGTTTGCAAAATGTGCATTACTTAACCAAAACTCCTCCTTTCAAAATAAAAGTCCCAATACTGGGGCAATCCAGTACATGTAACTGCAACATTATCCAGATGTACTCAACTGAAAGAGCGTCTTCTCTGACAGCGGAGGCTTGTTTGAAGGGGAAACTAGGGCAGTGGTTAAACACAGACCTAGTGATGCTTGGACTCAGCGGACTGGAAATGATCGCTTGACAAACCCACCAGGCTGTGGAAAAGCGAGCTCTGGTTCAGGAGTCAGCCATTCTGTCGGTTTTTCGCTTCTGGAAAATACCCGAGGCCCCAGCAGCCGCTCACGGTGAACACTTCATTCCCATGGAAACAAAAGAGATGGAGAGCTAAATATAGTCTGTGGGGAAATATAGGCGTTCAAATGTATTACCATCTTTGTGCTGCTGTTTGTGTGCGATGTTGTCATTGCTGTATAAATCTCACAGATCGGGCACTTTTAGCTAAACAGAGAGCACTAATATTATACACTGGTGCCTTTTTTGGTGGAGTTTCTAACAGCTTAGTCACACAAATGCATGCACAAACTGTGGCTCAGTGACTGCTTTTTATGCTAAGCCTGGAAGCAGGGTGGTGACCCGACCCCCTCAACCCAGCGGTTTATATGGAGACTGGTTCAGCGGTACCTAAATCCCCACTGCCACACCCCCACTGTTCACTCCCTTAATGCACATTAAGAGTGACTAAATAAAGTGCTCTGTCGGAGGTGTGTGTGGCGTGCCAGTGGTTGGCTTAGCAGCTAATGTCAGGGGCTCCACACGCCATTTACACAGTACCCCCGCTAAGGCCGAGCATAAAGAGGCGGATCAACTGAGTTATATATTGCGTGTGCAGGAAAAAGAATCACAAAGCGGAGCTGCGTACAGTCGAAATGGTATCTGAGCGTCTCGTCATTGTGTCCACAGCTCATCCCTCAGGTCTTGGCTGACCCACATGGCCTGTGACGGGGATAACCAGCGAGCTGTTGGCACACAAGCATAAGCGATGATTCAGTAACCCCTAACAGAACGTCCCTGTATCTCTGTCACCGCTTAAATAATCGGCCCGTCATTCACAAAGTGTGACCCTAATTGCTTTTGTCAAAGACTATAAGCTGGCTGCACTTCATGTTGAACCTCATTGTAGAATTACTCATTCGGTGAGAAATCCCGTGAGTGAGGACGTAGACCAGGCAGTGGGAATATATCGAGCTTAAAGGGAGGTTTGCTGTGAAACAAAGTCAGCATTTTCTGTTTCTGCTCTGTCCAGGCTTTCTGTGTTTTATATTATTGTGAACTGAGTGGCCTGTTGGTAAAAAACTGCATATACAGGAGGTCCTCAACTTACGTCGGAGTTCCGTTCCTGTGGTGTGACGCAAGTCAATTTTCACCATACGTCGGAACTCCAGTGAAAATGTAAACAAAGTCATTAAGTGCATCATGATATCAATCAGTTTACATATTTGTACAACAACAGTAATGAAAACAGTCATTATCTCACACTGAAGCACAACTCGGTAGAAAAATACGGGCAAAAATGTAAACTGTAAGCCACAGTGAAGTTAGTGAATCGCGAACCCATCTATCCATCCATCCGTCTCTACTGTATTCATCTGCTCCGCTCGTTCCACTAAACCACTTCCCACGAAACGCCGTACGTTAAACCGAGGACCGGCCCGTAATCACTTCTGACATAACGGCGAAAACAACGTAAACCGAGGACTTCGTAAACCGAGGACTTCGTAAACCGAGGACTTTCTAACCCGAGGACTTTCTAACCCGAGGACTTTCTAACCCGAGGACTTCCTGTATGGCTGCATCCCATAACTTGATATAAACATCAGAATTACTCGTCAGCTCCACGTAAACAGTCAGTTAGAAAATCCTAACTTGCTTTGAGCAGTAAAAAGAAAACGGCTTTCTTGTTCAAGGATCAACTGATACATATTTTCATACAAGTTAGATAAATGTGCAACATTTTGCCCCAAGGCAGCATAGATACTAGTAGAAACATGTTAGCTCTAGATTCTATGGATGTTTTAGTACTTACATTTTTAATCTGCTTCCATTGTTGTCTAACAATCTGCTCTGTGTAAACACATCCTGCAGTTCAACCCAGTTCAGACGTCTCGTTATTGGCGGTCAGTACGTCACTAATGGCTTCTCTGTTGTGCAAAAGGGTGCAAAGGTTTTAGTTTTTATAGAATCTGTTTATTACAAATGGTTTGTCTTTGGTGACACATTTGGAATAAAGTGATTTGGATGAAATGATGCCTTTTAAGCTTTTTTTGGGGTTAATTTTCCCGACGGATTGACGCGTCATTAACGATTAGCTCAGTGATTATCACACAGCTTAAAATCCGACTGTTGCTTCCGTTTTTGCAATTTCTGGCTCTGATAAATGGTGTAATTTTAGTGATTATTATTGCTGGTTTTTAAAAAAAAAAAGATGGCATGCATGTCAAACCTGCTTGTGGGTTTGGAGCTCAGAGGGCTAAAAATGGTTTATTTTGTGGATATTTATTTGTTACTTACGTGAGAGTCAAAGAATATACACGTGTATTTGAGATGTTCATCAATCAGAACATGTTTCTTTTAACCATAAGAAATCTGAAATTAGTTCTTGTACATGTGCAGATTTAGATTTTCTCTGTTACATAGAAAAACAAGTTGTATTGCTTAAATCGAGTTACCACAAAATCTGGCTTGTTGTTTTCTAGCAAAGCAAAATGTGAAGCTCACCGTTTTCCCTTGTTGATGACATAACTGTTTGTGTAGCTAAGTGGAAAGATGTCAGCAGTCATGTTTGGGGCGTGATTCCACCCAAACTGAAAATTCAGACACTAAAAACCTCTTGTCTGCTCTGACAGCGATTCTCATGGGAACACAGGCAGAGTTTTGTTTTTATCTTCTCCTTTCTGCCTCTTCACTGACGCTCAGTAAATTGATTTTAACGTGACCATAAAACCTCGGCGTGTTTAACCCCCCTGCGATCGACTCAGCTGAAACTAAAAGGCTCTGGAGCTTTTATACTCTCAACCTATTGGCGGTAATGTGCGTAAATATGTTTGCATATTTGTAATAATTCACCCCAGACTCCCTCTTCTTGTAAGCGATGCACAGCTGCTCGCACAGGGCTAAAAATATCTCATTAGACCTACGCGAGGGAGCATGAAAAACAGAAATCAGGCTGCCATGTAATAGAGCAACTGTCAGCGGGAGTGGAGGACTCCCCAGTCCGTGGCAAAAGGTATTTTCATCTCTGCCTGCCTGATTTCCCCATCAATCAAACGGCAAAGACTCATCCTTCCAACCTTTCTGTGTTTCTTTTTTTTTCCCAAAGAGTAATTAATGTTAATTCCGCTTCAGCTCCGGAGATGAATAAGTCAAAGAATGACGGGAGGGAAGTGAAGGAACAGAGGACAAGAAGTCAGGGAAGATCAACAACATGAAATATGGATAAGATAAGCAGAAGAATGGCATCTATCAGAGGCCAAGCTGCATAAAAAACAAGCAAAGTTATCTTCAACTATGTAGCAATACCACACGTCAGTTTGCCGTATGTTTCTCGTTATAGTTTTGAAAATGCAGCAGGATATAATTCCTGTGACGACGTTTTACTGCTCATTCGTCCAGCAGCAGATGGATGGTCTCGTCTGTCTGGTTAAAGCTGGTTTATCTGCTATCAGCCACTCAATCAAAGCCCACAGGAGGCACCTCATCAGTACTGATAAGCCGCGTTGTCTCGTCTGTTGTGGAATAACAACACCGGATGGATTTCCGTGGATCAGTCTCTCTGAAGTCAATCCTGGGGAAGAAAAAAAAAAGGGCGTTTCTTGTTTTCTTTCTGCTCAAATCGGCTTTAGGCCAAGCAGGTGATAGCTAATATTTCAGAATTTAAAAAAGATAAACATGCATTAAATTTACTGTTACGTTAAAAAATACATTGCTGAACTGAGGGGTCGATTAACAGCTATGATAGGTTGGTTTGTTGCTATTTGTCACGAAAAAAAATGCCAAAAAACTGGCTGCAGCTTCTCAAATCTACAACTAAGCTGCTTTTCTCTGCATTCTATCATTGCGGTTGATTATATTTAGTTTTTTAAGGTAGAAACCAAAACTTTATAAGAAGCTTTTTGAGACAGAGTGAGGAATGAAAGGACAATAGGACTAAATTGTACTTTTTTTGCTTTGTTCTTCGAAGCCATACTGCTTGATTGTTGGGTCGTGTTCGCCTTTTACAACTCTGTCATCTTACATACTTGACCTCCCTGATGCATCGCAAAATAGAGAAAGACTTTTAGAGTGAGCGTTGTTTTATGTTGTACCTTCCTTAATCTGGTGGGGAGTTTGGTAAATACTGAAAGTTACTGTTGACTTTGCGCTGACTGTTTTTGAGAGTCGACCTCTTGGCGTTACCTCTCAAAGCACTCATTATATTGTGTCCGCCCATCCGTTTTCTGCTGCTCATTGGAAATCTGATTGCGGCGGCAGCAAGCCAAGCTAGTAGCCCAGGTAACCCTTACCTGAGCCAAGTCCTCCAGATTGTCTTCGGGAATCCCAAGGATTTCCCCACACCAGATGGATTATGCAATCCCTTTAGTGTGTTTTGAGACAGCGCATAACTGATCTCAGTTGGACTTTCTGGAATATCTTCAGAGGAAGAGATTCACAAGGCAGGAGGCCTGAACCACCTGAGCTCGATCCTTTTGATGTGAGAGACTGATGGCTTTAATTAGAGTTAAACCCTGTTGCTAAGGGTGACATCACCTACCCTATGAAGGAGACTAGATTCATATCCTTAACCATAGATTTAATTTTATCGTAGATCATTGGTGCATCAGATGTGATTTTACTTTCTCATACAGTTTTCTATGTGTCTCTGCAACAGTCTTGCACAGTACAGGGGGTCATCGACTTAAGTCAGCATTTCATTTCTATGGATCGATGTGTGATTTTCACCATGAGTTGGAACTCCAGCGAATATGTAAACAAAGTCGTTCCGTGCATCACGATATCAATCATTTCTTTGGAAGAGTCATGAATACTAACAACTTTCATACATGTATGAATCATTTTACTAGAAGATGACAGAATATTCTAACGGACTGATATTGTTGCTGATTTTGAAGTTTCAATGTTAATTGTTCAATTCCAGATTTACCAGATGTCAGTGAATGTGCCATGTTTAGTCAGCTCACCTCTGATTGGCTGACAGTCAGCAGTAGAGCTGGGAACAGCGGCTAATTCTGGAGCTAAGTTATGAGGTTTTTCTAGTTATTCTGGCGTTGGCTACGGCCCACAGCAGTCTGTGTGAAGGTTCAATAAACCACCAGAGAACCAGATAAAGTCTCACTCATTCATCACAGAGGGTCGCTACAACATGTTGACCTGCTTTTACAACTTAACCGATGTCTGTCAGAGTTTCACCCTGTTCTCAACGTTTTGTTATATATAATTTCACTTCCATGGAGACGGCTTTTCTTTTCTTGGAAGCATCAGTAGAGTCTGACTTACGCTTGGGAGTCATAATGAAGGACAAAAAGTTAGTGAATGTAGCACAATCCAAGGTGGCGTACAACTGGAGAATGGAAACAAAGCTGTCTGATAGCACCATGTGATGACATATTCATCCGACGTAATGACGAAACGCTGTAGGTCGATGACCTCGTAAACCAAGGACCCCCTATATCTGTATTTTTAGGTTTGTTTTCTCCTCTTCACTTATTCTGAAGGTGCAGCAGAGATGTGGAAAGCCTCTTTGTTTTGTGGCCTCAGGAGCAGATTTGTGCTTGTTACAGATGATGTTGTTTCTGCTGGCGTCATTAGAGCATGACCTGCAGCGAGCACTGAGGCATTTTACAACCGAAGAGGCGAATCAACACTTCCTTGTTTGCAGTCATAGTGGAAAACAGCGAATTGGTCTTTTTTGGTTTAGAAAACTAAATCCGGCGAGTGATGCTTCCTCTTTGTTTTGCCTTTTGTATCACTTGTGATGGCCGCTGTAGTGAAGCGTGAGGACCCCTGTCATCCTCTCAGGTGCTGTCTCTCCCTATCTCTTTGAAACACAGGGATAAACTGGAGTATTCCCTTTGGGTTTTAGTCTAAATCCTCATTTAGCCAAGTAGGCCAGCCACTTGAGGGACGGGCTGCCTGCTTTAATTAGGGCTTCTTTGTCTGTCAGACGGAGACGAGGTACTCCAATCTAGAGACGGCGTCTTCCAGCGGTGCTCTCCTCAGCCTTAATAAACCACTCTGTTGGTCTGTGAGAGGACAAGGTCGGCCCGCTCTGTCCGTCTGAAGCTCCGTTGCTCTTGGAAATGCAATCCTTTTCCTCATTCCCTGCCATTCTCTTATCTCCCCTCGCTCCACTTCCTGTGAATGAGACGAAGGCTGGTCATTATTCCTAACTGCATCGATACCTGAACTTTGGATCCTTAATTTATTTGTTTTCTGTGGAGGTGGACCTACGGGAGATGTAGTCCCAGAATACTCCACAACCTTTCTGTCTGCTTTGTATAATGTATTCATGCATTCTTGGCTCTTCAGTGTGCTGTGTAGACGGTAGGAGTTTCCTTCTGCTGCAGGATTTGCCCTTGAAATCCAAAATAAGTTGTTTTTTTTCTTGTTGTCAGTCCTGATCAGTTTAGCGGGCATGAAAGAAACGAACACGGAGGGGAAAACATCCGTGCTTCCAATACAAAATTTGAACTGTAGTTGTGGAAAGTCCCCAAAAACATCAAAAACACCGCCTCAACTTAAAACACCTTTGTAGATTTACCTCAACCAAGCTTCTAACATGTAGAAGAATCCCAGATTGGATATTTTCCTACTTAAAGTAGTTATTTTGGTGCCAGAAAGTGAATGAAACCAAAAGCAAACGACACAAAATGAAACGTAGTCCTGAAACTGATGATCCGTTGTCCATTAAGGGAAGTGAATCCTGGTGTTCTGGGTGAAACTCCGGTCTCTGGTTTACACTACAATGGCTTTTGTGGGTTTTTCAAACTGGCCACCTTTCCCACACTTTCCAAAGTTATTTTTTATTTATGCTTGTCTTAAAACAGAACTGAGAATAGTTGTAGAGGAACACAATCTTGTGCAGACAGAGTTGAGGAAGTGGTTGCCTCATGATCTCTGAGACAGAATAAATAGATCTTTACCATGATTAGTTAAGTGTAATATGCAAAGGTAAGGTTATTATTAGGATTTTATTCATGCAGGTGTCTTAGTAGGTGCTGCTTATGAGTACTGACACCTGAAACTCCTTTTAAATTTAACTACAAAGAGGATTTATAGCTCGTTTTTCCAAAAACACATCAGATTTAGATTGTTTGCAGTGATGTCAGCAATGTGGCCCACTTGAGGAACATAACCATGCAGTTGTTTTGTATATTTATGTTTTTTTTTAAGCTTTTTGATTTGATTGTGATGTTGTACTGTAGCTGCTCAATGATTCTTTGTAAGGAAGTTGACAGTAAGGCCGAGTCATGATTGTGACATCCATGTGGGTCTGCGTCATGAAACTTTCGTCATTATTCCACGTCCATGAAGGCCAACGTGGACATTTGCCCACATTTTTAAACCGTGTGGACAGCAAACGTGAAGCAGGACTTCTTTTCTGTGCTGTGTTTTTCTTGACGTTCGTGCTGCACTAACATCCTTGACTCTGTTCTTGTTGAGCGGTTTGCCCACACAGACTTCTCTTTTTCATATTGTTCAGCCAAACACAATATTGAAAAGCTGTCAAGAGGTCATTGTCGTCTTTTTTGAGCGTTTGTGGAATGTGTGCAAGTCAGCACAGCCTGAGTTGTAATATTTACAGATGAGTGGAAAACCTCCCCTCTGTAGTTTTTAGCCAACACCAAAACAAAAAGTGATGGAAATAGTGCATTTAGCAGACTATTTTCGGGTATGCATTTGGTGTAAAAGTGAGTATTTGTACAGTGTTCATTGTAATGAAGGAGCATTTCAACTGTTTTACCAATGACGTTTAAGAAAATTGACATTGTTCAAGTTTTTTTCAACATCTACACTATTGTTCAAAAGTTTGGAGTCACTTAGAAATGTCCTTATTTTTGAAAGAAACACTTTTTTTTCAATGAATATAACATTCAATGAATGATAAATCCAGTCTAGACGTTGTTAATGTGGTAAATGACTATTCTAGCTGGACATTTTTAATGGAATATCTCCATAGGGGTACAGAGGAACATTTCCAGCAACCATCACTCCTGTGTTCTAATGCTACATTGTGTTAGCTAATGGTGCTGAAAGGCTCATTGATGATTGGAAAACCCTTGTGCAGTTACGTTAGCACATGGATGAAAGTTTGAAAGTATTACAAAAGCAACAGAAAGAAGAAAGCACTTCAACAAGCTGCTCCCTCCAACCGACAGCTGTAAATTCTCTACAGAAACAGCATGGTTCACCACTTACTTTATAAAGAGTCCTCAGACTTCCTCATATTGTCTTCATTTGTTTGTTTTAGAAGCTATTCTTTCCAATGGAAGGTTTCACTTCATTTCTTCAATCTGTTGTGTAATAGTTGGTCTGTTAGCCTTTTTCCAACACCGAGTTATCACCTTTTTGTCTTTTAGAAAGCTGAGATTCATCAATATTTGGTCATTTTTATGATAGTTATGTTCTTTTTGATGCAAGTAGAAGCAATTTAGGGTCCAATTAAATTTTCAAAATCTTTTTGCACTTCCAGAAATGGTATTCCTTTAACCTCTGTGCCTTTAGCATGTAGATCTATTTATTGAACTGATTTAGTTTTGCAGGAGTTACGTATGTTTGCATGAGCCAGTCATGATGAGCTCGTCTGAGCTACTGTTTGAGTTGTAAATTTCCACTCAACCAATGAATTTTTTAGCATCTTTCTGACAACACTGTGTCCGCCAGTCCTTTAGCTTTATACCTTTTTTTCTGAACTGTTGTCAGAATAACAAAATCGTAGGTCACAAAGGAGAAAAAAGACAGAAATTAACCCTTTAAAGAAAACTGAGAATAAAAAAGTATACTTGCTGGTGTATGTATATGTCTAATAAAAACGAATAATTAAAAAAATTAAAATATTACATGTATGTATATATAATCTGCAAAACCGAAATATAGAAAAAATTGCAAAAATAATATATTTTTATTTAAATATAATAAATAAAATATATGTATTATAAAAATTATGAAAAAAAATTTGTGTATATGTGTGTGTGTGTGTATGTGTGTGTGTGTGTGTGTGTGTGTGTGTAAAACTGGAATATAGAAAGAAGTGAGCAAAATAATAATAATTATATATATAATTTAAATAAATTGAAATATAAACCTGATGTATTTTTTCAACCCGATCATATTAACATCATAGTATAGTATAAATATAAGAGCCTCTTAAATGGGTTTCAACAACAAAGCGACTCACTTAGACCAAGTCTTTGTGAACAATGTGAAGCGTCTTGAGACAGCAGTCGGTTAATGATGTCCACAGAGCTTTATTCCCCTCATGACGACCCTCTTCTGTTAAAATACCATCCTGGGGTTTCTCTTTGGTAATTATTGGTTACTGCTCCACTAATGGAGTTGGTTGAAGTTGCCTCACGTCTCAGAGGGACTAGGCTGGACCGTGTCAGAAGTGATGTCTTCCCTAAAGCTCGGACAACCCTCACATATTGTCCACCATCAGCAGAGGTGAAAAGCTGCCAGGACCATGTGAAAGGCGTTGATCCCTCCAGGGAAACTCTTGGCGAAAGCCTTGTTTTGTCTCTCCGTTTCCACGCCTTCCTTCCCTCCCTCCAATATGTTTTCTTTCTCTCTCTCGTGCTCGGTGGATGAAATCAGGGCTTGCATCACTCAGCGGAGCAGATCTGAGTCATGTTTTTAAGGCTAGCCACAGCTCTCTGGCTCATTAGGAGGCTTTAAGGAGACAGATTGGATTCGTCATCCCAGAAAACACCAAACCCTCATCCACACACTGTCACCATGCAGGCCTTCATCGGCTGCTTATTTCTAATTGTACTCATGTCAGCATGGAGGAGGAGAAGTTTGGTTGCATTTATCTCTTAATTTTTCATCATCACGGATGTTTTGATGTGTCTTGGAGCGTTTTCAGCGACTGAATGAAAAGCTTCTTTAAACGCAACCGTAAATTATGCATCAGGCCAAAAATATATTTGATAAATAGTTAATTAAAATCTTTTTTTAGGAGATAAAGCAACAGAATCAAATCACTTTCCTTATTTTTTTTGTTGTTATATATTGAATGGAACAAGCTAGTTGCATTTAAAGCTGAACCAAATGATTCTTTTCACTAGCATGTTGTGAACTCCAGGCCTAGACTGAGATGACAATGAAGATGAATGTGAGAGGGCTGACTAGAAATTTGACAGGATTTCTTTGCGTTGGCTGTCAACTATCTTGGTTAAACCGGCTTTTTGACACAAAACAGACCAATCATACACCACCTACTGTAGAAATGTATTAAGGAAAAAAACACCCTCTGCAACTGTTAGAATAGAATTGTTGTACGGTAAATCAGATTAATTCGTGTTGCTTATTTCTAACATGCCACGCAACGGCTTTGTTTTACATTTTTGCCAAAGTTCTGACTTGCTGTGAAAATTGACCCCCTGAACTTTGAAGTACAAAATAGCACCAGAGCTCAAATGTAATCTTTACAGAAGCTGCTTCCATTTCCCACATTTTTTTATTCTTTTCATGGCATCCACCATTTTAAGGTCAGGTTGAAAGTTTCTCAAATTCATTCAGTCAGCGGTTGTTTTCTTTTGCACTGTATATAGTTAAAGGAAGATGAAAACGAAAAGGCTACACTGTTGATAGGTTTGTTAGACTAACGTAAGCAGGAAATGGAACTCTTAGGGTAGAAAACTAGACCCATGTGGGTGGTATTTGCTCTGTGAAGTCCAACAATCGAGAGGTCAGAATCTGTCTGCTTTATTTTCTGTGAAACGAAGATGTCCTTCATACTCGGATGTCACGCTTCAGTCTAAACAAATCGAATTTAAAGGAAAGATGGAATCGGCGAGGATGAAAAAGATGGGCAGAGGTTAATGTCGTCTTTGTGTATGCAAGGTTTTCTCTAGAGAAGCGTATCGACAGGGTGATGGGTTAAAGGGACACAAAGACGGTGAGGAAATGTGCGGTGAGTTAAAGAGGAAGGTGAGAGCGTGAAACTGAAGAGCATTTGGTCTTGTCTACAGAGAAGCAGTGATGTCAGCCGAGGAAAAGGACAAACGTGTGGGCGAGAGTTAATGGAAGTGATGTTGCAGTGATTCTGCTGTACAGGAGGAAATCAGTATGAAGGACTGTCTGGACGAGTGAAAACCCCGACACATGTTGTTGGTGCAGATACCAAAACAGTGCATGTTTTATATAACCTGGTTTTAACCATGTGTATCCAAAGTAGTTTAAATCAATCCACTGGACTTTAAGAAAGTTCCTTGAAGACGTTTCACCTCTCATCCAAGAGGCTTCTTCAGTTCTGGTGGTGGTTGGTGTTGCCTCAGCTTTTAAACCTCTGTGAGGTGTGTCCAGGGCTATTATTCCAACGACCGATACCAAAACTCATCTGACTACTCAACGATGGTCGTTGTGAGTATCGGTGGGGGTCGTTGAAATCCGACCAAACCACCACCAGAACTGAAGAAGCCTCTTGGATGAGAGGTGAAACGTCTTCAAGGAACTTTCTTAAAGTCCAGTGGATTGATTTAAACTACTTTGGATAACCATGACCTGGATGAATGAGAACCTACACAGACATTTTAACCATGTGAGTAGCAGATCTAGCAGACTGGATCTCTTGACAAATGTTGGATGGGTGAGATATTCATTATCCTCTGAGGAAGAATCCTAATGATCTTTGTCTTCATCTTACTTTTCTGCTGAAAAGGCAACATATCTGTCTGGTCTGGACCCCAAAAAGACATCAAAACATTCGCTGTTCTGGATTATTCAAGTTGAAAAGATCATTCAGTTTTTACTATTCAGGAACAATGTGTTATTGGTAGAATGCGTTGGCTCTATAAACTATGAATAATAAAAAGAAAAGGACTGGATAGGGAACAAAGAGTCCAGGAAGTTCAAATGATTTCAGAAAATGTTGAAATGAATTAACATAAACTGAAGTAAAAACACTGTCTGCTGTCTGAATCGTGCAACATCAGTAATACTTGGAGGACTACTGTGTGTAATATTCTAATTAAAAACTGGAAATGTAGTGTTTTTGCCCCCGAAACAATTTGCGCTATTAATATTTAGTTTCTACCTTTACTGAGTCCAATTTGGATGTCGTTTTTGTAGAGGACACACACTTCAGTTTGAGGTTTAAAGCCATCAAATCATGTCATGCTTACTTTTAGCATTGGGGCTCATGTTCATCTGAGACGTTTCTACCACAAATAAATGAATGTATGAAGCCTCAGAGAGTCGTTAGCATATAATAACTATAGACTGCATCTTGCATTTCATTGAATATACCAAATTACCCAATGGATTGTTGTTGAGAAAGCAAAACAAAACCAAACACCTCTATAAAATAATGTAAAAATCAAGCCTGAGCAATAAAACAATCACCATTTGTATTGACAATGGTTGTTGCTTGAGGTACGGACCCGTACCCGTAGCCTGTGGACTACGGATACGGCACTTGCCATTTGCCAATCAGATACGCGAGATCTGGTCACGTGACTCCCGGTAGACGCTAGCTGTACGGACCCGTAGCATCGATACGACAGGTATGGACCCTAAACCTGACCCTAACACTAACCCTAACCTTAACCTTTGCTTACTTTTCAACAGTTTGCAGTGGTTAGCAGCTTCTTGGCTCGCGAGACTCGCGTACGGGTCCGTATCTGTCTGGCAAATGGAAAGTGCCGTATCCGTAGACACTACCATTGACAATGGATGTAAAAGAGATTATTCTTGCATTATTTTTAACATCCTCTAACTTCAGTGCACTTTTCAAGGTTGACAGTCCCTTCACGGAAGTAAAAAGTCCATTTCAGCACCTGTCTGATCAAAAAATAACCAAACTATATGTTGGAATCTGACCAGCTTGCGATATTCGACACTTATCATTTGTCAGTTCTGTGGAATATGCATCCAAGCAGTACTTCACCGAGGCATTTACACCGTTGTATGACTTTCAGAGGGAAATAGAAAGTTTATTTTCCAACTGTAAAAAGTCCCCACTCGCTACAGACCCTCTTTGTTTACCACCACATTGTTTTGATTACCGGTTACAAAGAGCTGCCTTTCAAAAATGTTAACATAGAAAGTAAGTGATCTCAGTGTTGGCTCAGAAACCCGCGAATCGTCAGTGTTGTTTTGCAAGTCTTATCTCTAAATGTCATCATAGTTTTCCTTAGAAGTGTCCGAAGAGAAACTGGGCTTCCGTCACGTAGACTTCCACAGAATCAACCACCTATTAAAGGAAGTGTGTGCCGCTGAAAGCATTGGAATGTACCGTGTTGCTGTGGGAACAGGAAAACTCTAAAAGGTCTGTTTAAACATTTATGTTCGACCTAGTGTTCTGCCAGTCTGAGGCAGATAACACCTGAAGTCAACACTTCTTATCGTGGATTTGGCAGTTTTGAGTGTGTTTTTACTGTGTGACCTCATCAAAAGCTCTATAAACATTGAATAATTCAGTCATATATGGTAGCAGTAGAGGTGTCGCCTCTGCAGCTCATTTACAACATCACTCAGATCCGTTAATTAATCTTGGTTGACCGTCATACTGTAAAAAACAGCCTCATCCCACCTTATTTCTTCTTTTCATTTGGCTGCACCGCGACACATTTGGTTCCAGCTTTCAGGGTTTGTCGAGCGTTGGCTCCTGAACCGCTTTCTTTTTTGTTTTAGTCTAATAAATATTGTGGCTGGCCTGTGCCTAGAGACCAGTGGAAATCTCCCCAAACAGATGGTCACTTTGCTCAGTGTGGCTGAACCGGGCAGAGAAGCAGCAGGCTCACACTGTGAGATTCAGGGATTCCACTGGCGTTTCTGCTGCGAAAACACAACCAGAACTGGAAGCCCGAACACGAATTCAAGCCGTCAAACACTAACGTTTATCAGAGGTGGTAGGTCACTCGGATTGTTTCAGTTCAGGGATAATAGCAGCAGTAATATATGATCGAGTAGGTTTAATTTCATTGAATTTTCCTGTTTTTTGTCCGTACAGAATCACTTGGGACATGTTTTTTGCTCCATCTCCGCTTGTTTTTACACATTTAATGTACTCAATGAGGGCTGTTTCTGACCCATTTTTTGAATATAAACTGTAAAATACCTCGGAAGATAACTGAGGTTGTTTCACGCCGCTGTCGAGATTAAACGCCTCCACTTGAGGGTGACTCACCTCTATAAATCGACACTACGCGCCACATGGGAGGAAGAAGCGTACGTGTTCGTCCATGTTGGCTTGTGCCTGTGCAGCTTTAATGGTTGTGCGTGTCAAAGCCGGTGTTGGTGAAATGCAAATCGATGCCAGAGGTGGCACCCTGTTAGACAAATGAGATCAAAGAAGGGTTACTGAAGAGGCAATCATGGGTCAAAGTAAGCTGAAGAAGTCCGTTAAAGCAGATTTGTCATTTTGGTAGCATGGAGCTGGAATGAAACTACTATGTGTGACCAGTTTTCATCATTGTTAGAAATGGTAGTGCCACCTATTTCCTCCCACACAATGCTATCACACTTATCTTCGCTTTCACTTGTTTGTGTGGAGATGAAGGCCTGTTATCATTTCAGCATCCATGGTATTGCTTGAAACACAGAAATGAGCCTTCATTCTGACACCTCGTACTACATTTGTCGATTGAAGACACAAATACGGATTGTTTTTTTCCCCATCCTCATTATTCAGTGTCTCTGCTCCTTAATTTCAGATTATGTTGTGTAATCTGTAGAGAACCCGCCGCGTAATGCATGACAATGACGTGAAATGAGGTTGTGTTGAGCCTGATGTTTCAGGGCAAAGTGACTGAAAGCAGAACCTGGGTCAAATCCAGTGGTGGATTTGTGTTTTTGTGCGCTTGCATGTGTAATCCAGGGTTTATAATCCCGGTCTCGTGCTGCCGTCACTGCAGCATCGCGGCCAGAGACTCGCACACCTCCTCCTCGCTCTCAGCCACTCTGGATTATGTCCTCCTCTAACCCTCGTTTCCTCTCACAGTCTACATCTGTCAAAAAGCCCTCCAGGGCAAGAGTGGTTTTGGACAAATGACAGCTGGGAGTTAGCAGGAGGAAGTGGTAGTCTCTCTGTGAGATCGCATTTTAAACTCTGTAGCAACACTATTATGTTGTAACAGGGAAAAAAAAAAGATGTATGTCGTTTTTAGTGTGGCCGGGTTGTGGTTTTAAATCCCACATGAGAGTTATAATTCGGTTTTGTCGCCATTTCAGTCAGGTTGTAGCAAAAATCACAGGACTGTTACTTAGGGCTGGACCTGAATATCCAAATATTCCTTCGCTATGGCCGGATCCGGATATTATTTTGGTATCCGAATATTCGGAAAGAATGTGTGGCGTCACTGTCTTCCCTCCGCGTTCAGCCCACTTCGCCTCATTCCGTCATGTTCGGCTCATCTCGGCTCCTCCATTCGTGTTTCTTACCACCTGAATGTCCGGGTTGCTGCCGACGCTGACGTCACGCTTCACTTCGTTGCATAAACACAAGACAAGATGCTGAAGACCTCCACTGTTTGGGAATTCTTTAGTTTAACTGAAGACAAACAAAGGCAAAATTTGAACCCAGAAGACCAGACGAACGGATCCAAATATTCGGGCTGTCTCCGCCACAAGCCCCGCCCCCAATTGGACGTTACGGGGCCGAATGAATATTCGGATATTCGTCTTTAACAGGGCCCGAATGTTTGGAGGCCAGAAACCACTATTGTTACTGCTGCCATGACGGTCATGAATGATCTAATCAAACATTTAGGTTTTCTGCATCTGATTCTTGAAATAAATTACAATTAAAATTTCAGCTTCACGCCCTTACACTGAATGAGTTTAAAGTTCTGCTGAAATCATTACATCTCAATGGGACTAACCTGGTTAAATAAATAAAAAGAACTTCAGCTCGGTTTTATGCAATATTTAGTATAAATCTGAAGGTTTTTTTGAGTGTGTCAGACTCAGTGGAAAGAGCTCAGAGTGCTGCCGTTCAGCTAACACGACCTGACTGCATGAGTCTGAGTAATCATTTATTCAAATTAAAGCAAATATTATCAATTTCCAAGAGTTCCCTGACACACGTGTGCGTGACATATTTGTGCCTTCCCCCTCAAACCGTTGGTGTGATCGTTTTCCTCTTTAATCCTGTAGAAAGAATCAGATTACTTTGCTCATCTAGTGGAAGTTTGGCGTCAGACCACGTTTCCTGTCGTGAACACAGAATTTGAATTCGTCTACGTGCCTCTAAATTTTCTTGTTACGTTTATTCTAATCCATTTTTTAAAAAACTTGGTCGAGCGTTTGTTTAAATTCTTCCTCATTTCTTTGCGCTGCACACTCTGCAGATGTCTCTAAATACCAAGTAATGACTTGTGAGCCTCCTACAATTAGGACATGTCAGACAGAGGTTAAACCTAATGGAAATTCGTAACAGAGTTCCCATTCTGTACAGCAGAGAGTGAAAGCCAGCAAGGTGACTCATTAAACAAGCTGTTTTCCTGGCCAACGGTGACTCACGTGTGAGGCACAAACTTGCGGAGCTGACGAGAGAGACGGTGGAAAATTGTGGCAAGTCATACCGAGTTGAGGACATTTATTTTGGGAAATACAATCAGACTCTCTGAACTTGCTGCCTTTAGGCCCAATTTATTCAAGTTTGCACAGAAAAAAGTTAAAGATAGTTATTTATACACAGGCTCAATTGTATAAAGAAACACAATCTGCTGCAAAACTGAGCAAATAAAAGAGGAGATAAGCTTCATGAGACTGAGCCAAACCAGCCTGTTTGACTTGGCAGGGAGGCAAGAGGGGGATAAAAAGATAAAGCAAGCAGCAGGTGATAAATCTTTGGGCTGAGATGAAGGAATAAATGTTTAACCCGAGGAAAAAGAATGCTCACAAAAGGAAAAATCGGCACCACACAAGGAGCACTCCAGTGTCAGCCAGACATGACGAAATCGCTGCAATTAGCAGTGAAACATCTGTAGAAGGCATCATGATGGTGACTAAGAGGCATCAGTCACAGAAGAAGCAGGGAGCAATTTGCTTTCCATCGCCGCGTTGTTTTATTGCAACAATCGCAGCGCTGGAAATCTTTCTTTTTAATTAGCAATCATGGTGTCGTAAAACGGAACAGTTCATCATTAGCGCCGAGCGACTCTAAACGAATGTTAAACGGTGTCGGACGCTGTGAAGCTGCAGGTTTTCAGCAATCAGGGGAAGGTGATTAAATGGAAGCTGAGGGAGTTCAGTGCCAATGCTGAAGAGTTGAAGTCACTTTTTAAAATTGTGCTGATCCATTTTTTTTAATGACAATATGTAATATTACACAACTGCAGTTCCAATCAGATAAATACAGGGGGTCCTCGGTTTACGACGTCCTGATATAGACGTTTCTTGGAATGTTTTTATTTTTACAGAAGTTAAAAGTCTTATGTCCTCCAAGAAAACTCTAGAGCTGAAATTTTGAATTGCCACTGACTCCGTACGTTTAAAATTATTGTTATAATTGTCTGGCATTTGCCTGGGCCCTTGCTGATTGACGTGTAGCGAAGACAAAAAAAATGCACCGGCGGCTCAACCTCTTCCAGCCCCTGCTAAAGCAACCAGGGAAGCGCACCCAGAGGGATAAGGTCCTCTTCACACCACGGAGGAAGGGCAACAACTCGGGCCTCACCCATCGACTGCTCCTGGAACATCGACAGACGACCGTCGGCCTCTAAGCAGTCAAAGGACTCCATTCAGCGTGAAAGAACAGCAAGCACACAAATCCACAGCATTCTGGACAAAATAGAACTTCTTAACATTTTATCCATCGGTAAATCACCAGACTAATCTTAACCTTGTATGGATTTTTCCTTTGCATGAATAATGACTTCCCTATAAAATGATCTGAACTGTACTGCTGACGTCTGCTGTATCTATGAACCTAAATGTCAAGTGCTGGAGGTTTAGTTGACTGGGTAGGACACAAAGTTTGAAATATGAATTGGCATCCTCTTTAAAAATTTAAATAGAAAGCTTCTCATGACCATTATGGGGTAGTTTCCCCCTAAAAATGTAGAATGAAGGTATAGCTCACTTGGTAAGACACAGGTCTTGAACCCCTAGAGGCCCTGGTTTGATACCAGCTTAGCCAACTATTTCAGAGAGCTGATGTACATGGCATGATTGATTTGGACTGTTCCATCCTAGAGCTATTGAGCAGAGCTGTAGCTCACCTGGTAAGACACAAGATCCAAAACCCTGAATCCATTGTGACCCGCCTCCATATGACATCCTGTTACTGCTCTGGATGTTGAACATACCTCTGTGTGCAGGATCTCATTATCTTTGTTTTCTTGGTTTTTCTTTTCTTTTTTGTTCATGATCTCTTTTCTCTCGGCAAGGGCCCAGGCATATCATGACGAAAATCAGCACCAGTTCCTCGTCCTGCTTTTTTAGAAGCATGATGTTGATTTGCCCTTGTCTTTAGGCCAAATTAAATGTCAAACCCCAACCCTGAACCGTAACCCCAACTTACAGTGTGTCCATCCTTCACATCCACTGAGAAGTACCAGTTCAACTCTTTCTTTCTTTCTTTCTTTAACAAAGCCATATCTAATCTGTGGAGGCCAAAAAATTACCATCCAGACTTTAGGGACACCCTGTATGTTCAGTTCCCTTCTCGTTATTCTCCCACACTTGCGTATTCTGACAGCATTTCTAAGTCAGTATGAGAAAGATAAGCATGACGTCCCTCTGCTTCTTTTACATATTCCAAAGTGAATCATTCTTTTTGTCCAGCTCCTGTGTGACTGTATGAGTGGGATCCTGGATAAGATGTGAATATTTTTTCAGCTCATGGTAAACCGTGAAGACACGGTAGCGGCAAAACACTCGATGAAAGACGACAAGGGGGAATTGTCTGTTTGTTTCCGATGCAGGATCCACAAATGTGTGTCTTTTGAAATCCGGCTGAGCAGCATTACAACCCAAAATAAAATCGCCAGCATTCAGCGATGAACAAAGGCTTTGCCGGAGTAGATGTGAAGCCCCTTTGACCTCGGAGTTTCTATCGTTAGCAGGTCAGGAGAGGATGTGATGTGTGGGAGGAATCTAATGAAAGGCCTCTGGGGCCTAATCAGGCATAGCTGGTGTTCAGAGAAGCACCTTTAGAAGTACTGGGTCACGGTCATGCATTTGTAAATTCTGCAGCTGCACAAAGCTAACGTTTGCTGCTGTTGTCACATTTTTACTCACCGGGGACTCATTTTTCACTGAAACATAACATTCTGCACCGCTGTGACTTCTTTCTTTCTTTGGTATTCATGCCTTTTCCAAAGAACTGACTGAAATCGTGATCCACGTTGCGGCTTTTACATTTTCGCAGGAGTTCCGACTTATGGCGAAAATCCGTAGGAACGGAACTCCGACTTAAGTCGATATTAAGTCATTTAAGAAAGTGTAGGTTTGCCTCCTCCTGCTTGCACAGGCTTCATGTCTCCTTCATGTCATAGTCCATTTTTACTGTAAACATTGTCACTTTGCTTATTCCATCCCAAAACACCAAATATTCAGGAAGGTGGTTGCAGCACCATCTTCAATTTTACTGTGGATACCAGTGGTGGAAGATCATGATAAAAAAGCTTTGTGTGCAAAATTACAGTTTTATACTCCCAATAATTTTTGAGTTATGGCATTTTCAAATTTTAATAATTTAGGCCAAAATGGCCTCCCCCCAATCCTCGCCTGGAATTTTTAGGTTTTAAAATACTTATATCTCTGCTTCTGGGTATCACAGAGACTTGATTTTTTTCTCCAAGCTCTCTACATGTTGGTGATGTACTAGAAACAACACACACACTCAGGAGAAGTCTCTACAGAGCAGGGGGGCTTACCCAAAATGTATAAATTATTTGTAAAAACCACTCGCGTCGGGTTAAGGGTGTTAAAAGTACTAGAAATCTTACAGATTAATGTCTTAGCACCATTTAGTATTGCTCTAGACCAGACTGGTTTATAACTTATACAGGGGGAACCCTCTAGGCACATTATTTACAAAGATATGGACTGCTGAACATTGCCCCCCATGAAAAGTGCTTAATTTTTAAGGACCCTGAAGTCAGTGTAGCACAGGTGGTAGAGATCTGCAAATTTGCACAGAAACTCATCTATCCTCTTACTATAGCCATGCAAAGTCCCAACTTCTAGCCATCACTGCATGAAAGACTCTGTCTCTGTGATACCCAGAAGCAGAGATATAAGCATTTTAAAACCTAAAAATTCCAGGCGAGGATTGGGGGGGGGGGCATTTTGGCCAAAATTATTAACATTTAAAAATGCCATAACTCAAAAACTACTGGGAGTAGATGCCTGTAATTTTGCACATACAGTTTTTTTTTAAAATCATGATCTCCCACCACTATCTTCCAAAGCCAAATTGAAAACGGTGCTGCAACCCCCATCTGTGAATTCAGACGGAATTGGTCATTTTGCATCTCAGCAGACGTCGTCCAACTCTGACTTTCATAGGCACAAACGTTCCCATAAAAGGTCGTCCAGTTGTGTTTTTATCTGTACGTATTTTGAGATGCATGTTGTTCAACATTAACTTCGAGATAATACAAATAGGAGAAGAGGAGATAAGACGGAAAAATGCTTCAGATACAAACAGGCACAAACGTTCCCATAAAACCTCTTCCCGTTGTGTGTTTTTATCCCTTATAGATGTTGTTCGACGGTAACTTCAAGATGCTGAAGACGGGGAAAGAGGAGATAAAATGGAAGATGCAAAAAGCTTCAAATAGCCAAATAAACTAAATGTGAAAAGAATAAAAACGGAGCGAAGAGATGAAAGTGTGAGATGTGAGAGTGTGTGGGTGGCGGTAAATAAAGGTCGCCGGCGGGGGATGTTCTTGGAGCCATATGTGCCTGGGGTTTGACAGGCAGATCATGTGCTGCCATGCGTTCTCACTGTGAAACCCCCCGACAGTCAACAACCAAGACTTACTGTATATCTGTGCATGCTTTGGGAGGATTATCCAGAACTCATAGACACCCTACTGTTGAAGAGGCTGCTTTCACTACACATGCAAATGTGAAAATTAGCGGCAAAGGCTTTATTTCTGGAGTTTTGATGGCAGTTCTCTGAACCCTAATTGGCTGATCGCAGTTTCAGCTTTTCACCTGTAACTCTGTATGTTTGTGTACACACATTTCTGTTTTGTTAGAATTCCCTGAAATACACTGGAATGTGCTTTCACGCCCGGTTGTTTGCATTTTTTTAGGGCAGTTAGTGCAACTGCTTATGTAAAAAACAGGTACAGGCTTGCCGAGACTCGAGCAAAATAGAGGAATGTGTCATTCATTGATGGGTTGGCAGACATCCAGTCTAGATTTAAGTGAAGATTGTCGCCATAGCGTTAATCACCTTCTAGTACGTGAACTTCTACAGTCTTATATACACCCCCTGTCAAAAGTTTTAGGACGCTTTCTCATTGAAATGAATGAGAAAGCGTCCTAAAACTTTTGACAGGGGGTGTATGTTCCTGTCGTGGCTCATTGCGTTCCCATGGTGAACAACATTGAGTTTATAATTATCTTAATGGTCTTTATGGTATTACATTCTTCAATATCCTGCTGCTCAATTAATTATGTTTTCTGAAATCGACAGAACTGAGAAAAACAAAAAATACTTGGAACTGATTTGCTTGAACAAGAGAATGTTTGACATTTTGGTAGATGATGGATTTAATTAGGTCATCTTCTAATACTTTCCTGTTATTTTTCTCTCAACTAATGGTTTCACATCCACCAGGTTTCACTAAATGAAGCACCTCACCACTTAGTGTGGCGTTTTCAGGCTCGTGGAGATTATCCGCTGGTGTTTGACTGTGCTCATAGCTAAAGTAGTCCTGCTTTAATGGCGCTTAAGTTGTGTTATTGTGGGCATCTTCTTACAGATACAAGTCATGAACTGAAATAGGACCTGAAACTCCTGCTTAACTGATGCATCAGTGAGATTGGATGACAAGAAATGTCAAAAGACAGGAACATTTTCCTCTACAGTACTCTGTATACTGAAACAAAGATGCCTACTTCAGGCAGGATTAAAGCTATCAATCATACATTTCATTGATTAGTTTTGACTTGCTTGATTAATCAGTTGTGTAGCAAATAACACATACAATGATGGGTAAAAAACGAAAAAAAAGTCAAATTCCTTGAGCAAAAAGTGATGTGTATATGTTTGAAACTCAAAAATGTTTTAGTTTACTGTCAAAGAAATCAAAAAAATTAACCCAAAATTTAAGGAAGTTGAAGCCGAAGGATACTTTAAGTTTTGCTTAAAAATAAAATCCGAAACCCATTCTAAACCAACATCAGTGCTTCTCGAATGTCTGAAAGCAGATTTTTCTCTGCTGCCACTCATTACCTCTGTGTAACCTCAGATCAGCGTTATTAAGATGGTCAGATGCTCTCTTATGATCGCTGATACGAATTTAAGCTGGTGGCGTTAAGAGGATAGGCTGACATCAGATTCTGTATGGTTGGTTTCGTGTTTACACTGTGCGTTTGTATAAGTGGGGCTGTATACAGTAGAGAAGATGAAACTACAAAACCAACAATTTACTAAATTATTAATACAAGTTTAGCTTTTATCTTTGCAAAGAATCTTGAGGGACGAGAGACTGTTGAGTCGCACTCCAATCATTGATTAAAATACCCATAAAACTTACATATTTAGATGATTTTTGAGTGAATACCATTCTTTTATACCATAAAATGGCTGAGGATTAGCTCAACACCCAACATCTTGCTACTTGTTGCAGCTTGAGCACACCAGCTGTCTTACAACTTTGCACACTCAGTGACAAATTGCAGTTTAGTTCCTTGGGTTGGCAATGTATGAAACCCTGGCTATCTTAGTCCAAAGCAGTTTAAAGGCGTTTTTGTTCCTAACACCCCCTAATATAACTAGAAAAGCACTCTGAGAGCACAGTCCTCCTCCAAGGCTGTCCATTCCCCTGTATGGCATTGTCAGTAATGCAGCTGGTTTTTGTTGTTGTTGTTGTTGTTGTTTTTTTAAAAATAATGCATCAACAGAAGCTCCAAAAAGATCCAGACCTTCATCAACACGTGTCTCCGGCAGATCCTCAACGTTAAGTGGTGTCAAACACCGACCTGTGGACTAGGGCCAACCAAGAGCCTATGGCTGTCCAGATCAGGAGGAGAAGGTGGCGATGGGTCGGCCACACGCTGAGGAAGGAACCTGCAAATGTCATCAGGCAGGCACTTGAATGGAACCCTCAAGGCAAGAGGAAGCGGCGTGGGCGCCCAAAGCAGACATGGAGACGATCCGTCATCGATGAGCTGAAGACCATCGGCCTGTCTTGGGAGGAAGCCAAGAGGAAAGCCAGAGACCGGGGGAAGTGGAGAGCTACTGTTGAGGCCCTATGCTCCACTAGGAGTGAAGAGGATTAACGTAACGTTACCATTTAACAAAATGACCTTGGGCTGAGCACAGGCGTGTCTTCTGCATGTGTACGTCATGTACGGATACCGAATCACGTGACCTAAATATGTAGCGGTCGGCAGGAATTGATGGGACTCCGAAACACCCACAATTTAATCAATTGTTCCCTGTATAATTTCCAATGGATAAGTCCCGATGAGTCCACAGTGGTGGATTTGAAGTAGGATTGCACTCCTTGTGTCATTTCTGACCTTCACTGAAAATTTCATCCAAATCCGTTGGTCTGTTTTTGAGTAATGTTGCTGACAGACAAACGGACAAACAAATGTACAGCGATTGTCACATAACTCCACCGAAGCTCCACCTCTTTGGCGGAATAAAAATATATACAAATTTATAGCAGTAGTATTGGGAACACTTTGGGTTTAGTTCAGGGACAATCTGACTAATAAAAAAGATGTTAGCTTTGGTTATCTGACAGTTTTTAATGCATTTCTGCCATTACAAGAAAAAAGTTATTGAGTTGAAACATTAGCCCGATGTCTACATGAATGCAATAATTAGTACAAATTAACACATACTCTTCAAACCTTTCACCAAATCTATTCACAGCTATCCAATCATACTCATTTTATTCATATATGCAGCTATATCACACACATGCCACAAGAAACCCGAAGCACTTCTATGTTCCTGCGAAAATATACTGATTAGCTCTCAGTCACTGGGTACATGTCCTCAAAAGCACAACATTACGAAAGGGATACAACTGCAAGGAGTTGTGTGTCACTTCTGCAAAGGGGTTTAAAGGTTAAATAAGGGTTACTGGGTCCAGACAAAGATGTCGCACAGCTGCTTCTGTAGAGGCCTTTGAGGGAGAAACTGTTCTCTCAAGTACGCCTCAAAGAATGTAAAACTCTAAATATTACAACGTTTCAAATACCACCTCCAGCACCAAATAAACAACTGCTGCACGGAGATGTGTTTGCACTAGAAAGCCAATTGACCGGTCGCCTATCTGCAGTTTGTGCTGTGATGGAGCATTTTTATTTTATTTTTTTTTAAAAAAGGAGGGAACTCGAAAATCCCTCTCTCCTCGCTTTTAGGCTGAGTGCCCACTGAAAGGGTAGACACCAAATCCTCTAACCTGGGACTGGAAAAGAGCTCAAATATGAGACGGGAGGGAAAATCTAAAAAGGTTCCTCTCCTGACACCTAAAGTGCAGCGGGAAGCCCGACTAAAACGAGCAAAGACAACAGGATGGATGCATTTTTAGGAGAGGTTTAACAAAAACAAACTGTGGGGACGGATTTCAGTCGACACCAAATATCGTCCCTAAACAACCAAGAAAAAGACGACGGAAACTGGGTGGTGAAATGACTGCTTTTACTACAATATGGCAGTCATGCTGTCAGTGTTTGTGAGAATATTTTTTCTTCACCCAGGAAAGCGGCAGTTATGTGACGACCGGCGTTGGTTTGTCTGTCTGTCTGTTAGCAATATTACTTAAAAACAGACTAATGGATTTGGATGAAATTTTCAGTGAAGGTCGGAAATAACACAAGGACCAAGTGATTAAGTTTTGGCAGTGATGTGGCTTATAGTCTGGATCCATGGATTTGTTAAAGATTTCTGTGTCATTGTGAGATAGTGGCACAGCGTTCTGTGAAAATTTGAGGTTATTTCAACAAGAATTGCCAAAATTATTGGCCTGGGACACCCTGTATTTCTGTATATTTGGGAGAAGTTCTAAAAAATTAAGTATCGTGTCTTTGTGGAAAAACATGCATTGCCTTTTATTGGTGCATAAAACATGATTTTAAGTCTCAAAGCTGTTGGAAAAAACACATGTTCACATACTTTAACCTAAAAATAGTTGCAGACCTCATGCACCCCTTCATGGCAGCAGGATTGGCGTTTATCTCTTGCAGCCGTATAATGTGCAAAAATATTTGATTCATCACTGACCTTGCAGCTTCTTGGACTTAAAAGATGAATGTTTTAACACCTAATTTCACAAGACGTCTTTAGAGGTGCTGTTTTGGCGACATAACGTCAAGGCTAGTGTTGTGTTTAGCTGCCTTCATTTCAATACTAATTGAGCTGTTCCATGCTAATATCTGCTATTTTATCCATCGGCCACCGAAGTACCTGAAATTACCACTGAAAGCAGATATAAAATGTCACATTGGGACTAAATGTGTAATCATGCTGCCTACTTATCATGTGAAAAATGTGATTTTTCTCCTCAATTGGCTACTTTTATTCCTCAGACAAGAACTGTGTGGCTAAATAGTGCGGTGCAGTTAAGGACTACTTAGCGTGTCACCGCTCCGGCTGTAAGTGACAGGAGAGTGGAAGCACACTAAATGTATTTAATGGTCACTTTGGCTGCCAAATTGATTCTCTTGTTGTGCCTCTTTCCTTTGTGTCTTTCGTTCCTTTTGTTGTTTTAGTGCCTCCAGTTTTTCTGTTGCTATTGCATCCAGTACAGCTCCTGTTTACTCTATAAACTGTGTGATATAAGCGCCTAATAGCTTCACCTGCCCACTAATTCCCACTAGACCCTTTGTGATAATTATGAGCTCTTAACACAAACATGCACTGAGTTAGTTTCATCTGTTTTGTGAGTCTACAGACTGTTTTGCCTTCCACACAATCCTTTCACTTCCCTCTTGTATTTATGACTCTCATTGATGAATACCACATGCTGCTGATGGTTTCTCAACAGGATAGGAGCCAGTATATTTGAATGAGCCTGCCATTATCTAGACTAATTTGCATGAGCAGATGAGGAGGAGGGAGGCGACTAAAAATAGACGTTACTATAACCCAAAGCCCTGTGCTCTCCGACACGCTAGTCGCATGCGTAAAGAAGCACCAAAAGACAAAATCATCACGCCGTTCTGGGTTAGATGTCAAGAACAGAGTGTTTTAAAAAGCTCAATTTTGTCAAAAATCGTTGAAAGGGTGTTTTTGAGCCGTTAATACGCAGTCCATTTCAGTTTGCGTGTCACCGTTTGACGGCAGCACAAAGCAGGAACATCCACGGTTATGCAGATGACATCCCGCTATTAGCGCCTAAAGTTATCTCTTTCTGCAGACAGTGAATTAACTCTTTGAAAGATGTGTGGAAAAGTGGATGGGTTCTAATCACTCCCTGCATTGCCAGTGACTTCAGACATTTGAATAGTTCATTGTTGCCTTGTCTTTGAACTGGAAAACAAAAGGAAACTGTAGCTTTAGATTGTTTCAACATGTTTTTTTGTGCAAACGCACAAACAAAAATACAAGAAAATGGCATATACATATTAATCATACAGCAAAGTAAGGGAAAAATATGTTAGTCGCATTTAAAAAAAGCAATATACACCCCCTGTCAAAGGTTTTAGGACGCTTTCTCATTCATTTGAATGAGAAAGCGTCCTAAAACTTTTGACAGGGGGTGTATATATATATAAAACTGCAACCCCCCTCAAAACAATCACAGTCGTGATAATCTAGTAAACTGCTAAATAATTGTTCTCGGGCTACAGATCTAGTCTCAACTGTGTGTTTAATCTTTTGTAAGGTACTAGAATGAAGAACATCTCTGATCCAAGCCTCGTAGGATGGAAGAGTTTGACATCCAAGGAAACCATAACAACTGTATGTTATTCTAGAGAGTGCTGTTGATGCAGCTGGATCAAAGGGCATCTGAAGCACCCCTTCAAAGATACTGGAACAACGTTATGAAGAGATTGGAGACGCTAAAATATGCGAAACAGTGAGACAGGAGCTTGTCAACACTTTTAAATAGAAAATAATCAGTAGGGAGGCTCGCAGGCTGAGAAGAAATACAGCGACAAGCCTGTAGATATCTGGAAAGAATTTTAAAAAAGACTTTTCAGGATGCTTAATTTAGCTGAAATGTTTGGAAAGACTGCCGGTTTATTTAAGCTTAGCATTTTTAGCTAAGTTCGTAAATGGTCCACACTTGTATAGCACTTTTAATCTCTTTTAATACTCAGTAGCAATGTGATTTTCTGAGGTCTACTGCAGGCTCGGATTCTGGATTCTGGATTGACAGGTGTACAGAGATGGTATTCAGCCGTTCAGAACCACAGATAAACACATCCATTCCGTAGACAGATGTCAAAAAAATAAACCAGATAGGCTCGTAGTGCTTCACCGGCTTGTTCCATCCTTCCATCTCCGCTCCCTTGAGAGCAGAGAGCAAAGAAGTGTAAAGAGGGAACCAAGCCAAGGGTGGAAGTTGTTGAGGAGTAACAACGTGGGAACATTTTCTCTAAATATTTCACATCTCAGAAGGAACGTACTGTGAACAGGTAGAGATGGGGAAAGGGTGTGCTTGGCTTCTCTTCCCTCCACTTGTTTTTGTTCCAGTTTTGAGCGGCAGCATCGAAAAAAACCCTGAAAGGAAACACCAGAAATCAGAAAGGTGCTGACTCCTGACTCCTCGTCTCGCTGCATGGTTATTTCCATATCTACTCATTTATATCCCCTCTGCCCGCCTTCTAATAAGATGCACCAGCTCAATATATCCAGCTGAGATTCTCTGTTGCTGTACCTGCCCTCTTCTTCCCTTCAGCTGACATTCCTTGATTTTTCATTACTTTCAAATCTGTCTGTTTTTCCTGATTCTCATACTGAATAGGTAAATAGATTTTTTTTTTCACCTTCTGCCCTGAAGAGAAACTCTAAGAGCACTAGTTCTCTTCCTGTTTAGTGCAGTAAAACAGCTCAAGAGATCTTCTGCCAAATCAGACTTAACAGCATAAAATGTAAAAAGGTGCACATAAACCAATCAGCAAAAGGCTAGAAGATGTCAACCAGGAAGTGGGGTTGTACGCACACTACCATTCAAAAGTGTAGAGTTACTTAGAAATGTCCTTATTTTTGATAGAAAAGCAGTGTTTTTTCAGTGAAGATAACATTAAATCAATCAGATATCCAGTCTAGACATTTATAATGTGGTAAAGGACTATTCTAGCTGGAAATGGCTGATTTTTAATGGAATACAGGAGGTCCTCGACTTACGACATGACTTGTCGATTTTCGCCGTAAGTCAGAACTCCGATGAAAATGTAAACAAAGCCGTTACCTGCATCATGATATCGATCAGTTCACAGTATTTCTACAACTACAGTTACAACAAACAGGCATTAGCTCACACTGAAACACAACAAAAATGTAAACACAAAGCCCCGACATGTTCAGGTATCCGCTTTTTATTACCACTGATCATCGAGACAGCCATGCGACTTAGTCCAAGCAACCGCCCGATGTTCGCCCTGTTCCGAGCATTTTATTGCATCCACTTTTACATTCATCTTCCATGGATACGGCTCTCCTTTTCTTTGAAGCATCAGAAGAGTTTGACTTATGCTTGGGAGCCATAATTAAGTTAGCGAGCAACGTGGCGGCAAATGTGAACAAAGCCGTCTTATAACGTCGCGTCTTCTGTACATACAGTTTTCATTCACTCCGCTCGCCGACAGACACAACGCTTTTCAGCTTTCAATCACACAAATGCGACATTCTTAAGGATAAAAACCCTATAGTGTACTTTTAAATCTGCAAGCGACTCTTTACATTGCTTTGATTTGTGTTCTTTTTCCCCTTTTTGTCCAACATTCATCAGAATTGTAAGTCTTGCATAGTTGGTTGGTCACAGGCTTTGAAAGGGAGAATGGGCAGACATTTTACAAGGGTGAATCGAAAAGTTGCAGGATTATACCTATGAAAGTCAAAGTGATCAACTAGCATTAAAAATCAGCCGTTTCCAGACAGAATAGTCATTTTCTACAGCGCTCGATTTAAGGCCGAGGTCCGGTCGCCCAAATGACATTTTTTGGGCCACCAACATACGTCGATTTAGACATTTTTATGAGCCAAAATCAACTTTTAGTGACCAAAAAAAATAATCCTACTTTTTTTCACGGCCGTGAAAAGTCACCCACGAATGAGCAGCGCATTGTCCGGAGCTCCTTGCGGGGGACTGGGACGTTGACAGCCGGAACAGGTGCGGTTTGTCCCGGGCAGATGAGCGGTGAGGAGCGGCAGGTGTTAGCCGAGCAGCTAGCGGGGGATAGCTAGCCAGCCGGGGAGTCTAAGCGGTCTGTGACCGGGGAGAGCAGCCGGCGGACCCGCCGAGTTAAAAATGACAGCTCCGGTGGCTTGGTGTTTTCCGTTCGTGCTCAGGCTCAGTTGGTGCTGTCCTCCGGATGCCGCCACCACATTCTGGGCTGGTTCTGGATCCAACGGACTCCCGCGAGATGTTAACGACGTTAACATCAGCGACAATAAAGTGTTCAAATTTTAAATTAAATTGGCGGAAATCCGCGGAAATCCGCGGAAAATTGCCATCCCTGAAACTTGGATTTGGAGGTCAGTAGCCCAAATCAAAATATTTGGACCTCTAACCAGCGTGTTTTTTGTCATTTTTGGTCGCCAAAATCGGTTTTTAGTCGCAAATGGCGACCTGGTGACCGTCTAAATCAAGCGCTGTTTTCTACATTAACAATGTCTAGACTGGATTTATCATTAATTTAATGTTATCTTTACTGAAAAAAATGCTTTTCTTTCAAAAATAAGAACATTTCTAAGTGGCTTCAAACTTTTGAACGGTCGTGTATGCTCGTGTGCACAACTTACCAACTAATCACGTACCTAAATTACCATTTTAGATCTGCCCAAGTCATCAGAAGAAAGAAATGAATGCTAAGTTTTAACCTCAGTCCCTACATTTTATTCCTGTTTTACATTTTTATCATTTTATCTGGAACAAATGCAACGTACACCTCCTGTCAAAAGTTTTAGGTCGCTTTCTCATTCATTTAAATGAGAAAGCGTGACAGGGGGTGTATGTTTGGGGCAGACTGGATAAAAAATGGTCACGATAGTATCAATTTTCTTTTAAATGTCTCGTTTCTAGGCACAATAAATCAAAACACAGCTTGGCTAGAGTTAAAAAAGCAGCCCTGAAGTTTAATCTCCTCATAGTTATCAGAAATTCATTGGAGTGGATTCATCGGTTTGCTTTGGCTCGACACTCATGCAGTCGCTATTTATTTACTTCCCTGAGAATATTGATTAGATGGCACACGGCTCCCTGAGGTGAATAATTTCATAATTCGAGTGTTAAAACACTCACATTCATCAGCATGAATCTGTCCAGAGGATCGATGCGCTCATTAACCTGCTGCAGCCTTGATCTCAGGGGATAAATGTGAAATCAATGCGGTGAGCATCCAGGAAGACGGAGCTGGATGAAAGATGAAGGCATCCTCAGTGGAAGCTCTGCTGCTCTCGTTAGTGACAGACCGAACCTGATGTGACAGAATGCTGCTAAATCCTCAGTGGTGCCAATATTAGCAAACGAGTTAGCATTCCTACTTAGCTGAAGGTCATTTAAATAAGAAGTGCAGTGGTGAATCTTGATATTCTCAGCTTTCACTGCACATCCGTCCTACTTCGCAACTTAAAGCAAAAAAAGTAGCATTTTCCTGCCCTAGTTTTCTGAAGTGAGTGTGTGAAGACCATGCTAGGTTTCTCCTCGTGAGTTTTCAAAAACCTGTTTGACAGACAAAAACTCGAGGGAAAAGCAGAGGCCATTTAGCACCGGAATGGAAATGTATTTTCTCACTTTGCTGAGTGGTGACAGAAAACCAAGGGGGAGCTTTGCAGGATGCTTGTTTTTCTGCAAAAAAAAAAAAAAAAAAGACAGTTTCAGGAAGCAGGTGGTTCTTTAGCTGCAAAATAATCCCAATCATCATCATAATAAAGTACCATTATACAAATAATGGGCATAAAACGAGCAGTAAAATGGAGAACAATGAAGCCAGAACTCGATAAAACCATGCGAATAAATGTTTCCACGTCTTAGCAAACTATTATTACACTTTATTGCCAAAACTGCAAAAGAAAGACTTGAATTTTAAGATGAAGTGCAGTAAAATTTATTGATCCCAGGTGCTAAAGATGATTGATATTAGAGCTTGATCACTAAATCTGCCTGCTGGACGTGTCTGACAGTTTAAGCTTGAATCGTTGCACTTGTCGGCTGAAAACCTGCAAGATATTGCAGATAATAAACGTTAATGTATTTAGTGTAGAAAGAAAAACTGCTCTTTTAGCAAAATCTTATGTTTAACACGTATTTGGTCACAATTTAGCATCAGAATTGTTTTTTTTAAGTTGTGTTAAAAAATACTTTCAGCTGACATCAATTTTCTAATAATTAAAAGAGTTATATCGAGGGTTAGGGTTAGTAGAGTTTAAGTTAGAATGATGTATTTTTTATACATTCTAAGTACAGAAAAATGAACAACTTTACCATATATTTGTCTGATGCTAAAAGTATTATAATTTGTACTATTATTTAAATTAAAAAGCAGCTCAAAAAATGGTGAGATGTACACTTCCTGTCAAAAGTTTCAGGACGCTTTCTCATTCATTTGAATGAGAAAGCGTCCTGAAACTTTTGACAGAAGGTGTAGATTGTGAATAAACTTCATCGCCTGATGATGTTACAATATCATGAAATGCAAAGAGGTCGTGAAGTGAAATCACAAGTATGTTAAAAAAAAAGGAAGGAAACAGGAAACAGAACTAAACGCCCCTCATGAAGCTGTAATGAAGCCGTTTAATTTCTTTTCTAGTGAGCCTTGTATCATGCCCTGACCTGCAGTGCACTGTAGTTCCTCTTTTATTATTATTTATTATTATTCAGCGGTGAGTCGTATTTGAACAACAACACGTCAAGCGACTGAGACGCTCCACAGTAGAGGGTTTGTTTGTTCTATAAAAACCACTGAAGTGTCCACCAGACAGCTGGAGCTAAATGCCGCCGTTCAGCAAACTTATCACTTCTGCTCTAGCAGGAATCGCATATTGTTCAAACCAAACGCTTGCTCTTACTTCACACAGAAAATGAAACCACATCAGAGCCGGGTGTCGTCTGCGTGAAGCTCGAGCGCTCTGCAGAGACGAGGCCGCGAGCCGCCCTGAGGTGAGAGACTGCCGGGGAGCTGTTAAAACAGTTTGACGCCTCATTTCAATCAGCCCGCTCCCGGTTTGAGTCGCTGTCAAAGGCAGGAGACACTCGAGGCTGCAGGACGAGACTTTGTGAGAAAGACGACATAAACTAACGCAGACTCTTAAAGCAGGCAAACACCGATGAGCCGCAGCATTAAAACCACTGACAGGTAAAATTGAATGTCTTTCTTGTCTTTCTTTTTCATCTGGACCACATTGAACCAGGTCCACATCAAAAACCAGTGAGCTTAGGTGGACTAATTCTGTCACAGATTCTCCTACAAAGGCTAAAGACTTGATAAAACATAATTTTTGATTATTGCTTGAGTTGGAATGTAAAAACATCGAGATTTTGTTGGAGATTCATGTTTGGGTTTTTTGCATCGGGACCACTTTAGACCAGAAATGGGCACTTTGTACTCTGGCTGACTCCCATGAGGAAAGGAGTCGGCTGATTCACACTTGTGCTATTAATTCCAGGTTAGAAAATGGTGAATAAAATTCAGAGAGCTGAACATAATTACACAAACTGCAAGAAATATAAATGAAACTTGTCAAAATGTGTTAAAATTGAAAGATTCGTTTTCGAGTCAGCTAATGGTGAAATTCCACAGAAAAATGAAGTATTATTGGAGAATATGCCACCAAATACCCCCACGTAAAGCGAATGAAAGCAGCAGCTCTAACTGAGCACTTCACTGTCAGCAGGGAAGCCCAGCTGGTGCGTCCAGCCTCCCCCTTCTTCTCCTTCTTCGTCTTCTCCTCTAACAGCTGGGCCTGTCCTCTTCCTGTTTACACCACATCAACCTCATCCCATGAGCAGCCGAAGCTGTCAGCACACATGTTGTGAAGGCGATCCGGCTGTTAAAGCTCGCATTCTCAGCACGACTCTAAAGGAATCTGTAAATATCACATTTATATTTTGTCTGCTGAAGGAAATCTCGATAAAAATCCGGGGTGCCTTTTCTTTAGAAGCATCTAGACCGAGTGTCTGACAGGACGCCGGTCTGCCAGATGCGGGGTTATGATGGTGGTTTTGCTGACTGCTCGTGACGGCGTCTGAACGTCTGGTCGGTGGCGATAGCGGCGCTCTGACAGCCGCTGGAGGAGACACCTGCCCGCCCACGACTCCCACCAGAGAGCGAATAACAAAGTGTGCCTGAGGTGGACAGAAAGCACGGAGCTCAGAATGCTGTAGTCCAACACAACGACGGGGTTTTTGTGTCCCCTGATGAAGCCTTTCTCTGCTTGGCGTAATTGAAATCTGTGGATTGTTGTTCTGTCAGTATTAATGGAGTCACCGCCTCTGGGCTGCTTAATTTGCAGACTTTGAGTTTTTAGTTTCCAATCAACCTCTGGGTCAATATGTACACCCACTGTCAAAAGTTTTAGGACGTTTTCTCATTCAAATGAATGAGAAAGCGTCCTAAAACTTTTGACAGGAGGTGTAATTGCGGAACCTTTTGTTGACAGCTGTTAGTCCGGCTGTAGAATCTAATAACATATTTTTAATCAGCTTTTTATTAGCAGTAGCCATTCAAAGTATTTGTCTCGTATTTTAGTACATTTCCTAAATGGGAACAGTCTGCTGGTTGTTTTATATTGTGTATCCATAAACGCATTGTTTCACTGACGGAAACATTTTACCCTGAACCTGTGAAATATCAAAGTAGATGATTATCAAAGCAGCCAATGGTCTGCTTCCAAATGGAGTGTTCCACTGTGTCAAAGGCCTTGGAAAGCTCAACAAAGAGGGCCGTACAGATTTTTTGTGATCCAGCGAGTCTGTTATATCACTGGGGAATTTGAGGGAGGCTGTGATTGTGCTTTTAAATGCTTTTACTCTGCCAAATCCTCACACAAACCATTATTATTTTTTGATAATCTGTTCAGCCCTTCACTTCTGTCCCTCTGCTTTTTGATTCTTGTCACCTTTTTCCATTTGCCTCTTGACTTCCTGCTCAGTCCAGCACACTCTCCAGATGTTAGTCACACCTGCTCTTTGCTTTGCCCTCGGCGGCATCGATCCATCTCTCCATGTGTGTGCTGTGAGTTATATTCATGCTCCTACACATCACATCTGTATTATTTAGTTTCTTTTTGCCCGCACTGATGTCTACACACAATGCTCTAACATTTCTCGGTTGCTCTCCCTGACAATCTAGTCCTAAAAGGAACCAGAAAGTTGACATTTAGAGTGTGGTTGTTTGGTGTTGAGTCACAGCTTTTCCAGCACTTTACAGCTTTTATTGCGTTACTTTTCCTGCCGCAGCAACCACTTGTTACCATGGTGGTGACGTCAGCTGCCCGGTGGCTGTCGTCTGTCCTCTTTGCTGTGTGGGCTGGACTTCTCTGTGCGGTTTCTAAGTCCAAGCTCTGGCTGGAATATCCTCTGTGGCTGAAAGTGAGCCAGAGAGATTTTGGGCTACAACTGAGCTGCCGCATGTGTGCGACTGCGTGTTGCTGTAAAGCAGGATTTGGCCTGGGGAAGCCCAGACCGAGGTGGTGGAGCAGAATGTCATCTGAATGCTAAGCAGCAGACAGACACACTGGGGACAGGCAGAAGGTCTGGGTGGATGAAGACCTACACGGTAATTGTATGGGCAGACAGGTGACTACAGGCCATCTTTCATTATATATTCCATGATTACCCTCGGGTTTGGTGCACAATTAAGAGGTGGATGAGTAAAGGTGACATGACAAATGGACGGGCGCCGATCATCACGCGTTCTTTGGTGAAGGATGCTGTTTTTATTTTAGTCCAGTTTTAGGGTAAAAGTTCAGTTTTTCTCAAAAAAGCAGAAGTCCAACTGGCTAAATCATCACTTTCACTTTAATTTTAGTAGTAAAGTTGCATTTGAGAGCTGTTCAAAACAACATTACCATTTCTGTATAGTTCTGTTTGAAAATTATCATCGCTTCCTGGCAGATTTCCAGTCTGTAAATACACAGTAAAAAGCATCCGGGGTTCTGACTCAGATATACAGTGGGTCCTCGACGACCTGAAACATCAGTGTTGGTTCGAGCTTCTTTCTTACCAGGAGTCAGACACTGAAAAGCATTAAAGAAAATCTTGCAGGCTCAAATTTGTTCGCTGATTTTCAGTCTGGCAGAACGACCAGAGTGTTTCCAGCTAATTGCAGGACACACAGTCCTATGTCACTCAGACATGTTGCGATCATGCAGCTGAGGCGTCTGCTACGAGGCGCTCTCTTTCCTTCTGACCTCGGCTTGACTCCGTCTCTCCCACTCCATCAGACCGCACGCACATGAAGGCACAGGAGCGCACAGAGAATCCCAGATCGCTAAAGCTAATTGCATTTTGACAGGGCCCTCTTATTACAGTGCGTCCAATTACACCTACACCCGAGAGTCTCCGGTGCATCAGCAGCTCCGTTAGTGAATACTGCCGTGATTATCATGACTGCTAAGCATCAGAATAGAACTGAGAGATGGACCCGCTGCTCCTCTGTGGGCTAATGAAGACTGGCACAGTCAGTGAAAAGCTTGTTTGCATCGGCCGTTATTATCTTATTCATGAGTCTGTGAGCTCAGGTTTGTCTAAGAATGTGTTTGTGACTGTTTGTCGATCATAGAGGAAAGTTGATATGAAGCTCAATTTTAAAAGGCTCTGTGAAGAATGGCCTGTATGAATTCTCCACCCTGAAGATTATCTTTCTGAGTCTTTTATTTTCCGAGAAGAAAGTGACTTCGATTGTTCTCTGCACATTTCTCGAGGCTGGAAATGTTCCTGTTGTCTCAGTGTACAGGAGATATGTCTGTTAATCCTTTTATACGTGAACAAATCTAACCAACTTTATAATTTTCTGTGAATCTTTACACATTTTTCTTCACTCTGGCTTCACAATCTTTAGTTGTAGAGCGTCTAAAAATAACTGTATAGAAAGCCCCTTTAAATTTGAGGACCATGGGTTTAAAGAATGGTTTAATTTCTGACATTAATCAAAATAGATGTTTACGTTTCTGCAAACCAGCACTACATGGCTAAATGGGGAAAAACCTCAAAACCGGATAGCAAATTTGAAAGTTATTTTACCTTTGAAAGAAAATTACTAAAATTACACCATTCATCATCCGATAGGCTTGACAGTCATGAATATCGGCGTATCATCTGCGTATCATCTAATAGGCTTGACAATCATGAATATCGGTGTATCATCTGCATATCATCTGATAGGCTTGACGGTCATGAATATCGGCGTATCATCTGCATATCATCTGATAGGCTTGACGGTCATGAATAACGGCGTATCATCTGCGTATCATCTGATAGGCTTGATAGTCATGAATATCGGCGTATCATCTGCGTAACATCTGATAGGCTTGACAATCATGAATATCGGTGTATCATCTGCATATCATCTGATAGGCTTGACGGTCATGAATATCGGCGTATCATCTGCATATCATCTGATAGGCTTGACAGTCATGAATAACGGCGTATCATCTGCGTAACATCCAATAGGCTTGACAATCATGAATATCGGTGTATCATCTGCATATCATCTGATAGGCTTGATAGTCATGAATATCGGCGTATCATCTGCGTATCATCTGATAGGCTTGACAGTCATGAATAACAGCGTATCATCTGCGTATCATCTGATAGGCTTGACGGTCATGAATAACGGCGTATCATCTGCGTAACATCTAATAGGCTTGACAGTCATGAATAACGGCGTATCATCTGCGTAACATCCGATAGGCTTGACAATCATGAATATCGGTGTATCATCTGCATATCATCTGATAGGCTTGACGGTCATGAATATCGGCGTATCATCTGCGTATCATCTGATAGGCTTGACAGTCATGAATAACAGCGTATCATCTGCGTAACATCCAATAGGCTTGACAGTCATGAATATCGGCGTATCATCTGCGTAACATCCGATAGGCTTGACGGTCATGAATAACGGCGTATCATCTGCGTATCATCTGATAGGCTTGATAGTCATGAATATCGGCGTATCATCTGCGTAACATCTAATAGGCTTGACAGTCATGAATAACGGCGTATCATCTGCGTATCATCTGATAGGCTTGACGGTCATGAATAACGGCGTATCATCTGCGTAACATCTGATAGGCTTGACGGTCATGAATATCGGCGTATCATCTGCGTATCATCTGATAGGCTTGACAGTCATGAATATCGGTGTATCATCTGCGTATCATCCGATAGGCTTGACAGTCATGAATATCGGTGTATCATCTGCGTATCATCTGATAGGCTTGACAGTCATGAATATCGGTGTATCATCTGCGTATCATCTGATAGGCTTGACAGTCATGAATAACGGCGTATCATCTGCGTAACATCTAATAGGCTTGACAGTCATGAATAACAGCGTATCATCTGCGTAACATCTAATAGCAAGTATTGGTCATACAATGCAACCATTGCTTAAAATTTTGGGAACCTCAGGATATTCAGTCATTTCCTTCAAAAAACAAAAGCAACCAAGAACCAGAGACTGCTTGACATGTCACTTTAAACAAAAGACCCAACAAATTTGATCAAAATCCCTAATCAGGCACCCATTAATAGATGATTTCAGCTGTTAATGTACATAATGCTAATGCTAATGCAGTTCAGTATTCTGTCTTGAAGTGGCTGGAATACTTCACGATGGAGAAAAATCAATGCCTTAGTCAGTATGTTGAAGATCCATGTCAGTTGCAGTACATAAATATTGTGAAATATGTTGTCAGTTGATGGTGAATCCCCAGGCTAATACATGACATAAAATGTGTGGCTGTTGACAGCGAAGACAAAAAGCTTCCTGTTGGAGAAGTATGAGACAAATCCTTCAGAGCAGAACCAGCAGTGTTTTTCGTCCCTCTGTTTTTCTTTCTATTTTTTGCAGCACATTCACTTTCTCGGTCTCTCGGCACCAAACTCCATTACTCACCTATTACTTTAATAGCGGTAGGTGGAAATAGCAAAGAATGACAGATCTTTTTGTGGTCAAAGGTCATTAGCTTCAAAAAATGGCTCTCTACCACATTTTAAACCAGAAAAAGAGCAATGTGCTGTAAAGCTGGACCATTTATTTGCCCGGAGCAGAGTATATGAAGTGTGCGTGTTTAGGTGTTTTTCTTTTTTAAGCGATTGAACCTGCAGGCTCTGGATGAGGAACCAGATGTGCTGCTTTACAGTACTGTGGAGGCAGCTCATTTGATCAGTCGGCCGCATTGAAAATAGCTCCTGCCCTCGTTTTTTTTTTTTTTTTTTTGCGGCCTGGTGGAGCTCATCTGGGTTTTCTAAATGGGCCAGCTCCAGAGCGACATCAAGGACTTGGATTCATGATTGAGAAACATCAAGGAGTTGAGGGGAGCATCGAGCAACGTCTTTGTTTTTGCACTATGGTTACGTGGAGTGGTGTTAGGATAGACAACTTGGGTTTGCTCGGGAGATTTGATTTTGCTTTATTTTGGAGGACTGAGACTTAATATTGGGAATAAACAATGTACCTGCATGCAAATGTTTCCTTGAGGAATAATCCAGTAAGACCCATAATTAGTCATACTACTGCCAAACTTTGATTCCATTTTTGATTAACAATTGTCCAGGCGTGTTAAGTTGGAAGAGGAGGCTTGAAATCCTGAATCCAAGATGAAGAAAAAAATTAAGTTAACAAGCAAATTTTATTAAGATACATCAACTTCAAATTCGTTTAAATCCACTAAGGCAGGAATTTGCATTTTAACTAGACTCAGTATTGAGTTGGTGCATTTACCAACATTATTATGTCAACTCACCCCATCAAAATATTCATCCGCTCCACTCGTCAGCTAGTTCCACTAGTTGACTAGAAGTCGTAAACCGAGGACCTCCTGTAGTCTTAATTTGACAAAAAAGAGAAAGTAAGAGCTACAAAACAAATACACAAACTTTAGTCTGAGTGCACATCTGTTTGAAAGAGATTTCTGATATGCTATGGAGGTATTCAATACAAAAACTATTTAGTTCTGGTTCACAAACCTGCAAATCTACTTACATCCAGCCCTCATTTCTTAGCTCAAATAATTGCCACTTCTTAATGCAATAAACATCAACTGTAATAAGATAATAACGCTGAGAACGGAGACAGTGAAGCAAAAGAAGACAGCATGGCCAAGAAAAAGTCCGGCTTCCTGTGGCTGCAGTGAGGCTGGAGATGCTGACTGAGCATCACTCGTGCTCTAAATCCCGTTATGTCAAAGATTAGCAGCGGATGGAAGGGAGTGATGTGGAGGGAAGTCAACGTTCAGCCACCCCAGCAAAAGCACATCCCATTGGTCTGGTTGGGATTAGGGAAAGCGAGGTGAGATTGGAGACGATCGCATGTGGTTGGATTACAAAGATGCAGGAGGCCGTTCCATTGGCTGAGGTTACGCTCGCTGCTTATGCTGCATGTAGAAAGCAGCTTTTGGATTGGTGTGCGGTTGGAGTCCAGATTATGATTAGTATGGAGTATGGGGTGGCACTGACATGATTCTATTTACAGCCTACTGATGATGGAGGGATGATGAAATTCATGTCTGTAATTATGATTCTTTAGTTCAAAATACTGCAAAGGTAGCTAATTTGTCCATAACTTTATATCTCTAGTCTTTAGCCCTGCTTTCTAAATGGACTTTTTTAGTGTCTGAACGCTCTGAAAACCACTGAGCTGCTGCTGTCCAGAGAGAAAGCTCTCTGTTTCTGTGACTGACAGAGTGGAGCAGCACAGTTGACCACAGCAGCCGACAGAGATGTGATTGGACCCGTGAGGCCGAGGCTTTCTACTGCCTCTGACTTTCTCTGTGAGCGATCACTTGACACGAAAATCCCGCTGAATTCACAAGGCGGCCGTTGTCTTTATCTCGTGTGTGTTGAATTTGTGAGATCCCGTCACGGTTATGAAATCAGAACTTTAGCGGTGGAGAGAAGCAGCTTGGAAAATGGTTTACAAAGTATGTAAAAGTCAGTCCCTCCAGGAATTTGTGGCCGTTTTTCCAAATCACAATTAAAGTTTCCACCATCTTCGGATGTAACTCAGTTTTAAAGTTTCAAAGACGAGGCAGCTGCAGTTTAACGGATCACAACTTTTTTTTTTTGGTATACTCAGATATTCACCTGAAGATGACACTAGATGAAAAGGTATGGTGGTGAAGTGACGAAAAGAGCTATTTTGGGCACCCCTACTTTGATTTAAAACGGCTCACTTTTGAAGTGCCAGTTTGGAAACCCAAAAGTTGAAAGGTTAAGGCCCTTACTTTGCTATTGGAATCAGCAGTAACTCTCCAATAATTGATGAAAAGTTGAGTATTCAACTTCATGTACATGAAGATTAGAAGAATGGAAAAATATCACCTATCTAAAAAATCGTCGCATCTTGTAGGCTTTCACACCCGTGTACAGCTGCCAAAATGAAACACTGATTTCTTCAAACAAAGTTGAAATTATTCCATCAAGCTCCACACAATTAAAAGCACCAAAGTTCAGCACACGCTTACCTCAATTTACACAGGAAACCATCGTCTTTAATATGGCAGTGTCAAGGCCACTTATGATCCTCGACAATGAATAAAACATACTTTAACAAGAGCTGTTTATTAGATATTCAGTGGTCTTTTGGGAAACCTGGTCTCCATTAATTCAGCATCCTCAAAGCCGCTTCATTTGAATGGCAAAGCGGCTGAATTGGAGATGACCCCAGCGAGTCCTCAAAAATGTCTGAGCTGCTCGCAGTTTAGTACTTCATTGTGTCTCCATTGCTAATGCTACGCTGTGGTATGAGTGATTTTTGGTAACTTCGTCTGCATTCATTTGTAAAGCATCACTTATGTGCATCAACATTTTCCGTGAAAGAGACCAGTGTAGTCTTCATATTTTGGGTTGTATTAAATGCAGTGAAAGGTTTGAACCAGATTGGGAAACAGTTGCTGCTTTTTATCTTGAGTTGCATCTGTCTGCTGTGGTAGAGAAGTGGGAAGTCCCTGCCATGAAATAATACTACAACCCCATCAACTTAACTCTGGGAAATAATCGCAGAGAAACTAAGAGGTCACTAGTGTTTAATAAAAACAACAGATGCTCGTCTCGACCGTGATGGTTGGACGTAGATGGAACCTGTGATGGAAGCTCTTCAACGTACAAGTGCACTCCTCTGAAGAGAGCAAATTCCCATGAGTGGATGGTAGCATTTAAGCTCTTCACATCCTGTCTGTTTGGGAATATTAAAGTCTAATACAGAGCCAGGATTAACAGACATAAATGCCTTAGTGTATATGAATGTAAAGTAGTTGATGTGTGATTAGTCTGTGCTTTCAGGGGCGGATTTGGCAAGCGAAGGTGATAAATGTCTGAGTTTGTCAGCTGTACAACGACTCAGGGGACCAACCAGTGTGAGCAGGAATGGAAGTCTGTAAAAACTTTAACAAATGGGAATAAAATGCTAATTAGCATCGCTCCCAACAATCCCAATACGAGCTCCATTAGAGGCACCTCCAGTCTTCAGTTTATTAAAGACTTCTTCAGCAAAATTGGAAATAACAGGTCAAGACAGATGATCATATAAAATACACAGTGGCAGCAGGCTAGGGCGTTTCAGATGTCCTTTTACCCAAGCAACGTTTTCCATTTCCTCCTGGGGAATCCCAAGGCGTTCCCTTCCCAGATGATCCCTCCAGCGAGTTCTACTTCCACCCAGGGGTCTTGTCCTAGTTAGCCGGAAAACCTCCATTATTATTCTTATTTTCTGATGTATTTCCAGTTCGCTGTGCACCTGAATGATAATACACTGCATCTTTTCTGCTGCCCTTCTCATGCCGTCATGTGTAGAGTTGCGTCTAATATAAGAGATGGAAGCCCAACGCTAGCTGCAAAGTGCCCGCACAAGACGAGCAGATAGAGAAGTAGTTTGGTAAAAAATCATGTGGGAATGAATATTGATATGGGTATGGCTGCTCTTGCGGCTCGTGTTTTGGTTTTGTGGTGCCGACAGCAACGCCATCTGTCATTTGCTGTAACACTCGTTCCTGCTTTCAGTGTAATTTATTTCTTTCTCTTTTACGTCTTGTTCTCCCAGATGATACATTATACGTGCTTTTACCTCTGCTACACCGACTAACTGGCAATGATTAATCACTTTTGACAGACATTTTTTGAGTCTTATATCTGTACGTACAGATTGTTGAGAGTCCAGGGATTTCTATCACACCTGTTTGTCACTTTTATGTCACTCTACCTCTGAACCTCAAGCAGTTTATGGGAGCTTTTTGCTCTCGTTGCATTTTTCCTCACTGTGGGTTCATTTCAGTGCATATCTAATTTACCTTCAGGTATACATTGAAGTTACCAGACAAGTGCTGAGTGAATGCTAACCACGGAAAAGAACGGAGTTGAGTTTTAGAGTTGAGAAGATTTACAAGAGTCGCAACTTCAATGCAACAATAAAGCGTTCGGATTATTCTCTGTAGCTCTTTGGTTTTTGAGAGTTTGCATACAAAAATCTCATTAAATCTCAAATGTATTCATATCTCTATAGCTACCACAGAAAGAAACAACTGAGGAAAGAAACAAGTACAGATACAAATATCTGATAATTTCAGTAAAATGTGTTCTTATGATTGACTCCTTATACAGTAATCATGTTTATTTTGTCGTAAAGTCCATCAATGAAACTATGACCTTTTTTGGTGCAAATTTGATCTTACTTCTAAACTTTAGCAGTGTAGCTGAGTCGCTAACGGTTTCTTGGAGTGCAGAATTTTTAGCATTTTACAGAATGTAGTAACTGCAGATGGTTCATTTTGTGGCTATTTATCAAATGAAACAAGCTGAGTAAAGCGAGTCTGATGAAATAAAACAGTTTTACGCTTGGATTTATTTAATCTTTTCAGCAAAACCAACAAGTGAGACATGATCATTCCATGAACCATTGGAAAGTTCTCAAAATCTGTGTAACCTGTTGGCAGGTTTTGGGCTTCAGGGGGTTAATTATGTGAGCTGCAACTGCTATTATTTTTCCTCCTCCTTGTAGTGAAAGTGAGTCAACACAAACGAGAACACAGTCCTGAATAGAGCTTCTTACGTTGCTACCTTACCGTACAGGTTCAAACAGCTGCTCTGGAGTCCTAGTGGAGATGAGCCAGAGGTTTCCTCGAATCCGTCTCCTCGCTGCGGCGCTCTGTAATGACTTACGACTGTTAGTTTTACTGCTCGTCTGTTCCCAGCAGGAGGTTGGCGGTGTTTAATTTGTGGAAACTCTGTAGAGAGGTTTGAAGAATTTCAGGAGGGCTTCGCCGACAGATGTGACAGATGTGCTGTTCTTTTTTCTACAGATCACCAGAAGTTGGAGCGAGAAGCCAGGATCTGCCGCCTGCTGAAGCATCCCAACATCGGTAACTAGTCCTCACATTCTAATATATCTTTCTGTCCTCCCTGTTTAGAGTAATGTCCAATATATGCGTTTGAAAACATAGAAAGATTGGCCTGAAGAGGGATTTGTAGAAGTCTGAACCTTTTTTTAAAAAAATTATTCTGCACACTTGATTGAAATTGTCTTTTAAAGTGCTTCTAACAGAATATCTGCAAAGGAAATGGAGTATATTCCTCACTCTGTACCCATTTCTTGTTGCACATATTGCCCGTTTGATCAACAGCTGTGTTTAGGACTGCATGTTTTTGGCCACACTCACTTGTTTTGTCACTTTCAGGGTTATCACAGTGTCACATCAAGCCAAAAAAAGATGACCAATTTGCCTCTTAGAGACACTTAGAGACTCTCAGAGCTCAGAACATGCACACGACACCTTCTATCTTTAGTCCCTCAGTATTCAAATGAGGAAAATGTGTGGGAAGAAGGAAATTTGCAAGATATCAGATCATCAAACTACATTTGCACAATTTAGATGCATGATTTCAGCTGCGTTGAAGCAAAAATAATCTTGCCCTAATCAACAATATCTTGATCTTAACCAGCAGTTACAGTTACCCTACGTTTACTGGCATCCTCTGCTGGGTCCAGCTATTAATCTCCAATTGGGAGATGAATCTCCACAATGAGCCCTTAATCAGATTTATGTTGGATTTGTGAGCAGAGATTCCTAACTGTAAATGCAAACAAATGAATTGTGCCCTAAGCTGCATCATTACCGTACAAACACACCAACATCCCTCTCAAGAGTCACAGAGGCCAAACAACTGTAATTACCACCTCGATAATGACTTTGCCACGCGCTGAGAACTGGCAGTTGTTTGTTGTTTGGTCCATCTGTACTTTGGGTTGGTTCTTCTAGGGAATGGGAGATGGAAGGTGGAGGGCAGCGACAAATGAATGGGTAAAAGCCGGTTATTTGGTTTGTAGGGCTAATGTCAGGGTGTCTGAAACTGACTATCCAACACATGAAGTAGGAGGGTTTGGTTAGGAGAATGCTGTTTGGCAGAGGTTCGGGTTTCCGTGTCTGATACCAGAACTGAACCGAGACTTTTAGCTGAAACATGGTGATTTCATAGCTGCTTTAATTGGTGGTTAATTAACAGCCAACATAAGAACTCTTTCAGTAGACACTCATTCCATTTCACAAGGGGTCTTGGTATGGTAGTGAATGAGGACAGAAAATGTAGACTCCAAATGATTAGAAGATTATATAAAAATGAATGACCTCACAATAAACCGAGTAATAAGAGATTTAAGTGATGTTACATGTTCCTTTCCATCCACCAGGTGGCGCTATCATTGTGAGTGTATTTTGGCCTATGGATGTCTTGACAGCCAGACTCTGATCACACATGTAAAGTCTGAGGGAGATTGGAGCATGTACAGCCTAGTTAGACAGCACTTCCTGTTTCATGGCAAGACGTCCAAAATGGCCGTACTCCATTGGTCGTTATCTCAGACTTTTTTGTGGAGCATTTTGGTAACTTTTGATCACCCATGCCTAGCCAAATTTGAGCTCTCTCAAGGCTAACCTGTTTATAGCTTTTGAAAATGTCCAAAAATTACCCAAAATGGCCAACTTCCTGTTGGCTTTTGGGTCATTTGTGCAAGAGACTTTTTTCCGTGTACTGACGAATTACATATCCCTCCCAAATTTTGTAGCTGTTGGTGAAATGTGCTAGCCTAACCACGCTAGACCCAGGTCTGAAGACACAAGGGTCTAGGAACTCTCGACAGGGAGGGAGGCGGGCTAAAAGGTTGTCTTTCAAATCCCTCTGCAGCAGTTGGGTAGATATACAACCAATCAGCGCAACGAATAGCCTGATGTAGTTCCTAGAGCGCCGGAAATCAGAGGATGCGGGAGTTCAGTGAAGCCTTATTTATACAGTCAATGGGTGAAGCTCAAGTATATTACAGACATGTTAACAGAAAGATTATTCAGAGTCGGTGCTAATGGAGCTCAACGACTGTTGTTGACCCTGGCAGAGAATTAAATTCGTTGCCGTGGGTTGTCTAGCGCGGCTAGGCTAGTTGTTTCCGGTTGTTTCTGTCAGAATCGTCGCGCCTCTGTCGTCACTTAGTTGCGCCCGCCTTCTGACTCTACACTTCATGGTGATTCGTCGGCCAGTTTTAGGAGCATCCAACCTCGAGGCTTACCAAGTGTAACTAGACCCACCCTGGCAGAGAATTAAATTCGTTGCCGTGGGTTGTCTAGCGTGGCTAGGCTAGAAATGTGCTCCAGCTGCTGAATTTTCATAGTATTGCAGAGGGCACTATTGAGACATTTTGGCTCACACATGTCCCATTCCTCTAAAATACCATTTTTTCGCCAGTCTTGATGTGTGTGCAAATTTTCACACGCTTTCATGTATGTTTAGGGCCTCAAAAATGCTTTTCTTTCGGCGGACAAAGAAAGTATAGTAATAATTCCTTGCATTCCAATAGAGAAGAAGCCTAAATATGTAAAAAAATGATGCTGGCATTGTCTGTCTAAAAGCAGGTAGTGATGTTACTGATTGTAGGATTGAGTCCGTCTCTGGTTCTTCCCATTATTTACACTCTCCCTCCTTTTGAGATTGTTCTGTCTGTCGTCAGATTGAAGCAGGTAGCCTCGGCCTCATTGCCATTCCGTTCACGCATCCCATCCAGCTGTGGGAAAGCCCTCGTTCCTTTAAGGTCGTCGAGGCGATAGATCTGTCAGATGTCAATCAGGAGATGAGCTAAAGGAAACACCAGAGAATCCCCACAGGGAAACCTTTCCCTTTTCCTTTTTTAATCTTTTCATCCACACACTCCCACTCTGATCTGTCTGCCTAACCTTTCTTGAGCACTTTAATTGGAATGAGATTTTTTCCACAGGCACGTTATTTCTCAGTCGCACACATTCGCAGGACAGTTGAGTCTCCTACCTGCGTTTTATTCAGGGGAAATACTGAAACTAGAACATGTTGTATTCAGCGCTGGTCTGAGAAGAAGCCAAACACAAATCAGTCATTATGTGTGACTGAAACATGGGTCATTTTGTGCATTTTTGTGGTTGTTTTCAGTGTTTTTGTGATCATTTTAAGTGTTTTTGTGGTCATTTTGCAATTTTTTGTAGTTATTTTGTGTGTGTCATGTCATTTTTTGGCTTTAAATCATAATTATCTGTCTCATGGTCATTTTGTGGGTTTTTGTGGTTACGTTGTGTCTTTTTTGGTCATTTTCAGACTGTTTTTTGGGAACTTTTGGTCTTCTTTGGGTTATTTTGTGTATTTTATGGTCATTTTATGCCCATTTCTGGCTGTTTTTAGTCTGTTTGTGATGTTTTGCGGTCAATTTGTGTGTCCCTGTGGTCATTTTGCAACTTTTTGTAGTTATTTTGTCCTTCATTTTGTTTCTTTATATGATAATTATGTGTCTCATTGAGTCATTTTGTGTTTATCTGTGGTCATTTTGTGTCTTTTTGGTCATTTTCAGACTTTTTTGTGGGCATTTATTAGGTCTTGTGGTCATTTTGCGTATTTTTGTGGCCATTTTCTGTCTGTTTGTGGTAATTTTAGGTGTCTTTGTGGTCATTTTGTGTTTTTTATAGATATTTTGTGTGTCTCACATCATTTTGTGTCCTTATATGATAAATATCTGTCTCGCTGAGTCATTTTGTGTTTTTCTGTAGTCATTTTGTGGCATTTCGTCTGTTTTTGTGATCACGTTGAGTCTTTTTGTGGTTGTCTTGGGTGTGTTTTTGCTGATTTTGTTTCTTTTTTGGCCATTTCCCGACTGTTTTGTGGGCATTTTAGGTCTTTTTCTGGTCATTTTGTGGCTTTTTTGTGGTTAATTTGCAACTTTTTGTATATAATTTCTATTTCTATGTAACTATGATACAAAAAATCCCGGCAATTCTATATTGACCCTGTTAAAGCTATGTTATGAAGTTAATCAAACATGAATACTAACCTCGAAATGGGTTTTATGAAGAATATTGCATCCAGTTAACAATTCCAAAGCATTTCCAACATTTCCAAGCAACCACAGATTAAAAAAACCCAAAAATGATAGCTCAGAGATTACAAAAGTAGTGTTACCTGTATTCATGTCTGTCATTCATAAACTGGATGCACATTTCTGCAAAGAACTGCCAAAGCTGTGTCAGTCAGAGTGACTTCAGTGTTTCGCAAAGTGAGCCAGAGGTCAGAAAAGGAAATCTTGCTGCCAGAAACACTCCATAACTCCATGAGCTCATGCTACAGTGGCTTCTCCAGTCTCTCTTTGTTACTTGCTGTCTTTTCGTGTCCGTTAGCCAGCGTCGCTAATTGGCCCGGTGAAACCTCACCACTGCCTTCACGGGGCTCTTGTTCGACGAAGTGAAAGAGACAGCCGTGTTCCCTGACAATCCACGCTCATTCAGAAGACCTGAGCGCTAAAAATAGAGCGTTTCCAGAGCGCGCCATCTGCTTAGCCATTCAGATGCAGAGGCGTGCTGTTGAGTTTGTCTGTAAAAGTATGTTTTAGTGCATGCATAGCCGCCACAGGAAACGTAGTAGCACGTCAGTGGAAGTGGGATTATATCAGACGCTGTTAAAAATACATGCGTTGTAATCAGTGCTGTGTCATACAACAACACTGCTGCTTAACTCACAGGAAAACTGTGGGTAAAATGAATGTATTACCATAATGTACAGGCATATTTTGGGCTGTTTACATGCCGAGACTGCGGCTGATAGAACAGAGTAGTTAGTCTATTGGTATTTATTACAGAAAATAATGAATCGGTAACATTAATTTCACTTTGATTTGGCCACAAATTAAAGTGATTTCCTTCATTTGAGCAATCGGTGAGCTGAAATTAAACTGAGAATCGACAACTTCTTCTTATTTTTTGGCATTTATTCAAGCAAAATTCTAAAGAACACATGTTCCAGGGGAAAAGTGGATCTTAGTGAAGCTACAAAAACAGATCTGAGTCTTTTATTTTGGAATTTGATCTGCCAAACAAGCTCTCTTTGATAGAATCTGATTTTCTGTTCCGACTTTTGGCTCCATTTGATGCACATTTATGTTGGATTTTTCCACGTTTTCCTCATGTTTCTGGTGTTTTTCCATGATGAGGCTGCAGGAAGTCGGCTGGATTGTGGATGAGTTTTAATCGGTTTCACCAACTCTCAACTTTTAGGAGGCTCTGAGATGTTTTTTCTCAATTACTCAGGTTTTTTTTTAAATTATCTTGGAGAACTTCCTACAGTTCCTCTGGATTCGTCTTTCTCAGTCTCTTCTGTCTTCATATGATCCTGAACTCACTCCATGATGTTGATATTCCTGTTCTTAATGACATCAAGATGTTATCGTAAACGATTCGTTGGGCGCATAGTGGCAACTTGTCTGTCCTGTTATGAACTGGCAGAACAGGGATATGTTGCACGTTTGCATTTTTGTCATTCAAATGCATAAATTCATTCAGAATATGTTATTTAATGTGGGTCAAGCTGTGACAATGATAAAATATGGCCTCATTGTAAATATTTCAACGTGTGCTCACAGATGAAATTTATGTCCACAGCTGGACGTGAACAGTGAATATTATTAATAATTCAATGCTGTGTCTGTATATGAAAAACCTATTAGAATGCACAGTTAAACCAGCATCCAATTTTGGAGAATAGTACCAGTCCTTTGTTTAAGTGTACCTGAAAAAGTCCTGCAGAAAACAGTGAATGACAGTTTGTTTGCATAAAGAAAATAGATTTCACTTTCACTGTTGTTAATCTAAAGCAAATAACTGAAAGTCACTCACCTTGAGTTGTTTGTACAGATCTTGAAGTCTTTCTTTAAGCTGCTTAGACAGGTGTTTTCCTCCTTCTGTTCAAAAGACTCTGCAGCGCTGCCATTGTCGCGCTGTTGTGTTCTGCAACATCCACAATCCCTAAGGTACCATCAGAAAACAAAAAACAAGGAGTCCCATTTTCAGAATTTTGCCATCGACTTAATATGGAATCAGTATGACAATAGACTGCGATAGGTTTCTTCCATGTTGCATCAAAATACACCTCTATCTTCAACTTTTAACCCTGTCTGACGTGAGGAAATGATCACTCGCTGGTGTTTAGGGCTCCAAGATGTGGGTGAATGAGGTGTTCACAATCCAGACCGCTGCCTACTGGTGGCCTGATGGATGTTTGACACAGCTGAATAACTGATTTGTGTTTTCTCCTCCTCCACAGTGCGGCTCCATGACAGCATATCAGAGGAAGGATTCCACTATCTGGTCTTTGACTTGTAAGTTAATGCGCCTTTCAGACACAGAACACACCTGGATCACACTCAGGAGAGCCGGAAACTCGACGGCTACTAATTAGAAATCACATACTTCTGCTTCATTCATACACACACTGAGATGGAACACAAGCGGCGCTCTGTAAATAAATATAAATGTTGGCGAACACAAGAGGCACATAGATAACTTCATTCATCTGTATCTGATCCAAAGCCATCTGCTGCTTCTGTTTCGCTGAGCAGCCCGTTTGTAAGAATTCCAGCATGAAATCACAAAATATCCTGAATAGACGACCAATTTAAAACTGAAATAGGTGTCATCAAGGCTTAGGTGTCGTTCATTCTATGGTGTCGTGATTTCCGCCATAAATTTTATCAAGATGCTATCCGTCGGAAACGATACGACTGAGCGGCCTTGAAGGAGGACGGCGCCCTCTGAGTGCTTTTCTTGTTTTCAGTTTGCAGTCACAATATTGTAATGTTTCTGCCCTCTAATTAAACAATGCTTTCAGCAGATTTGATTGGAATTGAAGCTGAACTTTAGTCAGATACAACAATGTCAAGTTTTTTTAGGTGACATTGTATGTACCGTTCAAAGGTTTGGGGTCATCCAGACAATTCCATGTTTTCCATGAAATCTCGCTAAGCAAAGATCCAGGCATGATCAAGTGCGCTGCTAAAGTTCGTTTCTAAGGTAGGCTTTGAAGAGCTAAAAATCTTTTTGTCAGTGTCAACAACATGACGCTAAAAGCTAAAGTGTTTACTCTGTAGCACCACTGCTAACAAAACACTGTTAATTGCTTGTATGTCAGCTCAAGTTAGCCGCACAATACCAAAAATCACAAACTCAGCTTGGACTTTTAAGGACTGTTTTTGACATTTTGTGCACTTTGTCAGCATTTTGTCTGCTGTTTGGAGAGATGAAACTGATTTAGCAAAGGGAAAACCTCACATAGTTGTGTTACAGGAAGACAAGTCACGGTTTCTGAGCAGCACAAGTAGTCATGATAAAAACAGAGTAAAATTAGAGGCAGATGATGGGTTACTTCTACAGAAATGTGATTGTTCCAGTCGGATTTCTTTTTGAAATACTCCATTAAATACGACTTCTAAGCCTGTTAGTCAACTTGAGCTTGATTCTTGGTTTCCTCTACGATTGTCGTCTGTTCTTCTGAAGCATAAAGTGGACTGTCTGCCTCATTTCCTGGAACTTGAATCTGTTAGCGGATGTAGTTTAAATATGAAACTACAGTTTTGCTCTGTAGCCTTTGTTGCTAGCATTGCGTTCGCATCACTTGGGATCAGATTCAGGCTTTGACATAAGTGGACGTATTTAAGAACTTTGACGTTTTGAGTAAAAAAGAAGTAAAATGTGTTGCTTCTGTTTTCATATTCTCTTTAAATCTGTGGCAGGATAGTTTCTGGACAATAGAAAGCACTAAAAAGCCTGCTTAAATGCTACTAAAATGACTATAAGAAGATGAATGAGGTTTTTCTTCTTTCTTTTCAATCATGCAAAGGTATTCCCATGGAACACTAGAGCCAGAAATGTGGAAATGTCCCTTTATTGTAGGTCGAATATCCCGAGCTTTCTCAGTCGCTCCATTTAATCTTCCTTCCTTCCTTTAAATCTCTCCCTCCTCCATGACTCACCATCATTCCTCTTCTCTCCTGCGGATTGTCAGCTGTTGTTTGCGGTCCGACCTGGCATCCAGAGAGGAAACGGCGTCGAGTTTGTTTTAAACACCGCGTTTAATTTGACTAAGAGCAATAAAAAAAACCTGTCTGAAGGAAAGATGGCTCGATGTAACAAGACTGCTGCTGGTTGGAGCGAATAAACCTCGGTTTCATATTTTTGGAGTGAAGTAAAAAGCAGAAGAGCTGGGTTGTAGTGCACTCGATGTTTGGGTCACTTCCACACCAGAGTCACGTGACGTTAAATGAAAGTCACATAAAGGAAACCTCATAGCTGTAATGTTTTCCACAGGCCATGGAAAAGGTTTCGTCTTTCAATATCCTGCAAATAATTCTCAGAGTTTTGCAGAGGCTGTCCCACTGGCCCACTTCTGAAGTTCATTCAGCATTTAAAGGACAACTAAACTCGGTTCACATATATGAACGTTAGTTTAGAAGCTACTCAGCGTGTGAAAACGGTCGTATGAAATAGTCTGAAGTTCTTTTGCATATGTTTTTTTCCATTCCCTCTCTTCAAAGACCCATGAAAACGTTCCACAAAATCACTTCCAGGCCCAGTTTGTGTAAAATTACACAGACCTATAGAGAGACGGAGCTTCTGTTCAAGCTTTTTCAACAGTGGGTGGCTTCATGTGTCGGAGAAGGTTAAATAATTCTGTTTTTAGCAGCCATTGATACACACCATTTCCTACAAAGTTGTTGCTAGAGGTACGGCCCCGTAGCCTGTGGCCTACGGATACGGCACTTTCCATTTGCCAATCAGATACGCGAGATCTGGTCACGTGACTCCCGGTAGACGCTAGCGGTACGGACCCGTAGCATCGGTACTACAGGTACGGACCCTAAACCTGACCCTAACACTAACCCTAACCCTAACCTTTGCTTACCTTTCAACAGTTTGCAGTGGTTAGCAGCTTCTTGACTCGCGAGACTCGCGTACGGGTCCGTGTCTGTCTGGCAAATGGAAAGTGCCGTATCGGTAGGCCACAGGCTGCGGGTACGGGTCCGTATCTGTAGACACTACCTTCCTACAAGCCCTAAAGCTTCATTGACTACAGCTGTAATGTGGAAGTAAAGTCTTCTTTTGCTGCTTCTTTCTCAAATTACACGATATTCTCGTTGTCTTCATCAATCAAAAGCTGCATTTCGTTGCTAAAAAACACGGTTAATGTTTTCTATACAGGAGCCAATTTGAAAAAGGTGCTTGTTCAGTGTGTCAGTGTATAATTCCAGGCTTACATCTAACAATACACTTCATAGACATCAATGCTTGCTCGCCTTTATCACCACTTTTATTATTTATGATGCCAAGTCAAACACAGTTGTTACCCTCAATTGTTTGCAGTTAACAGGTGAGCTTTGTCAAGAGTTAGCTGATGGAATTTCTTCTAAATCAAACATACGAACTGTGTTTTGTTGAGACAGCGCCAATATACAGCAAATAATCCAATTAAACTATCATTTTAATCCATATACACCCAATAACTATGTATCACACTGTATACTTACACAGGCTTATGCTGATTATACTTATGTTTATCTATGTTTTTTGTACTTTTATATTTCAATACTGTCTCATAAATGGGCAGTCCTGTAGGATGTGGAAATGGTTTGGTCTCCACACGTTCTCCAATGGATAGGAGGAGTTCCATCATAGTGTTTAAGCATAAGCATCTTATCAAGGTTTTTCGTCCATGTTCCTTCCATCTCTGTGAGTTTGTGCAATCTTCTTTCGCTTTGATAAAACCCTTTCAACGCTGCATAAGTCCATTTATCTTGTAGCATAGCTTCAATGTCTTACAACGTACGAAATTGTAAGACACACATTGGAAAGCAGCAGTGACTTTTCACAGGTACTCTGAATCGGAGCTTTCAGAAGAATTCAACTTTCCCGGTGTAAACAAGCGGAAAACTAGTAATTACCCTGTCGTGGCTATATTTAGAAGGATGGCAAACTCAGGCACGCAACAGGATGCAACAACAAGGCAGACTAAGCATTTCTCAGGAAGGTACGTCTCAGACATGGAACGGGGTGATTTCCACTCTACCTTTCTATGTCAAGCTGTGGAAAGTTGCTTGACTCTCAGTAGTTTCAGTGTCGGACTCATGGCATGTTTCCTGTTCTTGTTTTATGCGACAGTTTTGAGGACTTCTGTTTTATTCAAGTCATAGCGACATCTTTGGTATTTTAGGAGGGAGGGATTGAGGTATAATTGCAGTGTAATTACATTATACAGCTTGATACTGTTTGTTCATTACACCCTTCCCGTCTGGTAAATATCCACCCTACCAATCTGGAACAAGGGCTTCTTTTATACGCTGCCCTAATAATAACTGGTTATGTTCTCGGGCTTTAGAAAGCCACGCCAGAAGACATTATACGACCCAGGTTGAGAAGTCCTGATGAGTAAACCGACCCTTATGTGTAGAAGTGGTTGACTTTTCCTTAAATCTTGGCGATATAAAAGTCTTTGCACCTCGTAATAAAGAGCAATAAAAGAAAGCGCTCGAGTTTCCTCTTTGAGTTCAGCTGTTTTCCTTGGATTGATCTACACATGAGCCGGTCCCTCTCAGAGATCCAAAGGCTCAATCACAGCATGATGTATAGTGCTCTATTATTACTGCATGTCTGTTCAATTATACATGTTCCCATCTGTGTTGGTTGGAAAAGCTGTCCGGGTTTGAATCATGGAAAGACATGGAAATTCCTTCCAGCTGAATAAACAGTATCCATGTAGCGAATGATCGTATGCGCTGAAATATATAATTGGAGTAATTTCTCTGTTTAGGTGCAAAAGCCAAACATCTTTTTTTTTTGTCCCAATTGGTTTGAAAACCTTTTCTAGATGAGAACAATAATCAAGCTTTCCCCCCCCCCCTCCTCCAAACACAGAAATGAACATCAGATCATCCAGTTCACCTCCAGATTTTCTTTCCAGTTCCTCATCCTGACTGGCTTTTTGTCTGTCGCTTCATCTTCCCTCTGCAGAGTCACTGGTGGTGAGCTGTTTGAGGACATTGTTGCCCGGGAGTACTACAGTGAAGCTGATGCCAGGTCAGTGTCAGCTCTGTCAGGGTGTTTATATTATAAGAAGTGTGGATGTTTTTTCTGGATACAGGAGGTCCTCGATTTACGTTGGAGTTCCGTTCCTACGGTGTGACCTAAGTCAACTTTCACCGTAAGTCGAAACTCCGGTGAAAATGTAAATAAAGTCGTGACGTGCATGACAGTATCAATTAGTTTACATATTTGTACAACTACAGTAAAGAAATCAATCATTAGCTCACACTGAAACACAACTCGGTAGGAAAATACCGGCGAAAATGTAAACTCTAAATCTGACTCGCGTTTGAAGTTAGAAGAATGAAGTTAGCAAATGTAGCATAATCCAGTATGGCGGCAAATGTAAACAAAGCCTCGTGACTACTAGGGCTGCAACTATCGATGAATCGATTAATTGTCTAAGCACGTTGTGGCATCAAAAGCGGAAGTGAGCAACAGAAATGACTGTCCGGGCGGAGCACTGAACACGGACAGACATCCACGCTGTATCGTACATACGGGGTTATTCAAAAATCGATTGTGAGTGAAACACTTGTGACTTGACTGGAGTTTTCTATTGCTTTTCCTTATTAAAATATTGTGTAATGAAATCAGTTCATTCTTTCTGAATAGCCCTGTATATTATATATGCATGATAAAGTGTGGACATCCACGCTGTATCATCTACTGTATCGTAAATGCAGATGTCTGCACTGTATCGTACATATGTATGCATATATTATATATGCACGATACAACACGAATGTCCGTCCGTGTTCTGCTCTCCACCCATACATTTATTTCTGTTGCATAGCACGCTAACTTCCGCTTTTGATTCTGTAACCTGTTAGATGATTAATGGATTCATCGATAGTTGCAGCTGTAGTGACTACTGTACATATAGTATTCGTCCTCTCGGCTCGCCAACTAGTTCTACTGAACCATTTCCAATGTAACGACGAAACGCTGTATGTTGAACCGAGGACCGGCCTGCAATCAGTTCCGACGTAACAGCAAAATGGCGTAAGTCGAGGACCTCCTGTATACTGTATAAATGTGATGTGAGTTAGCCTTCTTTGGCACTAAAAGGCATATTCAAGTAGGTACCCACTGCAAATGCTTAAATCATGAAATTACCAGCTGGTCAATGCTGATGTCTGCACCGACACATAGACACTACAGGAACTCATTATGCAGTGGATACAGCAGAGCAGGACAAATGTTTCCTATTGCTCTGCCTTTTATGTGCCTTTTATGCCCAAAAGCCTCTCTTTTTGGACCGTACTTGTTTTGCCTTTTGTCCTTTTGATTATGGACCCACTTTTCTCAATTTCAGCTTCAGTCTTATTCATTAAAAATCCACTCTAAAAAGAACCCCGTCTGTCCAGTTCTGTCATGTGAAGCAGCTTGATTCTAAAGCATTCTCAGTATTTGAACATTTTAATTTTTACCTTCAGTCGGTTTAAAGTTGCTGCTCTTCTGAGGTTTTACTTTACAGGACATCGATGCGAACGATCACAGATTAGATAGTACGGATCTGGGTTCTGTTTTGTTGTGGATTTTGTTGATTTGTTAAAAAAAATGGTTTTAAAGATGACATGAAAATGCCTTTTACATGAAAAGAACATGCATGTGTCCTTTGTATTTTCTCTACTTGTTAAAGAGCTTGAAGGAACAGTTCAGCAGTTGGCTTCCTTTGCAAGATTGTCACGAGAAGATCCATATTGATGTCATGTGTGTAGAGTAGCTTAGCTTAGCATGAAGGCTGGAAGCAGGAGGGAACTGCTAGCCCGGATCTGTCCAAAAGGTCAAAAAGTATGCATTCCAGGAACCCTAGAGCTCAATACATTTGTTAGACTGGTACATGAACAGAAATGTGTAATCTGTTCCCCAATGCAACTCCTGCACTACTGTTCAAAAGTTTGGGGTCACCCACACAATTCCATGTTTTCCATTAAAACTCCCACTTTTATCCATGTGCTAACATAACTGCACAAGGGTTTTCTAATCATCAATGAGCCTTTCAACACCATTAGCTAACACAATGTAGCATTAGAACACAGGAGTGATGGTTGCTGGAAATGTTCCTCTGTACCCCTATGGAGATATTCCATTAAAAATCAGCTGTTTGAGGCGCCGAGATAGGTCAGCAGGTTGAGTGGATGACCCATAAAAATGGGCAATAGTCCCTGATGCAGCAGCCTGGGTTTGATTCCAGCTCACAGCCCTTTACTGCAGGTCTTCCCCTATTCTTCTCCCTAGTTTCCTGTCTGCCTCTCTACTAACCTACCTAATATTGCCAATGACAGGCATTAGTCATTTACCAAAATAACAATGTCTCGATTGTATTTCTGATGAAATTAACGGTATCTTCATTCAAAAAAACTGATTTTCTTTCAAAAATAAGGACATTTCTAAGCAACCTCACACTTTTGAACGGTAATGTTTGGACATTTTCGAGTTTATTTTGAACTTTGGGCAGAGCCAGGCTAGCCGTCTCTCTTCCAGTCGCTATGCTAAGCTGAACAAACCACATCCTGACTCCAGAGACTGATATCATCTCAGATGATAAAAGAAACAAACAGTTGTAAATCCCAGAAGGCTGAGCTGTTCCTTCAAGAATTCTCCTTTTGTCAATCGAGTGTTATTTCATGTGTTTGGTGTGTTCTGTCTGCCTGTTCTTGGTTCCTTTTGTTTCCTGACATTTACCTGTTCTCCCTCTTCCTCTCCTTTTTGCTTCTGGCCCGGTCTCTCTCTCCTCCACAGTCACTGCATACAGCAGATTCTAGAAAGTGTAAATCATTGCCACATAAATGGCATAGTGCACAGGGACCTAAAGGTTAGTAAGTGACCACAGCAACAGTAAAAACAGACACAGGCCTGCCCACCTACGGCACCTTGCCTCGCTCCTCCACTGCCTGACCAGTCGACTAATTAACCTCTCACCGAGCGCCGCCTCCTCCTCTCAAACCACTCCCCCTCCTCCACCCTCGCACGGCGCTCACCTGGCAGGTAGAAACCGGCCTGCCGCAGAGCGCCGTGTCGAGGCTGGCTGGAGAGGAGGCGGTGGAGGGGGCCGGTAGATCTCATCATGGCCTGCCACTTCCTGTATGCCAGGGCACAGAGTGCATGTAGCATCTGTCCAGAACCATGCTCTGACAGGCACCGAGAGGCTGCGACCCGACGGGGGACGGGGCGGAGGAGGAAGGACGACTGTGGTTCTAGATCTGTAGAAGCGTGACCACCTCTTCTCCACATTCTGACGCTAATCTTGGCTAAATTTAGCATAAAAACGCTGCTTTGGTATGAGGAGACGTCAAGGAGTTGTATGGCCGAGTCCCTCGATTCATAGCTACGACAGCATAATGAACATTTACAGGAAAATGGATTGGGTTTCTTTATTGAAACATGGTGTTAGCATGTTTTTTTTTGTCAAATTTATTTTATTTCTTTATTTGAAGGACAATGTGTCTCAATTAAAGGTCAATAGGTAACAATAAAATGACAATATGTCACAATATAAGGATAATTTCACAATAAAAGGTCAATAGGTAACAATAAAAGGACATGTCACAATAAAGTCATAATTTCACAATAAAAGGACAATAGGGCTCAATAAAAGGTCAATAGGTAACAAAAAAACGACAGTGTCACAATAAAAGGATAATTTCACAATAAAAGGACAATAGGTCACAATAAAAAGACAATAAATCACAATAAAAGAACAATTTGTCACAATAAAAGCACAGTAGACCACAATAAAAGGACATTACAAAAAGTGCACGGGCAAGTTAAATAAATTCTGCCAATTTTTCATAAAAATAATGCGGCTTTATCTGCTCTACAACTATTTGAGAGAACATTTACTTCTCCAACCAACATTTCAATAGCATTATTCTGCTCACCATGCTGATGGTTTGCATGAAGCTACTCGAAAAAGAAACAATCCTATGAGGTGTAGTCACAAATATTCATGTAAAAAACTATTTCCTGCACAGATTAAAGCTGCTCCCAAGCACAAATTACATTTTTTTATTGATTTGTGGCTCAAATTATCAAATGTTAAATATTAAAATTCATAGAATATTAAATCCGTAGTCTGACAATCATTCCACCACCAACACGGAGTCAAATTAATGAGAAAGAAGAACTGCAAGGAGCATTTAGGGCAGAGATTTATGGATTTGTGTCCTTGTTAAATAATAGAATTGTGGCTTTTCTACTAAAATAGCACACATTTTGGTTGAATTTTCCCAAAACTGACAGCAAAACATGCAGTAAACAAGCACTTCTATCAGCTACTGTTATGCAAAGGTTGGTTGGTTTATTGGCATAAATAGCTGGTTGGTGCCAATTCTTCATTATAATGTCGTTAAACTGTAGAAAAAGAAGAAATCTCAGTGAGGTGGCATAATTAACATTTCTTAAAAGGTAAAAAGTATAAAGCTTGGTTTAGTTTATTTGATACTTTAAGTTTAAATCCATTTGTGTCATTCCTGGACCCAAGTTTTGTTCTGAAACGTAGAAAATTGCGGAAATGAAGAAAACCCCCTGAATGAGTGTCCAAACTTTTGTCAGATATGTTAGTCCAGTCTGCAACTCCTAGTTTGTAGTTTGACTCGTGGAATTAACATCAACTAGCTACTCACTTGTTACTATAGCCATAAAAATACTACACCATTTGTTTTTGTTGCCATGTCAATACATTACTGATAATGTAGTTAAAATAATGATCAAATTGCACTGATCTAAAAACAAACATTCAGCCATAACCTGCTGCAACGCGTTCGATACTTTTCTCCTAATTATTAGTGCACAGAATTACGATGACTCTGCTTGTTACTGATGTTAATGTCAGTGATTGGTGTGGAGTGGTTCCTTATTAGTATTTTACTAGCTGCAGAGGCGTCTGAAGTCCTTGAAAGTGAGGCAAAAATCAATGTCAGTGTTCCATATAGTCGTCGCTTGGCCACGTTCTGTCAAGTTAAAGGGGTTTTACACGAATTTCATCCTGCTCCAGTCCTACAAACCTTTGACAGGAGTGAACACAACATCCTCATGCTGCAGACTGATTGAAACCACTCCTTCCTTCAGCTCCCTCTCCTCCCTCCTCCCAGGGTCCTGCCTCCAGTTGGCCAGGATCTAACACCACTTCTGTTTTGAGACTGGGGCAGAGAACTGGCCGTGTGTGCGAGTAGAGGAAGAGGATGAAATTACAGCTCCATTTTTCCTTTTTTTCCCCCTCCTTGGGTCTGTCACAGTGTTGAAAACAAACCAAAAGAATGCCATTGAGTAAATGGCCCGTTTTACCAAACTACCCCTAATTACAGCCCCAGGGCCTGTTAGCCGCCACATTAGCGCGCTCTCTCCACCCGACAACACGGCCAGCGGCTCTCCGAGTGTCAAAGCGAGCTCACAGCCACAGATAGTGAGTGGTAGCTTGTCACTAACCCATGGCCCCCTGGTGTTTGCATGCAGTCATTGCATTCAGCAGATCCTAGAAGCTGTGCTCCACTGCCACCAGATGGGCGTGGTCCACCGCGACCTCAAGGTAAGTAGACTCTCAGTGAAGACCAAAAACAACTGTCTTTGTCCTGTGGCCTCCCACTCCAACTACCCGTTGTATTTGTTTTGTTTTTTTTTCCTTTTTCTACATCCACACTGATGGACTCTCCCCAACCAGGCTCTGTTTAGAACTTTTCACTTTCCCACTCCACCTGCAGATGTTTGATTGCACTTCCACTGCCATGCCTTTGATTGACTATAATGGAACCCGGCAGTCCACTGGCCTTCAACATAAAAGTGTTAATGGACCTGAAAATAAGACTGGCGGCCCTCCAGCCACTTTGCAGCTATAAATAGCCCTTCATACTGTGTGTGTGGAGAACCTCTGCCATTGGCCTCCACCAGTCACAGACCTCAGGCTGTAGGGTTTTCAGGTTTCTCAAAGGTGACCTGGTCTGTCAGAACCCCATGTCCACAATAATTCTGACCTTGTTTGAAGGGTTTTTCCTGATTAATTCTTGCATAAAATGACTTTTTCTTCCTTCTCACATCATTTTTATGGCTGGATTTTATCATTTATGTAAACTGGGGGACCCTTTTTCCCCCTCCTATTAAGCTTCTCTAGTTATAACAGTGCTGATGTGCATTTTTATGAATATCTGGGTCAATATGTAATTGCGGGACTTTTTGTATTGTAGTTGACATTTTTGGCTGTTTTCAGGCCTGAAATCAACATAGAAGCCTATAAACAAACCCCACATGGTATTTTTACAGAAAGATTCCTCTAAAATTATACACAAAAAGTTGCAAAATGACCACAAAAGGGCCTGAAATGCCCATAAAACTGACTGAAAATGATCAAAAAAAGAGACGAAATGAGCAGGTCATGTGATGTGGAATTAACACACTTCCTTGAGACGTGTTTTTATAATGAAGAACTCAGTGGAAAGGGATTTAATTGGTTATTTTCCATATAAAATTTGATATATTACCAAAAAAGAAATATCTGTCATGATTATCCCAACTTAATAAAAAGAACACAATCAAAATTATTTCTAAATAAACTCATTTTATTGTTGTTTAGCTCATTAGAATGTGGTTATTTTTAAATTGAGACGATTATTTAGTTGACATTTTAGTGATATCAGTCATTTTTTTATTAATAAGTGATTGTTTCCGTGATAAATAATGATGAAATTTGTACAGACGTAATCATAGTAAACATAAAAGCATTTGTTTTTTTTAACTTTTAATAAAAATATATGAAAGATCTATCCCATGGATTTCAAAAATGCCTCAATTTGCCTTCATCCTAGTGACCCAAAAATGAAAGATTCCCTGCTTCTAGTAATGAAACAGCCACTTTTGATGGAGATATGTTGTAACTGGACCCTGAAACTGTTGAATATTTAGGATTATATACAGCTTTAACACCTTCTCACTGCATCAGATGATTTGAGTGCATTTAAGTGGCTCATCATGGTGAAATATTTTTAGACTTTTCCATCCACGGCGGTCTGTCTTTTCACCTCTAATACAGCCTGCTGTGGTATCAAAGCTTCAATTTGCCAATCAAATGAACCGGGTGTGTCTGAGCTTTGGTTTACCTTCTGCAATAATGAGCTCACATTTTGCATTCGTTGACTACCCCTCTCTCTGCGCTCCGATTGGCCGTTGCCAGGCAGCCGCCACGACTCACTGCAGAAACACAAAGGCAAACGGCAAACAAATACAACCAAAACAAATAAGCACGCTGCAGAGCAGACACACTATGGAAAGAAGCCACATTGTGTGTGTATTCACGTGATTTCATTTCTGCAGATAATGATTTTGGGTAATCTGGGGGGCAATTCACGGCCGTCGTTATAAGTTCTTGTGAAGCTCTATAGTTTATACGAGGAGTCTAGACACATGGATTTATTGCATGCTGGCGTCAAGCATCATAACTTTTTGTGGAGCAGTAAAGGCAAATACAGGCCTGGTTTTGAACTGGTACCATTTCTGGATTCCCCATATTACCAAGAAAGGCCGCATTTAGCTGATTTTCCTTTAGCACTGTATTTTTATTTTTTTTTGTCTGCTTTGGACTCCGAATGGATGCAACTCAACTGATTTATTGTCCATCTGCTGTGACATTGCAGCAATCTGTTAAAAGAATCAGTTCATCTTCCTCGTTAAAACCTGGTAACTCGTGTTACTTCAGTAGGAAACTGTGGAGTATTTTGCCAGTTGGACATGACAGTTGGAACTCCCGTGGAGCTCGTTCCATCCTGCTTTTTCCAAGTTGAAGAGCGTACATTTTGGCGTTCCATGTTGTCTAAAATGCAGCATAACTTCACACCAACATTTTTGTTTCCATTTCCCACTAAATTTCTTCAGACTGATTTTCACACAGCTCCCTCTGGAGATAAGAAAAACCTTCACATCCTGCACAAATTTGCAGAGTTTTCCCTTTAAGGTTGAGTTTAAATGGAGGAAACTCGTCACACGGCACGTTCAGTCTTGTGGACAAACTAAGCTCATCCGTTGGAAATCTTTGGCTTTTTTTATATTTGGAAAACAAAGCAATTGATCCTTTTTGGTGTGGGTAAAGAAGATATTGTTTAAGACAACTGCAAGGAAAGAAAACACAAGGAAAATAGATGGAATAATCCATGTAGCCTTGGTTTAGAGGCTTGTTTACAATCCCAACAGCATTTAAAACTCAAAGGCTTCCACAACCTCTATTACTTGTTTTTTGAGCCATTCTTAGTGGAATTACTTACATGTTTAGGCTCATTTTCCTGTTGAAACATCCACTTTGAGTTCAACTTTGTCATCCCAGTGGAATCCAAGAAGAGCATCCATGTGACTTCCTTACACGACTGGATTGTCGGAGCATTTAGACAGATCTAAGTCCAAAGAAATCACATTTAATACAAACCATTCATAAGAAGGATGCCAGTATGTCCTAAAGAGAAGACCCATCTATGGAGGAAGATTAAGTAATAAAACAATAACAATCATGGGTAAGAGACTAAATGAACCAAACAACATCTGATCCTTGAGGTAGCATTAGGACACCTGAACCAGTTTAGAAAGACTGAGGTATACTCTGAAAACAAGACAAAGACAGAAAAAGATTTAATTTCGTTATGCATAAGAGCTTTTTTGAGTTGAGGGTGTTTGCTAGCATGGTACCGATGATTCACGACCATCTGAAGATTTTCGTCCAAAAAATATTCCTTTATTATTATTGTTCGGTTTTAATCAAAGGAAGGATCCTGAAATATACAAGAAAAAAACCTTTCCTGCTTCTTTTTGTCCCAGATTTTATACTGATGAAGCAAAACATTTGAAGACCTCACCGCCGGCTTCTAAACTGAGAAGATCATCACTTTAATCAATAAGGAAAACAATCCTTAGCAGCAGCCTTGGTTTTATGCTTCTCTCCATCATCCTGATCTTGTGACTGAAGGTTTCTTCTTCTGTTCGCATTCATATGTTGACTGCGAGGCTACGACATCACACACAAACCAACAAACGATGAAAAATGAAGGGAAACGCCTGAATAGGTGAGCAGGGAGATGACAAAAGCAGATGCTTCCACACATGGGCGCAAGACTCAGTGAATGGTTTATTGACTGTGAATAGTATTTGAATCAATTATTTTGGTCTTTCAAGTCACCAGAACTCAGATCAGACAAACACCACAGATTGCGGTTTGTGTTTTTACTCGAGTTTTGCCGATTTTGACATGAAAAGAAGCATTGAAGCCGTTCTTGCATCAGAACAAAGGATTAAGACAGAATTTTTCCACTATTTTTCCTTTCATTTGTCACCTAGTTCTGCTTTGTCTTTGTTCTGTTCGTCCTCATTTCTCATTCTCTCCCTCCTGCTGTCTCGTGGAAAATCCCGCTAACGTGTTGATGTCGGATAGCGCGGGATATTCCCATTTGAGATAAAGACATTACAACCTGGGGGAAAAGTTGTTTGTGTGGAATTTTGGCAGCAAGTGTGTGCATTTGTCAGTAACCGTAGTAGACTTCCAGATAGAAGCAGAACCCCCCTCAGGTTGGTTTAGCAGGCCAGTAATTCCATCTACTTCACTGTATTAGAGAGAATCCAATTACAGCTATTACACAGTGGCGGCGAGGCGGGAGCATACATCCTGATTCACCTGATATGAACTGTACACAAATGCAGAAAGCTGCTCGCGTGTTTGTGGGTGTGTGGACATTATGCTGATATGTGCGAACCTGACCACATCCTGCATGTTACAGTCAGCAACATGTTTTCTGGACATTTATTTGTATTCATCGCCCCGCAGGTTTGACTGTGTTTGCATTTGTGTGGCTCTTGTAGCCTTATATGAAGGCCTGAAAGCCGCATTGGGTAGTAATTAAAGGCTTTGAGGTAAAAAAAAAAAAAAAGAAAGACCGTGATGAATCAAGAGGCGTCAAAGCGCAGTGGGCGTCTACCGTCCATATGGCGCCATCGAATCGTCAATGGATGCAGCCCAAGTACAACTCCAGTTTATCACAACTAGAGTTTTTCATATCCTAATTGACCTTTTTTCCATTTGTGATGATAACATGTAACTCATCTAAATGAGCCCCTGGTTGTGTTTTGTGTTTATCCTCATTCTGTATTCCTGCTTTTAATGCTTCTTCCATTCATGTCCTCGGTGTTGCCGCCAGAGCACACGAGAATCTCCCAGATTATGCAGCAGAACTTATATGTTTGTGATTTGATTTCAGCTCAGCTCAGCTCAGCTCAGAGAGATCATGTTGTTTTAAGGCAGTCTGGCGTGCCGGATTGTTCTAAATGCCACGCTTCCCAGCAGGCTGTCGAAAAAACACATTTAGAGGCACAAAGAGGAGCGGCAGCCACCTCAGAATGTGTCATTGTTGTGAACGAATTCATCTCAAACTGACCCAGACTCTGAATGTGAATCAGCAGATCTTTTTTTTTCACAACAGGGTAATCTTTATCTTGTCAGTGTTGCATGCAACAGAATGTTAAGGTTGACGACGGGAAGCGTTGTGTCAAAATGCACCTTTTAGACGTAGTTGACTTTTCATGGTATGATTTGTACCCAGCTTGGACTTTTTTGAGTTTTTATAAAAGAAACAGCTATTGTCTGACGGTTTTTCACCAACTGGGAGTGTGTGAAAAAACAGAAAGAGCTCCACTGTGAGCAGCAGAATATTTGCAAAACGATCGAAACCAGAGTCGCCTGAAATACCTTCTAAAAGCTCTCAACTCTGTAGGTGAGGTCCTGAAACATAATGGCGTTGTTACACCAATTTCAAGTCCGAAAGGACACGACAGAGCAGTCAGATGGTCAAACAGGTTGGAAACAAACCAGCAGTGTAGTCAAATGGTCCAAGCTAGAACATTTGGAGGTAAATATGAGAGTGGCTGAAATGCTAGGTAGACAGGAACACCGTATGCATTGCAGTGGGTTAAACTGTAATGGATGGTAACAACACGGCGTGGGTCTTGAAATACCCATTTTCCATTGGATTTGGGTCACTTTTGGCCCATGTTGTGCGTCAAAGTTTTTATGAGTTTCTTGTGTTTGCTCAAAAACTGCTTTATAACCTGGAACGGTTGCGATACCTCTGAGAAATTACGGCCAAAGCTACAACGTTTTTCTGTTGGTGTTACAGTTGGTAGCAATGATTATACAGATCTGTTCCTGGTATGTACCTGTGGAAACATGATTGTGTAATATGGTTTCCTTTAAATGCACGGTTGTGGAAATCAAAAACTGGCCGTTTGATTTAACCCTCGTGTTGTCCTTGGAGTCATTCAGACCACAAGTAAGATCTTTTTCCGTTGTGTACTTCAATGGAACAAGGTCTGTTTGGCCCTAAATTCCAAAATGAAGGGGAGAAATTGTGGTAATTGGCTGGACGGATATCAGACTAAAGGTTTACCACAGATTTGATTGACAATTTATACTATATGCTTTAGATAACAGTCAAACCAGGTGGTGTCATTTTGACCCTAGAGGACAAACGGTGGATGCAACTGGGAGGACATTACGAGGGTTAAGGTTAGAGAATCTTGATGCAACGTGGGAGGCGTCAGGTTTAGGTAAGAATAAGGGGGTAAGTATATAATTGAGGGACTTTTTTTTAATGTTTTTATGTTCATTATGATCATGTCTTTATAAATTCAATCATTATTTATCATAGAAACAATCACTTCTTACTAAAAAATGACTGGATATCACTTAAATGTCAACTAAATAGTCCGAATTTAAGAACAGCCATCTTCTAATTAGCTAAACAATAATAAAATGAGCTTATTCAAATATTATTTTGATTGTTGTCTTTGTACTAAGTTGAGATAATCATGATGGATATTTCTGTTTTTTCAATATGTCACATTTTAGATGGAAAATAACTAATTGTATCTGTGGTTTACTACAATGTCTTTATAAATAACTTTCAATTTCAATTTTACTCAGTTGTATGTAGAATATGTAGAGGAATCTTTCTGTAAAAATGCCGTGTGGTGTTTGGTTATAGGCGGCCATGTTGGTTTTAGGCCTGAAAACAGCAAAAATATCAACTATGATACAGAAAGTCCCCTTTTATATACTGACCTGAGGGTTTATGCTACTTGTCAGGATCAAACTCTAAACTTTCACCCTCTTCCTCTTGTCCTTTTCTTCCTTTTTGCCTTCACCAGGTTACTTGTTTGTTTTCCAGGACTGGGGTTGGGGCGGTTGTGTGCGTTACCAGAAAGCGTTTGCAATGACTGCATGATGCCAAAGAATGCATTTACCCCCAAATCCTCCCTCTCTCCTCGTTTCACCTCCTCCTCCTCACCCTCTCCCTACAGCATGCCCCCCCACCCCCACCCCCACCCCTCCAGACTTGCACGATTTAGAATTCACACATGCTCCACTAGCTGCTCAAGTAACCTTGAAATATGAACATTGACTGATGAAATGGATTTCAATTGACTTGGCTGAATGACATGACTGATGCCTTTTGGAATGAAGTGCACAGACGGTAATGAAATCTATGTGTATCCGAGGTGTCAGTTATATATGAAGACCCACACAGGGCGATTTATTCCTACGTCTATTTCTACTCTCATGCATTTATTTTTGCCTTCATTATCACTTGCAGTAGGGAAGAAGTGTCCGTGTACGTATATGCAGTATGTATGGCAGAGATGTAGATGGAGAGGTCATTTATCTCACTGACTAAGCAGCTGGAAAAGCTTCTTGTTCATGTGTCAGGTTGCTGCAAGCACCAGTGGTTCCAAAGTGTGATGTTGAAGTTGAATCCTCAGCAAATCTTAGCATCAGAGAAAGCTGAACCACAAAGCCTGACTTTATTTCATTGCTGATGTAAGCTTCTGACATTGTAAATCCAAAATGCCTCTTGTAGTGTCCAAATCACCTCACAAACTGATTCCTACTCAATGAAATGTTCATAGTGGTTAGTGCTTAAATCTGTTCAATGAAGTATTCAAGTAGTATCATTACTCCATTTTGGTTAAATTGAGCAACCCATGGATGGATGGATGCTGTATTAATCCCAATACAGGAGCTTCTTTAAATATATGAAGAGATTTGAACCCTCAGTAGGCCGACATCAGGACAGCAAGTATTAGAAATGGACTCTTCTTCAATAATGCCAACCTCCAGTGTTTATAGAAAGAGGATTTTTCATGATTTAAAATCTCAGAAGCTCAGGCATTAGTGTTCTCCCATTCGAGACATCTGCATCAAGAGCGTCACACATGGGTGATAAATGCAAGTAAAGGTTCGTTATATCAGTAAAATAATACCAGACTATATAAGTCAGATATAAGTGGAGTAATTGTTGCAGAATGAAAAGCAGCTTTCCTCTTTGTCGTTACGGCATTACAGCACAGTCGTTTTGACTAATTTCCCTACTTGGCTCCATCAAGAGAAACCGCTTTTGAAAATGTCAGCAAATGCATCATTCACCCGCCCCGGACCCTTTTCCTGAAGCCCCTCTCTGCTCTGAACGTTTCCTGGGCTTCGGCATGAGTCACCGTCTGCCTGCCTCCACCAGCTGGCCTCACGCCGTCCGTTTGAGCGTAGCCTGCAGCGTCTTGTCCGACACATCCACAGAGCTGCTGGGCTGAGGTCAGCTGGGCCCCTGACTGAACCTGAATGTAACATGAGTCATGGGTGGCTCTCTGTGTGTGGAGGCTGGACTTTGACTCTGACATGCCGTCCTCCTTTGTAGACATTTCTCCGTTTGGCTCTTCAGCATTTGGCCATTAGTCTGAACTGCTGATCGCTCAACCACAATGATATCAGCCCTGAATGTTACTGTGCACTATAATTCCCGTAGATCCAGGAGCCTATTACCAAAACACTTGACCTCAGTCATGTTTGTTTTCATTTTAAACTGAATTAATCTGAGATACTGAGGGTTTTTAATCTGTGTTCCTTCACCCAAAAGCCGGAGAATTTGCTTCTAGCCAGCAAGTTGAAGGGGGCGGCGGTTAAACTGGCAGATTTCGGGCTGGCCATTGAAGTGCAGGGAGACCAGCAGGCATGGTTTGGTGAGTGAACGCCACTTCTTTGTGATTCTGTGGTAATATTTTAGCATTTAAGTGTACATTTGACTGGCATGTAAAATTAGGATTACACACACCAGTTGACTCTTTAGGTGAATCAGGTGTTTTACTTCTAATTAAAGATCTTAAGTTTGTAACTTTTGCTTGGTTTGTTCTAATGTTAGGGATCAATTGATGATTTTTTTCCCCCCTAATTTTCACTCCGCCAAGGAACACGACGAAGTTTTGTGATGATTGGCATCCGTTTGTCCGTCTGTCTGTCTGTCTGTGTGCAATATTACTCACTTTTGACCCGTGTTGTGCATCAAAGGGTAAATAAAGATCGCTGAATTTATACATGTCCACGTTAAACATTATATCTTGGACAGAATAGTATTGCAGGTTGCGATAGATGGCCACATCACCAGCCTCCAGCAAATGAGTTTTTGGGGCATTTTCTGTGCAACTACAAAAGTTTATTAAACCTTCAGCAGTGTTTGCAACTTCAGCTTCCAAACAAAGCTCTGCTGATTCAAATGTGCACTCTGTCTGTGTGTAAACAATAGCTTTCAGTGATTGGCTAAACAACAATACCAACAATCTAAAAAAATGCCAAACATCAACCTCGATCAATGGTTGGGTAGATACTCAGACGATCCCTACTGGATCAAACCCCATGTCGAGTCCGTTTGGTCATTTACAGAATGTAGACTAATGATCACAACATAATGACAAGTCCTGCCTGATAGGGACGTGCATGAACTCAAGAAGACCTCTGAAGGTGCCCTGTGGTGTCTAACTCCAAGATGTCAGCAGCAGATATTTTAAGGTTCAGTTAGTTGTCTGTTCAACTCATAAAGAATCAGACTAATTCCAGCACATTTCCTACCAATGCTAGGAGACACTGTTGGTTGTTCCTCGCCATTGGTTACCCCAGTCGTCTGGTCACGACAATTTGTTGATGAGAATTTAAGTGGTTCAGCTTTTTACACCTGAACATCCTTCTCACTGTTCACTGCAGGAGGTATCTGTTCAGTTACTCTCTAATCTAGCCAGAATTTGACATGCATATTAAGTGGTTAAGACGATTTAGCTCAGTGGTGCAGGTTCATGAAGGGTCATTTAACTTTCCATATTGAAGAAATCTTTTCAGATTCTTTTGTATTTACTTATCTTGCATCCTTTTTAGCATTTTGCTGATGCTCAAATCCAATTTCAGACATTTTCTCTCATAGAACAGTGTGATTTGTGTGACTCTCTCTTAAAACTCATTAAAGAAATAGGAACTAGACCAACTAGGTTTTTGCCCTGGTTTAGTATTTCTTTAAACATGTAAATCAAATGAAAATCTACAACTGTGCCATCCTGTCATTTATCTACCTATCTGAAGGGAGTAGGTGTGCCAACGCTCTCGGCTCTTATCTCTGGTTTGATTTGGATGGATATCAGGCCTATTTCTCTAACACTATTCCCCGTTGAACAGAGAAGTAATTAGTCTATTCCCCCAGCACCGGCCTCCATCTGGAACCAGTTCACTTTGCGTTCTGACTTTACTACTAGCGGTGCGACGTCTCATTGCCCAAAGGCTCTGCTGGTACTTTAAAAGTAGGCTGGCCCTGAGCCAAACTACATACCCGCAAAGTGGTGTTTTCCTTTCTTGGAGCTTGTTAACCTCGGCTCATAAACCTCAATTTATGGGACCGCTGATCCTGAGCTACAGTGAAATGTTTGCCTTTTAGGAGACAGTCCTGACGAGCTTTTCATGGACCTCTACGTACAGTTTAATGTTTGTGTTTGTGTGTTTGTTGCAGGTTTTGCTGGGACACCAGGCTACCTGTCTCCAGAGGTGCTGAGGAAAGATCCCTATGGCAAGCCTGTGGATATGTGGGCTTGTGGTAAGATCTTCTGCTAAGCTCTTTGTTTGGTTGGTGTTAGCCTCACGTACAGTAGCAGCTGCTTGTCATTAGCTGCACCCAAATCTCATGGCTTGAAACGGCTAAACTGTCTTTAAAAGAAGCTCAGACTCGGAATCATGTTTTAAAACCTGCTAATACCAAGTCAGATTGTAATATTGTAGCTGCTTTAGTGCACTTTTACTGCAGCAAAATGGCTTTTTAGACATGAAAAGTCCTGTGTAATTACAACTATAACCAATGTTAGAAGCATTCAGACCCTACTTGAGTTTCATTTAAAAGTTTCACTGAAAAAAGCAAGTTTATTTAAAAAATAAGAAGTATTTGTCAGCCCAATGACATGGATAGAAGCATCAAGTGTCCAAATAAGGAAATCATCACGTAAAGTACAAGCACCGTAAAAATATACAGAAGTACATGTAATTCCATTCCACCAGGGCCTCAAAAATACATTAGTTCATATTGATTTCATACTACAGCCACAGACCATTAGAGGGTGGATAAACTTAAAATGGAACAAAGAGTAACTTCCACTGAAACCTCAAATTAAAGAATACATTTCATTTTCATTCAATCAGTCAGTAAAATACAGCAACTTTGGTGGATTTGCTGGGCCTATAATTGAACCTTTTTGCTAATCCATGTTGTTATCCCATGCAAGGAAGAAGGAATCAGTATGAATTTTAACTTTTTTTAAGATATGATGGAGGAATAGAGGACAAATACTAAAAATCTGGTTCACATGGAACTTGTGTAACAAACGGCTCAGATCTGAGTGTCTCTAATGCTGTTCAAGTGCAGGTTTTAGTTATAGTTTGGTCAGAATGTCCAATATACAGTCATGGAAGACATTTTCAGACCATGCTTGTTTTAATGCCTGGTACCACTAAAGGTACATTACCTGAACAATACAATGAACACAACAACAGATGCAGCAGCAGCACACTCATCCTGTCAAACAGCCTGCCACACCTGACTGCTTTGGATACTCAGTGAATGTCTCTTTAAAGTTTACCAATATTTCATTTTTCATTCGGTCTGCTGTGAGGGTGTTGTGCTGCTCTTCACTTTTTGTCCCACAGAGGAGAACAGAGGGCTCAAACCTCTTGAATTAATCATTGCTGACGCTCATTACACACACATCTGATGGGCCAGGCCACCTGGGCCCGAGATGTCAGACACACACTGCGTAAAACACACACTTGTGCCGCTTTAAACACACCTGTGCTGACTCACCGAGGCCACGGCAACAATAGCCGGTGTTGTGTTTGTGGTCACATAGAGGGCCTTTTCATCTATTCCTGGCAGCTGACCAGCCAATCAAAAACACCGTCTGGGTAACAGAGGCAAACATACGCTGCTAGAGTGTCTGTTACTACTCTGTTCTTTATTTAGACTTCATTTGTTTATCTATATTTAGCATCGTTTTCTGTTTTGTGTTGGCGTTTATGATTTGCATGGAAAAATAGAAAAACATCCAAATATTGTTTGGTTTGAGGTAGAGAAGTTGGAAATTAAATCAAAAACGTGCGACGCTGCGGTGCGCTGGAAGCAGACTTGGTGAATAAATGATGGCATTCGTGAAGCATTTGCCTTCAGTGCTCACTGAAGCCTCCACTCCCCTGGAGAGATGACAAATGGACGAAAACATCAGATCTGTGAGAGGAAACTATCCACAAAGCTGCACGGGAACCAAACTTAGATATCCAGTTTTCATCACGTTTTCTGCATGATTGTCGTCTTGCTTTTTCACCATCTGAGGTTTACAGCATCTTGTTCTTCTTCTGCACTAGTTTAAAAGCTCTAGATGGGAAAATGAGCTCCACCAGCTGATTATCTTGATGAAATTTGGTCCATGTTCCTTAAACATCTGCTGTAAAATGCGATTTTTTTGATGACAAAGGGACCAGTTTGTCCAGATAAACCATGACCACAGTGTGTTTTTGTGCTGTGTAGGTGTGATCCTCTACATTCTCCTGGTGGGATACCCTCCATTCTGGGACGAGGACCAGCACCGACTCTACCAGCAGATCAAAGCTGGAGCTTATGATGTGAGCTTACTCTGACACACAATGCAATGAGTACTAAAACGAAACATTTTAAATATCTTCAACGTTACATAGTTCAATTTTAACTCCATATCACCACTTTATTCCTGACTCAAGTCTCCTAAATGTATTGTTGGATCTTTATTCTATGTATATATTATCTATTATACACTACCTGGCCAAAAAAAATGCCACTTAGATTTAACTAAACAAATAGATGAGAGCCTTCCATTGGATAATTACTGCAGTGATGACACCAACTTCTGTAACCCTAGCTGATGCAGTGAGGAGCTTCTCATTTCTTTAACAACCATACTAGAAGACCTATCCTGTGGTCATGGAAAGGATGTTAGTCTGTCTCAGAAGGGTCCAATGATTGCCTTGCATCAAGCAAAGAAAACAACTCAGAAGATGAAACGACTAAAATCAGGTTAAGAACCATCCAACGCATCATTAAAACCGCAAGGATAGTGGAGAACCATCATCTTTGAGGAACAAACTCTTAGTGGATCGTAGGAAACCAACAGTAGAACTCACGGCTGTTTAATAGTCAAATTAAGAGCATTTCTACATGTAAAATGTGAAGGAACTCCAAGGATTGGGACTAAACAGCTGTACCTCTAAGAAAACCACTGATCGGTGAGGCTAATCAGGGAAAGAGGCTTCAGTTTGCTGTGGAGCATAAAGATTGGACTCTGGAGCAATGAAGAAGGTGATGTGGTCTGATGAGTCCAGATTTACCCTGTTCCACAGTGATGGGGGCATCAGGGTAAGAAGAGAGGTGGATGAAGTGATGCCCTCATCATGTCTAGAGCCTACCAGTCTGTGGGGGTTAGGGTTATGATCTGGGGTTGGTCAGGTTCACCAACGTTATGTTCCCAAAGGATGAGGTCAGCTGATATCTGAAGATACTGAATGAGCAGGTCTTTACATCACTGGAGGTTTTCTTCTCTGATGGCACAGACATGTTCCAAGATGACGATAACAGGATAAATATTGTGACATTGGAGAAGCTTATCCAAACGATGCAACGGTGAATGAGTGTCGTTCTCAGAGCTAAAGGCGGTCCAATGAAATATTAGCGTGTGCGACTTTTTTTTCCCCACAGGAAGTCTATCTATACATTATCTCTATATTCTATCTCTATTCTGTTGTAGTAGATATAGATACAGTTTGCTGCGAAAAGAGCTGTCCCTGATTCCTCACCCACAGCAGTGTTGGTACATTAAGTATAGCAGTAAAGGCGTGTGTCAGTAGCTTGCAGAGTTGTATTGTATTATCCCACAGCCTGCTGCCTGGTTTGGATGTGTTTACTTGCAGTAAAAGCCAAGCAGGGGTCACTGACTTTGGATGCCATCAAGGTTTCTCTTAACTCTTTATGCTTTTGTGTTGCTGCGTTTCGGGGCCAAGTGCTAATTGAAGTTGCCGATAAGAGGGTGTTAAGTCGCTCCATCTGTGGACGAGTTGACTTGAGGGACGCAGTTTTCTTTTGTGGCGTTTCAAAGCTAAGTTTGTGAAGCTAGATCTCTGTTTATCTCTGCCATCCTGCTTCCGCTCCTTCTATGTATTTCTTTCAATATCTCTTTGAAAACTTTACCAAAGCAGAACATCTCTGTAAACAGTGTTTGTTCTCCAGGAGGTAGAGGGAGATGGACAGGAATACGTCGGAGAGGTAAAACTTCAAAGTCCAGTAAATTGGACTTGGAGTGTGAATGGGGGCCAACAACAAAACACCACATATACTGTTAAATTAAAGGGTCTGCATCGGCCGATACACCAGCCTCGTCTATTTTAAGACGAATCTGATGATGAAACAGAACCAAGAGACACAAAGTTGTTTGGAGCGATTTTTAGGTGCTTCCTGATCTTCTTGTTCTCTTTTCCGTATTTGTAAAGTCTCATAATCAGAAATTCAAGTTCTTCTGCCTTTTTTTTCCCATATTAAGCCATGGTGTAGACATTCAGATAGGCACCACAATAGATCCAAAACTAAGAAAGTTCTGGTATTCACTGGTTATGACAGGGTCTTTTTAATATGTGGGCTGCTGTAATATAGCTTTAGCATCCCTAGACGTTGTGCTTTGTAGCCCAAAGCCTCAAAGAATGATCTGACCAGTGGATTTAGAAAAGCATAATGGTGTCAAAACTATCATACGCCCTATAGGTGTGGAAAAATGACCAACTCTCACAGCATAAAAGACGAGGCACAGCTCCATATCTCGGATTTTTCTTGGGGCGTTAATCATTGTTAAGAACTACTCCCAGGTTTTTGTTGACAACAAATCCTACTGCCCCTGAACGCTGACTTCTCTTGGTGGTTTTTTGAAGATCCTTAACATTTGAACATGGTCAAATGTTAGACTCTGGCCTTTGATTTGGGACTTAGTTTCCACTTCATCAAAATAAACATGTTCTAAGCATTATTGTAAGTTAAAATTACATGCCAAACCGCACATTTCATCTGTCCTAAATGGAGAACAGCATGAAAGATGTCCCGAATCTAGATGAGGAAACTTTCAGCTCTTCGCTCTTGCCTTTAGGACATAAAAATTGATAGTTGGCTATTATTAGAGACTTGAATTGACCTTTATAAAAGACAGAAGATTTCCCACTCACCTACATCGTACATTCAGTACATTTATTCCAGGTAGTAAATGTAAATAAACATACATGTGGCTGGGTTACCGATGGATGGTGGTCAGTGAGCAGATGTGCAGTTTAAGGCTCCAGTGAGATGAAGGGTTGGTAATAATGTCGTTCCTGAACAGTTCCCTTCTCCAGAGTGGGACACGGTGACTCCAGAGGCCAAAGACCTGATCAACAAGATGCTGACCATCAACCCAGCCAAGAGGGTCACTGCCACAGATGCACTCAAACACCCCTGGATCTGCGTAGGTGTCGCACTGCCAACCTTCACATCTGAGCCCTCAGTCATCACCTAATGACCTCTAATGACCTCCACACACTGTCTCTTTGTGTTCACAGCAACGCTCCACTGTGGCGTCCATGATGCACAGACAGGAGACCGTGGAGTGCCTCAAGAAATTCAACGCTAGAAGGAAACTCAAGGTACAACAACTGGGCCAGTAGCTCGGCAGAGTTAGCAGTCGCTTACTGCAATATCCAACGAGAAAGTGATTGGATTTGGTGTTTTTCCCTGGGAAAAATGGTCTGGTTTGCTGTTTAATGCTGCAGAAATCAGCCAAACTCAGTTCTAGACGACACAAGATCTAATCATTAACCTTTCAGCCTGTGTAAACATTGAAGTTTGTTTCTCTCACTGGTCATTTCTCTTTCCCTAGGGTGCTATCCTGACTACAATGCTTGCCACTCGCAACTTCTCAGGTAGGACTGAGCCAGTTTAAAAGAAGGTTGACCGCTAATGGTCCTACCTAGAGCATTGATTCCTTTCCAACGCAGTGCCGAATGTTGTCACTGTCTGAAGTAGCATCGATCGCAGATGGAAGTCCTCCTTTACTGTGTCTTTATGTGTTGAACTTTAGTTTAAAACGCAGCCCCTTTTGCTGTTTTTCTAATGTGTTGGCCTTTAAAACCCATTAACCTCCACGTCTTTCCTTTTGAGCCGCTGAAGGGTCTCACAGATCGATAAAGTTCCATCTGCAGGTCCTTAAAGGGCAAAACCATTCAAACTTAGTTACTGATCACAACAAATGACGGGATTGTTTACTTTTTCTCGTTTACTTCAGTTTAATTTTGTAATCTCTAAACTTTCAGTGTTGCATCAATGCCAGTGTAAACATGCCCTTAGTGTTTACTTTTGTTTTTCTTCCTCCCTCCTCTTGTGTGGTAACTCGTGCAAGGTAAGAGTCCTTGGCGTATCTGGTACTAAACGTCACCGCCAGGTTTGGTTCTGAGGCATGTCATGTCTACTAAAAGCACCAGAATAAGGCTTTCAGCTGGCGCAGTGCATCAGTTGGTGGTCATATTGGAGGAAAAGAGTGACTGGATAAGAATGCACATACATTCAGTAACAATTTCTTTTTAAAACTCTATTTTGTGGCAATGTGTTTGAATATAAACACAAGATTTGCAAATTATGATCAAGGAAAACCAGTATAATCATTTCTAGTTTTTTATATTAACACATACAGAATCTATATGTATATATCTGTATAATAATTTAGTATTATAAACTGTTTTGTACATATATTAGACACTTAGTTAGGGTTAGTAAATACATAAATTCAGGACACACGATTAGAATTTACTACCATTAATAAATTGTTGGATTTCTAGATTATTAACTTTTGCTATATATGTAATCAATATAGGGCAAAATTTATAAATTTTACGAAACTAGACACAAGATTTCCACATTTTGACTAATTTATTATCACATATTGTAATTAACAATTTGATATTTGCATAAAATAGTTCTTCTTTTGCACACGCTAATATAGATCAACTTTAATTCATGTGTTCTGTATGTATTCTAGCTGTAAACAGCTGATTTTTAATGAATATCTCCATAGGGGTACAGAGGAACATTTCCAGCAACCATCACTCCTGTGTTCTAATGCTACATTGTGTTAGCTAATGGTGCTGAAAGGCTCATTGATGATTAGAAAACCCTTGTGCAGTTATACTAGCACATGGATAAAAGTGGGAGTTTTCATGGAAAACATGGAATTGTCTGGATGACCCCAAAACTTTAAACAGTAGTGTAGATCAGGGATTGTTTCATGTATAGATTTGTTAATAAATATATTACTTTCCATGTCTGCTGCCCGGTTTGGTTACAAATTCTGCACACAGGCTGTAGCTGGTTTGAATCACAGCTATGGATGAATGTAAAAAACAGATATTGGGCGTTCCCCCACATTGCCTTTGAAGCACTTCCAGAGGAGAACCTTCCTCTAATACGGCTGCCAGATGAGATCTGATGTCGCTGCAAAGCCTCTATCGGTTACTAAACATGCACATGTCTATGGTTTGACAATCCCCCCTGCCAATAAACCCCTCGCTGTTGTAAAAGATGCACAAAAATCCCCCCGTGCTGCTCTCCCTCCACCACCAATCACCTGCTCCGTGTCTCAGACCGTCCCTGCATGTTAACTGAAAAGTCAAAAACAAAAAAGGAAACAATCACATGATCCTCGCTCCTCTCCTTGATCTAAATCAGAGATGAGAAAAGAAAAACTTATGGACACTGCTGCTCCGACAGTTTTGTCAGATGAAGCTAATTGCATGTTCCAGACTAATGATTTACTAAGTTTTATTTCATCTCCTGACTTAATTTGCATTTTTCTCTTCTGCTTCCAATTCTAGCAGGGCCCACTTTGAGGCTGCTAGTAATTGGCCAGCCTTGAATAGACCTGGTGCATGTGTGTGTTTGCGTCTGAGTGTGTGTGTGTGTGTGTTCAGTCCAGCTGGCCACTGATTCCTTGCATTGTTATCTTTGTCTCTACAGCAGCCAAGAGCCTGCTGAACAAAAAACCGGATGGTGTCAAAGTAAGTATACCTTCAGTTTTCGCACGTTTTTCTTTTGTTTTCGTGAAAGCTGGCATCGTGAGTGAAACGGATAAAAGCAGGAGCTCGAGTTTCCGGAGTGAAATCTGCCTGCCTCAGTGGGTGTGACAGATATTTCCCAATAATGATGCCCTTGTGCGTCGTCGGAGCGTGTGAGAGGAGGCGGAGCATCTGCCGTCTGAGCCGAATAACTGATGATTGAGTTATGGTTCCAGGGTGGATGATTGGCTTCATCGCTCTGTCATTCTCTGCTCAGTTGTCACCAGATGAAATCCACCATTGATACCACCGTAGAGTGTGTGTGTGCGTCTCTTTCCACCCTCTGCTTCTAAATCTGGAATTCAATTTCACCCTTGTTTAGGATGTTGATGAGCCAGACTTGCTTTCTCATCCCTCAACGCTGTATTCTCCAGCGTCATTTTTTTCTGTCTTGAAGAGTTAGCTCAACCAAATTACAAATAAAAGCCCTTCTTTCACTGACCTATAACAGGATCTAGTGATGGGGAAAGTTTCAGCTAATTCCGTTGCTTCTGAGACACAATTTTGAAGGCCAGCCAGCAACACGTTTCCAAAAGCAATGAACGAGTTTGTCTAAATAATCTACAGTGACACATGCAGGCATTTTGTATAGAAAATGTGGTCGTTTGCGGTGTTAAAAGTGGGTGTAAGAAAACGCAATCATAGCAGAAATCATGCATGAGAAAGACAAGAAAGTAGAGGAGAAGTTAAAGCTTTTTAATGGATTTCTGAGGTAGAAGAGCTATAAAACAAACCTGAAAGCTGCGAACCCTCTGGTCTCCAATCAGGTTTGAATTTCATGGTATATTTAAAATAAACGTCAAACTAGACCATCTGTCAAAGTGAGAAGCTGTAATGCAGAAGAAATTGTTGGATGTTCAGCTTTCTGATGGTCCTCAAACTAATCGTCTATGATTTGCTGACAACAGTGAAACACCATTAAAATCGCTTTATTCTAGAATAGAATAAACTTCTTGTACCAATAAAATAAACACATGGCTTAAAAATGGTATAAAGGGGAGAAAGTTGGGTGAAACATCTTTCTACACTTGATGATTGCATTTTTTTTTCCAATTTTTGCAACATAAATAATCCAAGAAAACAACTAAAGTCGTGTTCTTTAATTTAATTTATGACTTTATTGGCTTCCAGCTTTTTCTAGCCATTACTGTGCAGGACTTTATATCACACTAACAAATGTTCCTGAGTAAAGTAACAATGTGGCGTTCAGAGGGTTCGTTTGCCGCTAAACAGCTTCTTCTGAGTGTTCACTTTATATCATGTTTCTCTCCGTCTAATAAATATAATCCCAATGTTCAGTCTCCTCTTGGCTTTGGTTTGGTCTTCGTTAGCTAGGTGATAAATTTGCCTGGTCTGTGCTATGTTTTGTCATTTTTTAAAGATCCGTTCCACAGCAAATTTGATACTTTGCGTTATTATGACAAACACTTTCATTGTTATGTGATTAATTAAATTGTAAACGACTGTTACAACATGACTCCCATGTGGCGTTAAAATGAGAAAATGGCCTAAAATGTGCCTGAAGAGACGTTGGAGCTTAATGCCGTCTCACGACTCGATTAAGAAACGCTGCGGGGTTTTTCATGCTTGGTTTGTGCACCTAATCATCGTGAGTGTGGATTTGGAGTCAGTGATCATCAATGACTGTTGGCGCTGGTCGTTGCAACGTTGGAGTACTAGACGGCAGATGTTAAAGATGTTAAGATCCGATCGGAATAAATGTCCGCCCTCTCAACACCAGCTTACAGTATAGGAAGAGTTGTTTTAGGCACGGGTTTATCAACTGCTGCTAAAAACATGACTGATGAGAAGGATGAGGCTAAATAAAGAATCAAAACAATCCGCTAAAGGAGGCTGAAAGCTCTGCTGAACTGAATCACGCTGCCTCACCGTTAGTGCTTCTCCTTCCAGCTGTGGCTCGCTCTGAGGTAGTTCCTTTTTGAACACGTTTCCCTTTTAATCCAGCCTGACTGAATGACTGAATGACTGATGTGTGTTTCTTCTGCTGCTGATGAGCTCCTGCTGCTGGCAGTCGTTAATTACTGCTTCTGTTATTGAACGGTGAGATGGTGTGTCTCCCGGTTGTACAGTCGGACATGGTTTCAGTTTCTCTTGTTGTGTTGCGATGCAGAAAAGGAAGACGGACAGCACCGAGCGTTTGAGGGTAGGCCTGAGCTGCTTGTTAGCGAGACCGACACCTGCAGCGGCTAGTTAGCAGCAGAAACCTCGTTGTGTTTAAACTCCACCACAAACACAATCCCGTTTAAAGCTGGGGAGGCACGACATGACTCAACGGTGAAACACTGGGATGCTGATGTGTATGTTCCCACAATTCCAAGAGACATCTGTGAGAAAATAACACCAATAAAAGGAGGTTTAAATGTCATTTTACACACGTGGACAAAATTGTTGGTACCCCTCAGTTAAAGAAGGAAAAACCCACAATTCTCACTGAAATCACTTGAAACTCACAAAAGTAACAATAAATAAAAATTTATTGAAAATTAAATAATCAAAAACAGCCATTACTTTTGAATTGTTGATTCACATAATTATTTAAAAAAACAAACTAATGAAACAGGCCTGGACAAAAATGATGGTACCTCTATAAAAGATTGAAAACTATTTGACCAGAGTGACATGATTAACTCAGGTGTGTCATTTAATTGACATCACAGGTGTTTCCAAACTCATAATCAGTCAGTCTGCCTATTTAAAGGGAGACAAGTAGTCACCCTGCTGTTTGGTGAAAAGGTGTGTACCACACTGAACATGGACAACAGAAAGCGAAGGAGAGAATTGTCCCAGGACATCCGAAAAAAAATGATAGACAAACATCTTAAAGGTAAAGGCTATAAGACCATCTCTAAACAGCTTGAAGTTCCTGTGACAACAGTGGCTCATATTATTCAGAAGTTCAAGACCCACGGGACAGTAGCCAACCTCCCTGGACGTGGCCGCAAGAGGAAAATTGATGACAAATTGAAGAGACGGATCGTTCGAATTGTATCCAAAGAGCCCAGAGCAACCTCCAAAGAAATTAAAGGTGAACTCCAAGGCCAAGGTACATCAGTGTCAGATCGCACCATTCGTCGTTGTTTGAGCCAAAGTGGACTTCATGGGAGACGACCAAGGAGGACACCACTGCTGAAAAAAACTCATAAAAAAGCCAGACTGGAATTTGCAAAAATGCATGTTGACAAGCCACAAAGCTTCTGGGAGAATGTCCTTTGGACAGATGAGACCAAACTGGAGCTTTTTGGTAAGGCACATCAACTCTATGTTCATAGACTCAAAAACCAAGCATACGAAGAAAAGAACACTGTCCCTACGGTGAAACATGGAGGAGCCTCAGTAATGTTTTGGGGCTGCTTTGCTGCATCTGGCACAGGGTGTCTTGAAAATGTGCAAGGTACGATGAAATCTGAAGACTATCAAGGCATTCTGGAGAGAAATGTGCTGCCTAGTGTCAGAAAGCTTGGTCTCAGTCGCAGGTCATGGGTCTTCCAACAGGACAACGATCCAAAACACACAGCCAAAAACACCCAAGAATGGCTGAGAGAAAAGCGTTGGACTATTCTAAAGTGGCCTTCTATGAGCCCAGATCTGAATCCCATTGAACATATGTGGAAGGAGCTGAAACATGCCATTTGGAGAAGACACCCATCAAACCTGAGACAACTGGAGCTGTTTGCTCATGAGGAGTGGGCCAAAATACCTGTTGACAGCTGCAGAACGTTCATTGACAAATACAGAAATCGTTTAATTGCAGTGATTGCCTCAAAAGGTTGTGCAACAAAATATTAAGTTATGGGTACCATCATTTTTGTCCAGCCCTATTTCATTAGTTTGTTTTTTTAAATAATTATGTTAATCAACAATTCAAAAGTGATGGCTGATTTTGATTATTTAATTTTCAATAAATTTTTATTTATTGTTACTTTTGTGAGTTTCAAGTGATTTCAGTGAGAATTGTGGGTTTTTCCTTCTTTAACTGAGGGGTACCAACAATTTTGTCCACGTGTGTAGCTGTTTTATTTGAGATTCAGTTTGGTCATTCGGGGGCTGGGACAAGAAAAATGGCATTTTAGGGGGAACTCTAGACTTATTTGGTATTTTAAAAAAATATTTTCAAACATTCTTTTTTCCTAGTTTTAGTAAATTTACACAACAACTGCATGTTTTAGTGTTTTGTAAAAGGATTATTTGAAATTTGATGGGTGGGACGTAAAATGTCCTCCAATTCCTAAAACATCAGAGTGGACATTTGACTGTCTGAATCCAATATTTTAGCCTAATTAACCATAAAATACTGCTACTGTTCGCACATCTCTGTTGAAGAGAACAACAGGAAGTCTTTCAAGCCTGGAACTTGATCAGTGCATTGTAGGTTTAATCACGACTGTGTTGCCTCTTTTGGCGATAGACAGGGTTAATCCTCCATTAGTGAAAATTCAGGAGAAGCCAGTGTAATTGGTTTGTAGAGACAGTTGCGTTATTACATTTTTACCAAATCCAGAAGTAATAGCACCACTCTGTCATGCTAAAAGCCCTTAATGGTTTTAGCATGATGATGCTTGTGCAATAACAATTGTCTGCCTCTGCCCAGTAAGTGTGTGTCAGACTTGCAAATTCCTGTTTCTGACTGATCTGGGTTCTGCAGAAAGCACCAACTCTGTGTACCCAGTTGAAACAATTGCCTTTTAAACGAAGGGTCATTTAGTGTTTCCCCAGCTACAAATGGATTGAGTTATAGTGTGTAGTTTTGCTTTCCAGACTGAAACCTCCGACCCTGCTCCTTGATCCTTAGATTCTTGGGTGAATTCTGCCGTATTGCTGTAGTAACAGTTCTAACAGTGCTTCTAACAGGTCCTTATCGCTGCCTGATAACTGGCCTTAATGGAGTTCTGAAGAAACCTTTTGAAGGCACTGATTCATTTCTTTTTGACCTGCTTTGTTAGTGGGAATTTCCTTGTGAATGACCACAGCATATTCCCAAGAACTCATGTTCTGAATCTTACCCCGAGTCTTGTTCTGTTCGAGGTTTCTACCTGTTCATAGGGAGAAAAAAAAACTGGAGCAGAAAACAGACTACCATCAGCAGCCATGCAACAAGTACCAAAGTCAGTTTGAGTTTCGCCTAATTAATCATCGTTCTACTCAGTAATGGGGTCATTTGTTTCTCGCCACGCTGTCTCTCTTCATCAACAAGAGTGCTCCTTGGTCTATTAACTCTGGTCTTTGTAACATTTGGTGATTGACGGTTTGAATTAGACGACGTTTATTGGATTAGCCTGTCAAAACTCCAGACTGAGGTGGTGTTGTGCCGGCTGGGTCACACACATTCCGTCTACACACCGATGCTCGCGATCCCAGACGCAGCTGCTGCTTGAGGAGCGACCGTTTGGACACTAAGCCTTGTCACTTCTGCCCTGTCTCGTCTGTCTGCCTGTCTGTCCCTCCAGATCAACAACAAGGCCAATGTGGTCACCAGCCCCAAAGAGCCTGTCCCCACTCCTTCTCTGGTACACTGTCTGCCTGCCTTGCTGCCTGTGCTTGCATGTCATGTCGCTAATCATGCGTCTGTCCATACTTTCAGTGACGTCTGTCCTGATTGCACGGCCCTGTTGTGTAATCAGTCACCTTTCTCATTTTATCGTTGCTCTCTCTTTCTATATAGCTGAAGACAAACCATGGTTGTGTAACATGAGCTGCCCACACGCACCTCTGGGTTGCTTTATTGCGTTGCCACATTGCTGTACATGGGCTACATTCTCCTTTGTTGTTGATGGTGGCTGTAATGGCACTGGGGCCATTGCATGCCAGCTGTGGCAAATAAACCGTTGCCACAGCTCTGGTTTGTTCTGTTGAGGCTTCACCAATCACTGTAAATACTGTTTTTTATGATAATCTCTGTAGTCTGCAGCATAAAAACACCAACAGTAATGTTCCAGGACTATGCCTTTCTGACATTTTTGGCACCCATAAGGCTCAGCTATGGTTCCTATGGGGAAAGAAGCCTGTCAGAGGCTGAATCATTGTTGCTACTGGCAACTCCTCGCCACTCTTGCTGAATTCAGTAATTGACTCAGAATCACAAACTGAATTGCTGTTACATAATGTTCAATCTTTAACTTCTACCAACAGCTGATAATGGGATGCTTGTAACCCTTTAATGCGCAGTGTGGGTCAGGAGATACCTAGTTTCCATTGGAATCGGGTCACTTTTGACCCATGTTGCGCATCAAATGTAGTCATTGTTGACTTACCTCCTTATTATGATATTTATTGTAGATATAGATTAATGTCAATTTGCTGTCTGTGTGTTAAGTATAGTAGTAAGGAGCTGTTAATTTAGCTAGCATAAAACATGAAGCAGTTGGACACAGCTAGCCTGGATCTCTCCATATTTTGGCACTCGCCAGCCACTCTAAAGATGTCAAATTAGCATCATGTCACTGTCCGCAAACAGGAACATTAAAGCATCTTTTGTGGTTTTAGTGTGAATGGAGTGCAGGTGAACAATACTCCTATACAACCACAAGTTGTCGTGTTTAGATGTCTGTTCAGTTACAGATTAAGCAAATGAGACACACTTTAATTAGTCAACTGGATGTATTGGTGGATATATGTCTTAACTTAGCATAGATCCATGCTAGCTGTTTCCAATCTTTATGCTAAGCTAGGCCATAAATACGTAGGTCTTGGTAAATCAGCATACATCCCCATCTGTTCTTTCACTTTTTGAGGTTCGCCTTTCATCAAATAAGATATGGATGCTAATGTTTTGTGCTAATTATTCAGTCGGGAGAGTTAAACAGCTAACCAAACTTTAGATGTGCCCCCATTCCCCAACACCATCCATGCAAAGAATGGAGATTTTTACTTCTGGATTGCTGGATTTCTCTACCAATTTCACGCTCATAGTCACCCACATACAGACTCCTGGATGTGCATTAAAATACCACATTAACATTATCTTTAGGTGAACCAGGAACCGTGCACTCCTGTCAGAAAACATCACTGAGTTCACTTGCAGACCTACAACCTTTACCCTGCAGGGATTTTACCCAACGTTTCATCACGTTAGACACATCAGCAGATACAGCACCAGTGTACAGCAAGTTGTTTTGCAATAGCATGAACTGTACATGTGAGTGGGAGATCTACCTTGAAGATGTGTTGCTGTTACCTTGTATTTCTTAATTAGAATTGGAGTAATTCTGGTATGTGTTTGATGTGTCTGTAGAGTTGTGTGTAGTTGGTGAAATGCCTGCCTTTTGTGTGAACCCTTTCCTGAGTGTTTAGCTCTTGAAAAATGTCTGTTTTTACTGCTGTTTGGTAGGAAAGGCAGATGTGGAGTCTGTCTGTTAACCACTGCGTCTGTCTGATGTCATTTATTGCCATCTTGTCATCATTGCTGACTAAGACCTGATCATCTGTTACATGATGTTCAGTGTAGTGTCCCATCTTCCATTCCCATTTCATCCAATTTGTGTACACTAGTGCTGTAGTAATGGCTTGCTTTCCCCAAATAGCAATTTTGCCAGTTTCCAAATCCTTCACTGCTTTTATTTTTGTCCACTTTACTAAACGCTTTTCTGTCCTAACCCACTTTCATTCTGCGCCAACGCCTCTTCCTACTGTTGGTCCTCTCCAATCAGGAGCCTCAAACCACTGTTATCCACAACCCAGCTGATGGAAACAAGGTATACGGCTGTTCAGACGCTGGTCTGAGGCTGTGGTTTGCTGCTGACGTGTAGAGTAGAAGCCTGAACGTTGCTTCTGATGATGATGTTTGTGTGCAAATGGTAAAAGTCAACGTCATGTGAAAGAACAGTGGACTACAGATTCTGTTAAATATTGCATGTTTTCAACTGTTGCATGTAATTCTTGCTCTTAACATTGGTCATGTGCGTGTATAGTTTTGTGTATCTATGTGAAATATATGTGAAATATTAAGATAATTCACAACGTATTGAGATTGTATCATCTTACATGAGTTTTTAACCCCTGTGAAGGATTGCTGCTGTAACATCAGCTTTGCATTTGCGTCACAAAGGGATTATGCATGCATTTGGAACACAATAAAGACCATGCGGTGACATGGATACTAAAGCTGTTCCAATCCAAATCCTTATCAGAATAGCCTGAAGGCCATCTACTGTGTCTGGGTGATTTTATTGTGCAAGACGTATGGCTCTCCATGGTCATGCGTAATCCATAAGATGATGTTGTGGGAACACGTGCATGCTTGTATTTTTTGCTTTGTGCAGTGACATCATGGTGTTGTAGCTCCTAGTGTAGTAAACGGCGTGTGTGCTTGTGCATAGTAAGAGTGTTGTGTAGAAACAGAGCAGCTGTTTGCTAAATCATCACAATACATGCTTTTGTGTCCGTTAAATCCGCAAGCAACAAGAGGGCCATTATATAAATAACATACATGAGATATTTGTAATCCATCGGAGGAATGAAAAGGAATGTTCAATTTCTGAATATGCATATAATGGAATATTCTGTTTGTTGTTAGCAATTGTAATTTCTTCCTCTCAAAGACTCATAATTCTGTAGAAAGTCTGCATTAAACATGTTTGGCTGAATTACTTTTAGACAACATTTTGAGACCATATTGACTAAATGAGCAACTCTGTATAGAAATAACAGAAATACATTACAATAACTATAACATTTTTGGACTACGTTTGACACATGAAGTAGTAAAATTGGTATTTTGTGCTGGTTTGTGTTGATGCTGTCGTTTTCACCAAATCTTGTCTTTTTTACGTACTACTTGTATTATCCTTTTATATCTTGTCCGTTTTTGTGGGGTTTTTTTAGGTTAAACATAAATTCTGTGTCAACTACAGCCAAATACTAAAAGCAGAGAAAATTTCAGTCTTCTATTCTATCATCTCAGCATAATGTTGTCACCATAGCCTCTCACCATCTGTCTGGTAACGCTGAGATGGTGCTGGAAATCTAATCACAGGTTAGAAACTAACAGACGATGATGAAACGACCCACTGTGAATAAACACTGAGCGCACTGATCTCAGCAGATGTTATTTTGGTTTGTGCTCTTACCTGCTGATACTCACTGGTCCTTTATTTGTGGTTTCACAGGAGTCCAGCGAGAGTGCCAACACTACTATCGAGGACGAGGACGTGAGAGGTAAGGAGGTTCAGACTAACTAACACAACCTATCCTTCTGTTGGCAGGAAGACTCCCACGCACCTCATTAAAACTCTGTTTTCTAAACTTTAAAGTAAGCGTTACCTTTGAGGTTTTGATGTCGCACTTTAAGTTCACCTTTATTTTTCCTCTCTGGGCTCACATTGGTAACGGGTTTGTGCTAACCATGTTTTTCACAGGAATCTTCCGTGTGTTGTCTCTAAGTTTCGCCACATTTCATTCCTCTTGGTCCACTTTGTTTCATTTTGCATGCAACAGCTGTTCTACTATCATGGGTGAAAAATACTTATGGACCCGTATTGACGCCATGGTTGTGGGAGTTTGGGTCAATCTGTATTTCAGTCAGAGGAATGTAGACTCTGGACTGTGTAACATGAAAATCTGTTAAGTTATCACAAACCAAACAAGAGTCAGCTATGGCCAGTTTAACCTGCTAGGAGCCATGGGGTTCTTTTTATTTATTTTCATTTATGTTTTCATTGTTGTGCTAGCATTAAAATTCTTACGAACACATCTTGACAAATAGGCCAACGGGGTTCATTTAAAAGTTAACCTTTTCACACATTTTTTCCCCTGTAGGTCATTATGAACAGTAGGCCATTCAAAATAATCAGGGATTATTGATTCAAAATGGATCCCAGTTCAGTAGCTGCAGTAACGGAAAGGGAGAAGGGCAGGTACCTCTGAGTTGAATAAAGGGAATCTTTGAGACGTGTTCGGATTGTCTAGAGTAGAATTCACTTGTGATTGTGTGTGTCAGGCCTTCCTCTCTTCACTACAGTAGTGACCTTCAACAGCATAGAGAAATGAAATATTTTAGCATCTACTCATGCCTGGGGCCCTACAGTACATGTCTGTTCGTGATGTCATACTTCCAGGACATACACAGGCCCATCTAAGGACATGATGCTTCCTGTCATAATGGCCTCCATTGTTATTTATGGCTGATGGTTCGCCATTGCTCAATTCTTCAGTAACCATATTCAGCAGAGCTTTGAAACTGCTCTACTTATGATAGTGTTCAGTAAGAACGAAGACCATCTCCTTCTGCTTTTTCATTCACATCTCGATTTTGCAGTTGCAACCCCAATCAGAGCTTTAGCCAGCAAAGAAGCTGAGGAATAATGAATTTGGGAGAGTATCTTGTCCCTCTAATGGTGGAATCAGCAGTATTAGTTTCTTTATCTGACAAGATGAATGGTTTGCGGTGCCATCTTAACAGTGCCGAATCTTCTACCTTCATGCTAAATGAGTCTTATGTGGGCAGCATATTTTTTTCTTTGGGACTTTTGTGACTGAGATTGAGACAGGATATTACAGTGGTGTATAATCAGGAGATGTCAGTTTTTTCTGGCTACGTGGGGGTAGAATAACCAAACAACAAGCTGAAAACACAACAGAGAGTTGATTGGCTAAAGCTAAACGATATATCGCTCTCAGTGCTCTACGTCAAGCATCGTCTCCAAACTGAATCTCTTCCACTTCGCCTTCAACTCGAATCTGATTTTAGGGGAGAGGAAGAAGCCATAGGGAGTCAAATCTGGTCAATGACTGAGTTACTGTGGCCAAAATACGTGATGAGCTGTGAATGAGTGTGGAGCACCCCATGCCACTGTACGATAGTTCAGGTCCAGCTCAGGGAGTTACAGTAGAACTCGACATTGACATTGAGGGACGAATTCACAACCATGTAAATGCTGCAAGCTGATCTTTTCATCCAATTCTTTCATTATCTGTTCTGCCGGTCCTTTCATGTTTTCTATGAGGCTCATACTCCTTTATCATCACCTGCTGAAAGGAGTCGCCGTCCATTAATATTGTAATTCGTCTGTCCTTCCCTGAACATTGCTCTGCATGCTTTGTCCATGTCATTTGTTCAGAGCTGACGGAAGAAGTAAGAGCTTTGAACAAATTGTCATTTCCTGCATGCTTTTTATGTATTCTTCATTTCATGTTTTCCATTTCTCCATCTCATTTTTCTTTCCATTCCTTGCTGCTTCTCCGTCCAATTTCCCTTTGCTGGTCTGATCCATTCTTTTCCTCCTCCTTCATCTCAGCACACTCTCGCTGCCCCAGTCCCCAAATATACCACCTTAAGCGATTACAGCATTCCCCTTCTCACCGGCCTTCCTCCCGCTCCCGCTCACCTTCCCCCTCGCCCTCCACGTCATCTTCCTCCTCCTCCTCTTCGTCCTCCTTCTCCTCCTGCTGGTACTCTCCAAGCGTTTGGCCCAGTGGTGAGGAGTGCTGCCAGTACATCCTGTGGGCACTGGTGGCCGCCTACCTGCTCTTCTTCTTCACATCTTCCTTTGTGATGTTTTGCTCAGACCATTCCACCGCATGTCACTGCGGCCCCCATCACTCACCCTCGCAGCCCCCTGGCCCCCAACAAAGGGTGCCTCTGCCCGGCATGGGCCCCACCGACTCCCAGTGTAAGTCCCACTCTAAAGGAGGCAGCTGCAGGCTTCATTTCATTTCAAGATATTCACAGGTGTAGAAAGAAGTGTATTTGTTGTTTGATTACAAAGTCCCTCAAATTGGGAAACTAAATGTAAAGTGCAATAACTTGTGAACTAAGACCAAGTAATGTTTTAACTAAATAATCTCAATGTCCTCTTTTTTATTTTCATTATTTTCCATTTTTGTCCACCCGCTTTTCAGTTTCTAGTTCATTTTTTAAAGTCTAAGCAGGGTGGCCATTGCCAGGATATCACAAATACTGAGGTCAGGTTTCAGGGGATCAAATTAAGAAACTTTTGGACTTATCATAGCATTCAATTACAATTCCATCAAATTTCCGAGTAAATCAAGACAATGAGCAGTATTAACATTTTAATTACACCCATACTTTTCCTGCTATGACAGACCAATGTGTCTGCTGGTTACAGAAAAATGGAGCTGATTCTTTTCTCCCCCAATGCAACTTCTTGCCAAACTTGTTACAGTTTCATCATCTGATTTCCACCTCAAGCAAAATTTTAAACTCTGAAGCATAAAACTCATCTTTTGACTTTTTGGAAACATTTCAGTGAATAGAATTTACTTTTAAACAGAGAAGACAAAGACATGCATATCACAGTCTAGTATGTCATCAGACAGACCATAAAAATGTCATAGTATAGTATGTCCCCTGAAAATGGACAAAAATGTCACAGTTTAGTATGTCGTCCGAAAACGGACAAAAATGTCATCGTTTATAGTATGTCGTCCAAAAATGGACAAAAATGTCATTGTATAGTATGTCGTCCGAAAATGGAAGAAAATGTCATAATTTAGTATGTTGTCAAAAAAGGACAAAATTGTCATAGTTCAGAATGTCGTCCAAAATGTCACCAAAAATGTCATAGTATAGTATGTCGTCTGAAAATGGAAAAAAATGTCATAATTTAGTATGTTGTCCGAAAAGTCACCAGAAACATCATAGTGTAGTATGTCATCCAAAAAATCACCAAAGATGTCATAGGATGGTATTTCATTAAAAATATCCTCAGAAACGTCATACTATAGTTTGTCGTCAAAAGGGTGACCAAAACACCACGGTGCAGTGTGATAGTTTCCATAGTATAGTGGTTAACATATTGGCTTAAAATGTAAAAGGTTCACAGTTTGAATCCGGGTGAACCATATCGATTAAATATCGTCCAAAAATGTCATTGTGTAGTATGTCGTCCAAAAATGTCAGAGTTTAGTATGTTGTCTGAAAAATCACCAAAAACGTCTTAGTTTAGTATGTCGTCCAAAAAATCACCAAAGATGTCAAAGGATAGTATTTCCTTCAAAATATCCCCAAAAACATCATAGTATAGTTTGTCGTCTAAAAGGTGAACAAAACACCATGGTGCAGTGTGACAGTTTCCGTAGTATAGTGGTTATCACATTGGCTTAAAATGTGATAGGTTCACAGTTCGAATCCGGGTGAACCATGTCAATTAAATATCGTCCAAAAATGTCATTGTGTACTATGTCGTCCAAAAACATTAAAGTTCAGTATGTTGTCCAAAATGTCATAGTTTAGTATGTTGTCAAAATATCACCAAAAACGCCATAGTGTAGTATGTCATCCAGAAAATCACCAAAGATGTCATAGGATAGTATTTCATTTAAAATATCCCCAAAAACGTCATAGTATCGTTTGTCGTCGAAAAAGTGACCAAAACACCATGGTGCAGTGTGACAATTTCCATAGCGTAGTGGTTATCATATTGGCTTAAAATGTGATAGGTTCACAGTTCGAATCCGGGTGAACCATATCGATTAAATATTGTCCAAAAATGTCATTGTGTAGTATGTTGTCCAAAAATAACAGAGTTTAGTATGTCGTCGGAAAAGTCACCAAAAACATCATTGTTTAGTATGTTGTCTGAAAAATCACCAAAAACGTCTTAGTTTAGTATGTCGTCCAAAAAATCACCAAAGATGTCATAGGATAGTATTTCATTCAAAATATTACCCCAAAAACATCATAGTATAGTTTGTCGTCTAAAAGGTGACCAAAACACCATGGTGCAGTGTGACAGTTTCCATAGTATAGTGGTTATCACATTGGCTTAAAATGTGAAAGGTTCACAGTTCGAATCCGGGTGAACCACATCGAGGAAAAAATGTCAAAAATGTTGTGTAGTATGTCACCAAAAACATCATAGTTTAGTATGTCGTCTGAAAAGTCACCGAAAACATCATAGTTTAGTATGTCGTCTGAAAAGTCACCTAAAACATCATAGTTTAGTATGTCATCCGAAAAGTCACCAAAAACATCATAGTTTAGTATGTCGTCCAAAAAGTCACCAAAAACATCATAGTTTAGTATGTCGTCCGAAAAGTCACCAAAAACATCATAGTTTAGTATGTCGTCCGAAAAGTCACCAAAAACATCATAGTTTAGTATGTCGTCTGAAAAGTCACCTAAAACATCATAGTTTAGTATGTCGTCCAAAAAGTCACCAAAAACGTCATAGTTTAGTATGTCATCCAAAATACCACCAAAAAGGCCCTAGTTCAGTATGTCGTCCGAAAATGGACAAAAATGTCATAGTTTATAGTATGTCGTCAAAAGTAGACAAAAATGTCATTGTATAGTATGTCGTCCAGAAAATCGACAAAAACGTCATAGTTTAGTATGTCATCCAAAATACCACCAAAAATGTCATAGTTTACTATGTCGTCCAAAATGCCACCAAAAAGGCCCTAGTTCAGTATGTCGTCCGAAAATGGACAAAAATGTCATAGTTTATAGTATGTCGTCAAAAGTAGACAAAAATGTCATTGTATAGTATGTCGTCCAGAAAATCGACAAAAACGTCATAGTTTAGTATGTCGTCCGAAAATGGAAGAAAATGTCATAGTTTAGTATGTTGTCAAAAAAGGACAAAAATGTCATAGTCGTCCAAAATGTCACCAAAAAAGGCCATAGTTTAGTATGTCGTCCGAAAATGGACAAAAATGTCATAGTTTAGTATGTCGTCCAAAAATGTCAGAGTTTAGTATGTCGTCCAACAGTAGACAAAAATGTCATTGTATAGTATGTCATCCAGAAAATGGCCAAAAATGTCATAGTTTTGTATGTCTTCCAAAATGCCACTAAAAATGTCTGAGTTTAGTATTTTGTATGAAAACGGACAAAAATGTCATAGTTCAGAATGTCGTCCAAAATGTCACCAAAAATGTCGTAGTTTAGTAGGTCGTTCAATAATGGACAAAAATGTCATAGTTTTGTATGTCATCAAAATATCACCAAGACATCATAGTATAATATGGCGTCTAAAAGCTGTCCAAAACATCACGGTGCAGTGTGACAGTTTCCATGGTGTAGTGGTTATCACATTGGTTTACAATGCGAAAGGTTCGAATTCAGGTGAACCACATGGATGAAATATCATTAAAGTTTGATGAAAAACATCATAGTGTTGTATGTCTTTCAAAAACTGAAGTCAAAGTATACCATGTTGTCCGAAATATGACTGAAAATTGAGAATGTTGTTCAAAAAGGGACAAAAATGTCATAGTACAGTATGTCGTCCAAAAGAGGACAAAAATATTATTGTATAGTATGTCATCCAGAAAATGGACAAAAAATGTCACAGTTTTGTATGTCTTCCAAAATGCCACCAATAACGTCATAGTTTAGTATGTCATCCAAAAATGTCGCAGTTCAGAATGTCATCCAAAATATCACCAAAAAGGCCATAGTTCAGTCTGTCGTCCGACAATGAACAAAAATGTCATAGTTTAGTATCTCGTCCAAAAATGGACAAAAATGTCATACTTTAGTATGTTGTCCAAAATGTCACCGAAAATGTCATAGTATAGTATGTCGCCTGAAAATGGACAAAAATGTCATAGTTTAGTATGTTGTCCGAAAAATCACCAAAAACGTCATAGTTTAGTATGTCGTCAAAATATCACCAAAAACGCCATAGTGGAGTATGTCATCCAAAAAATCACCAAAGATGTCATAGGATAGTATTTCCTTCAAAATATCCCCAAAAACATCATAGTATAGTTTGTCGTCGAGAAGGTGAACAAAACACCACGGTGCAGTGTGACAGTTTCCGTAGTACAGTGGTTATCAGATTGGCTTAAAATGTAAAAGGTTCACAGTTCGAATCCGGGTGAACCATATCGGTTAAATATCGTCCAAAAATGTCAGAGTTAAATATGTCGTCCAAAAAGTCATCAATAACATCATAGTATAGAATGTTGTCCAAAAACATCACAGTTTAGTATGGTGTCCGAAAAGTCACCAAAAACGTCATAATTTAGTATGTTGTCCGAAAAGTCACCAAAAATGTCGTAGTGTAGTCTGTCTTCCAAAATGCCCACCAGAATCGTCAGAGGTTAGTATTTCTTCCGAAAAAGGTAAGAAGTGTCATATTTTATAGTATGCCGTCCAAAATGTCACCAAAAGCGCCATAGTTTAGTATGTCGTCCGAAAATGGACAAAAATATCATAGTTTAATAGGGCGTCCAAAAACGGACAAAAATGCCGTCAAAATATCACCAAAAACGTCATAATGTAGTATGTCATCCAAAAAATCACCAAAGATGTCATTGGATAGTATTTCATTCAAAATATCTCCAAAAACGTCATAGTATAGTTTGTCGTCTAAAAGGTGACCAAAACACCACGGTGCAGTGTGACAGTTTCCATAGTATAGTGGTTATCACATTGGCTTAAAATGTGAAAGGTTCACAGCTCAAATCTGGGTGAACCATATCGTCCAAAAAAGTCATTGTATAGTATATCGTCCAAAAATGTCAGAGTTTAGTACGTTTTCCAAAAACGTCATACTGTCGTATGTTGTCCGAAAAGTCACCAAGAATGGCATAGTTGAGTATGTCGTCCGAAAAGTGACCAAAAACATCGTAGTTTACTATGCTGTCCAAAAAGTCACCAAAAACGTCATAGTTTCGTACATCATCAGAAAAGTCAACATAAACGTCATAGTTTAGTATGTCATCCGAAAAGTCACCAAAAACGTCATTGTTGAGTATGTCGTCCGAAAAGTCACCTAAACGACATATTTCAGTATTTCGTCTGAAAAGTCACCAAAAACGTCATAGTTTAGTATGTTGTCCGAAAAGTCACCAAAAACGTCATAGTTGAGTATGTCGTCCAATAATGGACAAAAATGTCATAGTTTTGTATGTCGTCCAATAAATTATTTACTCTTATTTTGTTATGCTGTTCCTGGCATTTCCATCTGCCCAGGGACTACAGTTGGAAACTAGCTTTATAGCTAAAACAGAAATGTTGATTAATGTGCACTGTCCCTGTTCAAATAAACAAAAAAATAAATAAATAAATAATGGACAAAAATATCATAGTTTAGTATGTCGTCTGAAAAGTCACCAAAAACGTCATAGTTTAGTATGTCGTCCGAAAAATCACCAAAAACGTCATAGTTTAGAATGTCGTCCAAAAATGCACAAAAATGTCATAGTTTAGGAGGTCGTCCAATAATGAACAGAAATGTCATAGTTTTGTATGTCGTCAAAACGTCATAGTATAGTATGTTGTCCGAAAAGTCACCAAAAACGTCATACTGTCGTATGTTGTCCGAAAGGTCACCAAAAACGTCATGTCATCCAATAATGGACAAAAATGTCATAGTTCTGTATGTCGTCCGAAAAGTCACCAAAAACATCATAGATTAGTATGTCGTCCGAAAAGTCACCAAAAACATCATAGTTTAGTATGTCGTCCGAAAAGTCACCAAAAACGTCACAGTTTAGTATGTCGTCCGAAAGTCACCAAAAACGTCATACTTTCGTATGTTGTCCGAAAAGTCACCAAAAACGTCATAGTTTCGTACATCATCAGAAAAGTCATCATAAACGTCATAGTTTAGTATGTCGTCCGAAAAGTCACCAAAAACATCATAGTTTTTTATGTCGTCCGAAAAGTCACCTAAACGACATATTTCAGTATTTCGTCTGAAAAGTCACCAAAAACGTCATAGTTTAGTATGTTGTCCGAAAAGTCACCAAAAACGTCATTGTTGAGTATGTCGTCCAATAATGGACAAAAATGTCATAGTTTTGTATGTCGCCCGAAAAGTCACCAAAAACATCACAGTTTAGTATGTCGTCCGAAAAGTCACCTAAAACGACATATTTCAGTATGTCGTCTGAAAAGTCAGCTAAAACGTCATAGTTTACTTTGTCGTCTGAAAAGTCACCAAAAACGTCATAGTTGAGTATGTCATCCGAAAAGTCACCAAAAACATCATTGTTGAGTATGTAGTCCAATTATGGACAAAAAAGTCGTAGTTTTGTATGTCGTCCGAAAAATCACCAAAAACATCATAGTGTAGTATATCGTCCGAAAAGCCACCAAAAACGTCATAGTCTAGTATGTCGTCTGAAAAGTCACCAAAAACATCACAGTTTAGTATGTCGTCCGAAAAGTCACCAAAAACGACATATTTCAGTATGTCGTCCGAAAAGTCACCAAAAACATCATAGTGTAGTATATCGTCCGAAAAGCCACCAAAAACGTCATAGTTTAGTATGTTGTCCGAAAAGTTACCAAAAACGTCATAGTTTAGTATGTCATCAGAAAAGTCATCATAAACGTCATAGTTTGTATATCGTCCGAAAAGTCACCTAAAACAACATATTTCAGTATATCCTCTGAAAAGTCACAAGAAAAATCATAGTTTAGTATGTCGTCGGAAAATTCACTAAAAACGTCATAGTCTAGTATGTCGTCCAAAAAGTCACTAAAAATGACATATTTCAGTACGTCATCTGAAAGTCACCAAAAGCGTCATAGTTTAGTATGTCGTCCCGAAAAGTCACCTAAAACGACATATGTCAGTACATCATCTGAAAAGTCACCAAAAACATCATAGTTTAGTTCGTCATCTGAAAAGTCACCATAAATGTCATACACACGTGGACAAAATTGTTGGTACCCCTCAGTTAAAGAAGGAAAAACCCACAATTCTCACTGAAATCACTTGAAACTCACAAAAGTAACAATAAATAAAAATTTATTGAAAATTAAATAATCAAAATCAGCCATCACTTTTGAATTGTTGATTAACATAATTATTTAAAAAAACAAACTAATGAAATAGGGCTGGACAAAAATGATGGTACCCATAACTTAATATTTTGTTGCACAACCTTTTGAGGCAATCACTGCAATTAAACGATTTCTGTATTTGTCAATGAGCGTTCTGCAGCTGTCAACAGGTATTTTGGCCCACTCCTCATGAGCAAACAGCTCCAGTTGTCTCAGGTTTGATGGGTGTCTTCTCCAAATGGCATGTTTCAGCTCCTTCCACATATGTTCAATGGGATTCAGATCTGGGCTCATAGAAGGCCACTTTAGAATAGTCCAACGCTTTTCTCTCAGCCATTCTTGGGTGTTTTTGGCTGTGTGTTTTGGATGGTTGTCCTGTTGGAAGACCCATGACCTGCGACTGAGACCAAGCTTTCTGACACTAGGCAGCACATTTCTCTCCAGAATGCCTTGATAGTCTTCAGATTTCATCGTACCTTGCACACTTTCAAGACACCCTGTGCCAGATGCAGCAAAGCAGCCCCAAAACATTACTGAGCCTCCTCCGTGTTTCACCGTAGGGACAGTGTTCTTTTCTTCGTATGCTTGGTTTTTGAGTCTATGAACATAGAGTTGATGTGCCTTACCAAAAAGCTCCAGTTTGGTCTCATCTGTCCAAAGGACATTCTCCCAGAAGCTTTGTGGCTTGTCAACATGCATTTTTGCAAATTCCAGTCTGGCTTTTTTATGAGTTTTTTTCAGCAGTGGTGTCCTCCTTGGTCGTCTCCCATGAAGTCCACTTTGGCTCAAACAACGACGAATGGTGCGATCTGACACTGATGTACCTTGGCCTTGGAGTTCACCTTTAATTTCTTTGGAGGTTGCTCTGGGCTCTTTGGATACAATTCCAACGATCCGTCTCTTCAATTTGTCATCAATTTTCCTCTTGCGGCCACGTCCAGGGAGGTTGGCTACTGTCCCGTGGGTCTTGAACTTCTGAATAATATGAGCCACTGTTGTCACAGGAACTTCAAGCTGTTTAGAGATGGTCTTATAGCCTTTACCTTTAAGATGTTTGTCTATAATTTTTTTTCGGATGTCCTGGGACAATTCTCTCCTTCGCTTTCTGTTGTCCATGTTCAGTGTGGTACACACCCTTTCACCAAACAGCAAGGTGACTACTTGTCTCCCTTTAAATAGGCAGACTGACTGATTATGAGTTTGGAAACACCTGTGATGTCAATTAAATGACACACCTGAGTTAATCATGTCACTCTGGTCAAATAGTTTTCAATCTTTTATAGAGGTACCATCATTTTTGTCCAGGCCTGTTTCATTAGTTTGTTTTTTTAAATAATTATGTTAATCAACAATTCAAAAGTAATGGCTGTTTTTGATTATTTAATTTTCAATAAATTTTTATTTATTGTTACTCTTGTGAGTTTCAAGTGATTTCAGTGAGAATTGTGGGTTTTTCCTTCTTTAACTGAGGGGTACCAACAATTTTGTCCACGTGTGTAGTTTAGTATGTTGTCCGAAAAATCACCAAAAACATCATAGTGTAGTATATTGTAAGAAAAGCCACCAAAAACCTCATAGTCTAGTATGTCATCTTAAAAGTCACCAAAAACATCATAATTTAGTATGTCGTTGGGAAAGTCACCAAAAACGTCATAGTGTAGTATGTTGTCCGAAAAGCCACCAAAAACGTCATAGTCTAGTATGTCGTCGGAAAAGTCACCAAAAACATCATAGTTTAGTATGTCGTCGGAAAAGTCACCAAAAACGTCATAGTTTAGTATGTCGTCCGAAAAGTCACCAAAAACGTCATAGTTTAGTATGTTGTCCGAAAAGTTACCAAAAACGTCATTGTTTAGTATGTCATCAGAAAAGTCATCATAAACGTCATAGTTTGTATATCGTCCGAAAAGTCACCTAAAACGACATATTTCAGTATATCCTCTGAAAAGTCACAAAGAAAATCATAGTTTAGTATGTCGTCGGAAAAATCACCAAAAACGTCATAGTTTAGTATGTCATCCGACAGGTCACCAAAAACGTCATAGTTTAGTATGTTGTCCGAAAAGTCAGTAAAAACATCATACTTTAGTATGTCGCCCGAAAAGTCACCAAAAACGTCATAGTTGAGTATGTCATCCGAAAAGTCACCAAAAACGTCATTGTTGAGTATGTAGTCCAATTATGGACAAAAAAGTCGTAGTTTTGTATGTCGTCCGAAAAATCACCAAAAACATCATAGTGTAGTATATCGTCCGAAAAGCCACCAAAAACGTCATAGTCTAGTATGTCGTCTGAAAAATCACCAAAAACATCACAGTTTAGTATGTCATCCAAAAAGTCACCTAAAACGACATATTTCAGTATGTCGTCCGAAAAGTCACCAAAAACATCATAGTGTAGTATATCGTCCGAAAAGCCACCAAAAACATCATAGTTTAGTATGTTGTCCGAAAAGTTACCAAAAACGTCATAGTTTAGTATGTCATCAGAAAAGTCATCATAAACGTCATAGTTTGTATATCGTCCGAAAAGTCACCTAAAACGACATATTTCAGTATATCCTCTGAAAAGTCACAAGAAAAATCATAGTTTAGTATGTCGTCGGAAAATTCACTAAAAACGTCATAGTCTAGTATGTCGTCCAAAAAGTCACCAAAAACATCATAGTTTAGTATGTCATCGGGAAAGTCACCAAAAACGTCATAGTGTAGTATGTCGTCCGAAAAGTCACTAAAAATGACATATTTCAGTACGTCATCTGAAAGTCACCAAAAGCGTCATAGTTTAGTATGTCGTCCCGAAAAGTCACCTAAAACGACATATGTCAGTACATCATCTGAAAAGTCACCAAAAACATCATAGTTTAGTTCGTCATCTGAAAAGTCACCATAAATGTCATAGTTTAGTATGTTTTCCGAAAAGTCACCAAAAACATCATAGTGTAGTATATTGTAAGAAAAGCCACCAAAAACCTCATAGTCTAGTATGTCATCTTAAAAGTCACCAAAAACATCATAATTTAGTATGTTGTCCGAAAAGTCACTAAAAACGTCATAGTCTAGCATATCATAAAAATGTCATAGGTGTGTCGTCCGAAATGTCATAAAAATATCTATAGTATGCCGTTCGAAATGTCACCAAAACCGTTACAGTATAGGATGTCGTCTGAAAAATGACAAAAACGTCATAGTATCGTATGTCGTCCAAATTTGACTCAAGAATATCATTGTCTGGTATGTTGTCCGAAAAATGGTCAAAAAATGTGATTGTATAGGATGTCGTCAAAAAATTGACAGTAACGTCAGAGTTTAGTATGTCACCCGAAATATCACCAAAAATGTAGTAGTGTAGTATGTCATCCGAAAATTGACAGAAACACCATAGTATAGTATGTCGTCTGAAACGTCACAATATACTATGTCGTCCAAAGTTGTATCAAAAATATCATTGTCGTATGTTGTATGATGTCGTATGTCAAAGTATAGTCAGAAACTGTCATACTATAGTATGTTGGCAACATAAGTCATAGTATAGTATGTCTTCAACAAACTAAGCAGTGTACACACACTGACACTTGTTGGTCAGAAGCTGCCATGACACCTTTAAACCCTGTGAATGATGAAGTGACAAATACTTGTATTCCATCCACATACCTTGTGGCCTTCAGCCTTGTCCACGTGTAAACACAGTCTTAGGTCACTGACAGCAGACCTTCTGGAAAACTCCCTCCAATGTGAAGATCTTCAGCGACTGAGTCTGTAGTGAAGACAGAGAAAAACAGATTTCAGTGCAGTCAGAGATGCGGCCAACATGGATCTGCTGCTAACCTTACTAACAGGAATTCACATGTTTACACTTCAATATACAGTTGCTCTTCCACTATATAGAGAAACAAAGGCATTAGAATCAATTCACACATGTAGTTCCCTTCTTCCTTGATGACTTGCTGTCACCTGACAGCACTGACTTCACCTTTGTTGTGCTTTTGTGTTTTCATGTGTACTGAGACTCTTTTTAGAAATGGTACCCATTTGAACAGGATGTTTTCTAATGTTTGTATGGAGCAGGTCATTTTCTGATTATTCTTCTGTAAAAGAGTCAAGGAAATAAATACAATAATGAAAGGGTCAGTATATAATTGAGGGACATTTGAAATCCATGGGATATATCTGCATACATTTTATTAACAGTAAAAAAAAAAAGTTTTTATGTTCATTATGATCATGTCTTTACAAATTCCACAATTATTTGTTATGGAAACAGTCACTTATTAATAAAAAATGACTGGATATATCAATATATCAAATTTTATATGGAAAATAACAAATTAAATCACTTTCAACGAAGCTAGCCATTACAAAAACACCTCTCAAGGAAATGTGTTTGTTTCCAGATCACATGACCTGCTCCACATGATGTCACTTCCTCCTGAAGGAAAGACTGGCCAGACACCAAGGCTTTCTGACTTATTTAATATAAAGTAGTGTGGATTCATGGCATGTCATTAGGTTAACTACAATATCTTTAGAAATAACATTCAATTTTAATTTTACTCAATTATATATATACTATTTAGAAGAATCTTTCTGTGAAAATACCATGTGGTGTTTGGTTACAGGCGGCCATGTTGATTTTAGGCCTGAAAGCAGCAAAAATGTCAACTATGATACAAAAAGTCCCGCAATTATATATTGACCGCCAAAATGCCGGAGGTGTATCGACAGAGTTTTGTTCCCTACAGATTTTTGCAGTTTTGACTTGGACTGGTTTTTTGTCCTGCAAACTTATTCTAACTTGTGTCAATCATCATGTGTTTCTTTGGGTGTTTTTGAGGCTTCGACTTGACACTCGTCTGCTAATTTCAAGAACGTGGGGTTTTGTTGCTAAGGAAACTGTTAAAGTAGGTGTACTGCAATTTTAAAAGATACTGACAACTATATTTTCAGATGTTTGAAATTAGATGCGTACAATAAAGTGTATTTAATCCAAGCATTCAAGTAACTAAAGGTTCAAATAAACTGTTGGTAAAGGTTGATGTTTGTCCTGAGGTCTGCCACCTTTCTTTCCAGTTCCAGTAAATGATTTTGTCACTGCCACAGATCAGTTTATGTGCTTAGTTTCTTTCTGCTACGTCTCTGTATGTTTCTCACTTTATATATGTGCCATCGCTCCATCTTTCTCCAAGGTCCCAGAAGAAAAGGGTCCTAAAATGCCTAATTTTCACACTACATGTACTGAATTACAATGTTCTACCAGCAGAGGCAGAGCTGTTCACACTAGTCCAAAAGCTTTTACCTGCTTTGTACATGACATGGATCCAGGCTGAAATGTAGGATAACTGTCAGGCAACACCGTAGCGCTTTTCTTTTTACTCAATGTCAAGCGTTTTTCGAGACCGTCGAAGAGACTGACTAAAAGGAACTGCTTCACGTCTCAGACAATAAACAGGAAAAGGGTGAATTCTACTATTTGGTAGTTCAGTAATGTTGCTTTAACTGCCAAATGCTCAAATCAGTCTCCAAAGCCAAGGTATTTTTAACATAGAATAATATGGCTGCAAAGTAAAGAGTCCTGCATTTAAATCATCTTTCAATTAACATTTAGTCATGATTACAAATCAGTAGTTAGTTGCAGCATTGTTGGCCTGAAAATGTTTAGAGAGACAGATTATTTTTCATACAGAAACCATAATTACTATTCCTCAAAGTCAGGTTGCTTACTTCAAGGAATGGTTCATAAATTAGATAAACAGGTGGGTCTACTAGGGTCTACTGAAACCCATGGGTTTATTTTTCTTCGTCTATCTTTGACTGACTTTTCATTTGGACTTTTGAAGGCCTAAAAATATTTGAAATGCTCCACAGCACCACCTGGAAAATTTCAAACCTTGACTGCAGCCATTCTGTGTCACCTAGAGCTATGAAATTTGGTACACATATGTAACTTTTCAAGACACACAGAAATGTAACTGACAGTTATACCCAAAACCTAACAGGAAGTCAGAACTTTTGAATTATGTGTCATATTTTGGACCAATTTTACACATTGTCAAAAGCTATAAACTCAAACAGGGTAACCTTAACAGACCTCAAATTTGGCCAGGATGTACACCAGGCATGGGTGATCAAAAGGTATAAAAACACTCCACAAAAGTCTGAAGGCGTGGAAATTGTGGCTGTCGGAATGTCAATATTTCGCCATGAAACAGGGAGTGCTGCATAACTCCACTGTACATGCTCCAATCTGCCTGAAAGATTACAAGTGTGATCAGAGTCCAGTCCTCATCACATCCATAGGCCGAAATACAGTCTCGATCACAGCGCCACCTGGTGGGCACAATTGGATTCGCTAACCAGCACAGATACAAGGACTTAATCAGTGCTACTTGCAGCTTTAATTATTGTTCTGGTTTGAAAGACACTCAAGCCCAAGCTGCTCCCAGTTTGTGTTTCTTGATTTTCAGTTTGGACAAAAACTGTTGCCAGATTTTTGGTGCCTCAGTGCACATCAGCAAACTTATCTGGAGCATCTCTGAAAACAAAGACAGTCAGCAAAGACTTTATTTGCACATTAAAGTCCACCGTGGGTGTTTTCGCTGTGTCAGGCTTTCTGCAGACACAGCCAATGAACGGAGAGAACGTTGCTTTTGATCTGGTCAGAACGTGAACTCCACCTCCTCCTGTTTCTGGAAAAGACCCTCCGCTCAAGCAGGAGCTGCTAGTTTTGGTCTCAAACAGAATGATGGAGAGATCAATCAGAAGTATGTTTTATCTGACAGCAGTTAGCTTTATGGTTTTGGTGTCACTTGAGGGACTCGCTGCTCAAAAACAGACAGTAAGCATTCAGATAGCTGGGAACAGCAGTGGACTTGAAGGTAAACATGGTTTTATAGTATTGCTGTGTGTGAATAAATGTTCTTTACTGTGACTTCATGTCGTCTTCATACTATAAATGTCTGTAAGTAGTGGGTGGACCTCAGTCTACAACAACAGCACTTATTCTTTCCATTCACTGTTTCCTAGCTTACCTACTTAGCATGAAAGGTAATTTCAGTGTTGTCATATGTTGAACCATGCAGACAAACTTCTTACTAGTCTTCCCTCCATCCATCTCATGTGACATTGTATTATCTGTGGTTTTGAAAATGATGTGAATCTCAGTCCGTGGACATTCTCATGTTGTGACGTTGGATCAATGTTGTCCTCATGTTCTATGTTGGTCCATTTCTAATCTTCAATCTGTGTTTCTCTTTATTGAATTAAGGCGTATGTATGCAAATTTAAAGTAACGTTCCCATGTTTCTGTTTGTCTCTGTCTCTCAGCTCGTAAGCAGGAGATCATTAAAGTCACTGAGCAGCTGATTGAAGCCATCAACAATGGAGACTTTGAGGCCTACACGTTAGTTTACTTTACTGATCATTCACATACCTGAGAGACTTGTAATCCCACATGCTTGCATCTTTTTGGGACTCTAGTATGGCTTTTTGTTGCACTGTTTCAGGAAGATATGCGATCCTGGTCTGACGTCCTTCGAGCCTGAAGCCTTGGGCAACTTGGTGGAGGGCACCGACTTTCACCGCTTCTACTTTGAGAACGGTAAAGACACAAAATGCAATGAAGACAAAAGAACTGTTAGCATAAAAAGATCATTAAACCCAAGAAGTGTTATCTCTAGAAGTGAAACTAACCATTTTCATAGTCGAGTGTTCACTTATGCCTTGATCTTGTCATCTTCCAGCTCTGGCTAAGGGGAAGCAGCCCATCCACACCATCCTGCTCAACCCCCACGTCCACCTGATCGGAGACGAGGCGGCCTGCATCGCCTACATCCGCCTCACCCAGTACATCGACAGCAGCGGCATGCCTCGCACCATGCAGTCGGAGGAGACGCGCATCTGGCATCGCCGCGACAGCAAGTGGCAGAACATCCACTTCCACCGCTCCGGCTCGCCCACCGTGCCCACCAAGTGAGCCCAACCCTGCTTAAATACTGAATAAAACAGCAACATTAGGTCATTTTTCAGACACCAACCATCATTATCTGGATACATGACGCAAACAAGATGACATACTGTTGGCAAAGACACAAAACAAGCACCAATGGTTCCTTGACCAGTTGGTCAAGGAACCATTGGTGCTCATAGAATAGATGATGCCAGTGGCTCTTGATCAGATCTGTGAAGCATTCCTTAGACCATTTCTATCCTTAACATAAGACTCCAGGACACAGTCTTGTATGTATGAGAGTATAGTATGTAATCCAGAAAGACATAGTAGTATAGTATATCATCCAAAAAAGTGATAACAAAAAACCATCATAGCAGCCATGCCATATAGTATGTTGTCCATAAAACGTCATAGTGTAGTGTGTCTTCGAAAGACGTAGTAGTATACACTCTGACACAATGATAAGATGAACAAATAAAACTTTATGTATACCAAACGGAAATGTCTTACCAGATAGTCCTCGGATGAAACAGAAAGACTTACCATGAATAGAAGAGTGATGGATCTACCCCACTGGCTGGTTGTTGTTGAACATGTTGGTGTCAAGTCTGAATTAGCTCCCTGCTCACCTTTACATCAAATTAATAAAGCCAAATGCCCAATTAGCTGTCTGAAAAAGCGTCAAAAGCTAAAACCATATTGATAAAATAACATGGAATTGCTACTGACTTGACTCTTAATCATCTTGTGATGTTTCTTGCAGTTGAGACGACCACCTTGGACCACCAAAACCCTCAAGCCTACAGCAGTCAGCTGACCAGATCCCGCCTCTCATGCGTCCATCGAACCCCCCCAAGCCAATCCCTGCCCTCATATGCTTAGAGCTCCGCCCTCTCAGTGTGTTGTTTACATATTGTCGCTGCTGGACTGAAGATTATTGTACATGTTGAAAGAAACAAAAAAAATCAGCTAGAGGGAGAAAAGTTCAAGTCTTGACAATATCATTTTTAGTGAGAGTGTGTGGTGTTCACATCAGGATATCTCCATCAGCATGTTTTATTACTCAGTTGTTTTTTTTCTAGAGCAGTATGTTTTAAATAGAAGTGGATTCCACAGGAGCCACTGGATTGGTTTTATTGGGGTAACGTGAGCCTCCCAGTCATCATGTAGTGACTTTTCCATTTGAACATGACACATATTGAGCTATTGTGATGTTTTTAGCCTTTTTTTGGCACGATGACCAATATATGACATATCTGCTTTTTACTCATGTATCTTTTCAGAACTGCCATCTATTGAAGCTCAGACACAAGCTTGCTTTGTTTCGGTGATGTATAGGTTTTTCGGTAATTGATGTAAAATCTCTCGCTCTCTTTGCTTGACCTGTAGCAGCGTCCGTACGAACTGAGTCGACTAGTTTTTCCAGATCTGTTCTCTCTGGGTTTTTTGGCGTTGGAGTTAGCTATGTTTACTAGGAACTTTAACTACATGTTAAAAAGGGAAAATCAAGTGGAACATGTTTTTATTTCATCCGTGTCCATCATCACAGGGCAGCATGTAAGAAGAGCCTCTTATGATAGAATGTAAACTGTAGAGATAGACTTCTATAAAGGCCATTCTGTGACTCTGACCAGTCAAATCATATTTTCGTACAGTAAGGAGCAAATTATGTGAATTTTATCACTTTGTTTTGTTTACGTTTTATATTGTGATATTGATGCTCGTCCCTCCAACTTCTCGCTTTCCTTTGTGTTTTGATTCCCACCTTTTACTGTGTGTTCCACTGGTGTACGCCAACGTTTTACAGCACCATGTTGGACACACTTACAGCTAACTGTTCGGTTTTTCACTGAGGACTGGATTATTTGTGGAATTACTGAGCAGTAAGTCGCCATTTTCATTCCACTGTTGTTTTAGCGTCACTGTCAGGTGAAAGGGGTAGTATGTTAAGACTCGCATTTTAAAACACAGATTAGGTTGTTGTGTAAAAAAAGTGAAGTTGAATTTGTTTAATCACATTATCATCCACTGCATTTTCTTTCTATCTTTCTAATCTGCATTGAACTTCCTGTTGGGACGCTGGTATTTAATGTTACCATGACGGGACAAGCCTGATGTATGTTTAAGAAATCTCTAATAAAATGTGTGATTTATGCCAAATGATCAATTTTGTTGTTTTTTCTCACTGTGACCAGTCACTTAAAGTGTTATGAGGTGTACGGTCCGTGTCGAAGGACCCGTTTGAAACCCGAGGGTTTCTTTTTTCCGAAACATACCCCAAAACACGTCAAACTTTGCATGCACATCAGGATATTTTCAACCCGGTCTCACGGGGATTCGTGAAACTGTCACGTAAGTTTTAGTTTCGGTTTCGTGCGCACCAACACGATTTCGTCATGTTTTTCGTGCCGCTCACCACGAAATGTTTTTCGCTGTGGTAATCACATCTGAAAGTGGTTTATACCGGCGGATTCATGACGATCTAAGCTGTCCATCGGCGTATACTGCTTGTGTGATCGCGTTTGCGGCCGCCGGACATTCTTGAAATTCCTATGCAAATTGGTAAGTGTACCACCGGCTTATGGTTAGGTTATGGTTAGGTTATGGTTAGGGTTATGTTTAGGGACAATGTCATGCAAAATATAGCGTTGGATTCGCCACGGTTTTACATTAAAAATATAATATACACATTCTTTTGAAATACGTTCTGAGTGGCACGAAAAGTCCGCCGTTTAAAATACATTGGTGCGCATTTCGTGGTGAGCGGCACGAAAAACATGACAAAATCGTGTTGGTGCGCACGAAACCGAAACTAAAACTTACGTGACAGTTTCACGAATCCTCGTGAGATCGGGCTGATATTTTATAGGAGTTGCACACGTGTGGCAAAATGGCTCCATAGCGCCCCCTGTATAATTGAAAAAGTGGTCATTAGGCCAACTGCCACGACGTTTCATCTACAGCCACAATATTTGGGGGGCGTATGCAGCACGTCAGGACACACAAAAAAGTCATTGAGCAGTCAAGCCAAGAGCAGGGTCAAATTCTAAATAAGAGGAAGCTGGCACTGGAGACACCCAGGGGAAGCTTCCTCCTCTGCGTCCTCACCCCACCCCACCTTCATGCCAAACCTCCGTGACCTCGGCCAAGATCAATAACGCAGTTTAAAGAAGATGAACTGTAAATAGAGATGATGGATCCTGCCGAGGAAGGGCCACTACCTGTCACCTACAGTTATGAAATTTGGTAGACATATACCTGAGGCCTGAAATAGAAACACAGAAGTATCTGATTAAAGGAACTTCTGCAGAGTCCTGGTTATAGACAAACTTTAACAAAAGCTGCCTGAGAGTTTACAGGTTTTTATGTTAGATTTCCGTACACAGCCGGTCGTTATGTTTTTTGAGTAACACACCATACTATGATGTTTTTACAGTGAAGGTTCTACTGTGGAACCAGTTTGACATGTTCAGGTGTTCTTTGTGTGAAAACTCAGAGATTTCAGGGATCAGGTGGTTTTCTACTTTCTCTGTTAACTTTCTGCTTCAACTTTAAACTAAATGTCCTTCACTAAGCCAGCCCTCTGGACTTCCAGTAAGCTGTGTTCCTATTGGCTGTCCAGGTGGCTGCTTGGTGTTATCAGGAACACCTGAGCAGCTCAGTGTCTTCCTGCTTTATGTCTGCAGTCAAACATTTCCTCTGCTTCTCTTCACTGAATCGGGTTTGGCTCCGTTGCTTTAGTTTGTTCTTTAGGCGTTGGCTTGCAGCTTCCAGCAGTAAAATCCTCTTTAATGTGTTTCTTGGTGTGTTTTAGGGCTTTGTACTGATAGTTGTCTTGGTAAATGTGGTTCTTTAGCCACAGTTAGCACATGGTGCTAATGTGTGCAGTGATTAGTGGATTTGGTGCAGCTGAGTTGTGTCTTTATCTTGGCTGTAGTGAGTCTTTAGAGGTTTTTGGTTGTTTGTGAACCAACGTTGGTTGTCCTGAAGGTAAGAGTTCCTGTCCTGATTCTCTGTTTAAAGAGCTTCTCTGGTAGGCTGCAGGAGACTTTAGCATTTGGGTTGTGCTAGTTTGTTTTTTGTACGGTTTCATTTGGACGACTATCTTGAGGCCCCTCCATGTGGTTTAGTGAGGTTTTCTGGAACAGTTCTACAAAGCAACCTGCAGAAGAAGAGACTTTGAGAGTTTTTAGGAAGTTCTGGAGACCAGACTTTAGAGCAGCACAAACATTTGTCAGCAGTTTGAGCAGGAGAAGGTGAGCTTCAGAGTAGAAATGAGAAGGAAACCTTGTTGACCCGTGAGGTGAGGTCCTGTACCAAGAGTTTGAGCAGGTTGTGAAGAGTCTGTAGTTCTTTGGTCTGAAAGCACCAGAAGAGTCGACTCATTAAAGGAGAAAACAGGAGATATTGTTGGTTCTTCTGTCACTCTGCAGTTTCCTTAGACTCAATATCAAGTTTCTATTTTAAATGATTTACTGTGTGAGCCCAAGAAGACCTCAATAAACTCCCTCCATCCCCTGAACACAACACATTTTATTACCATGATAAATCTTTTTTTTTTCTCTTTGCTTGTGTAGTTTTGTCATCTGTGTGAAAGTTGAATTGATAAACTGAATAACTGACTGACTCATGATTGTGACAACAGAAGTGTTTTTATTGTGATTTAAGGGTTTGTTTTATTTTTAAGGCTGGGGTTAAAATCTTGATAGAAAAAAAAGATTAAAGAAATAAACAATATTAAAAAGCAATTAAATCAAAAGAAAAACATTTAATACAATAAAACTTTTAAAAAGGAAATTAAACATTAAATACAATTAAATTATATTAAACAGACAAAATATTTCATTAGATAATTAAAAGATAAAAACATGTAATGATGAAATTAAACTTTTTAGACAAAAATATTAAACATTAAAGATGAAATATTTTAGATAAACACAAATAAAAAAGAATATTAAACATTTTAAAAAACATTTAATTAGATTATTAAACCTTTAATAAGACAAAACATTTAATTAAAAAATGAAATGTTTAATTAGAAAATTAAATCTTAAAGATAAAACTTTAAATAGGAACTAAACAGAAAATACAATGAAGCATTTAAAAAGAAAATTAACCATTAAAGGTGGTAAAATATTTTAAAAGAAAAACCTTAAAGATTTAATCTAAAAATTAAACATTAGGAAAGAAAATGAAATTTTTCAAACAAGCCGATAAAACATTTGAAAAAACAATTAAACATTAAAAAGACAAAACATTTCAAAGTCAAATCAGACATTAGAAAATAATAAAAGGTGAGAAAAGAGCAAAACTAAACATTTAAGAAGAATCAAACTAAAGACAAAACATTTGAAAAGACACCAGTTAGACTTTAGAAGATCAAATTAAACAGAAGAGACGATAAAATGATGAAAAAGAGCAAAAACAGATAAAGGTCTTAAAGCGTTTTCTAGTCTGAAATGAAAACATCAAGTTGTTTCTTCAAACATTTCCTCTTTCTGTGTTCTTGGTTTGACTGTGGACAGATTTACTAAGAGCTCATTTCAGAAAACTGCTTTCCAGATAAAGTCTACTAGTAGTTGAAGGCATCGATCAAACTAATGTTACCTTCTGATCTCCACAAACTTTACTGTTCAGTGAAGAGAATCAAAGTTTGTTCAGGATTTCTGAAGAACCCACAGGTGAAGGTCTGAGAAGAACTCAGATGGATGGTCTAAATGTGAAATCAAGACTCATAGTCACAAGTTTTAAGGCTTCTGTTCACCACAAAGTTCAAACTAACACAGAAGTACTGAGGAACTTTTAGAACTTCAGTCCTCAGACTGTCTGAAGGTTCAAACTAACAGAGAACTACTCAGGAACTTAGAAGATATCAGTCCTTGGACTGTCTGAAAGTTAAATCTAGCAGAGATCTACTGTGGGACTTAGAAAATTTCATCCCTCAGACTGAAAGCTCAGGTTCTGAGGACTCGGGAGGTGTGGAGGCTTTGGAAAGTCTTGGAACTGAGGGTTCAACCCTCCAGCACAAAGGCTGAAGTTCAACCTCCTGAGAAAAACGGTCGAGACAAGACTCGAGTTAAAAAAAAACAACTCGAAAATGACAAAAAATCGATAATAAATGCGCAAAAAAAGAACAATTAGTATCTGAGTGAGTAGCTCAGGGGGATAAGAAGAGAGATGATTAAGTGGAAGGTAGTAGGATCAAGATCCCCCACTGGCACTTTTCTTTCTTTATTTGTCTAAGTTTTTCAGAAAATTTAAGAAGGGTCTGGTTTTGAACCAGTGACCTGCAGCTCCATAGGCAAACCCTTAAGTCACTGAGCTACAGATCAGATAAAAATAAATAAACTCGTCGTCCCTTTGACATCGTAGTTTCCAAGTGACCACATGGGTGGAGTCAGGGCAGAGAGTGGGAGGGGAGGTGGGTGGCAGCCTCCCCTCTCTACCCCCCCCCCCCCACTGCCCCCCCTCTGCCCCCCTCTACTCCCCCTTGCCCACCACACCTTCCCCCGCCCGATGAGTTTTTTGAAAATCTGAGTCTCGACGAGTTTCTGGAGTTTCCACCAGGTCAGAGGCAGAACAAGTAGTCATGAAGAGATGTTGAAGTCGGCGAGGATGGAGTGACTTTTTACAGCGACTAGAAGGAAGACGACTAGAAGAGCAGGTCTTTAAGCAGCATCCCTAAAATCCATGAAGTCGCTCCAGAGAAATGAAGGGAGGTCAACTTTTATCAGCCTCCATCCAGATGTTCAACTTGATATCTTTACTTTCAGATTTTTATCACCACAAACCTTTAGTATCACACTTTATGATCATTTATTAGGACTTTAATGGAATCCAGCAGCAGATTTAGTTTTTGTTCACAAACTTTATTCTTGCCGTCGTGGGACTGCAGGATTTAAAACTGTTCCTTCTATTTGACCTCATGTTTATTAGTTTTAGTGGAGAAAGTTATTTTAATTGTCCATTAGTCTCTTAAAAAACAAATAATAAATTGGATTAGTCAAGAGGTTTAAATTTCTTACTTTGTCATATTTTAAATATGACAAAAAATATAAAAATATAAAAATAAAGCGTCTTGAGACAGTTTGACCTGTAAATGGCGTTCTATAAATAAAACTGAATTAAATTGTATGTATCTTGTAATGTTGGATGAATTCAGCCAAATATGTTGGAAAACACATTTTCTTTGTCCATTAATCTGTTGATTGTTTTCTCCACTAATTCATTTCTTGTTTTGGTTTATAAAATGTCAAACCCAAATATATTCAGTTTACTGTCATAAAAACCAAAAAGATTTACATTCATGATGCAGGAATCAGACAGTTTTTCACTTTTTATCTCAGTTTAGTCACAAAGATCGTTGATAATGTGTGAATTGTTGCAGCTTGTGAGCCGTAGAAGGTTTTAATGTTTGGGGCCGAGTGTCAGAAAACATTTAGAAACCAACATCAACAAAACACTCAAAGATTTGAAAATCATTAAAGGGAAATCAAACTTTTGCATGACAATGTCTAATTAAAGGACATTTATTTCCAACATAAATGTGTGATATTCATCCTCTGGAGCTTCTCTTCACATCGTCTTCCACCTGGACTGGTTTGGTTGGGAGCATGAGCAACAAACGTGAAAAACTGCACTTTAACATCAATGAATGACACTGAAGTTTAATCTCTACATAAATGAGACTGAGTCTGGATGTGCTGCTCTGTCATTAACTCCTAAGTTTAGGGAAAGTTCAAACTAAAGAGGACAGTTCAGATCAGACTTGAGAATGAGCTGATTCTGAACAAACATCTCAGACTTTCTGAGCTTCAGCACCTCTAGCAAGATATTTGAACAACAAGCAACTCCAGAGATCCAGAAGTTGGAGAGAGTTAGCTTTAGCTGAGCCACAGAACATGTGGGACGCTAACCTAGCAAACATTTCAGACTTTTCTCTGTGAATTCTGACAAATAATTTCCTATTTAATGACAGAGCTACACATCTGAACTCAGTCTCATTAAAACAGACTCTAATTCAGTGTCATCCATCCAGATCAAAGTGCAGTTACCCAAAATGTTTGTTGATGAGCTCCAACTAAACCTGTCCAGGTAGAAGGCCACTTTGACAAACAGGAAGTGGAAGATTCCAAGCAGATTTATAGAAGGGGGAACCGGACTGTACTACGTGTGGTCCAGTATAGAGGGGGGGTGTTTGTGGGTTTTTAAGGCTGATAATGATTATTAGTGAGACATTTGGAGCAGATATTCATCTGCAGTAAATGAAAGTACTTAAAATCTTGGAGTTAAACTTAGCAGAACACAAACTCTAACAGAAAACTTTGTTGATACGTTTTTGTTTTGTTTCCAGATGTTAAATAGTTTTATTGGTGACGTATAACCAATCAGACCACTCCAGAAGACAGAGCGACCACAGCTAGATAAAGGTTCAGAGCCAAAGTAGCGCCATTTTTAAATGGATTTATTACCGTAAATCAGTAAAAAATTAAATACTGATAATCAGTAAATCAATCAGCCCACAATTACTACAATTCTACAATGTATGTCTCTTTCCTTTGACTTGTTATTTGTACAATATACGATGTATATGATGGTGTTTTTCATACCAAAGGCTAACTATGATGTTTTCTCAGAGACACACCATGCTACCTGTTTGATATTCTGGATACCCTGGACCGCTGCTCTCCTCCTCTGGTGTTCTATTGTAAGTAGTTGGACATAAAATATGATCTGAGTGGAATAAATATGTTTTTTTTTTAAATACAGAAAGCACTTTTGGTCAGAATAAATGAGTAAAACTGTGTGTACATGGGCAACGTGATTCTAATTTTAAAGGTCTATTCCACCCAAAATACTACTTTCTTGCAAGTACTTGGACAGAAAGTAGTATTTTTGGTGATCCTATTAGTGTGGTCCTGACTGCTACAGAAGCACGTCGTCGGCTCATTAGAGCTGCTGATAGAAAGAATGACATCAGCTCCCGTTTGACACATGAACAGTTTTATTGTTCTGCCATGTATACACTGCAGCTGCTATGCCTTGTTAGCGTTTCAGGTTTATTTTTTTAGTAATAATTTGATAAAGTCATACATGCCCGCATAGATATTTGCACTGTTAATATGTAGAATATTGTTATCACCATGGAAACAAGATGCTCATTTATCAAATCGATGGTTCTCTTTTTGACATTTCTTTTATTCTTCCATTGGATCAAAGTAAATGGCAACGTGAGGATCGCATTGTTACACAGATAAAAGTTCGAAATGAACACACACTTCAGCCGGCGTTCAAACCAACAAAACTGTTCGTCTACGATGGCAGAAAAAAAGAAATTTCACTTCATTTGTATTTACTTTTAGCTTCAGAACACACTCGAACGCACACTCAAACACACCAACAGACAGCAATAAATAAATAAGGAAACACAGATGTGACAACTGAAGTCAGTGGAAGTTGGCGTCTGCTCGGGTTTACGGTAGACTGTTTATGTCGATTCTTTGATAAGAGCAAAGTAAAAATGAACGACGGCGGCAAAAGCAAAAGCACCTCAACAGGAAGCATGGTGTCTGAAAACCTAGAGGACAAATCTGGTGTCCGTTTAGATTTCTCTACATGTCAACACTTTCCATGAAAACACCCAAACCAATGAAATGTTAGCTCAGCTGTTTGCTCAGAGCCTACCGCCTCCTGCTGAAAATGGTCACAAATGCATAGTTAAATTTGAATGAAACATTTATGAAAATTGGTCAAATTAGATACTATTTGGCTCCTGTTGTAAAGGGCTTCACTGCACTTAGTTTTTCTGGATGACAGTTTGTTTGTGGTACTCTGATTAAACACAGTTTTCTCAACTAGAACACAACTCATCAGCACGGAAATGCTGAATTAGTTTAAGGGTCATAAGATACGAAATCCATTTTTTGAACATGATTATGTCTAAAAACTCATAAAATCTATTTTAAAATGACCCATTCAGGTTTGTGGCTCCTTGTGATGTCACAATGTAAGCACCGCCCACACTACCCCTTTAGGGTATTAAAGATGTCATAAAATGAAAGATCTGAGAGGTTATTTGAGCTGAAATTGGCTTTAGATATTTTAGGGTTAAAGTGAGACTTAAATTAACTTGTTAAAAAATAAGTATATTGTGGGACTTTAAAAGAATTACTCGTATTACAACTTACCATTGTGTAGCGTAGAATAGTTTTAGCAGAATTGCAGGTGAGCTGGTGTGCTTGAGACAAAGAGAGAACTACAGTCTGAAAGAAGCAACAGTGTAGAGATACAGCCAAGACAATTTACGGATTATTTTCATGGACAAAACAGCTAAATATCTAAGTTTGGTTACTAGGTGTTGAATCAAAAGCTGGAGATGAACTTTAAGCCAATAATGTTGTTTTCACCTAATAATTTATCTGCATATTATTTAAATTATGTCAGAACCTCTCACTGTTTAAGGCCGAGATTTAATTATAATGTGAAGTTGAGTTATTTATACACTTTAGTGGTGAAAAATTGCAAGTAATCAAAGTAAACCACAAAGCTACAGCTTGTGCTTTTGGGTACGTCATTCAGTTCCCTGGTGAGTCGTCCAACTTTACAAACAGGAGGAAATAGTGCCACATTTACTAGCATGAGCAGAGGAGTGAGAGTTCAGGTACATGTCCGCTCGGTGCATTCTTCTTGCATGTAAATGCGCTGCTTCTGAAAATCATCCGCATGGTGGGCGGTCACTAGCGGACCACAACATTGTCACATGACCAAGCTTTCAGCTTGGTGGTCTGGTAGAAGCGTTGGACCAACATGGCATCTCGGCCACAAACTTTCTCTTTTATTTCAACAACAGTTCAGTAAAAAGTATTTCTGAAAGCATCTGAGACAAGAAATATGCTGTGCAGCAGCTGGATCTGTCCTCGTTTTAGTTCAATGGCTAGTTTAGATGTTTGACGAAAGTTTCGCGATGCATTGGACCTCCGCACGCACCACAACTGGACCAGAATGCAATCTGCGGTGCATTTCGAGCTGCAATCCAGTTCATTTGCATAAAGTAAATTTAACTTCTACTTTATGCAAATTCAATGCACCGTTGGAGGTCCAATGCATCGCGAAACTTTGGTCAAACATCTGAACTAGAAATCGGTGAACCAAAACCAGGACACATTCAGCTACTGCAGAGGTTGTTTCGTGCCACAAATGCTTTTAGAAATAAATTTTGCTGAACTATTTTCAAAATAAAAGAGAAAGTTTGCAGCAAAGATGCCATGTTGATCCAACGCATCTACCGGACTGTCAAGTGACCATGTAGTGCCCTGCGAGTGACCACCAACCATGTGGGAAAAACACATCTAGTGGACTCGTACCTTTAGGATACACACTTGGTTGGTTTGGGTGTTTTCACAGGACTTGTGGACAGTCACTAATACAGCCAGACTTGTCCTTTAAAAACATTTATGGAGGGGAAATCATCAGCTGCAGTCTGAGGTGAGAACAAGCAGCACATTTATAGTGGGAGGGTGAATCCCAGACATCAGGACAGCAGGGGGTAGGTGCTCAGTCTGCATCAAGACATTCCTCATCACTAGTTTCTTTCTCAATAGACACACTGTATTTACACACACGGAGGTGGCGGATAAACGTGAATGCACGACGACACGCGTAAGGACAACGGACACATAAACGAAAGAAGGGCAGATGCATCATGGGAAGACAAAAGTTGTGATCGCACAGCCTTTGTAAACAGATCAGCAGCTTGATGTTTGGCTGTATAAAGAGTTCATGATGATTCACACATTCACTCCCCCCAGCTTTACTCTCTGTGTAACATTAATCTCATCTGTACGGTGACCATTCTCCAGCTGAATCGGTGCATGTACAGCAGGTTTAGGTGGGCTAATGTATTAAATGCTTTGAATGTTTTTCTCTCCCCCCCCCCAAAGTCCAAGCATGATTTTGTTTTTTCATCTCCTCTATGTACAAATGTTTACAAGAGTTCTTCAAGAAGAGGCCCGTGCGTGAGGCGAAACGTCCGAGATGCCCCCGTTTGACTCTGATCCACCTTTGGTGCGTCGTACTTTAATCACACCACAGCAGCCGAAGAGTTAAAGGGAAAAAAAAGGGTAACACCGACAAAAATCTTCGGAAACAACGAAGGGCGCCATCTTTGGTCACAATCAGAGCAAAGGAAAAGTGTTAAAGCACAAAAATACTGTTCCGTTATTCGACAAACCAAAGAAGAAGAAGAAAGAAAAAGAGTCCAGTGATCGGCGAGGACAGCAAGAAAGGGAACATTTTGATCTGAGGAAGAGTACGTCACCAAAGGCTTCAAGTGGGAGGTGTAGGGAGGGGGTCAGTGGAAGCAGCTGCTCAGTCAAAACTCTCCTCCTCATCCTCCTCTTCTTCATCCTCCTCTTCCTCCTCCTGGTCATCCTCACAGTAGCGTTGGAGCAGTCGGTGCAGGTGCTGCTGCAGGGCGTCGGGCTGCAGGGCGTCCGGGGTGTCGTCCAGACGCTCCAGGTGCACGTGCTTCCCCTGGGCATCCCTCACCACAGTCCTCTTCTGGGTCTGCGACTTACGCATTTGGCTTCTGCGGGAACAAAAAAATGATTCGTACGACATCCAGGATAAAACAGAGTAAGTGTCAACTACTGACCACCGGCTTCACTGGTTACAATCTCATAGATACAAAGTGTTAATGATCATTCAATATTTAGCATTTGCTGCTAATAGGTAATGCACTTTTTATTAGGCATTTTAGCTTAGCTGTAGTACCTGGTTGCCCCACCAGGAGGAGTCTTTTACTCCTTAATACTATAGCAACTAGAAAACATTGTAGGACTTTAGCTAGTAGGGGAGCACCATGACAAAGTCTTCTCTGAGGCCTTATGACCTCCGGCCAGAACAGAAGAGTTCAGTAAAGCTAGGATAAATTATGCCAGCGCTCTTAGAAACAGCAATTTGTGCAGTTTGTTTTATGTGACAACAGAAGTAATGTAATCAAATATTTGGTCGAAGATTTCTGCCAACATTGAGCTAATAAACTGCTGTGACGTGTCCTTATCTTGTATAGCTACAGAAACATGAAGTGTTAAATTATCTTATACTGTAATAAATAAAAACAATGCAAGAAATTGTGAAATGCATTTATCCAAATTTGCATATAAAACTGTACTGTAGCCTTTTTATAAAGTCTGCTGCGATGCAAAGTTTCAATACAACTTTATGTGAATCAAATGAAATTAGAATGAATAAAATAAAACCTGTAAGTAAAAAATGACTAGAATTAACCACAGACAGTATATAAAAGACGAATGTATCCTTTGTGTCTGAAAAGTAAAGCCAACACTGAAGTGAATTAAACCTGCATTCTTCCTCACAGCCAGCAGAGGGCGACACCACTGGTTGCAAAAAGAAGTCAGATTGTATAGAAGTGTATAAGAATATTATCCTACTTCTCCCTTGGTTTTTTACCTCAGTAATCATTTTCTTGATACGTTAATGGTCTCAGCTGTTGATTTGAAGTCTCCTTTAATACAAAATGATGCTAATTTTGTTAATTATGGTCCCAGTTAGAGTAAAATAATAATCAAAAAGAGAATGTTTCAGTACATGTCACTATGCATAATAATTCAGGTTATCCGGCGTGGTTGCTACATCTATCTTTTATACACAGCCTATAAAATTGTGATTGTGATGTACTGAAAATAAACTTTTTCTTTCCATTGAAACGCAAGTAAAAAATGGTATTTTGTCAAACATCATGTGCACTCAACTGGAAAATAAAATCAGTGTTGCATTTGCTAATTCCATTTTATTATTTGCAGCAGCAGATGTCCATACTTGCCCTTTACTCTGTCTTTGTGGTATGTGTGTCAGAAACTGAACACAAATCATGCAGCTTTGCTCCCATTTTATACTTTCTTACCCCCATTTTCATAGATTTGGTCAACCAAAAACAGGCAAACACTTTTTGAACAATCTGAGATTGTAACGCCCCACAGATGACCGTCTGAACTGAAACATCAGAGGTTAGAAGAGTGAAATCACACCACGCCCTCTCACTAAAGGGTCATTTCTACACACTCCCATGCAGTCCAACCTTTTAACCACAGAACCGTCGTCCTGTACAACCTCTTTCTCTACTACATGAGGCAGGAGCACTTTCCCAAAGCCTCCAGCATAACTCAATGCCTGGAGGGGAAAGAACGAGGGAGGAGAGAGAGATCAGAGGGAGGAAGAAGGAAAGACAAACGCTAGAAATCTGGCAAAAGTATCTGCTCTGAAGTAGTTATTTGAAGTCATTAAAAAGTCTAAAATTGGAGTTTAGCGTGTAGAAATGCACTGTGATTTTTATTGCATCCACAACAAGACGTCTTCTGTTAAATACCTTCTCTAGTTTGGACACACTGACCTTCTCAAAGTCCTCTCTGGCTGAAGGGAGATCTGCAGCCAATGAGGGGTCTCCTGTCTGCTTCTCCATCCTCTCTCCTCTCACTACCGTCGTCTTGACAACCTTGCTGACTTTTCGACCCTGGACCGGCTCCACCTCGAACTCCGAAGATGTGGCGGCGCCCAGAGCCAGAGGCTCAGAGAAGGTCAACTGGAGAGAAGAAAACAGCAGGAAGTCAAGACACCAGAATGTTATTATTCTGAATCATGTACTTTTGTGTCTCATGTAATGCTGTCACTGGGTCAGAATTTCATCAAATAGCTGTAAAACCAATCCATTCAGCCTCAACTATACTTACTTTTTAGATCATCAAACATCAAAAACTAAGATGATAAACAATGAGAATGTTCGTCTGCATACGTTAGCATTTAATTTATTATCATTATAGGAGGAAAAAAGCTCTTATGTGTTGTCAGTTTTCTGGGCCAATACTAAGCCCATATAAAATAGTGACTGGGGAATTGTTTTGATGCAACATCTGCATGCAGGGAGCTGTCATTAGGGTAGCTAATTCACTTAAAGAACCAAGCAAGGCTGCCTTATTCTGCAGTCTAAAACTTTCCATTATCAGTGTGGTAGGTGGGTGCTTGCACGCTGTTGTTTCTCAAACCTAAGAGGACTCTAAAAATGGAAAGGGAGGAGAAAGTTCTGTAAAATGTGTGGCAGAAACGCCAGATTTATACCCAAATTCTACATCCAGTGAGTCAGACTAGGTGATAGGAATCTTAGAAATCTCAGAGGGGACTTTATATTTGGTGTTCTGGCAACAGATTTCCATTTTCTAAGCTTCAAACTCTCATTTCAGAATATCTCAGAGCTACACCAAGCAGCATAGTTCTGACTAACAAACTACGTTAAAGATGACACTGACCTCTTTCTGATCTCCGTCACTGTGAAGCACAGTCCTCTTCACCACTCTGGAGACAGAATCTCCCTCCTCTATCTGCACCGTCTCCTGGTGGGAGCCCTCAATGGTCACTTCCTGTGTCTCCATACCGTCCGGAGAAACGTATTTACGGATCACCTTCCGTGTGATCTGGTGGAAAGGAAAGCAAGACAGCAGCATCATATTAAACACATTTCATCAGTAAAAGTGATTTTTAGGTTAAATTCAGTTGGATTTACGTGGCACAAATTCACCACTTAAGTCACTGAAGGGCTCTTCACATAGATCAAGAGAGAAAACCAAGAAATCCACATGATTCCTTACATTTTTTTAGCAAAAGTGGGAAGAAAATCCTCCCTTTTAAGAGAAGAAACCTCCAGGAGAACCAGGCTTAGGGAAGGCAGCCGTCTGCCTCAACCGGTTAGGGCGAGGTCAGTGTTTTTAGTGTAATATTTGGATGTTTTGATGCTGTAGAAACCTGAACGCTCCTTACTTTTTTAACTACCATGTTGCCGTGCTCATCTGTGTACTTCTCCTCTGTGACTGTCTGGGGTGGGATGTCTGGAAGGTTGTCTGCCTGCAAAAACACAAAACATGGTGCTGTCAGTTCTCACCTTCAGCAGTATGTGGCTTCCAGCAAAGAAAACGCTTCAAGAAGTATAAGAAACACCAACTAATCCAGAGTGCATTTTAAAGCCCCGCGAATATAGAATCTTTAAAACACTGAAAAAACCGACATGATTAAAGTGACGACTGGTACTACTGGGGACACCGAAGACTTGCTTAACACACAAAAAACGACAGATGTGACAAAATTAATGGTGAGTGTGCAGAAAAAAAATGAACAACAAAAGAAAATGCGGATTAGAGGTCATATTCTCAGAAATGTTACTTTCTGCATCACAAGAAGCGCAATTTGTGCTAAGTGAATGCAGTAAGTAGGAGGAGGCTCTGTAGCAGAATCTAGGAAGTCAAGTTCAGCGTATAAAACCCCCAAACCACACAGGAGCTCTAAAACTCTACCAGCCACTAACCCTCCGTCTCTCCACAGTGCACAAATGCTGCATCATGCTTGTTTACCTGAATGATTACTCTGCGTCGGACCACCCTGGTGGTCAGCACCTCCTCCTCTGAGCTATCAGAGGACAGCATCCCTAGCTCCTCTGCTATCTCCTGGGAGACAGCACACAACCAGCATGGTCAACAGGTCTGTACAGCGTTACGGTCAGCACATTCCTGCAGGCAGCAGCTGGCCTTTCTTTTCTCTTAACCTCACTTTTATGTCGGCTTGCCAAAAGGGTGAATCAGGGGATTCAAATTAAATAGTCTAATTGTATATTTCAGTAATGTGAGATGAAGAGAAGGCACAATGTAAAATAAAAAAATAAAAAAATCAACTGAAACAAACATGCAAGGAAGACAACCAGTGTGTGAAGTATGGAGGGTTTGAATGGAAGATGTAAAACGCCAAAAAAATATAGTGAAATACAATGGAAGTCATATGTTTTATAGTTTTTCTATCATAATTCGAATAAATATAGCAACATTTTCTGGCTTTGAAGACTTATTTAAATGCTTCTTATTGTGGTTTCCATGTTCTCAGAAATTATGCTAATTAGGTACTTTATATACACCCCCTGTCAAAAGTATTGAGACGCTTTCTCATTCAAATACATGAGAATGTGTCTCAATACTTTTGACAGGGGGTGTAAGTCTAAAGTTATTTGGCACGTTGAAACAAAAGCTGTGGAGTACCATAGAAAGTATCACTAATTAACTGATTTTGGGGTTGCAAATGCTCACATATTTGTACATTTCTGCAAACTTTGCAGTGTTGTAAAAACTTTAAATAATGCATTTAAAAGTTGTGAGTGTGCAACTCCTCTATATGAAATCTTCTACACATTATTACGTTTAAATCCAACATTTATAAACAAAGTCATTTCAAAAACATTAGACCTTGTCTAACAGAAAATAGCCTTTTTTAAATAAAAAAAAAAAAAACACCCAATAACTGAATTTGGTATGGAAATTTGCTAGCTGGCCACTATTCTTCAAATATATCACCGTATATATGTTTCTTATCTTTTGGAACATTCCTAGTTTGAGAACAGCACACGAGTACATGTACTGTTAAATACCATTGTTGTGTTGTAAAAACCTTTATATCATAAATAACTGTGTGGTGTTAATATGCAAAATGCTGTTTCTCACACTGATGGGAACAACAAGCAGAAAACAAAAAGGTGCAAACGGGTGCAGATGTAACAAAAAATGTTAGAGAATCCATTACAGTAGCTCATAAATGTCACCAACAATTCAGATAAAGTAACTGCAAATACTAGGGATGTCCCGAGCCCGACCCTACGATCGGGATCTGGGCTGATTCCAGGAACTTTTAACTGATTAGTATCAGCATTAAGTCATGCCTGATTTTTTGTTTACATCCATTTGTTGCATAAATGCTTGAAAAAAATAACTATTGGACCTTCTACTGAGAATTTTTCACACCATCCTAGGGAAGTATTTAACCCTATGTGCTGTCTAGAGGGCAGTAAGTCTTTTTCACTGTGCTCCTTTGCAAGCTCAATTCCTTCAATGCTCTCTGCTTACAAACATGGAAGTATCTGTATCCATGGGTAGCTACAGTAAGCTGGGATGTGGTACTACATTTAGTCTGCAATGCTTAAAGAGCGTACTGTCTATGAAAACAATATACAGATATGATTCAGATTGGATCGTGAGCAAAAACAAAAAACACTTGATCAGGACATCCCTAGCAAATATATCACAGCACCAATGTGAAAGGGTTTGTCAGTTAGGAAATTTTGGATATTTTCTCGAAACTTGAGGCAGACATGCACACAAAAGCACTTGTCAGTCTCATTTAGTCCATAAAGTGCAAACACTGGGTTTAATCTCCTCAGTCTTGAATGCAGCAATCAGCCCGGACCAGGTAAAACACCAGCCAATGCAGCACTGTGCTCATGCTCAACTTCTTACCCTTCCAAAGAAGTCGTCATCATCACAATACCCTGCCTGATCTCTGGAAGGAAGCTCCTCACATATGGGGAGACCACCCTTCATTTGATAGCCCCGTGAAGCATCGGAATCATAGGCAAATTCACTGAGACTTTCACTGCCAGAAGAGAAGCGCTTGTCGTCTTCGACTCGAAGGAAAGGTTGGCCAGAGTACTGGGGGCTCCCTTTTAGGAAGCCGATATCAGGAGTACTGCCAGGTATTGGGGAAGGGGGCTCAGAGATGTGATAGGTAATCTCATGTCCCAGTTTCAGGTCCTCTGGTTCAGAAAAGTCAGAGAAGACTTGTCTGCAGTCATAGAATTCTGTATCTGAATCAGAGTGTTGAGTGGACTCAGAGGCCTCACTGCGTTTCCTTAGCTTTGATTCATCTGATTCAAATTCTGAGACTGTTTGCTCAAATTCTGAAAGGACTCTCTTGAAGTCTGGGGAGAACTCAAAATCTTCAGCAGTTTCCGACACTCTCTTAGTGGTAGCTTGAGCCTGGGCTGAGACGGACTCACTGAACACTGGAGACACTGGGCTCAAATCACTGGTGGAAGCTTGGCTACACTCAGAAACTCTCAGGGTCTGATGTCCTGAAAACACTGCCTCGTAATCTGGTGGCACCAAAAACTGAGTTGACATGGGTGAAAAAAGCTCACTGGATTGTGCTTCTTTTGGTGACAACTCACTGTCTGAGATTACACATGACGTCCTCTCATGTGTGGGTAGAAATGGAGTAACACTTCTGTGGGTTGTGTATGGGTTCTGATCAGGTAGCTGTAGGGGAACCAAAGTCTTTTTCTTGACTCTTATTTTGCTTTCATCTTGTGCTGCTGTTGAAGCAGACAACAGTTTTCTTTGCATCTCATCGTCTGTTTGAAAGTGTGTTTCCTCTGGTGTCTCAGGAGTAGCCTGGAAGTGAAATGTCAACATGATCTGGGTAAGTTAACTATAAATCAGTGCAAAAGTTGGTGTGCACCTTTAAAGCGATCATTTCACCAGGTTAGCATTACAGTGCAGTGAAAGATATTTTCGCATCCAGGCAACATCTCCTTAACAATATTTGGGTAGCCAAACCATGCAGCTCTAATAGCATTGCAAGATCAATCAGAGGAATCAAAACTAAGAGATTAGTAACATCTAAATACAGTATTTAAACTTTCCACACACAACCCAAGCAACAATAGGCTTCATTTTAGCATTAGTTCATCGGGACATGTCAGAGAGTGAGTCTTTGGCGGGTTGTCATGCTCTCAGTCTTACCCTTTGAGAGGCTGTCTTGCTTTTTACTTCTCCAGCACTAATGTTCTTCTCTTCTGACGTCACAGACAAGTCCTCCTCACCAACAGTACTTTGGACAGCTGAAAAACTTTCAGCCTCTGATCTGTATTGAATCCATTCTTTGTATGACACAATGTCTGATTGTGATTCTTTCACTTTTTGCTGGTCAGGACCATAAAGCCCTTTCTCACTAGTCTGAATTAGCATCGGTGATACAGCCATTGGCCAGTTGGAGACAAACCTGTCGGTGCTGTCGCAACAAAATTCCTTCTCTGATTCAACACTTTCAGGACTCAGAGGTCTTGGGCTATCATCAATCCAGCAATCAATAGGTAGAGCTATAAACTCAGAGTCTGACGATAAAGACACTGGTGAAGATGATCTGTCAATGGGGGTGGCATCCATGAAATAAGAAGACAAGATCCTCATGAACTCAGGTACTGGGGAGTCAGGCAACAGTTGTCTGAACTCATTGGCAGACGATATGGATTCAGGTGAGGATGGTCTGTTCGTATCAGCAGCTCTCCATGATAAAACCAGAAGCTCACACTCTGAATCTGAGTCCAGTAATTCAGGCGATGATGATCCAGGTATAGTGGTGTACTCCTCCGATGATACTGCAAACTGAGGGATGGGAGAGTCTGGAGACAGTGACCTGTTCTCGTCGAACTCAGGCATTGATTCTGGGGAGGAAGCTCTTTTGTCAGCCATGCGCATGGCTGATTCAGTAGACATGGGTCTGTATTCAGGCAGCGACTCAGATGATAACGGCCTGTATTTCACATTCTGACCCTCAGACAGTACAGACTCTGGAGATGATGGTCTGCATTCTTCAAGGTCAAACTCCAAATGCCATGGCATATATTCTATATCTGATGCTGAAGTTTCAGGTGAAGATGATGTTGATCTCAGGAATTTTACACATTCTGGTAATGCCACTCTAAATTCTGGTAAAGGGGAATCTGGTGACAGCGGTCTGAACTCATTAACTGATATTACAGATTCTGGTGAGGACGCTCTCGTTTGTACCACCATAAATGAATTAGGGGACATGGGTCTGTAGTCTATCAAGGATTCTGGTGAATAGCATAGATAATCATCCTCTATGTCAGATATAACCACCCAATCATCATCAGACTCTATTTGTGCTTCAGGACCAGGTATTTCAAATGTGTATTTTGTCTGTCTGTATGGAGCTGCTCCTGAAGACAAACTGTGTTCAAGTATTGGTGGAGGTGACTGTGAAATGGGTTTGTCAGATATGACTTGTACATTTTCTGTATCTGTCATAGTGAATTGGCGTGTCACCTCTGAATGTTGTACTTTGGCAGTGGCATCTTCCTTGTTCTTATCTTTTACTGCATTATCCTGTTCAGTCTCTGGTTCTTTCCTCTCATATTCTATTGTACTGCTAATAAATTGCACAAATCCTGTTTTACTGCTGAAGGTTTCTCCTGCATACTGAGAATCATTTACTTGAGAAATCAGTTTCCATAGCTCAGCATCATAAACAAGATTATATTCAGCGATCATAATGGCCGATTCCTCAGATGAGCCTGGCTCTGTTGATGATAAAACCGTACTATCAGTGGTTGTTTTGAATTCCAGTATTTCTTTCATATCTGATTCAATAGATTCTGGTGAAGTAGATCTCTCCTCTGGACAAAACGGAATGGAAGTTTGCGATAAATCATCAGAATCTGAAAATTCAGTAGGTGATATGTTTCTTAGAGTCACAACATTTTCCACCAAAGTCTTTGTAAAATCTGGTATTGGGGACTCAGGTTCATCATTTGATCTTTCTGATTGAGGAGACAGCGATCTCTTGTCAGTGACATCTACGTCAAATGACGGAGAAAATGCCAAATCATCTTCCACATCTGACAGTTCAGGGGACGACGTCCCATAATGTGTGCCTGCTGGTGCAGCATCAAGAACATTTCGAGTATACCAAGGAAGAGGTGAGTCTGGAGACAACCTCTTGTGTTCATCAAGTGACTGAGTAGATTCTGGAGAATCTGACCTAATGTTTTCAAGTATCATCAATTCCACCGGTGACATGGGTTTGTATTCTGGTATGGACTCAGCTGAGAGCGGCCTCTCTTGTATGTCTGACTCAATTGATTCAGGAGAATCTGGTCTATCGTCATCACCAAACCTCATGGACATCAAAACCTCACTCAAAGCATACTCAATGTCTGATTCAATAGATTCAGGAGAGGGAGATCGATACCCAGCATTTACAATAACACGTTCTGGCACTGCTGGTCTGTATTCAGGTATGGGTGAGTCTGGTGGCAGAGCCTGGTATTCATCTAAAGATGTTTCTGATCCAGGTGAAGAGTATCTCTTGTCATAAACTAGTGATCCTAAGCTTATTACGAAGTATTCAACATCTGAACATGCTGACTCTGGGGACGTTGACCTATATCCAACAATACTTTCAGGTAATTCAAACACTGGTTGAACAAAGTCAGGCAGAGGTGACTCAGGAGACAGTCTGATTGATGCAAGCGATTCAGGAGAAGAAGGTCTGCTTTCCAAGAAGGTTGGGTAAGCTAAGTCCATTTCCAAATCTGAAGATACTGAGTCAGGGGATGTGGTCCTTAAGGTCATGTGAGATATAGTGGACTCATGTAGTGCAAACTGAGGAATGGGCGAGTCTGGTGAAAGATGTCTAAATTCATCTTTGGATGGAATTGAATCAGGAGATTCTGCTCTGTCCTCAAAAAGCCACGGGATCCACAAATCTGCCTCTAAGTCTTCATTGGAATAGATTAATTCAGGTGATGTAGATATGCATCTTAAATCTAACATCGTGGGTGCTTTCATAGTGTACTGAGGGAGTGGAGAGTCAGGAGACAAACATCTTAGATCAGAGTCAGATGCCCACGATTGATGGGATTCTGCTCTTTCCTCAATATCAAATATGTGTGAAATCAAAGGAGCATATTCTATTTCTGAAGTCTCTGAATCTGGTGATGATAACCTGGAAGCACTGAACTCAACATATGGCCCCTGTAGAGCCTGTCTGAAGTCTGGGATAGGAGAATCAGGGGAAAGTCTTGTGCATTTACTGACAGATGTCAAGGACTCAGGAGATGAAGGGCGGCCTTCTGTAACCAGGAGGCAGGGTAATTCCATTTCCAGATCTGAAAACGCTGATTCACGGGAAGAGGACCTCGAGCTCATATGTGATATGACGGACTCATGCAGTGCCTGTGCAAAATGAGGAATGGGGGAGTCTGGCGAAAGAGGTCTAAGTTGATCTTTAGATTCCACTGAATCAGGAGATTCTGCTCTGTCCTCGAAAAGCCAAGGGATACTCAAATCTGCCTCTAAGTCTTCATCTGAATAAATTGATTCCGGTGATGTAGATCTGTACCTTACATCGAACATAGTAGGTGCATTCATCGTGTACTCAGGAAGTGGGGAGTCAGGAGACAAACATCTAAGATCAGAGTCGGACGCTCCTGATTGACGGGATTCTGCTCTGTCCTCAATATCAAATATTTGTGAAATCAAGGGAGCATATTCAATTTCTGAAGCCTCTGATTGAGGTGAAGAGGACCTTGAGGTCAAATGTGATATGAAGGACTCTTGCAGGGCCTGTGTAAACTGAGGAATGGGTGAGTCTGGTGAAAGAAGTCGGAATGTTTCTTTGGATTCCATTGAATCAGGAGATTCTGCTCTGTCCTCAAAAAGCCAAGGGATACACAAATCTGTTTCTAAGTCTTCGTCTGAAAATACTGATTGAGGCGATGTACATCTGTATCTTACATCTAAAACAGCAGATGCATTCATAGTGTACTCAGGAAGTGGAGAGTCAGGAGACAAACATCTAAGATCAGAGTCAGACGCCCCTGATTGACGGGATTCTGTTCTTTCCTCAAAATAAAATATCTGTGAAATCAAAGGTGCATATTCTATATCTGAAAACTCTGAATCAGGTGTCGATAACCTGGAAGCACTCAACTCAACGCAAGTCTCCAGGAGAGGCTGTCTGAAGTCGGGTACAGGGGAATCTGGAGAAAGTTTGTACTGACTAAAGGACGTTAATGACTCAGGAGATGAAGGGCGGTCTTCTGTGAAGATTGGGGAAGACAATTCTATTTCCAAGTCTGACAACCCTGATTCTGGTGAAGAGGACCTTAAAGTTACAAGTGACATGGAGGGCCCTCGTAGTGCTTGAGTGAACTGAGGAATGGGGGAATCTGATGAAAGAGGTCTAAATTCATGTTTGAATCCATCTGAATCAGGAGATTCTGCTCTCCGCTCAAAAAGCCAAGGCATACACAAATCTGTATCTAAATCCTCATCTGAATATACTGATTCAGGTGATGTGGATCTATGTGTTACTGTCAGCCTGCCAGGTTCAATATGCTTGTACTGGGGTATTGGCGAGTCTGGAGACAAATTTTGGTATTCATCTAGAGAGCAGACTGACTGTGGAGAAAGTGGTCTCTCTTCAGCTTCAAACAACTGAGAAATTAATGGAGCAAATTCCACATCTGATGCAACTGATTCAGGGGATGATGACCTGTAACCACTGGCAGTAATATAAGAAACTGGAAAAGATAGTCTCAACTCAGGTATGGGAGAATCAGGTGAGAATCTTTTGTATGCACTGGCTGAAGCTAAAGACTCAGGCGATGAAGGTCGGTCCTCGAACAACATCATCACACATTTTATATCAACATCTAAATCCGATGACACTGACTCTGGTGAACAGGACCTGTGTTCCATGTATGTGTTTATGGACTCTTGTAGCACATGTCTGAACTCTGGAATCGGAGAATCTGGTGAAAGTGCTCTGAATTCATTTACAGAGCCGTTTGATTCAGGAGAGGACGATCTGAAATTTGACATTAACATTAGTGATGCAGGTGAGTAAGATCTATAGTCTGATTCAGAATCAGGTGACCAAGGTCTCTCTTCAACCTCTGGTTCTGATGACTTTGGAGTAACTTGTCTATCTTCAGTATCAGGTGGGGAATAAATCAAAGGTAAATATTTAACATCTGATGTAGCTGATTTGGGAACAGCTGATTTAAACTCAACAAATGATGGGAAACGCTCAACTGTTCTTGCTATGAATTGAGGAACAGGTGAATCCGGTGACAGGGCCCAGTGGTCATCTCCATCTCTGGGTAATGAATCGAGTGATTGAGGTCGCTGCTCATCTGACGCTGATGCAAATAATCCGTCTTCATATTCTATATCAGAAATACTAACTGACTCAGGGGAAGTGGATCTGCATGTAGCAGTCAAAACATTTGGAAGGTGAAGTGCCAACTGTCCGAATTCTAGTATGGGTGAATCAGGCGAAAGTGCCCTGAACTCATTTTCAGAATCAGATGTGAAAGATCTTCCTTCCACCTCAATAAATGGCATGTCCAAAGCTTCCAGTTCAGTGTCTGACATGAGAGATGTAGAAGATGATGGCCTGCTCTCTGAAACTAACACAGCTGGTTGTACATTTTGGATAAACTGTGGTAGAGGAGAGTCTGAAGATAGAGCTCTAAACTCGTTAATGGATGTTGTTGAATCAGGAGAGGATGTCCTTATTTCTCTCAATAACATCAGGGAGTCGGGTGACATAGGTCTGTATTCCATCAGTGATTCTGGTGAAAGCGGTCTCATTTCAGTTTCTGATGTCACTGAATAAGTATAATCTGGTTGATCTTGAATGCAGGATTTTGTGTTGATAAAGCCTGATGACTCTTCAAGATATGAATCAAGTGGAACAATTTCAGAACTTGTGTCAAACACTTCATCCTTGCTCACTTCTCCTACATAATGAGGGTCATATAGCTGGCATATCAGCTGCTTTGCTCTAAATTTTGCACCATCTGCTAATTGCTTTGATTCAGGCATGAAAACAACAGATTCAGGAGAGTCTGCTCTCTGTTCTGTGAAAAACACTGAAGTTGAAAAGCCATATTCAACATCTGAAAACACGGACTCTGGTGAGGAGGATCTGTACTCAAAGACACCTGTAACTGATTCAGGTACAGCAGGTTTGAAGTCTGGTAAGGGTGAGTCAGGTGATAGTGCTCTGTTTTCATCTAGAGATATTACTGAACTAGGTGATGAAGGTCTGCTTTCATTGAAAAGTCCAACAATACAAAGGTCTGATTCTTCATTGGACACAGATGATTCTGGTGAATATGGCCGAGATTGTGAAATGTTAATGAAGTCACTGGAAAAATGGGGAACTGGGGAATCTGGACACAAGTCTTTCAAAGAGTCTGGAGAATGAGACCTGAGAGCAGATGATAATGCAATCTCCCCAGGTGATAAAGGCCTGTATTCTGACTCAGAGTCTGGGGACAATGGTCTTTCTTCTCCCTCTACATCTGGACTGTCCACCTTCACACTATCCTTGGACTTCCTGTCTTTTGTATCCGAATCTGCCAGAACATACTCAATTCGTGTTCCAGCATATTCAAAAACCCCTGTTTTACTGCAGAATGTCTCCCCAACATAGTGAGGATCATGTATTTGAGAAATGAGCTTCCAAAGTTCAACATCATAAACAAGCCTATGGACTGGCACCCTAATTGCCTTCAGATGTTCACTACTACCACCCAACTGTCTCTTGGTGGTCTCCGATACTTGAGATTCTGGTGAGTCAGCTCTCTCTTCAGAAATACTTAAGTCACTTGACTGCGCATATTCAACATCTGAAATCACTGACTCAGGAGATGATGATCTATGTGGAATAACAGAAGCTGATGCAGTAATCCATGTTTGGAATTCAGGTATCGGTGAATCAACTCTGTAGTCATCTCCAGAAGCTATAGAATCAGGTGACCATGGTCTCACTTCAGAGTACACTGACGCAGCCCCATATTCAATATCTGAGCAAACTGAACCTTGTGATGAGGATCTTTCCAGTGTGGACAAAACTGAAAATTCTGGTAAAACCTGTCCAAAGTCTGGAATGGGTGACTCAGGTGAAAGTGACCTGTTTTCATTGATGGAATTTGCAGATGGTGGTCTGTTCTCACTGAATAATGATACCAAAGAGTCAAAGCCATATTCTACCTCTGAGTCAACTGAATCAAATGATGAGGACCACTCCTGTTTAGCATTTACAACAGGTTCTGGTAAAGACTGTCCAAACTGGGGAACAGGTGAATCGGGTGATAGTTCCCTGTAGATGTTTAAAGATGATATTGAATCAGGAGATGGTGGTCTGACATCAAAAAGCAGTGAAATGTGTAAATCAGTCTCCAGTTCCAGATCTGACAATAGTGACTCTGTTGACACTGATTTATTAAAAACTTTAGAGGGTTCACAGAAATAGGAACTGTACTGAGGAACAGGGGAATCTGGTGTTAAAGCTCGCTGACTTTCTACAGACCTCCCTGAGAGGGAGGAATCTGGTCTAAGTTGGTCCAGCAGCATTAGTGATTCTGGTGACATTGGTCTATATTCTGCTTCGGAATCAAGTGAAAGTGATCTTTGGTACATTTGTGATTGCAAAGCAGCAGATTTGTCTTCAACTGTCTCCTCTGAATTTGCCAGATAAGATTCTGTCCCTGTTCCATTTAACTGAAAATTTCCTATTTTACCCATGAAGGTTTCTCCTACATACTGTGGGTCGTGAATTTGAGAGATGAGCTTCCAAACTTCTCCATCATAAACTAAAGTGTAGCCAGAATGTTGTGGTAAAGATAAAGGTAATTGATGCTCAAGTCTGACAGCTGAAGACTCTCCAATTATTTCCTGATCTATAGGGACATGTGTGGATGATGCCAGTGATAATTTTTGATCCTCAGATCCTGTTTCAGGTGACAAAGGAGGTGACAACGTTTGATCAAATGCTTGTGTTTCTTCATGTGTTTGAGCTATAAAGTCTGATGATTCTTCAGGATATTTTGTGATAGTCTGCAAACCAGTTTTGACTACTTTCTTAGACTTTTTCTTTTAATACTTTCAGTCTTCTGTCTTACAGAATTGTCTTTTTTCACCACTGATTTTCCTTCAGTTTCCTCTACAGATTTTGTTGAAATACAGGTTAAATTTCTTTCTCCTGTTTTCTCTACATCAACAGCTACATGTGTTGTTGTTTCAAACTTTTCAACACCTGCTTCCTCGACAACAACTGTAGCTTGTGTTGGTTCATTTATCAACTCTTTGTGTGAAAGTAGGTCTGTTTCAGGACTTCGCAATGGTCCATAATCACTTACAGAACCACCAGAGTCAGGAGATAATGGCCTATTCTCAAAATATGATAGCAGCGGCATGGCCTCATACTCTGTATCTGATAGCACAGACTCTGGTGATGATGAGTGGTAAATGAAACTAACAGGATGATGCACCGATGACACATATTGTGGTATGGGAGAATCTGGGGACAGACGCTCATTTAATGTTTCTGACTCAGGAGAGGATGTTCTAATGTCCAACATCACCGACTGTGGTGACATCGGTCTGTAATCGGACACTGAGTCTGCAGAAAGTGGTCTATCCTCAATGTCAGATGGAGAAATAATAACCCAGCCATCATCATTCTCAGATTCTACTTCCACTGGTGATGGTGGTTTGCTTTCTGTGTCAAATACTGGAGAGTTTGGTCTGTAATCAGCAGGTTGAGTAACACTGACCATCTCTGCAGATTCAATGTATTTAGGGAATGATTCTTTATGTTCACTTACAGATAAAATTGATTCATCTCCAGATGCAATTGAAGCAGGTGATGAAGGTCTGTCTTCATGATTAAATGGACACACAGAATCATATTCTACATCTGAGCACACTGACTCGGGAGAACTGGATCTTTCTCCTACTGTTAAGATCGCCGAGTCAGGCCAGTTGTGAATGAATTCTGGTATGGGTGAATCAGGTGACAGTGCTTTATATTCATCCACAGATCCTACAGATTGAGGAGATGAAGGCCTGTCTTCACAAACCATTGATAAAAGCGCTACTTCAAAATCCACATCTGTTGATGCCGATTCAGGCGATGACGTTCTGTATTCAAAAGTTGTCAAAGGATCCAAGAAGGGTTGCGTAAATTCTGGGACAGGAGAGTCTGGTGGACACCATGCAGTGGTGGATCCTGCAGATTCAGGGGACCATGATCGTATCTCATGAAAGTCAGGAGACATGTGCCCAGAAGATGTAAAAAGCCAGTGAACTGATTCTATAATGACAGACTCAGGTGATGATGCTCTGTCTTCTATGTCAAAAGTTAATGACTGAGGTGAGATGGATCTATCGCCACTATAGTCACTGCCTGGTGACAATGGTCTTCCAAATGGTCTTCTGTTTGAAACCATTGGTGTTAATGGCCTTTCCTCTGCTTCTGATTTTAACAGCAAAGGAGAGCCTCTTATCGCACTTAGCAATGGGAGTTTCTGGTAAGACACCCCAACATCACTGGGTTCCCACGGAAAAACAGGTGGTGGAAGAGGGGACAAGGGCCTAAACTGAGGTACTGGGGAATCAGCTGCAAGGAAATGGAGCTCATTTGCTGACAACACTGAATCAGGTGACGAGGCCCGACTCTCTGTTAGTAATACTGCTGCATCAGTAGCACATTCAGGTGAGGATGATCGATCCTGAACTGAGCTTTCAAGGTCACAAATGATTTCAGATACTGATTCAGCTGAACAGACGAGATACTCAGGCGCTTCAAATTCAGCAACTGGAACAATGTTGTCCTCAGTACTGGGTACAACTGACAGAGCATCATCTACTGAATGAACAACTACCCTCTCAAAAGCTGAGCCAGGGGAAACCTGAATGACGGCTGCAGAGGTCATAAATTCTGGGTTTTGAGACATTAAATCTGGAATTTCATGACTCATATCAGAAGGATCTGTCACTGTCTGAGTGGATTTGACATCAAAATCACCTGAAATTGAGCCCTGGCAAACATCAACCTCACCCACAGAGTCAAAAACACCTTGATCTGCCTTTATGTAGCTAGCAGCTCCCTGAACCTCATCTTTCCTCACTTCTTGAATTGTGACATCGAGAGATGAAGTCATAGGCAAGACAGACACATCCTCACTATCAGAATCCACCTGATCAGCATCATATCCGTACAGGACTTTATAAAGGCGACAGGAAACTTCATCTATGTGTTTTGTCTCCATTTGTTTGGCCGGTGTACATTCTGTCATCCCACTGACAGGACCAGAAGGAGGCAGAAGCACTTCTTCACTTTTTCCTTTTATAGATACCTCATCAGCTTCTGTAAGCTCCATAGACAGTTTCCTGAAGTCTTGCTCAGCTTGCTCACCCTCAGTCAGGCTATCTCCAAAATCAGTCACAGACAACGGTCGACTTTCGCATACACCCGTTCGAGACACATTGGATGTGTCTCTCCAAGGAAACGGGGATAAATAATGAGTGCTGTGTTCAGGAGGGGTGGTTTGTAGACACTCCAAGCTCCAATCCTCTCCCCCTTCTGCCCCCTCATATTCAGCAGGCCTCTCGTCATCACATGGTTCATGAGAGGGGAAGGGAGGTGAAGCGACCTGGGCACGTAACTTGGGAGCCCCTTTGTACACAGGATCTATCACCTGGGATCGGAGATTGTAGGGAGAGGTGCGGTACAATGTGAAGAAAGGACTTACTTGTTTATAACTGCCTGTGTGTACCGAGTCTGTCACTTCCTCATATATTCTTTGTGATGAGCTGCAAAAAAAGAACATATTAATGTTTAATTATGAGATGACTGACTGAATAAAAAAGATCTCTGCTATGGTAAGATAAATGACAAATGCTTCTTTTGAGGGAAAGACAACACCAGTAAGTATCTAAACAACCATTTTTGAACATTGTGCACATTTTTCCTTTTTACTTTGGGCTGATATTTGCTTGGTAGGTTGTTCAACAAAATGGCACTCAATGATCATGGTTGCAGAGAAAATAAAACCATAAGCTACAAATTTAAACTCTCCGGGTAACTCACTATGCTGTTTCCATCTCCTTTTGTAGTTTCTCTTTCTGGGCGTTTCTGAGAAGGCCTGTCGCTCTGGAGTCTGTCTCTGATCGTCCTGTCGTCTCGTGAAGAGATGACAAACTGGAGGACAGGTCTTCTGCCGACACCATGGGTACCTCTTGTCCTGAGCCTGGACTCCGACGTGCAGCTTCTGTACGCCTGCCCGGCCTGGGGCTGTCAATGTCTTCATGAAGGGCAGAGAAACCTGACCGGGCAAACATACAGGAAGTGTTGATACATGTGACTAACAGCTGAATTATCAGTCTGCTTCAAGTTAACACTGGCTTTTCTACCTTCACTGTGGTCCAACGCTATGGTCCGCTCGATTTCTGCATAGGTATGTGATGATGTCTCGTCTTGAGTGGATCTGATTATCTTGGTTTCAATGAGGTGAACGATGTCCATTCGATTGATCTTAGTCAGCCTTTTGATAAGTGTTGCTTCTGTTGAAACAGGAAACAAATCCATTACTTTTACTTTAAAGATGAACAGCTTCCATTTTGCACTTGTTAAAAACAATAATGTTAGACAATGTTAGAAATGTGTACCATACAGGTACTTAAAACTGACCTGTGGCCTGCGCTCCCTCCCTGTCTGCCCAAAGGTTCAAAAGGGCGTGACTCTGGTCTTGCAGTGAGTTAGGGTTTTCAATCCTTATCAGGTTGATCCTTTCCTCACTAAAGTCCAGTTCTCGTGCTAATTCTGTAGGGGAAAAAGTAGATGTAGTAACGACTGTAATGGTCTGACAATGAATTTTACATGTTTGGTGTCACTGTGTGCCTGCCAATGTACATTTTAATCAGCGCCGTTTAGTGTGACTCACCCGTCCAGCTGAAGCCCAGGTGGTCGGCTACAATGGCCAACCGTTGCTCTTTTCTCTCTGCTTCATCCTGTGGATCTACTGCAAATACCACCAGACAGCCATGAGCGGTCAGAGCCGCAACGTATACCAAATAATTCACATTCACAAATGGTATTGGAGAACATAAATCTTCACTGGCTTTCTTGTTTTTGTCCTATGCATTGTTTGGTTAACCATTAAATATCACTAATTAACGGAATTGTAACCTACATAGTGCACAATATGTCTGTAAAGAGCAGTTCATGATACATCATGTAGTGCCTTTAAGATTTTGAAATTAACTTTTTAATCTTGTTGACAGTACATGCCATTGTTAACATAATTCTTCACATTTTAAGCCTTAAAGTGTTTCTAAGTTGTTTTCAAAAGGACCATAAAGCCTTTAAGTCAATCTTGAGATTTTCAGCACACATAGAAGGAGAGATGTCATTACAAACACAAACATAGCTCAAGCAACACAGCAACATGGGTTCTTCAACTACAACGGGACATAAGTACAAGAGACAGAGAGGCAGCACCTTTACAGCTAATTTACTAATGAGGCACAAGAGATATAGAATAGCCCCTTAAACTGGGGGGATACCTTGACTTTGGACTTTATCATCTGGGATTCGCTGCATCTGTGTCTCAACAGGGTCGTCCCACAGTGGTCTAATGGGAAAGACGTCTCCTGAGGGAGGGAACTGCATCACTGGGAAAGTTTCTCTTTCTATGATTGATGGATCAATGAGACTGCTCTCATCATCTGAGATTGCAGCTACAGATTCTTGCTCTTTCTCTGTCTCTGCCTGTGTCAACCTCGCCACAAGTTTTGCTGCTTCATCACTGATCTCTTCAAAGAACTCAATGGACTGTTTGTGTGGCTCACTTTTCTCTTTAGTGGGTGTTGTTGACTGAGATGACTGACCACCTTTGCCCCGGACTGGCAACCTGGACTGGAAACCTTTAGATTTTGCTGACTCAGCACTCAACGGACGGCCCTGTTCTTTTTAGCAGGTGACTTGGTAGAATCCCCCTCACAGAAGCTCTTCGCTTTGGAAGACGTTGTCTTGGTTTTGACATCCACAGAGGGACCTGCATCTGTCTCAGATTTTCTCCTTGTATCCTTTTTTACAGGGACTTTGAGCTTTTTATCAAGGGCAAATTCAGTGCGTTTGACAGTAGAATCGGGCTTGACGAGGCTAGCCTTGATGGGGATTCTAGATTTAGATTCAGAGGTGAAGGAGGGCTCTTTTTTAAGAGTGGTGGAAGAGACCTCTTTTTTAGGAGTAGTTGAAGAAACCTCCTTTTTGAGAGTGGTTGAAGAGGAAGTTGCATGAGATGGAGAGGGAATTGAAGATTTAGCCCGACCTTGAGCAGTAGGCTTGGCTTGTGCTTTGACTGGAGTCTTTTTAACACTACTTGAAGTGCTTTGCTTGGACTTGCCTGTTGTTTTTGGAGTTTCTATCACTGACTGAGGCTCCTCTGGAGAGGAATCAGAGGACTCTTGACCCTGTTCAGAGTAAACAGATCTAGTGACAGTTGTTTCTGCTGTCTGTACATTTGTTATCATTTGGTCAGGGGAACTTGTTTCTAAATCTGGGGATCCTTCATTAACATTTTTGTCTGTTTTAGTCTCCAAAACTTCAGGTGATGTCTGATCTTTCTTTGAAGGTTTGGCTGAAGCTGAAATACCCATCTTAGGGATTTTAGATTTGGAAGCATCAGCTTTAGAACCTGGCTTATCACCTTCAGGTGGGGACTGAAGCTGAGAATCAGTTGTTTCTTTTGATTTCTCATCTTCTTCAGTCTTAACCTCTAGTGTTAGATTGAGGCCAATGTCAGGTTCTGCTGCTGATCTCACATTTTCTTGTCTGATCTCCTCTAAGACAGGCTCCTCTAAAGGCTGCTCGCCTATCTGGAAAAAGGCAAAGCCACCCCCTTCTTCCTCATAGCTTCTCTTAGTCATGTCAATAGCACCGCTTCGGGTCATCTCAAAGAGCTTCCCTTCTTGGAAAAGAAAAGGATTGGGCTCACTGGTTGGAGTACTCTCTTCTGTTGGTGTTCTACCAGGTGTGGTGTCTGGAGTTGCTTGCAGAGACTGACGGTCAACTGCTAGATTCAGTATCTTCTGTTCTTCTTCTTTTACACGAGCTGCAAAAGTAGCATCATCCTCCCGCATGGCAGACCACGAATTAGTGTCTACTTTTGCAGTGACTCCTTTTGACTCAGTTCTGGGAGGTTCCAGTCTCTCATCCTCCTCCTCTGTGTCATCATAAATACAGACCTCTGGTTTGAACGTTTCCTTTTTTGGACCTGTGGCAACAGTTGCACCGACTCCAGATTCTGATGCTCCTGCATGCTCCCTTTGATCTCCTTTTACTTCATCTGTTACATTGCTACCTGTTTTATGAGTACCGGTCTGTAGCTGGCCAGCACCTAACTCATGACCATTCTTATCATTGCTTTCAATTTCTCTTGACTTCCTTAAGCTCTCTTCTTTTTGCTCATCAGTCCTGTTTTCAGTGTTTGATGTTGATGCCTTTTTGGTTTTACTGTCTTTATCAGCTTTTGCAGACAATGGGACTCTTTCTTCCTGTGTGGTTTTCATTGGGGACTTTGAATGATGCTGGTCTGAGACAGAGTGAGGTCCCTCTGAAGTTACACTGGTTGATGTTGTGTTCTTGATCTCTTTGCTGTGGAGTCCATCATGCAAACCTGCTGAAAAAGGAGAGTAAGGTTGTACTTTATTATGGGGATCAACAAAAAGAGCTAACTCTGAATCTTCTGTGGGCCTACTGAGCTCGCATTCACTTTGAGAAAGCTTCTCACTTGTGAGCTCTACTGTCTCATAGCTGTCATCCCCTATTTGGGCATCTGCTGAGGGAAACAAATCTTTTCTAGACTTCTTTTTGCTCTTCGCATCTTGTTCCATTTCATCAAATGTTTTAATTTTGGCTGCCATCTTAAACATCTCCTCCTCTGGAGTGATTTTTCTCTTAGCTTCATAGCTGTCTGACGTATCCTCTTCTTCTGGGTCTTCAGGGATGACAGCAGGTTTGAGTGAAACAGAAAGGAATGCATGGTCAGGGGGTTTGGGGTTTACCTCATAACTTACCTCTTCAGAACTAGGAGTATCAGGGGAGAGGGGACTCTTACCGGAACTCGTCATCTGAGAGGTCTGCTCACAACTGTCATCATCAGCACTAGCCTCATGGTCTCGAAGCAGCCTACCGCGCAAAGCATCTTGGGGGAATTCTGCAGCTTTGGAGGGCTCTGGATGGCTAGAGGATTTACTATGTGGACCTAGTATTGATGGGAAGGATGGGTAGCTTTTTTGCTCTACAGGACTGCTCTCTAAGGAGTCATGAGGGGGTGATTCCTTAGTTGGGCTGGGTTCAATAGAGTCTGGGGACTTATGGGAGGAATTTTCTTCCATGAGAGGACTACCATCTAGAGAGTCTCTGTGGCTTATTGTCAAAGAGTCATCAGCTAATGGACTGAGAGCATCTGAGTCTTGTTTTAAAGGCAAGTCTAAGCTGTCATGACGCATAGAAGAGAGTCTAGAGCCTGGAGAACCAACTAAAGGCAATTCTAGCTGATGATCAGGGCTTTCGTCATCGCTAAGAAAAGTTTCTACAGTCTCTGAAATTCTTTTTGTAAGCTTTCGAGGTTTAGATGGCTTAGACTCAGTCCCCCTAACTGACATTGACTCACTTGTAGTGTGGTCATCTGCAGCCTCGCTGGAAGAGACAGGGAGGGTCAATTCTGTAGACAGTTGGTCACCAGTGGTCCCTACACCAGAGTCTCCAGACTTCTCTGTGTCTTTACTTTCTTTTTTGACTCTTGTGGCAGCTGGTGCCGAAGACGTAGAGGTCTGCTGTCCAGTTTTGGGAGAAAGACACAGGCTTTCAGGGCTTGTGCCTGGAGTGGCTAGTCCCTCATGTTTGTAGCTGTCCTCAGAGCTCAGATGAGGGGTTCCATCTCCAGAACTGGCACTTAGTGAGTCTGCCACACCCTCGTGTTTTAAGCTGTCAGAGCTATCATCAAGGCCACCATTTCCAAAGTCTACAGTTTCAGTTATCGCTGAAGGGGCAGCGTCAACTGACTTGGTTTCTTTCCGTTTGTCTTTCTGAGTGGTGTCTTTCTTGCGAGGTTTGGAATCCAACGATACTTCTCGCTCTTGAGAGACACATGAGGTTTTTGCTTTGGTCATAGTTTTCGACTGGACAGTTTCAGATTTTGTGGTTTTCTCTGATCTTGATATGGAGGATGTTTTGACCTCAAATAGCCCAGACTTTCTCTTGGAGGGGTCCTGCCCCGTTTGGAATGCTTGCATCAGCTCTTTAACTGACATGGTCTCCTCAAGTTTTTCAGAGTCAGCTTTAGGGGATTTAGGGGGGCCCTGTTTTGATTTAGGGGTTTCTTTGGCTTTTGGAGAAGGTTTGCTGATAACAGGCAAATGTGAAGGCTTGCTCCCAGTGACCTTTTTGCTCTTTTGCTCTGCCTCCACTTTCTGTTGTAAGGCTTTGACTTTGTCCTTTATTGACCCAATGGGAGTTTCCTCAATCACCGGGGATACAGGTGATGTTGGGGCAGGGGCTGTAGGCACACTTAGAAGAGCCCCTGCCTCTGATGATTCCTCTGCCTGCCCCTGGTCTTTCCCCTTCCTTCTCACTGGCTTTTTAACATCACCAGTGGTAGTTTTGTCATGCGCTTTGGTTGGAGTGGTTGGTTTTGCACTTTTGCGTAGTACAACATCAGTGAATTTTTCTTGGACACCTGTCTCTTTTTTAGCTTTTGCTTTGGAGCTTACTGGTGCATCCAGGAGGTATTCTTTAAGGTCACCGCTGTCCTTTATGGCTTTAGGTCTGGGAGCCCCTCTGTTAGCTCTACTTTCACGTAAGACAGGCTCTTGAGTTTCTAAGGCTGCCATCTTTATGGCCTCCTCTATCTCACTGACTGAGAGGAGAACCCACTCCTCGGCCATCCTAGCTGCTTTTGCTGCCTTCTCTGCCGCCTCACCCTCATAAGTTCCACTCCTCAGTATCTCACTGACTTTCTCTAGGTCCTCTTTGACTTTCTCTAAGTCCTTCTCCATTATTTCTAATGGTTCTCCAGAAACTTCCTCAGCCCCTTTCTCTAGACCACACCCTCCTAAGGAAGGGTCTGTGGAGTCTGCAGTCAAGATGGCAGTCATTTTGATCAAATCTTGTTTCATCTCTGACACGTCGGATAGGAGGTCTGGTTCTCGAATCAGCTCTGATTTCAGGACTGATGTCTCCGTCTCTTCATCTTCCATATGGAAGAAGAACAAGTAAGGAGTAAAGAAAATCAAAAATTCAAATGAAAGGAGACAGACATTGGAGAATGTGGTCAGGACAAGATTGGAGCACACTGCAGGGATCATAGGACAACAAAATCACAATGGGTTCTACATTAGGGTATCAGAGGAATTGGGCTTATACTTTCATTTCATTGTCTCTGGGGAACTGTGGTAAAGCAAATAATACCAATGGGGAAGGATATGAGCAGGAAATAACTTGCTTATACACTCGCACCCACACTCACAAGACAAAGCTATAGAGCAGAACTAAAATACTGAAAAAAACTAGACCAACTATGAATGAGACCAGGTGGCCAAGCAACCAATAAGAACAACAACAAAAAGGAACAACAAAGGAAACAGAAACAACGTCAAGACATCTCAAGATTGCTCAGATGTATGACAAATGTCAGCGTGATGACAGGCAAAAATGGCTTGAAAACAACTGAGAATGTAAGTTGCATCTATCAAAGAAAGCCAGTGATAACTTCTACAACACATGATGATTTGCCATGCTTGTCATTCTAATGCAAAGTAAATATTTGAATTTCACCAAATCGAAGAAGGAATGAGGATCTCAGGAATACTAGCAGTTCCCTTTGACTAGGAACTTGAAATATAACTAAAATAAAAACTTGAATTAACACAAATAAACAGTACACGAATATGGTGTTGGGAGGGAACATTCCAAAAAAAATACAAATAAAGAACTAAACAACGAATGAAGTCTGATTAGCAAGACATTACACATAATCAAACAGACATACAAACAAGCACACGCATACACATTTATGTAAGGCAAGTTATTTCCATGCAAAGCAAAAGGGAAGTGCTGATGGAGAGGCTCGGATAAGAAAGAATGGAGTGATCAGAAAGTTAATCATCCTGATTAAATCAGCAAATTAGGGAGAAGAGGTGCTGATGATCACAAGCTGCTTGTCCCCATTCATTAATGTGGTGAGTTCTTGGTGCATCTACACAACTATTCCGAGCAAGAAGATTCAATTTCTTCAAAAATTCAAAAAAATTTCAGTCAGTAACACATTATCCTTCTACATGTTTCATGTCTAAAATGGGTTGTATGCATAAATATATCTTATAAACTGGTTTCTACTTCAATTATCACAAACTACATGAACGAGACATGGAGGGTAAGAGGGGAAGGATTCAGAGTAAATGAGGAGGTTAACTACGTTTTGCTTTACCGTTACACTAAACACTACAGCTAGAATAAAACTAACGGTGTGGCCTCTAATTTTATGCTTCTAGGTTCTTGCAAGCTCTAGCACTTAGTTTCAGGAGTTTACAGTGGGTAAGCAACAAAGTTATGGAATTTGGGTGACCAGAGGTGTCAGCACCAACATGGCCGGTCACAGGAAGAACATATTCTTAGGAGCAGGAAGGAACTTTCAGTAGATGGAGTCCAGATGCGCTTCAGTTATGACTTCAGCTCCTCCCATCTCCTTCCAAAGCTCCACTCTCTCCTTTTTTGCAGCTACATTTATTTACCTACACACAAGCAGCTGTGAATGATGTTAAGGGTTGCTCATTTAAGTAACCAGTACAGTCCCAACGCCATTAAAAGTTGCATTTTTGGTGCGCTTTAAAATCTGTATTCAAAAATACATATCAAAGTGAAAGATGCCAATCAAACACAACCCCAGTTCACTTCACAAATCTCAATACAAGTGGGTTTGTTTGGAGCAAATAAATGACCAAGCGCAACCAAACCGACAACCACAACGGCGCTTTGACTGCGCTAGCACTACTGCCAACTTGTGGGCAAGCACACAAATTAGAGGCCATCACGTATACGTCACCACAATACGAACGAGTCCAATAGTCATGTACGTACGCAGGGGCCAGCGTTTGACCCTTTCTTCGTATGTCCGATCTCAAATTGTGAAGGTGAAAGAGTTAAAATTGGAGACAATGATGCAGGTGTGAAACCAGAAAGAAAAGTAAAAGAAAGCTGAAGTTAAGCCTCAGGAAGAAACAGAACGCTGACATGGGAGGTGCAGGTAGAGCCTTCTGGTTTGTGCGACAAGACGAAAATATACGAAACTTAAAGGACTTTGATTAAAATAAAAATGCAGATGGGCTGTGATTAAAGTGAAGGGCGAAGCTGAATGTGTCGCTGTATTAGTCTGGTTATTCCTCTGCACATTATTAAACTAGATAATCACTCACACAATATCAGTTCTGATCAGATGTCATTTGGATTAATAAAGACATGCAATATCATTAGAGATTAGCAACTATTTTAGTAGAAGATATAGAGAGAAATAAATAGGAAAAATGTCTTACATTTCTCGAGCGTTCTGCTGGTCTGAAAAAGAAAATGGAAAATGCATGACCGTTAGTTTGTTGTTTGTATGTGCTGGTTATTCTAAAACTACTACTAATATTACAACTGTTACTTCACAAACGGCACACGTAACAGGAAATATGAACTAGGCCACTGACTACTGTGAAAAATCTACAATATAAACTTGTCCTCTATTTAGTCCTGATGGTCAGACAGTGGACAGGATAGATCAGCAGAGCTAATGGGGAGGACGGGGGGAAGCGGTGGCTGCGTTTACCTCTTCCTCTTGCTCTTGGTCTGAATCGGACTCCTTTTGGGAGCAAGAAGCAGCGAGAAGCAGAAAGATGTACAGATAGAAACGACAGCGACATTAACAGGGAGAAAGAAAAGACAAGGGAAGGGGAAAATGTGTGGTTACCAGAGCAACAAAGACAACAGTCAGTGCGAATTTAGGGGGAAACCAAAGTGGGTTTTAAAGTTGCACTAGACAAAGATTAGGAATCGATCTTGGCTTTGGAATAACACCACAAACCGGCCAGATTTTGTCAATTATGTTTAGTAGTAAAGAACCAACTGATGCCATAAAAGTATTGTTAGCTAATTTCAGAACAATAAAGAAAAAATAGTAGCAGTTGATAAGAGGGAGATTAGCGTGTATTCCAGAGGTACAGAAGAAATAAGCTAAAGATTAAAGCGTCGACCAGCGTCACAAGCAATCAGAACTTTAGATTACAGTGTTTTCTGTTAAATTACAGACACCAGAAAGCCCATTTTCCTCATGAGAAGTAAGAAGACACACCACCTCCGTGTAGTGTCCTCACCTTGCAGTATGATGGGAGGGTGATGTTGAGGTTGCATATGGCGTTTTGGGTGAGCGACCGATAGTTCCTGGGTTCTTTCATAAATGACAGGCGGCCACACGGCTCCTGAGTGTTGTCTCGGATCTACAAAGACCGAGCAGTAAATTACGCATCAAAGAGGCGGTCATGACTAAAGAAAAATCAAGCTTGAATGCAGTAACATGAACTATTCCCATGCTTGCTTCAAATAAACAAACGCCAAATGGTTCTCACTTTGATGAAGAGCGCTAGTCTGTTCTCCTTAAAGGCAAAGAAGCTAAAGAGATGATGCTGGCCACTTTTGGTGAGGGGGACAAGGTTTCCAAAGCAGTCTGCATAGATAGGTTTGCCTTCCAGGACCTAAGAAAAGTAAGATGTTGATGAATACAAGGAACAAATAAGAACCATATAAAACAATTATATATAATAACATACTATTAGCTAAACACTGAAATGTTCAAATCCTAGTATTTCCTTTAATCGCCTCCATGCAACTACTTCTCGAGAAACACAAACACTTGAAAAAAAAAAGATTAGTTTTATCTTTATATTATAATTTTTATCAAGTGTTTCAGAAAAAGCGGGTTTCTTAAAGTTTTCTTTTTGAATAAATAATCATGATTCCTTGCAAACTTTTAGTTTTGGAGGTTTCTAATCACTTCTGACAATTAAAAATGGTTCAATCTTAGGTTTGATTTTGATGTAGTTGATCATGTAATATTTATTTTCCCATCGGGGTTTATATGTCTGTAAATCATATTTGTCAAACAGAACTCTTTCAGTAGTGGTCTGTGACGCTGACTTACCGCACTAATCCTGACCTGTGGTGTTCTCCAAGGATCCATGATGGGCTCCTTTCAGTTCTCAGTCTATAAGTCTTCACCAGGATAATTACTAAGGTGATAATGCTTAGATCTATGTATCACTGGTCCTCCAAACTCTATGACCTACCAATGCATAGAAGTCTTGGACTCTTGTCTTCGAAACATCTTTGTTTCAACTTAGAAGACTTAAAATCTACATCTTGTATTGGTAATTTTCCTGTATAGATCAACTCATTGTATACAGAGTTACGTCCTGTGCATCCAGTGGGTACTAAATGCAGATGTTGGGTTTTAAAAGTGAACTACATACCATAATTCTTCTGCTAATTGGGTATGCAATGAGTTCTGTCTCTCACCTCTACGTCTCGGCTGCGGGCCACCTCAGTGAAGTTCTCCTGCTGTTCCAGTGTTTTATCGATCTTGTCGTCAGTCATGCAGAAGCAGCGAAGGCGGGCCTCGATGGGGTCGTGGGTCTTGGCAAAGATTACGAACTTGGCCATGTACGGGACACAGATGATCTCTCGGTACACCTGAGTGGAGAAGTTGACTGATTCCTGGACCTGCCGACAGTCTATGAGCCAGAACCTGGAAATCAGAAGGATATTTGTAAGATCTGAACATCTGAGTCGCTGTATGGCAAAACTCCTATTTAAGTTTGTAGATATTTTGAGGACTCTGATAGCATGCAACAGAAATGAGTACACTCCTGTACAATATCACTTAAATGTGATATGATTCACATTTGTTTCAGTGCAGTAGGTTAAGTTCAGCCCAATCTTCTGGAGGCTGGATGTCACTTTGTCCGTCAGTATTTTAATATATCCAAAGACATTCATGGAGCCATGGACAAATTTTACAACTCCTAAACCTTTTGAAACACGTGCAGAACTTATTCCCACCTCCATGCTTCACTGTCAGCACCATGCATTCACTCTAGTATGACTAACTGCTTCACATACTGGATCCAATCTGAGCTCAACAAATTCACTTTGGTCTCATCTCCCAGCATCCGTCTAGTTTCTAATCATGTTCCTTGGTGTTCGGGTTCAGTGATCACAAGTGTATTCGCTTTTGATGCACTTGGTTTCTACTTGTAGGCCTATGTTTTCATTTAATATTGAAGTGGCATTGCACAGGAGTGTACTCATTCCTTTTGTACTGTTTGCAGTAAATGTACTTCAAGAAACTCATTTACCTGGCAGACACGTTGGTAGTAAAGGAGACGCAGTCATTGATGAAAGTTAAAGGAGTAGTTCCTGTTATATCCTCCCATTGGGCTGGCGTTGTTCCACCTGAACATGGATGGAAACAAGTTTAAAGTGAGCATGTGTCTTTGTTTAGTCTGTTCAGATTTGTGTGTATATTTGTGCATGTTCTCTCACCAGTGATACTACAGAGCAGTCGTAAGGTGGGCGTGTCCCCTCCAAAACCGTTGAGGACTGGATCGGAGTTGGTCTTGGGGACAGGAATGGTCATGGTGATGGGTTTATGGAACTTTCTCCTACGGGGCTCCAGGGTGACGATGGGGCTGAAGGTGGCTTTGTTGCCCAGGATCTTCCTCACTACATCTACATTCACCGGCTGGGCCTATGAGAGGAGACATAGTATACAACAATGTTTGTCTTTTCTGATTCTTTTCTGACTTTCAGTAAAACCGACAGGTCAAAACTAGACAGTGAATTCCTGTTTCTTTGGTTAGATCTCCATTAAGTGCAACTAGCAAGTTTACATTTTTGGTGCAAAGTTTCAGCACCGAATCACTGTGATAAAATCTGGTCTGAACATTTATCTTCTTGCAATAATGGCGCCTCTTGGGCTTTTCATGTAGCACTGTCACTGTGTCAAACATTTGTCCTGTATTCCACATAGAAAGCCTTCTTTTTGGGTCACTTGTAACCCAAGAATTAGAGGTATATCTTCAAAGGCAAAAAAACAACAAAAGAGGTATGGATTTACGGATTAATGGTGACCTCAGACAGTTTTGTAAGTTACCTGTAGTCCGACCCTGATCCTCTTGGTGAGGGCCCCCTCAGGAAACACTGCCTGTACTTGTGGCACGACTGTGCTGCTCAGGATGCCTCCCTCAGGACCAATCAGATTACTGTCCTGCTTGATGCGTGACACCACCGCAAAGTACTGTGGGAAGTCTCTGGTGATGATACGGCAAATGCGTTTCCTCTCCAGCTCCTCGGGCGTGTCCAGTTCTAGAAGAGGGTAAAAATGGACATTATCAGGGCTGTTTATGCTAACATGGTTTTGTTTATTGCCACGCCATCGGAGACTGACCCTCGTCCATGCCGTTGAGTATCTGGTTGAGTTCCTCCTGGGTGTGTTCACAGTGATGCTCCTTCCAGCTCTCTCCCGTCTCACTCCTCAGGATCACCAGCTCCCGCTCCTTCCCCCGGAGGGCGGCGAAGTGGGGGATCTCCACGATCACAGGACTGGATGGGCAGAGGGCAGGCATGTGAGTACATGGAGTGATGGAAGATGAGTCTATGAGCGTCTACGAGTTGTGCTTGGAGGTAGAAGGCTGTCTCTGCAAGATCTTCATTTTGGTCAAATTCGTTTGGAGTCTTCTTGGTCTAAATTGTTGTTTAGTTCAGGTCATACTAGTGGAAAGAGGAGCCATGAGTTGCAATGCAGAAGTGATCTGAGATTGTTTGCAGTGAATGTTTTTGTCACAACATGTCACCTGTGGGTGCCTACATTTTAAAGATGCTTTAATACTTACCGGATATGCAAAACCACAAGCTAGCTACAAAACACATCTACGAGAAGCATGCTGCGAGTTCAGTCCAACATGAGACAAACACGGCTATCGAAGCAGAACTGTCGATATTTTCATGTGATATTTAGAGGGTTCTTTGGCCTGAAAGTACATGAGAATATTTCCACTGCTGCCATTTTTGACCTTAAATACTTAATTTTCCAATATGTTAGCTTAAAGCTAGCACTTGCATCTTAGTTGCCCTGTGGGTTGGCAGCACAAACTTCAATATCTAGAATTTAGACAGAATTTCTTACCCAGTTATGGTATCGTGCATGACTTTTTAGAATTCCCCAATTATGATTTACAATCAGCCATAGCAACTATTTGGCAAAAACAGCTGGCTAGTCAACTTAACAGGAAGAAGCAACAAAGCCATCCAGTCAAATCTCTTCCATAGCTGTTTTCAGGCCACACAACCGTTAAAATTTCACATAAAAATGCACATTTAACCAGAAGACGGGAGGCATGAAAACATAAACACCGAAAGGGAAAAAGCAAAGCAGTAGGGAGGAAGGGTCAGTGAAGAGAAGGAACGGGAAAGTAAAGTGTACAGGAACCGGATGAAGTGGTGAACGGGGCACTAGTGCAAGGATGACAACCAAATGATCTATGAGCAAATAAAAAAAAACACTAAATGGAAGGGTTCGTGAAGGCCGGCATCCATGGATTGTTTCATATGCAAAACCGTCGATTTTGTTTTCCACCCTACCCGAGGAATTTTGTCCCCGGCGGGCCAAGCTGGAGGATTCTGCTAACCAAACTCTCCCCCTCGTTAAGAGGCGGAGGAGCACTGGGGAGGTGGAGTTTACTGTGTGATCGACCAAACGTCCAAACGCAGCAGTGAGGAGGAAAGAGCACACACAATGGTTGGGTTGGGTGGAAAATAGAGACGCTGGGGTGATTTCTAGCTACCAAGGAGCCCCAAAATTGAAAAAAATATAATGAATAAATACATTAAAAACACATTTTATGACAATGTTTTGTGTTTGTCATCATCAGTATTAATTTAGATTTGCAAAAAAGGAGACTGACATTTCAAAATAAGAGGAGAGTGATTGTTGGTGCCTGTTGCAAAATAAGAGTCTAAGCTAAAAACTGTCAATTGAAGATTTTAATTTAAATCACCTCAAATAAACTCAGATTTAAATACGTATATGATTGCTAATATAATATATTTCACCAATATTTTTTCGCATAATTATTTAAACAAATAAAAACATATTTAATTGGATCTATTGCTTCAAATGAATTTAAATAACATACATTTTTTCATTACTTTTGGACATTTTGGATCTCTGTTCTGGTGTTTTTAAAGTTTCTTACACGTTATTTTCAATGTTATGACAAACCTAAAGCAAGACAGATCATGTTAAGTAAGTATTTCACATAAACATTAATAAAAAAACAGCATCATTCAATCGTTTTGGTCACAGATAATTTCTGTTACTTCAGTAGTAAATAAATAACTTGTGGAACTTAAGGCCAAAACTGGAATTACATATATAATGGGAAACTCATAATCATAATCTGAATGTTTTTATTCTACACAGTACTAAACATCACCAGCAGGGGGCAGAATTGGAGGCCACATATCAAACCAATCATGGTGCAATAAACTGGAGGTGGAGTTAATAAGAAAAGCTGTTTCATTTGGGGGGTTAGGGTTCAGAGTTAGACTGCAGCTGTTATGAAAGAAAACAGGGCATGCTTGAAGAGCAAAGACTGGCAGAAAATCCTGGCACTGGGAGAAAAGCGAGAGCAGATACAGAAACAGTTTTAGTAAGGCAGAGGCTGGGGGAAATTAATCTGAAAGAAAAAAGGGCGGCAAGTTGTAAGCTTCTCGTGAGAAAGAACACAGATCAGGCTGGATATAAGAGCAGTGTCTCTTTTTCTATCCAAACAGGAACACTTATTCTATGATATTTCCATTTAATCTGAAATATTTGAGGCATACAACGTCCAAAACTTTGCAAAAAATGTGAGAAACTGAAGGTGCCAGGACTCATTTCTTTTTTAAACTATCACGACTTGGTACTGAAATGACACTCCATCTTCATATCTAACATACACCTGTTGGAGCCTGTTTGGTTTTTGCCGTTTCTGTCTACAATCACTACCTTCTTACCCGAGGAACTGGGCTCCAGAGGGCCCCACTTCGATGAGCCTGCTGGCCAGGCCCTCGCCCTCCACCATCGGGGGCATGGTGGCCAAACGGTGCCTCTTCACCAGCCGGCAGGTCACCCGTGTCGGCGCGCTGCACTTCCTGGGTGGGATGATGATGCGGAGGCCGTTGTGCCGGCAGCCGCGCATGGCCCCGCCCCTGGCATCCACCATGAAGCTGACCAGGAAGCTGAAGTGGAACGGAAGATATTCGCCCAGATTAGAGACGTACATCACAGAGCCCATTCAGTGATGAGAACAAAGGCACCAAAACCACACTGCCGTTAAAAATCTTGGAGCCACCCAAACTACAAAGCGACCCCAAACTTTTAAATGGTAGTGTGCATGTACTTTACACTGACAAGTTCTCCTGTTGAGTTTAGACATTTTAACCTACAACAGACTAAAAAGTTAAGACTGGAATTTGATTTATTTTGGGAAAAATGTTAAGGTTTATTTACCTGATCTGAGCTTTTCCCAGTAAAACAAAGCTTTCACCAGTTGAATAGAGATTGTTTTGTTGTTTCCAAAATCAAGAATGGATGATTAAGATCCACGTTTACGAAAAGTCTTCAAAGTGCTCGGAAAAATAAGTACCTTAATTATCTACAGTCTGCTAATGAAAACAATATTTTCCCATAAAGGACTGAATATAAAACTACAATAAACTATGTTTCCATTTGACGTGGGATGAAGCTAAAGGCACATGCTCAATAATTTATATTAACATATATTTTAACAGCGAAGTTACCAATAATGACTAAAGAATAATGAGAAATGCTATCATGTAGCGTAACAGTAAACCTACAGAACATTCTTAAACCACATCAGTAATGATAGTTAGCAGCATTAGCCAGCATGCTAGCCAGAATATTAAGACTGAAGTCACAAAATCTGCGAAATCTATCTTCATGTTTTCTCAATTTATGAATTATTTTTGCTTTGTAAGAAGAAATGTTCAATCTAGTTGTGAAGAGCTACATGTGCTTTAAAGCAATTTGTGTTGTATGCTGGTTAAAACAATAATAAAAGGTGCTAAGGTGTAACAATAAGTTAAAAATACACATAACTATTAGGACAAAGTCTGCTTGATAAATGCAGCAATGCAGACTTTTTAGACGTGACTTTGGTGTCTGTTTTCTCAGCACTGAACGGACAAAAGCGTCCACTTATTTGACATCACACACACCTCGATGGACTTCCATCCTCATGCATGTGGAGAATGTGGACATGATCACACGTCTCAATGAGGGAAAGGTTGGCTGTGATGAGGTGAAAATCTGATACCGAACCCAGCTCTAAAGCAGCTCTAATGTCAAACATCGAGGTCTTAAAAGCACATCTAAAATACGTGTTATTGAACTCAGCAACACGACTGGAGGAACTGTTAGAAGACAAACACTGCCGTCTTCGGAAATGACCCCATATCCTCAATGTACTGCACAATATGGTGCAACAATCCTTATGAAATGCACTGATACGGATGCTGAAACACTCCTCAAAGGTAACAGTGGGTATGTTAGTGGAGATGCACACTTCACAAGACACTGTATGAAATCAACAAACACGTCCTCGACTTCCACCGCCTCGTTCTGCTCAGATTCACACAACTTAAGGCTTGTTTTCTTTCATGTTCTAGATCCATGTGTCCAGTTTAATTCAGACTAAAATGGCTCGCCGCGCTAAAGCTGGAGCTCACGAGGCGGCGTCTGTCGAGGACAACAACACCTCCCCACCAGGAGAGCACACTGTGGGGGGAGGAAGAGCGTGATGAGGAGGAGGAGGACGGTTAAAACCAAGGTGCAGAGCAGAGCGTCACCTGCTGTGGTCTCCATGATCATGGCACGGAGAGGAATGGCTAAAAGAAAATACAGCAACCGCATCAGACGATTCAGAGGACCCAGAGAAAGAGAGACAATCCGAGAGAGAGAAAGAGGCAGTTTGTTGTGGAAGACAATGAAAAGTTTAAATATTCTGGATCATTTATGAAAACAGAACTTCTGTTACTTCTGTCATTTTGACTGTTCTTAAACAGGACTAATCTTCTTTGCTTCCCTTGGTAATTTAAAGGGAAAAATGCAGAATGTATTTGTCTATTTTCCTTCCTAGAAAGACATGAGAAGATAATCAATCCCATGTCTTTGCGGTAAACCTGAATTAGATTCAGGATGTTGGTTATTCCAGCTTAGAATAAAACTAGATGCACAAATAAACAGCAAAACTGAATCAGTCCAAAGCTTAAAAACACAACTACACCCCCTGTCAAAAGTTTTAGGACGCTTTCTCATTCAAATGAATGAGAAAGTGTCCTAAAACTTTTGACAGGGGGTCTATACGCATCTAAATCTCGATAAATAATACATTCCATGTTGTTTTTTCAAGCTTTACACACACATATGGTTTCTGCAGGGTTCAGAAAGTAAAATCTAAGACTTTTTAAGTACAGTTTAATCACACTTTCATGGAACTGTGTGGCCTAGTTCAAGACTTTACGTACAATATTTATATTTAGGACAGAAATGATGAGGTTAAGTCAACAGTTCTGATCAACCAAATAAAAATGTTTTCCCTTTATTACTCCCTGCTGTTTAAAAATCTAGACAATCAGAGGAACCACGGCGAATACGAGACAGTTCATAAGAGGTCACATTAAATGAACTATCTGTATATAACAAGCAGAAGTACAGTATGCTATATAACCAGAATGATTATATCTAATTCAGCGCATAAAACACTTGTATATTCATGATTTTGTCAGTCTGTTTTACCCTCTAGCTACACATTTGTCTTCACTATATAGGAGTATAACAGTCTTTTGTTTTATTGTTTACAGCATAACTTACCCAGAGTGGATGGGGCTGGAGGATAAAGCCACGTTGTCCAGGTTTTCTGTGCCCCAGCTCAGCCGGTAGGAATCCCTCTCATTCTCCCTGGCCAGCGACAAAACCTGGAATCACAACAAACGAGCTCTTAATAGACACAAACAAGGAAATGAACAAACAACATGGCCGCCTACAACCAAACACCACATGGCATTTTTAGAGAAAGATTCTTCTAAATATTGGATATACAACTGAGTAAAATTTAAACTGAAAGTTATTTATAAAGATATTGCAGTAAACCCGTTGACTACTTTATACTAAATAAGTCAGAAAGTCTTGGAGTCTTTCCAGTCTTTTCTTCAGGAGGAAATGACATCATGTGGAGCAGGTCATGTGATCTGGAATCAACACACTTCCTGCAGAGGTGTTTTTGTAACGAGCAGTTTGTCGGACACAGATACAATTTGTTATTTTCAATCTAAAATTTGATATATTGCCAAAAAAGAAAAATGTCATGATTATCACAATGTAATAAAAAGAACAAATTTTAAGAAAAGCTCATTTATTTACTGTTTAGCTAATTAGAAGGTGGTTGTTATTAAATTCGGACGGGTATATAGTTGACATTTTAGTGATAACCAGTCATTTTGTCATTATTAAGTGATGGTTTTCATAATAAATAATGATGGAATTTGTAAAGATATGATCATAATGAACATAAACATTAGTTTTGGTTACTTTCTATAAAAATGTATGTAAGATACACCCCCTGTCATAAGTTTTAGGACGCATTTTCATTCAAATCAATGAGAAAGCGTCCTAAAACTTTTGACAGGGGGTGTATATCCCATGAACTTCAAAAGTCCCTCAATTCTATATTGACCCCTTTCTTTTTAGCTGTTTTAATGTAAAATATAGCTGTAAATGGACTTCAAGTAAAGTTGTATTAGCTGGGTTCAGTCATGGTTGATCCATAAGATGCTTGTACAGGTCAGTTTTTCACACTGACTGTCCGAAAAACAAAAGATAAAATCTGTTGATTCTCACACACCTCGCTGATTTAACACTAACAGACAATACATGTCAAATAACTTATAGCATGGTGTACAAGAGTGGGGACATGATAATACTGATGTAAAATGGGCCACCCCTTCAAAATGTATTTAATTGGTAATAATATTGTGCTATTCATCTTCAGTTCCCTTTTTTTTTTGTTATTTTCTTGTCTTTTCTCCTAATGTACATTATTACTGAGCCAGTTAGATTTGCTTTAGATGCAATTCATACAGCCCGCCACAAGGGGGAGGTGCTCTCATGGGAACCTCAGGCCGCTGCAGTAGAATAAGCAGGCTCTGCTGCTGCACCATGAAAAAGCAGACAGACGGCCCAGATCCACAGCACAGCATTTATGATTTGTGTCGTTGTGTTGCAGAAATAAAACCATCAAAAGACACACCGACTTATGTCCTCAGTTAAGTGTGCAACACAAGGTTACAGGTTGCAATGCCTAATTCTGATCAAAATGTGTTTTCTGACGTCACGGTGGCCATGCGCTGTACCTGGTGACCGCTGAGCATCTCATCCATCATGCCTTCATGTTTAGGGGAGTAGTAGCTGTGGTGGGTGGGTGTGAAGGACCTGTCTGAACTGGAGAACATGAGCAGAAAACAAAAAGAAAAACCAGTGAGACCAGTGAAGCTCAGGACAAAAACACAAATTACTATGAGATTAATGAGCAGGGCTTTAGTAATTAGTTTTAAAGTGCCCTTTAAAGCTAATTATCAACAGATAAAAACAACCGATGCTGGAGCTCATGACTTGAATGAATGTCTCATAAGAAATTAATGAATAAAGCAGACTTATATATTGAGTTGAGGGCTGGGTATTGTTAATTTTTAAATAGCGATGACTGTTAGTTAACCGCCTCACAGGAATGCTGCTGAAATCAAAGGCTAGCAGTGTCCAGGCTAGCATTGTCCCACACCGGTTACTAAGACCAGGAAAAACAGAGTGAGAGTGAAAAAAAATGAACTTGAACGGGGCATTCATAGTTAGCATGCTAACATTCTGTCAGAAATTGAAGGACTGTGGATGATCTAAGTTATTACTGATAATTTCCACACATAACCTTAAAGTGCTGGACAGACTAAAGGAAGTTTCTGTCCCTAAAGCCACACAATCAGGAATGATAACACCAGCACAACTCAGACTGAACTTATTAGATACATCCCCTGTCAAAAGTTTTGAGACGGATTCTAATTTATTTGAATGAGAAAGCGTCTCAAAACTTTTGACAGGGATTTGGATTCTGTTCGAGTCAGTACTGCATGTTAAAAACACTCAACACCCAGCCCCAAGGAGAATATTAAGCTAGTTATTTCAGTAGTGCTGAAGCCTTCTAAAGCCCAGATGTCTGGTCAGAGTCAGCACATACCTTTGCATTCGACTATGGATTCATGACAAGGGAGACCAACGATGGAGGATGAAGAAGAGAGGTTGCAAAACACACAGACACACACACACACACACACACACAAATACAGGCAGTTAGTTGTTTAGTTTATAGTGTCGGGAGGAAAGGTTTTGTTATAAACACCGATTCATGACAGCGTGAGAACAACCATCCATAGTAAATGTCAGTGATTAGACAGGAAAAGGGTAAAAAAGGAAGGAGGTCAACACAGAAACACAACTGGGTTAGATACAGTTTTAGAAAACAAAAAAAGTGCTCTGGGTTCTAAACATGGATGTGGAGCATATGGAACAATTGTTTGCTCCACGGAGCAGAAGACATTTGTTGGTGCACGGAGCAGATGGACGTTAGATTCACCAAATGATTCATTCTGCTTTAACCCAGGATAAGTTTTACTTCCCTTTGCTTTGTTCGACAGAGTCAGACTGTACCGTTCTAATTGCTTGTTGCAGCAGCGACAGCACGGTGAATAGGCTGAGATGTACCTGTCGGTTCGTCCTCCCTCCAGGCTGAAGCGGAGGTAGTTCATTCCATCCAGATACTGTCCTGGCAGGGAGTCGTCTCCCAGCTCCCTGAGGTCCTCGGCCCTCAGATACTCCCCTCCATCGCCCGTCATCGTGTCATCGCCTTGGGAGAGCAGAGAGAGGGATTCAGACGAAGTGATAGATGAAAATAAAACTCACGAAAATGAACATTTGAGGTTTTTGGAGCAAATGTTTGTGCAAGACTATCAGTATGTAGCTCCAGTGCTAGCAAGTTAGCATGGAATATATTAGGACATGGTATGCTCCTTGCCATCTGTGTGAACTAGCTCAAAGCAGAGGACAGAAGTTTAATTAAAACCCTGGAAAAGTTGACAACAGTCTTAACACAAGGGCCATTTAGCAGCTTCTGACAGGTAATTATTGATTTCATGGCATGAGATTGAATCTTTAATCAAAACATTTAAACCACCATGGAGGGGACTAAGAAGAGGGCAGACTTCTCTTACAGTTGGAAGTCACCTACAGTTTCCAAAGTCAAAAACCCACTTTGAGTTTCAATTGGAAATAGCAGTTTGACTCATGGTTCTTAAAGACGTTCCACCTCTCATCCACGAGGCTTCTTCAGTTCTAACTGACCTAAAATGCAGAACAACATTGTGTTCCCTTATGTACCGCGTCCGTTTCAGAAACATCCCGGTGCACTTCAGACCTGGAAACACTCACAAAACACCCACATACAAGCTGAGCAGTGTTCTATAAGTAGCTCAATGCAGCGAGGTGTGTTCAGACCGATATATCGGGGAGATGTAACAACCTCCCTACAAACACACGGCATGAGGCAGGAAAACCAGCTTCTCTGCAACTAAAGGATACAAGATATTTCTTGGAGTAGGGTAATATTCTGGACAACTAAGACTGACGGTTTAAGAGGACATCACTTAGGAGAGGCAATGGAGTTCTGAAATCTCCCCAGGAAATTTCACTGCCATCAACACCTTAAGTCATCCAGGACTTGGCAGTTTCACAGCCCTTCACACCTCGGGGCGTGTGAGTCTTGGGTCATTAATAGGCCACGAGCCATGTCTTTGGAAGTGAGAATAAACAGCTGGGACTCTCTAATAGTCAGTTAGAACTGACAGTGACTGGTGAAATGTCCTCAGGAGTCAAAAGAAGTCTACTTGTCTACTGAAGCTCTTAGGATAGTGACAGAGTATGAAGCAGTGTTATGATGAAGACCTGCCAAAAATGAATGTGGACCTTGAGTTACGATTGTTCTGTCAACTCAAAACACTAGGATCTATTTATTTTCTGATGTGTTTTATGTCTGTTCCACTTATCTGCTGAGCAAACCTTCCAGATTTAGCAAATGTCAGCATACTTACCAGTTAGCTTCGCACTCCTGAGATAATAACACAGGATTGCTATAATCTACTGCATTCATATGAAGTGACTGAAGTCTCTACAGAACAACAGTTAGCAACATTCTATATCTCCCGCCCCTCTCTGTTGTGTCACACCAAACAGATGCGTGTTAAGGAAGCATTCTTTCAAGCTTGTGTTGTCTGCACGATGATGAAGCGCTACTGCTGTTCCGCTACTGTACAGCAGGGGTCACTGTTGGCTGCAGGTTACCCTGGGCCAAAATGTTCTGGATCATATTCCCCAAAACGCTGGAAATTGCACGACGCATGAAGACTTCAACTCTCAGACTCATCTGTGTTTAAAAAAAAGAGAAAAATCCAAATAAAAATGAAGCGTCATGCATCAGACATTTAGATGCTTTACATTAATGGATGAGTTGAGCTTGTGATGAAAATCTAACTGTAAATATGACATGGCAATGGTCATATTTGTAATTTAAAAAAAGAATCTGCTTAATACTAAAGAGGTTAGTCATGACTTTATTGAATTCTTGAGGAAAAAACAATCAGTCCTTTAAGTATGTTTTACATTTTCAAAGAAAAATACTGCATTTTACGAAAAATAAACTGACTAAAATCATAGTAAATATAATAAATCCTGTTATTTTAGTGGCAAACCTGGTGTGCAAACTCTGTACTGGCTGTAAGATATTTATGGATGAATATGAAACTGAAAAAAAAACATCCAAAATATAATAAGAAGTGAGTATTTTCTGAAATCTAATTTTAGTTCTTTATATATTTATGCTGAAAAGCCTAATAAAGGGGCATAAAAGGGATCATGGGATACTGTAGTATGAGTCTATATTGATGAATTATTGTATGGAAGACCATTTCTACCAAAAAAAAAGGAAAAAAAATCAAGCACTTTTTTAAATGATCTTGCAACATTTTCATTTTCTAATAGGTTAACATCAGCATATAGTTAATTTTTACAAATTATGATTTATTACCAAATTATTACTTAATATTGGTATTTACATGCAAATTATCTGCTTATAAAAACCTATAATAACATTTTTATAAATTAGCACAATCTAATAATAATAATAAGAAGAAGAAGAAGAAGAAGAAGGAGAAGAAGAAGGAGAAGAAGAAGGAGAAGAAGAAGAAGAAGACAGAAAATCTACCTGTATTTTCTGATCAAAATAAATATAAGGCCAAAATTTGGTTGTTGTCTTTTTGTTTTGCTGGGTTTGTTTGGTTTCTATTTTGAATGTTGGGTTTCAGATTCCATACAACGGACTGAAATTGTGAGTATTTCTACAAATTCAACCTCTTTTCGACATAGTGTCACAGTTACTGCCCATATTTCCTCTGAATATGCATAACCTCCATCGCAGCGTATGCTAACGTTGCCATAGCAACATGGGTCTGAGAGTGAAGCTGCAGGGTGTCGTGTTGAATGCTGTGTTTGAATTTTGGCCCAGGTCTGGTAAAAAAAAAAAAAGCATCACGCTAAGCCAGCAGAACAAGTGAGCGACATACTGTAGTTAGACAGAGATGTTCTGGTGCCAGCAGTGTACTGGCTACCTGGAGGGGGAAGAGTGTTGGAAAATTAAAACACAACGTTCACAGCCAGGCGTTTCAGACATGCTCCTCCTCCTATCACATCCCTAAAGTCGGCCAGCGTTGTATTTGAATGAGAAAAACTGAAATAACCTGCTAAAGATTCCAGAGGTACCATCAAACGGTGTAAACAACATCTCCTGACTATTACACCGAGTGGATCTTGTAATGCTAACACTAACACCCACTGATGCAGCTAACAGCCCGAGCTGACGTGGGGATTAGTTTAGCATCCTTCCAGGAAGTCAGTATTTCTTTGAATATTCTTATGGGGTTAGAAATGAGCTTTGAAGTGACAACACTGTGGGTTAAAGTCTTCCAGGGATTCATTCTGCTCATTCTCCTGGAGAACAAACATGTTCAAAACAGTACCGAGTGCAGCAGGCTTAGCTTGCAAAGCAACGTCCAATTCAAGTCCAAAGGGATGTGTTTAACAATATTGGGACACAGGTTTCTTCTGGAAAGGTAGTCGAGAACAGTAACTCAATGAGAATTAGTTAGACGGTGTCATAAACCTCCATTTTCACTGGAACAACTCCTCTGATAGCACAAAAAAAGACCAATTTGTGTGGAAGTCAATGAGAAAATTACCCTACTTCTTCCTTCATCTTGTACCTGAGCTAACATTATCCTAACGAGATACACCATACAACATTTCCGCAGCATCTATTCAAATACTAGGGGTTGCATTCGGCATGCTTAACACCAGAATCAACACCGCAAACCCTCGAAACACAGCGCCGTTCTGAGTACCTTCCTCATCCATGGAGTCGTCTGACATGACATCAGCATCAATGATTTTCCAGGCTGTAGGCGGACACCACAGTTACTCACAATCTCTTAGAACTTCAATCTTGGAAAGTGTTTGGTTCTGCTAAATGCTCCACTGTGTTCGCTAGATACCAGTGGACAGCCGGTGGAAGAGCCAATGAGCGCTGCGTTGTAAGTAGGAACCAATCTTTGGTTCCTACTTACAACGTAGCGCTCATTGGCTCCTACAGTCAGTGTAGGCACCAACCAAGACGAAATGTTGTTCGACGAAGAGTTGATCCAACTGATCCACAGTACAGTTGGACACTCTTTCCATCGGAGGACCAGAATGTGGGTACACCCCCTGTCAAAAGTTTTGAGACGCTTTCTCATTCATTTGAATGAGAAAGCGTCCTAAAACTTTTGACAGGGGGTGTAGACACTTACAGGTTCCAGTGTAACAACACGACTCACCCTCTTCATCAGAGACATCCAGTACCTCCGTCATGGTCTCCGGCACGTTCAGTTTGTGTTTCTCCGTCACCGTCTGGAAGCACAGAGGAAACATCACCGTAAATACAGTGCACACAAAAGAAGCTCAGTTCAGTACACAATCCTGGACAATACAGGTGTTGATGAAACTGTTTAAGAGAGCTGTTAGATTCAATTTCAACGTCATACATTTGGAGTGCTGTGAATTGTTTCTATTTACTAATATTATTAACAGAATGGACATAATGCTAGACAGAACTAACAGATTTTGGTTACATTTTGAAAATGTTTCAAAGTAACTGGAATAGAATAAAAAGTGACTGTAAATGTGAGTTTCTAGCTTACATTTTCATGGAAATGGAAGGCCAAAATTGACAATAAATCCCTATAGATGCTTGTGGCAGACATATGATCCAGAAGCATTTTTTAAAAAATTTTCTTTATAGCTGTTTCTCTTAATTCCAACTTGAAAGTGTCACAAATCTTCCACTGTGGGCTGCATGAGTGAACACGAGTCTTTATGCACTCCCAGCACCTGAGGAACTGAAGACCCAATGAATCGCTTTCATTACTGAGTGTAATGTTCTCGTGACAATAGGAAGCTAACATGGCTAACATCATCATTAGCTTTGATCGTACGCCCACAGATGTGAGGAAACTGTAAAGCTAAGGAACATTCAGAGATGGCGGGAGTTTTAAGAGTGATTTGAATCCAATAATCAAGAGTTGTACATGTCCCCTTGTCTTTATGTCGCCTTTTGTGCTTTAGTTAAACCTGAACTCAGCTGGTGTTTACATCTGCTTACTTCTCTCCTTCTCCCTGTGCTCACGAAAGACTGCATTTAGAAAAAGCAGAATTCTTAATAAAGCTGTTTTCATCAAGAGAGCAAGCTTAAAACGAGACGCAGTCCGTTAACACCACATGTTAACCAGCAGGAGATAAACAACTTTGCTCCGTGCTATCAATGATGGGTGCAGAGAGAGTCTTCTTCCTGAAGGGGGAGTCAAACTATACACATCGAAACCGCCTATTTGCATAAGTGATTATTTAATAATTTGCTTTGTAAGATGAAGGATAAGTAAATGTTTCAAGCTGATTTCTGACACAAATTGAACACATTCTTGCTATTTACAAAATATCCAGATGATTTTAAATGAAGTGCAGTGGTTACTTACCGTCGTCGTGGTGATGATCTCCTCAGTGACGACCCTCAGCGTGTCCACCACAGAGATGTAGCCCAGCCTCCGAGCAATTCCCAGCGCAGTGTTACCGTTCTGCACAAGAACGGAAAAGAAAACCCACATTATTCGTGTACGTAGATGTGTGCTTGTGCTTGTGTGGATGGACGTCTACTCACCACAGTGATGGCGTTGGGTTTGGCACCGTGCTGCAGCAGAACGTTAATGATGTGTGTGTTTCCCTGCTGGGCTGCCTGGTGAAGGGGAGTGTATCCATTCTGTGGGGAGAAAACAATGAGAAAATGTGAAACTGAATCTAAAAATTACACATTTTTTGTCTCATGCAAATGTTAAGATATCATAACCATTAGCCATACATTTTTTTAATAACAAACTGAAGCCCAAATTAATCTAGAAAGGTCAATACAAGGGTAAGACAACAAAAAATCAAGAGGTCTGGCAGACAGTAACAAATAAAAGATGAAAGAATTGTGGGTAACTGTGGGAAATGTAGCAGAAGGTGTGCTATTTGCTTCATCAAATGCAACACGTAGCGCTGCTGTAGCTCGATTAGCTTCAGTACCTTGGTCTTGGCGTTGACACTGGCTCCGTTCTGCAGCAGGAAATTGACCATCTTGGCATTGCCATAGTGACATGCTACAATTAGCGGGGTGTAGCCCAACTGTGAAACACAAAGATCCGTTTTAGTTCCACAAAAGCATCACAACGCACGTAAAAACACTGCAAGATACGCTGAAAGTAGATCGGAACAAGACTCTCAGTAACATAATTTGGAAGAATCTGCAGCTCTTACTTTGGTCTGCTGGTCGAGGTGGGCGCCATTCCTGGCTAGAATCTCTGCAACGGCTACTTTGTCCTCCTGAGCCGCCAGATGGAGAGCAGTCAGGCCACTCTGCAAGAGGAACACACCCACAATGGTAATGTGGCTGATGCAGCATCGCAAAGAAGACAGATCTGTCATCAGCAGCAGGTTCGATTAAGATTATAATACATGATGATTGGGTTTATATTGTAGCTAGACATTCTAAATATCCTGTAACTGAATACAAATCAGACAAATGGCAGCTTTAAGTAGCAATAACAAGAACAAACAGACCTCTCTCTCTTTCTTGCAATACTAAAGGTAGAGTTGCTGCAAGTTTCTCCCAGTTTTCTCCTCAGTACCTTGTTGGGAACGTTGACCTGGGCTTCTTTGTTCATGAGCAGGGCGGCCATGTCTGCATGACCCTCCTGAGAGGCCAGATGGAGCGGAGTGACTCCCTGCTTGGTCAAGATGTTGGTCTCTGCTCCGTACTGCAGCAACACCGTGGCGATTTCCATCTGGTTCTTCTTCGCCGCGATGTGCAAGGGGGTGTAGCCGTTCTGGATCATGAAGGACAGATGCTGGTGTTAGTGCTTCTGACTAGCATTAAAGGCCTTATTCTACAATAAATCCAATGTGGAGACCCAAATTAGTAACGAATGCATCCCATAAAACAACTCTGGTGTGAATAAAAGATCCTGCTGGTTTGTGCCACAGAGCTAGCATAGCCGCGCTAGACAACCCACGGCAACAAATTTAATTCTCTGCCAGGGTGGGTCTAGTTACCCTCCATAAGGCTCGAGGTTGGATTCTCCTAAAACTGGCCGGACCAATCACCATGAAGTGTAGAGTCAGAAGGCGGGCGTAACGAAGTGACGACAGAGGCGTGACGATTCTGACAGAAACAACCAAAAACAACTAGCCTAGCCGCGCTAGACAACCCACGGCAACGAATTTAATTCTCTGCCAGGGTCGACAACAAAAAACGACAACAGTCGTTGAGCTCCATTAGCACCGACTCTGAATAATCTTGCGCTGATTGGTTGTATACCTACCCAATTGCTGCAGAGGGATTTGATAGACAACCTTTTAGCCCGCCTCCCTCCCTGTCGAGCGTTCCTAGAGCCTTGTGCCCTCAGAACATGGGTCGAGCAGGGCTAGGCTACCACAGAGCTCTATTTATGTCCAAACACATCAGCGAGCCAAATATCAAGATTTTATACTTAGAGTTAGTTCATTTTCACAAGGATTCTTGGTGTTTTTACAGATTTCTGTTCAGAAAATGGTGTAATTTTGTGCATTTGTAGATATGCCTTGCAGACCCACTGGTGTTTTTAGGGATTGAAAGGGTTAAAACACTTTACTTCCCATCTACTATCAGGTTACAGACAGTTTTCAAAGCACAATGAGCCAACAAGATGCCAACTGCTGAACACCAGATGTGCTTCCTGTTCGGTGAAAATGGACGACTACATTTGTAGCATGATCTCCACGCATCGCTGTATCATGTCAGTGTGTTCCCATGGCTGCTAATTGCTAATAACGCTAACTCTTGACCGCTGTCACGACTTGAACACGATGAATTTTCCGCTCTTGGCTCAACCTCAGCTCTGGTCCTGTTGACTCTCACCTTGGCCATGGTTAAGGGCGACGCTCCTTTGTCCAAAAGCAGGAGCGCCACCTTCTGGTTATCGTAATGCGCTGCGACATGGAGCGGGGTGAGGCCGTTCTGTAGGGGAGGGAGGGTGAGTGCAGGTGGGTTAAACAGCTAGTTAGCGCAGCAACGATGCGGTAACACCACACACAGTTAATAAAAAAAAGTGTCACAGAGGGTAAAACTGCAGGTTTAGATGAATTAGAGTCATATTAGACAGCAGAAACTGGAAGGATCTCTGGGTGGGTCCCAAAAAAGAACATATTCAAAGGAACAAATGCATCTGGTGTAAATCGCTGTTAATCCAAATGAGGCTAGCTGGATCTAAGCTAGGCTTACCAGCGCTCCTGCAGTCAAATTATTCTCAATAAAGAAAATTTACAGACGTTTTACAATCAGCAAAACCACATAGTACATCACACACAGCATTAATTTAACAATATCTGACATTAAAGGGTGGAATAAGGGTGCTTATTTTGGGTGCTTACCTTCCCAGCAGAATCAGGAGGAGCGCGACGCTGCAGCAGGAGTTTGGCCACATCCAGGCTTCCGTACTTGGAGGCCACATGAAGGGGAGTGAAACCTTTCTGTGGAGGAAAACAACCAGAAAAGGAGCGACTGAGGAATGTGTTTCACGACAGTCAATGCTGGATATATTTGTGATCATTATAAGGGGTTTAGCATTAAGTGCTGTTAGGTGATGATGTTCCTCATTATGTAATCTCTGGAGGTTGTTTTAGTGCTGCAGGAGACGGAAAAGTCCTGGACAAACTTGGTTAACCTTCCAGTTACCATTTTAGTCCATTTTGACTTTGAAAAACACAGGTGTAACATCTCCTCTGTTCTATTTAAGTGTTACAGTAACCTCCAATTGTGTGACAGTGAACTAGGATGGACCCTGAAACAACCACTGTTAATGTTACTAAGAAAACATGCTTGTTTTTCTGTGACTTGTGATGAAAAAGGCCTTTAACAGAGCCTGTAACAGGGTAATTTCACATCCATAACAAAAGAAAACACTTCTTTATAAAGTTCTACGAGGGAAAAAATAATTATTTGCTATTCATTTTTAAAGGTGTCCATATAAAACACATGATTTGTTTATTCAGCATTCTAAAATTAGAAAATTAAAAGCTATGGTTCACAATAAATCCATTAGAGTAGCATTTAGCGACTGTAGTCTGTGTTTCGAAAGATTCAACCACAAAGAGACACAAAACGACCACAAAGAGACACAAAACGACCACAAAGAGACACAAAACAATCACAAAGAGACACAAAACTACCACAAAGAGATACAAAACAATCACAAAGTGACACAAAACAACCACAAAAAGACACAAAACGACCACAAAGAGACACAAAACAACCACAAAGAGACACAAAACGACCACAAAGAGACACAAAACGACCACAAAGAGACACAAAACTACCACAAAGTGACACAAAACAACCACAAAAAGACACAAAACGACCACAAAGAGACACAAAACAACCACAAAGAGACACAAAATGACCACAAAGAGACACAAAACAACCACAAAGAGACACAAAACAACCACAAAGAGACACAAAATGACCACAAAGTGACACAAAACAATCACAGAGACACAAAACAACCACAAAGAGACACAAAACAGTCACAGACACAAAACAACCACAAAGAGACACAAAACGACCACAAAGAGACGCAAAACAACCACAAAGAGACACAAAACAAGCACAAAGAGACACAAAACAAGCACAAAGAGACACAAAATGACCAAACGGACGCATAACGACCACAAAGAGACGCAAAATGACCACAAAGGGACACAAAACGACTACAAAGAGACACAAAACGACCACAAAGAGACACAAAACAACCACAAAGAGACACAAAACGACCGCAAAGAGACACAAAACGACCACAAAGAGACACAAAACAATCACAAAGAGACACAAAACAACCACAAAGACACAAAACGACCGCAAAGAGACACAAAACTACCACAAAGAGACACAAAACAATCACAAAGAGACACAAAACAACCACAAAGAGACACAAAACGACCACAAAGAGACACAAAACTACCACAAAGAGACACAAAACAATCACAAAGAGACTAAACAACCAAACGGACACAAAACTACCACAAAAAGATGGAAAACCACAACAAAGAGAAGCAAACTTACTTCAAAGAGACGCATAAATAAAATAAATCATATCCACTGTAAATGTCACCAGATTTTTCTAATTTTCTACTATTTCTGTTTTTTTTACTGCTTTTTCCACAAAAAAATTACACATTTGTATGGTGTAATTCTTATAATAAGGTAGTCAGCCGTTTAAAAGTCTGATTCCGGTCTTAACTTAAGCTTGACATACTGTGTTATCGCTGTGCTTTGACTTCGTAAGCGGAAAACACCCCTGATAACACTGGATGTTGCGTTTCATACTTAGATCTCATCACATAGCTCTCCCTGTGGTTCTACAACCGTCTCTTTGGTTTATTTCTTTGTACAATTAAGAGCACTGAGCCCACCGATTTGCTGATGTAACTCGAGGCAACCTTAAACCCTGAAATCCAATCATTCAGCTTCCATGTCACATTAAGGCCAGCAGAGGGGGCACTCCACCTGTTTCACAAAGCTTAACAAGCCGAGAGGAAACCACACGATCGGCGTGTTTATGACCCAACCCTGCCCATGAACGCAGCCATCCTTTGTTTGACAAACCTGGGTTATATCTGATGACATAGGTGCACAGAAATAGGAAAAAAACAGCTGGAGGGGAGAACCAGGGGAGAGAGAAAATAACTGCAATGTGAACAAAAGAAAAGAAAGGACTCATATATATGGATGGATGGATGGATGGATGGATGGATGGATGGATGGATGGTGTTGCACTTGTGTTTTGGCACAACAACTTTCATTGGTTTGTTAACAGCAGCCACGCCCTTCCTCCCCGACAGAAGCCAGGCAGAGACGCATCATAAATAGGAGATAATCCCCGACGAATACTGCTTCCCACCATGCTTCGTCTCATCCTTCCTATTACATGAATAAATTAGATGCTGAATCTGTCCTGGACTGAGAGAAAAGTCAAGATCTTCACCGTGCAACACGCTGCTGACAAACAGCGATAAATCACCACAAAGAGATGCAAAACAACCAGACACAAAACAACCAAACCTACACAAAACCACCAAAAACAGACACAAAACAACCAACCAGACACAAAATAACCACAAAGAGACACAAAACAACAACAAAGAGACACAAAATGACCACAAAGAGACACAAAACAACCAAAAACAGACACAAAACAACCAAACAGAGGCAAAATAATCACAAAGAGACACAAAACAATGACAGAGACACAAAAACAACCACAAAGAGACAAAAAACGACCACAAAGAGACACAAAACAGCCACAAAGAGAGACAAAACGACCACAAAGAGACACAACACAACCAAAAACAGACACAAAACAACCAAACAGACGCAAAATAACCACAAAGAGGACACAAAACAGCCACAAAGAGACACAAAACGACCACAAAGAGACACAAAACGACCACAAATGGACACAAAACAGCAAAAAAGAGACATAAAACAACAACAAAGAGACACAAAATGACCACAAAGAGACACAACACAACCAAAAACATACACAAAACAATCAGACGCAAAACAACCACAAAGAGACACAAAACAACAACAAAGAGACACAAAACGACGACAAAGAGACACAAAACGACCACGAAGAGACACAAAACGACCACAAATGGACGCAAAACAGCTACAAAGAGAGACAACACAACCAAAAACAGACACAAAACAACCAGACGCAAAATAATCACAGACACAAAACAACAACAAAGAGACACAAAACGACCACAAAGCCACACAAAACGACCACAGAGACACAAAACAGCCACAAAGAGACGCAAAACAACCAAACAGACGCAAAATAATCACAAAGAGACACAAAACAATGACAGAGACACAAAAACAACCACAAAGAGACTTAAAAAACACAAAGAGACACAAAACAGCCACAAAGACACAAAACAGCCACAAAGAGACACACGAACCACCACGCTTTGTCTCCTCCTTACTCTTATATGAATAAATTAGAGGCTGAATCTGTCCTAACTGAGTGAAAAGACGCTGCCGGTAAACAGCGATGAATCACTTGACGGCGCTCAGACTTCATGCAGAATTCAGAGGAGAGCAGCGGCTTTATGGATTCATCAATCATTCATCAGAAGTGGGTCAAATGGACACAGACCTGCACATATAGTAAGACTGGAACCTCTTTATGTGTCCTGATGGAGGCCCCATCTGGTCTACGGTCACTAAATGCACATCAGGACCCGACAGTGTAAAATCTGTTTAAAGTAGATTCCAGTCTGATGTAAACATGAGATCTGGATACATTCTGACGCTGATATTTCTGTCATTATGCTTACTCCTGCTGTTAAAATATGCTTTCCTGTCAACAAACACAGGATGTTTCTATCGTTGCCAAGCCAACCCTTATGCTGCTACCTGCTAGCTGTTAGCAGGTAGAGTTTGGTGCTTATTTTAGCACGTGGGGCTCATTTATTGCTCACATTGTATTTATAATTGTTAAAATGCAGTCACAGTGAGAGGAAACCACCTACACCTGCTAATATGAAGCGTAAAAAGGGGTTAAAAAGTCAGGTATACGCTGTTTTCCAGAAAGATGTAGACCTCTTCAACAGAACACGTTACACCCCCTGTCAAAAGTTTTAGGACACTTTCTCATTCAAATAAATTAGAAGCTGTCCTAAAATGTTTGACAGGGGGTGTATATTGTTCTGTACTGTTTTGACAATAACTGCAATTCTATTCTATTCTATTACACAAAAAATAAACTATTTACATGTTTAAAAATAATGTTATTCTGAATCTTTTGGCCACCATAATCATGCAGTTAAAAGCTGATACAGTGACATCCCTATCCAAACTGTGACTACTGAGTTTCACTACGTCAAACAATAAATGCCACTAAACTTCACTGGCATCAATCTTTGGTGGGCTGGGGAGGGTTTGGTAAGGCATCAGAACGACCTTCCCTCCACAGATAATCAAATATCAACCTCTGAAAACTTTTCTTAGGAGCTGGTTGAAGTTCTAAAGGTCAAATCCAAAGACGAGCATGAAACACCCGGCTCCTCCACCCACCTTAGTGGCCAGAGAGTGTGAAGCTCCGGCCTCCAGCAGGACCGAGGCAGTCTCCACCTGGCCCTCCCTGGCCGAGATGTGCAGAGGGGTGTACCCGTTGGTGGTGGCGGCATCAGGATGGGCCATGTGCTGCAGGAGGAGCTGGACGATCTCCGTCTTCCCCAGACGGGACGCGATGTGGAGGGGAGTCTGGTCCTCCTGAGCAGGAAGCAGGGGGGAGAACAGACAGTAACTTATTCTGTAGCTTGTCCTGGCACGTGTTCTCCGGTGATGACGCCACTCTTACCCGTGCTCTAGCGTCCACCATCGCTCCGTTCCTCAGCAGACATCGGACCACCTCCACCTGGCCTGCTCTGGCTGCCATGTGTAACGCCGTTTCCCCACGCTGTCGACGACGACACAGCATCAGCAGAGGGTTAAAAAAACAGCATCCACACGGTTAAACCGAGCTGCTCGCTGCAGTAGTAGTTTAAGGGGGGAGTACACCTTATATGCCTTCAAAAAATCTAAAAAAATGTAAAGTGCTTAAAGTATTCATTAGGTATCAAAGAAATGTTGTATGGTTCACAATCTTTATCTGCCATTTTCTCTAAATCTGTATTTTTTGGGACAGGCGTTACATAAAACCTAATAACTTTCAAACTATTGGAGCAATCATGCTGATTTTTTCACAGATTGTTCTTCAGACAGTACTTCTTAAAATAATGGATGCTTTTTTAAATACTTTATAATCTGACCACTTAAGACCATTTTCATTCTGGGTATAAAGAGTTATTTATATTGAAATGGTTGCTGTGGCAATAAGAAAAAGAGTTACCCCCAAAGCACCCATTATTTGTTCTACAGTAGGTTACTCTATCAAAAGGTATAACAGTCATTAACCCAAAATGTATGGACTCTGAGTAGATAGCATCTAAAGATGGGTCATGGGTCATGTTTAATTAAAGATTTTGTCCTCAGGGATCACTGCATGTAACTTCTAACTGTTAAAGTGATAATTTGCAACTCATAAGCTTTAAAATGATGTATAGCCTGTTAGATTGGTTCATATCAAACATTGTTAAGAGCCTATACAATATAATGGCTTTGCGAACCTGTGAAATAAGGTGTACTCCCCCCTTAACTTTAGAAGGCACTTTATCCCGACTGGCTCGTTTCCATCACTCACTATGTTGCTGACGTCGGGCGAAGCTCCGTTCTGCAGCAGGAGCAGGACGATGTTCAGGTGACCCATGAAGGCTGCGACGTGGATGGGAGTCAGACCAGACTGGACATGGAGGGAGAGAGGCAAATAATGTTAGACAGATGCTCATCAGATGAAGTAAAATACAAAACGGAACATTTCTAGTGTTTTCTGCCCAGAACAGGGATGTCAAAGAACAATCTAGCATTTTACTTTATCGCCAAAACAACTTGTCATGGACTAGAAATTATTTTAAATTTGTAGTTTCACGAATTTACAATCTGCAGCTAATGTCGTCTATGAAATTTTTACATTTTGAGGACCAGACTGGACCCTCTGGAGGGCTGCATGCCTGACAACTTTGGCACAGACAAATGATTCTCTAACTGCAGGGGAAACTCTGTTAATTTTACTGACATTACATACTTTTTTGCATTCTTCTCCTTCTATAGAATTCCACTTTAAAAGATAGACATCTCAGATTTCTCCATGCTGACCCTCTGTTATGTCTCTATGTTTTATTAGACGGTAAAAATGAGCTACATCCCTGTCCTCAGATTTATGTCACAGTTCATAAGGTCCACTACACGTCTTTAAAATGTTAACGTCATGACATGGCTCTATTGGCTGATAGATACACAACTTTAAACAAAAGCTGCACTCTCTGGCCTCCTACTGTAACGATAAACAGTTGAATTTATAGAAATACACAAGTTCAACTCACTACACCAGGGTTTTGTGGCTGCTACAGCCTCACATTATTTACCTGTTGTGCTAGCTATAACACATCTTATCCAGTTAAGCTTGTGAATCCAGAGGACGTTGACAAACAAAAGTCTGCTAAAGTTGGTATAATGTGACTTTAGCCGTAAATTTTTGAGGTGTTCTGCTAAAAAGTTGCCTTCAGAGTTTCAAATCCAAGAGCACAAAACATCTGTGCACCTTTTAGTCAATCGTTCTCTTAAGCAGTAACATAATGCAGAAGGTCCTCGACTTACGACGTCCTCGACTTACGGCACTTTGCCATTACGGCCCTCTGTATAAATGTTACTGGGAAATATGGCACAATTGGCATTGCATCTTGTCAGCATAAAAACATATTTCACTTACGTAACAATTTTTTAAAGTTAAGCTGCAGTTGTATATTCAAAACATGTGGTGGAGCGTTACCACATGTCACGAATTTGTAAAGTTCAGACACAAAAATGTCCTAAATATCCTAAATTGCAGCCTTTGAGATCTGTTATTCGCATTGTTTCCATTCAATTTGCCCTGCCTTAGCAGTGGGAAAAAGATGACTGCCTACATCTGCGACCATCTAGAATCGTCTCTGGTAGTCACAGCAGGTAAGAAGCATTCTTTTGCGTATCGTACCTCTGTAATAGCCTGGATAGAAGCTCCATATTTGACCAGCAGCTCCATCACCTTCACTCGGTTCTTCTTACAGGCTATGTGCAGCGGAGTGAAGCCATTCTGTGGAGCACAAACACCACAGACAACATTCAGTACACCCAAACATTCACAGCATATCCATGGATGGGTCGTTCCGTGACATCTTCGGGACCCACCAGCGCTCTGGCGTTGGGGTTGGCCCTCTTGTCCAGCAGCAGCTTGGTGACTCTGTAGTGTCCACAGTGAGCCGCCACGTGTAACGCCGTCAGGTAGTCCAGCGTGACGTCGTCCACGGGAGCCTTGTGCTGCAGGAGATGTTTGACGCATTCGATGTGGTCGCCTTGTGCTGCCATGTGGAGAGGAGACAGGCCGTTCTGATGGAGAAAGAGACAGCATTCAGCTTGGAGAATATATATATATGAGCGGCTTAATCAACTTGGAATGTTGGGGAAAATGTTGCACTTGTATAATAATATGTGTCTTTAAAGTGTTGCTCCTAACTTCAACCTGTTTCCAGCAAAGCAAATCTTCTAAAAAAGTAACAATGCATTGCTTCTCCAGCACCAAACAACTCATTGTTAGCTCTGACTGTAGTCAAGTGTTGCTCGAATGGTCATAGTTGGGTTTCTCTTTGTAACTCTGCCAGGTCTTGACCTTATTATGTAAAGTGCTACATGAATAAAATGGAATAAAATTGAAACTTAATTGAATTTATTAGCATACCAAGCTGATACAGACCAAAACAGAGTCAACAAAAGACCGATTACTTGACATACACTCATGAGGTCACTAAGAGCTCAACTCCATTTTAATGTGAATGTTGCTGGATGCGTAAATTAGCAACCATATTAACTATACCACTGAAAGGCCAAAAAACCCAAGTAATACAGCTTCAAAATTCAGTTTTAATCTCACCACTACTGAGATTGTCAATCACTACTTGACATGTTAGGGCTAGTTTCACCTCCATCAGAAGTATAAAGAAATGAGCAAACTGCACTGCTCTAGCCTGGTTACCCAGCAAGTAAGGGGTCATTGTGGGTCAAAGAATGGCTCAGCTGCTTTTAAAACCCCACAATACCTGCTGGTATGAGGGGGCTAAAGAAGCACTGAACTACCAGCAAAGCACTGGAGCTGTGTTGCTACCAAATCCGCCTGGGTATACCATTAAAGAAATAAATCACATAGCGTTGGGAAAACAGCACTGGAACACTTTGTCTGCCCTTGGAAGAAAGTGGACTATCGCCAGGTTCAGGCTATGTGGTATTTTTATCTGAAGAGATGGTCACTGTGCCACATTAGATAATTACAGTCATACATTAAATGAAAGAGGAGCCAGGAACCAACTTCCTGAAACAAGAGCCTCAACCAACAATGTCATCTGAGACAGTGAGTGTCATACTGACTGGGTTGTGATTGGAAAAAGCCAGAAAACCACCCAACTTGTTGCCTGTCCTTCCTGTCACCATGTTGGGTAGAGTTCTCCCATTTGTCAGTGTCATAGAACATTTTGTAGGAAGCTGTCATACAATGCACACAAGGCTGGTGTGTTTGTGAGGTGTTGTGAGGTGCCCAACATGCACTTATTGGCCAATATGGTTTACAGGATGGGAAATAAGGCATCAAATTGTGCATTTTTGGTCCCGATGTCCTACATCTTTCAGGTTGGGTTATAATAAGGAGAGTTTTGCTTGGACAGCCCATTCTGTAGAACATAATGGTGTGGGGGTGGGGGGGGATCTGGCTTATTGGCATTTCTCTAAACCAATCACAGTCGCTGAGGGCTGGGCAAAGCAAAGGAAGCGGCTTTAATAGGGTTTCAAAATACAGTAGGTCCTCGAATTATGACGTCCTCGACATACAGCGTTTCATGGTTACGTCGCCATCTTCCATAAATCTGTTAAAGTCTTGCTCCATCACTCCACGTTAAAACAAATTTCACACGGCTAGTCAGATAGTTATCGAGCGGAACAGACAAATCTGTCACACGCGGAGCTTTGCAAAACGGCTTTGTTTACATTCGCCGGTTGTACGCCACATACATCACAGTTTGCGAGTTCGGACTTATGTTGAAAATCGAGTGACATTGCATCGTAGGAATGGAATACCGACGTAAGCTCAGGACCCCTGTACCCTGTAGTGACAGGGGGAAATGTTGTGGTGGAACATTTGCAGAGCAGAACCATCCAACCAGTTTCATTTCTAGTGCAGGAAGTTGCTGCCCAGAGGTTGTCGTTTCCCAGGGCAAAGAAAACGGTAACACAGATCGTGGAACTGCGGGAGAATGGCAACTGAAAATGGAAGGCTTAAATCTCCCACCTACATCCAATGAATCGGACTATCATAGAGTTCATATCATGTCCCCAGCAAAAGATGTGGGTCCTGTAAAGGGTAAATGGACTTGTGTCAAACCTTGGTCCTGGCCAGTAAAGGTGCTCCTCTCTCCAGCAGCAGCTCTACAGCTGTATCATGTCCACTCCGAGCTGCACAGTGAAGGGGAGTCAGACCATCCTAGACATACAAAGAAATTCATCAGCATTCAGTACATACCAACAAAAACACATGGTGTTTCAGCTTTACTGATGTCAGTGCCCATATACAGAGATCAACTGAGGTCAATGCTTTAGCCTAAACAGGACCTTGATATCTGCTATAAAATGGTCACATATCTACACACACAGACAGTGACTAACCCAGATCGGATGTGTTTGTATCAGTTAAAACCAGCTAATAGCACGACTGTCTCGTTAGCTGGCACGCAACAGAGCCAAGGTCAGGATAAGCAGAGATAGTGCATTTAATCCGCTGACCTCCTGAGGTCAGACTGCACTGAAAACATCAGGTCACATCTGTTGATGCTAACGGACACCATCGTAATGCGTCCACCACTTAACACTACAGAAGATGTGACAGCTGCAACACTTATTGCTGTGTGTGGTTCTTTGGCTTTAAGGTGAACTGGCTCTAAAAGCAGACATCTCTGTGTTAGCTTTGGGTTTCTACGGTACTTACCCTTGTTTTAGCGTCAATCTGAGAGCCACGGTCCAGCAACAGGCGAACCATGTTGGTGTTGCCACGCTTAGAGGCCACGTGGAGTGGAGTGATCCCGTTCTGCAAACAGGACAGAACATAGTTTTTAGCAAATTTCATCTTAATTAAGCATATTATTGATTAAACATATACATATACAGCATATTTTCCAAGGTAAAAACACAAACAAGCTCAGATTTGAGCTATGAATACATCGTCTCTCTGGATTAAGACATTTTTCTGCCTCTTTGGTAGCCAGCAGCACATGGGAGAAATGCTTCAGAATATATTTTGCTTTGTTGCAGGGTGCAAAAGTGTACAAGCAGCTATTTTCATCCACATTGTTCTGGCTGTTAAAAATAGCACGTCTGAATCGCTTTTCTTGAAAGCAAAAGGACAAAATTTCTATGTGAAAAGGGTTAACCAGAGATAAAAGTCGTCATTTTGGACGGACAAGTTGTCCAGAGAAGGGGAGGGGGCTGGTATTTGTGTGTCAGACACTCGGTCTTCAGTCCATGTCTGGCCTTTTCAAAGCTCCGGTTAAAACCACTCTCACTCAGTTGTGTCTTGATCCATGAAAAGATGAGGCCCCACTTGAAGAGGGCTTCCTTTGTGTGAGTGAGTGAGTGCTTGTAGATGTTAGAGGCCACACACAGTGACTAGGCTCAGGGGAAGTGATAGATGACTGAGAACTTCACATCTGATGACTTGTATTTAGAAGAGCATTAGCAGACTTGTTAAAGGGCTGAACTGAAGAAAAAAAACATAAAACATTTGGTAAAATAAATATCAGGCAATGCTTATTTTAGTTTTAACACTCTGTTTGGTATTGGTTGCATACTTGTGTGTCAAAGCTTTGAGAAAATATATTCATGTTTTTATTTGTCTTCAACCTTCCTACTTCCCCAATCTCACCCTAACCAGTCGAGACAGACAGCTGCCTTCCCTGAGCCTGGTTCTGTCAGAGTTTTTTGGAGAGTTTTTTGCCCTTCATGTTAAAGAGTTGGGGCTTTTTGGGGGTTCCTTCCCAGTGTTACTGACTGCTTGGTCATAAGGAATCCCAATGAAACTTTGGACTGCTGGGTTCTCTGTTCTCTGGTTCTTCACCTGACTATGTGAAGTGCAATGAGATGACATGTTGTGGACTGGTGCTATATAAATCAAACTGAACTGAACTGAACTATGACCAAAATATTCGGCAAAACCTTAGATTCCATTCACTAAATGCATTTTTTTTATTTTTTTATTGAGGCGGTGTCTGCATATGGCAACTAAAGTATGGTTGAGGATGCACAATTAAATCAAGGTTAGGAGGTTGAAGTAGGTGTCAGACTAGGTTTGAGCCCACAAAACTAAAATCAAGACAGGCTCTATGTACTGCAGAAACACGTTAAACAAACTGGAGCCCCATAGGACTACTAGGTCTACCCAAACAACTTCAAATCATGTATCCACGCCGTAGGGGAGTTGAAAAGCAAAGGCGGGGTCAAAGTGAAAATCCAAGCTCCAAGAACGTGATGCCTGAGGCCAGATCACCTGTACTACCAGCAAGATCCAAGAATGTTCCAAGATGGTGACGGCTAAGATCAAAATAAGGCAATCGAAAGATGCTACAGGCACTACTGTGATGGTTAGCCAACCAAAACCCTCGGTTAAGGCTAGTGGTAAGTGTTTCCTTCATAGACTGTATATAAAGATGGACGTAGCATCTGGCTCCAGAATTGAAGCCCACCCGGAAATGTCAAAAACTTGCAATATCCCGCCGTCCGCTAGGGTTGGCTCCAAAAAGCTTTTTCTCCATAGACCCCAATTCATTTTTGGAAAAAATAAAATTTGATAGACTGATTTTCTACAGCTCAGGATTTTTTTCCCGTTAGTTTTCATGGTCAAAATGAGAGATCAGGTGGCCAATCTTAAAATAAATCAATACTGAATTTTAAATAAATGGTTAAAGTTGGCGGAGCCAGGGGGCGTGGCTATACTTGATAGACAGCAACAGAAGCCTCTGTGGTAAAATGTGGGCGGGATAAGAGAGTCCTCAGCCAATCCTGCTCCTAGTTGCTCTCCGGTCCAGTCTGTTTGATGACGCTTTTTATGTCACTGGCTCCAAAAAATCCAAAACGGCGACCAGGAAGTAGCAAAATCCGGGCTTCATTTTCTCGGCGTTGAAACCAACGGATGACGTCACGGTTAGTTCACGCCTGGTTTCCTTACAATGCTGTGTGCTCCCATGAATGGTTGAACGTGTAGGAGGTAATCAAATGGAAACGACATTCATAAGCTCTACAAGTTGAAGTCCTTGTGTAGGATTCCATTATCTGCGATGCATTACACCTACACAATAGAGGCCATCACAAAGGTGTCCTACCCTTGCCGTGAAGTCAACCGCCGCCCCTCTGTTCAGCAGGAGTGTGGCCACATTGACGTTCCCATAGTGGGCAGCGATATGCAGGGGCGTGAATCCACTCTGGAAGACAGACGGGAAAGAGACGAACACACAGAAAAGAAGACGGAGGTCAGACGTTGGATTTATCTCCACGTTCCTTAACTTTGACCCTCGCGTCTCAACCTTTCCCAGCATGCAGCAGTCGCATCAAGCATCAACGGTGAACAGAAAGTCAACTGAAAACAAAGGCAATGAAATGTCACTTGGAAAAAAAATCTCTTACATTGTTTTTTTTTTAATTGGGAAAATATGCAAGTCAGAATGTGTAGCACCCACATATAAAACCCCCGAAACAAAGACGTCACTTCCATGCAAGTTATAAATCACAAAATAAAACAACTGGATTCAACAAGAAAGGATCGAAACAAAAGCAAACGGACAGACGTACAGTACACACAGATATCGTTGACAAGATTGACATGAAGATGGACAAACTACTGGATATTATCTACCAAACATCAACACCAAATCATAGTAAAATCATAAAGTGGCACAGAACAGGGATAAAGTTTCCCATCAACAACAAAGTGCACTATGCTAACTGTACGTCAGAGGAATTAGAGTTAGCAATGGGGATATATGAGAAAAGTTAGAGATTGCACAGCAGGTTGGAGGAGTTGTGAAATTCTTGCCTTACCTTGCCATTCTGTAAGTGTGGGTCCGATTTAATGTGAAAAAGTCGTTTACAAAAGTGTGAAGAATACAGTGACTAACGTGATGGTTTCAAAACTTTACACAGTCAAAAGCTTAGAATGGTGCAAATTAAGGTAGCGTGGATGCAGCATGCTCTTCACTGCCAAATCTCTGGCCAAAAAACGTAAGACTATTTTTAAAGCTTCACAAGCTTCCCATGCCAGTATTGATTAGCGCTGTTTGTAGGAGGAAAAGACTAAAAGTTGTATAGCAGTAACTTGACAATTTCCTAAAGAAAACCATGCATTTGAAATACTTAATCTGGAAGCTGTTGAGTATGGAAGACCAGGCCTGCCAGAATAAAAATAAAGTGTTTTAATCAATTTCAATTTTCCATCCGAGTTCTCATTAGATAAAAAATGAACAACACAAATGCATAAATATGGCATTGCACAAAATGAGTAATTTTTAGTACACTCCACAGTAAGATACTTGTAAAAAAAAAAAGACAATCCAGTGATTTTTTTCCCCAAAATGGCCGACAATGTGCAATCTAAATGTGTAAGTAAACCTTTAAAAGTGAATTTGATGTTAAAAATTGAGCTTATTTTTGCTGATATCTTGAATTTGTTGAAGGTTATGGTTGCTTTATTCATATATTTGTATTTGTTTATTTATATATTATGGAAGTATTTTCTCTGGGCTCTTTTGCAATACAGACTGATAAACTAATTGACATAATTTCATTTAATTTTCTCACGTTTCTATCCAAATTTTGAAGAAATGTCAAAGTCCAGTTTGCATTTTGAACAATATTTTGGTCTCTGCTCATTTGAAAATGAGTCAACTTTACATTCAGTGGCAACATTTTGCTTTGGAGTACACTAAAAAATATAACTTAAGTTTTCATTTTGGCGGTATTTATGCATTTTCAAACCTGATTTTAAACTCTATGTCAATCAGAGGTACATGGATGGAAAATAAAATTCATTTCAATTAAAAAATCCAAAAACAACATTTAATTTTTATTTTGGCAGCACTTGACGTCCGTACTTAAGCAGCAGTATATTGCAGTATCATCAGTCATTAGTCAGCATATAAGTAGATCATAGTGCATCTCTTGGAATCATGCATCGGGACAAAAATAGACAAAAGTACAAGACAAACTAGTCGACAGCTTACAGTCAGAGCTTTACCAAATACGCATCAGCACGATATTTATCAAAGCAAAACCTTACAGGAGGAAAATGCAATCATTTAAAATAAATCAATAAACTACACATCTCAATCATGATGTTGTTTAAAGATATTTCTAAATGTATTAAAGGTCACAGATGGAAAAAAAGTCAAAAGAGGCAGTGAAAAAATTAACATAAATTGAAAGAAAACCAATGAAAATGCATACAGATCGAGTATGATTAACAAAATCCAAAGACTGTGCAGTGCCTGAGCGCACGTGGCGGCAGCTTGGCCATTCCTGTCAGCCGTGCATGGTGGCCTCTAATCTGTACGGTACCAAAGCAACTGAAACCGTGAGGAAAAATGAACCAAATCATCGTTTACTATGCAGTGCTGTGGAAGTGAAGGAAACAAAAAGAGAAGCGACAAAAGGATGGGACTACGTGGTGGATCTGTGGAGAGTTAAAGGAGCGTGTGTATACCTCAGTAGTCCTATTGACCATCATCTGTTGCAGGAGGAATTAGGGAGGGAAAGATCAGTTCGGTTAGGCTCGTTTGACACAGGAGTCGATGCACAGCAGCTCAGAGGCAGCCGTGAGGTCAGATAGTAAAGTTACGAGTGACGTGGCTGGAGTGGTCGATGCATTGAAACTTAGAGGTCAAATATATCAACTACTGTCACCTAGAATTGGTCTTTCCCATTAAATATGTTGAACAACAGCAAAAAAAAAAAAACGCTCATTGTGACTTCCTATGGTCCTACTACTTTCTTTACAGTCGACACATAACTCAACCAGTTGTCCAGCTGTTGCAGCAATAAAGTATGAGTGTTAATGGGTCAGTATATAATTGTGGGACTTTTTGTATCATAGTCGACATTTTTGCTGTTTTCAGGCCTAAAATCAATATGGCCGCCTAGAACCAAACACCACATGGTATTTTTACAGAAAGATTATTCTAAACATTACATATACAACTGAGTAAAACTGAAAGTTATTTCTAAAGATATTGTAGTAAACCTGTTGACTACTTCATAAAGCCTTGGAGTCTGGCCAGTCTTTTCTTCAGGAGGAAATGACATCATGTGGAGCAGGTCATGTGATCTGGAATCAACACACTTCCTGGAGAGGAGTTTTTGTAACGGGTCTTTTCTCGGACACAGATCCAATTTGTTATATTCTATACAAAATTTGATATTGCCAAAAAAGCAATATCTGTCATGATTACCTCACCTTAATAAAAAAAAAACCCCAATCAAAACAATGTCTGAGTCAGCCCGTTTTATTATTGTTTGGCTTATAAGACATCTTGTAATTTTTGTTGTTGTTAAATTGGAACTGTTATTTAGTTGACATTTTGGTGACATTCAGTCCTTTTTTTATTAAAAACCAAGACACAAAATGACAAAACGAGACACAAAACAACAAAATGACACACAAAACGAGACACAAAACGGCAAAACTAGATGCAAAACAACAAAAACGAGAGGCAAAAGGACAAAAACAAGAGGCAAAAAGACAAAAAGAGACACAAAATAACAAAAACGCGAGACAAAATGACAAAAACAAGACACAAAATGACCAAAACAAGAGGCAAAAGGACAAAAATGAGACAAAAAATGACAAAACGAGACACAAAATAACAAAAACGAGAGACAAAATGACGAAACCAAGACACAAAGCGCCCAACAATTTCTGAATCAGCTCATTTTATGATAGTTTAGCTAATTAGAAGGTTGTTCTTATTAAATTTGGATGGCTATCTAGTTGACATTTTAGTGATATACAGTCATTTTTTATTAATAAGTGATTGTTTCTATAATAAATAACAATGGAATTTATAAAGATGTGATCATAATGAGCATAATAAAAATGTATGCAAGATAGATCCCATGGACTTCAAAAGTCCCTGAATTATATATTGACCCAACTGATAGCATGAAGGGGGAATCTGCAGAAAACCTTCACAACATTAATAGTTGCTTTAAGTCGTTTTAACTAATACAGCGTCAGGATAGACGCTCTTATTTTGCAGAAGTGGATCATTTCAGCTGCTTTAAAGCATGCATTTAGTGATAACCAGATGCAGCACCGCGTGTTTTCTGTGACTGTACATGCTGCAGTTTATAGCCGCTATCCTGTGGGCCGCCTTCTTGTGAGTCATAGCGAACATCGCAGCACATATGGCGCTTTAGTAAATGCATGCATGCACCCTGAATAGCCTCCACTGTTATATAATTGATGTTGAAACAACATTTAACATCTTCACTCGAGCCACGTCACTTAAAGGCCTACGTTGGTATCAGAGGGACAGTCTTTACTATAAATTCCTGCTTTAATCAAACCCCTCCCACCCCTTGCTGACGGTCATAAAACAGTCTTTAAAACAACAACAACTTCCACCCTCCCACCCCCACACTGTTTGCATGCAGAGCCTTAGATTTGACCACCATACAACCTGCAGACAGTGGCACACTCCATGCAGTGGACAGTGCTACACTTAGACACCGGCGCAGCGAGGTAGGAGAGGGGAGGTGATGGAGGGGGGAGTGTGTGAGAGGAAGCATTTAAAGGAGAGAGAGAGGGGGAAAAAAACAAAAAGAAGAAGGGAGAGACCCAGTTAGTGGCAGGACCAGGCGTGACGTGAGACACTGAATGAGAGAGAGGAAGGGAGAAAGAGAGAGAGAGATGCACAGACAGACTGATGGACACACCAACACTCTGTACACATTGGGATAGCTTCATTGGAAAATACATCAGGACATGTTAGAGGTCTTAAACATCATACCAGAGTGTTTTAGTGACTCTGTTTACAACTGCTGTGATCGGTATCTGGATAGTTTATCCTGAGAAGGGACAACCTGTGATAACAATTTGACAGAAGTGACCCGAATCAACCTGGATTTCATAGTAACATGCAATCTTCTTCAGTCCATTATCTGTTTTCTCGTTATGTTCACCATCAACAGGACGGTCTTAGCCTGCTAGCTGTTAGCTACTGCTTACTTAGGATTAGGTATAAAATGGTGGAAATGGATAAAATAAACCTCTATTGATTAGTTTAGTGCAGTGAATGCTTATCAATACCTTTATTTTTTCCATCCAGTTCAGTCCGACATTAACAATGACAATTCATTATTAACTCAGTTTAAGTATTAGTATTAAAGAGCCCATATCATGCATATTTACAAGTTTATAATTTCATGTTTAAAGGTTTACTAGAATATGTTTACATGCTTTTAAGATCAAAAAATGAAATATTTTTCTCATAATGTACATTGTTGCACCACTTCTCATTACTTCCTGTCTAAAACGCTCCGTTTTAGCTGCAGCCTCTAAAAGGTCCAGTCTGCTCTGATTGGTCAGCTGGCCTGATGAAATTAAAGTGTAAATTCACACCTGTGAGAAGAGCAGGAGCGGCGCTAGTAAGGAAGCTGACCATTCCTCATTTTATCAGAGTGCTAAACTAGCCGCTAGCCAGGAAAACGTGATACATGATGATGTAGATAAGTAACAGAAGGCTTAAAACGAGGTGTTTCAATCAGGTAAAGAGCCGTGGGGCCCTATACATGCACAAAAAAGATTCTGTAAAACACATTAACCCTTAAAAAGCCGGGACCGAGTATACTCCTTCCCACTTACTCCTACACAAAGCCGAAACCGAACATTCTCGGCTCAATACGTGTGACTTTTTATGATTGCTAATTAACATAAAATATGCACACACCTGTATGTTTAAGTCGACCAATGGTAAGATATAAACATTGGCCCCAAATTTGCTTATTTCAAACGATAAAGCCGTATGAACCGTTATAACGAAGCCGCAATTACGAAGCTCTTATCGGGGCCGCGTACCTGCCGAAATTCAATATGGTGAACGTCTACGACAATGCGACCTCGCAAGACTTGATCGATATTTTTATGGATTAGGTGGTTTTAGTATATGTTCTTCTCCAGAGACATGGCCTGGTAAGGGTTAAAGAAAAGATAAAACCAAAAAAAAGCATAACATGGGCTCTTTAAAGACGCATTTGGACATATCGTGACTATTTCTGGGGTAAAGCTAGATGCTTTGTTCACCCGGCTTTTCAAACTTCCAGCCTGATCATGTGATTTTGAGTCCGCACATATCATTCTCTCAGGGATTGGAAGCAAATTGAAAGCCTCACATTTTAGATGGTGAAATCACTGCAGTGGGTAGAATTATCATCCCAGTGGGAGGAGACATGATCACATTTAATCACCATACACTAGAACAGTTTTACTGGAACTAGAACTTCCATAACAATCAGTAGAAACATCCTACATTCCTGACCAGAGTCTTGAAGACTCTATGTAGGCGTGAACCTCATTGCTGTGAGTTTAGAGGTTGCCACTGTGGGTACAGAAAGCTCATCTCAGGCGTCATTATCACTAGCAGTAATGTCATTACTACAACTACAGTACAGCCCACACATAAGAAGTCCACATTATTCTACTGGAACATCACCTTCCATGAAGCCGCTTCTTGCCAGCTTTCCACCTACTCATCTACTTTGCAAAATGACAAGAGTAAAGTGAGACCCTGTGATTATGAAGATGGGATATAATGAGAGCAGCACAATCATGAGGATCACTTATCCAGATTCAGATCAGAATTTTAACAGCAGTTGTAAACAAAGTCTCAAAGAGTCTATTCTGGCTGGATCCTGGTGTTATTAAGCTAAAATCATTGACTTTTAAATGACACTTAGACTGGTTTTCAGTGCTTACTTCCTGCATTCAGTACTTCAAATATCACCAACTCTAGTCCTTCATTTAACCACAGTATGGAAACACTGGCACAAACACAGAGCACCACATTAGCCTGAACTTACGCACATGCCAGCCTCTGCGAGTCAAACTGCAAAACGGCACAATACCTTCGACTGGACATCAGCGTTGTGGTCGTTCTGGAGGAGCAGGGCGGCCGACTTGGTGTCGTCTTTGCGGGCGGCGATGTGCAAGGCAGGCAGGCGTACCTTGCCTTTGGTATCGTTCTCCAGCAAGATAGAAACCACTTGGTTGTGGCCTTGCTGGAGGGCAATGGCCAGAGGGGTGAAGCCATCCTGTGGACAGGGAAGAGAGGGGATAATAATGGCCAACTCTTAAAAGCAGAGAGAACCAATAGAGTTGGCCATTAGTGAAGGCTGCAAGGGCAACACTACCTGCACTATACTTATTGAGCTTTGCTTGTTTGACCTACAAAGTGCTCCATGGACTCACCCCACCCCCCATGTCTAACTTTCTTAAAAGAAGGACTCACAGCGGTTCAAGAACCAGGACCTCCTCTAGAGGGGACTGTGAGATCCCACACAGAAAAACAACCTTTAAACAAAATGCTCGTTCTGTGAAGGCCAGTAAGATCTGGAACAGTCTTTCTTTCTCCATGAGGGAGTGTCAAAACTCACCTTAAACTGTGACTGAAAGTCAACCAGTCTTGTTATCATTGACCTTGAATTTCGTTGTGTATTTTTTGTAATGAGCTTTTATCGTGACCTCCTGTCCTTTCATTGTGACATATTGTAATTTTTATGTGACCTATCATCCTGTGTTTCACTGTTATATTGTTTTCTACCTGCCGAGGGGCTGCGGATGTGAATAATCCAGCATATTTACATCTATTGCTGTCTAAACAGACGTTTGTTAATGGTACATTTCCATGGATTTCACAGAATAAAACTCAATATTTTGGTGTCACCCAGACAATTCCGTGTTTTCCATGAAAACTCCCACTTTTATCCATGTGCTAGCATAACTGCACAAGGGTTTTCTAATCATCAATGAGCCTTTCAACACCATTAGCTAACACAATGTAGCATTAGAACACAGGAGTGATGGTTGCTGGAAATGTTCCTCTGTACCCCTATGGAGATATTCCATTAAACACTTCCAGCTAGAATAGTCATTTACTACATTAACTATGTCTAGACTGGATTTATCAGTCATTTAATGTCATATTCATTGGAAAAAAATATTTTCTTTTAAAAGTACAGACATTTCTAAGTGGCGCCAAACTTTTGAATGGTAGTGTATTTCAAAATAAAAGTCCAACAGAATACATACACTCAGAATCACTACAGAACATTTCTCTATGAGCAGGTAAGCATTTATCCTAAGAATGTATAAGTAAAAGAAGAATAAATAACAAAAAATGAACAAAATAATTGAAATTAATTTCCCCTTAAGATATCATTTTCATCTATTATAAGGTAAAAACAAAAAATTGTTAAGTCTAGTGTTTGGTTTCTGACTAAATACCTGCACAATAACACCATTCCCAAGCTGATACTGTTGCTTGCAGACACACTTGTCATGCACGCCCACGCTCGGCTCACCTCTGTAGCAGTGCTCTGGTTGCCTCCGTTCTCCAGCAGGTACCGAACCACATCCAGGTGATTCTCCTGGGCGGCCATGTACAGAGGAGTGAAGCCATTCTGCAGCACAGAAACAGACACAAAAGATTACAGCTAAACTACTTTCTATACTAGCAGTGAGTCAAACAAGAAGAGCAGCTGATTTAATGTGCTTTTATAGGGGAATGATGAAGAGCATCAGAGCAGAGACTCACCTGAGACTGTGCGTTGATGTCAGCTCCACGTTTGACCAGGATCTTCACTACTTCAGCCTGACCGGCCAGAGAGGATATGTGAAGCGCTGTGTTTCCTTTCTGCATGAATAGGAAACAAAATCTTGCATTACATCTCTGCTTTTTAAGCGATGGAGTGTGTAGTTGCATTCTGGAGCGACACCAATCACCAGTAATGAGGCAGGACCTTCTCTAATGGCAGGAGATGAAATGATCAGCATGACTTGAGCATCAGATCTCCATGTTTACTACTCCACTGAACATATCGCTTTCCTCAAGAGCTCCACAGCTCCACTTCAACGCTCTATATTACCTGGAGATGCTTGTTTTCCTCAGTGACTGATGTACAAATGTAAATAGAACTGATCTTCTGGAAAGGAGGTTCTTCAATAACCTTCAAACACTATTTATAGGTATTTCCAAGTATTAATTCTAAAATACTTTCCAATGAATATGCATGTCTAATCAATACAAGAGCTCTAAAGCTAAATATAATGCTTCTGTGAGAATTTCCTCGTTGTGTGGTCTCTGGGCTACAGAGACAAATGGCCTGTCAGGTTTAAGGTTTCAGAGGAGGGTGTTAGTCTCACAGAGATGTTCAGCAGTCATGGAGCTGTAGGTCAAAGCTGGTTACAATAACAAACTCTCATGATATTAATAGAATATATCCCAGCAGATTCAACTTTTCTACCTGTAGTAAAGTTGCTAAAGCTAAAGTTGCTAATATTAAACTTGTTCTATATCAGATAAAATTGCTCTATATCAGTTAAAGTTGTTCTATATTAGCTAAAGTTGCTCTATATTAAAGTTGTTAATATTAAAGTTGTTCTATATCAGATAAAATTACTCTATATTAGCTAAAGTTGCCCTATATTAGCTAAAGTCGCTCTATATTAGCTAAAGTTGCTATTATTAAAGTTGTTCGATTTCAGATAAAATTGCTCTATATTAGCTAAAGTCGCTCTATATTAGCTAAAGTTGCCCTATATTAGCTAAAGTCGCTCTATATTAGCTAAAGTTGCTAATATTAAAGTTGTTCTACTTCAGATAAAATTGCTCTATATTAGCTAAAGTTGCTCTATGTTAGCTAAAGTCACTCTATATTAGCTAAAGTCGCTCTTTATTAGTTAAAGTTGCTAATATTAAAGTTGTTCTATTTCAGATAAAATTGCTCTATATTAGCTAAAGTTCCTCTATTTTAGCTAAAGTCGCTCTATATTAGCTAAAGTTGCTCTATGTTAGCTAAAGTCGCTCTATATTAGCTAAAGTCGCTCTATATTAGTTAAAGTTGCTAATATTAAAGTTGTTCTATTTCAGATAAAATTGCTCTATAGTAGCTAAAGTTGCTCTATGTTAGCTGAAGTCGCTCTATATTAGCTAAAGTCGCTCTATATTAGTTAAAGTTGCTAATATTAAAGTTGTTCTATTTCAGATAAAATTGCTCTATAGTAGCTAAAGTTGCTCTATGTTAGCTAAAGTCGCTCTATATTAGCTAAAGTCGCTCTATATTAGTTAAAGTTGCTAATATTAAAGTTGTTCTATTTCAGATAAAATTGCTCTATATTAGCTAAAGTCGCTCTATATTAGTTAAAGTTGCTAATATTAAAGTTGTTCTATTTCAGATAAAATTGCTCTATATTAGCTAAAGTCGCTCTATATTAGCTAAAGTTGCTCTATGTTAGCTAAAGTCACTCTATATTAGTTAAAGTTGCTAATATTAAAGTTGTTCTATTTCAGATAAAATTGCTCTATATCAGTTAAAGTTGTTCTATATTAGATAAAATTGCTCTATATTAGCTAAAGTCGCTCTATATTAGCTAAAGTTGATAGTATTAAAGTATCAAGTGTCAAATAACATATTAGTACATCAATTCTGTAAATCTTTAAGTTGTTTTCAAGTTCTTTTTCCTGTTTTTGCATCTGTGCTGAGCATTATGCTACTGCTAGCTACAGGCGCGTCTCATATAAATAAAATATAAATTCAACATTTTTCATCAGACATTGCTCAGAATGAAAACTAAATATATATTCTACACACTACACATAAGCTGAAAAATGTCAAGCCTTAAAAATAGTGAAAGAAAGACTCAAATAATCCAAAATACGCAGCCGGCTAGCACTACATGCTTCCGTCTGCCGATGAGCTTTTCAGAGATGCAGATTTTGTCTTTCCAGCAGGACCTGACATCTCCCCAAATTGCCAAAACTGCTCAGAAATAGTCACAGATGATGGCATTACAGTGCTGGATTGGCCAGGAAACTCACCAGATCTGAACCACAAAGAAAATCTGTGTTTTTACAGAGCAGACATGAGCATACTTTGAGTTTGGATATGTCTGCATGACAGATCCTTTCAGTAATTGATGTTTGAGTCGTATTTAGTCGAAAACATGTACGTAACTTTCACTTTGAGCAATGTCTGATGGACAATGTTGAAGTTTTTCCACCATATTCTAGTTTTGTGAGATGTACGTGTACTCTGTAAGAGTTTTAGGTAAAGGTTGGACTACATTTAGGTAAAAAGCAAGTAAGTACGCACTCTATACCTGATAAATCTGAATTAGCCTGCCTCAAGTGAACACTACAAACTCTACTGGTACTTGGTGTGTACAATGTTTATGGCTTCTTTCATCCCGTCAACAACCAAAGTTCACTCAGTGGAAAGATGCGTTCTCTTACCTTTGTGGCTGAATCCACTGCTGCACCTCTCTCCAACAGCTCCTGGACCAGATCCACATGGCCCTCCTTGGCCGCCAGATGCAACGCGTTAAGACCATTCTGGGGAAAAAAAGACGACGAAGGAGGAAATGTCAGGCATGACGTGCGGCAACGACAAGGTGAGAAGACAGATCCACATGGAAAGAGAAGGGATTACCTCCTCCTCCACAACTAAGTCAGCCTGCCTTTCTTTCTCCGGGTCCATCGTTTGAACATGTGAACAGCTGTCCTCCGCTGTTAGATGTGGACGGACCGAAATATCAAAGCTGCCTATCAAAGTTGGTTTAGATGTTGTGCCATGTTATGCTGCTGTGGAGCCGAGCCAGTCCCTGGGTATGAAGCTATAAATAGTTCTGTGTGTCTCTCTGGGTGTCTCGTCAAGCAAACATCCTCTTGTTTCCCATTTTATGCAGCTCTCTAATCTCCAGCTGATATAACTGCATTAGTATTGATTTGTTAGAGCAGAACCTAGAATCTAATCAGGGGCATTCAGCTGCTTCCTTGACTTGATACAGACGGTAGAATCAGGTTGTAAATCACTTCTGACCTCTATTAATATCTGCATTGGGCACATGGGTGTCATGTGGACCACGGAGGAGGTGGGTGGAGCAGCTGAGAGAAGCTTCAGCAAACCAAGAGAGGGATTAAGCCGGTAGATTGCTCAACCTAAGTGTTAGGAAGGTGAAAAACAGACGACTGGTGCACAGCTTGGGTTTAACTGAGCGTCCGAGGTGAGGGTTTGGGCTTCATGAAACCACAACAGCAAGCTAAAAGAGGCTAAAGGGTTCTGCAGAGCTGAGGGGATGCACACAATTAGGTGACAATTCTCCATGACTTTATCACTATGAGCCAGTCCTCTTGCAATCCAGACTCATTTGATCAATTTTCGTATATTTACACTGCAGAAACTCAAAATCTTGCCAAGTCTGTTTGTCTTATTTTTAGTCAAAATGTCTCATCCCACCTGATTTAAGATAAACTCACTTAACAAGAGACATTTCAGCAGATGGAGGGACTTGTTTTAAGACAATGCATCTTAAATATCTTGTTAAGTCAAACAATCTTGAAATTATCTTATTTTAAACCCTCGTGTCGTCCTGCGGGTCAAACTGACCTGTTTTAAAGGTTGAAAATGTGGAAAAGTATATATATATACACATATATATTCACAGTGAAAACTTCCACATTTTCAAACTTTTTTAGGAAATATTTGAACATTTTTGGTGAAAAAAGAAATGCTAAAAAAATCAACTAAAATCCATCGAAATTCGCTGGATTTTGGTTGATTTTCTTCTGTATGTTCTTAAAGAAAATATTAGAAGTTTTGCTGATATGTAATCACTTTAGATATTTTTAGGATTTTTTTGGGAACATTTTTATTCATTTTTTGAAAATATTTACAATTTTCATTTTTATTTTTTAAGTTTATTTATTTTTAAGTTTTATTTCTTGCCAAATGTGGGGATTTTTTTTAAATAAAACTTTTAAGGAATTTTCTTCCTGAAGATTTTACAAATATTTATAAATTTGGGGAATTTTTTGCTGGATTTTTAGATTTTTTCAGACAAGTGAACAATATTTTTTGGTGCCGTAAATGAGGACAACTGGAGGGTTAAGACACCTAATCTTGACAATCCTGGTAAAATAGAGCTAAAAATATTTTTTTCCAGCTAATTTTAAGATCTCAATATTCTAAATATCACATCTTATTTCTAGAAATCTTACCAAGCTGTTTTTCACTTGTTCTATCAGCAGATTTTTTCACTTATTTCAAGGTAAAAGTTCCTTGAAATGAGTTTTTTTTTTCTTGTTTTCAGAGGGGCATTTTTTCCTCTGTATTATTAATTGGAACATCTTTAAGTGTTAAAAATGAAATGGTTAATCATTGCTCATTTAACAGTCTCCCTCTTCTTTAATATTTTTAAGGAGCTGATTGGAGATAAATGTGTTCCTTGTAGTTTGCCCTCCTCGTCTTCTAAGTGACCCAGCATTGATTCAATCATTTTCTCAGAAACCCGAGCGTTATTCTGCCGTGTGCAAAAAGCTGCTGAGTCGATATGTAATTTCCTCCCCATCATCCCACGACCCCCTGAGGCCGACCATCCCACTGGAGTCCAACAGAGGCCTCCTATGGGATCCCAAAGAGAGAGACAATGCTCATCCCAGAACCATCTGACTGTGCTTGAGTTGAGGTGTTTCACAGCTGGCAGGAGGTTTCTGTTCTGCAGCAGACTGGAATGAGTGCTTCAGCTCAGTCCTGTTGCTTTTAAGCCATTTGGTATGCACCTGCCTGCTCCGAACTTTTACAAAACAACACAAAATGACCACAGAACAACACAATATGACTCAATTAGACACTAAATGATCACAGAAAGAGACAAAACGACCACAAACTGACTGATAATGACCAAAAATGGCCACAGAGAGACCCAAAATGACAAAGAAACATAAAGTGACCAAAAAAATAACCACAGAAAAACACAAAATGACTCAATGAGACATGTAATTATATAAACATACGAAATATCGGAACCGACAAAATAACTACGAAAAGTTGCAAAACGATGACAAAACACCGAAAATGACCAAAAACAGTAGTTAGTAGTTTTAAGATGCGGAAAAGCTCTCTAAAAACGACTTCACTTTCACAATAACAACAACAAAGCAGAACATTCAGATTCCAGACTGACGCTTAGAAAATAAAGAGCCATTTGAATAAAACAGCTTCTCAGAGTTATGAGCAGTGAGACATGAAAGTCCACTGTGCATCAGAAAGCATTTACTACAACAGCACTCCATCTCAGTAATGGAGTCATTAAGGTCCAGTGGGAGTCGACTGGTGTAGCTCTAAGCTCTGACTGATGTTAGGAAGCGTTTTTACACGTCTAAGTGATTTATATATGTTTGCACATTTGCGTGTTCCATTAATGTCAAGGAAAGCCAGCAGTTGAATACGTCAACCTCTAGACATTCTTTCCAAGAAAGAAAGAAAGAAAACTATTTTTATTATCTTGTTGATTGGTTTAGCTGACTTTCAATACCCACAAACACACGAACAATGATTACAGAGCAACGCACACTGAAAAGGTGCACAATGTAAGACATGAACATGACAGTTCTGGACATCCAATCACAGAAAAGCACATGTGCAATTAGCGCTTTGCTATTTACTGGCATGTCATGTGTCTTTGCATTTACGTTTCTACATTACCAGTAGCACCATTTTTATCCCCCGCCTCCACGAAGTGGAAAAGGCGGATATAGGTTTGGCCTCTGTCCGTGCATCCGTCCGACATGAAGGGGACAGCTTTTCTCGGAAACTATTACAGCTAGGATTACGAAATTTAGTGTGTAGCTTCACACCATGGAGACCTTGATCAAGTTCGAAAATGAGACCTGTGCGATAATATTTAACAGAGTTATGGTCCTTGATCACTATTTTGGATATAGACTCATAGACATCACGTGGCGGGGGGTATTGATGACCATGTCGTCTTGTTTGGCTCGGCATTCGCTATAATCAGAGGGTGAAAACGTCTTTACATGACAGTTTGTCAGACTTTGTTCTGCTGTTTGTTCTGCCATTCAGTGCATTTGTTGTTTCTAGGAAATGAATCATGTATTTTATCTTTTTGAAGCTGTAATAGACTCTAAACTGGATGAAAATTGTTCTTATTTGGAAAGCACTAAACACAATCTGAAATTCTCTGACTGAATTCAAAAATCCTATGATAATCATTGATTTGTTTTGTAATATTATGTAATATATATATATATATATATATATATTAATGTTTACAGCTTCTGACTGTGATAAACGGTGTAATTTTCGAGAATTTGAAGTGAATCTGAAGAAATATTATGATTTTAAGCTTGGATTTGGTTCATTCTGCTGATGGAATGGCAAGTCACCCAACTTTACTTCAAATATATTTGAAAAGTTAAAAATTCTGCAATTTTTTCTGTTTTTACAGCTTTTGAGTGGGATAAATGGTGTAATTTTGGCGATTTTTTTGGGGACTTTTGCAGATTATTTTGGGCGAATTCAAAGTGAATCTGATGCAATTTTGGTGACTTTTTTATTTTATTTTAAAGCCGTCTTTGGGACTCAGAGGGTTAACCAACACCAGTGCCACCAGTGAGAAATGGTTCTCATTAGTTGTGACGGGGAGGCAAGCTGTCATCATTTCGGTTTCCTTGGAGACACCATCACGTATGAGCTCTGCCAGTTGAACACAGATGTCAAACAGACCCTTGTATTGTGTAAAGTTTGGACTAAAAGAGGCTGCATGGTTTCCTGCAGAACAGCATGTACAGTTGGCGTCACTGATCTAGCTGCCAGCACAGGAGGAATATCTGTTTTAATACCATTCAGCAAGGTTTAGACTTCTCTTTTTGGGTGGTCATGTGATAAACAAACACTATCTCCATGACAATTGAGCCAGCAAACCCTGATATGTGGTTGAAAGGTCCAGAAAAAGGTAGTAAATGGACGTTATGGACCCAAACAATCCATTATCTAAAGAGAGGATTGGCATCTCACCCATCTGTAGTCATAACACATGCTAATTATATGTCTGTCAGCAACAGAACATCTTTCTGTCAGGTTCAAGCTCCAAACATGAGTATTATTAGCATCCATCAAAGGATCATTATCGCAGGAACAGAGTCTCCTCCTACAGAATGATTAGTAGGAGGGATCAGCGAACTGACCATATGATCATGAGCGATGCTGAAACATGTCTAATTAACGGAAAGAAAGCGATGAGTAAGACGAGCTCAGCCTCCATCTGCCTGCTGCTGGACAGCGATTAAAGACTCTGACTGATATCTAATCCTGTTTACTTATTTCCACACAACTCAACTGTTTTCTGTCACCCTTTCAAAAACTTCACTAAAAACGACAGCGGCGCATAGAAACACCGGAGCCCAAAATATCTTCAAGGGCGAAAGTGATCGGTGACAACACTGTCCCTGCCACGTTAGCTGATAACAAAACAAAATAACATCTCCACACATCACAGGGCCACCAGCGAATCTTCCATTTCCATCCCATGTGACCTTTGTTTACTGGGCTGCTCGTTGTGACTGTTGCCAGGACGGGACTGTTTATATCCTATCAGGTTTCCTCGCCGCCCTTGTCCACAGCTGGAATGCTAATAGACTTAAAGGAGACTAGATAATGACTAGAACTAAATAAAGAAACTCTCTGATCAAACACAGTCTTCACTCCAACAGGAATGCAGCAACATTTTCATAAAATTATGACACAAAATGCGTGTATGCACATTAGCTGAGCGGTAAAATCCTGTGTGAAAACAACCTGAATGTCTTCCATTTGTGTGCAGAATCACTTTTTTGCTATTAGCGCTAACATGCATGGAAGATTAAGTCTCTGAACCCAAAAACCCGCCTTCAGATCTTTAAAAAATATCACACAAACCAAACCATTTATCAGAGTCTGAGTTTACAGAAACAGAAATAATCAGATTTTCAATTTCACAACAAACCTAGAACAAATCGTGTTTCACAGTGACATGGTTCTGTCTGGAAAATGTTCCGAATCTAAGCTTAGAATTGCGATATTTCACGTTAATGAATTTAAAACTACTTGCAGCAGATCCTGTACAAAAACAAAGAACTTGCTCCTCTGCACAGGTCATGAGTGACTGGCTAGTAGCATCTTGAAAAGCCTCCCAGCAGTCACTAAGACAGTAGAATTATGAACATCAGTCTAATTTGTGCATTATTGGTGCTTCCTCCACCATGTTATACAGCCTCAGGCATGAGAGTGAGACGTCTTAGGTATGTATGTGACTGGTGTACTTCCACCCATCTCCTACCTGATTGCAGGTGCTGATGTCCACGCCCCCTTTCAGATATTCCAAAACCTTGTCGATGTTGCCTGCCCTTGCCGCTCGCAGGAAACTCGTGTTGCTGTCCGACTGGAAGAGACAGAAAGGAAAAGAATAATTAAAAAATAATCTACCCGAGTCCAACCCACATTTGCATTTTGGCTGTCAAACAGAGACACAATTTAGCAGCAGAGCCTGAATGAGTCACATTTTTTCCTCGAAGCTATCCCTGATTTAATTGCCTTTAAACGAAAAGTGAGTCATTTTCTACGCCTTCTGGTAAAAAGAAATCAACCAAACATAAATCACTCTGATGTGCACCAGGTCAGGACTCTGGTAAGAGATATTAGGAGGAAGATAAAGTCCACAAAACTATGCTGAAGTTTACAGTAAAAATATCTGCTCCAAGATAATCAAGAAAATCCTGAATAAAATGGTCGTAGTGGCTCCAGGGGTTCAGATCCCGGTATGGCGTTCCACAAGGATCCATTCCAGGACCTCTTCTGATTAAAGTATCAGCAAACACAAGCTCAGGTATCATCTCTATGCAGACAATATACAACTTTATATTTCACCACTGTGATAACTGCTTTAGATATACATTACAGCTCCTGGAGATAGATTAAATTCTAGATGTCATAAAAGCTCTTTATCACCAACGGATTAGATAATAGTCACAATTATTTTTAATGATCTTCCTGTCAAAGCCAATCACCGATCTCAAATGATTCACAATTCTGCCACCCGTCAAAGACTAGAACTAAAAATGTGAAGATATCACATTTAGTCTAAAAGTCAGGTTAGGAACTTTACAGAGTCCTTGCATCTATTAAAAACAATCTCGTGGACATTGGTTGAGTTTGTCAAAATCTGGTTCTATTCGGTGAGTATGCTTCAAATTTTAAGACAAGACAAGACAAGGCAGGGTAAGACAAGACAAGGTAAGGTAGGACAAGACAAGATAAGACAAGGTAGGTAAGACAAGACATGGTAAGGTAAGACAAGGTAAGGTAGGATAAGACAAGACAAGGTAAGGTAAGGTAAGACAAGACAAGACAAGACAAGGTAAGGTAAGATAAGACAAGACAAGGTAAGGTAAGGTAAGACAAGGTAAGGTAAGATAAGACAAGACAAGGTAAGGTAAGACAAGGTAAGGTAAGGTAAGACAAGACAAGACAAGGTAAGATAAGATAAGATAAGACAAGACAAGGTAAGGTAAGATAAGACAAGACAAGGTAAGGTAAGGTAAGACAAGACAAGACAAGGTAAGGTAAGATAAGACAAGACAAGGTAAGGTAAGACAAGGTAAGGTAAGGTAAGACAAGACAAGACAAGGTAAGACAAGACAAGACAAGGTAAGATAAGATAAGATAAGACAAGACAAGGTAAGGTAAGATAAGACAAGACAAGGTAAGGTAAGGTAAGACAAGACAAGACAAGGAAAGGTAAGACAAGGTAAGGTAAGATAAGACAAGACAAGGTAAGGTAAGGTAAGACAAGGTAAGGTAAGATAAGACAAGACAAGGTAAGGTAAGACAAGGTAAGGTAAGGTAAGACAAGACAAGGTAAGGTAAGATAAGATAAGACAAGACAAGGTAAGGTAGGACAAGACAAGACAAGACAAGGTAAGGTAAGATAAGACAAGGTAAGGTAAGACAAGGCAAGGTAAGGTAAGAAAAGACAGGACAAAACAAGGTAAGACAAGACACGGCAGAACTTTATCAAACCCAAAGGAAATTCTCTTCTAGGAATAAACTTAAAATATCTGCATATAGCCAAGTTAACTAGCTTGGCTCTGGTGTTTTAATTCATTTATCGCTTTGTAAATCTCCTAAAACTGCTTTTGTAAGACATTACTCTTGGATAATAAACAACAACATTAAAATTGTTTTCTGTGTAGAAAAACTGTTTCTTTATCAAGTAGTAAAAGCCTACATTTGGCCTTAAAGTCCCTCTCTGGATGTTGAAACTTCCTAAAACCAAGAAAGAATATTACATAACAGAAGTTTTTTCCATGAAAATAATCCCCTCCTGCCTTAAAATGTCTTCACTGCAACTCTACACCGTTACCACCTTTAGAATGTGTAGATCTATGGAGTCCCCGCCTCTCTCTCCACCCACCCCTCCGTCTGAATCTGTGTTCTTCAGACGGTCGCTGCAGTTTCAAGGTGGAAATGCTCAGTCGTAGCACTGACTGCTTATTGTAGTCATACTGTGTCCTCAGACGTATAAAAGACACCGTATGGACATGTAACAAGGTAAAGAAACTTGATTTTCACTGAAAACAAAATCAAATGTAACCAAAATTCCCAACAGAGGCATAATCGGTTTCCAAAGGGTCTAAATAGACGAGCAGAAAGCCTCAATAAAGGAAGGGCTGCAGTCATTTAGCATCTGTTATTAGACATATAGCTGTTTGTGTCCCCGGATGGGAAGGACATGTCCCCTGCCTGCTATCGGATGCTGAGTTAACCGCAGTTGGAAGCAGCCCAGGACTGTACGGAGGCAGAATGATTCAGCAGTTTCCTCTCGGTGCCTTGACTAAAGCTAAATCCTGGCTCGCGCTCAGCTCGTACAAAGCTCCCAGCTCCTCCCGTGGAAAAACACTGTGATGCTTATTTTTACTGCATTCAACCCGCCTTCCACCGGGAGGTCAGAGGTCACATACAGAAATACTGCAGCTCATGGACACTTCAGCAGCGTCTGTCTTCAGGCTCTCTTACTGGCAATCAAGGTCAAATTTAGGCCGGATTCTTAACGACAGTCTGTCTGTTCCTTCATCAGTCTGTCACTGAAGTGTCAACCGTCCCACGGCGTATCAGAGATCAGAGGACGTAACGATGTAGAAAACCAACTCTGACACTGCAGCACTGATGTGGACTTCACACACATACAAACAGCCTTGGTGTGATGCTTCCAGCTGACCTGCAGTCAGCTACTGCAGAGAGCTGCACTGCATCACTCGGCTTACAGCAGCAGCGTCACCTCACAGGAATCAAAGTGATGCTTCTGCATGTTTCACTCTCCAAGTTCTTTACTTGCACAGGCAGCTTATTCAAAAACAACGAAAAAAAAGTCAACCAGGAGAAGTTTTAGTGAGGCAGTTTGATGCTCAGCTATTTTAAAACTTGAAGGGTTCTTCGAGAATGATCCACATTCCCCTGCTCATTATTAAATATGAAAATTATCAGGGTCAATATGTAATTGAAGGACTTCTGAAGTCCATGGGATATGTCTTGTATCTGTTTTTATGTTCATTATGATCATGTCTTTACAAACTCCATCATTATTTATTATGGAAACAATCATGCATTAATAAAAATGAGTGGATATCACTAAAATGTCAACCAAATAACCGTTTGACTTTAATAACCACCTTCTAATTATCTAAACAATGATAAAATGAGCTGATTCAAAAATATGTTTATTAAGTTGAGATAATCATGACATATATTTAATTTTCATCTCATTTTTAGGGGCAATATTTCACTTTTATCTCACTTTCAAGCCATAATATTTAAATTTTATCTCATTCAGTTGCAATAATTCACTTGGATCAAAATATTTCAGGTCCAGTATTTCACTTTATACAATTTTTCAGTTGCAATATTTAATTTTTATCTAAATTTTCAGGTGCAATGTTTCAATTTTATATAATTTTTCAGTTGCAATATTTCATTTTTAGGTGCAGTATTTAATTTGAATCTAATATTCAAGTGCAATATTTCACTTTATCTAAATTTTTAGATGCAAAATTTCACTTTATCTAATTTTCTGTTGCAATATTTCATTTTTTGGTGCAATATTTCGTTTTTAGCGATTTGTTTTCCATTGCATTATTTCATTTTTCTTTCTTTTTTGCCATTACATCAAGTTTGATATCTAAAATAACAAACTCACTTTAATTATGAGGGAATCTGAGTTTTGAAGCAGACAGGACATGTATGTTAACAATGCAGCGTAGAGACCTTTAAATCGTTCTTATTACAGTTGACTGTGCTTTAATATTTCCCCTGGAGGTTCCTTCCTTTGACCAACGTTCCAAATTTCCATCATGCAAGCTTTACTGTGTAGTTTTAGTCTTTTTCAGTGTCACTTTCTGTTTTGACAAAAACCACAACGCTAACAACTTGCCCCGTTTCCAGTGTTTGTGCTAAGCTAAGCTAAACAAAGCCTTTCCTCTATTCAGCGTGCAGAGAAATAAATCCCATATCAATCTTCTTATCTCCTTCTGGGTAACAAACAAGAGGATTTCCCAAAATGTCAGAGGACTCCTGAGGCCTAATCCCACATAATGAAATGGCATAAGTCACAAAGGGCAATAAGCATCAGCGCAATGTTGATGCAAGTCCACAAGGAAGCACAGCTGTTGTACTTCTCAGTACTGATGAGTTTAAAACCTTCAGACGCACACGTTTTAGCACATTTGCTGCATGAATTAGCACAGCCCACTATGGTTTCCGTTACTTTGGTAGTGAATCAACTTTTCAGTCAAGTTCTGTCACACAAAAATCACTAAGAAATCAACAGCATGTCATTTAGTAACTGATGGATGGATGGATGGATGGATGGATGGATGGATGGATGGACGGATGGATGGACGGATGGATGGATGGACGGACGGACGGACGCTGAATCGCATGGTTTGGACCGTTTAGAAAGGTGAAAATGGTCATGGACTGAGAATTTTTCATCTTTTTACATTTTCTGGCTCTGACAAATGGCTTAATGTTGGAAATGTTTAAAGACTTTCAACCCCACTATCAGATTTTTGAGTTCAGAGGGTGAAATGTCATGTCTTTATCTCCTGATTCTATCTAAATGTATCTGCTTTCATCTTAGCTTGACTCTGTGTTGCCATTAAACCATCCTTATTCACACCACATGTATGAAATTCCCCCGCTAAACCTTGGAAAGCCTGTTTATTCAGCCTCACATGTGCTCCCACACAGCTAGCATTGTCTTCCAGCAGCTCTGTACAAAGCAGCCGTTACCGAGTCGGATAACGTCCTCCGGAGCTGCAGAGTCACATTATGCGAGACATTGCCCTAATCGTCTTTCTGTGACTGGGCGGTTGCTATGGCGACGCGTAGACCAACAGGACCCCCTCAGACAACTGGGGCTTTTGAATGGAAGACACTTAACATCGCAGAGAAAGGGGAGAATTGTGGCGGCCGGCGTCCTACAGAAATTGTTTCATAACTCCTGGTATGAGGCGCTTAGTCAGTTTGTCGCTCCCTTTGATGGGGAAATGTTTTGCTCTGAAAGGGTCACGGTTATGAGAAGTCGTGTCTGCGGTGAATCACAGCTAATTCAAGCAGAAGCAAAAGAGGAAAAAAAGGAGAAGCAAATACTAAGCGTCAAGGCCAGTGGTTTTCAGTTTCTTCCACAGATGTTTGACTGATACATCCCTAATATCTGCAGCGTATTCTGTAATCCTATCACACCAGTCCTTCCTGTTACAATCTGTTCCTGCTTGTGTCTGGACGTATCACCTCACAACTTAATCAGACCTGCCAAGCGTGACGAAGACGGCTCGACGCGTTCCATCAAACATTCATCTACGAAGTCACCGTCTTTCCTCTGCTCCATCAATAATGCACGAGCATCGCCTAAACCGTCCCCTAACACGTCCTCCCAGCCACCGGTAGCATCCTCCAGCTCCTCCCTGTTACCACGGAGACGAGCACTGCCCCTCTCCTCAGGTAACCATGACAACAGGGCTCTCTGTCAGTCAGCGAAGCTCGTGAAGGAAGCATGGAAAACTGGAAGGACGCCGCGCTTCCTTTAAGACCGTCTGTAAAGGCTTCAGAGTATCTGGAAAGTTCTGGAAAAACAAACACTACTTTTATCCCAAACCATCATCCTCTCAGGAACCTAGAGAACAGTTCCTCACATGTGGAGGTCGAATATTTCACATTCCGTAAGCTAAAGTGTTAGCAGGCGTCACCTCCGTTAAGCATAGTTTGGTTTTATTAATTCCATCAAGTTACAAAGCGTCATGATTTACTGCGATCTAATAATCTTCCATCCCACATTATGTAGGACGGAAGGGCAGTGCCAGATATTTTTTTTCAGGTGCTGGAGGAGACAAATCAGAGCTAAAAGTGGAGAGAAATGTTGTTTTTGTATGTTAACACAATGAAGTTAGCAAGAGCAACAACAATGTAGCCAAAAATCAGCAATCAAGGGCAGTTAGCGGTAATTTACAATCAATAACAACAGACCGCTATTAACTAGCACTCCAGATTTAACCTAAAGCTAATGCTAACCTTCAAGATTGCTTAAAAAGATCATTTGTTCCACATTAAAACAGAGAAACAGTACATCAGCTTCAACTGTGTGTGTGATTCGACTGAAGGAGCACATTCTATTCCTATCTGTTTGGATGGGATAACAGTATCTCTGTTTACTAGCAACTGCGCTCGGTGCTGGCTGTGTTTGTTTGTGCCGCTGATATTAAAAGCTCCTGTGGGTCGCCTCGCACATATCAGTCCTTCAACGCACCATTTCAAGATGACAACAGCACTTCAATCAGGGATGATCAGGCGGAAGGTTTTCTCCCCGCGGGGCATTAAGGACACAATAACCAAACTGCAAACAGAGAGAACGCAGCTTTTTCTAATTCATCATACTGAAGTTGACATAACTGGAACTGCAGTTAATCCTGATGCCGTCACCTTTACAGAGTCTCCATCCTCTTCCATCACTGCTATGATTAATTCAGCTGGCCTGTATACAGTAATACGCAGCTTGGTAATAACTCTGGACTGTTTCCGGCCAGTCAGAGGCGTCCCTGTGGATTTATTTGCACACAGAGCACCGGTGCAAGACCTGCAGGTTTATTAGCTATTGGTTAAATTTAGATAGAAATGCATACAGATGAGGGGAACCATCAACGTAGTGGTTTTACACAGCTGCAGCAAAACAGCTGCACCATTTAGTTTGTAAACAACTACACACCCACATTGCATTAGACTGCATTATGTACGGAACACTGTGCATTTTATGGCTCAATATATAATTGCAGGACTTTTTGTATCATAGTTGACATTTTTGCTGTTTTCAGGCCTAAAATCAACATATAACCAAACACCACATGGCATTTTTACTGAAAGATTCTACTAAATATTATAGATACAACTGTGTACAATTGAAATTAAAAGTTAATTCTAAAAATTGTAGTGAACCTGTTGATATGATAAATCCACTTGACTCGCACACTCCTGATAATGACCAAAAACCACCACAGAAAAACACAAAAAACACCTAGACTGACCACAAACAGACAAAAAAAGCACAAAATGACAACAAAAAGATCTAAAATGGCCAAAAAAGAGGCAAAATGAGCACAAAGACACAAAAAACAACCAGAAAAAGGCACAACATGACCACAGAAATGCATGAGGACAAAAAATGACACAAAATGACCACAGAAAAACACAAAAAACACCTAGACTGACCACAAACAGACAAAAAAAAAGCACAAAATGACAACAAAAAGATCTAAAATGGCCAAAAAAAGAGACAAAATGAGCACAAAGACACAAAAAACAACCACAAAAAGGCACAACATGACCACAGAAATGCATAAGATGACAAAAAATGACACAAAATGACCACAGCAAAAAAACAAAATGACTCAGTGAGACAGATAATTATCATATAAAGACGCAAAATGACGAGAGACACATAAAATAGCCACAAAAAAATTGCAAAATGACCACAAAAACATCCGAATTTATCACAACCAGAATGAAAATGGCCACAAGAATGATCACAAAGACACCTAAAATGACCAAAAAACAGACTTAAAATGACCAAAAAGGAGACAAAATGAGCAGGTCATGTGATGTGGAATCAACACACTTCCTTGAGAGGTGTTGTTGTAACGGGGAACTTAGTGGAAAATGATATGATTTGTTATTTTCCATCTAAAATTTGATATATTGCCTAAAAAGAAACATCTGTCATGATTATCTCAACTTAATAAAAAGAACACAATCAAAATTAATTCTAAATAAACTCATTTTATTATTGTTTAGCCAAATAGAAGGTGGTTATTATTAAATTCTGACGGCTATTTAGTTGACATTTTAGTGATATCCAGTCATTTTTTATTAGTAACTGAGTGTTTCTATAATTAATAATGATGGAATTTGTAAAGACATTTTATTTACTTTCGATAAAAATGTATGCCAGATGTATCCCATGGACTTCAAAGGTTCCTCAGGTGTAGATTGACCCACTAGATTTGCACGTCAAACACCTAATTCACCACTTTGCACGTAGCAGGATCTAAAAGCTGCACGGGATGACCGTATACTGATGTCAGAGAGCGTCAGAGGTCAGAGGTCAGGACGGTGAAGACTCCACGTCTAAAAACAGGACGGAGGTGGGATGTGCCAGAGAACATAGACGGGCTTTTCTTTTCTGTTTTGCTTTAAATCGCAGCACAATTCACAGATCAGTTACCTCTCTAAAGCCTGACTTATACCTAGTTTTCCTCGCTTCAGCACCCGATGGACTGTTTAAATGTTCTCTACTGGATGATGTCACAAAGACTCGACCAGAATGCGTCATGAAAACATCAGCGTCCCTCAGTGTGTCTCGTCTATGATCAGGTTTTTGAAGTGTCCTGCATTTGTGCATATAAACAACGTATCATATATATTTCAGAAACGTGGATCTGTGTGTGTGAATGTCCGCTGAGTGTTTCTGAAATTTGTTCTGACACTGAATTTGCGAAAAATAACAGCAGGAACGGCAGCTTCTGATCGCCTCCCAACAGTCGGGTCCAAGTCTTGTGTGCAATAAAAATCACTCCATTTGTGGAAGTAGAATTTGGTCGGTTAAACGTTTCACCAACTAGCAAGAAATATGAGGGAAGTCTTGATCAGCTATGGTTATAATTTCAGATCCCGATAACACGGTGGTGCTTCGTGCTTACTGGGATGATTATATTGTTTTTTCTTCTAGCATCATCTATTGCTGCAACTTGTGTTTATTCGACAGGGTAAGAGGCAAGAAAACTGCGTCGAGGCGAGTCTGAAAACTGACAGCGAAGGCTCGAAATATCTGACGTCATTCACAGAAACAACCTCACTGCTCCCCCTCCTCAACAACAGACTCCATCTATTATTCTTCTGTCCTGCTCTGGCTTTCTTTTTCATGCCATCAGGGAGTAGCTGCTCAGCTGTCAGGGGTCATGCCAGGTCATCGCCTCATCCTCCACCTCCACCTCCACACCGACTGATTACAGCAGTCTGGACCTGCCTGGACCAGTCAGTGAGCTCAAATATAAATCAGTAATACTCGGCGGTGGAATCACATATGAGAGCGTTTCAAACAATTTTCAATCTTCATCGCCCTTTTAAGGCTGATGAGAGACCAGAATAGTAAAGTTAAAGGCTGTGAAACCAAAATAAGGAGCTCAAACAGGACTTAAAAACAGCAGAATTGTTGGGTTCATTAAAACAAATGACTCTTTAAAGCTTTATTCAAGCTTTTATTGCAAAAATTATGAATTAGATCCTAATTGTTCTGACATAAAGTGCTGTAAAAACGGAACTCACTGTAGGAGCCGTAGAAAGAATCGCTGCTGCTCGACTGTAATTTTCCCTCAAGCACTGGAGAGGAACAGCAATAATGACTTTGCAGATCAGTCACTGATTTGGAAAAAGGTGAAGGTGACTAAATGGAAACAAAGGGAGTTTTACACATATGTTTAAAAGCTAACCAGCGGGTGTAAAAGCACGAGAAAGACTACAAAAATGGTGGACGCTGACGTAAGCTCAGTGGTATTTTAGCTGAAACATGCAAAGCAACCATTTAGGTTCTGTCAGATGTATAAATAGTGATGAAACCCTGCAAACAAGGGCGAGTCTGAGTGCATGTACGTGCACTGGCATGACTCCCAAACCTATGTCATGTATGTATTTAGTCAAAATTGTGAAAATACGTTTTTAAATATCTACACATCTAGGTAAATGTTGGGGCGCTAAAACTTGTCCAGCAAAAAAATGTCAAAGTTCCTTCCAGTGCCAAACACTTTGAGATGCACTTCTAGCAGGTTAACCACCACAAAATGTCAAGAAACCCAATCTAGACGCACACAACGCCGTTACCCCACTGACATATATTTTTAATTGTCGCTCCAGGAAAAGCCACGCACTGAGACGGCGCTCCCACACTAACCGAGTGATATTTTTTGGTCTCGTATTCCCTGCAGCAGCGGCGGCGGCGTGCTGCTAAAGTCATTACATTGCTTTTCACATTAGCCACACGAGTCCTCACGCTGCTGTGCAGGGACAAAAATGTCACACTGGCCTTTAAAGGGAGAGGAGAGGGAACAACACCCCACCCCATCACACACCTTCTAAAAAAAAAAGCCCAAACCCCGACCTGCTTGATTTACACCTACTGCAAGGTGCAAATCAATGCAGATCCAAAGGTAGCTGAAGTCATGCAAAAACTCGAGACTGCATGCAGGTTGAGCAGATCATCAACAATCCTTTCATTAAGACACTTACGGACATAAAAATAGCTCAACGTTTAAAAGCAAGACCTGACACCAACTTCAAAAACCTTGTTCAAAACCTGAGCGAGTCTCCGAAAATATCCCAAAAGCAGCCTGAAGTTACCCTGCCACCTGCCAGTGAAGATCTTACCAGCATCAGGGGAGGCTGCACAGGAAAATGCTCCTCGCAGTAGAAGTCTGGGAACGCATTCTGGTCCAGGTTGGACTGACTCCCGGTGCTCCTCAGGCCCTTGTCCGAGCCGCACACCTTACACATGGCTGTGTTCCCCATGTTGGAAGGTACAAAAGTCTATCCCATGAATGTGAAAGAATCTAAGTGGGTGCGTTTAATCACGTTGTTAATCCACTCACTGTCCCTGCTTCCCCCTACCCTCCCCCAAAAACCTCACAGGATACCATCCAGGGGACAGAACCTCCAACGGCCGAAGCTTACGTCCCTTTGGACTCGGCGCTGCTCTTCTCAATTTGTAATTCCAACTACTCTGGCCATTCACTGACAGCCTCCCCCTGCTCCCCACCGCCACCTCCCAGCCCAGCTATTTTTACACCCACCAGCCCAGCTATGCATGTGCAGAGAGAGGAGCGAGAGGGTGGTCGCATTAGGGCGGCATGCCAAACCAGGAAGGGGGAGGAGGCATCCCAGACACACCGAGCACGGACTAATAGGAGGCAAACATGGGCCGGCAGATCCTGCTGAAGTGCAACGTTTGTCAAATTAGCACATTTTGCTCTAAAAACAGTCCCAAAAGTGATAATTAAAGTCTTTCTGATTGGGAAAATGGCCCTTTAATTGTCTAACGAAACTGAAAACATCAATAAAACCCCTTCAAAACTTCTGGAAACGAGGATGCAAATGCAAAATGTGGTTGAAGGTGGTGTGGGTTGTACTGGTTGGCTTTCGCTGGCGTCAAAGGTCAGCTGTTGGCCAGTAAGATAGACTAAAAGAAACATCATTCATTTTTGTGCCACATTTACACCCATTCAGGTAGAAGGAACATCAAATAACAAACGTCTAAATCCAGCGTACAGGACTTCAAGTACTTTTAATTGAAGCAGTACAACCAGAATACGGTTAATGTCTAACACTCTGGTTGCCGTGTACATGTGTGGCTCCTTTAAGGTCACATATACAGCCAGGTGACCTTTACCTAAAGACCTTTACCCCTTTTTGAAGACCAAGCCCTTCTTTTAACTGCTTGTTAAAGTGCCGCTCCAAAGGAAACTGTTCAGGAAATTACTTTTCTTGAATACTGTGACCAAACATCGGCTATAGAGTTATTACATCGACAAATACAAGTACAGGCGGTCTCCATAAGAGTCGACCCCTACTGGCAGCTGGTTTGTCGCTCTAGTCGGTGACTTTTCTTTGCGATCAGCAGCCCTTATGTCAAGGACTGTTTAATGGAAGCAGACACGGTGTTTTGCTCATGCAGATCTGTGTCAGACTGTAGCCCAGAGCGGGGCTGTATTGATCCTGCTGGACTGAATGCAAATTAAAACCCACACAGACCTTTTCATGGCAATTGACTGGCCGCACGGAATTAATGGTGTTCGGTCTAATACGGCGGGTCTCCACTGCAGGAGCTTAGGGGGAGGCTAAAGGCGATGGTACTGTTTACAGGAAGGCCACCATAACAGGCCCTTGAACTTTTAGTGTCTTTCTTAGTGTAGGATCCAATAACTTTGAGTGCCACAAACAACGACAAATAGTAGTTAAATCCAGTACAGAAAATACAACACAACGAGGAATCAAAATGTTAAACTATACGGAGAACTTTAGGTCGTTGACGAAGACATCAAGAAGACAGAAAAAAGGCGTTTCTCTGAGCTTCAAAAGTTCACAGAAGTACCACAGTGCAAGAAGGTAATTTTTTCCCCAAAAACAACAAGATAAAAGAGGTTCTAAAAGATCTGGGGCTCACTAAAAACAACCTAAGGAACCTTTAGACAGCATGTTCTGTACATGTCAGGGTCTGGTTTACACCCATGCACATGATGGGAATACACATCTACATCTGACCATCAGTAAGACATCAATATGTTCAGAACCTGGTGTCTAAAGGTTCTACAAGGGCAGTATTTGTGGCTTGAGAACACTCACAGGTTTGGCGCACCCTAAAACAGCCTAGAGAACCTTTGGACACCAGGTTCCGGACATGTTGGGGTTTGTTTTGCACGCATATACATGGTGGGAATACAAATATACATCTGACCATGAGAGACACCAACATGTGTGGAACTTGGTGTTTAAAGGTTCTGTAGGCAGTTTCAGGATGAGCCGAACCTTTGAGTGTTCTCAAGCCGCAAGTACTTCCCTTGTAGAACCTTTAGACACCAGGTTCTGAACATATTAGTGTGTCTTAGTGATGGTGAAATGTAAATTTGTATTCCCACCATGTATATGTGTCCAAAACAAACCCCAACATCTCCAGTCCCTGGTGTCTAAAGGTTCTACAAGGGCAGTATTTGTGGCTTGAGAACACTCAAAGGTTTGACGCACCCTAAAACAGCCTAGAGAACCTTTGGACACCAGGTTCCGGACATGTTGGGGTTTGTTTTGCACACATATACATGGTGGGAATACAAATTTACATCTCACCATCACCAAGACACACTAATATGTTCAGAACCTGGTGTCTAAAGGTTCTACAAGGGAAGTACTTGCGGCTTGAGAACACTCAAAGGTTCGGCTCATCCTGAAACTGCCTACAGAACCTTTAAACACCAAGTTCCAGACATGTTGGTGTCTCTCATGGTCAGATGTATATTTGTATTCCCACCATGTGCGTGTCCTTGTTTGTGACATCAGGGAGGTTAATGTCCTCATTCTCCTTGTCGTCTTCTAGGTCATGACTCACACAATAATCTCTCTGTTGCAAATATCACCCAAACAATTCTCATTCACTGAATATGTTAGCGTAGGGACAAAGGCCACTCTTTGTTGGAGAAACCGCATGAGAAAGCAGCTTTGGAGTTTTCTGTGAATGAATGAATATGAAGAGTAAGCGGACACGTGATTCAGGGAAACTAAACTCTCAGTAAAACAAAGCTCATCATTTATGATTGAACACGTTTCTAACCACCTAAGAAAAACTTTAAAATGACTTGGCGCGCTCTCCACCAGCTTCTGATCACAGCAGCCCATTCCTGTTGCACTAATTCTAACTAATCTGCATTGTTTTTGGGCTTGTGGTTCTCCATTTAGCGTTTGATGATTTTCCACAGGTTTTCAGTTGGATTTAGAGCTGGTGATTGAGGAGCCAAGGCATGGTTCTAATGTTGTGGTTCTCCATCCAGGCTTTAGATGGCCTTGCCGTGTGGTCAGGGGCATGGACTTGTTGGAAAATCATCCCAGTCATTGGAGGCAGGAACAGCTGATGGAAGAAGACTGTTCGCGCTTCACACAGTTGCATTTGCCCTGTTCCAGCTTAAGCATGTCAAATAGGACATAAAGTATTATGGAGGTACCAGGCATTAAAATGAACACGAAATTGAAGAAAACAAGGGTGGTCTAGTCATTTTTCCCATGACTGTATGTGTGTGTGTTTTATTTCACTCTTTTCAAACTAATTTTTGGTTACACATTTGTCCGAGTTGCTAGTGGGGAGACTAGAGGCTTCTCTGTGCACAGCTGCCAAGAGGCGTTTAGGGAACATCGGTAAGTTCTGATGTTTGCAGAGTGAGGCGTTTTGGGTAGAATTGCACTGATACTGTGTCTCTAGGAGATGCTTTGAATTTAGGTGAAGATCACACTCAGCCCTGGAAACATTTCAGCTGCAGAAAGACTGACACCGGCCAAAAATAGGTACACTGTCAGCGGTGTCTTGTATTGTTGCCAAGGCAACACCACTAATTTGTTTGACCCTTTAAATTAGCATCACAAAGCTCTGAGTGATGAGTGCAAAGCCAGTTCTGAGTGCAATCCAAAGCAAAGCACTGCTAAGGATGCTTCTGCCTGCCTTACACCACATAAGAAAGGTTTAAAATGTTAAGCATGAACCAGAATGCAGCTTCTCATTTTATATGTAGATGATACAAAATCCCTCCAATCATTCTAGATTTTTTTATGCAAGTCATCTGGTGAAAATTGTCCTTGAACTACAACAAACTGGGGAAAAAAAGAAGCTAAATCACTATAAAATAATGGGTTGATCAATTTAAGATTGTTAAAAAAATCACAAAGAAATCCAATTGACAATAAGAAAACACACAATTCAAAGAGTTCTGTGTCATTTTTATGCCTTATTACAACTTCAATAATTCAAATTATTAATAATAATCGGGTGTAAACACGAGCTCAGTCCACAGACAGTTAACCCGCTCCGTCACCTAGCAGCCCGGCTCACATTCATTAACCTTTCCTGGCTGTAATTTAGTTAACGTCTCCTCCGATCTCCTCACTAAAGAGCCGTCACCTGCCAACACTCTCATCCAATTAGAGCACCCGATAGACGGCTGGATGTTTGAGTGTTACAAAGACGGAGGTCAAACCTGGCCCTCAACAGGAAAGTCACTATTCTGCTTTACCACACAGTTCCTCTCCTCTCACCCCACACATTACATACACCTCCTATGTGCTCCCTCTGTGGTAGGTAATCCACTGGGGGGGGCAGACGACCAACGCCTTTAATCTGCCATCGGCCATATGGCTCTTCTGGCTGAGGAAGGGATGAGGAAGGTTTGGTAAAGCCACTTGTGCTGCTTTGTGCTCCCGCTGTGGGGAAACGTATGTTAAGTAGGTGTAAGAAGAGGAAAAGGAGAAGAGATGCTGTTGTACTCAAGGTTTTTACACTAATTTACCCAAAATTACACCAAAAACAGCACCTATAGCAGCTAAATGCTAACAAAACAAAAACAGAGCCGTCTTAAATTTATCATACAACTGAAGCGGGATGAAACCAATCAGAAGAAGGAACCAAGCCGCTGCTAACGCTAGCTAAAAGACGAGCTGATGTCCCAAAGGAAGTGCAGCGGGGGTGCAGCCAGCGATCCAAACAAACACAAATCTGGGATTTAACGTGTCGCATCCAGCATGTACACATATATATTTATCTGTATTAAACACATAAATACACCAAGTCAGAGCTGGAGGTTTGTCCAGAATGAAATCTGTATTATAACCAGTATGGAAGAAAAAACAGAAAACATGAATTATAGAAGTTGAGAGGGCTGTGTTGCTATGGAAACACAGATTTGGAAAATGCATGGATTTTTTTTTTATTTGCTTCAAAATAAGAACCTGCAGAGAACGGCGTCTTCAAACCTCAGTAACAGCAACAGATTTACATGTTGGATGCCTCGATTTTCCCAGAGACAGACCTGACAGGTTGAACTGAACAGAGATTTCCACTTTAAAAAGGCAAGAGAGACGATAGGACCCCATAAGAACTCTTCTTATCTAAATTCTGTTCAAATTCTGAAGAGATGTCAGCATGCAAATTAGGAAACTCTTGGATTTGTTGGGAAAGTGACAAATCCAGGCTTCAAAGGGCCACACATGAAAGACTGAAACTGGTCTTGGTATCTATTAGGTATTCTTTGGAAGCATTACCTTCTTTACTAGACCTGTTTTGTCACAACCACAGTGACAGCTGAGGTTTTCCAACCGTTTTGCACAACATAGCAGGACTCTAACACTCCTTTAGATTGGACACACCTATTACAGATGTGTTAAAATAACTATTTCATTATTTCAATGAGATATGGAACTTAAATTGCATGTTAAGTCTAAAAATCTGATGCCTTCATTTGTTGCCTTGGGCTTAAGGGCAGTCTAGGTTGCGTCTTATGACCCAAGTAACTATAGGGTGAGTCTGAGCTAGAAGGAAATCAAGACTTGAGGCAAACATGCAAGTCTTCTAACACCATAGTTACAATGAAGTCATAACATATTGAGGTCATTCGTGGAGCTGAGAAGCTCTTTAAGCAAGAATTTGTCGACAGTGGGAAGAAAAAACTCCTTGTTACCAGGGAGACCTCCAGCAGAGCCAGGCTGAGGGATGGTGGGAGTCTGCCTTCACTGGTTGGGGTGAGGGTAAAGGCAAACGAGAAACGAATAGCAAATCGTGATTTTTAGTTGCTACATAGCTGTAGCACACATACGTCGTATATTGTGGGCATTCATTGTGAGATTGTTGCATCTTCAGTTCCAAATCCGAACTTGGAGAGTTTGTGAACGTAAGTCATCATCTGCAAACTACAGTAGACTCCATAATGGATGTAGTTACTAAGCAATCGTCAGCTGGTAGCAACTAGCAAAAAAATGTCAACGGGGTGATGGAGATTCAAAAGTGGAACCTCTGTTTGATGCAACATAATCATTTCCTGTTTCATGGTCGATTCATTTGAAAAAAGTCCAAACACTTAATGGCCAATTTCAGTATAAAAGTACCATCAGCATATATAAATGGAACACTGGTGTAGCCTGCATGCACTCTTCATGAATTCAAACAGGTCATGACTTCAGATTTCTCTCATCTCAGGTCAAGACTTTAAAGACCGAAGCCTCAAATCACTGCAACAACCACAACAGAACAACCAAACAGATGCACAGCCCTCTAAAGCTCTGGGAAGCTGGATGTTTCTCGTTGTTAATGCTAGCTGCACTTCACATTACAGTATGCTTCTAAAACACCTCTAACTTTACAATAATGAATGAATTAGACCCTTGAGGATCTCTGTTTAGTTTTTATAATCACTAAAATCCCACCAAGTCCAAACAAATAAGAAAACTACTAAAATATTCATCATCTCGTGCACACTGGCTTTCACCTTGATTGAAAGAGTCAAACCAGGCTGGTGCTGCAGTCCGTGTCTGGTTGCTACTGGATTGCATTATGGCCCAGATGTTGGAGAATTAAGCAATGGGCGACAATCTGCGACTTCTGTAAAGCCTGAGTGTCCAATCAACAGCGAGTGCTCCGGACTCCCCGCTGAGGAAACACGGCGCTGAAACAACCTGATGGCTCGCCTCGGATTGAGTTTCCAGCTGAAACACACTGACCTACTCCACCCCTGAGCACAACATGGAGTCATATCACACACGACTTACGCTTGTAGAACAGCAAAACAAGTGCTTTTAGTCGCTATGTTCATACGACAGGGTACATATCTGTCTCTGTTGTATTTCCTGTGAACATTACTGGTTGTGTTTTGTTGTTATTTATCTTCCTTTTCTCTATTTATCCTCCTGATGCTGTCCCAGTTTCTCCAAGCCATTAAACTTTCATCAAATCTTGTCTTAAAAATAACAGCGGCACAAAAACACCTGCAGTGAACCGCAGACAGAAAAAGAAGACTGACAGAAGCGGTTGGATCTCCGGGGTTAGATTAGGGTTAAAATATCAAATTTAGATTTAAATACGTCAAAAACATCAAAAACTATGACTTATATCTCAAACTAAACAGACTGAAGCTAACTCCTACAACAAAATGATCATTTATGCCTTTATTTGATAGCTGACAATAGAAAAATGCCAAGAATTATCAAAAATATTCTTACATTTATAATGTAAGATTGATAATATGAATTACACTCGCTGTCAAAAGTTTTGAGACACTTTCTCATTCAAATAAATTAGAACCCGTCTCAAAACTTTTGACAGGGGGTGTATATATAAAATCTACAAACATCTTCGCAATATAATCTAAAAAACTGGGTCCAGGATCTGATAAAAATGCACCTTTAAAATTGCTTTTGAGTTGAATTTTTCGGATTTATTTTTAAGGATTATCGACTAATCGAACTGCATTGTGGGAAATGTAGGATCCAGAGCTTTTGGAGCTTGGCTCAGACTAAAAATCTGAATATGATGCTGTAATTTGGACCATTCTTCTTTTAATCTGCCTCATGCAAGTCAACCAACTTAATGCAAATGCAAAAATATAACACCAGCGAGCCACTTCTAATTAAAAAACTCAAAAAATTGCTCTGATTGCCTTAAGAAAATCCTGAATCGAGTGCATGTGGAGTAGTTAATTTGGATGAGAAATGTGGAAAAAATGAGTTTCCTCCACTTTTAATGTTAGAAAATTAGTTTAGTTTTGCTAAATGCTGCAACTAAATGCAGATTATACCGGAAGAAATCAAATAATTCTCAAAACATGGCAGAAAAATCTGCATTCCTTGTTGTGTTTAACGGCACGTGTACAGCTGTCATTCCCCTTAAGAGGCTCTTTCGTACCTTGAAGGACATACAGGATGTAATCAGAAAACAAACAGATACGATGCTTCCTGGCCTGGATCCAGAGGGGGAAATTAATCTCAGTGAGCCTCCACCAGAGCTCTGTTTAATTAAATTTGTGTGACTCCGATGTTGTCTTAAGCCTAGCAACCTTCGCATGTCATCTCAACAAAAAACAAAAAAAACCACAACAGAGAAGAAATTGGTGTGCAGAGAGATGGTGAACCTGCCAAAAATAGCCGGCCGAACGCCCACAGAGCAGTTTGAGAGATGAGAAGACGGAGAGCATCTCTGATTGGAGGAGGAAGAGACGGAGAGCGGCTCTGATTGGACGAGGAAGAGACGGAGAGCGGCTCTGATTGGACGAGGAAGAGACGGAGAGCTGGTCTGATTGGACGAGGAAGAGACGGAGAGCTGGTCTGATTGGACGAGGAAGAGACTGAGAGCGGCTCTGATTGGACGAGGAAGAGACGGAGAGCTGGTCTGATTGGACGAGGAAGAGACGGAGAGCTGGTCTGATTGGACGAGGAAGAGACTGAGAGCGGCTCTGATTGGACGAGGAAGAGACGGAGAGCGGCTCTGATTGGACGAGGAAGAGACGGAGAGCGGCTCTGATTGGACGAGGAAGAGACGGAGAGCGGCTCTGATTGGACGAGGAAGAGACGGAGAGCTGGTCTGATTGGACGAGGAAGAGACGGAGAGCGGCTCTGATTGGACGAGGAAGAGACGGAGAGAGCATAAAGAGGCAGTCAGAGAGGAGAGAGATGAGTTTACAGGAGGAGGAAAAGCTAAGACAGATGTAGACTGAGGGAAAACACACATCCTCCAGGTAGTAACACTAATATCGCACCTTTTGGAAACGTCTCACTCTGCCTGGAGTTCAGACTCTGTAGTTTTCAGTCTTGACACTGAATTCAAATTATCACCTCTCCATCTCCATTTCGAACTTTTTTCCATCCTGCAAGCAATCTACAGTGTGACTTTTTAATACTGAAAATGAAAACTGAATGCATGGAACATCCCACATCTGTGTTTCCTCTGCAGTACAGAACATTTTAGCGTGTTTTAACTCATTGTTTTGGTGCGACAGAATGCAAAGCTGCTGTTTTAATATCAGGTAAATGAAAGCCACATTAAGCATTTGTATGATATGTAGTGAAAATGTTAGCAGTACATTTATCCTTACTTTTTTTTAACTTAATAGCTTGTTAAAATTGTTGTTTAATTGTATCAATGATGAACACACATAATATGCGATACATATATATACTAGGGATGCACGATATTGGGTTTTTGCCGATATCCCATATGCCGATATATCGAAACCCCTTTTGGTCAATACCGATACCGATAATCACACTTTTTTTTTTCCACTGTAAAGAAAGCTAATTCTATCCTGTATATATCACATCATAAATGCTATAAATGATGAGGAATTATCACAGTAATTTGTAAGGAAGGGAGACCAACTTTGTAGGTCTGCAAGAAGCTATATTTCTCATGAGCATAACTCACTTCCTGATATTAAAAAGACAACTTTAAAATACAATGAAATGGCATAAGTTTATAAATTCATCCACACACTGAACACAACATCAACTAACAGCATCCATCTGAGACAAACACCAGGAAGGTTTCTTCTACATTACTGTCCCTCCAGAACCACTCACCTATGCTTTACAGAAACAAATCTCCCAGTAAATAAAGCTGTTATCTGGCAGGACACCACTGGAAACAGGTGAGAAAATGAGACGTTTTCATGCCTAAAGAAAGACAGAGTCGTCTATTAAGGCCTAAAGTAGCTCAATCTTGACTTCAGTAAAAAGATGCCGAGACAGATCGTTTTTGTTTTTACTTCCAGGACGCGTCCCGTCTCCGGCTAAGCGCCTTTGGGTGATCTTTTCTTATTGCATAACTAAGCCACGCTATCATCTGCTACACTGAGGCGAGCTTCCAACTTTGGATGGCATCGCTATGACGATGGGTTCAGGGTTTGGATCGTCCAGATCATACAGACTCAGCTGATTCAGGATTAAATGCAGATTTCTGTTAAATTACAGCAGACGACAGAATTAAATGAAGCAGCAGTGAAGTCCTGCTTCTACTTCCTGCCACTAATGTGCCATTAACTGAGTGTGAGTGTCTTCACGTCCAGGGTAAACCCTGCTGCTGCTCTCTACGGCGGATTCTCCCTCTCGTGGTTACCATGGCGATGGGATTGGTATCTCTGCCGAGCTGCCGTGTCCCATAGCGCCACAGCAACCAGATTATGGATGCTCTAATCCAGGATTTTGCCAATCCCAGTTCAGCAGCGAGCAGCGGTGCAACATCCATGTACAGCGGGGTGAATGTGGGGGTGGTTTCAGGGGAGATTTGGAGGTGGGGGTGTGAACGAAGATGGCATTTCTCAGCAAAAAAAAAAAAAAAGACTATTCTGCAGCTCCAAACCACAAGGAGACAATAAAATAAAAGAAACCCAGCCTTAAGAAGTCTAAAGTCCATAATCTAGACAGATTACTGCAGGAGAATATCTGAAATACGGTGAAAACACGGCGACACAGAGTGGACAAACATCCAGTCTAATAATCCCACGGATCAGAAGATCCATAGATAGATGGAGAGGAGGTGAGAGGGGGGGAGGCAGATTATCATCTCCATCACAGACATTTCTCCCTAAATTGCATCATCTGAGCATCCAGCTGTGGGCTGGAGATTAGACGTGGAAACAAGCAGACAGGAGAGTGGCTTTACCAGTGGAGAGGCTGAATGATGGGATGGTCTGTGGGGGGATTGGAAGGTCTGGAAGGTCAGGAGGACATCCCAACCAGCAGAGAGGAGCGGGGATGGGAACAGGAGCACGCTTTAGCCCAAAATGTTCGACACATTAGGAATGCTGGAGCAGGGGAAGCCATTAACCCTGTCTAATGTGGCTCTTTTTGTGCATTAGATGACATGCTAATGTTCCACTGCCTGTCCATTATTTACGAAGATGGAGAGCGGCGGTATGAGCGGAGCGTTCTGTGATTTCAGGCTACTCTGTCGACTAATTTAAGCCGTGAAACCAAACGTGTTGACCTCTAAGCTCTTCATTCTGAATTTGTAAGCTGGAATTCTGTAACTTTAAAGCCTCAGTATGATTCAAAAGAACGAGGGTGCACAATTTGCCCTCAGAATCGTAGCGTGAGGGGGTAATTGAGATATATCTTGCGTACATTTTCTGTTGTACACACAAACAGTGAAGTAATTAAGTTTAGAAATGTCTTGTTGCCATTTCTGCCACATTTTTCACAAATGAATCAATTTAGCTTAGCAGCGATTCCCATCGAGAGGTACACCAATGTTCAAAAGTTTAGGGTCATCCAAACAATTCCATGTTTTCCATGAAAACTCACACTTTTTTTCTGCTAACATAACTGCACAAGGGTTTTCTAATCATCAGTGAGCCTTTCAGCAGCATTAGCTAACACAATGTAGCATTAGAACACAGGAGTGATGGTTGCTGGAAATGTTCCTCTGTACCCCTATGGAGATATTCCATCAAACATTTCCATCTAGAATAGACATTTACCACATTAACAATGTCTAGACTGGATTTCTGATTCATTTTATGTTATCTTCCTGAAAGAAACTGCTTTCCTTTCAAATACAAGGACATTTCTAAATGACTCCAAACTTTAAAGCGGTAGTTATGTGGCTGGAGTTAGTGAAATGTCATGGTTTAGCTTCAATTAAATGTTCTGTTGGTGTCAAAAGGCAATGCTGACAACTGGCTTGAAACAGGGAACAAACTACAGTCTCCTGTGTGAAGATCAATGTTTTGTTGACCATCTATCTCCCCCAACATCCTCCATAGATACTAGTAGGCCTAGAACATAAACATATGGCATTTTAGGGTATTTGTGAAGTGACTGAAGCTGTCTCATTGGATCCCTTGTCATGGTTGTTTAAGGACCGACGATTCAAAGAAGTTTCCAAAAACCTGCCTTCAAAATAAAAGCTTTTTCCACAAGTGTCTTTAAAGTCCCAAACAGTTCCTACTGTGACCTAGTAATTGCTAATGTTGAATGACTTCTAATTTGCCCTTTTCTGTTCTTGGAGCCATACGTGAGTGTAGATTTTCATCCAGTGCTGCAGGCTATAGGAAATGATTAATTACTCTCATGAAAAAGGGCAGAATTTATTGCATGAAACATTCCTGCCAGTCAACATTTACCACGTATGCTCTTACAGGGAGTACTGCCCACACACTAGAAAAAAAAACACACAAATGTGTAGAGACAGAGTACCCACTTGGACAATCGCAGGTGTTTTCATGAGTCACACATCCACAGATACAGTTATGTGCTGCTGAAACAGAACTATCTGTCAGTGTCTGTGCTTCTGCATGATTTTTCTACAGTGTTTAAATGTCTTTGCTGTGTAAGGAAACCCATTAGGGATCGCTCTTTTATTCCAGTCTGCTTCATCAACGTGCATATCAGGCCCGACAGCAGAAAAAGATCTAAATACTGCCCCAGCTTAAGTTCATTTACTGAACAGCTGAGACTCGGTGCATTTCAGCGTTAACCTTTTCAATGTCAAAAACAAACGGCCGTAAAAACAACCATGACGAAAATGGAAAATGGATTACTACTGCGACGGGCCCCTACAGCGGATTAGTGTTACACCATCAATCTCCTGCTATATTTTAGAGATAGAGGCAGAAACAGGAAGAAAGAGCCAAAGAACAGAAAGACCAGGGAGGGGATGATTAAGGGGGGAATTATGTAATCGTTCTGTTCATTTCAATTAGGCTCTGCCAGGAGCTTCATAACAGCTCCTCTGGGTGAGTCGATCGAGTAATTAAGTATGAAATGTGAGAGCCAAACAAGTTTGTAAGATAAGTTTTCATTTGCACAGCTGGCACTGTCGCCAAGCCTCTGGCTGAGGAGTTTCTCTGCAGTCATAGATCCTGTTCTCTGCAAACACAAGAAAACCAGCAGGGTTCTGGAAGGAAACAGTTCACTTAGGGTCCTGTCTGCATGGCGCTGGCTTGTGTTCCTGTTAGTTTCATTGATACATACAGCAAAACCTGGATACACAATGCATCATCTAGTTTTAAGTTATTTAAAATATGTAGCGATCTGTTAATGGCCAAATAACTCACATGCACCATTTTACAATCCACGTCCTTCCATTACCACTGACCACCAAGGAATAGTAAAGTTCAGGTAACCCAAACTACATGAAGAAGATCAAGACTAACAAAAAATGTCAACATTGACTTGATTCCTGTGTTTAAGGCAAATGTGTTCATTCAAAATACCATCTGAACTTCCACAATCTGCTCTACATAAACACACTGTCTCAGAATAGTGTCCCATGTAATGACAAGATGGTTCAGACTATCCACAAAAAGTTCTAGAGTTCTTCAGGACCTAATAGGACTTTCATAGGGCACCATTAAAGGTGATATTTTTGCACTGAAGCTACCACTTAAGTCCCTTCTTTTCTGATATTGTAGTCAAGTCATAACATCTGCGACTGGTAACCTGTAATCCAGGACGACCTGCTTCAGGGTAGAGCCGCTGGCGACTAAACTGGCACCAGTCCCTCTGTAGGACTGGTCAGGTGGATGTCTAGACACCCTGACGGAAATAAAAACAAGATTCATCAAAGGGCGTTAGCTCAGGAGAGCCATCGATGGACATCTAGCAAAGGAGGAAACCACCAGACTGGTTTCAACGGGCAGGTAGGAAACCCAGCAAAGCGCAACCAGGGCCCATTGAGACATCGTACAGTGCCGTCCATCCACTGCTTCCTGACCTTTCTCCAGCTGTCTTGACCACATCTTGCCACTGGATCCAGACAGGCCGGGACGAAAGAATTTGGCTGACAATTTCAAGAACAGGTCATGACTTCAACCCCGTTGTTGCCAAACCACTGAAACAGCATTCATGCAGTCATGGGGGTACAAAATCTTTATAATTTCTTCAGTCAAAATGTAGGTAGGCTGGTTGAAAACAATGGACTGCAATACTTTTAACTTGGAACTACACAATAAATAAAAAGCAGCTGCTGGCAGGATTAATATCTGGTCATATTCATTAAAGACGTCATTATTAAATCTCTTTAACGGAGCTGAAAGGAGCAAACATCTCCTGTTGAGGTACACTGTGTTAACTCCTACAGTAAAACCAATTAAAATGGCAAATGTACCACATGCTAAAGCACAGTGTAAAAGTATGCAAAAGTGTCCATCTATTGTGTGCTAACTCCTGGCTTTAGTGGCAAACCCCTCGACTGTATTGAATGGAGCATTTTACAGCTGAAGAATTCACATTTTCATTTGCTTTGTTTCATCTCTTGAGAGTGGCACTGTGCTGCTTTAAATGACAATTAATTTACCTAAATAAATGAACGACTGCAGCTTTAAAGGCTGTTTACTGCAGCTGCTGTCTACATCGAGATTGTGTTAAACCCAACGTAGGTGAAAATAACCAGACAGAGAAACAGACACAGGGACGCATTTGCTTTGGCTGACTTCAGGACAGATAAAAGGTGATTGCGCATTTCACAGCTGAGCAGCAGCAGCATCCTATACTGTAGGTGTAGACAGCAGAGAGCAAAAGGTACGCTGTGTGACAGGAAACATGCCCGAGAGAAAGATACAGCAGCCCTGCAGAATGAAAGGAGGTGAACGGTCGCCTGTTTGCAGTATTTCTGGGATCGTTGCAGAGAAGACGGGTGCACTTTGGGTTGCACTGCAGTGCTCGAGCAAGTACAAGAGACACAGGGGGAAAAAAAGCAACTATTCCGGCATTCTGATGTTGGAAGTGTGTGTGGGGAGAGGTTTCCAAAGCGACCGCATCATCTGAAGGAGAGATTCTGGACAACAGACGAGGTAGAATGATCCGAGTCTGCAGTGAGTGAGTTCCTACTGCAGCATGGAGAAGCAGCTTTTTGAAGCTCTCCTGTGGTCATATGAGCTGCAGGTCAGGCCAAAACACACAGATGGAGACCTGAAGCTGAACGTTTGTCTCCCTTGGTGTCCCCCACGTCCGTTTGCACGATCAAGCTTGACCAAAAATGACTGCTGAAACCTCTACAAATGAGGCAAATATACTGCAGTTTTCCACTTGCAAGCCATGTTAGCATGGACCTTTTTGCGTGTTCAAACTGCAAGTAGAGCCTTTTTCAGGGAAAAAACAACATACTTTATGGTATGTGCTTAGAGCTGCCCTGAAAAACCGCCATTACGGTTTCAATACAGATTCTTTAAACTCGAAATAGTTGATTTGTGGCATTTTTCGGCCCTCTGGATGTCAAGAAGCTAGTCTTCATGCTTATGTTGGCCTGAAAGATGTAAAAACTCCCCACATAGTCCATCATCTACTGTTAGTCACAGCTGTGGTACACATGAGGTTGTTGGATTCAACACCAAAAAGGAAAAAGTAAACGCTGAAAGGGCAGATTCAGTGGTCACCAAGCTAGCTAACCGAGCTGGTCTCCAGTCCTAGCTTCCAAAATGCACCTGGCTGAAGCTTAAAAACTCAGCTCAGTTAACCCAAACATCGGTGTGGCCTTTCTTTCACTGCCACTTACTGAAAAAAATCCAAGTTATCTTCTAGAACTATGAAAGTAATTTACAACAGCATCATTTTTAAGCACAAACACTTCAAGTTTAAACCAAATAATAGCTTCTTTTTCAAGTGTTCTCCCCAACACTGCAAAGTAAACATATTCGAGCTAGTTTCTCATGGAGCTGCAGCCTGAAACAGTCAATGTGTTTGTGATGAAATAACTTGAAAAACTTCTAATTTCTGCCTGGAAGCAAAACAGCTGTTACACTTCAACTTCAGGGACTCGATGGTTCCTGCGCTGAAAATGATGGATCAGAAATAGATTCCTAGATAGCTACATCTGATCTCTAGAAGTTCAGCTCAGATCCATTTGCATCACGGCCTCAACTGTGTCTCGCTATCGAACGGCTTTTTAATGCACTTGGCGACGACTCTGCAACATCTTGTTGATTTCCAGCAGCGCATAAAACAACCAGAGAGTTTCATCTGGATATATTGTGACGGGAGGCTGCCAGTGTGAGCCAAATCGATCCAGTCTCTCAGGTTTTATATGGAGAGAAAGATGGATTCATGCACTGAACATAACCATAATTTCAAGCACCGAACTCATTGCGGGTGTCTATTAAATCACTGAGGTTTAAGGACTTGATAAAGTGCGCTTGTGGTGTTGATGAGAGTAGAAATCTGGCAGGTAAAAGGTGGAATTATATGGGATGGAGCCAATGTCACAATGTGTAAATCCAGTGTAGCACCTGATTTAGGACAAAGATTTGACGACTCTACAACTGATTGACTTTCGGAGACTATCGTATACCCTACAGCTGAGCAGATATATTCTTTTAGCCCTTTTGTTCATACTCAGATAAAGACTTGCTCCCCAAACAGCACAAGCCTGGTAATAAAAGACAGACAATAAGAGTTAAAGAAAATGGAATTAAAGTAATTATGGCACAACTGAGTCACATTCTGCAGCTTTGATTTGATCTTTTCAGCATAAATAGTGCCCTACTTTACCATTCTTTAAACATTTTAAAGGCTTTCAGAGGTATTTCGCAATAACTAGTACCAGCTGTCCAGATCTTTACTAAAAAATGCTGAAATATCATCTCTTTTTTCGTCAAACTGTGGAAGTTCTCGTTGTTTTTGAGCTTCCATCCAAGTGCAGCATAAATCTTAAGAGAAAGTTTGCATAAAGACGTCATAATTAGTCAGTTTAAGACCAAAAAAAAAAGAGAAATGTGACAAAAATGACTCAACACACGTGGAACTCATCAGAACGGACAAAAAAGCCTCTTGCACAAATACCCAAAACCCAACAGGAAGTCGGCCATTTTGAATTATGTGTCATATTTTGGACAAATTTGTGTCATTTGTGGACACTTTTAAAAAGCTATAACTTGAAATGGTAACACAGAGAGAACTCATATTTGGCCAGGATGTACACCAACCACTCATGGGTGATCGAAAGTTATCAAATGCTCTGCAAAAGTCTGAGGACGTGGAAATGGCGACCAGCGGAATGCGGCCATTTTGGATGTTTCGCGATTAAACAGGAAGTGCTCTCTAATTAGCCTGTACATGCTCCAATCTACCTCAAACTTTACGTGTGTGATCAGAGTCTGGCCCTTATAACATCCAGACAATGAAATACACTCTCAGTCACAGCGCCACCTGGTGGACATGCTTGGATTCGCTGACTCATTCAACACTGCTAGGAGCTGTAATATTCTATTTGTTCCTCACAGATTTGAGGGTTTTGTTTGCTACAACTTTGAGTCTTTATTTTTTCCATCCATTCCAGCCCATTTTGACGCATTTTGTCTTATTGTTACGCCAATTCTTCCACTTCAACGAAGAGTATAAACATTTGACTTTTTCAGTGTTTGATTATTTCATTCACACACAAACTATTTGACAGTTAAGTTCAAATGATGTTTCAAATACGTTTTCTGCATCATTTTAATAAAAAGACTTCTCTAGCAGTTAAATTAGCTCTGCTGCCACAACACATCCCTGCACAGGAGCAAAGTACAAATGTTCCTGAACAAGCCAATCCGCAATCTCTCAAATGTGCTTTCTTGGCTTTGTTATATAATTGGTGATGCTCACACCGATGCACATCTACCATGACGCATTTCAGAGGAAATCCAGCGTCGCCTTTGCTCGGCATTTCATAACGACACGCCTCGGCCATGCGGCGTCCAGGCCGAGCCCTCTGCTCCCCGCTAAGCACCATTTACGCTGGTAATTGTTTTCCAGCACGACGTTACCACCGGAGATAAAACCGCAGTTTGACAGCGGCGTGTGGCCGTGATGTAAATGTCTGCCCTTGGGCACTTGGTGGACAATTCACCAAATTGAATCCATTAATCACTTTTAGGTGTGTGTGCTGAGGCAGAGTGTGATGGAGAGAGGGGGCGCAACAGTAATCCCATGTGATAATCTCTCTTGCAGTTCAGTCGATAATAACGGCGGCGAAGGGTGGAGGGGACGGAGAAAACACCAAAACAACAGCAGCAAAGGTCACAGCGGCTCTCGGGAGATGTTATTTTGAAGCGAGAGTCCGTCACAGAAGAACCACTCAGGTCGAGGAGAACAGGGGAACCGATTCTTCAGAGCTATGCTAAGAAGTGCTTCACTCAATAATGGTCCACATACTCTTTTAAATACACGTGTAGAAGGAAGGAAGCAATCAGTACCACAAGCGAGAGTCTGGAAGGGGAAATAAAACTTCCATAACCTTCTGTGGACTCACGTTTCACTGCAATATAAAGTCCTGCACCATTATGGAAACAGCACAACCACAGCTAGCAGCTGGAAAAATCAAAAATGTCTTTTGTGTTAAGTTAGAACGCCATAAGTAACACAAAATTAAAGAAAAAGTTGATCTTCTTGTACTATATATTTTACAAAAATTGCAAAAAAAAGCTTGAATCAACATCTACAAATGCTCACAGGTGTTACCCACACTGGAAAAAATGATAACAACCTGTATGAAATAGGCATTTTTCACACTACTTTGCACATTAGAAAGGTATTTTAGCATGCTGAATGTGGCCTCCAACATCTTGCTAGCAACTAGCTCCTCTGTTCGCCAATTATTTACTTAATTAATGAAATATGCTTTGTTTTCCTCTTGATTGTTCTCATTTCTTTCCACATTTTGCACCGTTTAACCGCAGTCTGCAGTTCAACCGACAAAAGTCCGAATTTTTGGTCACATGACAGCCGAGGAATCATTGTAGTTTTGTTTACCGAATCAGGTGCAAATAAACTGTGTGGAATAATGTAACTTTGATGAGAAATCCTGTTTTTAAGCTTAAACTTAGCCGACTGTCCCAGTATGTCGCTGATGAGTAGTTCAGGGTCCATGTAAAAGTTGAAAATCAAAGGATTCTTGATGAATGGTGTCGTCATAGCGATGCCTTCAGAGGGTTTAAATGTCCTCTGAAGGCATGAATCGAACTGACACTCTTTACACACCGGAACTAGAGAGTCACGGTTCTTTACTGTTTCTAAATCAACGTGATCATATAAATCTGCAGGCAGTGACAGCAACAACAGAGCAAAGACATGGAAGTATGACCTCAGCCACTTTGATGACAGCATGTTGGGGATCTTACTTAGATCGTCCAATCCAAACAAATCTTACTTCCTCATCAGGCTTTTTCATATCAAGGTCATGTGCTATCACTGTGGCAAACATATTCAAATGCTCCAGGTTGGAAAAAGTCATAAAACGGAGTTTTCTTTTCCTAAACTCCCTTCTTATTCCATATGTTATTGTCTTTTTTCCATTCCATATGCAGCGATCCAAGCTAACATTCAGATTTAAATACCAAACACCACCAGGGATGCAGATTCACCACATAAAAATCATCATCCTGCATTTCCATTTAAACAATCTTAGCATGTCTTCTTTTTTTTTTTGGCTGAAGCAGCTTAATGCTAAATGAACCGATGAAGAAAACAGCCCACCTCTTGACACAGATACCTCTTAGTGCCACTCCATTCCAATTTCCAAGGTTATCTGCAATTATTTGACCTTTTCTTATTTGTTACTGATCCAACCACCTTTAGTTCTTTGTTTTACCTTCTGTTACTGACACTATTCACCCTTGTATTTCCACACAGCCCCCTACCTACGCTCTGACCAATCCTATAAACTGCATCCTCTGCAAATGTTCTTGCTCGTCTTCCCTTCACAGACTCATGCTCTGTGTTTTTAAGCCCATCGTATGCCAGAATACCAATGAACACCCCACTACAGCAAACTTCCAAGGGCTAAGAGATCCATTCTCACGCCGCTTTGATCGGCTACAGTGGAAGTGCAGCATTGCAGCAAGTAGAGGTGGAATTAAGCTGCTTTAAATACCACAGGTGGACATGAACCCTCCTGTTGTCCTCATTTACGGCACCAAAACATATAGTTTCCTTGTTTGAAAAAAATCCCAAAATTCAGCAAAAAAAATTCCCCAAATTTCTGAAAATTTGCAAAAACCTTCAGGAAGAAAATTCCAATAATTCCTTAAAAGTTTTTTTGAATCCCCCAAATTTGGCAAGAAAATTCTTGGAAATATTTTCAAAAAATTAGTAAAAATATTCCAAAAAAAATCCTAAAAATATCTAAAGTGATTACATATTTATCAGTAAAACTTCTATTTTTTTCTTTAAGAACATTCACATAAAAATCAACCAAAATCCGCTGGATTTTGGTTGATTTTTATGTGAATGTTCTTAAAGAAGCTTTTTTTAAATTTCTTTTTTTCCACCAAAAAATGTTCATAGATTTCCCAAAAATGTTGAAAATTTTCAAACTTTAAAACGGGTCAATTTTGACCCAGAGGACGACACGAGGGTTCAGAAGGGCTTCCCAGTTACTAATTTTGATTCTCATCAGCGCAATCAACAGTTCAGTGCACGTTTGTGCGTCCTGCATGAACATACTCATGTCTGTGCAGCACACCTTCACAAATGAATACGCAGCAGGAGCGCTTTGTGTTTGCCTAACAGAATGCAGACGCTCTCTGTGAGCTAACGTACACTGCGCAGCACGGCGATGCACCACAGGATGCGTAGGTGATCTACAGACAGACGAGCAAAGGTGTTGGTGGGAGTTTTACTGTACGAGCTGAAAGGCTTGGAGAGTGATCACTGGTGATTCTGTGGCAGCATGAGGAGTGGAGTGAAGGAGATGACAGTGGTCTGTGCTTTAACGGGTGACAAAGACTCATCAAGGCGGGTTTTAAATAACTCTCATGCCATCATTAAGTCCTTTAACGGAACTCTTTGCCCTTGAAGTTATCAGTAAAGACCAGCAGATGATGATGAAGGGGAAGATGGAGAATGTGGACGTCTGGTGAACTCTTCTGCAGCTCTTCGTGATGATGATGATGATGATGATGATGATGATGATGAAGTGGAGATGGTGACTGGAGCAGGGAGGGATGGTTGAGGTCTGAGCCGGTACCTTGCGCTTGCGTTCAGCCCGTTCCCGGGAACGCCGCCTCCTCTCTCTGGCTTTCTCCAGAGCCTTCAGGTCCGGAGGCTGGTCCATCTCGGACCTGGCCTTCTTAATGTGAGCCGCGGCGTGAGCCATAGCGAAGATTTTAAGATCACTTTCAGGAGTCCTCTCTGAGAGCTAGAGGACGGTCAAACTCCTGCCTCGCCAGGTGACTCCCTAATCGCCCAAGGACGAAGCGTCTCGAGCGGATAGAGGTGGGGAGAGGATGGAGGCGGCGCTGGAGTCCTCGGTCCTCTAACCCACCAGCTCTCCTCACCGTCTGCTGAGAGCCTCCCTCCCTGCCGCCCGGGTAGCTGCATCTGAGGCGGCGATGCAAAAGAGGGAAGGGGGTGGCCCGGTACACGCCACCGAGAGGTAAACCAGAGGACCAATAGAGAGAGAGAGAGGCAGGGGAGGCAGAGGGGGGAGGCAAGAGCTCCTCCCCTCCCTTCAGCGAGGCAGCGGCAGATGCTATGGGAACCTGGGAAGCCTCTGATTTGGACCACTCTCTAAATACATGACTTCCCCTCTCATCGTGCACCAGGAGGGGGGAGGCAGGAGAACAGGGAGGGAGGCGGGAGAGGTGGGGGAGTACGGGGATTATAAGGGAGGAGTTAGAGGAGACAATATGTGGGAGGGGATGCAGGACACGGAAGCATCGGCGTGTGTTGTTTGGAGGAAAAAAGAAAAAAAGAGCAGGGGATGTACCACTTCTGCTAGAGGCACAGGGGGTTGAACTTCACCTAAATCCACCTCCACTGTGTGAAATGGTACGGCCCGCTCAGTGACTGGGAGATTTCACGGCTCCAGAATAAACACTGACACATAAATACACACCCAAAAACACAAATCAGTTTATAGTCGAGAATACAGTCGCAGGTTTTAGCTGAAAAGAGGAAAAGTCGATTTCGACCTGACTGCAGTGAACGTATGACACCTAAACATGTAAGATATCTGCACCCATGTTGCTTAGAACACGTATAACAGAGGTTTAAAATACACTGCCGCTGTCCATGGTGCTGAAATCACAACAACACTCATCTACTATTAGCACCACTGAAGAACATATCCATCCAATAATACTGTCACTTATTTATAATATTAATACTTCCTTGTGAAAAAGCGCTGTTGTATTTTTATTTTATGGCATTATTAGCACCACACAGGCTACATGTACCGGTTAATTCTTCATGAATGAGCCTCTAACCCGCACTCAGACACAAGCTACCACCAGAATCCTTCACCATATTTAATGTAAAGTCATGTTTAGATGTAAAAACTCCTCACTTCACGCTCCATGAAGTCATCGACTGCAGTGCTCGTCTTTATTATGGCCTCACCCCTTTTTGCTGACTGATACAGTGGCGCCACCTCATGGCCAGAGCCAACATTACAACTACAATACGACCTCTAGTGTACAGACAAAAAATAAAACAACAATTATGAGATGACATGATACTAAATCCCCAATGAAAAAATGCAATCTCACACCTTTCCACCCTTTAAAATGAATGAATGTCTACTTATGAAGCTTTATCACAGGTTGTGGCCGAAGATTTGACTCATCATAGTCGACATTTTTGCTGTTTTCAGGCCTAAAATCAACATGGCCGCCTATAACCAATCACCACGTGGTATTTTTACAGAAAGATTCATCTAAATATTGTATATACAATCAAGTAAAATTGAAAGTTTTTTCTAAAGATACTGTAGTAAACCTGTTGATTACTTTATATTAAATAAGTCAGAAAGCCTTGGAGTCTTGCCAGTCTTTCTTTCAGGAGGAAATGACATCATGTGGAGCAGGTCATGTGATCTGGAATCAACACACTTCCTAGAAAGGTGTTTTTGTAACGGGTAATTTTTCAGACATAGATACAATTTGTTATTTTGTTTTATAAAATAACACAAATAGACACAGACAAACACAAAATGACTCAATGAGACACAAAATCCTCATGAAAAGAGACAAAGTGAGACACAAAATAACTACAAAAAGTTGCAAAATGACCACAGAGACACCTAAAATTACCACAAAAAGACTGAAAACAGCCACAAAGGGACGCAAAATGACCACGATAAAACCAAAATGCTCACGAAACAGTCTGAAAATGACCCCCAAAAAAAGCAAAATGAGCGCAAAGACGGCGTAAACACTGCCTGCAGTTCATCCCAGTGCAGCTGAAAAGGCCACGAATTTTTGTCATGAGACTGTTGGTCCCATTTGAGCCACAAAAGGCTCTAAAGTTACAATAAGAATTATTCGTTTTTCATATTTCTGTATCAATAATCTGCCATTTTATCATCTAAAAATATGAAAATTTTACATGTGCCAGGACTAATGTAAACAGTTAAAGATGAGCCTGTATCACTTTAATTCCCATTAAAGGGTAAAAATTAGCTGTGCTGATATGAGAGCTGTTGTAGAATTATAATAATGTTATGATTAAATGCTCTTTATGACGTCAAACTACTGTGTATCTGCTCAGAAACTGATAATAGCACTGCCAAACCAACGTCCTATAACTCACGGTACCAGAACTTGTTTATGAGCCTGTAGAAAAGCTGAACTCTTTCCACATTCCCTCAGACTTGAGAGACGACTCTGATGACTTTCTGGAAGTGTCGAGCAACTAAACAGGAAGTTGCGTTTCTCCACTGAACCGGCTAATCAACAGCTAAGCGCTAAGTCTGCCTGGCTGCTAATCTCCTCCAGATCGCCGCTAACAAAGAGAATGGGATGAGGAGGCCTTCGTATTACACCCATAATCTGCTGAGGGTCTCAGTGTGATTAGAGGACCTCCAGCTGCTTCCACCTTCCACCAGGAATCCTCCACACTACGACACAAAAACACAAACACGCCCAGCGCCGAGGTCACGGACGGTGACCCCGACAGAGCCGTGACCTCCGTTAGCTCGGCTAATTGGTTCAGAGAAGCCGAGGGAGACAATTACGGAGAAAACGTGCCATTGTGTTAGCAGGTCAGCAGAGAAATTAACCAGGAAACGAGGTTCTAGGACGCAGTAAAAGCAGGAGACGTGAGAATTAAGTAGATGTTCTGTAGGAGTCTGGATGATGGATTAGCTCTGAGGTACGAACATATTTAGGTTTTACTACTCAGCTGTTTATCCAAGAGGGGAAATCAATGCAGCAATCAGGAGCAGCACAGCTGAGTCCCACCGCAGGAAACTGGACCTGAACCAGACCTGGTGGAACATCTGAACGGCTGCTTGGACTTACCTAGAAGAGAAGAGAAGAAAGAGCACATTTAGCTCATTCTAACATTCATTTAGACACACGGTAAACAGTGTAAAGTGTAGAAAACACTCTGATATCTGATGTTTACTGCTTCCCACACTGTGTAGAAAAGGTTTAAACTAGATAGTAAGAGTTTTTAAAGTCACATTTACACAAAAAACAACCACAAAATTAGTGCATTTCTATTTGGTATATAAGATTCAGACTGGATATGTGTCCAAATATCTTCCTGACATTTAACCATCTCTCTCCAAACAACACGTGATACAACATCTGTACCTTTTGATTGTCTTTAAATTCATAAATACGTAAAAACATGTGCTTTGACAACAATTTTTGACAGAATTTCTGTCATTTTAGACTCGTTCTGACAACGCTGTAGTGATTAAGGACACTATTTGACTTTATTTTGGACACATTTGAGTCATTCCAGACTTTTTTCTGTCACTTTGGATCCATTTTGGACAAACTTGAGTCATCTTGGACAGATTTCACCCAACTCTGGACATAATAGACACATTTTAGGAAGTTTAGGAAAGTTCAGGTAAGCAAAACGTCTAAAAAATGCCCCAAATTATCCAGATTTCATCAAAAATAACCACAACCACATTGTTGGAAATGTTCATCTTTACCCCTGTGGAGATATTCAACTTTTAGAGTTTAGATTTGACACCTGGATGGATGTTAAACTGATTTTTGTTTGACTTTGTGCTGTTTTGTGTCCTTTTCTGAAGTGATTTAGCATCTTTTTGTGGTGATTTTTCATCTTTCTATCTCAATTTTGCATCTTTCTGTATTGATTTTCTGTCTTTTTGTGGTGATTTTGCATCTGTTTGAGGTAATTTTGCATCTTTTGTGGCGATTTTCTGTCTTTTTGTGGTGATTTTGCATCTGTTTGAGGTAATTTTGCATCTTTTCTGACGATTTTCTGTCTTTTTGTGGTGAGTTTGCATCCTTTTGTAGTGATTTTTCATCTTTCTACCTCAATTTTGCGTCTTTCTGTATCGACTTTCTTCCTTTTTGTGGTGATTTTGCATCTTCCCAGCTTAAATTTACACCTTCATGTGGTGATTTTGTATCTTTATGTGGTGATTTTGCATCTTTTTGAGGTAATTTTGCATCTTTTGTGGCGATTTTCTGTCTTTTTTGCGGTGATTTTGCATCTTTTTGTGGTGATTTGTCATCTTTCTATCTCAGTTTTGCATCTTTTTGAGGTAATTATGCATCTTTCCATCTTAATTGTTGTGTTAATTGTGTTTTATGAGTTGCGTGGCTTGAAAATAGTTTTTGGACCATTTTAAACCCATAGCTTTCAATTAAACCATCATGTAGAACCAAGAATATCAACAAATGTGCTCATAAACCTTTGATTCCTATATAGAATGAACGTTTCTTGATGATTTTGGGGTATGCAATGAATATATTTACATTATCTCTCACAGTTTTTGCTGGCAGAAACCCCAGTAAACCACTAAGAACAGTCTTTTTCTCCACATTCATGTCCACATCTGCTGTGTTTACTCATTTCTACACCCCACTTGAACTCCAGCGGCACAAACCTCCCATGGGTGCTCCCTTTGGAGGACATGGGTGGAATCAGAGCAGACAAAGAGGCGACGCTAACACGACCACGCCCGACCCTCTCCACCGTTATTAACATTAGTAGAATCACACACTCGTGTCTCTGCATTCAGAGGCGATGCTAAACATATGTTCCCTGAGCAGCGTTATCTCCATCAGGGTGACGAATCGTTCCCCAGAACCATTTAAACGCCATCCTTCACCTCTGACATGTGGGCTGCTGGGGGTGTTTATATACGTTTTCTATGCATCTGCGGGGGTCTGTTTCAAGGCTCCAGAGGGGGGAGGTGGTTTAATTTATAGCTGCTGCCAAAAACAGCAAAATGACCGAGCTGCTGCTGCTGAGATTGAGCTGTAACGTTAACCGGACAGCACCCAAAACGTTCCGCTTTCTCACCCCAGGGGCGAGGCGGATCAATCAGAGCAGACTTCACGCTGCAGCTCGAACTCCAGCGATATGATTTAATGTGTTATTAATTGTGTGGCAGCAGGATTCCCTCCAGTGCTGCTGTTGTTGTTTTTGACACTGATGGGGATCATACATAAGATCGCCCACAAACGCCACAATACTCACTCTCCTACACAGAAAAAAAATGATAAGAATGCCCAAATAAAACAGGAGAAATCTAGCAGTTTTTGTAGTTACCACTTGTTTGTCATTTTGTAGCACTTTTAATAGGATTGAAGCTATAAGAATCTCTGAATTGTGTCTGTTTTAAGCATCCAGCTGCAAAAATCCAGATGTGAGAAGCTGTGATTTCATAAAAGTGTGAGAAATAAACGCTTTGCCGCCCTGAGTTCTGCCTCTCAGGCAAACACAACTATCTGACAGGTGGAGCTTTAAATATAAAAGCTATAAACTAAAGAGAAAACTCCACATCTGACTGATGTATTAAAAGCATATAATCCACAGAGAAACAAACTAAATATCCAACGTGAAAATCCACAGAAAAACGCATCCGATACGTTCAAATTAAGCAACACGTCCTTAAAATACATCTAATTTTAAAGTGTTTATGTTCATCAGTTATTCAGAAATTCAATTATATTTCCTCTTGTCCTAGACATTTAAAAAACCCATGAAAATCTCCAAATAAAATGGTGAAAATCTGGTCCTGTAATATTCAAAAACTGTGAAAATGGTTAGAATAATGGCAAATATATGCAAAATAATAAGACTTTAGCTGATTTAAATACAGTCAATGGTGTAATTTTTAACCACATGTAGCAAAAGAATAAATATTTGTACAAATATAATATTTTCATGTAAATATTATGTACAGTTTTTGGCCTTTTTTTGTTTTAGAAGATAATGACTCACTTTTTTAAATAATTAAAAAAGGGTAAAAAATTAAGATAAATTAATTATGTTCAGTAATTTCAAAAAGCATGAAAAAATAAAAAATATTCTAATAAATAATTCAAGCATTTTTTAAATAATTAATTAAGAATTTTTTAGTAATTTAAAAAAGCATGAAAAAATATTTTATTAATAAATAATTCATGCATTTTTAAAATAATAAATTAATATTTTTTAGTAATTTAAAAAGCATGAAAATTTTTTAATCATAAATAATTCATGTATTTTCCAATAATAAATTAATAATTTTTTCATGATTCTGTAATTTCACTAAATTCAGCATATTAATCTGTAAAAATGGTTAAAGAATTTTTTATCTTTATATCATTCTTTGAAATTTAAATGGTAAATCTGTCAAATAATATTTTAGCTGATTTAAATACTGTAAAAATAGAGGGATTTCACTGTGAAACATCGCAAAAGAACAAAATAATATTTAGAAAAATACAGACTTCAGGTGTGAACATAATTTACTGTTATAGCCTGTTTTTTTCATGCAAATTCATTATTTTTTTCTGTGATTTTACTAGCTATTATCGGTAATTTCACAAAACAGGGACCAAATCTCTAAAATAACACCATATTGTGGAAAAAAATGCTGCTTTAAAAATCAGTTTTCTACAACTAAAAGCTCCACTACGTTCACCAGGACGGATGAAAAACAACTAAAACTACACGCTCCCTTCTACCAATAAGTGACTTCATTTCCACATAGTAACACTACAGTGGCTGCTCTCTGTCGCCTAGCAACAAGGGTGTGGGGCGTTGTCGGCGGCGACGGTGGAGGAGAAAGGCTCTCGGTGGATGATGGAGTCTCCTGGGCTTCATTAGCTTAATGAGCTAACACACTGACACACATCCAGAGAACAGAGGAGCTGCTGTTATCGGAGCGTCTTCTGTCACGATAACAACGATCAGCTGTCCTCATCCGGGCCGATAGCGGACAAACAAAGGCTGAGGGAGCCGTGGGTGTGGTTCCCGGAGTCAATTCATCAGCGACCCGCCCCCCCGTGCAGCCAAATGAGCCGTCCCAGAATCCCCCTGGGGCCGTAATGACATCATCCATCGCCGTTCGGCCTCGCTGCTTCACGCATTATTCATCTTTAGCATGTCCCAGATTTACTCCTCTAATGTGGCGTCAGAGGAAAACATGAATGGAGAACAACTCTCTGCACATAAATATGGTTTTACACAGAGGGTCTAGTCAACACACTGGAGAAAAAACGGGCATAAAACAACAGAAGTGGGTGGACGAGCTACGGCAGCTTTAAAAAAACCTTTAAAGAGCGCTCCAGTAATCCAGTGTTACGCCTCTAGAAAGTTTTAATAAGTCAGGAGAGACTCATTAAAAAGAAGAATGGTTGAAACTGAAGCTTCACAGACAGAGATGTGAAGATTTCTAAGAGAAAACATCCTACATTTCCCATAATGCAGCTTAATAGCAGCGTTATCTTGATGATAAACCACTTCCTGCTTGCTAAATGCTCTGTTTAGGGGAGAATTATCAAAAATCACTGCAGAATTCTATCAAACCTGATGACACATAAACTGTCGCTTTCAATATTATCAAGCAACTTTGATGTTTTAGAATTAATGGTCAGAAAAAAGCTAAAAAAAAGTTTTATTTCAAATAGCTGATAGTTCTTACAGCTACATTACTGGAATATTTGGTTATGAAAGAATTATTGACAAAAATAATTAACTTGTGACTTGTTACATGTGGGAAAAACTTAAAATTGTGATTTCAAATTAAAGTCAACTTCTTCAACTTGTTTATTTATTAGGGCTGAACCCGAATATCCGAATATCCGTGCGAGGGCGGTATCCAGATATTAATTTTGGTATCCGAATGTTCGCCCCCTCCCCCGCCCCGGTCTGACGTTACCGGGCGGAACAAATATTCTGCATTACCGTCTTCGGCCCACATCGGCTCACCTCGTCATGTGATCACATAAACATATACACATATGTCTATGTGATCATCCCTTCCTCCCCCCAGACGAAAATAGGAATATTTGGAGCTCGTCTCTTCCCTTCGCCTTCGACCCACTTCGGCTCATCTCGGCTCCTCCATTCCTGTTTCTTACCTCCACCCGAATCGCCGGGTTGCTGCCGACTCTGACGTCACGCTTCACTTCATTGCATAAACACAAGACAAGATGCTGAAGACCTCCACTTTTTGGGAATTCTTCAGTTTAACTGAAGACAAAACGAAGGCAAAATTTGGACCCAGGAGACCAGACGAACGGATCCGAATATTCGGGCCGTCTCCGCCACAAGCCCCGCCCCCCGTCAGACGTTACGGGGTGGAACGAATATTCGGATATTCGTCTTTAATAGGGCCCGAATATTTGGACGCCAGAAAGCACTATTCGGGTCAGCCCTGCTATTTATTCAATACATAAATAAGTCTAAAAAATAACCCGCTTGCACCTGATCCAACGCAAAAAACAAACATTTGTGACCAAAATTCTGCAACTTTTCAGGTTGAACTGCAGGCAGTGTTTCCTCACAGAGACTGAGAGGAAAACCAACGTTTCATGTTAGCGCTGAAAACTGACCAATAGCAATATAAAAGACTGCTCCAGCACCGTTTTGCTGACAGATTTCACAATAAAAGCATCCTGTCCGAGCTTACCTGGCCTGCTGCTCCCACCACCATGCCTGCGCTCATGGGTGCTCCCAAAGAAGCCACAACACCCCGGGGTGAAAAATATCCAGTGTGTGTTCGACTCCGAGTGTCCACGCCGAGATGGAAGCGTGAGCAGTGTGTGTGTGTGTGTGTGTGTGTGTGTGTGTGTTGGACGGGGAAAGGGGGGTGGACGCAGGACAGTCTTGCTGACCGTGAGTGGATTAGAGTGTAACGTGCTGGAGGTATTAACACACTGCGGCCGACATGCACACACACAGACACACACTGGTCCATGCACACTAAGGGGTGTGTGCATTCTTAGAGGGGATTATAAGGACGAAAATAGAGGAGTCTTTTCTACTGACCTAGAATCGGAATGCTGCGATAAAGAGACAATGAAGGGTGGACTAGCCAGAGCGCACACACACACACACAGGTAGAAATACAACCTGCTGCACACAAACTGAACCGTCCTACTACTCTGAGATCCACGCTGCAGCTCTCTAAATGTCTCATCTCTGTAAAATCAGAGCTCTTTGTTTAATTTCCAGCATGAGTAAGGTGTTCTGTTGTAAGACTGAAGGCCTCATTGTGCTTTAAACAAACCAAAAAAGGCTCAAAAAGATATAAAATGACCACAGAAAAACACAAAATGACTCAGTGAGACAGATAGTTATCATATAAAGACACAAAATGACTACAAAAAGTCGCAAAAGGACCACACAGACATACAAAATTACCACAAAACACCTAAAATGATCACAAACATGCTGAAAATGGCCTCAAAGGGGTAAAAAAAAGACGACAAAAATACACAAAACAACCACAAAAAGACACAATATGACCACAGAAAAAAAACACAAAATGACTCAGTGGATCAAATAATTATCGTGTAATGACACAAAATGATGAGAGACGCCCAAAATAGCTGCAAAAAATTGCAAAATTACCACAAAACACCTAAAATGATCACAAACAGACTGAAAAAGGCCAAAAAATGGGCACAAAATGACCAAAAAATACTTAAAATGCCCAAAAAAAGGCTGAAAATGCCAAAAAAAAAGACCCAGAATGAGCACAGAGACACAAAGCAACCACAAAAAGACATAACATGACTACAACAATGCACAAAATGACCACAAAGAGACCTAAAATGTGCAAAAAAAGAAACAAAATGAGCACAAAGACGCGCAAAGCAGCCACAAAAGAACATAACGACCACAAAAATGTACAAAATGACACAAAATGACCACAGAAAAACACAAAATGACTCAGTTAGACAGATAATTTAACCACAAAAATACCTAAAATTATCAAAAATAGACTGAAAATGACGACAAACGGGCATAAAATAACCACAAAGAGACCTAAAATGACCATAAACAGAAATAAAATGAGCACAAAGACACACAAAACAACCACAAAAAGACACAACATGACAAAGATGACACAAAATGATCACATAAAAACACAAAATGACTCAGTTAGACAGATAATTTTCATATAAAGACACAAAATGACAACAGACACACAAAATAATTTCAAAAAAATGCAATAACCACAAAAATAGACTGAAAATGACCACAAATAGGCGCAAAATGACCATAAAGCGACCTAAAATAACCAAAAAAAGAAACAAAATGAGCAGAAAGACACACAAAACAACCACAAAAAGACACAACATGACTACATAAAAACACAAAATGACTCAGTGACAAGGTCATTAATGTGTTGTTTTTAGTGTTTAAATCCGGTTTTCAGAGTAATTGTTGTTGTACAGACGCGATCGATAACTTCTACCACCCGGTAAAACGACCACAGGAGCTCCTGCTGGTTTTAAACCCCAGTAAGTGCTGAGTAGAGAGTAAATTCTGCTCCATATCTCAGGAGCAGATTAGTGTTTAGCCACCCTGTTAATCAAAAACCGCCCGTCCCGCTCCAGAGGATTTATACGGTTTGGGAGGTTTGTTGCATCTGGGGTTACAAACGCTCTTCAACCTTTGGTTTTAGCGGCAACAGCATTCAGAGTGATGGACAAATGTTTTATTTAGGCTTAACGCTACACAGGAAATAATGAATCGAATGGTGGCAGAACATACGAGGTCTTTAATTCAACAAAAACAGCAACCCCCTAAGAGGACGTGTTGCTCATTACTGCTCACAACGTGTAGAATAAAACTCTGAAAATAGCTGCTGCTATTCTTAGAGCCTCACAAAGGGGGTCTAAGATGTAAAGCTCATCCTGAGGGGACCAATCAAAAGAGGTGGAAACAGAAGTGGACTAGATTTCAGTTACTCTGTCAGAACAGCTGGAAGTTCACAGGGACAGATACACATTTCAGACTCAAGCCAACAAATGTTTGATAAAGATGCTCAAAATGGACTTGAGTTAGCCTGAAACACTAAACCAGGATTAAGCTGTTGCCAAAAAATGACCTAAAATACGTGCAAAATGACTAGAAATGGCTCAAATTTGTCCTTATTCGTTCAAAATCTGTCCAAAATAAGTTAATGGTCTAGGATGGCTGAGAGGGTTTTAAAAAATACTAAAAATGAGTCCAGAATGACTTTAAAATGCCTTTGAAGTAAGGCTGGACCCGAATATCCGAAAACTCGTTCGCTACGACGGTATCCGGATATTAATTTTGGTATCGGATATTTCTTTAAAAAGCAGGAATTATTCACAGTTACAGTTTTATGAACATCTGTGGTCCTCAGTGGTGGATCTGCAGTAGGATCACAATCATGTAGCGTACACTTGTTGTCATGGTTACAGTGACGCCGTGCCGCTGTCTCGCAATGATACGGAAATCTTTAACGAGTCCCTGGATCCAGACTATAACCCGCGTCGCTGCCAAGATCTAATCACTTGGTCCTTGTGTCATTTCTGACCTTCACTGAAAACTTCATCTAAATCCGTTAGTCCGTTCTTGAGTAATGTTGCTGACAGACAGAAGGACAGACAAACCAACGCTAATCGCCACAGAACTCCACCAATAAAGTGAGTCATGAAGCTTCCACGGCTACCTGCTGAAGAAGGACTACGGTGCCTCTGAAGGATAAATATCTTCCGTACGGTAAATCCCTTCCTAAGACGGAACATCTGGCTACCTCCACACCCCCGTCCATCATCTCCTGCATGTGGAACCAGGACTAGGTCAGTACGTGTTTGTGTGTTCATCACAGCTGCTGTTTATTCCCAAGACTCGTGTTTGGGGTGATTATGTAACAGACAGCAGAAATATACAGACCAGTGACATTGAATTATATATACTATGCATGTAAGGTGCACATAAAGTGGACAGTTTCACACATTCAGATGGAAAGTAAAACGCCGTGCCAATAGGAAATGTAAGTTTGACATATTGCTGTAATGGGAGCATCGTTCTGGATGTACGGCTGTAATAAGAGGATCTATAGGACGCAGTGATGTAACACTACTGATCTACTACTGCCATAATCGAGGTAACAGCTCCATGAATCCTCTCCATCTCTGTGGACTCTAGTAGATGTAGAGGTCAAATAGATCCTGATAGTCTCATTAGAACCAGCAATTACTGAAAACGTCGCTAAAATAAGTCTAAATGTGTTTATTGGTGGAGAAAAATGAAACAAACCAGATAAACATAAAGCATTTGCTGTCCGACAACACAATTAGACTGTCACAAACTGGAATCATTTCCCTACAGTCCCTAACCAATGAAAACACAGCGTAGAGCAGCTCAAAAACAGTGATGTAAAGCATACTTTTTGTCCTCTGTATGCAGTATTTCTTAAACAGCCCCACTAATCCATTGCTCCAGAGACTCTCCACATTCAGGGGCGTCAAACATACGGCCTGCTAAATTAACTGCTAATCTGTAAAACTGTAAAGTTGTTTTCATCATAAAGTAAGACACTATGATGTATTAAGATCCAGATAAAGTGTGATCTGTAGGTTGTAATGTGTAAATGATAAACATTCATTTCTCTTCAGAAATTTCAGGTTGTTCATGATGTTTTGTGAAAAGATTGTTCATTAAATGTAAACGTTTTTGGAATTTACTACTTTGCACTAAAACAAAGAGAACATTTTGAGTTTTTTTTAGGTTAATATGCTGTGATTTTACTGGCCCGGCCCACTGGAGATCACATTGTGTTGAACTAAAACGAGTCTGACAGCCCTGCTCTACATCAGCCCCGGTGGATTCATGCAGTGATTAGTTTCTGCCAGCAGGGGCCGCCACAGCTAAGAAAACATCAATATAAACATCTAGCATCCCCTAAGGCTCCTAATACACTCAATAGATAGGTAATCTGATACATTCCTTGCATATATATATGTATGCATGCTATTTTTTTTTGATATTTGGGTCTTACAGGGATAATCTGCTGCTCAGAGGGAGGCTGACATTTGGCCCCAACACCCTCCTGCAAGCACACTCAGGAGCACCGACACATTTCCCAGCATGTGTATCATAAATGTAGACAAAGGTGATACTCAGGTAGATCCATGCACACACACACAGCCTGCTGTACCCTCCATGGGGTATTGAATAATGGATGGATGCTGTGGCGGGAGGCAGGGCCGGGCTGAGGGGGGTGGATGGTGATTATTCACCGCAGCCTCAGGACACTACAGCTGGGGGGGGGTGTACGCCTGGAGAGGATGCAGAGGTTCATCTCACTGCATGCATTTCCATCCTGACTGAAGGGTCGGATTAGCATCTCAACACCCTCTTCTACAACCTCATCAGCAGGGAAAGGGTTAAAAACCAATCAAAAGATCTTTTTTTTTACAGCAGAAATGTTTGTTTTTTGCTGCTGTGATGATCCAGAATGTCTGTAGTGAGGAAAGTATCCAGGGTTTGATTAGACGGAGGTCAAAGGTGACTTAACAGAGATTCCGACAACAACCGGTGAGTTTACTTCAGAATCCAATTCCCAGCGGATATTACCTGCCAGCTATTTGTGAATTACTGCACCGGTGCAGAAGGAGGCTTTGATTAAAAAAAGCAATGCTGCCGTTTCTTCACTGCATGTTTTTGAGATGGAGCTTGATTTACGTCTCAGTGCAGTAATCAGCCGTCTCTCAATGTTAGCCTCTGTTATTACCGACGGCAATGACATGCAAATTGGTAGTTCGCTATATGGACGGTGGTTATAGGGTGCAGACCAGATGGGTGCTCATATCCTGTGCATAGCTGGGATCTTTTGCTGCATGTCAATCCCCAACTCTATCTCCACGATCCCCATCAATCAAGACCCAAGAAAAATAAAAGGAATACACTTAATTTGCTCGAAAACATACGAAATGCATGTATGGAGTCCTACATGTGCCCAAATTCTGCCTTGCACATACAGTTGTATTAATTTTATAGCAAAAACTATCAATATGCACTGAAAAATCTCATTTTGATGAGTACTAATTATATTCTTTTCCAAAAAATATGCAAATATTGGCTGTTATTCACATGTTTGCTTCTTGTATATACATAGAACATTTTTGTTATTTAGCTAGTTTTTTTTGGGTTGAACACTTAAAAATAGTGAAAAACAGACTCAAAATGCAAATTTAGTTTGTCAATGATCCCAGTTTTTACGGCAAAACCTATCAACATGCACAGAGAAAGCTCATTTTAATAAGTAAAAATTAAGTTTTTTCCAAAAAAATGCAAATATTGGCTGTTATCCACATGTCTTTTGTGTCCACACGCAGAGCATTTAGGTTAATTAGCTTGGATTTTAAGATTGAACACTCAAAAATAGTGAATAGCAGACCAATATTTCAAATTTAGTTTCCCAATAATCCAAATTTTGAACTATGTAGAAGGCGATAAAGCAAAATTTTAGGCTTCATTTGCTTGACAACGACTGCAAAAGTCTGTTTTGATGAGTGAATTAAGAAATGAATATATGGAAAACAAATCTACCTTGAGCAAGCATCATTGCAAAACTTCTCTCTTGATCGTGGAGTTCATCTAAGCCACTCCGTCTGACTTGGTTCCACTGGTTTCTACTGTCAACATCTCCAACACCGTGGCCAATCAAAGAATCAGCACAGGTCATTTCTGATCGTCCTGTTAGTAGGATTATTGTAACTAGAAAAAACTGGAAGCTTCATAACAGTCAGAGGAAAGAGGTTCATGCCATTACTAATGTGCACGTACGTGGATAAAGGATCACAGAGCAGGTTTGGTGTAACTACGGCAACAAATCTTTCTGTACGATTAGAATATATTCATGTGACTCCATTTATTGCACAATCCTTTTACAAGTGATGGAAAATCAAACAAATGCGGGGTTCACCTCTGCTAATCAAGTCTAATTCGAAAAAAAAAAATCAACTGAATTGGAAGTTACAACTCCCACCAGTGTGGTAGCGACTAATGAAACGGTATTGAAAAGGCTAATGTGGAATATAAATCTGGTGCTTAATGTGGAAAACAAGCAGCCGCCTCATTCGGACCAATTAGAGCGTCTGTAACCTCCGGCTGTGCAGAAAACACCACACCAGAGCCACGGCCCTCTGACCTCTCTATTGTAGCTGATTAAATTGTGATCTGGCGCCTTCATTTGAACTCTGATAATGACCCAAACATCAACAAAAACATCTCCACGACACCCATGACAGCATCGCCTTGTCTTTCCGTCCGATTCTCTCACTTCCGAGCAGCAATAAGGGGTGAAAGAAGGCGAGGTGCAGTGGAAGGTCTTGCGTAACAAGGAGATCTTTCTGCGCCGATGAACAGACCGGCCTTTTTCCCCCTGTCCATGCTCTCACATGTATGACGGGCCTTGTAGTCTGACAATGAGCTTCGGTTCATCCTGCCAGGCGCTTCCTTCTGAATCTTGCGCGACTTCTGGAATGCCAACACCCAACGGCATGGGTCAAAGCACGTACGCACACGACCGCTGCCAAGGTTTTGTGTTGTCACGGTTGTCAAGTGCATTAAAATTCTTCCGATCAGCTGACTGAATCGGTGGCGGAGTGGCACGTTGGCATGGTTCTAGCCATTTAATGTTGTCGTCTTTGACTCTTTTTGGTGTTTGTGCTTGGATAAGATCTTGTGAAAACTGTGTCAGGGACTCTAGAAATTAAATTAAGTCAGGGAATGTACTTCTTGTGATGACATACCACTGTCAAAGAACCATGACTTTTCGTCATTGCTCGTTATTTTTACAGAATTAAGGAGTTATAGATGGGTTTTGGGGCACATATCTGAAATTTTATTGACTATTTTGGTGCCAGTATGCAAAAAAGTGGACCTTAAATCCTTCTTATGTTGGAATCTTTACAGTTCAGTGTATGTTTTATTCTCACAGCTCTGGTTGTCTGGTCTTTTGGCTCTCATGACACTGGATTTACCAAGCTAACTCAAGATTTCAGGATGTGCCACCATGTCTAAGAAGAGATCCAAATCACAGAACAGAACCACTTTTTGATTTAAAAACAAAAGAATGGCAAAACTATATGTTATAGTATAATGATTGACCTTATATTTGCATTCAGCATTGTTGATAACTCGGCAAAGTTGTATCTTCATCTCGTCTTTGTCACGTTGGACCTGATTTTAGTATTGTATGTGATGTGTTCAATTACGTTGGACGTTACAGGATGTAACGTTTTTTCAGAGGATAGTAAATCTCAGAAAACCCCAAATTTAATCATTTCTAGCCCGACAGCATCCACCAGGATCAGACTGCATAATATTTCTGTCCGTCCAGATGGTCATTGTGTCAGATTAGGCGGGTTGCGTGTCAGTTAAACACCAGCCAGTTGTAGTCTTCAGGCTTCCTTGTGTTAACAGTTGTTTGCCAAAGAGCCCCTCTGAGCTTTTCTAATGAAAAAAAATCACAAAACACTAGAGACAGTTTTGTTCCAGATGTTCCAGTGCTAACATGGCTTGGTGCAGCTGCAACTGAAACAAACAACACAGTGTCATCAGCATACAGCTCTGAAGAAAATTTATGATAAGGAAATTGTTCCGGTGCATTCTGATGCCATTTTGCATTTAATGAATACATTCAGTAGCAATCTGGATTTGTCAAAACGCTAACAAACTCCAGCCCAGTGAACCACCGAGTCACATGAGCTGCATGAATAAAAATGAACATGGCATGAAGACAACACAGAATTTCTCTGCTCTCACTGCGAGTCCAATTTTCAGTCCTGACAAAGGGAAGCTTTGTCTCAACACGAGCCGCATGATTGACAAGAGAAGACTAAATCTGCCATAAAAAACAAGCCGAGGACACGAGCAACACTCACTGATGGCTGACTGACGGGGTGTGTTGGCAAACGATAAGCAAATCAAACAGGAGCTGGGTTTTTGAATGTAACTCACCCCCAGTCACATTACTGCTTTATCACGTTACACAGCGAGAGGTGTCACTCAAGCGTACTTAATCTGCAGGGGGGGGACATTCAGGTTTTTACTCCAAAGCAACAGATTTAGCAGGATGTCCTGCCTCTCCCTGAGTGTTCCTCTGTACGTGAAGGGCGACAATAAAACCGAGGTGCATCCGCACAGACGCCTGTGTGAGTGTAACGTGTGGTGAAGCTGTGCCAACGGGATTACCAGAAACAAAAGGTGATGTTGGTGGCGAGGCGCAGTGAATGGGCCCCGCAACAGAGCCGAGCTAACTGGATTAGCCCAACCACTGTGGGCTAGACTGTCATTAAAGCCTCATGGCTTCATGCTTCCAAACACACAGATGGACTACGAGGGGAGGAGGGAAAAAAGGGAAAGCGTAAAGAGGCATGAAGAAAAAAACAGTACGACGGAGTAGAGGAGTGGGAGATGTAGGAGTGAGGCAGAGGGATTAATGGAAAGATTAAGGGAAAGAAAGACTAGGCCAAAGAATGAAAGTAAACGTGTTACCGTCACAAATGCTGCAGCCACTTCTGGGCCAATCATCACCCAGTAAGTCACTTGGTTTCAGTTTGTCGTCGTAGCACCCGCTCATTATTTTTAGCCATTTTCAAGAGTGCAAGTTCCAAGGATCTGCTGTTACCGTCGTGGTGCCTGATGCCACAGTGCACCTTCAGAGGTCTTGTCGAGGACATGACTTGGCAGGTCACAGCTGTTTTGGCAGCATGTCAAGAAGCAACAGAGTGTTAAGGAGGGGTGGTTATTTGGTTTTGGCTCATCTGTGTGCAACTGCTTTCAAATAAAATACTCAAAAATCGTAAATAATATATATTTAGAATAAGGATGTTAATTATTATCTGATAAGCAATTAATTGCTGTCAGTATTTCTGAATGATTACACATATATCAACCGATAAGGCAGAAGATGAGGGCAATGCATATCAGAAAATGTCTTGTAATTTTGCTGTAGCGCCTGGTTTTGCCACCAGAGGGAGCCTCTTACAGTTTCTTGAGAAGGAGTTACAGGTGTGTTTGACAGCACACCTCTTTGTGTTGATGAACTGTGGAGCATCAAGCTACGCATATAAAGGTATCTGAAGGCTGTCCAGTTTAGCTAGCTACCAGAGGCTCATGCTAATGCTATGCTAGCTTTTTCAGATGCTAACACAGGATGGAAATCTGAGTGTCTGTCAGCAGAGAGCAACTGTAGCTATAGTGATTTCATTTTTTCATGAAAAAAATTGGTTTTATCCAAAGTTTACAATCAAAGTGAAATGCCTGAACGTTTTCAATACAAACAAAAGATTTGTGAACTTATGTTTTTGGCTTTGCTCTTTGTTGGGCTCATTGGGGTTCAATAGGAAAGAGGAAGTCATACATTTCTGCAAAATCGGTCTTCAGTTGCTAAATTCTTACTGATAGATTCCTTAGAATGTTTGTTCTTTACTCTGTCATTAAAATTTAATGTAATAGGGAAGCATTTATTACATCATATTAAAGGATTGGAAGACTTGGATCCACACTTTTCTAAACCCAAACAAGAGCAACACCGTCAATACTCGAGACATCTTCAACAAGGTAGAGTAAAACATCAAGATGTGTCTGGCACACACCGTAGATTCTATTTTTACCAAAGCTCTGAAGGAACATTAGATAAGAGAAACACACTTACACTCTGTATCCACCTCTGTTGTTTATCTCTGCACCTGAGCTCCCAGCCTCAGGCCAACAAGATGAGGTCTTTGAACGCAGCCGTCCAGACTTCAGCAGGCACACAATCACACACATGCCAACACGCAAGCCAGAGGATTTCAATTCAAACCTCGAAACACTACAAATAACAGTAGAAAATAACAACATATGAGACTGGGATCAGGATACAATCAAAACAGAACAAAAGAGAACGCCCTCTGATCCTCCCCACTCGATCTTCAACCAAAAAAAAAACTGAATCTCAAACCACAGCAAATCTCAACAAATCCCCAGAGAACCCCCCAGCTGGGACAGAAAGGTCAATCTTCAATCAGGAAGTTGGGGGGGAGGCGAGCTGCTGCAGAGGTCAGGGCTACTAAATGAAAGTCTTTTGATACAGGGATGGGGGTGTGTGTGGTCTCCATGCCTGCAGTCTGTAGTGAGGCTGAGGTCAAACACTGGTATCTGCAAGCACTGGTCAGAGGCTGATTCGGCCTGAATGGTTACATCATGTAGCTCTACAGCACCAAGGGCTTCTGGGTAACAGCCTCTTTGCTCTCCTTTATACTCTGTTCATGGGTCAATAATCATAGAGGCTGTATCTCAGGAACCTTGAAACATCAAGGGACCAATCCTCAACTGTAAATGCTATACACTTTACAGCATGCACATGTATGAGGCATAGTTTAGATCATGGTTGAGCAAATAAGATAAAAATTTTTAAGCCTTTGAAGTGCAGTGTGGGTCATCAGAGACCCACATTCCATTGGATTTGGGTCACTTTTGACCCATGTTGTGCATCAAAGGGTTAATTTCAGTCAAAATTGATAATTAAAGGGGCACTAGAGGTGACTGGGGTGAAGCTAATACTATGAGTGGCTGACTTGAACCAGGTATCACCACATAGACGCCCCATATTGACCATCATGCCAACCCAACGTCAAGTCCATCAGCCCTCAGAGCAGACCACCAGTGCTGCTGAAGTGGAAGTACAAGTTTTTACAACACAAAATAAGGGAAATCCACCAAGGCATGTCTGCAGATGTGGACAGAGCAATGGGAGTCCCAGTTGGCAGTGGACTAGCACGCCTGGGGAAACCTGCAAAGGGCCTCTATTATCAAGGTAGGTGGGTGGGTTTGTCATGTAATCAAACATTGCACTTTTAAATGCACTTTCAACAGTACTTTGTATCTAATACATTAAAGTGAAACTCTCAAAGATCCTGCAGAACAGTTTTCTAATTGCAATTGATGGGCATCCATCAGTGGCACATATAATCATTTTATTGCTTTGGCAAAGTTCAGATTAAAACTTCAATTTCCTGAATTGACATATGGTCAGGAAATAAAATGAGTCATTCATGAAACTAAAGAGCATTGACTTAACACGTACAGAAAACGCACTACCAAGACACAACAATACAGTTTGACAAAAACAGTAATTAAAGTTCGTAGTTAGGACACATGGTAGCTGAACCATAACTTCCTGAACCCCTGCAGAAAGAAATGTTTCAGTAAAGACACAACTAATGAGCATGCCTTCGGTGCATCCTCCAATCATAATCTGTCTGCAACTGCCCAAACTTCTGTCCTTACTCCAAACCTTCAGAGAGATAAGAGGTTTGAGGCTTTCCCCCTCTAAGAAACGCAGGACAGATGGCAGGTTAGCATCCCACCATATGTATAGACCAAGACAATCTGGGAAATTCTTCTGAGTGACTGCATCGAATCTGACAGGCCTTATTAATGCCAACCCTTTTAAGCCCACTTGGTTAGGAAAGTGGTAAAACCTATCTGCACGTGGCTTCCTTTTCTCTGCAGGTCTTTCAGTGTTGGTGGTGTGATGCATCCACAGGACAGCAGGTCAAATGACTGAAGGCTCTCTAGTGATATGAGGTGTACATGTCAGATGTGTTATTTGAAAATGTACAAAAACTGCTGAACAGGAGCAATGGCAGTCGCTATCAGCAGGATCATCTACGTGTCAAGGTAACCTGAGGAAGTCTCTCTTGTTTCTGCAACAATGCCAACTTTGACTCCACTGGTGAGATTTCAGAAAAATAAAATTACTCTACAAACGGCATTTCAAGCCAAGTGCACGCCTTCATCCTGCACTGCTGTTCTCTCTGATATAGACTCAAAGTATTCTGTCGACACACCGAACAGGTTTTCAAAAAATAGATGAGAAATACAAATATACTACACTCTGGTCAGATGGTCACAGTCCAAACTACGGTCATCATCCAATAGTGGTTGCACAAGTATTTAAAATAATTTTTAATTTGCCAATGGGCCCACAATCATTAGGATCCTTATCTTTAAGAGTTCCCCATTGTCAAGGGGCAAGGACCCCATTGACCTGGTCCGTAATCCATCTCTGTTTAATGAAGGCAGAAGCAGCTAAATAATAATGCCACTTCTGTGCTCTTCTGTGACCTAAATATGATAGCAATCTTTCCAGAACTGACAGGGTGAAACAGATTAACCAAGATGACATACCAAAGCTAGTTAAAGTCTTTTGGTCTCCAGTCATTTGAGACTAAAAGACTTGTTTGTTAGACCAGATCTTCTATTGTTTGAGCCAAGTTGAGTCAATGTCCAATTCACATATTCCATCTGTAGTCTCACAAGTGCAAGTCGTCCAAGAAAAGTTCAACTCAAGATTGAAGTCCAAGACAACACTCAAGACTGTCATATCGAGTCTTGAGTCAAATCTGAAGTTGTCAGAGGAATCGTCTTTAAGTGCAGTTTAAGTCAAACATTCGTCAAACCAAGAGACAAGTCTAAGGCCTCAAGTTATCTGAGAGAAATCCAGTCAAGATCAGTTATTTTAAAAAAGTATAGTTCAATTAATTCAGATCAAGTCTCATGTCTTGAGCCTCTCGGGGGCAAGTCTGTAGGTCTATAAGCAGTGTTTAAAGGGCAGTTCAAGTCAAGTTGAATGATTTCATTTCCAAATTAGAAGCAATTTCTTATAAATATACCATGTAATCATCTGTCTGTTGATTCTCTCTCTTGTATTTTATTTTTCTTACATTATTCTGTCCTTTTAATGCAGGATGTCTAATAACTAGCGAAGATCAATGCATCACCTTACTGTCACTGGTGCAACAGGAAAAATTGGGGCATCATTTTTGTTGACAGAAAACCAGTGATCCACCATCTTGGCAGCATATGTGCTGCCTACAAGTGTAAGACCCTGAGGAGAATGGCTGCTGTATGCTGTATGTTAGAGACCAACATTAAGTCTATCCATACCCTCCCCCTTCACCTTCACACTCGGCTGAGCTAAAAGCCTTCCCCTCAATCTTGAATCCTCATCCATCGATAACCCTTCCCCCTTCTTTACTGTTCCAGCAGCTCTGTCACACCAAAATCACCTATAACACCATCAGCCAGTCACAACCAAACCCAGCTGATTTACTGTTTGCTTCAAATCTAATAAACTTGCTTGTGCCATCCGTTAAATCTTTTTATTGGCTTTATTTTACTCAGTGCGCCATAACAAAAGCTTCTTTATACACAACAGAAATCTGTTTGGACACTAATAACCATAAATGTGTCAGACTCGAGTATGAAGAAAACGCACACACAAGCCATGAAAAATGGAATATTTGCTCTGCAGCAAGCCAGCACAATGCCATTAAAACATAATGCTACAGGAATGGAATCCAAATAAGGTTATAATGCCGACACAACAGAATGCAAACGTGAGGGAATGTCTTCACAGTTTTCGTCAATGGAATGCAGAATCCCCAGAACTCTACAACTGATGGCTGCTTTAACAGTGAGTGGGGACGTAAATGAATCCATGAAATCTGATAACTTCACTGTTACACTGTTCACATTCAACATTACAAAGGGTTTTTGTTGTACAGTAACTAATGAACTGGTGAGACTGGGTTGCACCTTTCCTTTGCAACAAGGATGCATCCTACAGGTCAAACTAACTCGCAAAAAGACGAATTTATTTCAGAACATTTAGCACCATTGGCAAGTTCTTTCTCAAAAGGAATCCAAAGGTTTTGGGCTCTGTTAACATCTCCAGCTATTAATCATGTTCCTCTAGATGTTACTGAGCAGATTTAGATGCATAGTGGGGCACGGTGTCCTGCTGGGAAAGGCCGCCACCATTGGGAATGTCAAAGCCATGAAGGGTTGTTTCTCAGTCTGTAGCAATTATAGCTGAGTATGTGTCAAAGCAACATCCAAATGAATGCCAGGACCCAAGGTTCCCCAACAGAACACTGCATCGTAATGAGATGATCAGTGCTATCCACTTCATCTGTCACCTGGTTTTAATGCAGTGTCTGATCTCTGCATTAAATTCTCTACTAATTATTCTATTTTCCGGGCCTGGATTGGATTCACCTGACCCATTTCTCACAGGGATTTGCCTTTAGTCTTTTTCATTAAAACAGCTTGATCAAACCCTGTCCTGATCAGCATTAGACGACCCTAAAGGTGACTCTTGACATCCATATCCACTGACGCTAAATACTGTCAACGCTGATTAAAAAATAATAAAATAAAACTATGGTCAGTTCGACTACAGCACCTTGTTAAACCACACAAGGAATTAAAGCTTTAAAGGAATGCTGCAGTCTCGTTTTTGTTGCTTTGTGTCTCGTTTGTGTCATTTTTGTCTCGTATTTGCCATTTTGTTTTGTTTTTGTCATTTTGTGTCTCATTTGAGTCCTTTTATGTCTTATTTTTGTCACTGTGTCTAGTTTTGTCATTTTGTTTTGTTTATGTTTTATCGTGTCTCGTTTCTCATTTTTTGTCTCGTTTGTGTCATTTTGTGTCTCATTTTTTCTATTTTGTGTCATTTTTGTCATTTGTTGTGTCTCATTTTGTCATTTTCTGTCATTTTTTCTCTTTTTTGTAATTTTCTGTCTCGTTTGTGTCATTTTATGTCTCGTTTTTGTCATTTTGTGTCTTGCTTGTGTCAGTTTGTGTTTTTCGCTTCTGTCATTTTGTGTCTCATTTGAGTCATATTTTGTCTCATTTTTGTCATTTTGTGTCATGTTTCTGTCATTTTCTGTGATTTTGTGTCTGGTTTTTGTCATTTTTTTGTCTCCTTTGTCATTCTGTGTCTCGTTTTTGTCATTGCTGGAGTTAGTCCAATAATTCTGTCACACAGTGAGTAAAAGATGCTTTTTTTCAAACAGGATTGTGTAACTTTTGTCTCTAAATGCTTCCAGTGATTGTTTTAATTCTTCTATTATCTATGATGTTTCTGCATCATGCCATCAAGGATATCAATATGAATTTGCTTCGGATGGAGTCATGGCTTTGAGATCACAGTGGATAGAGGTGAATTGGTGCTAGAAATCTAATAAACTCCACTCTGTCTCTAAAGTATGAAATGTATGTTAGGATGACATGAGTGTGAGGAACTGGGGGATTATTAAAACCAAACCCACACACACACACACCTGTCTTCAGTTTAGAAAGGCAAAGGTTACACAGTACGCTTTTTAATCAAGTTGAATTAAGGTCATTTGTGGGACGGCGTGCTTTGAAATCTTTTCTCTGGGATCAGACCTGAGCCAACACACATGCACTGTGTTGTAACCTTTCTGTTCTAATTACATCTGGAGTCTTTCTCTTCATTGTGTTACTAACTGAGCTCAACGTGATAAAGCCTGGAGAACAAAAACTCAAAGCTACCATTAGATAATAAAAAAGTAGCTGTTAAAAGCTGTTCTCATTCATTCTGCATAGATTTTCTACCAAGGCTGATGGATGGTTGGAAAATCAGCAAAACACGCACCAATAACGGAGACGGGCTTCAGGTCAATAGCTCCCCACTTCCATCCAGGAGGCTAAATCATCATCCCCTCTGTAATAAAATAACCCATTCTGCACTGTATGTTATAAATAATGCACAATGTACAATCAGAAAATCAAAAGTAAAGCAATTACTCCCACACAGCTCCCGATTCACGGCTTCTCGCATAATTAAAAGCTACGCCTTTGTTTTGAAATCAAGATTATGTAACTTTGGAAAGAACACAATCTTATGAGAAATAAAAAAGCTGAATTTATAAGCAATAAAAGAGTCTTCTTGAGTTTACTACTCTCTACAGCTACCTTTATTTGGTCTGGTATGACTAGCTGCTAATAGTGGCTAATGTTTTATATAGAGTGTGCTCAAGTCATAGAGTGTATATAAAAGATAATGTAGCCTGCAGGACTGGAAAAGGAAATCAATCACCCATAATCTCCACCAAGGTTCTATTCTATTAATATTTTCCCGACATTTAAGCTGTGGTTCTGCTTTCTCTGTCCTGCTATCATTAGACATGTTTAAACAAGTTGTGGCCACTGAACTCATCCTCACCCTCTTCAGTAAATGACCTGGGGTTCTGGATGGACAGCAGACATCTGCATCAATCTGCATGATCTCAAAGGCAAACAGGATCTCTCCCTGAAACAGATTCTTTCTCCTCATTATTTACTCCATCTCCATTTCCAGATTGGGGTTTTCCAAAACTGTAACGACTCATACACTTTCCCATCCAGCTGGAATTACACCATCCCTCTCAGATCAACTCCCCAACCTAATAGGATTCTTCTGTACTTGCCTAATCATGAATCAGCGACACAAGAAAGGCAACGAAAACAAACCTGCGTTTAGTGTTACAGTGTTGGTTGATGCACTCGGATGCACAACGATCACAGCTAATCATTGTCTGCAACCTCACCGGGTTAAATTTCACTCCTGTTTAAGGGTGATGGAGGAGAACAAAGCACAGGGGAGTTGTATCGCGTTCCATTTGTTTCCTCTTGCTGATTGCTGGGTTTGTTCAATGCGTTGCTCCCACTACTGCAGTTTAAGTGGAGTGTTTTACATAAGATCAGATTCCCTTTTCCGTAGAAAACTGTGATCGTTTAACACCACACCCTATAAGTTGGCCTCTGGATTCTCAACATCAAAGGATCCAGACGGTTTTAGTCAAACCTGGAGCTATTGGTTGCAACACCTAAAGCATCATTAAGTTGCTAAACATTGCAAAGTGTGAAATTTTGCAGATTATTTATGGAATAACAATTAATCCAACTGCCAGGTAAAGTATTGTCTTTTGGACTCGTTTGATACAGTCACGTCCAGAACTATTTTTGTAATGTCACTGCAACCCTCCATGATGGGTTAAATAAAGCAATCTAGACATGTGGAACTGAAGATTTTAACTTAGTAAAGACGAAAATGAAGGCAGAAAGATCCACAAAAAAGCAGCAGGTGAAGTTCTGATAAAGAATCTTGAGGGAAGAGAGTCAACATTTGGTGTTGTCCATGAGTTCCAGTCAATCACTGACTTCAAAAGAGTTACAAAATCCTTATATGTTATATTAGTTTGACCAGTTACTTTCTAGCCTGCGAAAAGAGGGACTATGTAAAAACAAATACCATTTTTTTATGTTTGGGGTTTGGGATCTTTGGTTGGATCATATATGAAGTCTGATGACATCTAGGATGTTGTGAAGGGTGTTTTTCACCAATTGTGAAATTATTAAGTGACAGTTGTCAATTGCTAAATGCCCAACCATCAATCCTGACCTCCTCCCTTTACAATTACAATGTCATGCTGCTTCCATTAAAACACTTCAATTTCACTTCTTCATTTCAATGTTATTGTTGTGGCGTATAACAGCAAAACTGTAGAAATTGCATCACCGTCTGACCCGATTGTAAATTCAGGAAAGTTTGTCTGTGTGTCTGAAGGCAAGATGTAGACCACAGGTGCCATGGAAACAAGCCAGATGGAAGAGAAACTGAAACAAACTCAAGAAAACAAGTAAAGGTGAAAGAAAGTCTATATGCAGAAACCTACTGATTCTAGATAAACGTTAGTTATTACCGTAAGTTGTTTATATACGGCATATTTATGCCCGTTATCTTGTCTAGATCTTTTAAAGGTAAGGTTAAAAAGGCATTTCAAGTACAGCCACTTAAAATGTCTAGGCGTTCGGAGTTTCATTCTACCAATCGTTCAAGTTCACAACCACTGGGATTGAAGAACTCCACCTGGGAACCATCTGGAACATGAAACCTCACAAAACACCCTGAGTGCCCTGGAGGTCTGTAAGACTATGACCTCTTCCTGAGGCCAAACCTTCAGATGTGCCCAAACACCTCACATCACCTGAACCAGAGAAGCTCCATTGATCCGTGTGCCACCCCAGAGTCCCCAGACATTACTAATGGATAGATCATCTCATCAATAAATAATCCCGGGTCATCCATAAAGTGAGACAGGAGACACCTGTTTAGAGCGAGCACTCCCACTCCAGCCTATAGCTGGCTTTCAAACCTGTCACTACACATCAGTATAGCGCTAATGCAGGCCTGGCGCTCAGCAGGGTTTGGCTGTTTGGCTCAATCCATCGCTTGGAGTCTGCGCAAAAACGTGCGAGGTTAATGAGAATAAGTATGTGAAGACTGGGCAGTAGAAATGATACGACTGGTCCAACTAAAGAAATCTTCTGATGAAATCGAGATGTTTAAGGGGCTAAAAAGTGAGATATAAACTCTTTTTTTGCATAATTGTAATGAAATATCCAACAACCTTTAACAGAGTTTGTACTGAACCTAATGTAGCCAAGTCTTTACAAATTCCAGTATTTATTATAGAAACAATTACATATTTTTTTTAAAAATGACTGGATATCACTAAAATGGCGACTGAATAACCATCCCCGTTTAAGAACAACCACCTTCTAATTAGCTCAACAATAATAAAACGAGCTTATTCAAAACTTGCTTTTATTGTGTTCTTTTTATTAAGTTGAGATAATCTTGAAAGATATTTCTTTTGAGGCAATACATCAAATTTTATATGGAAAAATAACAAATTAAATCACTTTCAACACAGTTACCCGTTACAGAAACACCTCTCCAGGAAGTCTGTTAATTCCAGATCACATGACCTGCCCCACATGATGTCATTTCCTCCTGAAGAAAAAACTGGCCAGACTCCAAGGTTTTCTGACTTATTTAATATAAAGTAGTGTCTGAGTCAAGTGTGGGTTTATCCCTTTATATATAACTTTAAATTTCAATTTTACTCAGTTGTATACATAATATTTAGAAGAATCTTTCTCTAAAATGCCATGTGGTGTTTGGTTATAGGCGGCCATGTTGATTTTAGGCCTGAAAACAGCAAAAATGTCAACTATGATACAAAAAGTCCCGCAATTATATCTCAACTCATTTAATGTGATATAACACAAAAAGAAAAAGAGTTTCTTAGTTATAAACATGATCTTTTCAATAAATAACAACTGCTCGTTATTGCTTGTGCTTTAAATAAGGTTTGGGGTCGGATTGTTTGCAGCCCGAATGATTACAATCTGATGTAAATGTCACGCTTGAAGGAGAAGTCCAGCTCCTTTGATTGCACTAATCACCATCTATTGTGAGGACTTGATTTAGAGCTTTAACCTCATGATCGTGATTGCTGTACATGCTCCTTTATTGTGTTATTTACCACAACAAGGGGCCGGTGAAGGGCCTCACGGTGTTGCACCGTAAAAACAGATTGCCTCCACTTTGCTCCCTGATATGGGGACACATCTACGACATCAGTGGTTGAGATTAAACACCCATTAAACTCATTTTTCCTCCTTTCACCAACCAGTTTTATATCTGCAGCTCTTTCTTCCCTCATTATGTTTTTTTTCTTGCAGCCTTCCACCTTTAAACCCCTTTAAACAACACAATCGTATTCGTACAGGGAATAGCCACACCCTGACATTGTACGCACCAAGGGAGCACAACTCTAAGTGGCAGACTGCTTCCGTACGCTTCTCGTATTCTTGAAAAGGAAAATGACATAAGTGCTATCACAGCGCTCCTGCTTGCTGTCAAATGTTGGGGGCAAAACGCTCCGACTTATCACTTTACAGACAAAAACCAGAGCCGGCAGCAGGAGAATATGCTGCCAGAGCCTGAGATGTCGCCTCAGATGTTTTCAGCGAAAGGTTTTTCTTTTTGGCGGCAAGGATCTCAGTCGCCATGGTGACGTCTGGGTGTCATCCTCACAGACCATCTGTGTTGTTGTTTGCCGTCCAAAAAAAAAAAAAAAAAAAAGAGGCAGCATGGAGGGGTCAAACACACACACACAGAATGCTAAAATATCCATTGATGTTCAGAATAACATGAATACAACATGTGTATTTCCAAGGGTTTACCCTGAGAAAAACAGCTGATGCTAGAAGAAATCAGCCTCCAGTCACAATGAAGGCATCTTAACACACTCATCAGATCTTCCTCATGACTACACACAGAAGCTCACTTCAACCGTTCACAACAGCTGATGATGTTCGACATCCAGTTCTTGGACATTTTTGAACCAACACAGCATAAAAACCCCCCATCCTGACTAAACCAAACCCTACATTTAACCCTCATCTCAGCATTCTAAGTAAAAGCATCGAGCACACGTGAAGATTTCAAGCCTGACTCGTTTGTTTCCTGTTCAGCTGCATCACAGCGAGGCTCAGCGGCTACTTCCTCTTTATCCTTCAGAGTTATTCTCAGACAAATCACAGCGGACAGCAGAGAAGTAACCCAGTAATTGTGTCGAACCGGTCAATAGCAGTCCTTTCGTTAGAATTGACTTTCTGTTTCTCTTCCAAGATCCTTGTATTTATAAAGATTTATCTTCAAAATCAACAAGACTAGAGGTGTCAATCATTGCTCCAGCGGTAAAGAGTTGGGTAAAAAAGCAACATGTTTATGATTTTTCTACACAAAACACACAAAAATGAAGATGGAGATAATATGGAAGAGCATGGAGGAACTTCTGAGACTCCTAAAACAAACCAGCTCACACTTTCCATTGTAATTGTAAAGAGAGGAGGTCAGGGTGGATGGATGGGCCGATAACAGTTCAGACTTTTACGCTGTTTCAACATTGTAAAATATTTACAATTACTCAATTGATCACAAAACCTCACAGATTGTTAAAAAAAAAAAGCCCATTACAACATCCTGGATGTCATCAAACGTCAGACTTTTTCCAACCAAAGCAAAGAAAAGCAACTAATTCTCTTATTTGGCAGACCTTAACCAAGAAATGTTTGCCTTTTTTTCTTGAAACGTTTGATTCGGGGATTTTTTAGCTGCTCGGATTGGTGAATAAAACATCACAAATGTTTAAACTAAATGTCCATAACAATGTCCTGGATATCATGAAACTTCAAACTTTGTCCAACCAAATATCCAAAACCCCAAAATATTAATGTCACAAGACCTAAACATGAAGAAAAGCAACTAATTCTTTTATTTAAAAGACTTGAACCAAGGTATATTTGGCTTTTTTCTTGATATATTTGACTTTAAATTAGAGTAAGATTAACTGATTGATCAATTAATAATGGCAGCTCTGCTGATACGACTGTTTGCATCTCCTATCGAGTGTCAACGTTGCTTTCTTTTAGTGTGATCGTGACTTCTCAGACCTTAACTAAGGGTGTACATTTGCAACCTTGGACATTTTTTCAAAAACTCCTTGGCAAAAACGCTCAATTGACGGTCTTTTGAGGCACTGACAACCAGTCTATTTTGTCACTTAAGCGAGACTAGAAATCTTATTATTGAAGCTTAACAAAAGGTCAGGAGATTAACAAAAAAGTGTCCATCCTCCAGGGAGAATGGAGATCTGTGATTTGCGGTCACACTGTTTGTTGTGAAAAAGAGATTTGAAAATGTGCCCGTTCTGGTGGGTGGATAGACTGTGGAAAAAAACACAGGAAATTGGCTTTAATCACTTAACTGATCGGCTATGAGTCACAGATGCCATTTATAGACCTGCTTTAGAGAGCTGGTCTAATCTGAAGGGACTCCAGGAGTTGGCTGACTACATAAAATTAGGTTCAGTTCAACATTTGAAGTATTTCAACAACATTTTTAAGAAATCAAGATGAACTAGAATCACTGGAAATGAGATCAACACTCCTTAAGGGCTGATTTACCACGTATCAGGAATTAAAGTAAATATTCCAGCCAGATCCAACGGACAAAACTTCAATTCTCTGCATTTTCTGACTAGAACCCAGTAATGAAAACTGTCAATACCAAAGGACTTGAATTTCGCTATTGGACAGTTCTACAAAACTTAAGATTTCTTTCATTGACGATATCTTCAAATACTGACTACCATTAGTTGGGTTTTGCTGTTATTGTCATCTAACCCGACTTCAGATTACATCAAAACGTCATTCCCACTGAAAGTTTTCTCTACGCAGTCAAAAGTCAACCCAAGCAGCTGAAAAGCCCTGAACTGTTGGCCTGCTGAAACCAAACACCGATCCATCTATCCCTAACCGTCCTTGCCCTGCAGAACAGACCGTCACGAACCCGAAACCTTCCTGCACTCATCAGAAAAACGAAACCTGCATCTCCTAAAGTCTTCATCACCTTGAAAAACAAACTAAAACAAAAAAACAACCTAAACATTGACGAGCACGGCTGCAGCAGGGCAAAGTTTCAAACCCTCTTCGGATCAGTGCGAGGGGACGGAGTTTTAATTGAGGCAGGGGAAGATTAAAGTTCTTAGGGCTTTCATGAAAGAGCCAAGAACACAGAGTATTAAACGCTTCTCTAGCAGCTGAAAACATCCACTCGAGTGTGTGTTTGTGTCCAGACATGAAGCAGCAAACAGCAGAACACTTCACTGTGAGTCCTGTGCCGCCCTGCTCAGTGTGCCTATCTAAGCATGGGGGAGGGAGTGTATCAATAATTCATCCATTGATTCTGAATGCCCCCTGATGCCAAATGCTTTGGCTCCACTGACAATTGACTTCTGTACATTCAGCATTTCTGACTTGGCTCCTTTACAGCGTCAGTCTGGCATCTTTGTTTCTTTTTGCCTCCACTTTGGGTGAAATTACAAAGGGAAAGTGTGGACGCACAGGACATTATTACAACAATGATGTTTGGTTTTGTAGCACGTCTTTATCTGCTTCTAGAGCTCCAGCATCAAATTAGCTGATTTGTGGGGCAAGATGTCATTAGCGACTCATTTAACATGCTACAAAATTATAAAAATGTTGATTTCAAACTACTGTAAAACTGCGTGACCGTGAACTCGTACAACCCAAAGTACTCAGTCAATTTCCCCGATTAACTTTGGCCATGAAAACATAACAAGTTGGTTGAAACTGGCCGCTCAGAAACTGATAATAACTCTGTGACTTGTTTCCGTGCCTGTATAAAAGCTAAACTGTTTCTTCATATTGTCAGTCACTCATTCAGACTGTGTTCTGTGCCGGTCGATTCCTGTTGCAAGTAAAACATTCGCTTCGACTTGAGAGACCACTCTGAATGTTCTCTTGAGCAAACAACATTCCAGTGAAGAACTTTCTTCACAGCATCACGCTTGAGAAGCAACAAGTCCTCAAACTAAACAATCCCCATGCAGGTTTAGAGCATACTGGAGATATACCTCAACAGGTTGAGCAGACGACCCATTAACTGGGGCTGTCGTCTCCATGCAACGGACATGGGTTCGATTCCCACACATGGACCTTTGCTGCAAGTCATCCCTACTTTCCTGTCTTCCTTTCACTATAACCGTCAAACAAAGCTGCAAAAAAGGCAAAACAAAATTGGTTTTATGTTATACTAGTATTTCGCTGACCCATCCATCCACCCCGACCTCCTCCTTACACCAGATTTGTAGCTCTATAACTGACTGATTAGTGCTATTGTTAAGGTAGACCTTGAATCTGACTGTGTTTTATGCATTTGTGAGTTTGTTTTTTTAATTTCTAAAATGAACTAGCTTCAAACAGCTAGTGAGCAATCACATATCTCCAATGGTGGTCTGGGTGCACTTGTTTCAAGCATCTTTCAGCCTGTTTTAAGCCGATGAAAGCAGCAGACACGCCCTAAAGCAGGAAGTATTCTGGCTAATGAATGGAGGAGTGCTTATATGTTAATTGCTGTGGTTTTGTTTGGGTTTTTGTGGCGCAAGTGGTCATTATGTCAGTGTTTGGACGTGAATTTATGCTTGATCAGAGCAAATGTTCTTGCACTTTCGTGACTTTTGCACTCCTGTTTTTTGTTTTTGTTTCTAAGAGCCCTGTAATGTTAAATTTCTCCTTTGTGAGATTAATAAAGTCTATCTTATCTTATCTTAATTAATTTCACAAAATACTCCCCGCTCTTATTTTGAAATTCTTGCACACTCTTAATTAAAGTGGGCAAAGTTCAGGTTCGAGTGAAGTCTGCACGGCTTCAGTACTGACATGACAGCATGAATCATCCACAAAACAACAGTGGGTGGTGCGCATCGCTACATCACAACGTTCGGTTCAAGAAAAGACTCGGCCGAAGTGAGCTTCAATTCTCTAGAACCACCAAAGCACACAAAAATCTAATAAGGTTGGATTCTGTATTCTGTGTCATTCTAGCCTCAGGGAGAAACTGGACTGAGGGAAAGACAGACGGAGAGAAACAGAGTAAGACAGAGAGAGTCAAAAAATCACAGCACAGACACGAACACGAAGAAAAGTCTTTGCTAATTGGGATATCATTAAAAGTAAAGTATTAAGAACACAAACGTTTGAAGATGCTTCTTCTAGGTCTTCTTATTAGAACAGATGACCCTTTGGGGCAAACGGCGGACGGCTGATCACAGACATAATGTGACTGTGATACCAAAACTCTGGATTACATTCAGTCTAACAGACAAATTTTTACCATTTCCCTGCCATGATCCAAAAGCTGTTCTCCAATGCAAGAACTTGCATTTGTGCATGTTCCTACCACAAGAATCTACCATGTAGGACCTTGTTGGAGGCTGCTTCTAGGGGAGAAACCTACAGGAGTATTTATTCTAGGTGCTTCTAAAATAATGCTGTCACTGATTGGTTTAAGTCTGAAAGGACGACAAACACAATTTTTCAGCACTTGTTGAGTAGAAGTCTTCAATCAAACATCGCCATCATCTACATAAAGTTCAGCACATAGGCAGTCATAAGAAACATCCATTGTTCTTGCTCCTATGTGACCACAGAACTGGAGATCTGGCCAATAACTAACATTTTTTTGTTCTTTTAGTGCACTGTAAGTGGCTGTCACAGTCAGATCCGACACCATTAGGGAAACAGAAAAGCCGTTAGGGTCGATTACGAGGTTCTTCATGTTCACATCACCCGATATTTCCAACCATAGGCGACAGATGAGGAAACACCTCTACAGGTGGAGGGCAATGGCGCCAAACTACTTTGTTTACTGACGCTGGAAGACTTGAGACTACATTTAATCTCTCTGTTTGGTGACAGCGTCAGTAATGGTGACTATTTTCCCAAAGACAAGGAGCAGAAGAAAAGATTCTGGTATTTTTTTTGGTCAATCAGGTGGTAAACTGTTGATCTCAGGAAATGGAATCACATCCGACACAATTTCCAGAGAGGACGAAATCTACATAACGTTACCTCATTTAAATAGTCATTTGTAATATAATTATTAAACAAATGCGTATTTATGTTGTTCATTCATGCGCAATTAATTAATATGCAGTACTGGATAACTGAGAAAAATGTCAACATTTATATGCAAAAGTGGGGAAAAAAATGGTAGTATATGGAGGTCATAGCCGACTCAGTGCTTACACAATGGGGAAAAAATGAATCAACTAATGGTTTTATATGACGCTAAATTGAATGCCTTTGTGTTTTCGTCGAACAATGGAGAAACTGCAGCCAAAACCACAAAATGCTGACCAATAAATCTAAAAAATAAGAATGCACTGGGCTAATATTACTAAAAATGTTCTTTTTTTAATAAAATTTTTGCATCTTTTTGAGCACAAAAATTGGTGCCATCACCTAAAAGCTGACACGCTGGAGGGTGATGTACGGTGACGGGGGTGTTTTTAGGAAAAAACTAATAAAATAAGCTGCCATAGATGTCCCATGATGAGGCCGATGGGATAAGAAACCCTCCTCCTGGTAGCCACACAAAGAGCAGAGCAGGGACCCACCCTGGCAGCATGTGAGGAGAGCAGCCTCCTCCTACTACTCACTACTTAGAGGTGTCCACAACAACAACAACAACAACACCACCAAGAGAGATGGGGGGAATAAGAGAAGAAGAAGAAAAAAAGGGCTGAACCAGTAGAGATCTCCCAGTGGGGATAAAAGCTCCTGGAGGGATGGAGATGGAGCACAACAAGAAAAGCCCACCTTCACCTGCTTCTTCTCCACTCTTTTCCTCCCTCTCCATCTATTCATTTTACCTTCTTGGGTCTTTTCTTCCTCTGTCCCAGCCCATTGAGGCGATCGCTGGGGTCCAGTCTGTAGTGGGAGTGGTTGTCCTCACTCATTCTGTCCCCCCCACGCTGGTGTTATTCCTCTTTATGGGTTTTTTCTTCTTCTTCTTACTATCCACTCGTCTCCTCGTGTGAACCGAAGCGAGCCGACCTCTCTCCTCTCTGGTCCTCACTCTCTGTGTGGAGCGCCGAGAGCCGGGCGGAGTGTTGGCAGGGGAGGGGGAGTGGTCCGAGAGGGAGGGAGGGAGGGTAGGGAGGGAGGGTAGGGAGGGAGCACAATGGTGTTGCCATGGCAGCAGCTGCCACCAGTGTTTATCTGGAAACCTTGCTGGTGAACCAAAATAGTTGCCACACACACACACACACAGTTAGCGGCCATATGTGTGCGTCTGTCACCAGATTCTAGTTCATTTTTTGTCTTTGAATGAAAACAATCCAGACTAGAAAAAGGTGAAAAATACTCAGAGATGAATCAACAGGAAAATAAAATGTGAATCTCACTCTTTAAAAGATGCAAAACAGCAGAAACGAAACAAAGATATGAATGAAAGCCCAACTGTGGGAGCTAAATTAAGCATTATTAGAGAAATATTAGGTTTGTAGGCACGCATTGTTTGTTGTTTCACCATTAATCAGGCACCACAATAATAGTTAATGTGTTGTTCAGACCTCTAAATGTGACGTCTGCGTTAAAACGGCTCAAAAACGACATATTAAGAGACGATACGGTGCAAAACAGCAGAAAAGAAACAAAGATATGAATGAAAGCCCAACTGTGGGAGCTAAATTAAGCATTATTAGAGAAATATTCGGTTTGTAGATGGTTTTGCTGCTCCCAAAGATGCGCAACGCTTCATTAGATCTGTTTAATTTTAATATGCAGCTCAAAAACGACGTATTAAGAGATGATGCGGTGCAAAACAGCAGAAAAGAAACAAAGATGTGAATGAAAGTAGGTAGTTTGTAGGTGGATTAGGGTAAAAATATCCCCAAATATGAGCTAAAGGCTAGCAAAGTCAGAGAAACTGAACAATCGGCTGAAAAAATATTGGGTTTTCTAGAGGGTTTTCCTGCTCAACGCTTCATTAGATCTGCTTCGTCCTAATATTGTTCCACTGTTGATCAAGCAAAACAACACTCGTTAATGTGTTAATTAGCCGTCTAAATGTGACGTCTGTATTAAAACAAATCATACGTGAACCAACAAGAATGAAATGAATCTCACCGTTTAAAAGGTGCAAAATGGCAGAAAAGAAACAAAGATATGAATGGAATTAGGTAGTCTGTAGGTGGATTAGGGTAAAAACTAAACTCAAATATGAGCTAAACTAAGCTAAAATAAGTAGCGCTAGCATAAATATAGAAAGATAAACATGTCTGTGTACAGTGTAAGTTCTGGGGAGCTCTACTGGTCTTACTCCATTACTATTGATGACACTTACATGATAAGATTCATGATCATTATCATGGATCAATGATAAACTGATACGTAGTTTAAAGAAATGTCTCCATTCTTGAAGTATCAAAGCTCATCTGCACAATCAGCCTGTGAGACGACGACAACAAGGTCAAATAGAAAAAACATTTGAGGTCAAAACAAAGAAAGAAAACACACTTTTTATTGGAAAGGTTAAACTGAGCGGCTGTGATGTATCTCCTGAAGCTCCTAACATTGGGATTTGGAAAATAATTGAGATTTCTGAAGCTGGATAAACAGCAGAGTGACATCAGCAGAAAGAAAGTAAGAAAAAAAACCGACTAAGTCACGACCCAACATTATCTACACACAATTTAAGATTCAGTTCCTTGAATGAAAATCGACTAAGACACTTGAATTTCAAATTAAAAGCCTCCCTGTGGAGTTCTCCTGCAAAAGCTACATTTACATTCAGTGTTACTTCCTCATTAATGGTATCAAATGTATATTGCTGTTAATTAATATGACAAAAATCCAGTGCTATAGTCTACCAGATTCACTCTACCATAGTAAGGTCAACAAATGCAACAAAACATGAGCATTCAAGGGAAATTAGGGGCAGCATCGGTGCATAATTTGGAGGATTTGGGTGTCTTTTTAGCTTGAATTGCGGATGCTTAATTGGCAATTATAAATGAAATTCTGGGCTTCATTTAGGGTGAAAATTCATCAGAATAGCAAAACCTGCAGAAGGACGATTAGATGGATGATGTGCATGACTGCATGCAGTAATGAACATTTTAATGTATTTCAACAATTAGAGTATTAATATCATATCTGTGGATATTGGCAGCAACTTTGCTTAAAATGGAATTCTGTGTGGCCCCAATGAAACACTACACCTATGAAAACAGGACTTAAGACAATAAAACGTGGCAAAATCATCACAAATGTTCATGTTGTGGCATTTGTTAAAGCGGACAGTGAGGATGTTTGGCAGTTTCTTCTTGATATATGACTAAGAATGAACTCAGGTATTAAAAGAAAGTGCTGCATATCTGTGAATTTAGTAGAGCGATGACCGTAATGAGGCAACAAAGCATCAAAAGCTGAACCTCCCGTTGCATGTTTCTTATAATCTGAAACAGGATCCTTCATGTTTGGATTCCTCCTCTACAGACCGAGTCGATAAACTTCCACCCGGTGAGGATTACACACCCAGACACACACAGCAAATCCACACCGCCTTGTCAGTCTTTGTTGTCTGAAGGCAGCCAGGTCTTAAATCCATGCGTAGCCACACACACACCCCTCCCTCACACACACACAGCTTTATGACTTCCTTTGAAAAAAAAAAAAACATTGATTGGCTGGATCTTAATGATGGCCCCTGGCTGTGGGGTCCCAGCCACAGCAGGTCGGAGCAGCATCCCATTACTGGTGATGAAAAATGGAACTGGTTTTCCACTATGGGACCTTAACGACACACAACCCGGAGCTCCTCGCGCTACACAACATCCGTCCAAAGAGACAAGACAAGAAACAGACGGCAACCAGTAGAGCATCACGACTTCTACAACATGATCCGGATCGATTTGTTGCGTCGTTTGCGGCGGTTAAGATGTGATGAATTACGAGCGGCGGTGCTTTGACCGGTGATGGCTATCAACCCTGAGAGCTCCCGCCCCCACTCAAGCTTGATTAAAGCCAGGAGAATGGGTCAGTTAGTAGAAATGGCGTACATTTATCTTCAATTGTAGCCTGTACTCGGATCTACATGCAAAAAGGCTCAAAAATGACTGACAAAGTGAGAGTTTTTAGTCGCATATCTTCAGTCCGTCTGTCTGCTGCATCAGTCACACAAACGTTAGCGCCTGTCAGCTCTTCTGACAGCTCTGGTGTGTGTTTGTGAGGTGAGTTAAGGTGAAGACAAGGGACAAACCAACACTGTGTTCTCTGGGATGACAGCCAGTCCACGAAGGAGATCAGCTGTACGCTACCGTCCAAACGTTTGAGCGATTCATTTGGCAATTTCACGTCTTCCATGAAAACTCCCACTTTTATCCATGTGCTAACATAACTGCACAAGGGTTTTCTAATCATCAATGAGCCTTTCAGCACCATTAGCTAACACAATGTAGCATTAGAACACAGGAGTGATGGTTGCTGGAAATGTTCCTCTGTACCCCTATGGAGATATTCCATTAAAAAACAGCCAGTGGTAGCATCATGACAATTCATAATTTCAATCTGACCAACAGTTTAATCTAAAATTCTGGAAAAAAAAAGTAATAAGAAAATAATAAAGATGGAGCAGATGGAGGAGAGGAAGAAAGAGGAGGACAGAATGATGATGTATCCATTGGGTCTACGTCCATGTTCACATGTCGACTTCCAGCTAATCGTCTCTCCTGTCCGGACCAAACCAGACCAGACCAGACTGAACGAGCCATGAATGTCATCATTATGATCAAACACAGTCATATATGTTAATTGCACACCTTATTAGCCAAACACCATCTGTTGCATGTCTCTGCATCAGACTTCACATTTACATCTTCCTGGAGCTGGAAGCCGTCACAGTCCATCACACTGCAGGAAAATAAATCCCTCCAAATCAAATCAGCTCATTCACAACCATGCATTAATTAATAGAAAAATAACTTTAAAGAACCCATGACACGACCTGTCTCACAACTAAACTGCACTCAATTCAATTCAATTCTGTCAATGTATATAGTACAAATTCACAACATACGTCCTCTCACAGCTTTTAACATAGTAAGGTACATAGCTTAGGAAAGTTTAAACAGAGAACCCAATCTTTCCAAAGTTGATTTTGAGTTTCCTATGAGAAAACAGTCAGCGACTCCAACAAATACTTCACATCTGATCTTTTCTGCAAGTTCGCTCTGCCTTTCATCTACATTGCTTTCCAGGACAGGACACCAACTGGTGCAACATCAGTTCAAACTTTAACTAAGGTCAAGACTTTGTAAGAAAAACAAGCAGCCGTACTAGTTTCCTTTACAGTTTGGCCGGTTGATACACACTGAAGAGCCATCTTGGACATCTAGAAGAAACTTGACCTAACAGCACATTGGTCAGTTGAGGTAGTTTGGGTCTTTGATTCGAACTCCTCATGGATGTTTCCTTCAGGAGACTATCCTGGCATGAGCAACAGGAGAGAAGATTGGGAGGTAGACCCAGAACATACTAGAGAGATTAGATTTCACCTACAGACTGGTAAACAAACCAGCATCCCCAGAAAGAACTGGAAGTCTAGGCTACCTTACAAATCCTGCTACCATTCAACCTGGATATGAAAACTGGTTGAATGGGAAGACTGTCAACTGAGATTAAGGAGCTAAAGGACACTAAACTTTGGTCTAAATGATATCAATTTATTCCCTGGCAACCCTGAAAAAAACCACACATATCACAATCTGACCAGAAGATTCCGTGATCATCTGTTTGTGGTACATGAAGGCCGGTCTACTCCATGATTGGTCATAGGAAACCAGACCTCGTGTGCAGGCCGTTTGTTATGAATCCATGGAGATGTTGCATGTTTTTCACATGAACAATGAGCTCTTTATCTGCGAGACCACTCAATCAGATGGTGATGTAACTAGAAAATATTGCCACAGCAAGAAGTCAATGAACTTCCAGCAAGCATGGGGTCACTGTGGATGAAGAACACCCATGAGAAAGACTTTTTTTAGTCCTGCATGTGGCAAAGGACATTTACAAACTATTAAATATGACAGTAGAGAAGATATGCCTGTCTTAGCATGGCTTCAATGCAAAAACCCAAACTAAACTAGGAAATAAAAGGGCACAGATCTTTGCAAAAGTCAATGCCCGACAACAAAAAAATTAATGGTTCTTCTCATGTCTTTTGTCCTTTATAGCTTGTAATCTTGCTGGCAGACAAACAAACAGCAATGAAAGCTTCTGTCAACGATCCACCTTGCAGATCATCGTTTTATTTCGTAACACTGATAGATACCTACTGCATCATGTGTTCAACAGTTACAGTATATGTAGTTCCTTAATCGCTACAGAGTGATTTAATGGGTTTTTATTGCAAACACAGCTTCAAAGTGGTCATTAAAATTTAACAGCAGCAGTATGTGTGTGCAAGCAACGCAATTATTTCCGAATGAGACATTATCAGCAATTGCACTCCCCTCGGCTGACGTTTGCCAACAGTAAAAGATGTTTCAAGCAGCATGAAAGCAACACACAGTCAAATAATTGTTCTGACTAGTGAGGAAAAAGACTGTCAGGATCAAGAAGGAATCATTCTTAAAGCCATCCAGGTGCTGGGTTGCTTTTCTTTGTCGTTCTTCCTGTCATTAAATCCATAGATGGCTTCCCCATCTTTCATTCTGACAGGGATGAGATTCAATACAGTCCAACAACAATGAGATGCTGGCTGCCTGTCGGCTGAATCTGCTCTTTGTCCTTCTCTCTCTATTCACTGCCGCTAAAGGAAGTCAAAAACACAAAAGTACAGCAGCTAAGGTTCACTTCCTGACAGGAGCACTTATGGGATTGTATGACTGTGGCACAAAATCTGCCAATGGCTGTTGGGTGAGACTTCAAAATGTTGGATTTGGACTGGAAGCTGTGGTTGGAAGCTCTCGTTCTATCCTCACATTGCCCAAATCTATCCAGAGTTTAAGCCTGGCAAGTTCACAATAATCTTATGCTATTATTAGCTTCTAGCTTAATGAATTTGCACTTCCTGGGCAACAGCCTGGCAATGACCAATCAGACGCAGTGTGATGCTCTTGTGAAACAGAAGCACAGTTGCTTTGTAACCCACTTAACTCTATAAAACCATTTCAAACAGAACTGACAAGAAGCTAACGGCTTTCCAGTTCTATTAGCTATAACTTAACATCCACTGAGACGTGAATAAAACCAATTATGAGGAAAGCATCAGTTGGGAAATTAAGTATTTCATTGTGTGGCAGACTGTCAAATCAGAGCAGAGCATACATAACTAGTGGGTTCCACCATTAGGGTTCTGCTAGTCAAGGAGATACACGACAAGAAAACAGTTCAGGGACATTTTTGCTATAGAGGACGTCATACCGCGATGGATTATGGGATGCGCCCGCCATGTTTGTGGCTTGCAATAGTAAACAACCGAATAGCATCATCTGGTGGAGTAGATCGTTTTCTTTTTTTTAAAAAAGGACCAAAACAGAGGCAAATGCGTTATTATCTACCGGGAAAAACTGAACAACGAAGCGAAGCAAAGATATATGGAGAAAATAGAATGAATTGATGGGACAGATCCACACGAGCACAAAAGCCGGTCCAGTGACAACCAAACGAGAGGGACTGACAGATGTTTAGCTACCATAGTGGGCTAAGGATATCAGGATTGACAGGCAGAAACAAGAATAGAAAGGCAACTCCCGCTTATGGAAATGCCTGGAACAAACAAACATCCACTTGGGAATATTGTCGAAAGAGATTAACTTTAGTTTAATGTCAGCAATCCAAGCCATTCAGCGTCTTTTTGTCATTTCAGAGATGTCACTCCCCTGATGTCTTTTCCAAGCGGGAAAAGTGAAATATTTTAGTCCGTTGGTCAATTTTCTCCCAGACCAGTGGTGAGACTTACTGTCACAACCCACCACACAACATCTGCGTCCCATTGTTGCTGATGACCAGAACGTTTGCTCGCTAAAAACATGTAAAAATGTGTAGGTTTTAATGAGACCGCTAGTGAGCGGGCCACAAATCCCATGATGCTTTGCGACGTGACATCACAATCCCGAACTCCATAAAGACAGAATGAAAATTGCGGGGCAATAAAAGGAACATTAAGCATTAAGAGGAAGAAGGACTACAGCACTTGCACAAGATGTGAACCCTTCATTTAAGGTGCTTAAAAGAGACAAATCAGCCTCAGGAGTATCCTTAATATTGCCGCAGCTAAACAGGAACGGATGTGGATTCAGTTCCTCGTCCAAAAACGTGGGGGTGTTTTACACGTTTAGTCTAATTAACAACAATCACAGTGGCTTTAAAATTAAAATACTGCCATGCTACTGTAGACTGGGAGCCCTCTGGTCATCAACGTCCACTCCCTAACAGCTTCTGCACTCATGGAGATCCATATCATCACATTTTAAAGTCTGTGCTTCACTGTCAGGACTATGCATTCACTGTGGTGGTAATGGGCAGATTCACACCAAATACGATGGACCAATATGAGCTCAGCAAATCTATCTTCACCTTCCTTTGACCAAATAATGTCTTTGGTCTTCTATTCAAGCAATTTAACCAAAATGGTGCCATTTTGCATCATCTGTGACGTCATTTTCGGAGGATATCCACTGCAGCTCTGATTAGCGGTACTGTGGCTCGTTCAGTCGATCATTCATCTTTTTCGATCACTGAAGTCTCACAATAAGACAATTTCACTTCATCTGGACACTTTTTTCCTCGTGGAGCCGTGATGAAGACATGGACATGGCACATATAAGCAAAATTGAGAAGGTTTTATTATCATAGGAAGATTGAAAATCACCTCAAAAAGATACAAAATTTATACAGAACGATACAAAATCTACATAAAAGATGCAAATCATCAAAAAGATGAAAAAATACCATAGAAAGATGTAAAATTAAGATAGAAAGATGCAAAATTACCACAGAAAGATACAAAATCGCCTCAAAAAGATGCAACTGATCTTTTTCGATCACTGAAGTCTCAAATTAGACATTTTCACTTCATCTGGACACTTTATTCCACAGGGAGCCGTGATGAAGACATGGACACGGCACATACACCCGCTGTCAAAAGTTTTGAGACAGGTTCTAATTTATTTAAATGAGAAAGTGTCTCAAAACTTTTGACAGGGGGTGTATAAGCAAAATTAAGAAGGCTTTATTATCAAAGAAAGATGAAAAATCACCTCAAAAAGATGCAAAATTTATATAGAACGATACAAAATCTGCACAAAAAGATGCTAATCATCACAAAAAGATGAAAAATTAAGATGGAAAGATGCAAAATCACCTCAAAAAGATGCTAAATTTATATAGAATGATACAAAATCTACATAAAAAGATGCAAATCATCAAAAAGACGAAAAATTAAGATAGAAAGATGCAAAATCACCTTAAAAAGATGAAAAATTACCATAGAAAGATGTAAAATTAAGATAGAAAGATGCAAATTTACCACAAAAAGATACAAAATCGCCTCAAAAAGATGCAACTGATCTTTTTCCATCACTGAAGTCTCACAATAAGACATTTTCACTGCATCTGGACACTTTATTCCACAGGGAGCCGTAATAAAGACATGGACACGGCACAAATAAGCAAAACTGAGCAGATTTTTATGTTCACGAGTCAGCTGTTGCAAGATTTCAATCAAAACAATCGAACTTTTGTTTGTACTGAGTTTCCACTTCGGGGCCTGTATTTGCTATATCGTCTTTCTGGTTTTATTCGTTTACCAGACTATCCCAAATTGTGCTATCATTGACATTTACATGACGTGGTGTAGTCACTTCCTGAGAAAAATAATCCAACAGTAGCATTCACTACGGGGTCAGACGGTCAAATTAAATGGCTACTAATCTGGTTAAGGTGTGAATGCTGAGAAGCAGCTTAACCAACAGAGTCCACATCAGCTGGAGTAAATTTGTGTACATGAGAACTTTGTACCAACGCCTGAACAAGGCAGCTCTCTGTTCGCCTCCTATTAGATTAAAACACAAAGATTCTTCACTTTATGACCCGAAGAAGAAAAGTCTTTTGAGAGCGTTTCCCAGAGCAGCTCTGAGAACACACACGGGCTTCAGTGACGCTGACCTGGCCTGACACCGCTGCCATTAGGATGCCCGGCCGCGATGGTCCGGGAGGAAAGAAACGAGCGTAACGCACACATCCACGGCGAGACAAAAGCAGCTCCCACATTCCACAGCTCCACCGATCGCCTCCCATCCCACACACACACACTCAGTCAGAGGAGCCGGAATAAAGGCTTCCCAGTGCAATCAAAGTGATTTAGCAGCAAACGACTCCCAGTCTTAAGAAGCGACTTTGAGGGATGCTATTGTGGACACGTCTGTCACACTTTAACAAGGGCTGGAGACAAATGTGAGCTGACGGGCTGGGAAGAGAGGAGCAGGAGGACACACAAACAGGAGCGTAAAGTGAAAAATACGACCGGAAAGACGGAAAAACAGGAAATAAAAAGACAAGACTGGAAAAAATGCCCCTCTCAAAACAAGGAAAAAAAACTTATTTCAAAGAACTTTTACCTTGAAATAAGTGAAAAAATCTGCCGCTAGAACAAGTGATAAATGTCTTGGTGAGATTTCTAGAAATAAGATGTGATATTTAGAGTACTGAGATCTTAAAATTAGCTAGGAAAACTTATTGTAAGTTATATTTTACCAGGATTGTCAGGCTTAGGTGACTTAAATCTCCTGTCGTCCTGATTTACGACACCAAAAAAATACTGTTGCCTTGTCTGAAAAAAATCCAAAAATTCTGCAAAAAATTACCCAAATTTATACAAATTTGCAAAATCTTCAGGAAGAAAATTCCTTAAAAGTTTTATTTTTTTAAAAAAAAATCCCCAAATTCGGCAAGAAATAAAAATTTACAAAATAATTTTAAAAAATTGTAAATATTTTTTAAAAATAAATAAAAATCTTCCCCCAAAAAAATCTTAAAAATATCTAAAGTGATTTCATATATATCAGTAAAACTTCTCATATTTTCTTTAAGAACATTCACCAAAAAAAATCAACCAAAATCCAGCGAATTTCGCTGGATTTTGGTTGATTTTTTTTGGTGAATGTTCTAAAAGAAACTTTTTTTTTCATTTCCATTTTTTCCACCCAAAAAATGTTCAAAAATCTACCAAAAAAAAATTGAAAACGTGGAAGTTTTCACTGTGAAAATATATTTTTCCACATTTTTAAACTTTAAATGGGTCAATTTGAACCGCAGGACGACAGGAGGGTTAAAACAAGATAATTTCAAGATTGTTTAACTTAACAAGACATTTAAGATACGTTGTCTTAAAACAAGTCCCTCCATCTGCTGAAATGTCTCCTGTTAAATAAATTTATCTTAAATCAAGAGAGATGAGACATTCGGACTAAAAATAAGACAGACTTGGTAGACTTGGCGTTTTTGCAGTGAAAGCCACTAGGATGTGGTGATATTTCAGCGTCAAAGGTGTCAGCGTTGTGGTGAGAACACATCTAGTCTAATAAATCTGTGTCTAAGCTTCTGTTCTCCTCATTCAGCACTTATACTTGGAGGATTCTCAGAGAACAGGGGGATTAGCTTTCAGGAAAGACCATGATTATGCACAAGTGTGGATTACCTAAAAGACGAGTGGGGCACATGCCCCCGGGCCCCGATAATCCAGTGTTTCACACAAGCAGTAACACTCATACTGGGCAATTCTGCAGATTTAGAGTCTAATACAAGGAGCAGGGCCAAAGCATTAAGCAGGGCTGTGGAAATGGAGGCTGGACGATGTGAGTATGGGGAGGAGTTGATCTGATTTAGGGAAGACATTCCTGTCAAGTTGGGCTTTTTATTCATGCATGGAGGAAATTTATATGATATAATCTGAGAACAGTTGACAGTAGAAGTAGATGCAAAATTAAGATGAAAAATAACAACAAAAAGATGCAAAAACACCTCAAAAATGCAAAATTGCCACAAAAGAAGATGCAAAGTTAGGATGTAAAGATGTAAAATCCCCACAAAGGGATGGAAAATTACCATAGAAAGATGCTAAATTATGTCACAAAGATGGAAAACTGAAATAGAAAGATGAAAAATCCCCCCGAACAGATGCAAATCTACCATAAAACCATGCAAAATCACCACAAAAATATGCAAAATTAAGATAGAAAGATGCAAAATCACCACAAAAAGATACAAGTTCATCACAAAGACAGAAAACCACCACAAAAAGAGGCAAAATTAAAATAGAAAGATGCTAAATTATGTCAAAAAGATGCAAAATTGAAATAGAAAGATAAAAAATCATCAAAAAAAGATTCTAATTTACCATAAAAACATGCAAAATCCCTTCAAAAAGATGCAAAATTAAGATAGAAATATCTTATCACCAAAAAAAATGCAAGTTCATCACAAAAAGACAGAAAATCACCAAAAAAAGATGCAAATTTAACATAAAAACATGCAAAATCTCTTCAAAAAGATGCAAAATTAAAACAGAAAGATGCAAAATCACCACAAAAAGATACAAGTTCATCACAAAAGACAGAAAATCACCAAAAAAAAGATGCAAAATTAAAATAGAAAGATGCTAAATTATGTCAAAAAGACGGAAAATTGAAATAGAAAGATGAAAAATCATCAAAAAAGATGCTAATTTACCATAAAAACATGCAAAATCACCAAAAAAGATGCAAATTTAACATAAAACATGCAAAATCCCTTCAAAAAGATGCAAAATTAAGATAGAAATATGCAAAATCACCAGAAAAAGATGCAAGTTCATCACAAAAAGACAGAAAATCACCAGAAAAAGATGCAAAATTAAAGTAGAAAGATGCCAAATTACCACAAAAAGATACAAGTTCATCACAAAAAGACAGAAAATCACCAGAAAAAGATGCAAAATTAAAACAGAAAGATGCCAAATTACCACAAAAAAGTGGGAGTTGCCGAGGTGACCCCAAACCTTTGAACAATAGTGCATTTATTACTATCAGAATACGTAAATGTTCAGATTTTTCGTCTGGATTGTTGGTCTTTCTGGTGTAAATCTATCAAAATCAACCCAACCGCAGAAGCTCATAGTCTTTTATTTAGCTTGTTTTCACAAACCTCCCCCATCCAAAGCATAAAAAAATGCTGTTAACTGGGGTTACGTGGACCAGAGATGCACAGATCAACCAATTATTGCAACGCATGCTCAGCAGCTACGCGCCCTGCAGCTGCTTTGTGCATGTATGTAATCAATAAAATAATCATTAAAGTGGAACTCCACCGTTTTAGCACACCAAAGAGACTGCATGTGTGAAAAACGTAGGAAGGAGCTTTGTTTTGTGATCCAGAAGTTTAAAGAGGAAACCTGGCTGTTGGTTTCTGTGTGAACGTCTCCCTGCTCTGCATTTTAAAGGCCGGCCTGCTCTTTGTAATCCTCAGAGAGCCACGTGCTCTGCTGGCGGGGAGGGAGGCATCTGGACGAGCGCCAGCCGATGTGAATATTTTATGACGGGGAAGGGGGACAGAGAGGGTGAAAGGGTGGATGGGGGTATCTGGGGAGAGGGGGAATAAAGCAGCTGGAGGTCTATATATCACAGTGAGGTACGGTAAGATTTCTAAACAGTTTCTGAGTGTTTCTGTCCCGATGAAACAGTCGAATGCTCCACAGGTTGGAGAGCACCACAGTCCTGAGGTGAACACCTGCTTCAATGCTACAAATACACCCCCTATCAAAAGTTTTAGGACACTGTCTCATTCTAATAAAGTAGAACCTGTCCTACAACTTCTGACAGGGGGTGTATTTCATCACGTGGATGTGATCAGGGCAGGACTCTGATCATACATGTAAAGTTTCAGGCAGATTGGAGCATGTTCAGGGCATTTACACAGCATTTGGAATTTCATGGTGAAGGATCAAAATTCCAGAGGCCGCCACGGACACGCCCTTTGACTTTGGAAAAAGATTTTAATAACTTTGGATCATTAAGGCCTCCTGTATGTACTGGCCCAATTTGAGGTGAGTTGGAGTTTCCCCCTAGGAGGAGTTCGCTCTAGAAAAAAATGAAAAATGGGCAAAATCTGACATTCAACGCAAAATAGCTCACTTCCTGTTGGGTTTGGAATGTGGCTGTCACTGACTTTTTTGTTCAGCCTGATGTGCTGCATATGTGTACCAAATTTGGTAGATACACCCCCTGTCAAAAGTTGTAGGACAGGTTCTACTTTATTTGAATGAAAGTGTCCTAAAACTTTTGACAGGAGGTGTACATGGTTTTCAAAATAAAACAGCGGTATGACTTCTTCACTTCACCTGAGCGATTACAGTCGACTACAGCTGGTGACTCCTCTGAGCTCATGACAAAAACCAAGTCTAAGGAGCTCAGCACAGATTATGATTTCACTGATTCAGAGTTAGAGACTGCCACGATATAAACGGTCTTAGAAGGTGTATGTAAATCTTTCCTCACGACTGTACATCCCTTAAAACATGGGGTCCTTAATTTAGGTGCCATACATTCAAAAAAGGATCAATTTACAGAATAAATAAGTATATAAAAATCAACCCATGTACACTGGCTGTAGAGCAATATAGTGACAGCTTGTTAAGGTGATAGTGGTGCGATCTGGTCTGCTAGCTGCCACCGTGTGATCTGAACAGTTCTCCAACACACCCACTCCCACTCTAAATGAACGAGCGGGGCTAACGAGCTGCAGGGTCTAATGAGGCTACAGGCTGCTGATGACCCGAACAGGACGGCGGCTAAAAAAAGCACTGATGAGGGATTGATCGGGCTAACGGGCTGATCCATACTGTGACGGCTCTGATTCTGCCGACCACGCAGCCCCTACTGATGACACGGGGTTGGATCGGCCATCTATCGATCCGGCCCGGAGAACGTGAAGGAGACACGTGACGATGATCCCCTTCTGCAGTTCAGATCGGCTGATTGAGAGGGTAAGGCTGCCAGTCAGGATGCTGAGTCATCCTGAGCTGATGCCACCTCTGGTTTGTTCCTACTTGATCTCAGGTGGTGAAATTGAAATGTAATTGTGCTCACCTCTTCAGAAGTTTTCATCTAACTCTCATATTTTGCAGTTTTCATGACATTTACTGATTGTAAAAAGTGTCTAAAGTGATATTGTGTAACCTAAGCTTACATATCAGACAGCTTCACATCATATATTATTTATTAAACTATGGTTTGGGCTCATTATTTTTGATAACTTCTGATCACCTATGCCTGCTCTACATTAGGGCTGGCCCAAATAGTGGTTTCTGGCCTCCGAGTATTCGGGCCCTATTAAAGACGAATATCCGAATATTCGTTCCGCCCCATAACGTCTGACGGGGGGGAGGGGCGGAGACGGGGCCCGAATATTCGGATCCGTTCGTCTTGCCTTCGTTTTGTCTTCAGTTAAACTGAAGAATTCCCAAACAGCAGAGGTCTTCAGCATCTTGTCTTGTGTTTATGCAATGAAGTGAAGCGTGACGTCAGAGTCAGCAGCAACCCGGTCATTCAGGTGGAGGTAAGAAACACGAATGGAGGAGCAGAGATGAGCCGAACACGACGGGATGAGCCGAAGTGGGCCGAAGGCGAAGGAAAGACAGTAATGCCACATATAGTTCATGCTTTTGTTACTTCCAGGCTTGACTATTGCAATTCCTTATTATCGGGTTGTCCAAATAGTTCTCTCAAACATCTACAGTTGATCCAAAACGCTGCTGCGAGAGTACTGACAGGAGTTAGCAAAAGAGATCATATTTCCCCTATACTTGCTTCTCTTCACTGGCTTCCTGTTAAATCCAGAATAGAATTTAAAATCCTTCTTCTGACATATAAAGCTCTTAATAACCAATCTCCATCATATCTTAAAGATCTGATAGTACCTTATTATCCTAGTAGAACTCTTCGCTCTCAAGCTGCAGGCTTACTTGTTGTTCCTAGAATTTCTAAAAGTAGAATGGGAGGCAGAGCCTTCAGTTATCAGGCGCCTCTCCTGTGGAACCTGCTCCCAGTTTGGGTTCGGGAGGCAGACACCCTCTCTATTTTTAAGACCAGGCTTAAAACGTTCCTTTTTGACAAATCTTATAGTTGGGGCTGACTGGGTGACCCACAGGGGTTTGGCTTGTGTCTTCATTGCACAGCTGACTCCTTCTTGGACGTCCCTTCGTTCTGCCTCTAGTCATGCTGCTATAGGCCTATAGGCTGCTGGGGGACTTCTCTTGACGCACTGAGCCCTTCTCTATCTACCTTTACATTTAATATGTATACCGTTATTGCAGTACATTCACTCTGTTTCCCCCTGTGCTATTTCTCCGAGTGTCCCTGGTCCCAGAGCTGGATGCTTCAGATCTGCGGTTGATGTTCCACCAGCTGGTCCAGTCTCCACCATGTCCACTGTGGGATGCTGCTGCTGACCTTCCTCCAGCCCTCTGCTTCCAACTCCCTTTTTCCACCAGTTAACTCTGCATTGCCTTCACTATACTTGTTATGCTAACTTACATACTGTTTGAATTTTACTGCTAGCTATATATGGAGTATGTTTAATGTCAGACCCGTACATCATCAGAGTAAATTATGAGTCAGTTTTCAATGTTAGCTTATACTTTGTCTGTGTCACATATCCTGTCATGCATGTATCCAAATGTGTGTTGTGTTTTCCTTGCTTTCCCACCCCTCCCTCTTCTCCCATCCCTCCCCCTTGCCCTCCTCTGTCCCTCTCAACCCCCCCGGCCAGCAGGCAGATGGGTCCCCCCTATATAGAGCCGGGTTCTGCTCGAGGTTTCTTCCCTGTTAAAAGGGTGTTTTCCTGCCACTGTCGCCTTTGGGCTTGCTCTGGGGGTCAGGCATATGGGTTCTGTAAAGCGTCTTGAGACGAGTTGACTGTAATTGACGCTATATAAATAAAATTGAATTGAATTGAATTGAATATTCTTTCCACCTGGTAATGTTCGACTGGGCGGTATCCGAATATTCGGATACCAAAATTAATATCCAGATACCGCCGTAGCGAACGAATATTCGGATATACGGGATATTTGGGTCCAGTCCTACTGTACATCCTGGCCAAGTTTGAGCTCTCTTGGGGTCACCCTGTTTGGGTTCATAGCTTTAGAAAATGTGCAAAAATGACACAAAATCATACAAAAATATGACACATAATTCGACTTCCTGTTGTGTTTTGGACATGGGAGTCAACTACAGGTTGTTTATTTACATCTTGACGAGTTACACATGTGTATCGAATTTCACAATTCTAGGTCACACATGCTGATTGTAAGAAATGTTTGAAATTTTCAGGGGGCGCTATTGAGCTATTTCTTTAAAATATCACATTTTTTCCCAGGCCATGTGTGTGTGCAAATTTGGACGTGTTTTCGAGTATGTTTAGGGAGTCAAAAATGTGTTTCTTCCAAATGCATAAGAAGGCTCATTTAAAATGATCCGGTTTAATCCACATTCATTAGAGTGAGGAGGAAGCATTAATTCCTCCTGTGACATGAATCTGCACAGTGTTGTGTCTCAGTCGTCGTGTCTTCTGTGCGTCTCCACCTGGACTCCCGCTGAGACACTTCCTCCCCGGCCCTCGGAAACAGCGTTGCTATAGTAATAGTATCTAAGTGAATAACCATAGCAACCGCGGAGATGCTTTTGATGGCTCAGTGGAAGCTGCTGGAGATCAGAACGGCCTGATGTTGTCGAGAGTGGGACGAGGAAAAAGGAAGAGAGAGAAACGTGGAGGAAGAACGGCACAGACGCACGAGAGAAAAGGAAATAGGAAGGATCGGAAATGAAATAATCCCTGAAGGCACCGCCGGCCTTTTCCAAATCCCCCCCTCGTCTAATAATTACCTGCCAGCGGTTCACGGGGTGACGAGAGCAGCACCTGTTCTGTCTTGAAATCAGAAGATGTGGTGATGAGAAGCCGTTTCACTCACGCTGTGCTTCATTTAGTCTAATTAGAACCAATGGCTTCCTAAAGAGTTAAACCTCTTTTGAGAGCACAAGCTGTGTCTTTAACAAGCCAGAGCAGGTGAAGCTAACCACAGGATTGACCTAAAGCACCCAACAACGTCGCTGATTGTTATATTTTACAATAACAAACGCTCTCACTTCCTCTCAGGTCTGCTCACGATTTCACCGGTGCAAGGACTCTATTCTAATGCTTGAGTTTTTTCTTTTACTTTCTTTTTCGAGAAAAGAATCGCCTTTCTGAGGCCCTAAAAATACTTGCAAACGCATAAAAATTTGCCCACACAGCAGGACATTTTATATTACAGGGAATCATGTTTCATCTACAGCGATGAAGTTTGGTACACATCTGTAACACATCAGGACGCACAAAAAGCCTCCTGCACAAATACCCAAAACCCAACAGGAAGTCGGACATTTTGAACCATTTGAATTATTTTGGACATTTTCAAAAGCTACAAACTCAAACAAGGCAACCCCAAAAGAGCTGAAATTTGGCCAGAATATACACCAGGTACAGGTGATCAAAAGTTATCAAAATGCTCCCTAGAAGTTTGACGTTTCGCCATGAAACAGGAAGTGCTGTACACCTAGCCTAGCTACCACTGGATGGTGATGAAGCAAGATGTTTGGCAACTCGTAATCAGCGGTGTTATGTGTAACATCATAAGGAACAGAATAACATCAACAGCTTGTCATCTGTTCATCATTACATATCAAGATATTAAGAAAGAATACATTTTTGTAATCCTCTCTGCCCTCCTAATCTGCATGTTTCCCATTTCAAATCATTGTTCCTGTAAGATTTACATGCAGGAAGACAGAAATCTATTAAGACCTCGATGCTCCACGCTTGGACAAAACATCAGTCTAAAGAGACGTCACCACGGGTTTCTGCTAATCATCTAAATCTGATTTCACGTCCACAGGTGCTGCTGCTGCCGTGCCGTCACACCGGAGAGGCGGGGAGCCCTCATCTGTCCCGTCTCCACGGAAACCCCCGCCCAGGTGTCTGTCTGTTGTCAGGGCAACAGGGCAGAGGGGGTAACGCCGGAGAGGAAAATACCGGCGAAGGCGAGGAGGCGATGCGGAGACAACAAAGACAGGCGGGGCAGCAGACGTGGTGAGACCTCCACGAATCAGAATTTAAGAAATGACACAAATATACGTCTAAAATGCATTTAAATGCTACGAACTGAACAACAACGGAACCATTCACTGGGAAAAATCTGCACTACTGTCTCTTAATTAGGATTTCGTGTTCGGCGCTCGTTAATCTGGTCCCTCATTACCCACCTCCATCCCCAGTAAAACTACTCCAGGAAGGATGACCTAGATTCAGTCAGCTGAAGGGCCTTCCGTCCGGCAAACAAACACGTGTCCTTCAGCATCCTCCACCTGCTGCACAAATTCCACACAGCCGGCACAAAGGCAGAGAAAACAACCACAAAAAGACACGACATGACCACAAAAACACAAACAAATGACACAAAATGACCACAAAACACCTCAAATTGCAACAAACAGACCCGAAACGGACAAAAAGGGGTGCAAAATGACCACAACAAGACCTGAAATGACCACAAAATGGGCTGAAAATGACCAAAAAAGAAACAAAATGAGCAGGAATCAACACTGGTTTGGTGATGGAAGTGATACAGTTTGCTTCAGTTACATATCGACCCATATTCAACGGAAGGTTTCAAGTGTGAAATATCTCATTAAATGCTGATGCTATGCTGCACTAGAGGGTTGCCTTTCGAGATACGTAGACAGAAAAGCAAACACTAGAATAATGAACACCATTAAAAAGTTGTTCTACTTGTTGCTATTTTACTTCTGCTGTCACTTTCTTTTCATTTATTCTCTTAATATTGTCTCTCTGTAACAAATATCTGACAGATGTAGAAAAAAACACCTCCATAAACTAGAAATTTCTGTGAGAAAATCCACATTTACTCGCTTCTCCTCACATGTAATCAAAATATTGCTGCTCAATTTCTGCGTTTCACATCTCATCGCATGAGCTGGTGAATGGCGCCCTCTGGTGGCCATCTGGTAGCTTTACACAGCCGCAACTATTTCATGTGGAACCATTTAAAGACACCAATCTGCTGATGCGAAGTTTATAGGTGATAAGCCACAAACAGAATTGATAAAAGTGAAAATAGAAAGAGAGAATAAAAGAATAAAGTATCCAGCACATGGAGGAAAATGCTCCAATAGCACTTTATACAACAGAAAACGGATTATTGCACCAAATCCTGTTAGAAATGTGCATTTAATTTGATATAATACGGACTAATAGTGGTCAGTAAACAGTGTGGATCCACTAGAACGCTCTGATAAACCTGAACTTGTCTCAGTGTTTCTGTCCCGCTGACCTTCTCAGCAGAACTCACTCCTGTTGTGGTCGGATTATTCTCGGCAGCGGCTCACATGACTAACCGAAGCGTCAAAGCGTCCCGTCAAAGACACAGAGAAAGCAGGCAGAGACGTTCACGGCCTGAAATAGCCCAGCTGACGGGTTTCCATAAATAAAAGCGTGCGGTGTGGAAATCAGATCTGCGGCGTGTGACGGGCATCAGCTGGCAGCGATCGGCTCAAAACCCGGACCCTGAGCCGGGGTTTGGTTCCTACCGTCTGAGCGCTCACACAGATGGAGTCAGGAGAAGACTAGAAGCACTACAGGTGATGTTAGCAGAGTGTTACCTGTGATTTAACCTTTAAAAAAAACTCACTGCTTCACTCCTGAGCCTTAAAGTCCTCAAACTTTATTTAGACGTTGAAAAAGCTCAAAATCTGCCTGAAGCTGACGCAGAGCTTCACACACACACATTTGTATTCTTTTCATGCTAAAGCTGGTTATCACAACACTAAAGTCATGCCTGCTTGTGTATAATCCAACCACAATCTCATTAAAAATAACTTTCCAGTCAGGCCTTAAAGGGACAGCTGGAGCTGTGTAAATAAATTAATTGCTTCAAATGATTCCAAAATTGTTTTTAAAGATGCAAACTTGTCTAAAATTACAGAAACATTGTTTAAAATGACTCAAACCTGTCCAAAATTACTAAAAATTATATTTAAAATGACTCAGACTTGTCTAAAATGACTCAACATTGCTTAGATTTACTCAAAAATAGCTTAAAGTGACTCAAAAATTGTGTAAAATGACCTAAATTAGTCCAGAATGACCGAAAAATGAATTACAATGACTCAAATTTATCCAAAATGAGTCAGAAATTACCTAAAATGACCCAAAAATATCTTAAAATTATTCAGGCATGTCTACAAACACTAAAAAAAATAGTCTTAAATGATTCAAACCTGTCCAAAATGACTGAAACGTCTCCAAAATGACAGAGAAATTGCTTAAAATGACTCAAACTTATTCAAAATTACTCAAATTTGTCTAAAATGACTCAATAAAATTGCTTAAAATGACACAAATTCATCCAAAAATGACTAAAACTAGATTTAAATGGTTCAAACTTGTCCAAAATGACAGAAAAAAAATGCTTTTAAAATGACTCAGACTTATTCAGAATTACTCACATTTATCTAAAATGACTCAAAAAATTGCTTAAAATGACTCACACTTGTCTAAAAGGACAGAAAAATAGTTTAAAATGACTCAAACTTTGCTATTATTATTATTATTAACGCTATTGTCTGAGACCTCTAGCATTACCAACAGTTCAAATTTCCAGCTACACACAAGAAATCCCATCAAAATCACACATTCTAGTCATTCCAGCTGATTTTTCCAGTTTCATGCTCCTAAATGGATGAACTTATATTTGAAATTCTGAAGATTATCTTTCTTCTCGCAAAAACATTCCAAAAAAACGGCACCATTTGCAGAAGACATCTCTATCTGTCGATCTAACTGACTGTTATTATGCTTCAGGAGCACAATTAGCCTCAGAATCGTTCATTTTAATTCATGTATTTTGCAGCAACATGAAGATTTTCACGTTTTTTTTCTTTCCAACACTGGATCCTCAGCAGCTATAGTCCAGATTTTCAGTCTTCCTAATAAAACCGAATCTGCATTCAGAGCACAAACTGTTTACCAGCCGTCTCCATCTCATCTCTGACTGCTCTAAAGCCTCTTATATAAATACATACACACCCTCCTAACATTTAAATACAGACTGAATTATTTATGATGAACCAGGGAGCTACGTTAAAGAGAACATCTGGGGTCAAATCCATCCTGAAAGAACTCGTAATTCACAACAATCTGTAAGCTGAGGGTTCAATACCAGCGCCTGTTATTACCTCAGTACTATGCAACTAATTATGCATATTTAATACAGTATACACAAACGTATGACGGCTCTCTGAGGGCTTCTTCATCAAATATGAATGTCTGCTTATTAGATTTTCTCAACATGATGGATGGATGGATGGATGGATGGATGGATGGATGGATGGATGCGTTTCCTGCTTAAAGTCAGTGATTAAATCCAGTCTGGATGGCAGAAAATAGAAGATATTAAGTCACAGAAATCTAAATTGTTCATGTTCTCCTGTCCATGTTTGGCTCCATTCCTATTCCAGGCTAATTCAAGAAACAAATCCCACAGGAACACCACATAACAGCTAAAAAATACATAGAAAAAAGAAGTCTGAGCGTCTTCATACTCCGCTGAAAATGAGCATTCCTTCAAACAAAATCTAAAGAGAAGCAGAACCAGAATTAAACAGCTATCAGACTCTTATTCTGAAAGGTCAAACAAGTCTTAAAGTTATGAAAAAGACAAACAACACGCACCAAAAAAGTCACATTGCAGTTATGTTCAACATATTCACATATTTTAGTGGGCTTTTTTATTTTATTTTGAAATTTCTCATTGTTTAAATTCATATATTGAGATAAATCACAAGTATTTAAAATAATAATTAATCCATGATGAGCAAGCAAGCAATCAGAAATGGTGGTTAAGATTATATTAGCACAATATGACTTTTAAACCCCATAATCTGCTTTATTTTACTCTTTTTCCATCTTACTTCATATCTTTGTTGCTCTGTGGGCTTTTATTGTGGTAGCCCAGACTCCTTATGGTTGCTAGGGGTAACAAAGATGCACATGAAGGCCTCAGCATCTGTTTCCTAGCTGATTGTGTATCTGTTGGTTCAGCTCGCTGCCACCGGAGCCTCTGCAGACTTTAACTCAATACTCCAGACGCATAAATTCTATTTCTGGACAATCAAGCTGCATCAAGAGGAGAATCGAAGCTTCAAAATTCAACTTGCTGAACTAATCTGGACTCAAACATGAGTAATAAAGACTTGGTTGTTGGGAAATAAGGAAATGTGATGCATTTATTTTGGGAAAAAGGAATGTTTAAGTGGAAAATAGTATTTAACAACCTCTAGATCTTCAACAACTCTCTGACCATCCACTCCGTCTAAATAAATGACTCAAACCTGTCCCAAAATGACTCAAAAAAACGTTTAAAGTGATTCAGATTTGTCCAGAATGATTCAACAATTGCGTAAAATGATTCAAACATGTCCAAAATGACTAAAATAACTTTAAAATGACTCACATTTATCCAAAATTACAGAAACATTGTGTAAAATGACTCCAATGTATCCAAAATAACTGAAATCTGTCTAGCAATTGCTTAAAATTACTCCAATGTCTCAAACTCGTCCAAAACGCCAAGACACCAAAGAATCACATCAGACCGATGCTGTTTGGCCAGCCGTCTCCACACCCACAACACAACGTCAACAAGGCCAAGATCCAACAAAACCAGCATCTCATCCAACAAACGGCAACAAAACCAAAGAGTAAGAGACTCTAGAAGCTTAAACAGGAAGTGATGTTACCTCAAGGGAGATTTCTGGACGCCATGTGAACTTACCTGCATGAGAAAAGAAAAATAAGAGATAGTTAGCTCATTTTCACTGCTTAGCAAGCACTAAATAGTGGAAATCAACCTCTGTTTTCTCCTTTTGCTCAGTTTCTTTGGCTAGTTAAGAAGTTTCCATTTCGATCCGGGTGAATGCCAAAGCTGGATTCACACAGTGTTGGTGAAACGGAAAGTATTGGTGGGATGTCAAAACAGCTCAGAAGGAAGACATCCAACACAAACATTTAGATTTTTCCATTTTTTTGTTTAATTGTGCAGATCCAGTGGCTACAAACAATCTAGCACATCTCCTTAAAGTGAATCTAAAGTGTTAGATTAATACAAACAATGCATTAAAAGGACATTAAGTGAGAAAACCTGCCACCTGTCATTGTTTATTTCCTGTAGCAGCCATCTTGTCTTGTAGGCTTTAGAAGAGGATGGCCTCTGGAGCCTCTGTTTTATGTGACAGGTGAGTGGGCGGAGACAAATCTGATTGGATGTGTGATGAAATTCAAATGATTTAAGATAAATATGAAAGGAACCACAAATCTATTGTTGATTTTGGCTGTATAGTATTGATGACTGAGCGTGTATTTAAGAAATGAGGTGTTTTTGTTGGAAGAATTGTAAGGAATTCATGTGTATTTGTTGGAGTCAACTTCCTGTTACAGCTGATTGCTTGGTTTGAACTGGGAGGGCGGGCCATCACAAATGTTTTTCCAGCTGTTGTTACCTTACAATGATTGCACTTTCGATGATATTGAGGAAATACTATTCCAAAGTCGGCTGTTCTTGAGTGTATTATTACTCTAGTGGACCTGAAGCACTAATAACTCCATTTTTCATCCAATCCAAACATCAAAATAAATGAACAAACTCAACTCCTTCAAAATAAGACATGAATGTCATTAAAAAAGCCTTCCTGCTGGTGATTTTTTGCAAATTCTAGATAAATTTTAATGTGCATGTCTTGGAGAAGTGCAATCCTTATTGGTTAGCATCCAGCCCTGAAGAGTCCAACCCTTAACAGTCCAACCCTAAGAGTCCAACCCTTAAGGGTCTTCTTCACTACCATTCTTGCCTAGCTAGACCCAGCTCTTAAGACACAAGGGTCTAGGAACGCTCGACAGGGAGGGAGGCGGGCTAAAAGGTTGTCTTTCAAATCACTCTGCAGCAATTGGGTAGGTATACAACCAATCAGCGCAACGAATAGGCTGACGTAGTTCCTAGAGAGCCGGCGGATTGTGGCTAAGTCCCATTAGCTTCCCAACCAGCGGAGCCAACTGGTATATTAAGGATTTGCCATATCCCGTCGGCATAAGTCCAAATACGTCTTTCTTCTCAATGAAACACTTCAGTGCCGTCCTTTGTTTATCTTTCAAGTTGAATTTTAGCTTCAAATCTTTAAGGGCTGTGGCCAAAGCCGAGTCGAAAGATAACTGTTTATTGTGCGCCGGTTGTTTCTGTCAGAATCGTCACGCCTCTGTTGTCACTTAGTTACGCCCGCCTTCTGACTCTACACTTCATGGTGATTGGTCCGGCCAGTTTTAGGAGCATCCAACCTCGAGCCTTATGGAGGGTAACTAGACCCACCCTGGCAGAGAATTAAATTCGTTGCCGTGGGTTGTCTAGCGCAGCTAGGCTAATTCTTGCCAGTATGATCGTCAGTTTTGGTTTCATCTCACAATATTTGAGAGTTTTCATTGCCAAACATCCTCTATTTTTTGATTGATTTTTTTTTTTGCATTGAGGCCAATTCCACTTGAAAAATATGGATTTCTTGCCTTTTTCCATCTTATAAGCGGCTATCTGTCGATGATGAACACAAACAACAAGCTAACTGGGCACTTTGGTAGAAAAATACTGCATCAGGACCATTTTGGAATTTTAAATTGCTTTTAAATTCTCAAACATTTGCCACAATTTCAACTAATATGAACAGTTTTAGACTAAATAGTAAAAAAGTAAAGAAAAACACATAAATAAGACACATTTTATTACCATATTTTATCATTTCGTATGTCTTTTCCTGCCTGAAGATACCACTACAAATCAAAGTTTGTCAAGGTTATGGCTAATTTAGGGGCTTATTTGTATAGACCACAATTTTTTAAATACTTGTTTACAATGTTAAAGCAAAATTACAACTGAAAACACCCTTAATTCATGCGCTACACTACACTGTTTTGATGCTACAGTGCTATGATGGCTAATGTTAGTAGCTGGGGCAGTTTATCACTTTATCACTCTTTTCTGCTTTTGTTACAGAATCACTGCTTTAGCTCATTTTGGTTGCATTTAATGATTGTATAACTTTCACATTTAGCCACAGAGTCCACTGTTTGGCTACATAAAATAGCTTTAAACTGCAATTTAACACGACAAACCTCAAGCCCCGCTCATAACGACTGCAGCTGCAAGGAGCAAGAGAAGGAACTGTTCAGGTAGGTCACTGCAGCCTCAGGCAATGTCACAGAGCACAGCGAGCCTTTAATTAGCCACCTAGCTGCTAAATACGATCTCTATAAAAACACACCAGGGTGTCCTTCATAACCCTCAACTGGAGGAGGAAGAGCAGAGAAAAAGAAGAGGAAACAGCAAGAAGATAAAGCTGCAAAGGACATGTCAGATTATGACCAGTTAATCAGCCACACATACATTAGAGCGTGTTTGCTACATAACAGATCTGTATATGAGACTCCTTTGATCGAAACTAAACATCCGAGGCTCATTCCACTATCTGCCGACTCATCCTTTATGCCGTCCCTCTTCTCTAAGTGCTGAGTCATGCCTCGGTCCATTAGAAGTGTCTTCCTGGCATGAAACCACCAAAGGTAACTGCAGTCTGCACATTTCAACGCTCTCAAATCATATTCAGACAATATTTAGACAAGCTTCATGAATAATTCAGAGCTCTTTGATGCAGCACATCTGACCTGCTGTGTGTTACTGTGCTAAATGTGACTCATCAAATATAGTACAGTTCAAAGGTTTGGGGTCATCCAGACAAAAACTTCCACTTTTATCCATATGCTAACATAACTGCACAAGGGTTTTCTAATCATCAATGAGCCTTTCAACACCATTAGATAACACAATGTAGCATTAGAAGACAGGAGTGATGGTTGCTGGAAATGTTCCTCTGTACCCCTATGGAGATGTTCCATTAAACATTTCCAGCTAGAATAGTCATTTACCACATTAACAATGTCTACACTGGATTTTTTTTAAATGTTATCTTCATTGAAAGAAATGCTTTTCTTTCAAAAATAAGGACACTATTAAGTGAACCCAAACTTTTGAATGGTAGCGTAATTCATAATAATTCTAGATCGTTGGCATACACCCCCTGTCAAAAGTTTTGAGACACTTTCTCATGCTAATAAATTAGAACCCGTCTCAAAACTTTTGACAGGGAGTGTACTCCCTCTTCTAAAAAGAAAACACTCCAATCTTTAACCTACTCTTTCGTGTGAACTTCTTCATCATTTTTCCACTTAAAATACATTCCAACACTCTAAAAAGTGATTCAAAACCAACTTCTTCACTGAATGCAAGACTAAAAACAATCAAATTTTCCGATTCAGATAAACTTTTAAAGTTGCAAACACCATTTTTGATGAGCTGTGTTGACATAATAATGCTGCTAGCTGCTTCAACTTAACGTCACGTGTGATTTAAACTCAGATTTTTGCGTTTGTTGATTTAAAACTAAATTTAAGCTGAGGTAACTTAATTAAATTGGGTTGAAAATGTCATTTTTCTTCACTTTGAGCTCAGGATTTCGAGCTTTCTTCTTTATTTTCACATGTTTTGACAATTTCAGACTGTTCCACTGGTAATTAAAAGAAAATTTAACTATAGATGATAAGCTAATTGTGCTAACTCAGTGTAGCATGTTGGAAGTTGAGCCTGAAATGAATTTTTTAGAGTGTATTCCCATGGACGTCCACTCCCGTATACACACATTTCCTTACATATTTCCATTTCCTTGCTTTGCACAGCCAGTAGCTCCATTTCCACACATATCCGACACACTATATCCCCTCTACTATGCTGCATATCGTATCTGCAACAACTTATACATGAATGTGACATAATTTTATAAGTGTGAAGGTCACTGAACACAAAGTGACTCACTCGCTCTCTGCCTCAGAGAGCGTCCAGAGTAAAATGAGTACAGCTACATAGAAGCTAATGCCATTTGACTGGAGAGAGTGTGTGTGTGTAATAGCATTTGTGAATGCAATAATCTGCTTTGGCCGAATCCAACCAGTGCAGGAGTGGAAAGGCAGGTGGGGTTTAAATACTGGAAGTGCTTTGAAACGGAGATACTGTAAGGAAGAGTCATAGAAACGCGATACAGACGAAGAAATGCACCGTACGAAGTCTTTTACCTGATTACTGAGTCTCATTTAGTGGCTAAATGTCTTCAATCTCCATCCTGAACGTCTCTGGTGCCGCCATAAAAGCTTCAAAATAAGAGCCTCTACTCCAACACTGATACTAGGTGATAATATCCATTAAATAAATGTAAAAAATTAAGAGCTTTTATACATTTTTATGCTTGGTTATTGGTCTTTTTAAGGTTGTGGGGTTTTTACTGATGCTTTATCTAATGTTTTTGTGTATTTTAATGCTTTGCGAAGCCCCTGTTTTCAAAGGTGCTGCAGAGACGGAGTGTATTATTATCATTTCTAATATTATTTCCTATTTTTAATTCTAATTCCTGTCGTTTTGGATATTTCTACATCTCCTACTTGTATAATGAATCACAATTTCGATCCATAATCAACTTCAAAATCCAGGTTATTTCCCATTTTTCCCATCATCTTTTTATTTTTTTAGCTTTTTGTGACAACATTGCTTCAATAAATCATTAATTTTACATTTATTTATTGTTTACGGATTTAGAAATGAACAAGTTTTCACTCTTGAATTTGAGAACATTAGTTCAAAATTATATTCCAAGTCAAGATTAACACATTAGCTTTTTAAAGGTTTATTTAAATGAGTGGATTTGCTTTCCTTTGTTGATACAGAACTATAGCTTCCATTTATTTACACAATTTTCCTCTCCATCAATTATTTTTTCATATCTAGACCTTCAAAATGTACTTGTTTGTACAATGAATAAAGTAAATCCTGATTTTTTTAAAAAGAATTTAAAACGTAATTACCATTTGAACATAAATCAACACATTCATTCATTTATTTTGGAGTTGAGGTGTTTTTTTCTCCTTTCTCATTGTGCGTTTTCCTTAATAATCCTCACGGTTTTGCAAACACTGTGATATTACAGAGCTCATGCATAAAAGACTAATCACAACGCTACATTTTTCATGAAGCAACATCAAAGAGAAGAAGAATACGCCCTGAAAGAACCGTCCAGTATCAGCCTACAGGGGGGAAATTAGCAAACAACAGCTATGCAAAAATTCAATTTCACTGCTTTTAATGGTGAGAAAAGAGGTTGTATTCCATCTTTGCATTCATCTTCCCCTTACTTATAGAACCACCTTCAATTTAGCACAGAAAGCTTCAAAATATTTTAAGGTTTAAAGCTGCAATAATCAGTGTTTCACATAAACAATAGATGGAAAAGGAGTCACTCACATTAACGAACCCACAGGGAATTATTGCCTCATTCACTCTGCTCAGCTACAAATTTTACCATCTTTGTTGCTGTTTCTAGGGCTGGCCCGAGAAGTGGTTTTGTGGTCTCTGAATATTCAGGCCCTATTAAAGAAGAATATCCAAATATTCGTTCCGCCCCGTAACGCCCAACGGGGTGGGGGGTGGGGGTGGATGGTGGGGGTTGAGTGGGGTGGGAGGTAACAAACACGAATGGAGGAGCCGAGATGAGTCGAACACGGTGGGATGAGCCGAAGTGGGCAGAGATGAGCTCCGAATATTTTCGTGGGGGGGAGGAAGGGGTGATCACATAGACATATGTGTATATGGTGGGGCGAATATTCGGATACCAAAATTAATATCCGGATACCGCCGTAGCGAACGAATATTCGGATATTCAGGACATTCGGGTCCAGCCCCAGCTGTTTCGTGTTGGCTTCACAACCCACAGCGTTCCTGTTTCGGTTCATTGCTCCTATATTTAAAGCCAAAGCAGGCAACTCTTATGAAGCTTTAAAAAAAAGTTCAAGAACACAGCAAAGCATTCAGAGTAAGTGATTCTGATCCGACAAACTTTCAGTGAAATTTAGCGAAAATTTCCTCACAGTCCGCTAGAAATGGTAAATCAGCCTCATAGCAACTCTACAGACATGCTAACTGGCTAAATATTAACAATCTGTCCTCAAAGTCGCTAACTCAGTGTGTTTGGTGGGAGTTACGCCCCCACTATGCCCCCTGGTGTTCAATGCAAGGAAATGCATTCATTTAAGGGGTTAAAGGGGTGGGATGTTTTTGGTTCCTTTCCACCATCGCCGACTGCTTCCTCAAAGGGAATCCAGAGACAACTTTGGATTGTTGGGTTCTCTCTTTGTACGGTCTTTACCTTACAATGTAAAGTTCTATGTAATTACAATTAAATGGAATTGAGTTGAACTAGTGAGCAGCCACAATATGGAAGTAAAAGTCGTCCCTCATCCTTCTACAGAAACTCTTTCTTCTTCATGTCTGTTGCTGAAGGCGCTCAGACTTGAGGCGACAGCAGCTTCATCAACACAAAGGTTAAAGATCGCAGCGTTTCTTTGCCGACTCTTTGCTGCCTTTGTCTCTTTCTGCTTTTGCTCCGGTGACGTGATAGATGGACTCAGAGCTCCACGCTATTCACCGAGGCCGTTCTGGAAAACAAGAAGTTATTTAGTGAAGCTGTGGGGAGGAGAGGATCCTTTGAAAGTGTCCACTGAAGGCATCAAACAGCAGATGGATGGATGGATGGATGGAGGCTGCTCTTTGTCGGGTTCCTCACATCCTTCCTCGTTATTTGAATTTGAAAACAGCATTTAGGGTGAAAACAGCGGACTTGGCAGATTGTACATTTCCTTTGCTGGAGGAAGACAGAAAGGAGGACCGGATTTCTTTTTAAATGCCTTTTGATGTCAGACGTTGGTGACTAGTTTACAGCTTGTCTTGTTGTGATTTTCGCTCCATCAGGCTGCTAGGTTGTCATGGCGATTACGTTAGAAAGGTTACGGTATTGTGATGGACGAGACTTTAAACTTGTTTTCGGTGAATTACTACTCAACTCTCGGTGACCTTTGTGGAGCTAAAGTACGGTATTGCTGTGTCACATTGAAGACAGAAGCAAAATCAATTCGAAGTTAACTACAAACACTAGCATGGGTTTGGGAGGCGTGATATCTTGATTTTAAAAAAATCATCAAAATTGAACCATTCATGAGAGCAAGAAATTGTAAAAAATAGAAAATTTTTCAGATTTTAAACTTTCTGATGGTCAGTGAACTACTCATCTGTGATGCGTCATTCTGCCAGAAAAAATTACAAAGCGCGACATTTAATCTAAACCGCTTTAAGGTGATTCCATCTCAAATCAACAGGGGTTTTCTGTTTCACTGTCGCTGATTCTTTTAATCGTAAGAAAACCCCTGTGCACTTATGTTAGCACATGAATAAAAGTGTGAGTTTTCGTGGAAACATGGAATTGTCTAGTGACCCCAAACTTCTGAATGGTAGAGTAGATGCTTGAAGGTAAACTCCAGCTTTTGATATTAGTTTTGTGGGTCAAGTTCAGGCATTTTTTTTCCTTGATTGAACTGTGTTTACATGGAACAGGCAGCAGTAACTAATATGGGCCCAAATAATAAAGTGTAAGCAGTAAAATATCTACAATGTGTCTCATTTTGACTTTCATGAATGCACTTCATTCAAAGAAATCACCGTCAGTTGAATCCATCCAGAGGTTGAGCTGCCACCACATGTAATCGGTAGAACAATTCAGTAATATATGATTTTTAATGGTGGTTAGTGATGCAGAGCTGCATCAATAAACCACAAAGAGAAGAGCTACAAGGACCTGCTGTCACACACTCTGTATTTTTAGCTTTTTTTCTTTTTGATAAAGACAAAACAAGGACACCTTCCTCCAGGGAGAAGACATCTCCTGCAGATATAAAAAGCAGAGGCATCGAGAAATCTTGAAGAAATGCAAATTGCTACAGCAGGAAGCAAATAAAGTCATCACACAACCGCCACATTATTACAAACTTAACATCTTGGACTTTCAGCAGCAACTAATGAATTATTTTGAATGACACGCTAGTTGTCGATTGCACGGTCTGACAACATCATCATCAGCCTCATTTATATTGACGTGTAGTGATCGGGAAAGGCAAAAACACAACGCTGACGGATGAGGTTGTGTTAAGAAGGCATTAGGGTAACATCAAAATGATCTTTCATATTGATCTAAGTGTAGTGGCGGACCACAGTGTGGGAATCAAATGTGCTTTAAAAGCTCCACAGTGAAGCCAACAATCTTTCATTGGAGCTTATTGTAAGTATGGATGGCAGCTTACAATCTAGACTGTATGTATTTGGACAACAATGGACAGAGTGTCATTTAATTCAATGGATTTGTGTTGACAGAGAAGGAACTGAGTGAAATCTCTCATCTTGAGCTTTTTTTTTTTTTTCTCTTTTTGGTGGTTTTATTTCCTTTAATGCTACATTAAAATGTACAATTCCACTGTATGTGCGCTGATACAAAAAGACCAACAGGAAATAGCAGCTCTTCTGCCGGCCTGCGTTCAACATGATGAAGCTTTGGTCTACACAAAGAGACAGACTCTGGCGTTATCATTCCTTTAGTCATCGTGGAAGCGATGGGAGCGTTGCGAGACTAAAAATAAAGCAGCGAGAACGCACAATTTGTCTGACAGGAGAGGACCAGAGAAGAAAGAAAGACGCTGCAGAAAGTAAACAACATGAAGCGCAGTCCAGTACAACACCATCACACATTCAGACCACAACAAGAACAAATGGCAACAATCTGAAACTTCCTAACAACTGGAATGCTGTAAAATATGACATTCATGCTTGACAGCCACTTTTCTTTCTGTGGTTCCTCCTCATTCACTGCTTTCCAGTTGGCTGAGCCTTCCAGAATGTGGGTGTGACTGAGTTTAGCACATGGTCAGGCCACTGGATTGGCAGAAAGCAGCTAAAGTCTCCCCAAAAAGTTGTTAGATAAATGGTGTGCAATTATCTAGCACGTTTTTAAACTTTGTTAGGTTCAACTTGGGGTTCAGCATCTTTCCCAAGGATATTTCAGCACATGCGGAGACGGAGGATCGAACCAGTGACCTTCTGGTTAGTCAACAACCCACTCTGACTTGAATATTAGTAGCGTCATAATTAGGGCTGGACACGAATATCCAAATATTTGTTCGCGACGGCAGTACCCGGATATTAATTTTGGTATCCGAATATTCGCCCCCCTCTGGTCGGACGTTACTGGGCGGAAAGAATATGCGGCGTTACTGTCTTCCCTCCACCTTCGGCCCACATTGGCTCGTATCGGCCCACCTCGTCGTGTCTATGTGATCACCCCCTCCTCCCCCCAGACGAAAATATCCGGAGCTCGTCTCTTCCCTTTGCCTTCGGTCCACTTCGGCTCACCCCGTCGTGTTCGGTTCATCTCGGCTCATCCATTCGTGTTTCTTACCACCACCCGAATGGCCGGGTGGCTGCCGACTCTGACATCACGTTTCACTTCGTTGCATAAACACAAGACAAGATGCTGAAGACCTCCGCTGTTTGGAAATTCTTTAGTTTAACTGAAGACAAAACGAAGGCAAAATTTGGATCCGAATATTCGGACGTTATGGGGTGGAACGAATATTCGGATATTCGTCTTTAATAGGGCCTGAATATTTGGAGGCCAGAAACCACTATTCGGGCCAGCCCTAGTCATAATACAACTACTGTGCGTTTTCATGCAAAGAAAGAACTTAAAAATGAACTTAAACTAAATCTTGCTTACTCTAACAAGCTATTACTGTTTATCAAGTTCTTGTCATCACAGCCCCCCCGCGACCCTAATGAGGATTAGGCGGTGTATGGATGAAAATCCAAACATATCTCATTTATGATATTCCTAAGAACATAATAAAATCCTCACATTTCAGAAAGACTGCTAATATTTTTTCTTAAAAATGAACAAAATGCATATTAAATTACTGTGAATTGCTCTCATCTAGTTCAAGGTCCTTATGTGGACAAACTGTTACGCAAATATAGGGATGACTGGATTTTTGTAGGAGAGGAGAGACAGAAATAGCTGCATACCTACGAAATCAGAAACATTTTTAACAATCAGCACTACGTCTGGGCTTCAACCAGACAGGAATCTATAACTTTAAAAGGTTTTAGCAGAGTGGCATGATGGGATATACACCCCCTGTCAAAAGTTTTATTTGAATAAGAAAGTGTCCTAAAACTTTTGACAGGAGATGTACATCCCCTTAGCGTTCCTTGTTTTATGACCCTCCTGCTGTTGGACGACTTGTGACTTGTTTCCACTCATTTCTAATGCTGCCGACACTGTAGGGAGCAGCTACACACACGTTTTAAAAGGTCTTTTGGAAAAAAAAAGTCAAGGTAGAGAGTTTTTCTGTCTGTTCAGTCGGTGGTAAATGTGGTAACATTCCTCCAAATGCCTTCCACATTCCTTGACTGCTCGCCTTGTCTGCCGGCTCTGGCTTTTTAATGACTTCCTTTAAACCGTACCACAGCAGCAACGCTTCACCAGCAACCTCACCATCACTGTTTCCATCTTCACAGCCTGGAAAACTTGGACTGCACCATCGTCCTCATGGAAAATGCCAAAAAAGACCAGTCCTGAAAGTGTACTTTAAAAAGCAGTGTGTGCTAATACACAACTGCCACTCCTTCACTTATTACAACATGCTTCTGGGGCCAAGAAAATTATAACTTTAAAGCTGCATTGATCAATATCTTTTATTACCAATAAATCAAATGTGTATGTGATGAGCCCACAAAGAATAATCACAAATTTTGCAGCATCCCAAAGTTTTTAAACTCCTTTTAGCTCATTGTTTTGGTGGCACGACCCCCAACTTCACTGTTCTGGTTGAGTCTCACAGCTCTCATTAGACTATTTTCCAACAGCAGCATAGCTCTGATTTTATGGAGATCAAAACAGAATGAAAACATGAATAATAACTGGACTTAAATTCATTAGGTGGACATAAATGTGACCGTAAATGCTAATTTTGGCGTGTAAATAAGGCAAATGTTTGCTACTAATTTAGCCGTAGCAACTTTAAAGGTTAAATTGTGCTTATTACAATTGGTTTTTACTGCTAGCCATAATTTGTAGCAATTATAATAACATTTTACTCACCCAAACTAAAGCTGTGATCTAGAAACTTGGGAATGTCACTACAAGTTCAGTGTATTGTTCGATAAAACCAAAAGTGACTACACCTATAATGTTCCTCTACCCTGTAACCCAAGCTTTCCTTTATTTTCTCTGCAGAATAATTGTGGCTAACCTTGAATAATAAGTTCAAGATGTTTGTTTTTTATCGGTTTTATAGCTGGCCACCTTGCTGGGAAAAGTCGTCTCTTCATGGGATGTTTCTGTGGTAGAAGTTCGGTTAGGTTAAGGAACAAACAGCACTTGGTTTGGTCATGGTTTGCATTAAAAACAACTATTTTTATTAGTTAGGTTTGGGGACCTTTGCTGTCAAGGTTGAAAGAAACCAACTCTTAGTAAACAGATTGTACAAAAGGCATTGTCTTTTATAGCCACTTACTTGGTTCCCCATCCATTTAGACTGGCCTCTAACTTGTGGTTTACATCAGTGTTGTGTTGCTTGTAAAAAATTGTCAGAACTAAAGGTCACTGACAGAAAACTACTGTAGATACTGTAATAAATGACTGATTCAGACATTTTTCCTGCTTAGATCGAAGGCTAAAAGCTGTTTTACTATCATTTTAGAGTCAAACAAGAACACGAGAGAGTCTGTAATTAATTAACACTCTATGATGGAGTGAGCAGCACGGCCTTGACTTCTGGTGACGGCGTTTTGTCGGGACGAGAGCAGACTGGCCCAATGGAGGCAACACCTAGAGCTCTGTCTGGTCGTTCGGCGTCACACCCACACAGAGCAGACAGTCTGTTTATCCTGAACTCACTAAGGTCACAAAAAGTCAGACAGAAACACACCTGCAGTCCAAACACTGCCGAGGGTAAAGACATTGTGTTCTCGCATCCAAACACACACAGAATACAAATCAATAGACTCTCGCACAAACAAATAGCTGCCCTTGTACCTGCATTAAGGAGAAGCAGACTGAAACGCTTTCTCACCTCACAAGATGCAACATTGATTAGTTCATGTAAAATAGACCAAACCATAGAAAACTTAGGGGTGAATGCTCCCAAAAACCACCGATGATATGCTTGGGTTGTGTATGGGTATCACTAGAGATATTCCTGATTAGTCAACTGCAATGGAAACATTACTACCCTCAGTAGTTGGCACCAAAAATACAAGCAATTATTAATATTTTTTATGCAAAACGTCAGTTAACTGTTAAATGCTTTCATAATTTTAGTGTAACATTCAGGTGCTACACACGTGGACAAAATTGTTGGTACCCCTCAGTTAAAGAAGGAAAAACCCACAATTCTCACTGAAATCACTTGAAACTCACAAAAGTAACAATAAATAAAAATTTATTGAAAATTAAATAATCAAAATCAGCCATCACTTTTGAATTGTTGATTAACATAATTATTTAAAAAAACAAACTAATGAAATAGGGCTGGACAAAAATGATGGTACCCATAACTTAATATTTTGTTGCACAACCTTTTGAGGCAATCACTGCAATTAAACGATTTCTGTATTTGTCAATGAGTGTTCTGCAGCTGTCAACAGGTATTTTGGCCCACTCCTCATGAGCAAACAGCTCCAGTTGTCTCAGGTTTGATGGGTGTCTTCTCCAAATGGCATGTTTCAGCTCCTTCCACATATGTTCAATGGGATTCAGATCTGGGCTCATAGAAGGCCACTTTAGAATAGTCCAACGCTTTTCTCTCAGCCATTCTTGGGTGTTTTTGGCTGTGTGTTTTGGATCGTTGTCCTGTTGGAAGACCCATGACCTGCGACTGAGACCAAGCTTTCTGACACTAGGCAGCACATTTCTCTCCAGAATGCCTTGATAGTCTTCAGATTTCATCGTACCTTGCACACTTTCAAGACACCCTGTGCCAGATGCAGCAAAGCAGCCCCAAAACATTACTGAGCCTCCTCCATGTTTCACCGTAGGGACAGTGTTCTTTTCTTCGTATGCTTGGTTTTTGAGTCTATGAACATAGAGTTGATGTGCCTTACCAAAAAGCTCCAGTTTGGTCTCATCTGTCCAAAGGACATTCTCCCAGAAGCTTTGTGGCTTGTCAACATGCATTTTTGCAAATTCCAGTCTCGCTTTTTTATGAGTTTTTTTCAGCAGTGGTGTCCTCCTTGGTCGTCTCCCATGAAGTCCACTTTGGCTCAGACAACGACGAATGGTGCGATCTGACACTGATGTACCTTGGCCTTGGAGTTCACCTTTAATTTCTTTGGAGGTTGCTCTGGGCTCTTTGGATACAATTCCAACGATCCGTCTCTTCAATTTGTCATCAATTTTCCTCTTGCGGCCACGTCCAGGGAGGTTGGCTACTGTCCCGTGGGTCTTGAACTTCTGAATAATATGAGCCACTGTTGTCACAGGAACTTCAAGCTGTTTAGAGATGGTCTTATAGCCTTTACCTTTAAGATGTTTGTCTATAATTTTTTTTCGGATGTCCTGGGACAATTCTCTCCTTCGCTTTCTGTTGTCCATGTTCAGTGTGGTACACACCTTTTCACCAAACAGCAGGGTGACTACTTGTCTCCCTTTAAATAGGCAGACTGACTGATTATGAGTTTGGAAACACCTGTGATGTCAATTAAATGACACACCTGAGTTAATCATGTCACTCTGGTCAAATAGTTTTCAATCTTTTATAGAGGTACCATCATTTTTGTCCAGGCCTGTTTCATTAGTTTGTTTTTTTAAATAATTATGTTAATCAACAATTCAAAAGTAATGGCTGTTTTTGATTATTTAATTTTCAATAAATTTTTATTTATTGTTACTTTTGTGAGTTTCAAGTGATTTCAGTGAGAATTGTGGGTTTTTTCTTCTTTAACTGAGGGGTACCAACAATTTTGTCCGCGTGTGTAAATGTGAAAATATAATGCAAGCTGGCAAGATGCACCTCAAGGCCTCATCCATTCATCAGGAGAAACCCCTTAGGGCAGGGGTGCCCAATCTTTTTTGACCCAAGATCTATTTTTCAAGTAGCCAACCTCCCAAGATCTACCAGTCCAGTGTCAACATCACAAACCCACACACATCGTTTTTAAAGTTGTCAAAAATGCTATCCGTTCCTTCACAATATCGCAATCTTTGACTGTTTAGCAAGGACATGACTGATGTGATAGGAAGCAATAGTTTCCCGCCTTACCCTGAGTCTTCGGTTGGGTGAAGATTGACTGCCATGCTGCAAGTTGTGCTCTCAAGTCCCGCATTTTTGCAGCGCATAAAGGCGTTTTTGCAGGGAAATCCCTCTTGTAGCTCACAAGTGCTGTTTTATAATGCCGCTCCAGATTCCCTTTCTTTGCCAACACCACCGTTGCATTGCAGATCAAACCAACAGGCTTTGAATGAGAATAAACAAAACAATGACCATCCTCCCATTCAGGGTGAAAATGGTAGGTCTTAGCTCGTTTCCCTCCAGGCACGTCAACGTTTATGAGTTCCTAACCACTCTGATCGCTAGCTGCTAGCAACTTCCTGTCATGCACAACATGCACTACCGTAGGTTTAAATGTGACCTACTAAAACCACACATATCCAACATAGCACAAGGCAAAACATATCCAACAATGCATAACTACAACAAAATAAAACACACAGTTATACACAAAAATATATATATACTTTTTTTTTTTTCCATTTTTTCCTACACTCCTCGCAGAGGACTTGGGATCAGCCCATGTTCTACCAGTAGACTGTGATCGACCGGTTGGGCACTCCTACCTTAGGGAGCCTAATTTTGGGCAGTTTTCCACCTTCACCATCACTTTACTGCTTATCTTCCAGCTTTCAGTCCTAAGAAGGCCACACTCTAAGACTGAATCATCTAAAGGAGGCAAAGCCTGAAATTACTCATCAAGAGATCCACACTGAAACAGGTTGTAAAGAGTACAGACCCCAACAAGACAACCCTGTCAAAGACAACAGACCTCAAACTAACTTGAGACAAAATATTTTAACAGTTCATAGTTTGTCTTCTGTTGGGGACAGCTGGGGAAGAACTGCTGGCTGAACTGTTGATGTCATAAACCAGTTTGCTGGCTCATTGACATCCACTGAAAGTCACTTAAACATCCACACTTATGACATTTTTTTTTAACTTTTCCAGATATAGCCAAAACTTTCCTGCCACCACCATCCAACAGAAGGAATCCAATCTGGATCCACATCCTTCCCAGAGTCTTTGCCCTTGGTGCTGCCTGCGACAGGTCGCTTCCAGTCATGACAGGCCAGAACCGAGGCACATTCCTGGCAGACGAAGCTCTGCTGCTACGGATGCTTCAGGATTACTGCGGTTGTATTCATTTAAAGTCAGCAGGATGAAGGTATAAGGTGTTAACTACAGCAGGCTAATGCAGGCCAAAGCTCTGAGGGAGGATCACATCTCTTTCTGCTCCTCTACTCCGACATCCTCTCTTATTCTTTGATTGGCTACTCATCCTCAGGAACATCCTGTCTCAAAGAGATGCTGAAAAACTAGTCCATGCATTTGTGACTGCCAGGTTGGACTGACAGGAAGTAGCAACCAGAGATCAAATTAGATTCTCATCATTGACTACAGTAAAAAAAAAAAAGAACAGAATTTCAATCCTTCTTCTTATCTTAAAAAGCTCCATCACATCTTACAGACTTCCTGGGGCCATATTATCCCAATAAAGCATTTAAGTGTCTCAGAGTGAAGGTTTACTTGTGGTTCTACAAAAGCACCAGAATTCTTTCCTAGCTGGTTGAAGGCGACAGTCACCCTGGGTATAGTTTTGTTGGAGGTTTCTTGCTTTTAAAATGAAGTTTTTCCTCCCAGCTGTCACCAAGTTTAGAGGAAAAAAGAGGGATACAGATACAGGGGATACGAACACTATAAAAATGTTATAGTGTTCATAAGAAATGTGTGGCATTTCCAGAAATCTGTGGAAATGCAACACCAGTCCTCAGTCAGCTCTCTTATCCGTCTACCACTCCTGTTTGACGCATTGCATGATGGTACATAGTGCTTGGTTTGTGACCATCAGCTGTATGTCAGTTTTCACAGTGCATTGTAAGGTAATTAGGACGGCACCACAAAAAGATGAACACACGGTATAGTGAGTGTTGACTGATTTCAGATGCAGCACAACAACATAGCAACGATGCTAAGACGCTAATGCATGTATAATGTTCATCATCATGTTCTCCATTTTAGTTTAGCCCTAAGAGCTTCAGTAGAAAGCAATTTGGCATCCCTTTTTCCTTCTTCGAGACATTTCCCCTCTCATCTAAGAGGCTTCTTCAGTTCTAATTTAACGGGGAGTCCAAGGTCTTTATCAGCTACTTAGCATGCAGTCTTTGAGATCTCTCCCCAGACAGTTTCACCACCGTTAACACCACCAGTCATCGCTCAGCAGGCAGTTTCACAACCGTTCACACCTCGAGGGCTGAGTCTGGTGGTGAATTAGTCATTAGCCGTGTGATTTTGGGGCTGAGAATAAATACAAGGGACTCCACATTTAAACTAGAACTGAGTAAGTCATGCCAACAATTTCTCATTGGACATTAAGAATAAGTCTCTATGGACATGTTCACATCACATGGAAATGAAGGGCATGATGACTTGTGAGCCTTTACATCACAACTCCTACCAAAACAAAAGAGAAATACACAAATATGAGCTACATTTCTGAAAATTTCATGACACTATCCAGCAGGGATATTGCTAGAGACTATAAAAACACTATTAACGGCTTATTAGGAGTAGAGTTTGAACACTACTTAAACAAGTGAGGCTTAAAAATACAGTTGTGGTTTAAAATAGTGCTATATTAATTACATTTTACCTTTTATTACCTCAAACAATAACATCACATGATTGTGATCCTACTACAAATCCACCGCTGAGGACTTATCAGGACTTATCCATCGGAAATGATTCAAGGAACAATTGATTACATTGTGGGGGTGTTTCTGAGTCCCATCAATTCCCGCCGCCCGCTACATATTTAGGTCACGTGATTCAGTATCCGTACATAACGTAAACATGCAGAACACGCCTGTGCTCAGCGCAAGGTCATTTTGTTTGTGAGCATATCTATATTAAATGGACATATTCTATGCTGCCGTGATTTTTGATCATCAATAACTAATAATAAAAATACTGCATTTCTGACATATGGGGGAATGAGCAGCCTTGGAGGAGGACTGTGCTCACTGAGTGCTTTTCTTCTTTAAAGTGTCTTTCTCTAAATTTAAATGAAATCACAGATTATTGGGACTTTTGCACCAAGAGGAAAAGTAAAATCAGGCTTTAATCCGTCCTCAGATGTGTGTACAGTGCTGAAATGGAGAGCTAAGGTTGCTATCAGGGTTAAGTGGAGGTGATGAGATACTCCAGAGCTGACGTCTGATCAGCTGACTGAGAATCTCCTCCAACATCCCATTGACCTTGTAGACGGAGGCTGTCTGACGGCTGCTTTTTCAAAGCTGCTGTTGATCTGATCTGTGGGTTGAACAACCGGGGGCTGATTATATCACCTCCATTTTATTCATTAGTGAAACCGGTCGGACTTATTAGTAAACTCGTTTTAACACCTCCAGGGGACCGAGTGTTACACTTTACTGTCTCTAATGAGTAAACCACTTACCCTCAACCCAAAACAGCCGGGCTCGCTTTAATTACAGGAAATCAGCTCCCCTGGGTGCTCCTCAGTAGCTGATACCCCCTTTGGCTGTTGATAGGATTTTAATTCTTCATCCTTCATGGAGGAATAAACATTCTGAATCTGATTTCTATTCCAAAGAGGGCATTTTAAATCTGCCTCTAAACAATAAGGGTCACCCTGTAAACGAAATGTGGAACTAAACTACAACGTTTGGACTAGTCGGACAGAGGTAGAACTGGTAGCACGATTAATTGCTGCATTATACTGCACTGCAGTAATTAACGTTGTTACTTCCACTTGGGCTTTCCTGCTGGGACCGTCTGCTGTGAAAAAGGTCTATAAACCCAGCAGTAAAGGAGCAGGTGATGCTAGGGAGGCTGGAAGTTAGCAAGAACAGTATATGCTGTATGCTAAAGTAGGATACATAGTATATGCTGTATGCTATAGTATATGCAACTTTATATGCTATATACTACTATATACATGCTACTCTATATGCTATATGCTACTACATATGTTGTTCTATATACTATATGCTACTATATATTCAGTTCAATTCAATATTATTAATATAGCGCCAATTACAGGTCAAACTGTGTCAAGACACTTTACAGAACCCACATGCCTGAACCTCTAGAGCAGCCCTAAGGCTACTCTATATGCTATATCCTACTATATATGCTATTATATATGCTATATCATACTATATATGCTACTATATATGCTGTATCCTACTATATATCCTACTCTATATGCTATTATATATGCTATATCATACTATATATTCTACAGTATATGCTATATCCTACTATATATGCTACTATATATGCTGTATCCTACTATATATCCTACTATATATGCTAAATCCTACTATATATGCTACTATATATGCTGTATCCTACTATATATCCTACTATATATGCTAAATCCTACTATATATGCTACTATATATGCTATATCCTACTATATATCCTACTATATATGCTAAATCCTACTATATATCCTACTATATATGCTATATCCTACTATATATCCTACTATATATGCTATATCCTACTATATATGCTACTATATATGTTCTATCCTACTATATATGCTACTCTATATGATAATACTACTATATATGCTACTATATGTCCTATATCCTACTACATTTGCTACTATATATGCTATATCCTACTACATATGCTACTATATATGGTATTATATATGCTATATCCTACTATATATGCTACTATATATGCTATATCCTACTATATATGCTACTGTATATGTTGTATCCTACTATACATCCTACTAAATATGCTACTATATATTCTATATCCTACTACATTTGCTACTACATATGCTATATCCTACTATATATGCTACTCTATATGCTAAATACTACTATATATCCTATTTATGCTATATCCTACTATATATCCTATTATATATGCTATATCCTACTATATATGCTATATGCTACAATATATGCTACTATATAAGATATATGCTACTATATATGCTAAATACTACTATATATCCTACTATATATGCCATCATATATGCTATATCCTACAATATATGCTACTATATATGCTATATCCTACTATATATGCCACTCTATATGCTATATCCTACAATATATGCTACTATATATGCTATATCCTACTATATATGCCACTCTATATGCTATATCCTACTATATATGCTACTATATATGCTATATTCTACTATATATGCTACTCTATATGCAGCATTCAAAAGGTATTGGTGGTGTATAAAAGTATTGTTTTGCAAACAGGGTCAGCTATGAAATCAGTTTGTAACCTCTGGCAGATGCCTTCTTTTATCTGGCTCTAGCAGACCCACATGCAGCATGATGGAAACACAGTGACAACATTTTCTCTCAGCACACCGAGGCTCTACCCATTTAAACAATCTGACTGAGAGAGGCAACAACGAGTAAGACCAAAGAAATGTCAGGCATGAGACAAAGACGCAAGAAGAAGAAGAAAAAAATGGCATATGGTTCTCATTTCCGGCTTTCTGAGAACCTGATTTGGAGTAGAAGTGGTTTTTCCCTGCAGTTTATACGTAATGTCATCGCATTCAAACAAATCAAGGGAAAGTCTCTGGGTCGCAGGATGAAAATACCAAAGTCAGGACGACTGAGGACACAGAGGGAGAGCAGTGCCCGACATTTGGCCATTTCATCCAACAATCTGTCTCTCTGGGCAGGAATCCAGACTCACGTCCAAAGATCAGGCCTGGACTGTCCACTACGGGAAATCTGTTCACCCAAATGTGAAGCCAATCAGAACGATAAATCCTTCACACAACAATAACAGCATCATATAGAGTGTGGCAAGAGGAGAAACAGCTGCATGGAGTCGCTACTATAGTCGATAGCATACATGTTACTATATATGCTACTCTACATGCTATACACTACTATATATGCTACTCTATATGCTACTATAGATCCTATACATTACTATCTATGCTACTCTATGAGGTATACGCTACCATATATGCTATATGCTACTCTATATGCAATATGGTACACTATATGCCATTATATATGCTACTCTACATGCTATATGCTACTATATATGCTACTCTAGATGCTATATTCAACTATATATGCTATCATATGTGCTATATGCTACTATATATGCTACATTATATGCTATACGTTACTATATATGCCACTCTATGTGCTATATGCTACTATATATGCTATATGCTACATTATATGCAATATGCTACTACATACGGTAGACTATATGCTATAATATATGCTACATTAAATGCAATGTGCTATACATGCAACTCTATGTGCTATATGCTACTATATATGCTATACACTACTATGCACATGCTACTTTAGCACTGCAGTGTTGGATGGACAAAGCCAGGAGTCACACAGGTAAGACAGGATGGTGTTGGTCGCACACACAAATACACATATGTACACACACATGGACACGCTAGAATCACATACACACTCTGTGCTAAGTGAAGGAGATGAATGGATTACAGAACCTCCTGCTACAGAGATGGAGGCTCTGCTGCTGCCAGAGTGTGGGCGTCTAAGGGTGTCAACATGAAGCAGAGAAATCTAGAAGTACGTTTCACAGATAATGTTATTTATTTTTTTAACCAGCATTGCAGCAACACATTAGACAAGAACTGGGTCATTTTGGACTAATTTTTAGGACATTTTGGACAAATTTGGTCGATGGAAATCTTAAGAGAATTTTCCAGTATGTACATTTTCTAGAAGATTCCTCTTCCTGAATCATTTTATAGAACTTTTTGATTATTTTGGACACATTTTCAGTCATTTTAGAGATGTTTTTTAGTCATTTCAGACAAGAATGAAATGAAAGGAGCATATTTATCTAGATTTTTTTCCCCACTTGTGACACACATGGTATTCCGTAGGACAGGATTTGTTAGATTATGCAACTTCCTGATGGTTTGTGTGCATATCGTGTGACAAAAATATGTAGAAAATGCAATGTTTCATCGAAACCACCTTATTCTACATGCCTTTCTCTTCAAAATATGCCAAAAACAAAAAAAAAATCTGCCCTCCTGATCACAGCTGAGTAGCTATGAGTTACTGAAATGTTGTTTTCAGATGAACTGCAGGTAGTGTATGTTGAAATTACATAAAAAAGAAGTTGTTTTCATCACACTCACCCTCTTGATTTCAACCAGTCATTCCTCTCCTAAGTTGATGTCGTGTGATGAGCATGTTTATACGCTTTTTTAAAAAATTATGACACGCATGGTATTCCGTACAAGACAAGATTATACATTTATTCATGCTACAAGGCGTGCATGTGTTTTCCCAGGCTAAGAAATCAAGTTTGTGTAACGCGGATAAAGGGAGTTGGCAACCTCTCGCACACACAACCACTTTTATAGTCAAGTGTACTAAGAGCCAATTAGCTTTTGGAGGAGACGTCCAAACCATTACATCAGTTTGACCAAACTCGCACAACAGCTGCAACCACAAGAACCCCGGACTCCGCAGCAACGTGGAGAACCGAAGCCCTACAGTGACGAGCCTGATCTGATTTAAAGGGACCACGGAGAGCAGAGTCACAACACAACAAAGGCCTCCAGCAACGGCAACAGCTTCCAATCAGCATGTGGGAGAGGACGAGTGAGAGACAAAGCCACAGATGGGACAAGAGACGGAGGGACGCTTCGGTAACAATAATCTGAATTACGCCTAAATTGTAAAGACATGTAGGTTTTGATGTTGCAGCTTCTGGTGAGGACAGACTGAAAACAAACAGATGTTTTCATAAGATGTTGCATGTAGAATCAGCAGATGCATGCAAAATTATTCAACCCCCCTGATGTTTTTGACATTCTGGCAAAATGAGCAACATTACAACTGTAGGCAACTAATTTATAAAGAAGTGAACAGATACTTTATTGAAATACAATACCTAAGCAAAAATCAAGATTTAATTCATAATCCGTCTAAAATTTCAACTTTTTTTTTTTACAAAAGCATGGTTCTAAATTATCCAACCCCCTATGAGGCTGTATCTTTAGAACTTTGTGCAGCAGCTTTTTGCTGCAATGACCTGCTGTAGACGGGATCATAGACTGTATATAAAGATGGACGTAGCATCTGGCTCCAGAAATTAAGCCCACTCGGAAGTGTCAAAAACTTGCAATATCACGCCGTCCGCTAGGGTTGGCTCCAAAAAGCTTTTGCTCCATAGACCCCAATTCATTTTTGGAAAAAATAAAATTTGATAGACTGATGTTCTACAGCTCAGGATTTTTTTTTTCCCGTTAGTTTTCATGGTCAAAATGAGAGATCAGGTGGCCGATCTTAAAATAAATCAATACTGAATTTTAAATAAATCGTTAAAGTTGGCGGAGCCAGGGGGCGTGGCTATACTTGATCGACAGTCTTGTCTGAAATGATTGACAGATCCTTTAGGGCGAGGCTTTCAGCAGTCTGGCTTCAGTCTGCCCGGCCCATACACTGGTCCTGTCCCTAGTTGCTCTCTGGTCCAGTCTGTTTGATGACGCTTTTTACGTCACTGGCTCCAAAAAATCCAAACCAGGAAGTAGCAAAATCCGGGCTTCATTTTCTCGACGTTGAAACCAACGGGTGACGTCACGGTTAGTTCACGCCTGGATGGGAGGTATCATCTCTAACAAGCTTCTGGCTGCATTTCTCTGAAATTGTAGCCCATTCCTCATGCGATCATCAGCAAGCAGCTGACGTAGTGTTAACTTGTTGTCATAGTTACAGTGATGCTATCTCACAATGGTACAGAAATCTTTAACTAATCCGTTGATCCAGACTAAAACTGACAAAATCTAATTAGTTCTGTGCTTTAATGATGGAACTGGTTGGAGCCTTTAGGGCGGACGCATTAAAAACCGTGAAAGAAGTCAAACACAGAGTGATTCATCCAGTTAACATTTGAAGCATTTGGTTTCTACCCAAGCGTTAATGAGTCGTCTGCATCGGAAGCATACGTCCAGCAGAGCTAAGCCTAGAGCTAAACCCCGGCCTGCTTCAGCGCCGCTAAAATGCTAATCTAATTTCTACTCAGAATATTCAATCACGGGATTAGAGCGCCCAGCGGTGAGGGGGTGAGGGAGTGAGGAGGGGGAGGTTCTAGAGCTGCTTTATCAAATGAAGCAGTGGTCCACACCCTGGAGCGTTTTCCTGCAACCAAGGGTAATTGATTTCACCCCACAGTTTAACACAAAAACACGTAACGCATCGTAACGTTGGGAGGAAAGTGGATTAAATGTTCGTTTCTGGAACAGTACGAGTTCGGTTCACCCAAAGGGGAGGGATCGCCCGGCCTCACCCAGCTGTCTCTGGGGTAAATTCTGCACATTTCACCCCTGAAATGACATCACGGAAACATGTATCACAGAGTGTTGTGATGTGATTTGGGGATTGAAAGGCCTCACATGTGCTCAGCTCAGAGTTGATCAGAAACCCTGAAGATTTCAGAAATAACAATCAGCAGATGCAAAAAAGAGCCGAGCCTGCAGATAACGAGCACCAGCTGCGGTCATAAAGTGGCAAAAATTCCTGTTTAAGGCCTAAAGTGAGTTACGCAATGACTGCACTGTAAAAAAAATTACATTTAACAGCTTTTATTTTGAAAATCTACGATTATTTGATTGATTTCCCCTGTTTTGTTCAGCTAAAATATAGTAAAATCATAGACAACAAGTGTGAATTTATGTGTTAAACATAAGAAAAACAATAAATATTGTCACAGAAAAAATATACGTTTTAACAAATAATACTTTCTTCATTTGCAGTGCTTGGCCATAGAACAAAACATATTTTAATGTATTTAAATTAACAAAAATATTATTTTATTTGAGAAAAATGTGTATATTAAAGCATAAAAATTATATTGTACTGATTTTTGTTTCCTTTTTTGTTCAAGTACAGCTAAAATATCGCAAAATCATAGAAAACAAATGTGAATTCACATGTTAATTATTAAAAAAACTGATTAAAACAGTACATAACGTGAACATTAAAGAATTCTGTATTTTGAATAACACAGAATTATACTTTTTTGAATAGTAAAAATATTATTTCACAGATATTTTATGTTATTTGACAAATAATAGGCATATTAAGGCCTCAAAAAAATTGATTTTTTCCTGTTTTGTTCAGGTACAGCAAATATATAGTAAAAATCACAGAAAAAAGTATGAATTTTCACTTTAAATGTAAGATAAACAGGCCAAATTCAAATATTTTTTACAAATAGGAATATTTTACAGTGTTTGGCCATGGAATTATTTTATTTTTTTATTGTATTTAAATGATTAAAAATATTATTTTACAGATATTTTATGCTTTTTTGAGAAAAATCGGCATATTAAGGCCTAAAAATTATATTTTACAGATTTTTCCTGATTTGTTATATTATAGAAAATATCAAATAAAAACTGCAGAAAAACATGTTGACTGTAAATAATATCCACATTAAATATATCTACTTTATTTTTTTATTCTAATTATGTAACTAATATTTACTGCTACTTCCACAGTTTTTATAGATTTTTTTAAATATAACACTTCTTAATATCTTTTAAGTATTTTTTTGAGCAAATTTTTTATTTTATTATCACTATTTTTTTTATTTTACAGTGTTACTGGAGAGAAATTTAAGTTTAATGCTGCAAAAAAGCTTGTTGAAATTAATATGGTGGCCTACAAGGTGCAAAGTAAACGGAATATGCATATAAAGCTGTCTAAAAAAGAAAAAAACTCATAAAGCTTCCTGACTCTCACCTTCTTCTAACCAGGTCCTCTGAATGATTTTCCACAGTGATGCTATATTTAGCTACTGAATCACAACATTCCTAAAATACCTTCAACAAGTCAAACAGCGCTGAGGAGAAACGCATGAATTCACTCTGCAGAAACTCCTCCTTGGCTCCCGTCTTCATGCAACCAACACATGAGAGATGAACTCATTCATGAGATTAGAGACGGAGCTGATAGAACAGATGACAGCGTGGCATCTCAGCGCTTATACGGCATCCTGCAGACTGCTCCTCATCAGGATTATTGATCTGCTGGACGACAAACGGAGCGTCTTTAGGTGGACGTGAGGTTTGAGGACAAAATAACCTTCACCTCAAAGACTGTTCAGCTTAGAGTGGGAAAAATGCCTCTCTCAAAGCAAGAAAAAAACTGATTTCAGGGAACTTTTACCTTGAAATAAGTGAAAAAATCTGCCAATAGAACAAGAGAAAAATGGCTTGGTGAGATTTCTTGAAATAAGTTATGATATTTAGAGCACTGAGATCTTAAAATGAGCAGGGAAAACTTATTTTAAGCTCCGTTTTACAAGGATTTTCAAGATTAGGTGTCTTCAAATAAGCCCGCCATGCTAAAAAATTGTAGCTTTTGATTTCATGTAATAACTGAAATTTTTTTTTTTTTCCCCCACATTTTCAAACTTTAACCCTCGTGCCGTCCTGCAGGTCAAAACTGAGCTGTTTTAAAGTTTGAAAATGTGGGGAAATATATCTATATTCTCAGTGAAACTTGTGGTTTCCACATTTTCAACATTTTTGGGAAATCTTTGAACATTTTTTGGTGGAAAAAAGAAATTTTAAAAATGCTTCTGAAGAACATTGACACACAAAAATCAACCAAAATCCAGCGAAATTTGCTGGATTTTGGTTGATTTTTTTTTGTGTGAATGTTCTTAAAGAAAACATTCGAAGTTTTACTGATAAATGTGTGATCGCTTTAGATATTTTTAGGGTTTATTTGGAAGATTTTTACTCATTTTTTCAAAACATTTACAAGAATTTGGGGGATTTTTTTTACAATGAAACTTTTCAGGAATTGTTGGAATTTTCTTCCGGAAGGTTTTTAAAAATTTCAGAAATTTGAGGAATTTTTTTTCAGACAAGAAAACAGTATTTTTTGGTGCCTGTAAACGAGGACAACAGGAGGGTTAAAACAGGTCGATTTTGACCTGCAGGACGACATGAGAGCGAAGTGAATTTAACTTAAATCAAGTGGGATGAGACATTTTGACTGAAAATAAGAAACAGACTTGGAAAGATTTAGAGTTTTTGCAATGCAGAGTGGAAGGAGGGAGCAGCTCTAGGTGGGTTAAGATAATCCACACCTGTGATTATTGGAAATATCAGCTCTATTACTGACTTGCATTCTGAACATAAAAGCCAGAAATCTTTTGTGTTGTTGCAGATCCTGGCCTAAAACGTTGCAACAAATGACATCTGTGTTAAGATAATGACAAAACCTGCCTCTAAAATAAGCAAAACGGCAAATGAGAAAGGATTTACATGCTGGTTAAACTTTCATTTCACAGTTAAAACTGCTTCTGGGTCAAATAAATGACTATGGATGTGTTTCCAAACGTAGCTCCAGCTGTGCGTACGTCACATCTGCATCTGCAGCTTCCTGAACTCATCGTCTGATAGAGGAAGCCGAGTGGACGTCCACTTCCACCGACCTCTGAAATAGCTGCAGGTCATATGATAAAGCAGCTTATTTTAGCCGCTGCTGTTTATCGGAGTAGGTTGAAAGTGACTATGTGGGATAATTTAAGCATCCGCCCTCTGGGACCTCATTAGGCTTTTAAATCAGAAGAGTCATTCATCTGGACTGAAGGAAGGAAGGTGCAGTCGTTCTGAGGAAACCTGAGCTGCCGTCATCATAACATCCAGGCCCGGTGTTTGGTTTTCCACGACGAGACGAGACAAATCCTACAGACGAATGAAAGCTCAAGAAGCTTACATGTTCAGATTAAGCTGCAGGCTGGTGTAAGAGCATCACGGGTCGAGCTTCTGAGGAGCACTGAAAGACCAGATCCTGAGAGAGAGAGGCTGCTGACTCCGGAAACAACAGGAAAATCTATTTAAGATGCTGATCAAATAAAAGCTTGTATTCCTTAAAAGAAGCAAGTAGAGTGACTGTTCTCCCTTGTGTGGAAAATTCTTGAAAGATGTGGTGAAAAGAAGGCGAGATTAGTCTGGAACGGCGACTCAGAATATGTGGTGCGTTCATGGCTATTGGAGGTGAATGTCAACAGAAGGAACTAGAGAAAAAACAACACAAGAAACCAATGATTTGAGTGGAAAATATGTAGTTAAAGGGAAAAGAATGGTAGAAAAGTACCAATAAATGTGAAAAAGATCAATGGAAATTTAATAAATATAGTCGTTTGTTTTTTAATCGTTTTTTTTATCCTGGACATGTTGTCAGATTAATCTATCAAATCTGTCTAAATACTGGGGCTGGACTCGAATATCCCGAATATTCGGAGGACAGAAACCACTATTCGGGCCAGCCCTACTAAATGCACTACTGTTTAAAAGTTTAAGGTCATCCAGGCGATTTATACGAGTGAAAGTGGTTTTGTGGTTGTTATTTTGGTCATTTTATGTCTTCATGAGTGTAGTTGGTGCCTCATGTTGGCCGTTTCGTGTCTTTTTGTGGTGATTTGGCATCTCATGTTGGCCGTTTCATGTCTTTTTGTGGTGATTTGGCATCTCATTTTGGTTGTTTTGTGTCTTTTTGTGGTGATTCGGCATCTCATTTTGGTTGTTTTGTGTCTTTTTGTGGTGATTCGGCATCTCATTTTGGTTGTTTTGTGTCTTTTTGTGGTGATTCGGCATCTCATTTTGGTTGTTTTGTGTCTTTTTGTGGTGATTTGGCATCTCATTTTGGTTGTTTTGTGTCTTTTTGTGGTGATTCGGCATCTCATTTTTGTTGTTTTATGTCTTTTTGTGGTGATTTGGCATCTCATTTTGGTTGTTTCATGTCTTTTTGTGGTGATTTGGCATCTCATTTTGGTTGTTTTGTGTCTTTTTGTGGTGATTTGGCATCTCATTTTGGTTGTTTCATCTCTTTTTGTGGTGATTTGGCATCTCATTTTGGCAGTTTTATGTCTTTTTGTGATTAGATTTTGGCAGTGATGTGGTTTATAGTCTGTGCTTTGTGGGTACATCTGTATAAAACGGCCACATTCTATGTTGCTGTGCTTTCTGATCATCAATAATTAACAAACAAATGCTGCATTTCTGACAATGGCATATGGGGGAATGCGCAGCCTTGGAGGAGTCCTGCGCTCTCCGAGTGCTTTTCTTGTATAAAGGTATTGATATGTGCACTTGAGTCAATCTTTGAACACTTTTTCTTATTATTTATTCACATTATTATTCATCTTCTGCCTTAAACCTGTAGCAAACAGGCTCTCGAAGACAAACATCAGCATTCCAGAAAGTCTGACAGATTTTCCTCCAAGATAAAAAAAAAAGACCCTGGAAGAAGTAAAACAGGGCTGTCTCATCAAACAGCCAATTGTGCTGTTTTTTGGGAAATGGACAGCTAAAATCCGCCTCTTTCTGTGATCAACACAAGTGCTTTCTTTGTCCCCTGAAGGCTGCTGACCATCCTGGACACACTACTGCTATTCAGACTTCTTCCACGCAGACACACAACCAAGACGGGCCTCCACTTTGCACTTGATTCTATCAGCGTGGAGCACCGTTCTGCTCTTCACATGTCCTGCCTGTCCTCGTTGACCCAACAGACACTCAAACGGACGCACACTGTGGCTTTATTTGCCACCGCAGGAGGCTCGGTGAAGGCATGCCACCAATGCGACACATGCCCACAGCCCAGAGCCCGGAGGTCTGTCCGAGCAGTCTCTGTGAACCCACACTGCTGCAAATATGCCGTCAGCGCCTTCAGAGACTCAGCTGGGAGGACAGGAGGCAGGGAAGACACCACAACCTTTAAAGTGTTTAGGAAATTTATGTGTGGTTAAATAAAATGCGAGGACAATAAAGCCGATGTTCTTATCGCTGTAGATCCACGGAGTTAAGCGGGATCAACGACAATCTGCCGAACTGTGAGGGGAATGAATAAGTCCAAGGACAAAGGTGCACATCACGAGTTCAACCTCGGTCTAAATCTACTGCATGACATTCCCTCTTTATTGTCGCCCTTCACTGGCAATAATAACTATGAGAAGAATATAAGAACGGCTGTGGGATCAGGAACAATTCTATGTTACAACTGGGGATGTTATCTGTTAATCGATTTATTATGATTGAATCAATTCTAAATATATTAACTGACGGGGAAAAACAAAGGCACACACTTGTCAGGAAATGTACTGTAGACTTGCTGCAGTGCCTGCTTGTTACTGTTTATTGAGATGGAGTTACAGGTGTGGTTGCTGACCGCCCAGTGAATAAAACGAACGCTCCCATTTACCATTTTAACGACAGCGCTCACCTCCCAGTGTGCACCACCTAAACACTTTGCTGTATCCCTGCTTTAGCTCCCATGAAATCATCTGTGATTGGTTTAAAGAAATACAAACAGGCCAGAGAGGTTAGCAAGACTGGTCACCTGAGGGCCTCGGATGTCTGTCCAGAGTTTGATGGAAATCTTTTTGGTGGCTGTAAATAGATTTCCATCAAAACTGAAACTATTAACCGACGCAGAAAAGTAAGGGGATTATCAAAGGTGCTATTTTACCTGTTAGGACCATGACTGTGTTTTAAAATCCCTTGCAATCAATGTGAGAAAAAGAATGAAACATTGAACCAAAGTGGTGGAAAAAATGACTAATAGTTGCTGACACTTTATTATCAGTATTAAACATTTTCTAGGGCTGGCCCGAATAGTGGTTTCTGGCCTCCGAATATTCGGGCCCTATTAAAGACGAATATCCGAATATTCGTTCCACCCCGTAACTTCCAACAAGGGGGGGCTTGTGGCGGAGATAGCCTGAATATTCAGATCCGTTCGTCTGGTCTCCTGGGTCCAAATTTTGCCTTCGTTTGTCTTCAGTTGAACTGAAGAATTCCCAAACAGCGGAGGTCTTCAGCATCTTGTCTTGTGTTTATGCAACGAAGTGAAGCGTGACGTCAGAGTGGGCAGCAACCCGGACATTCAGGTGGTGGTAAGAAACAGGAATGGAGGAGCTGAAGTGGGCCGAAGGCGAAGGGAGGACAGTAACGCCGCATATTCTTTCCGCCCGGTAACGTCCGACCAGGGAGGGGAATATTCAGATACCAAAATTAATATCCGGATACTGTTGTATCGAACGAATAGACAGACAGACAGACAGACAGACAGACAGACAGACAGACAGACAGACAGACAGACAGACAGATACTTTATTGATCCCGAAGGAAATTGTACAATAGTCTGTTGCTCACATTCATAAACACAGAGATAGAAATAAAGTTAAAAAGTACAATTAAAAAGACAAATAGCAACAGCCATAATAAATAAATCCAACATTAAAAAAGTCAAGTGCTGCTCCATAAGGGGCTATGAAGTTAAAGTTAAGGCACTGAAAAACAAAGTTCAGGACCAGCATCAGTCTCTCCTGCTCCTCCCTGAAGTGGCTGCATTATACAGCCTGATGGCACGAGGGACGAAAGAGTTTTTAAGTCTTTCAGTGGAGCAGCTCAATGAAAGATACCTGGAGCTAACAGAGTTCCTTTGCCCAGAGACCACAGGATATTCGGGTCCAGCCCTAGTATTTTCATTATATTTCTGCCTGTTAGATTATGGAACATTCTCTACATTACTGAAGAATGGCTGTGCTCATTGTGTCCACTAAATCTGTGTGTACACATGGAAATTAGCACTAGCGTAAAGATCAGTAGGGTCAACCGAGCACATTAGGATCCGTCCTCCAGGGGGCTCAAAAATCCACAGCAAATTAGCTCCAGCCCTCAGTTTTGGCCAACGGTTTTCACTGCAAATATCAGAGGTCAAACTTTCCCCTGATTGCTGCAACACCAAAAAAAAAAAAAGAGGATGACCAGGAAGGTAGCATCTATGCCCTGGAGACCACGGGCATGAAAGCCATACATGTCCACAAAAGAAGAACACGAGGCTAATGCAGCTGAATAAAACATTACTTCATCTGTCCTGAGGCCGCCGTCACAGATCATGGTCGGTTTGTCATCTGCTGATGTGTCTGCAGGACGAGCTTGTAATGGGATTTGTGGGGATAAAGCGACGGGGGAGAGGAGAACGAGACGCGACACCGGCTAATGAAAGGACTGGATGGGCTAACGGAGATGCAGAGATCAAAGCAAAACAGCAACAAAGAGAATAGGTGAGGAACCAACTATAACACAAAGATGCAGCGAGATAACCGAGTGACTCAGATGTGTGAGAGCGATCGACAGTCTCGGATTTACCAAACACCAGCATGACACAGCAAACTAAGCCTGGTACATCTGCTTCCTGCCAGCTGAGCCACACATCTGGGTGGCATCATACCCACCGTCCCCCTGATACACCAGCAGCACCGTCCTCTAAAGCCTGAGCACTCACAGAACAAGCCAGAAACCAAACAGACAGCAGTGAAAACAGAATTTAAACTCAGATCTGAATCATAAAAGTGTTTTCTATTCCGTAAAACTGGAGGCGCTGTTGTCTTTGTGCTATTCAATCTAAGTTATTAAGTCCTTATTGAAGATATTAATGGACTTATGGTGCAAAAACAAGGTAGGAGACAAGATTTAAGAGTCTACAGCTCCCTGAGGATCTATTTAAGCATTCATTTATGGGCACCAAAAATATTGTTTGCTTGTCTGAAAAAAATCCAGCAAAAGAATTCCCCGAATATGTGAAAATTTGCAAAACCGTCAGGAAGAAAATTCCAATAATTCCTTAAAAGTGTCCCTTAAAAGTTTGGTAAAATCCCCAAATTTGCCATGAAAATTCTTGTAAATATTTTTTAAAAATGAGTAAAAATCTTCCAAAAAAATCCTAAAAGTATCTAAAATGATTACATATATGTATCAGTGAAACTTCTAATATTTTCTTTACGAACATTCAGAAAAAAAATCAGCCAAAATCCGGTGAAATTCGCTGGAAAACGTTGACTGTGGCAGCAAATTAGAGAAGCAGGGCCATTTTCTCATAGACTTCAATACTATTAGGGTTCTTTTGTAACCAGAGGAGTCGCCCCCTGCTGGCAATTATAAAGAGTGCAGGTTCATGTTTTCTAAATAGTCTGTGGTTCAGAGAAGTAAGCTAACTCCTCATTGGAAGTGGTAGCTCCATGGAAATTCATTTCTGTCCATGACTTTAGAGGTGTTTAAATCTGTCATTCTTTCAAGTTAAAGCCTTATTGCCATATAAAAGCACATTTTGACATATCTTTAACTGTTTGTCGCCTACGCTTTTAAGCTTTAACTTGACAATAAATACAATTCTTTTATTCTTAGGCGACGTAACAAACTCTTTAAACATTTTTAGCTTCCTCATCCATGTTACCCAACCATGAAGAGTTCCTCTGCTCTGTTTTCCCTTCCCTGTCCGGTCTGTAGCAGCGTATGTGTGGGATACCGCCTGAAGAGGGTGGAGGGACGACGGCTGAATGGCCGGGTTTGTTAGAGGGCTGGTGGGCAGCATGATGAAGGAGATTTTACAGACATCTGCTGATTCCTGTCTTCCTGTCTTGCTGCCAAAAAGGCCAAAAAAAATGACACTGTGATTTAAAAAACTACATGTAGGACATCATGGGTAAATATAAAGGCCTGTTTTACTCATTTGAATCATTTTTTTCTGTAAAATCGAATGACATTTGTGTTTTTGTCGTTCGACTGTGAAGAATTTTGCATTTTTTTTGGACAAATATAGTAGAGAACCCCTGCATAGTTTATACAAAACAGTAATAAATCCATTCTATGGATGGCAATGACTGAGGTCTTTTCCCTGGAGGAAAAATAGCACAGGTGTACAAACTAGATATGCAGCAAATTAACATTTAATAGCAAAGATATGGAAATCTGAAATACATCAGCCAGCCAACTAATATATACTGAAAGGTCAGAATGTAATTCTAGCTCAGTGATGCCAAAAAATACAGCTTTAAATCACAAATTATTGCTGTATTTATTGTATGTGTGCATGCTTTGTGTAATTGCTTTTCTTATCTAATTCTTTATGCACTAGAAAGGACAAAAATGGCTGAAGGGACCGCAGAAAACACCATCTAAATCCTGAGAAAAGCAACAAATTCCAGTTAATTTGGTACTAAATGGATATTTCTTTCATGCTAAATCTCTCGGACCTTCATTGTTCTGCACCTCACATATTCTCAAGAATCTGTTCTGCTGGGAAAATGCTTAGTCATGTCCTGCAAGGTAGAGGCAGAGACAGAGGCACTGCGACGCAACGAGACGAGGGAGGAAACGATTCATCCTCCAGCTGAACCAAACAACCCCGACCAACCCGACACACCAGAAGAGTGTGGAGCAAACTGCTCCGTTCAGTTTTCATACCGACTTCTGTCAACAGGATCGTTTGTTTCAGTGGATGTGATGGAGAAAGTGTGGGGGGAATTGGTGAGAAAGACGAGAAGCTCTGGACGGTATTAGACGGTGATACATCATAACACGACACATATTACCGCCACACATCCACCATTTCTCTGCTTCTTCCATTTCTGTCCCGCTCTGCAAAAATCCAGCTCTGCAAAGAAAAAACATAGATACACGATCCTTTTGTTTTTGTTTAAATTCTAGGGTCTTTACACCTTCCTTGTGGACAGAAACTTCCAACACCAAGGGACTGAACATATTTTTAACTGTTTGACTGTTAGCAAAGACTTTCTCTTATTAGAACAGTCAAAAATTCAACTATTTGTGCAGAACTTAAAGCTCTATAAGTGGCAGGCACTTACTAATACCAACTCTACAATGAAGCATGGTGGTGGCGGCATCATTCTGTGGAAGCTTCCAACACCAAGGGACTCCACAGTGCAACTGACCCTTCATAATTTTAATAGTTTGACTACGAGGAAAGACATTCCTTTATTAGAAAAGTCAAAAACTGACCATTTCATGCTGAACTTAAGGCTCTATATCTGGCAGGCACTGGGTAATACCATCCCTACTGTGAAGCATGGCGGTGGCGGCATCATGCTAGGGAAGCTTCCAACACCAAGGGGCTTAACAGTGCAACTGATCCTTCATAATTTTAATTGTTTGACTGCTAGCAAAGGCATTCTTTTACTAGAAAAGTCAAAAATGTAACATTTTGTGCAGAGCTTCTTTGTATTCTAAAGATATAGACACAGGGAAAAGGAAAACCAAAGAAAAAACAATGACCGTGATAATTTCCCCTTCTGATAAACCCTTTGATGCACAACATGGGCCAAAAGATACCTACATTCCACTGAATACGGGTATGTTTTGGCCCATGTTGTGCATCAAAGGGTTAAAAGATGTGACCTTTGAACAAACATCGTAAGCTCCGATCTCCCTCCTCATCAATCCATGTTGCCTCAGTGACTATCACATTAGCATCCTTTAATTGATCACTACCAAAGCACTTCTCTTCTCCCTTCATTCTCTCTTTCAGAATCAAGCTGCAAAGACTGCCACAAGGGCTCCGTCCCAATCTGACCTTGATAGAGACAGAAATCGAGTGGCAGATGTCCTCCTCTACGGGGGCAGCCCAGACCTGGTGGCAAACTGCATGTTTACCTCCCTCTAATCGTCCTAAACCATCATCACGAGCCTGCTTGTCATGTTAATCACTCCACTTTCACACACCCAGAGGTGAATATCCTGAAAGCTGCAAACAGGAACTCACCGCTGTTTTCTGGACGAAGCTTCTGAGATGAAACAAAGGGAAGAAGCTCGTTTGTTCTTCATGGCAGCTTCGCCTGGAGGAAGTCGTAGGCTTCCTGAGGGTTCATCATGTGTACTGCAGCTGTCTTCTTGGAGGACTGAAATCAGACCAACTATTAAACCAATCGATTGGTAGTGACACCATTATTGGAAATGATATTATATGTTTAGTTTAAGGTCTCCTGAGAGATCCTGAAGCTATAAATATGAACGTTAATGAAGTCGAGTTTCCCCACCGGTGTCATCCATCTTTCTTGGCTCGGCTGCAATCTGATGTTATTTAAATGTCAAATGATTCCAAACGCCATAACCTCTCAGTTATTGCATTGTTTCTAAGCTGAACAGCAAGGTGCAAGTTTAAACTGAAAACAAGCAGCTCAGATTTACTTTATTAACCCTTAAAAAACCGGGATCGAGTATACTCGGTTCACGCTTACTCGTACACACAGCCGAAACCGAACATTCTCGGCTCACTAATTAACATAAAATATGCACACGCCCGCATGTTTAAGTCGACCAATGGTGAGATATAAACATTGGCCCCAAATTTGCTTATTTCAAACGATAAAGCCGTCTGAGCCGTTATAACAAAGCCGCAATTATGAAGCGTTTATCGGGGTCGTGTACCGTAATAACACAGTCGAAATTCAATATGGCGAACGTCTACGATAATGCGACCTCGCAAGACTTGATCGATATTTTCATGGATTAGGTGGTCTTAGTATATGTACTTCTCTACAAACATGGCCTTGTAAGGGTTAAACATTAGGCTAATTGGAAATCACATTTATATTCAGGTGTTTCCGGTTCTGTTGCATTGATTTTCTACATTGGAGTTTGAATTTTCAATATAGTCTTTCTCAAGTTTTTTTTCATTATTTAAAAGACGAATTACTCGACTTTTCAACTTTGAAATACTGCAGGTGTAATATCACAAATAGTGGGAAAAACACATCTAGTGGACACGTAGCATATCTCTTGGTATGAGCTAAATATGCATCAAAATGTTTTACATCAAAGTGTCTTTTCTCGTGATAAAAAACACAAAGACTTCTTTCGATGACTCGTCTTGAACAGATCTGTAGTTTCTCGTTTACCCTTTCCATTGTAGAAAACCACAACTAAACGTTTGCTAGCAGAGAAAACAGGATATGTGTGTTTGAATTCCAATCACCAACACTTGCAGTTTTAATTTCACTCGTATCTACACAAAAGTTTTGAGACGAGTTGTCATTTATTTGAATGAGAAAGCGTCCCAAAACTTTTGACAGGGGCTGCAGGTGGTCTGTATTGCTACATATGCTCAGCCACATCTAGTTTTTCCACAATCCAATCAAATTTCAAGGGTCCGTGCTAGACTGCCATGCTCTAACTGCTGTTTCACTTTGATTTTAGCTCAATACAAAACGGACTTTAAGACTTGACCTGGACTTGACCGTTACAAAACTCCACTTGGTTTGAGGCTGAATGTTTTATGTGGAAAAATCCCAGAAAAATACAAATATATATATAAAAAAATAACTGCATCGGGCAGGGCTTGCTCGGCCACACACTGAATATTTGATTATTGGGCCTATGCACTAAAAGGATCTGGTCTCTGTTGTGAGCACATTTTATTAACACGGGCTGAAAAGGAAAAAAAAAAGACCTGGAAGGTTTGTGGTTTGACTCCAAGTTGCCCCGAAGGAACATTATCATCACATCTGATAAGGCAAGCAAGAAAAAGTGCTTATTTTTACATTTAAATTCCTTATTAAGTCTTTTCCCAAGCCAGTAGCATTACTATATGCTCGTTTTCTTTGTCGCGCATTCACACTCACACGTTCATAGCAGTGCAGTGGTAATTCTTACAGGAAATACTGCAACTGTGGTTGAATGGAAAACAGGCTCAACCAGGCCGGCTGTTGTAGCTTTTAGCTCGGCCTCTCTGCCTCTTCTATCTCCAAAACAGCACTTGAAACCAACCTGCAAGAAACCTCAGCCCTAGCAACACTCTGGATCAGAATTTCAGGCTCTCTCAGTCGCCAAACGCATGTGAAATTACAGCATAATGACCTATAAATAACCACAACTCCAAATGTTTCCTTTGCTTTAGAGCAAAAAAAACACATTCTGAAAATGTTCACATTTAAGGATTTATCTTTTTTACAAAACATCATGAACAGCCTGAAGTTTCTTAAGAAAAATAAGTTCAGTTTCAACAACGTTCAGCCTCAGTTTATCATTTCCACATTACAACTTCCAGATCAGAGTGTCTGCAAAGAAACACAACATTTAGTCACAGCTATCTGGAAGTGAATGACATAGTATTTTACTTTATGGTCAAAATGACAAAAGTCAGACAAAAAAAAGACAAAAAAACAACAAAAACAAGACAAAATATTACAAAAACGAGACACAAAGCAACAAAAAATGGACAAACGACACAAGCGAGACAAAAATGAGAAACAAAGTGACAAAAACATGAGATAAACAACAAAAGTCAGACAAAAAAGCAAAACAAAAAAACAACAAAAATATTACAAAACAAACAATGTGCAATATCACATTTTACTTTATGATCAAAACAACTTGTCATGGTCTAGAAATTCTTCAAAATTTACAGTTTTACTAATTTACAATCTGCACTTTGAGGGCCGGATTGGACCCTCTGGAGGACCAGTTTTGGCCCACGGGCCGCATGTTGGACACCCCTGCTGTAGCTTTAAAACATAAATACTCAGGCCAGTCTTGTACTTTCTGCATCCACAAGTACTTAACGATCCGCATCACTTAAATTTTGCCACCACAGTCCAAAATTAGTGTCCGCATGGCAGCTATGCTAACACAGCATTAAGACGCATGAGTGGAATATGTAGACGCCGTCCTACCTAAGGTAACATAGTCAATGTTTCAGTCACGGCTTTACTTGCTTATTTTACTCATGATGTGTCTTCCAGCTTATAAAAAATGTTTTCAGCTCCTGTCTCGCTATATACTGAAGGCAAAGCGTCTACTCAAAGCACCAAAGTGTCTAAACTCAACGGTCCACCTTCTGTTTTGGACCATTTATCGCTCAGATTTGCAAGCCAAAGGTCACCAAAGTCAGGCTCATCACAAAAGATTGCTTTCCCCTGGTAGCTCCCTCAGAGACTGTCTTTGCACCACTTTTTCCTGCCATTTCAGTAGCTGGTGGTTGTAACTCTATGAGATTCTCTGTAGGTCACCGTTAGCACCAAGGTGACCTGGGAGTGAGTCGCCTCAAGAAGCATGTGATTATACAGCTTCACGCTCTGCACAGAACAGATAACAGATTCTTTATAAACAAGGACTTAGCACAACCACATCTAACGCCATATCTCCCAAACATACATGATGTCCTGAACATGCTGCAGGACTTTAAATCACTGGAATCTAACTGCAGCCCGGTGGCTCTCGGGTTGGAAAACAGCGCTCTAAACTTTACATTTGGCATCCACTTTGCATTCCCGTCTCTCCATCAGGACATCAGAGGCGTGACACTAATACCACCATACACCTGTTGTGTACTCTAAACATGCCTTTCTTTGTTTACTCCCATCTGACAGAAACACATGCTGCTTCTCCACTGCATGACTCAGGGAAATGTATGCCAAACTATGATGCAGAACGTGTTAAACTGAGCAGAAAAAGTGCACCAATGGCGCACAAAATGTATTTTTTTTAGCATCTTTACCAGCAAGAGGAACTTCCTGAGTCCCTTGCAGTGATTTTAAATGGCCATACAAGTGTCATATTGAGGGAAACGCCTACCCTCCTGCCTCTTCATGGGACAAACTCCGCTCCTGCACTCCACTGTCACTGTGAGCGACGTGACGAGAGCGCCTGTACGTCACACCAAATTCCATTTAAAAATCGATTACGTTATTGGTTTCTTTCGCACTTGCAAATTTGCACGAGTGACAGGGGGTGACTCAGATGCTCGTGTGTGTCTTTGAGTGTTTTGTAAATTTCGGCGCGAATTTTATCAACCGGGTGCGACTCTTTTCAATAAAACCTGAACTTTAGTGGCGCTTCACACTGCTTACACATGGTTATGTTTGCGGCGTGTGATTGCTCGAAAACGCGGATTTAAATTTGGTTTTATTTTGAAATTAGCGCGAGTTGAAGGACAACACGCACTCCGAATTAAAGAGCATATTCTGCTGAGTCAGACAACAGCAGCAATGATGTCTTTCAATGCGTGTGCGACTGCAGAATCTCGAGTGGGAGTTAAATTCGCGTGTTTTTAAACGGAGTTTGGTCCGGGGATTTTTTTTCACGTCTGCGTTAACGCCAGAGAAAAGGGGGTCAGTACCTGTCGGGTGGTCGCGGTGGTCTCCTCATTCCCGGTGGGTGAAGGTGTCCCTCCTTCGAGCGACGCCGGGGTGACTGGAGAAGAAGCCATCTTCTTCGTCCGTCAGTCTAAACAACTGCTCCTGGTGTCACTTTCCGCGGCGTCCTCCAGCATCCAGACCCGGGAGCTGCGGCGGCTTCCTGTCCGAGCACAGTGCGTCTCTGTCCGGCTGCACAGTGGAGCCACTGTCCCTCCTCCCTCCCGGCCGGTGCTCGTATGCTGGCAGTCCGGTAGTCCGGTCCAGGCGGATGACGTTTCCCCGGGTCTCTTACTCACTCTTGCACACACACACACGCACACGCACACGCACGACACACACTGTCTCTCCTCTCTGCCTTCATCTAATTGCTCAGTGCTTTGCAGGAGGTTTCATATTTTGCATGACATCTCTGCTGCCCCCATGGTAGTAGTAGTAATAATAATAGTAGTAGTAATAGTAATAGTAGCAATAATAGTAGTAGTAGTAGTAGTAGCTTAGGTTTCTTTGAGCATGTTGCAAAGAATAAATCCCATAATCGCAACCCCAAATAATAAAAATCACACAATAAAATGCAATGAATAATTTAAGTGCATTGCATTGTGCAGAAATAAGCCACTGTGCATCTTTGTGTTGTGTCACATGCACACTATCTGCCCTCCTGATGTCAAAAGTCACTTATTTCTAGTAGATAAATGTGTTGTGACGTTGCACATCTGCTGCAGAATCCACCCCCTTCCCCTGCTGTGAGGGATCTGAACATTTTTCTTAAAGCACCGTGTGAAGTTTGTGGTTTTAATTTGAACACCGAGGTATGAAAATACAACTGCAAGGTGTTAGAATTCATATATGTGTGTACACCTGCCCCTGCTGGGGGATGGTAGCCCGTCTAATGGGGGTTGGGGTATCAAGGAGGACCCTCAACTGTCCGATTTGTCACAGGGGAGGGGGTGTGGTGCTGCAGGAGAAAAGGGGAGGTGGGGTTGGTCTAACTAGTTAAAGGCGGTGACCCCATAGCAGGACAAAACAGAAGGAAAAGGGAAAGCTGGGTTCTTCAAATCCAAGATATAAGACGCAGAATCAAACTGATCAGTAATTTGGTAATTATAGTGCTTGGTTCCATTTGGATACAGCCCCCACTCAGGAGCATTCAGTTTGAAGACAATTAAAATATGTTAAAGTATAAATGAATAACAACATGGATCAATAATGGCGGAGAGAACTGAAGAGTCCAGGACCGGCAAAATGGCACTGAAAAAGATCAGAGCAGCAGAGATTCATAAAACAAAGCAACTAAAGTGACAATAAAGAGACAAAACAGCAACATAGGGACAAAAACAACCACAAAGAGACACAAAACAATCACAAAAAGACACAAAACAACCACAAAGAGAAACAAAACATCCACAAAGAAACACAAAACAACTACAAAGAGATGCAAAACAACCACAAAGAGACACAAAATCACTACAACAAGACACAAAACAATCACAAACAGAAACAAACATCCACAAAGAAACACAAAACAACCACAAAGAGACACAAAACAATCACAAAGAGAAACAAAACATCCACAAAGAAACACAAAACAACCACAAAGAGACACAAAACAATCACAAAAAGACACAAAACAACCACAAAGAGAAACAAAACATCCACAAAGAAACACAAAACAACTACAAAGAGATGCAAAACAACCACAAAGAGACACAAAATCACTACAACAAGACACAAAACAACCACAAAGAGACACAAAACAACCACAAAGACACAAAACAACCACAAAGAGATGCAAAACAACCACAAAGAGACACAAAATCACTACAAGACACAAAACAACCACAAAGACACACAAAACAACCACAAAGAGACGCAAAACAACCACAAAGAGACACAAAACAACCACAAAGAAACACAAAATCACTACAACAAGACACAAAACAACCACAAAGACACACAAAACAACCACAAAGAGACACAAAATCACTACAACAAGACACAAAACAACCACAAAGAGACACAAAACAACCACAAAGAGACACAAAACAACCACAGAGACACACAATATCCATAAAATAAACATAAAACAACCACAAAAAGATGTAAAAAAAAATCTAAACAAAGAGAGATCAAAGCAGACAAACACAAAACAATCACAGTACAACCACAAAAACTCCCAAAAATTGAAAAAATTATCATCACAAAAAGGCAACAGAGAACCTACACAGCTTTAAGCATCTGGATGTGTTGATCTTCAGTAGGTAGAAACTTTAACCTGTTACTAGCAGCTCAACATCTCTTTGCCTCATTCTCTATTCAAAACATTGTGTTTTACTGCAGAAACACCTTTTTAATTAAAGATACAGGTTGCTAAGCATTGAAAACGTGACGCCTGTTGGTCCCACTTTAGTTAGCAGTGTTACACATCTTCAAATCACTCACTAAGTACAGACGGGGCAGCAAAGAAATAGTGATTAGTATTTATCTGATAGACTGATTTGTAAACGCTTCATGGTTGTTCCTTCTGTTCTCATCGATGTAAAAACGTTTGACCCCTTCAATCATTCGACCTCAGAAGCACGTCTGACCTTAAAGCAGGTTAAAGCACCTTTTATAAGCGGGTTTTCTTTTCTTTTTCATTGGATTTCCGACCCGGTGGGGCACAGAAGACAAAGGAAAAGCCGTCTGTCGCTGATGTAAAAAAGATGGAAGACGTTCTGTTCCGGACTGGAGCAGAAACCGAAACCTCGTTAGAGAAAGACGGACGGATTGGAGGCTTCTCCTGGACGGCGGCGGCATCATTAGATCAGCATTCCCATGTCTCCAGGTTATTGGAGCGTCTGCACGAGGCCCAGGGAAGGCAGGGAGGTTATTTTAGCTTTGGCCTGGAATGACTCACTTCATGTGTCAAAGAATATCTTAGCTGGATGAAAAGAGGCGGCATTAGTGAAGGAGGAGCACAGCGGCCTCCAGGGAGTTAGCTGTTGTTTATGTGTGTTTAATGGACAGGAGGCTGTGTTTGGTTGGTAGAACACCATGAAGAAGGGCAGGCGGATCGGTTATTTCTGTTATTATTGTCATAGAATTCATCTTAAATGGGGTTTCTTGGGTTTTAGTTTTCAATATAAAGCACAAACGTCTGGTATTTGTCTTCAAATCTCTACTTCAAGGTCGCTTTATACCAGCGCTGATATAAAATATGACAATGACTGTCAGCGTAACTCACTGTGTGTTCAGCCAGATTCTTCTGGCTTGGTATAAGCCAGATTTTAAGGCATTTCTATGCTAAAATGTTTTACAATACATGTAACAAAATACTGTATAAATTCAAATTAGCAACATGAAATGTCCACGGATTGAACCTGTTAATAAATGCAGCATTTATAAGTTAGCCCTCCTGTTGTCCCAATTTACAGGCACCAAAAAATATTGTTTCCTTCCCTGAAAAAAATCCAAAAAAAATCAGCAAAAAATTCCCCAGATTTCTAACAATTTGCAAAACCCTCAGGAAGAAAATTCCAATAATTCCTTAAAAGTTTTTTTTTAAATCCCCCAAATTTGGCAAGAAAATTCTTGTAAATATTTTCAAAAAATTATTAAAATCTTCCAAAAAATCCTAAAAATATCTAAAGTGATTCCACATGTTAATAAAATTCTAATATTTTCTTTAAGAACATTCACAAAAAAAATCAAAAAATCCAGCGAAATTCAATGGATTTTGGTTGATTTTTTTGTGCATGTTCTTAAACATTTTTTTAAAAAATGTCCAAAGATTTTCCAAAAAATGACATCAGAAGTTTCACTGAGAATTTTTTTTTTTTTTTCACATTTTCAAACTTTAAAACGGGTCAAGTTTGACCTGCAGGACGACACGAGGGTTAAACCTAATAATCCAGTGATGCTACATTTCCTGATGATGGTAGGGTTTCTGTAGACACCATGTGAAGGTAAAAACAGATGATTGTTGGTTTTGGCAGTTGGCTGTTTTAGCAATGAATGTAAGCAAACACGTTACAATCGGTAAAACATCAGGTCTGTTAGTTGCGTGTGTGCATGGATGTGTCCAAACATTTTACCTCTACATGATCAGACGTGACGTTCCCTGCAGCTGAACACCTTCACCCTCTGGGATTGCCACCTCTTGTCATCCGTTAATGAATTAAATCGTGCTTATATAACTCTGCCTCGTCTTGAGTTTGGAGTAATTTTACTTTGAAATGATGCGTCATGTGGACCTTGTGCATGTCTGCAGGGAAAGTGAATATAATTGTGCTGCTTGGTGTGATGCCGTCTTCGATCTGAGTCAGTGTCTGCCGGCTGCTGCCACAAACACGCGAGCATGTTGAAGATTGATTGATCCGGACACACTCAGTGATCACATCCATCCCTCTGAAGTCACACTGACACCAGCGCAGACAACAACCACAAAGGAATGTAAAGAAAGAAACACAAAACGACCACAAAGAAACAAAACCGTGAAAGAGAGATAAAAACTGCTACAAAGAGACACAAAACAACCACAAAGAATTGTAAAACAACCACAAAGACACACAAAATAACTACAAAAAGACATGAAACAACCAAAAAGAGAGAAAAAACAACTGCAGAGACACAAATTACCACAAAGAGATAAGAAAAAACAAGTACAAAAAGACTCAAAACAACCACAAAGAGACAAAATCATGAAAGAGAGATACAAATTGCTACAAAGACACACAAAACAACCACAAAGGCATACACAATAACTACAAAGAGACATAAAATAACCAAAAAGAGAGAAAAAAAACAACTGCAGAGACACAAATTACCACAAAGAGATAAGAAAAAAGCTACAAAAAGACTCAAAACAACCACAAAGAGACCCAAAATGACAACAAAGACGCAAAATAACCACAAAGAGAAACAAAACAGTTACAAATACACACAAAAAACCACAAAGAAACACAAAACAATCACAAACAAAACAACTACGAAGAGACGCAAATGACAACAAAGAGAAAAAACAACTCAAAAGTGACACACTATAACCAAAAATAAACAAAACAACTACAAAAAGACAAAGAAACAAGCACAAAAACAACAAAAACCACTACAAAGACACACAAGACAACCACAAAGAGACACAAAACAACTAGAAAGAGACACAAAACGATGAAAGAGAAACAACTTGTTACAGACATTAAAAAGCAGCGACTAAGAAGCACAAATTATCACAAAATAATCAGAAAAATCTCTAAAAAGAGACACAAAATGGCAACAAATAAAACAAAAGAGCTACAAGACACAAAAAAACTCAAAGAGACACAAAACAATCACAATGAAACACAAAATAACCACAAAGAGGTAAAAACAGCTCACACAATCATCAACACAGGCCAATCAGGAGTCATTCATATTACTTAAGCCCCGCCTTCAGTCTCCTGTCAGCCAATCAGCAGCCTTACTGACACCAGCCCCTCCAGCAGTAATAGTGTGTGTGTGTTTGTGCGTGTTGTTTCCAGTTTTTGTGTTTGAAAATGCATTTCATGGCGTAGATCGTCTTTCTGAGTCATATCATTGGTGGCCAGTGAGTCTAATGTGGTGAAAAAAATGCAAATAAAAGAGGTCTTGCTTGTGTTAAACTAAAACTTGACAGAAAACGTGGATTCCACTCATCAGATTGATGCACAGCAGCATCGCTCTGATCTTTAAAGGTCCATCCTGTGCAGCCTTTCATTCCTTGGCATCATGGTGGATGCTGCAGCAGCGCCATCTAGTGACGACTTTAACAAACTGCAGCTCGGCTTTAGTTCAGGATCAGAGTGAATGATGTGGCTGAGGTGATTTGGCGGCAGTTTGTGAGACTGACTCCTTATATCCAGATTATAGATGGAATAACTGATCTATGCTTATAGTTTGAAGAGCTTCTGCAATCCAATGCTACCTGCTCGGCTTATGCAAATGAATGCACAGGTTAAATTACGCTTCAGATGGTTGTTAAAACGCTAAAGTCTGGCAGAAAGATTCATACTTTTATTTTTTACAAGAGTCACTCTGGGAGTTTCTGACAAAAATCTAATGTTTAAACAGACAAGAAAGACGAGGAAAAGGTTAAGCTAAGCTAAGACAAGACAAGATAAACATTACTGATCTCTTACTAGGGACGTTTAGATGTTACAGCAGCTAGATACAGAGGAGTGATGAAAAAAGCAGGACAACAATCACAAAAAGTACAAAAAGGCTAAACGATACAATAAAAGTGCCATAAAGGCAGAGTACAAGGCATGATTAATCTATATAATACGTGGATCAGTACAGCGTGACCTTCATGTTCTCGACTCTAATCCTCTAAATATTTGTCTCATTTAATAAATCCAGAGAAACAGACTGACCTGTTCACAGCTACAAGGAGATGCTGCATCATTTTAGGGAACCAGAAGCTCCATATTGTAGGTTTAATCTGATAATAATCTAATAATGTTCTCCACATGGCTGCAGATAGAAGAGAAGAAGGAAAGGAAAAGGAACGTCTTTTGATGAGTTACACGTTTTATTGTTTCAGAACACATCACCAGTAGATGGCGCTGCTGGTGAAGCTACTGACAGCTCCTCCAACATGACAATGGATAGGGGGAAGAGAGTCTGGAGATGGATGCTGCTGAACATCACACCAACAGAGGAGAATTAACGTTTGTACAGAAAGTGTGCTTCATGCTTTGACTGATGTCCAAGGAGAGCAATGAGCTTTAAATGAAGATGATTTCACAGCAGATTTAACTCATTTAAACTGATTCTAAATGACCCCACCGCTCCCAAACTTTAGATCTTACTGCCTAAAAGTCATCCAGATACATTATATCAATAATAACTCATCAGTGTTAAACTGAACTGGACTTTTCTGTCCTTCAGTCTTTTTTTTCTTCATCTCTTCACATTCAGTCAAGCAGATGGTATCGGTTTCCTGTTGGCTGGAGATGGATCAGGTCTGGACATGCAGGAGGCTTCATCCTCCACCAGCTGTTCCCTTATTAGCTGAGTTTGGGTTTAGGATGAAAGCTGAATCTAAATACTTGGTTTCTGTTGGTTTTGTGTCTTAATGACATCATGAGCTGAAATTAACTTAGTACTTGTCGTAAGTTAATTCAACTTTAGTTTGAAATTTTGTCAATGAGAAAGCTTCTCTACAAGCTAACTGACCTAAAATGCTGGTTTCTACTGAGTAATATCGTCCTTTCACCACATGAGATATTACTCCACGACCACAGCAGGTTGAAGGACTCGTCCACCATCTCCAGTCTGTGCGAGGTCACTTGGGGAGCTTCAGGATATAAATGAACACGTCTAACCTTTTATTATCTCTGCCCCCCCCGTGCTGATGAAAGGCCAGTGACAGATGGAAAACAGATTGGTGTGGTTATAAGGTCTCAGGAGCTTGGCCGTTTGTTAGCGCTATCATGTCCTTCTTGTAATTACAGCTCGTTTTCTGTATCAGATGCACCATGCACCCAAGAACCCTGAGCTAGAGAGCATGTAGAACGGTATGGTGAGACCGTTCTGACACAGCTACCGGTGCTGCACACTGACTTTTAGTTTATTTCTTAAAGCCATGTGGTTTTTAAATTGATTCCCGAGCACCTCCACATGCTAGTCATGTTGGTAGCTTCGGTTTTATTGCCTGGTTAAACCTGGATAGTCACACAGATCGTGAATCGACGTCCATGTTCACCCTCTTTCTCGTGGTGTTAAGTTTCTTTTTAAGTTTGTAGTAACGGAGATGAGTCATCCCATCTGCATGTCCTCCAACCGAAATGTCAGGAAAGTTCTTCAGCGGAGTCCTGGCTTCTCCAAGTTAATTCTCAGAGTCGTCTCTCAAGTCAAAGCGAACAGAGTCTGGGCAAGCAGAGCCAAAGTTAATCATGGAAATTTACTGAGCACATTGGGTACAGTAGTTTGAAATCATAAAGAGTATTTAATCATAGCATTATTATCATTTTCTAACACTAAAAAACCCTACAAGTCGATGTTGATGATTATTATTTTGAAACAAACACCCGTTTTCTGTATAATCCAACCTTTTGTTAACCCGTCCATCCACCCAAACCTCCTCTTTAATCAACTTTATGGCATTCAAGCACTTCACTACAGCAAACATCCAACAAATAGATCTAAACAATGAGACTAATATCACTTTCAATACTGCTTTTATCAATAGTTTGTGCAATTTAGGTGTCAGTATTATGAGTATTTTTTTTCCATTTTAAATATTTCATATTTTCACTGCATTTTAATTTCATGTGCAGCATTTATTTGATTGTCATGTGTGACATTACTAGTCTTATTTTAGCTTCTGCATTCTTTATTTCAGTAAAGTATCTCACATCTTATTGTTTTTCTATTTCTAGACTGTATTTGGTGTTTTCTACGCAAAATCTGGTAGAAAAATGTCCTTCAGGAGCATTAAAATCTTATCTTAACTATTTTAAGAATGTACTGGACCTAGATCTTATTGTTTCTCTATTTTTTCGGGACTGCATTTGTCATTATTTTTTAGGTATTTTAACGATGCACTATTGTTTTAATGTTTCAACCATGAGAGCTGGTTGTGGCTAACAATTGCAGTCATATAGCCATCTAATTTAAGCAGTTATTCATTAATTTTAACCATTTCAACCAGTAGCAGCTGGTTGTGGCTCACAGTTTCAACCATTTACCCGTTGTGTTTTCAGGCATTTTAGCAATGAACCGTTGGTTTTAGCTACTTCAACCATTAGAGTAGGTACATGGTAGCTGCTTGCATAATCTTTGGACGACTACAATTAGAAAAAACTTTTAACATCATTTGAGTCATTTCACAAATGGAAAAGCTCCTCCAGCGTAACACAAGACATTAAAGAACTTTTTGCTAGTTTGAATTGTGACGTTATGGCATTTTATTGTGAAAGGTTACATGCGCAGCTATTCCCCGGAAGTGTTGTTGACTCTGTTTTACGGCGCTATGTTTTTGGCTTTGCATTGGCAGACGAAACGCTAAATGATTCGCAGATGTTATGCAGCACAATAAAAGAAACTTCAAGTTGACCCGGTATGATTCCTGACTCTGCATAACACCACAGAATGAGCTAAAGAGCTCCTCTGATCATGACTCATGAAGACAAATGAACGGCTGAGTCTCTACTAGTCGTTAAAGAAGACGTCTCGCTTTGCCAGGAGATCGTTCAGAACAGTATGTATGAGCTAAGTGTTAACGATATGGACTTATTTATGTGTCCTGCTGCTATGGAGATGCACTGTAGGCCGTGACGGGCTAATTCTAGTGGTGGATCTTAAAGAAAATACGGCTGCTCTCTCCTCGTTAACCACTTGCGTCGCCTTCTTAAGCCTTTTCTGACTAAAGGCCCAACATGATTGACCGCCTGCTGTTTTAATGCAGACCCCAGAAGTAACGTTATCTCCTCAAGACCTGCAGTCACCAGGCTGTCCCACACAAATAGTTTGCTAAATATATCCTGTTTGTGTGGCTGGCCTTACAGTAATTCGGCTCCGGTCGAAGTTTGGAGCAGCAACAAGGTTCTCATGGGGTCTGCAGACAGATCGTCGGAGAGGGCAGATCTGGTGACAAATGAGCTGAAGGAAAACCCCCAGACAAGACCTTTTAAGTGACATTTAGGCTGCATTTTCATTGTCTCGGTTTCATTTCCTCAATTCAATTCCTCCTTGATTTTATCAATTTAAAGAAGTTGCTTTCAAAATAAGTTTTTCTCCCCCTGGAAGTAGGAATATCTGGTGGAAAACAGAAAGCATCCTACCAAGCAGCATGTTATTGAAGAGCGAAAACTGGAAGGAGACACTTTCTCTGCAATATTAGGATGCATTGATTTAAAGCCTTGACCTCCAAGAATTCAGAGAAACAGTGACATGGTTCAATCCAAGTAAAAGTTGTGTAGCAGAGACAAACTGGTTTTTAGCCATTACTTTTAGCTATTTCAGTCAACAGCTGTTGTTTTAGCTATGTCAACCAGTAGCATTTGGTTCAATCATTTGGCCATTGTTTTGAGTTATTTGAACAATTAGTCATTGCTTTTAGCTATTTCAACCAGTAGCAATTGGTTGTACCCAATAATGGCAACCCTATAGCCATTATTTTTAGGTATGTACACCCCCTGTCAAAAGTTATGAGACGGGTTCTCATTCATTTGAATGAGAATTGTTAATGCTAAACCATTAACAATTTATTTGAGCGATTTCAACCAATATTAATTGGTTGTGGCTAACAGTTCAAACTATTTAGTCATTGTTTTCATGTATTTCAGCAATTAGCCACTGCTTTTGAACCATTAGCGAATGATTGTGGCTAACAATATCAATCATTTAGTCATCTAATTCAAGCTATTATTTAATGATTTTAACTTTTTCGTCCAATAGCAATTGGTTAAAGCTAACAGTTACAGTCATTTTCCCATTATTTTTAGCTATTTTAGTCATTAGCAGTTGGTTGTGGCTAACAGTTTCAACCACACAGACATCTAATTCAAGCAGTCACGTTGGTTTCAACCATTAGCAACTGGTTTTGGCTCACAGTTTCAACCTTTCCCCTTTGCTTCTAGCTTTTTTTTTTAAATCATTATCACTTGGTTGTGGCAAACAAATTCAACCATTCAGCCTTCTTAAGCAAGCAGTCATCTACTAATTGTAGCTACTTAAACTATCAGTCATTGCTCTCAGCTATTTTAACCATTAGCAATTGGTAGTGGCCCATAACATCAACCATTCAGCCATTGCTTTGGGGTATTTTTTCTCCATAAGCCATTTCAACCCTCAGAATTCATTGTGGCTAACAGTTTCAAACATTTAGCCATCTAATTCAAGCAGGTATTCATTAATTTGAACTATTAATCCATTAGTAACTTGTTCAGGCCAACATTTTCAATAATTTCCCTCTTTGCTTTAAGCTATTTAACCATTAGCAATTGATTGAGGCTAACAATTCTAATAATTTATCCATCTAAAGCATACCTACGTTAATGTCTCAATGAAATTTATAATACAGACAGTAGGCATTTCTGACTCTCTTGAGTATTTGCATTGCTTTTTTTTCCCGATAACTTGAGTGTAGAAAGACTTGTGTTGGACCAAACCCGGCCAACAAAACTTAATTTTGTTGGTGATCCATGCATGTCATACTCATTCATGCAAATAATAATAAATAAACTTCCTCCAGCAGGTTGAATATATGAGCAGAATACAGCAGAAATCCAGACATGACTACCGTTTCTCCTCATGATCATCTCCACCATTGCTGCCACCTCATAGCGGTCGCTGTGAGATACCAGCGGGTTGGACGGCTGCATCCCGTCTTTGACACAACCAGAGCAGAGTTTCACCCAGTTAGGCTCAGGGTCATCTCCGGTTTCCAGCTCGGCATCTACTGTATCACACCGCTGGCAGGGGCTGACGGGGAGATTTTGTTGCTCCCAACAGCAGACATCACAACCCTTCTGAGAGTCCGGTGGTGAGTTCAGGGTCTCTGCCAGCCAAACCGTCAGCACGCCCCAGTTATTCATTCCAATTAGAGTGCACTCTACGACTCTGGACGACTCCTGCAGTCCTGTAGACGCAGTAGAGATACCCATCACTTAAACGTTCCTCCTGTCTATTCAGAGACTTTTATAGCTGCTATAAATAATCGTAGTTGATGCTTTAGAGTTTTGGCTAGTGAGGCTGTTTAGCAGAAACTAAACAAGGGGGGTCATGTTGCTCCAGGTTTCAATTTTAAATATCCTAAAGCATGCCTTATCTATTAGAGGCTGAACAAACTGGAACACTTTACCTCGAGCTACCAGAGAAAGCTCCACCTTTGTTGGTTTTAAGAGACATGAATGACTAACAATCAAAGCTGAGAAAATCAGGCATGGCTCAGAAAGCACTTTAGGGTTTAACCAGCTAGAATTCATTGATTGGGTCGATATATAATTGTGGGACTTTTTGTATCATAGTTGACATTTTTGCTGTTTTCAGACCTAAAGCAACATGGCCGCCTATAACCAAACACCACATGGTATTTTAGAGAAAGAGTCTTCTAAATATTTTATATACAGTTGAGTAAAATTGAAAGTTATTTCTGCAGATATAGTAGTAAACCTGTTGACTACTTATATTAAATAAGTCAGAAAGCCTTGGAGTCTTCCAGTCTTTCCTTCAGGAGGAAATGACATCATGTGGAGCAGGTCATGTGATCTGGAATTAACACACTTCCTGGAGAGGAGTTTTTGGAACGGGGAAGTTAGTTGGAAGCGATATAATTTGTTATTTTTCCATTTAAAAAAATGAATATAAACAGGCAAAAGGTGAGTGCATTAGTGGATAAAATAGGTATAACAGGTGCTCTTCAGGATCTAGTGGGAAAAATCCATTCAAACAGCAAAAAGAAGAGAGATCCGAGGCACTCCTAAAAGTCCTTTAATAACTCGTGGATGGCAGTTTACGCCTCACGTCACGGAGTGCTCGGATCGCTCTTCTTTTTGCTGTTCAAAAAAATGGATATATTGCCAAAAAAATATATATGTCATTATATTTTAACTTAATAAATAGAACACAATGAAAACTATTTCTGAAATCAGCTCATTTTATTATTGTTTAGCTCATTGGAAAGGTGTTTGTTACTAAGTAGTCGACATTTTTAGTGATATCCAGTCATTTTTTTTATTAATAAGTGATAATCTCCATAATAAATAACGATGGAATTTGTAAAGATATGATCACAATGAACATTAAAAACATTACTTTTAATAAAGATATATCCTGTAATTCGAAGTAAAAGTTCATGCTTAGTTTAAATGAATCATTTTATAATTCTAATGAAGTTTTATTAGGATATTATAGATTTGAATTCTCATGTCATTCTGTACCTGTTAAGCTTCATCACATTTTTTGCTGTAATGGGATAACGAGTCAACAGAAACAGCCTGAACAACGGCTAAACGTTTCTTCAGTTGCAGACGGTAAAAATAAACGTGTCGTTCAAAAATAGGCGCGTGACAAACTGTGAAGGTGCAGCTGCATTAGACAGGAGGGAATGTTGTCAGAGCTTTGCGGAACCACGGACGACGACGCACGGCAGTTAAACACCCAAGTGAAAACAACTCAGCAGCAGCGTGCCGCCCTGAGGCTCCCTGTGGGGTCACTTTGTGTCAGCAGGGGCCGGTGTGTAGTCCAGGAACCACAGGGGCCCTCGGAAAATACCGCGTGTTCCACAGCACATGTAGATCAAGTTTAAATGTAAAGTTAAAGTTCACCTCTTGGAGTGAATAAGAGTCGCAAACAGAACACAGAAAGGATCCTAACTGGAAGCAGCGTGACAGGAAGTAGTCATGTTTGGGTCTACAGTTTTAAATGTGATCCCAAAGTAAAAAAGCAGCAGCAAGGGGGAAGTGAGAGGAAAGAGCATCCTCTATATCTGTTCTACTACAGCATCTGAATGCGTTCGTAGCATTCTATATGTGGCTGTGTTTGATTCATTGAACTGTAAACTGCGGTCAAACTGCCTTCCCTGAAAACAAAACAGGAGTAAGTCAGTATTTCTAGAGCCACAAAGTCACCACAGAGGAGGGAGGAGGCCGGGGTTGATGGATGGCTGAGTTAAACCTGCAGACAGCAGCTCATTGGTTGGTTCAGACAGTTAGCATTACTTCTGACCGTCTCCATTCCAGAAGCTTAACCGGGTCTTTGATGTCGTAAACACAGTCACAGATTTATCCATTTTAACTCAAACCTGAATCCAAACAAAGCTGCAAAACAAACAGGTGAAAAACACCCGTGTTGTGTGACTGATCTACGCAGACATTTAGCTGCAGGATTTGTTCCGTATGGCACATGAAACGCTGCCAACAAGTAACTCATTTTGCAGTCATTCTGCCTTTGAGCAAAGCCTAAAACTGTTAATGGAAAAACAACACTGGTGAGCCGACTCTATGCTTCCTTAAATGTGGGTTACATGTCAGAGACAGATCATAGAGAAATTGCTCAGATGTTTAGATAAATTTCATAACCTCCTGAATTCAACTTGACAAACGCATGCAAAGCCAGTTTCAGCCAAATGTTTGGCGTCTTCTAAAACTCCATGGGCTGGAACAGACTTCATTAAAACACACAGTGAGTGTGTGTCTGAAGAAATGAAAGAGATCCTGGCCAATCTTCAGCACCACGGACAGCTCATCTTTTGTTGCTGAACAGTTCCAGGTGAAGTTAGATGCAAAGAGTTTCTTGATTTCACCAAATTCCAAGTTATCCATTGCATACATTTCACACAGACACACTTTAAGATCATTTCTCCTGTTAATACTTGACATTTGGAAATCCTTTCCTGTGATGCTTTCAGCAGAAATGAAGACAGTTCATGTTAAAGTGTTCTGACAATTTTATCTAAAGCTAATAGTGTAAATTTATTCAACTTCTTGTGGGCCCAAAAAACACTAAAGCCCTAAAATGCTGGCATGTTAATTAAACCTCCATGATTTGAAAAGCGACGAGAGATGTGGAGGATGTGTTCATGATGTTATGAACTGTGAAGCTGCAGTCAAACCAGTATCACATCCAAATCCACACCGCCCATCAAAGAAAAAGCTGCAAACTCTAATATTTCACTCATTTGCTGTGGCATCATTTCAATAAGCTTCTGCAATGTCACAGCATTTATTTGTCAAAAATGTTTACAAATAAATGTATAAAACATGTATTAAAAATGTGTTTTTATGATGGTTATGTATAAATGTGATTTCCCCTGTCCATTCTTCTTACCTGATGCCACAGAAAGCACTGCGACTAACAGATAAAGACTTAGAAGAGGGCTTATGAATGAAAAAAATTAGAGTTTTTGTGACAGTTCTTACAGAGTGAAGAACTCTTCCATAAATGGCATGCAAGAAAAAAATCCCTTGTTTGCTCTTTGGCACAAAACTGTAAAAGACTGCTGATAAATATATGCAAAAGTCCTGTTTAGTCAGATGAAGATAAATCTGTTTGGTTCAGATTAGTTTCAGTTTTTTTGGTGTGAACTTTTCCAGGACTTCCACAGTGAATGCACAGTCCTCAGTGAAACACGGAGGTGGAGGTGTGATGATACGGAGCTGCACTAGTGCAAAAAGTAGGATTAAAAATTGCATCATCTGTCAGTATTTGCATTATTTTTAGAAGCATTTCCTCTCATGAACAGTCAGATACAACTGAGCACATCTGTGTTTTCCTATTAGCCAAATTGCAAGAACATGGTGATACAATGACCTGAGTCCTACCAGCTTAGATCTTCTTGTTCACCAAATGATAAGAATATGTTGCTTTATAAACTATTATTGGCTCCTGATGGTTAAAAAAAATGCACCTGAGATTTAAGGTGAACTTTTTTCTAGATGGTGGAAGATCTTCTGTGGTGATAAAAAAGCAGCTATAAAAGTTGTGTATTGAACGAAACAGAAGTAATAAAGTGTAATGGGTATTTAAACGCGCAGGGGGGTGACAACGACCCCGATTGGTCCGTAAACCCCAGCTTGAGAACCATGTGCCCTAGACAGCGGTTAGTAATGTCTCTGGTCCTTTTTAGAGACTTCATATGCGGTGAGCTGGAATGTCTGGAGCGCCTCGGTGTCATCGGAGTCTGTCTGGCCGGACTCTGAGCTCTGCAGCAGCTCCATCTCTGCCGGAGGCACGGAGGAAGCCTGGGGGGCTCCATCTCTGCAGTTTCACCTCCGACTGACGCCAAATGTGAGCTCAAAGCTGCCACTTCAGCCATGAAGACCGAGCGAAGCAGCGTGCAGACGTCGGCGAAGCGCCGGCAGGTGAAAGATCTGCTCCAGAAAGCGGCGGAGAAACAGGACGAGAGGAAATATGTGGATTTGGAGCTGGTGGATTTAAAGACGAGAATAGAAGGAGAGAGAAAACAAATGTCTGTTCTGATTAGCAACAGTGGCGCCGGAGCTGTGCGCGCAACGGAACCGAAGCAGAAGCTGGAGATTAAAACAGAGGAAAAGAAAGAAGAAGCCAAAGTTGAGGAAAGTGGAAAAGATGTGACGGAGGATTTTGAAGGCGAGCGCGTAATTACGCAGCAACAGGTACCCAAAACAGACAGAAACACACAGGAAGATGAGGAATTACGCAGCGGGGGTAATCATGTGAGGGGCAGAAGTGAGTCTGAGGACTATGAGGAGGAGGATGATGATGTTAGTTTGGTGCTTTCTGATGACTGCGTCCCGTGCGTAGCAGAGGATGAGTCCCATTACATTACCACACACGAGATCCAGCTGTCGGAGCTGTCGGACAGCGAGGGAGACTACGACCTCGGGGTGGGCTCGTCCACCAGCTGGGACGTTGAGGACGACAACCAGGTGTACTCATTTGTCGATTACGCTTCTTTTGACGCTGATGGGGCGGTGGGGGAGAAGGCAGCAGCAGCAGCAGCAGTCAGCACTCTGCTTGAAAGTGATCTGAGCGACGTGGCCAAGTTCGCCAGCTCAGATGAGAGTGCGTCCAAACCCCAGCAGCAGCAGCAGCAGCACTGCGGTGGCAACGGCGCGGGGCAGATCCACCTGTCAATCAGAACCACCTCTCGAGCTATAAATGACCCTAGCAACATCCAAGAACAGGAAAACATTCTTTATCATGCCAGGCGCTCCGGGGACGTGAGCCGCTATGTGTTCAGGGGAGTTGATGGGAAGGCAGAGACGTTGTGTGACAGGCCGAAGTGTTTGATAGCCGCGCCCGGACGCCTGCACTTTGGCGGCAAATTGAGGGGGAAAGAGGTCACCGAGTATTCCAGCGGCACGTCCAGCGCTGTCAGCGAGCTGGACGACGCTGACAAGGAGGTGCGCAACCTGACAGCCAGAGCTTTCAAGAGCCTGGCCTATCCCTACTTTGATGCCATTAATTTCAGCACCTCCAGCGAGTCCTCTGCGTCAGAGCATGGCCTGGGGATAAACAGGTGGTCCACGTTTGTAGACCTGAAATATGGCAACGTGAATGTGTCTCAGGGTTTGGACCAGAGTGTGGTTTCCCATCAAAACATAGACAATAGAGGGTACAAAGGCGTCGCACTGGCGAGCATCAAACCGCCCACCAGCAAGATCTTCACCCTGAACGGGAACCCCCACATCCCGTCCACAAAGAAAATAGAGCTGATGGGGAAATTCGGTCAGGTGGGCCACGGTGGGGTGATCAGGCTCACGGAGACGCTGAATTTCCGCTGCAATGTCAAATCGGGAATGTCTGGGGGAGAAAGACGCACTAACTTTGCACAAAACGCAGCGGGATCACGTTCCACAGATGAAGTTACCAACAGTTTGCTAAGCGGCCAGAGGAGAGGGGCCAGCAAGTCGCCCTGCAAAACCATGGAAGGCACACACAAGAAGGCCATATTCGCCTCCAGCCTCATCAAAAATGTCATTTCCAAGAAGATGCAGTTCGAGCAGGAGCGCAGGATGGAACGAGGGGAGATCAGTGAGCCGCACCGGGCGCCTTCTCCGAGCTTTACGCACCAGGAGGGCGACGGCCACAGGGGCAAGGCGAACAGGGAGCTGCACAGACAGAGCTCCAAGTTCTCAGAGAGCAGCTCGGACTACGCCATAATGTGCGTGGATGAGCTGGGGGACTTCGTGGACAGCGGCTCATGTGATACCAGGAGTGACTCCCGGAGACGCGACGCGGCCGCTCCTGCACCAGAAACTAATTTGGAGCAGGCGAATGAAGCTGGAATCGATACTAAAAAAGGCGCATTGGAAGCGTCCAAAAGCACGTTGCTTCGCAGCCAAAATAGCGCGTTCAGATGCTGGAAGGACGAGGAGCTAGAGTTTCAAAAGGATCATAAAAACGACAAAACTCCGGAGGGGAAGCTGCCTTCAGGGAACGACAGAGAGGGAGAGGGGGTTCAGGACGCAGCAGGAGGCAGCAAACTCACTAAAATGTCGCATTTGTTTGTGCCAAGTATCCAACTGGTGTCCAGTGACGGAGAAGTCGGACAGCAGCTGCAGAGCAGGAATTATTCTCCATGTGGAGATGGAGGCGGGATAAAGCTGCGCTCTGACAACACTTTATACATCGCAGACTCCAGGAGCGTGGCCACATCGAAGTCTCCGGAAATCAAAATTAACTTAAGGAGCGTCAGGGACAATAAAACGGAGCCTTTTGGCGTCTCCAAGCTGCGCGCTCCTAATATAGGCTGTAACGCAACCAGCCTCATCAGGACGGATGACTTCAAATGCCAGGCTCTGGCTGCGGCTCTGAAGGGTGAGTGTTCGGATAAAGTGCCGCATTTCATGGTGAGAGACATTAGAGATAATAAGGGGAAGCTGCAGACCCCGATCCACCAAGTCAGAGACGTCCGTAAACTGGTGAAAAGTTCATATCATTTTGTTTCTCTGGACAACAACGAACACAAACCCAGCTTTGCTCCTGCTGAGAGCCAGGCAGAGCAAAAGAAGCAAATGTCTCACAGAAACCCCAACTCTGTGTCCCCCATAGTGATAAAATGCCAGTCTGTGAACACTAACAGTAATGGGAAACAATCTGGAAATGTGGAGTTAGCTAAACAGGAGCCGTTTGACGCAGACAGGTCGTCACCAGAGGGCGCTAAAGGTGCTGCACTGCAGAGGGCGGCAGGGAGGGCACTCATAGGCGCCTCAGAGGAAAACACTGGGTTAAGAATTGAAAGTAGAGCAGCTTCAAAGAGGCAAGAAAAAATACCAGAAGTTACAGAAAAGAAACCGGAGTCCAAGATGGCGAACCAGGTGGCTTTGGAAAAACTCCAGGCTGCTGTGAAAACCATGGAGCAGCTTTATGTGTTTGAAAAGAACGAATGGAAACGGAAGAACGAGCCTCAGCCCCTGATGGACAGCCATGTTCTTTCACTGCTCGCCAGCGAGGAGCACGGAGGAGCTGAGGAGGACGGAGGGGCGAGAGGCTCCGGCATCGAGAGGCTGATCAGAAGAGATCCTACCCCAACGCCGACAAGACGCCGCCGGCAACGTCTCCAGGAACCGACCGGTCTGCTGAGGCGGGAGGACAAAGACCTCTTCAGGGCCCTTCAGACGTCCAGCGGCCGTGACGACAGGCTGGTTGCTAAGTCCGTTCAGGCCCCCAAGCACCACAGGAAGCAAAAACATGTTGAGCCTGAGCTCCACCCTCAAGGCCTCCGCCGCCGCAAAGACGTCCCAGCAGAACGCCATCGCACAGCAACCGTTCAGCACCAAGAGTTTTGTCCCAAAGTCCCCCAAACTTCCTGTGTCTTTAAAAAATCAGCCAGACGAGGCTGAGTGGGGTGGAATCACGGGAGGTGGACAGGTTTGCACAGGAGTTTTCGAGCACGTCGGCCGACAACGAGAACTACCTAACCATTCCAGTAAAACCTCACCCGAGCAGCAGCAAACCGCCCCCGTCTGCTGAGAAAACGTCGGTGTACACGTTTGCCCCCCAGCCGAACCTAAACACCCCTTCAGGACACCTCGGATCGCCACCAGGAGCCAGGAAGACCACAACCAGACCCTAAACGCTCCAGCATCGTCATGGAGACGCGTTCGCCGGACATCCCTCCGGCCACCATCTACCACTCCATGCCGTTGGGTTTGCCCACCAATCAGCCTCAGGTCTACTGCTTCTCCCCAGCCATCACCCCAGCCCCCACCCTGGGACCCCTCCAGGCCACACAGAGGAAGATGCTGCTGGATCCCACCACTGGAAGCTACTACCTGGTGGACACGCCAGTGCACCGGCCACCAAGCGCCTCTTCGATCCAGAAACCGGCCAATACGTGGACGTGCCGATGCCTCAGCCTCCCATGACTCCCATCCCCATGCCTATCTCGCCTCTGGCCCTGAGTCCGGGTGCGTACGGTCACACCTACATGATCTACCCGGGCTTCATGTCGCCATCCGTGATACCCGCCCGGACGCTGGTGCAGTCGCAGATGTCGTGCATCAGAGCAGAGAGCGTGGACAAAACGCGCCGACAGAGGGCATGTACATGGAGAGTCCCTTCTACATGACACCGGGAAGTCTCCTCAGGTGGCGTCTGAGCTAAGCAGCAGCAGGTGGCGCTAACAGGCCGCCGCATGGCTTGTCCGGCATCAAGCAGCCGGTTATCAGCAATCACCTCCCAGCAAGGACCTCGAATCATCGCCCCGCCCTCGTTTGACGGGACCACCATGAGCTTCGTGGTGGAGCCACCGATGAATGTCATCTCCAGTGGACAGGTGAGTGGTTTACAGGGTTTGTGTGCAACAAAACCTTAAAATCAGGGGTGTCAAACTCATCTTAGTTCGCCTCAGTTTGATCCCAAATGGGTCGGACCAGTTAAATCACAGCATGATAACAACAACTCCAACTTTTTCCTGCTGTTTTAGTGCAAAAAAGTATGTTCCTTTGTATGTATCTTTTTACAAAACATGAACAACCTGAAATTTCTTAAGAAAATAAGTGCAATTTCAACACTATTATGCCTCATTTTATCGTTTACAACCTACAGATCACAGTGTATCTAGTCTTTATCTGCCTTAAAAAGAACCTTTAAGTGGCTCAATATCTACTGGACAACTAAAGATTTAATCTGCATTTCACAATCAAGCATCACATCAGTTGGATGAGGACGTTACACATCATAAACTGTGATTTAACATCTCTGGAAATTAAAAAATAAAACATGCAATGTGGTGGTAAAGCGTACAACTGAGGCCTTTTGCTGTGAATAGTCATAGATTCTAGATTTCCCTTCATTTTAATTGAGACGTTTACGGTAGTTTTGGAATAATTTGCCATTCTATAACAGATTTTCCCTGATTTCTTAAATTACACATCATAAGTAGTAAATCATAAAAAAGTACTCATAATATGCATGTTAACCTTAAAAAAAGTTGTTGTTTTTTTTTACTTTTTTGTTTTGAATTAACCAATCACACACTCAGGTTTAACACGAATAAAGGAAGAGACGTGATGGTTGTAAAGTTTGCAGCTGAACAGGTTGTAAATTCTGATCTCACAGCAGAGACAGAGGATTGTACTGCTATAAGATGGAAGTGTGTGTTGACGTAGTGTGTGTTTTATGTGTGCGTTTGTTGTGCGAGTACGAGGAAGAGCTTCAGCTGCTGCCGGAGATCAAGCATCCGGCTGGCAGGGCCGAGTCGCTGCAGGGTCAGCCGGCTTTTTATAGGAGCAGTGAGAGGGCGAGAAGAAGGTTCACATGAACTGTGATCAGCAGTTACATAAACACGGCAGCAGATCCGCTCAGCTGCACACCGGAGTTCCCCTTCATCTGAGAAAGTAAACAGATAGTCTGGAGGAACAGCGAGGTTAGATGGAAAAATGGTGTCTGGAGGAAGTCAAATCAACCAGAAACAGTCATGTAGCCTCCTTAAAAGCATCAGTTAAAAAAAAACCAAAAAAAAAACCAACCTCAGTCCCTGAAGGAGCCAGCTGGGAATCAGAGACCAAAAGGTCTTTTAAATGTGACAGAAAACACAGTTATGTTTATCAAGGGAGAACTTCAATTGTTTGCAAGAATTAACATGTTGAAACAAACTGAATTTAAGTCTGAGAAAACATGTGGCAGGCTTGGCTTTATTGTCCAATCCCTTCTGCGAAATACCTCTAATGTATGGAAGTCCAACAGCGTCAAAATTTTTTTAAAAAAGAGCATGATTTGTCAGTAAGAGCAAAATCTACCAACACACAGTGACAGATTTGTAACAGAAATTACAAATACAACTGATGTTTTGAACTTGAAAAAATTTACGGAGACCCAAAGTGTGCTAAAAACACAATCTTTAAAAAAAAATTAATAATACATATTCAGAAATATGCTGTGAATTAAGTTTTGTATTAGAGAACATGTGGCTGCTTTGGTGGTACCTTAAATGGAAAAAATAATCGCTCTGCAGGTTTTTCTGTTAAATACCCGAAAGTATGGAAGCCTAGTAATGTCAGAATAAGCTGGGCAGTAATTAGTCTGCAAGAGCAAAATCTAAGAGCGTACAATGACAGATTTGTAACAGAAATCTTGATACTAAAGTCAGTTTTGAGAGAACATGCAGCTGGTTAGGTGGTACCTTACATGGCAGCATTAAAAAGCTGTGCTGGTCTTTCTAGTAAATGCCACAAAATGTATGGAAGTCTGTTAACGTCAGAACAAAGTGGGCAGTGGCTTGTCGGCAAGAGCAGAATGTAAGAGTGTATAGAGACAGATGTACAACTACAAAACACTGTTAATCATAAGAAAACAAATATTTTGAAACTACAGAATACACTTTATCACAAAATTTGATGTAGTTTTGTTGAAGCCAAATTACGCTAAAGGGTTAAAATTAGGGATTGAACGATATGGGTTTCTTAGGGCCGATACCGATGTTGATTATCGGCAATAAAGGAAGGTTGATGAGGGATATCTGGAGCCGATATACATTAAATGTAATGTTGTAACAGCATGTTGTAGCAGAAAACCTGTTTAAACTTTTTCATTAATAATGGTGACAATAATTGAACATGAGCCTGGTGTCGGAGCTCTGCCCTTTCAGCTGAAATGTTCAGCTGCATGTCTCTTCTTTATCTTCAATAAATCAAATTCTGCTGCACCAGATAGGAGCTGAACTGTCAGTTTGTGTTCCCAAACAGGAAGCAAAGAAAATTAAAAAAAAAAAATCCATGCTTGGTAGATTTCTTATTTTAGCATCTAGAGGAACTGAAAATCTCCACCCATCTGTCAATCAGTCACTGAGCAGGAAACACCAGTTGGTTTGTTGAGAGCGAAGACAAACTGTTCACAACATCCACTGAAACAACAGTCGAGTCTCCGTTAAGAATGGCTACTGGGACTTTTAAAGCAGAGATCGACTTTCTTGTCCGATCTGTCAAGACATCTTCCGAAATCCTGTCATGCTGTCATGCAGCCACAGCTTCTGTAAAGCCTGCCTGCTGCGCTGGTGGTCGGAGAAGAAGATTCACAAATGTCCGGTTTGCAAAAGACGATCTTCAAAGAGCGACCCGCCCTGTAATCTGTCCCTGAAGAACGTGTGCGAAGCCTTCATCCAGGAACAACAGAAAGCTTCTTCAAGGCCTGAGGTTCTCTGCAGTTTACACTCTGAGGTTCTGAAGTTCTTCTGTCTGGATCATCAGCAGCCGGTGTGCGTCGTCTGTCGAGATTCAAAAACCCACTCCTACCACAGGTTCGGACCGATCGATGAAGCTGCAGAGGACTACAGGAGGGCACTCAGGAATCTCCTGAAACCCTTACGGGACAAACTGGAGCATTTTCATAAAGTGAAACTCATCTGGAATGATTCAGCAAAACTAATTAAAGAACAAGCACAGCAGACCGAGAAGCTGATCCAGGAGCAGTTTGAAAAACTGCACCAGTTCCTAGAAAGGGAGGAGGCCACCAGGATCTACGCTGTGAGGAAGGAAGAGGAGCAGAAGAGCCAGATGATGAAGACAAGGATTGAGGATCTCAGCAGGGAAATATCGGCTGTGGAAGAAACCATCCGAGCCACAGAGGAGGAGCTGAGAGCCGAAGATGTTGCCTTCCTGCACAAATACATGACCGCAGTGGGGAGGATCCAACAGCGCCCCCTACCGGATGATCCACAGCTGGAATCTGGAGCTCTCGTCGATGTGGCCAAACATCTGGGCAACCTGAGCTTTAAGGTCTGGAACAAGATGAAGCACAAGGTCTCCTACTCTCCTGTGATCCTGGACCTGAACACTGCAGAACCAAACCTTCGGCTGTCTCCAGATCTGACCGTCGTCATCCATCAAGGAAAGAAGTGCCGAGCTCCAAAGAACCCGGAGAGGTTTGAGGACTACTTCACCGTCCTGGGTTCGGAGGGCTTCGACTCGGGGACTCACAGCTGGATCGTGGACGTCGGAAACAATGCAGACTGGGCGGTGGGCGTGATCGGGGAGTCTGTCCAGAGGATGGCAGAAATACAGACCGGATACTGGAGCATGTGGTTCCACGACGGGAAATATAGAGTGTTCTCACCGATGATTAAAAACAAAGTCCTCCCAGTGAAGCAGCCGCTGCAGAGGATCAAAGTACATCTGGATTGCACGAGTCAAAAGGTGACATTTTCCAATCCGGATACGAAGACGGTGATGCACACGTTCTCGGTGACCGTCACCGAGAAGCTTTTTCCCTTCGTCAACACTGAAAACGCTGTTCCACTGGAGATATCCCCACTTAAAGTCTCCGTGAAGGTAGAGATGTAGGAGATAGATGGTCATCAAGTTGATTAGAACATCTAGAAGTCTGTTATTGCTACAAACACAACCGTTCAAAAGTTTGGGGTCACTTAGAAATGTCCTTATTTTTGAAAGAAAAGCATTTTTTTTCAACGAAGATAACATTAAATTAATCCAGTGTAGACATTGTTAATGTGGTAAAAGACTGTTCTATCTGCAAACGTCTGATTTTTAATGGAATATCTCCATAGGGGTACAGAGGAATGTTTCCAGCAACCATCACTCCTGTGTTCTAATGCTACATTGTGTTAGCTAATGATGCTGAAAGACTCACTGATGATCATTTTCAATCAAGTCAAACTGAATTAATGTTTAATATGAAAAAGATTACAAAAAATTTTGAGCAGTTCTTAAATTCCAATGATGAGGGTATAGTAAATTGAAATAAATCAAATTTTTAATTAACTTTCTTATGTTGGTTTTTGTTCACCAGCTAACGCTCAAAAACCAAATCGAATCACACTCGAGTGTCGACTATTTGGTAGCTAGCAAAGCTGTATCATTGTAGTATGTGTCTAATTTTTACATTTAAAAACATATAATCCTACTTCTGGTTTAACTTGACAACAAAAAAGTTTGTATGGAGGCCAACAATCCTCCATATCTGCTAAGCCACACCCACTTGGGTGTCGTCGTTGCTAAATAGTTATTGATTTACATCAAATTCAAGGTAAATTCAAACATTTTTATGTAATATGCAGTACTATTTTACAGTGAGATACATGTAAAACACAACAATTACATAATACGAGATTAGTTTTTTTTGCTTGACATAATGGCCCATAAAAAATCTGGAAGTATTATCATAATAAAGTATGAAAAATCTAGATACTCTGAACTGTTCTTAAACAAAACAAACTAAAAATGCATAACAGTACGCATGATGACCTCTTAAAGCGTCAAAGATAAGATGGTAGAAAGAACTGCTGCTTGAATAAATGAGTCTTTGGTTGATAATTTTGTCACTAATAGACTTCCATACATTTTCTAATTCTGCATCATATCATGCAGGTATATATTGCATATATATTACATAAAGTTGATTCTTTACATGCTTACATAGCCAGAAAACTGCTTTTTTCTCTTAGAACGTCGGGATTCTTGGTAGGAAAATGTGCACAAATGAAACAATAACAACTCAGCCCATTATTTGTCGTGCAAATATGAAATAAAATATTGGTTTTGGCTGGTACTTCAATATATTTACAGTGACAGAAACAACATTATAGGGAGCTATGGAGTAAGAACTGGGCATCCTAGAGGAAGGGATAAATTATACAGTCAGGGTGTGTTTTTGTAAATATTGCTTCATTACAGGTCTCATTGTGGAATAAAAGTCTAAAACAGGAGAATAGCCACATATTGTGTTCCTCAGTAAATATTAAAGATTGACCCCTCTACAGTCATATTTCTCCAGTTTTCTGGCATTATTATGGTATAAAATACAGCCTCATATTAAAGCATTATTAAATCAAAGACATAAAATGACAACTTGAGTGTCTCTTTTCTAAAGTCTTGCTATTAACAGACTGTATCTTAGTGAGTTGCCAAAGCATGTTGCACGAGGAAACATAGATTTGCTCATTGGAAGTCATTATTTTTTCTGTTTTTGTGCTTAATAAAACTTAGAACCTGTCTTGTTTTCTTGGTTCCCAACAGGTCCAAGCTCTGAATTGATGCTGAGGCGCTCTGGGTTTGGATTCGTCGTCATTTCACACTTTATTTTGTCTTTGGGCCTCTGGATAAAAGGACATTTTTGTTTCACTTTTTTATAACTTGTACAAGTTTTGGATTTCTTGCTTTGTCGACACACTGTAAAAAAAAATTTAAATTAAACACTTTGACAGGTCTGTATAGTAGACCTGCTAGCACGAACGAATCGGGTTTAATTGTAGAAAATTCTTTATTTTAATAATTAAGTCCCAAATATGCAGAGTATGCAGCCAAACAAATATGCCAGTTAACCATTTCTTGTGAGTTATTTCAATAAAATGCACAAAGGTTTAACGACAATGTCATAATTAGCTCACCAACCTCAATTAATTAATTTTTATGATCGTACTAAGGAGTCAGATCATCTGTGAACAAAATGGAAAACTAAAGAGGACATCATTTATAATACTAGATTCTTTAAAGGCTCCATGATCATGTTGATTAAATAGAATAATTTCCTGACCATACAGGAGTCAAACTGGCCTTTTTAATGAAACATGAGGAATAAAATTAGCCAAAAAAAATATAAAGTGAAATACAACATAAATTTAAGAAATTGGCATGTGAGTATTTAGATGTGTAAATGAAGTGATCTGCAGTGTAAAAAAATGTCAGTTTTTAAAGTACAAAACTGCTGTTGCGCATTTGTGGACTTTTCAGCCTCTTTATGGATCTAAATTCTCTCACTTATGGATCTTATCTTGCACTATTTTTCCTTGTAAAATGGTGTAAAAACATCACATGCATATTTCAAATACAGTTTTCACACAATTGAGAAGATTTACAAATTTAAATGAGGTGGTGTGCACTGGAAAAAGTACATTTTTACCTTAAATTTGTGCACAAAAAGCTAAATTTGTGTGTAAAAATGTGCACACTCATATGAAAGATGCTGCACAGTGCTGACAGGAGGCCCCGCTAGCATCACATGGTTCCATCTGTGTTTGATTACGTGGTCCAGGATTAAAGTCACCGCTAGCTGGTGACTTTAAGAGCCGCACTAAGATCCTCAAATGCACAGAAGGAAAGTTTTTTTAATCCACAGCAACAGTTATGTACTTGAGACTATGAATTTGTATGCAGAATGTAGAAATATGTGCATTTTTTTTTTTTGCATTGGCACTTCATTTACACGTGTAATTCTTGTTAAAATACAATTTCCCTCCACAAAAAAGGTTTAAAGAGCAATGCAGCTACAGAATTGTCATACCGATGTCCTCTTTAGCTCCATTTGATGACAGTTTCTTTTTGTATCATTGTTTCTAACACATTATGATGACACTGAGGTATTGTTTTGTACATAGGCGTTCACTCACTGTGGATCTGCTGGACAGTCCATGCTTTTATTTTGAATTGTGTCACTTTATTGCAGTTAAGCTAGAAAAAAAAAACAATATTTTATAACATTTGCTGTTTTAGAATGGTTGGTGTGTTTGTTGTGAGAGAATGCCACATGTCTTATTGAGTTTTATGGGATGAGTCACAATATTTTATATTTTAATTTACATTTTCCAAACTGTAGTAACTCTTTAGGGTTTAAATGTTATTTCCTCACAATTGCATTCTGCTAATTTGGACTAAATTGTGGAGTATTTTGATACTTTTCTTTGAAAAATGTCTAAATTAAGTGTTTTTTGGCGGGAACAAACTAAAAATGAAGTGGTTTTCTCCCGCAAAAAATCTATTTGGCGGGAGAAAACCGCTTCATTTTCAGTTTGTTCCCGCCAAAAAACTGGCTCATGTGAAGATAAACTAACTAAAGTGGAAATCAACAAAAATTTCAGTTTAACTCAGTCAGGATGCTGTAATTGGAATGACTGTACTGCCAATAGATGCATGTTCAAGTCACAGCGCCCTCTATTGATGGCCAGGTTATTGCGCCACAAAGTTGATGTTGAGAAGATGGGGCTCGATGGATGGGTCAACAAAACACTGGACCTTAAGATGTGAGGACACCGTTTCTTTGTTTTTGTTTTGTTTTTACCCAGCTAGATTTTTTTGGGTTCTGAAAATGTTCTGTGAAAGTTCCACAGAGTTCCAGTGATGTTTTCAGCAGGAAGTTTTATTTTATTTCTCAGAAAAGAACATTCTGAGAAATAAAATAGAACTCCTTTGCTATCATGTAATGTTGTGTTTTATCAACACAGCAGCATCCCTAAAACATCATCACTTTTTTCAAGTGAGTGACAGCGCCCTCTATTGATGGTCAGGTGACATTGGTACTGAGCCACAGTGTTGATGTAGGGAGGAGGTGGGGCTCGATGGATGGGTTAGCAGACTAGAAGAAGCTAGAAACAACTACCAAAAAAAAACAAAGGAGCAAACTCCCCCCCCCCCCCCCCCCCCCCCCATCGACAAGAGAAAATTATTCTTTCAATTTACTCATCAGTTGCTATAGAAACAGCTGAGGAGTCATGCAAGTTAAATGTTCTGATAAGTAGAATTTATTTGGGATTTATATGAACTATAAAGTCTGTTAACCCTTTTTCAAACAAGTCAATCACCCCCTAAAGTAACTGGACTGCAGTGGCCTTTTTCTAATGCAAGGCATCAAAAAAAAACTTGATTTTAAACCGTTTACCTTTAGGGATAGCTAATGCCTAGTAGATAGCTGTCTAAATATATTTTCACAGTTTGTGTGCACCGACTTAAGTCCGTTAAATATACTTAATACATTAATTGCCAAAATAAAACTACCACATAGTACATAATAATCTGAAAATACCATGTCAGTATTTTCAGTTTTTTCAGTTCATTTTCAGTCTTCATAGATTCTGATTGGTGCAAGTCTTCGAAAACTGTGCACGTTTCAGAAAAAAATCCCCAAATAATCCACTTTTTCCATTAATTTACATTTTAAAGTCTGTCCTGTTTTGTTTTTCTGAACTTCCTGGGCTTTATTCACAGTAGTAAAGTCATCCATTACCGTTTTTTGTGGTTATTACAGCAGATTTCAACGTGCATGATGATGGTCTTTTTCTACTTCTATTTGATGGGAGTAAAGTTGTGCATACTGTACGTGTAAATACTTTTTTCCATTAGAGGATGTGATGCTTTAACGCTTCATCGAGGGATTCTGGGACTTTGTTGATTCAGTCTAAAGTAGAAACTTTTAAACTACTGCATGAACTTATCAGAGAGACGGCAACTGTTTTTGGTAGGTAACAGGAAGTAGGGTTGTTGTTGTTCAGAGGAAGGATGTTTTAGAGGTAAAGTGGTGAACCTACAGTGGGAGATTTTATATGGATGAAGAGACATGAAGCAACGAAAAGTGTACAGTGTTTTGTTTAAAGTATGAATGTTTTTAGGTTTTTCACTTTGATTGTTTTGCAGATGTACAGTGTCGGGTCAGAATTGTGTCCCTAAAGCTGCAGTGGGTTTTGTTGGATGCCGTTTTTAAATCTGCATTGTGAAAATGCAATAAACATGAAGCCCTTTTGCAAATCTAGTGCCACTCCTTGATTCCATTTCTCACTGTTATCCACAAGTCTTTTATTTGTTGCTGTCTGTCAGACCTCTTGATCCAACCACCTTCTGTTCTTTATTGTACTACCCTGTTACTGATCAGCAACCAATGAACTACTATTCAACACATCAGCATACAACTCCACTCAAACTCTTGTTTTTGTATTTTTCAGAAGCTCGCTGTGTCTTTATCGCATGTTAGACTGTTCTCAGTGTTAAATGAGCACAGAAAATATGTGAATTTGCATCATTTCATTTTAATTGTTCATCTTTTTGTGGTGATTTTGCATATTTTCATTTTAATTTTGCATTTTTAGTGGTGATTTACATCTTTTTCCTAGTAATTTAGCATCTTTTTGTGGTGATTTTGCATCTCTTCATTTTAATTTTGCATCTTTTTGAAGCAATTTTCATCTTTCCATCATAATTTTTCATCATTTTTGTGGCGATTTTTTAGTTTTTAATGGTAATTTTGCATCTTTTTGTGGTTTTGGTTCCCAAATTAGACAAAAAGACCAAATGAGTGAGATTTATTGATAATAACGTTTGATAAGAGTCTGATTTTATTGAGTTTTGCATTTCTAACATATTTCTGGAGACTTTGGGGATTTTGTTTATCATTTATTTGTCTTCTATTGTGTAAAGCAGTTTCAGTTCCACTAAAAATCAGCTAGAATCGTCGTTTGCCACATTAACAACGTCCAGACGGCATTTCTGATTAATTTAACGTTATCTTCATTGAAAAAAAAACAGCTTTTCCTTCAAAAATAACGACATTTCTAAGTGACCCCAAACTTTTGAATGGTAGTGTGTGTATACATTGTCAGGACTGTTCACTTCAGAAGTCAAAGATGTCTCATTAGAGTTCAGTTCAGTGTATGTGCCTCCCATTGAACTCCATTTAACGTGTATATCTCCTGATGCAAATCCCACTCAGAACACCAGCTTAGCGCTGTCGATGCTAGAACGTACGCTAAACAAGCAGTCTGCTTTTAAAGGCTTCCCTGCCGGCTGAGGGTGCTTATCGTAACTGGGTTATGAGGGGGTGGAGGTGGGCTCGTGTTGCAGAGCTCTAATTGTAAACCCACAGAGGCATTTAATCCCAGTGTATCTGCATTCCATTCCACCCAGAGCCATATCATACACACATCGCTCATTTGCACCGCATCCTGAAATTAACACCCTTCATATGGGGCTGACAGTGCATGCATCAAAACTGGATTTAGCATTTACACTAAACAACAAAAATGAGTGCATTGTCACTTAAATGCATCACATTTCAACAACTGGGTCAATATATAATTGCAGGACTTTTTGCATCATAGTTGACATTTTTGCTGTTTTCAGGCCTAAAATCAACATGGCCGCCTATAACCAAACACCACATGGCATTTTAGAGAAAGAGTCTTCTAAATATTATATATACACAACTGAGTACAATTAAAATAGAAGGTTATTTGTAAAGATATTGTAGTAAACCTGCTGACATGCCATAAATTCACACTTGACACACACACTATATTAAATAACTCAGAAAGCCTTGGAGTCTAGCCAGTCTTTTCTTATGGAGGAAATGACATCATGTGAAGCAGGTTATATAATTTGGAATTAACTAAATTGAGCTCAACAGTGATTTCTAGCTAGCCCAAATGCATGAACGTGGGTGTTAAATGAGCTGTGAACTCAAGAACTTTCTCAGTTTTGGACCTATGGGTTCCACATCATGGCTCCACATGGTAAAGACTTTTCACAGAAGCTTAAATAAAGATCTAAGACTTCACAAATATGGCTAAAGAAACAAGGAAGCTTATGATTGATGGCTGTATTTGCAGACTACCAAACCATGAGTGTTGGTAAAAACCGGTAACCACATCAAATGGAAACATGTTTACCTAAAGAGAGGTAGGTTGTACTAATCCTTTCTTACCTTCTACGCCTGTATGGTTGTTTTGGTTAGCTTCAGGTGAGCACCAGGCTTTTATACTAGAGCTAGCAATGGACCAAAAGACCATACCAAGTAGCTGAAACTTGAGGGGGTGGACCAGGTTTGTTTGATGCAAATTTTGCTTTATTCATCTGGTTAGTGTTGGGAAGTGATGAAAGCTGCATCAGCTGTAGTGTTTTTTGAATAACTGAAAACCTCCTGTGGAATATTTGAAGTAGCCCAGCCTCAATCAGACTCCGCATAAATTTAGTTTGACACCCGTTTTATAGGAAAGCTACTTTTGTTTGCATTGAAGTTAACTCATATTTCACGAAAATAAAATTTAAATGAGTGTTTTTGTCTGAAAACGAGAAGCCGCTGTGATTCGTCCCAGATAAAATTAGATAGAAAGAAAAAATATACAAAAATTTCGTCAAACTTCTGTTGACGTTTGAATACATCCGGCGCGGTTAAATGACGTCACTACTGCGCCAAAATACAACATGTGGAAATGTGTAGCTGAGTTGAGCAGCTTTAGTTTGTTGTCTTAGTTTGATTTGCTATCTGAGTGACGAAACGCTTTGAAAAGTTTTAGTTTTTCGTGACTTTATAAAGTGACGAGTTTTAATTGGCTGCTAAATGCCGCCAGTTAGCTTCGTGCTAACAGCAACGGCTAGTTGACGTTAGCAGCCGGACATCAGTCAACTCTGCTCGGATGGCAGATGACAGCGTGAAAAGTGAGGCTCCGGCCCAGCAGGAGAATGAAAACGGAGAGAAGAAGAGCAGTCAGAAGGCTGTGATCAGCAACGGAGAAGCTGAGAACCAAACTCTGTCCAAGAGGCAAAGAAAGAAGCTTCTGAAGCAGCAGAAGTGGGAAGACGAAAGGGAGCTAAGGAAGTAAGTATCTTAATCATTAACTACAAATGTTTGTTTATAGCGCATGCTGTGGAGTTTAAATAGAGCATCATAGTGTTATTTTACAGGGCAGCCTCTGTCCTGCCAAACTCCATTCAAAAATCTGTCAATTTAAAGGTCATAAATGGTTAAAAAAACAATTTTGGTTGTGTTTTTTGTTTCTATAAACTTGAAAGTGTAAAATTTGCCCTAACTTAACAAGTATTTACTTTGTAAAGCTGCTTCAAATAACTTTACAGTGTCTCAGACATTTACAAAGTACATAAAATGCTCTGCAAGGGCGAACACAAGACCGTTCATGCACTCCCAGCTTCTGAGTAAATATAATGGTGTTATATAAATTTGCTATCCACATGAGATAATCTGTGCTATTTCCATGTCAAACACAGAAAGAAAGTCAGAAGTAGGAATTCAGATTTTGAACAGTTCCCATCACCAATAGTTGGCTGCCGTATCTGTCTGTAGTTAACTAACCCATAACTCAAAATGAATTCAGTTGACACCATCTGTGTCCTGATTGATTTATCTGAACATGGTCATGTGACGTCGGCCTCAGTGACAGAGACAAACACCCAGTAGCTCATAGTGATTCTGTCATTAACTCATCTACAAGATGAAATCTCCGGCCACTTAGCATCGAGCGTCACAGAAGACTTACTTATGATGGCGCTCTACTAGCTAAACAGCCACAATACTCTAAGTGTGTCAACACGGAGCTCCTTTCATTTTAAGTGAGCACTTTCTACAGTCGGAACAGCGTTAAACAGCAGCTGTTTTGTGTCCTCTGCAGGCAGAGACGAAAGGAGAGGAAGCAGCAGCGTCGGCTACAGAGGCAGGACGAGGAGGGAGGAGACAGCCAGAGTTTTAGGAAACGTCCACGCAGAGAGGTGACGCCGAGCTCCCTGAGGATGGTGGTGGACTGCAGCTTTGACGATATCATGCTGATCAAGGTAGCCGGGTCGAGGAACAACATGTTTACGTGTTTTAATGGAGAGGGATCAAGGAACTGGCTCTCTTCACCAATCGTGTTGTTGCTTTTTCAGGATGTTCGGAAGCTTCACAAACAGATCCAGCGGTGCTACGCTGAGAACCGACGAGCCTTACATCCGGTGCAGGTCGGTCACTGACACATCGGTGTTGGTTCTTGTTGGCCTGCTGAATAACCTCTCTTCTCGCTTCTGCAGTTTTATCTCACTAGTCTGGGAGGGCAGCTGAAGCAGAGCATGGATGAAAAGGATAAAGGATGGGTCAACTGGAAGGTGAGAAACCAGAAAAACATCTTAGAACAACTTTAGTGTGCCTAAAAACAAGAGGTAGTTTTATCTGTTGTCTTGATTTATGGACACCCAAAAAGTATTGTTTCCTTGTCTGAAAAAAATCCAAAAATTCAGCAAAAAAATTCCCCAAATTTTTGAAAATTTGTAAAACCTTCAGGAAGAAAATTCCAATAATCCCTTCAAAGTTTTATTTTTAAAAAAATCCCCCAAATTTGACAAGAAAATTCTTGTAAATATTTTCAAAAAATGAGTAAAAATATTCCCAAAAATCCTAAAAATATCTAAAGTGATTACATGTATGTCAAAAACATCTATTTTTTAAGCACATTCACATAAAAATCAACCAAAATCAAGCAAAATTTGCTAGATTTTGGTTGATTTTTATGTGAATGTTCTTAAGAAACATTTTTTACATTTTTTTTTTCCACCACAAAATTTCCCAAAAATGTTGAAAATGTGGACATCAGAAGTTTCACTGTGAGAATCTATTTGTTTCCCACATTTTCAAACCTTAAAACGGGACAATTTTAACCTGCAAGACGACGGGATGGTTGAAAACATACTGATGTGATGTTGTGCTTTTATTTTGAAGGGTTGTGTTGTATGTCTAACTGTACATTTCTCTGTGTAGGATATCAGCATTAAAACAGAACACTACTCTGAAGTTGTGGCCAAAGAGGACCTGGTGTATCTGACCTCAGACTCTCCCAACGTGCTGGAGGAGCTGGACCAGAAGAAGGCCTACGTGATCGGAGGTCTGGTGGACCACAACCACCACAAGGTCTGTCTGGCTTCACGCTGCTCTAACATGGACGTTCCACCGGGTTGGTTCTTACTCCTGGCTTTGGTTTGCAGGGAATCACCTTCGAGAGGGCGAAGGAGCTCGGCATCGAACACGCCCAGCTTCCTCTGAGCAGCTTCGTCAGAATGAACAGTCGGAAGGTTCTGGCAGTGAACCACGGTAAGGACTGATGTAAGACCGCTACAGGGTGTTTGAAAGTGTTCACAGAATCTGAGACCTTTCTAGTTTTGTATTTACACACAGTAAGTTGAGATTGAGGAGGATTCAGAGCCTGTGCTGACTGCTAACTGAGGTGAGGTTCATCCTGTTTGCTGTCTGTAAAACCTGACAGGAAAGAACATTTCTCACAAAGGCGTCTCGTCACTTTCAATTTTGAGAAGGTTACGTAGAATCAGCTTTAATTCCTCAACCAACCAGCAAAATTCACTGGATTTTTGTTGATTTTTTTGTCAATGTTCTTCAAGAAAATCTTAGAAGTTTTGCTGATATCTATGGAATCACTTTAGATATTTCTAGGAATTTTTTGGGAAAATTTTTACTCATTTTTTAAAATTATTTATAAGAATTTTCCTGACAAATTTGGGGGATTTTTAAAAAATAAAACTTTTAAGGAATTATTGGAATGTTCTTCCTGAAGGTTTTGCAAATTTTCAGAAATTTGGGGATTTTTTTTTGCTGAATTTTTGGATTTTTGTCAGACAAGGAAACTATATTTTTCTTTGACGGTAAATGAAGACAACAGTCAAAATCAGCAAATATGCCACTCTTTGCTGCTGCTATGAGGAATGCTAACTTTGAACTCTATTTCCTTTGTAGAGATTTAGGAAAACAAGGAGACGCACAAACTGTATTAACGAGCTCCCTGCTGCTCTCCACAGAAACAGATTCATACATGAATGATTGAAAAATGTTAGTTTTCAGTGTAAAACACAGAAATTAGCCACATAAAGCGGACATTTTGCTAGCTGCATTAAGAGACACATGCTGTTTAAGCTAATCGCAGACTTACTCATCCACGTGTATCGGTCTCAAGTCATTTCAGTTGGATGTCTTTACGTAGACTTACCTTCCCTCCTCCTCAGTGTTTGAGATCATCCTGGCCTATCTGGAGAAGGGCAGCTGGCAGGAGGCCTTCTTCACCGTCCTGCCTCAGAGGAAAGGAGCCGTGGCCGTGGACCAGGACGGAACCAACGCTCAGGAAAAAGAGGAGGAAGATTCAGATTCTGACTCTGAACCCGACGCCACAGAGCCGACGGAGAAAAGAGCTTAACGCTTCGGACAAACTCCCAGCAGATTTATCGACGCTGCAAGCTGTGTTTGAAACAGCGAACTTTCAGTTTCTTGACCGTTTCAGACTTTTAGTTTTTTTTAATTTGATATTTATTGAAATGTTTGACTCATAAGTTAATTTGACTGCTGATGAATGTTTTGCTTCTTCAGGCTGTTTTTACGTCCAGCAGCATCATTTTTACCAAATCGTTTTGTTTGTTTGGAGCTGAAATTGTGCCAAATGGAGTTCAAACAACATAAAGAGAATGTTTAACTATATTTGTTCTGAGACATTGTGGAATTTTGAGGCGCAATATTAAAAAAAAGAAGGAAGTTGATTCAATCTGTGAGGAGCCTGATGGAATATCAAGCAATCTTTAGAATGTAAAAGCTTTAATATCATAATAATTCAACGAGAAACTATTTTATTTTTGCTTTGCTGTTGGAGAAACAATCTAGTTATGAGAGAATACAGTGTTCTGTTCATGTTTTAGGTGTATTTAAATAGTTTGTTGCCCACAGTGGAGTGAGTGAGTAGAACCCAACCTTTCATAACCTTCTAATGTTTTTAGCGAGGAAGCATTTATTAGAGTCGTCTAGACTGGATAAGAGAAGCAGGACTGATTTATGTGATCAAAAAAAGACACGTGGAGCGTTTTAAGCAATTACAGAAGAAAGTTTACAGAATAGACATGCTAAGTTGAATTTGGATGAAAACAAAAACAAAGTGGATTGATTTAACTAATACAGTCATGGAACATCACTAGGCCACTCTTGTTTTTCTTCAATTCCTTGTTCATTTTAATGCCTGGTACCACTAAAGGTTCGTTTGTTTGGACAAATATAATGATAACGACAAAAATAGCTCATGGAAGTTTAATTTAAGAGCTGATACCGGACATTTTAATGGTTTTCTTGATTAAAAACCAAAATCCCTTCAGTTCTTCCATCAATAGCTGTGGCATTGTTCTGCCATAAACAGCTTTTAGGATTCCATGTTTTCTTTTCTGTCTGTTTTAGTCCCATGAGCCACACAGGAGTTCAGAACCATTGTTTCTGATGACTGCAGCCATGCGTCTTGCCAACATTGGAACCAAGGCATGGTTCAATGTTCTGGTTCTCCATCCAGGCTTTAACTACCTCGTTGGAAAATCCAGTCATTGGAGGCAGGAAAGAGTTTTCCAGCTGATGGAAGAAGACTGTTTTCTAGAGTAGCCCCAAACATGACCTGGTTCATTGTCCCTGTTCCACCCAGACTGAAACTACCCCAGATGGTCACTGATCCCCCCCTATGTTTTACTGTAGGGGCAGACAGTCTGGTTTGGAGCTTCTCCAGGCTTCCTCCTAACCAGTAAGTTGTCTGGAGTGAACATCAGCTGAAAACTGGATCAGCAAATAGTAGTTAACCGGCGCCAGCTCTTCAGTGACCTTAACGGGTCCGTACCTCTAGTACAGATGCTACGGGTACGGGTCCGTACCTGTAGCATCAACCTTTTCTCGCATCTAAACCCGGAAGTTGTGGTATCCATGGTAACAAGGTAAACTGACGTGACGTCGTCTTCTGTAGAAGCTAAAACCTTGTCGGTTCATTTTCACAGAAGATTCTAATGTCTCGGAAAGCGCTGAAAGTCGTGGTTGAACTCAGCTTCCGAGCGGTAAGAATTGCTTGTCCCTAATCAGTCGTTCCGTTATAACTACAATAGTTTAATGTGGAGAAAACGGCGCGCCAAATTCCAGTTTATTTACCGTCATTTTAAATTTTTCTTACTCACAGGCTAACACACTGTTTTGCTAGCATCGGACTCTTTGTGCATCACGAAGCGTTACGTGTTGTTCTAGAATTCGGCATATATTTCATCCACTAAATGTATGTTTAATTAGTTAAATTTCAACTTTTATACTCCGCTCACTTGTGTGACTCCAGTAATTGGGTATACTCAGTTTACTTGGTAATGTGTTTTATTTTAGCAGTAATCTGGCAACTTTGATTAAAAAACCGGAAGTATTTTCATATTGTGCATCTTTACTCCACTACACACTTCACAAACCTCCACTTGGACTAGCTGCAAAAATAATGTAGTGTAAATCTATAATTTAACCCAGTAAATTTTTTCACAAGGAGTGCTTTTAATATTTTAGATTTATGTATTGTTGACTACTAATTCCATCACTACTATTAGCACTGCAGAAGTTAACAGTCAGCATATGTACACTAGTGTCTTTTTTTTGGTTATTTTGCATTTTTCCATCTTAATTTTTCATCCCTCTATGGTACTTTTACATCTTTTCGAGATGATTTTGCATCTTTCTGTGGTAATGTTGCATCTTTTTGTGGTGATTTTTCCTTCTCTGTGTTATTTTTGTATCATTTTGTGGTGATTTTGCATCTTTCCTTCAAAATTTTTAATCTGTTTGTGGTCATTTTTCATCTTTCTATTGTAATTTTGCATCTTTTTGTGGGTGATTTTTGATCTTTATGTGGTGATTTTTGCATCTTTTTGCTTTTTGTGGTGACTTTTCACCTTTCTATCTCAATTTTACATCTTTTTATGGTGATTTTGCATCTTTCTTTCGTAATTTTGCATCCTTTTGAGGTGATTTTGCATCTTTCTGTCTTAATTTTGCTCCTTTTTGAGGTCATTTTGCATCTTTCTATCTTAATTTTGCTTCTTTAACATCGACTTCTCTAACTTCCTGAAGCAGTCGCTGTGGTTTACTTTCCTTTTGCCGATGTTTTTAAATTCAATCCATACATAGAAAATAAATAATACGTATAATCATTCATTCTTATCTATAAATGACTGGATAACTGGAAGCATAGACATAAAGTAACTGAATACATTTTTTCATGCTCTACTTGTAAACCGGGAGAAAATGGCACCAGCTCAGTGCTGATTTGACGTAGAACCCTTGTTAACTGAACCAACATCTGTTCCCGTGTTTCTTCCAGGTTTCTTGTCCTGGAGTTCATCTAGCAGCCAAACATGACGTCTGCCTCAGCATGTGCTTCATGGGTCAGTACCGCCAGTCTGAAAGCCTTCCTGCCGTCTTCCCTCTGCTGTTCCACGAGAAGATGACCTTTGAAAAGGCACGTCTTTGCATATTTGCTTGTTCTCCATGAAATCCAGTCATAATGAATGACTGCAAGTATAAATTTGCTTTGACATTTTACCAACAAGACCTCCATCCCTGATTGACACAGTGTAAATCTGAAAAATAAGGAAAGCTGAATTGGAATTTGCCTTTATTTGCCCCCAGATTTTCAGGCATGCAGTCGACCCTGGAGACATCGCTGTGATGCTGGAGTGTAAGTGACCAACTGAAAGCTGAAATCATGTGCTGACAGTTAAGATTATTTTTGCAAACTGGCAGTAATTACTCCGGTGCTGGTGTTCATTTTACTCCATGTCCATATTTCGAAGCACTACTTCAGCTCTATAATGTGTAAAATCATTTAATATTCACTTCCTATTTGACCAAAGCAGATTAAATGCTTGGAAGCATCTTTGTGCTTTTAAACGATGAATAATCAGGGTCAACTCCATTTAAAATGGGATTAAAATATCTAGATTTAGAGCTTATAAACATCAATGGCTCCTTTTTGCATTTGGCCTTTTTGTAACTCTTTCAATTTGTCTTTTCTTCTTAGACGAGACAGTCGGAGTTGAACTGGTGCAACTGATTCCTCCAGGTGAGACTTTAATCATGACGAGAACATTTCTAAACCCTGATGAGTACCTTTCAGTGTCTTTGAGCTTTTATTTTGAAAGAGTAGTCAGCTCTTGGTCACTGGTTGGTTGCAGAAAGACCCTCACCAAAACAGTCGCAGCTTTAAAACTATGAGTCGTATCGGAAAAAATCTTTCAACTGATATATTTTCATGCTTGCATTATATGTTACATAGATTGGTTGGCGGGTTAGAGGGACTCACTGTTTCTTAAATTTGAAATTTTGGGATTTTCTCAGAGCTTTGGTGCCAAAAATCGTGCCTGAAAAAATCTATAATAAGAATAACTCAAAAGAATAGCAATAAATGAAACAAAAATATTAATATACTCTATCACTTCTGTCAGTTCTGCTGCAAATTCATTCCCTCCAGGTGCATAATTTAGATGATTTCTTCATGAAAACTGATTTAATTGTTCATTTTAATCAGTTTTCGGCTTGTAAACTTACTGGACCTGCAATTTGCTGCTAGAATGTCTTCAGTAATCTGGACCGACTTTTCAGAACTCAGAGATGTCTTAAATAATATGAGCAGTTATCATCTTCAGACGTAATATTTCTTTTAATTGGACAGACATCGTTGTCCATTTTAAGTCCTTTCATTTGCTTCTTGTTTTTTGCTCTTAGACTGACCATTCTACGGCATTTTTCAGAGCTGTGTCTGAAATAAAACGTAGAGAAGATTCAGTTTCATAGAAATGGTGGTTCCATGCTCCGTTAATTCTGTAATGATGTGATAAAATGTGTTTTGTCTCCAGTGGGCGACACTCTGGCCTGCTTTGAAGAAGACGCTCGAACCTTCTTATTCCCAGAACCCAAGCTGGTTCCCTCGTTTTCTGGAGTGGACCGAGAGGTTCTGATGACCCGGGCGCCTCATTTTCCAGTAGATCCACCTGTTTGACACATTACCTCATTCTGTTTTGGTTAATCGGTGCCCTGCTAAATGTGCCTTCATCTGTTGTCCAGGGTATCGCTCCAAGGTTGGAGTTTTCCACCAAGACCACCATCACCGAGTGCTCACCTGACGCAGAGATCAACTTTTACCCCAACGTTCCCCTGGTAACGATTATATAACGTGATTTAAAATGTATGGATGTATGATACAAGCCCTCTTCCATCAACATTTATCGGTTTCTTGGGCTCAAAATACATCTGTTTAAGTCATGATATCAGCAAACTTTACTCATAGTTGTGTTGAATATTTTAAGATCCGTCATACCTTCACAAAACATACAGGAAATTTAGCATGTGTTGAAGCATTAAAAGCGACAGATTTTTTTGTCGACTTATGGATCTTTTTCAGTGACGCACATCAGAAATAATGACAACCAGAGAAGCGAGTTGTGTGTGTCATGTTTGTGTGTTCAGATTTGACTGAGTGCACTGGAAAACATGCCCCTCTCAAAGCAAGGGGAAAAAAAACTAATTTCAAAGAACTTTTACCTTGAAATAAGTGAAAAAATCTGCCGATAGAACAAGAGAAAAATGTCTTGGTAAGATTTCTTGAAATAAGATGTGATATTTAGAATATTGAGATCTTAAAACTAGCTGGAAAACTTATTTTAACCTATTTTACCAGGATTATCAAGCTTAGGTGTCTTAACCCTCCTGCTGTCTTCATTTATGGCACCAAAAAATATTGTTTCCTTGTCTGAAAAAAATCTAAAAATTCAGCAAAAAAATTCCCCAAATTTATAAAAATTTGCAAAATCTTCAGGAAGAAAATTCTTTTGAAGTTTCCCTTAAAAGTTTGATTTATTTTTTTTAAATCCTCAAATTTGGCTAGAAATAAAAATTTAAAAATATATAAAAATTGTAAATATTTGCAAAAAAAGGAATAAAAATCTTCCAAAAAAATCCTAAAAAATATCTAAATTGATTCCATATACATAAGTAAAACTTCTAATATTTTCTTTAAGAACATTCGGGAAAAAAAATCAACATTCGGATTTTTTCCTGAATGTTCTTAAAGAAACATTTCTTTAACATTTCTTTTTCTTTCCACCGAAAAATGTTCAAAAATCTCTCAAAAATTTTGAAAATGTAGAAATTTTCACTGTGAAAATATTTTTTTTCCACACATTTTCAAACTGTAAAACGGGTCAGTTTGACCCGCAGGACGACACGAGGGTTAAAACAAGATCGTTTCAAGATTGTTTGATTTAGCAAAATATTTAAGATGCATTGTCCTAAAGCAAGTCCCTCCATCTGCTGAAATGTCTCTTGTCAAGTGAATTTATCTTAAATCAAGTGGGATGAGACATTTGGACTAAAAATAAGACAAACGGACTTGGTAAGATTTTGAGTTTTTGCAGAGTGATGACAACGGTGCGATCTTTGACATAAGTTGCAGCAGATTACAGCACATTTATTGTGGAGTGCAACATTTAGATATTTCTATTGTCCTGTCTTTTTCACGTCACATTGTACATTTGTTTCACGTCTTAGATAGCAATCAGGCTTAAAGGGTGTAAGTCTAGTAGATTTATTTTGTATTCTAGGGCCTGTCGTTGTGATGTTCAGTTATTGATGAAATTTAACTCCTGGCAGCTGAATTCTGACCTAACTGAAGACAGGAATGCAGGAATAGTGAAGCTGAAAGAAGACAAAAAGCTGTGAAAAGCCTCTTAAATTTCTGACCTACAGTTCTTAGAAAGCAGTAACACTTCTACGTAGCTGCTGCCCGTGTCATATTTCCTGTTTTTATTTCAAGAGGAAAGTGTTAAAGAAGAACAGGAGGCGCTCCAGCAGACCCAGGACCACCTCTCCTCATCAAAAACAAATTCAAAACCTTGGAAGGAATCGAGGTGGCAGAGTGGAAGGAGAAAGACGAAGCATCGTCAGGCCGTCGTCACACAGATCCCAGTCCCTTTCTCCTCTGAGGACCGGAAACATCCAGCGTCTCGCTCGGCTCAGCCTGGAATCAACGCCTTCAAGCACGACCAGCTGGAACAAAAGCAGCAACAATCAGCCTGTAAGCACATACAACACTTTACTTTTAGAGATTATCCATGAATTAAGTATGATTTTCAACCAGCAGATGGCAGAGAAGAGCTGCTAGTCTAATTTAAACACCGCTCCAAACTCTCACTTCATAGAACAGAATTAAAACACATTTCCTTTATCGTCATCTTACATTTGCATCCATCCATCCATCCTCTATACACCGCTTTATCCTCGCTAGGGTCGCGGGGGGTGCTGGAGCCTTTTACATTTGCAGCAAAACTAAATATATTTAGATGATAAATCCAACTATAAAGAACGACATGTATTAAGAAGCAGGAAAAGACAAATGACAATGTAAAAAAATGACCAATAATGGAAGGTGAGGTACATCAACATTAGATATCATTAGTACCTGCTCATAAAATACCAAGTAAGGTCACTCTAAATGAAGCAACAAGTGTTTTTTTTTTTTTAATTAATTCAACTTTTCAAATGTCAGAAGAAAGTTGTGATATTTTTTCCATTCAGAAGTCTGGCCTTATATGGAATCACAGGAGTGCCATGATAAAAGATAAATCATTAAAAAAAAATAATAAGGAAATACATGTGTAAATAGAAACAGGAATTAATAAAATAATAAATACAAAAATAAATCTATTAAAAAAATAAGGAAATAAATGTGTAAATATCAAGAGGAATAAATAAATAAATCTGTTAAAAAACAAGGAAATAAATGTGTAAATATCAAGAGGAATAAAAAATAAATCTTTTTAAAAGAATAAGGAAATAAATGTGTAAATATAAAGAAGAATATATAAATAAAACTGTTAAAAAACAAGGAAATAAATGTGTAAATATCAAGAGGAATAAAAAAATTATCTGTTTAAAAGAATAAGGAAATAAATGTGTAAATATAAAGAGGAATAAATTGAAAAAACAAAGAAATGGAAAAAATAAAGGGAAAAGGGAAAAGCAAAGACAAAATTTATCTTTATATTTCCATATTTTCAATTAATTTTTTAAAATGACTCCTCTTTATATCTGCATATTTATTTCCCTATTTTTAACATATTTTTTTTAAAAACTGGATTATTTTATTTATTCCTATCTGTATTTACACATTTATTTCCTTATTTTTTTAACAGATTTATCCTTTATTATGGCACTCATGTGATTCCATAGCCTTAAAGACACAGTTGCTAATTTTCCTGTCAGCATACTTGTTGAAGATGATGTGGGGGAAAAAAAAGGGGTTTTATCTTTTAGTGAAATGAAAGCAGCATGCATTTTGTGCTACTTTTAATCACCAGCTGATGTAATGAAGCGGTGATTCTTCTACAGCCAGTTCTAAGAAGCAGTTACATTTTCTGGACTCAGACGAATGGCCTAATCTTTGCGTATCACAATGAAATGGAGCAGATTGTTCAGCTACATTCCTGAACACAGTAGTAATGAATACGTCCTGTACCACTTTGTACACCGTGTCCTCATTCTCCGGTGTAGATGCTGCCTTCGTGGCCTGGAGCCAGTCGCTCTGCCTCACCTCAGCGCTCTGCAGTGTTTACCAGCTCCTCCTCACCTTTGACCAGGTCTTCCTCCACAGGTAGAAGTCCAATAAAGAGCTGTTTTCCTCCTGCTATTCACAGTTTACAATCAAGGAAATGACCTTAAAAGTTATGAGCTGTTATCATGTTGCTCTGTTGATGTGAGCCAGTTCATAATCAGCAGTTTGTTGTTGCAAACTGACTGATAGTAAGGTTTCTGTTGTTAAATAAATGCAAATATTTTCTCTTTTCCCTCATTTTACTGTTTTAGTGAGATTTTCTCCAACTGCCCAAAGAAAATCCGTGTCCAATGGCGTGGTAGGAACTGTCTATTTCTGTCTACTTCTCTTCCACTTGTTGCACAGAAAAACACAGGCTTCACCGAATGTGATTTTGCTTTTTTCTTGTCCATGAGATACACACGTGGACAAAATTGTTGGTACCCCTCAGTTAAAGAAGGAAAAACCCACAATTCTCACTGAAATCACTTGAAACTCACAAAAGTAACAATAAATAAAAATTTATTGAAAATTAAATAATCAAAAACAGCCATTACTTTTGAATTGTTGATTAACATAATTATTTAAAAAAACAAACTAATGAAACAGGCCTGGACAAAAATGATGGTACCTCTATAAAAGATTGAAAACTATTTGACCAGAGTGACATGATTAACTCAGGTGTGTCATTTAATTGACATCACAGGTGTTTCCAAACTCATAATCAGTCAGTCTGCCTATTTAAAGGGAGACAAGTAGTCACCCTGCTGTTTGGTGAAAAGGTGTGTACCACACTGAACATGGACAACAGAAAGCGAAGGAGAGAATTGTCCCAGGACATCCGAAAAAAAATGATAGACAAACATCTTAAAGGTAAAGGCTATAAGACCATCTCTAAACAGCTTGAAGTTCCTGTGACAACAGTGGCTCATATTATTCAGAAGTTCAAGACCCACGGGACAGTAGCCAACCTCCCTGGACGTGGCCGCAAGAGGAAAATTGATGACAAATTGAAGAGACGGATCGTTGGAATTGTATCCAAAGAGCCCAGAGCAACCTCCAAAGAAATTAAAGGTGAACTCCAAGGCCAAGGTACATCAGTGTCAGATCGCACCATTCGTCGTTGTTTGAGCCAAAGTGGACTTCATGGGAGACGACCAAGGAGGACACCACTGCTGAAAAAAACTCATAAAAAAGCCAGACTGGAATTTGCAAAAATGCATGTTGACAAGCCACAAAGCTTCTGGGAGAATGTCCTTTGGACAGATGAGACCAAACTGGAGCTTTTTGGTAAGGCACATCAACTCTATGTTCATAGACTCAAAAACCAAGCATACGAAGAAAAGAACACTGTCCCTACGGTGAAACATGGAGGAGGCTCAGTAATGTTTTGGGGCTGCTTTGCTGCATCTGGCACAGGGTGTCTTGAAAGTGTGCAAGGTACGATGAAATCTGAAGACTATCAAGGCATTCTGGAGAGAAATGTGCTGCCTCGTGTCAGAAAGCTTGGTCTCAGTCGCAGGTCATGGGTCTTCCAACAGGACAACGATCCAAAACACACAGCCAAAAACACCCAAGAATGGCTGAGAGAAAAGCGTTGGACTATTCTAAAGTGGCCTTCTATGAGCCCAGATCTGAATCCCATTGAACATATGTGGAAGGAGCTGAAACATGCCATTTGGAGAAGACACCCATCAAACCTGAGACAACTGGAGCTGTTTGCTCATGAGGAGTGGGCCAAAATACCTGTTGACAGCTGCAGAACGCTCATTGACAAATACAGAAATCGTTTAATTGCAGTGATTGCCTCAAAAGGTTGTGCAACAAAATATTAAGTTATGGGTACCATCATTTTTGTCCAGCCCTATTTCATTAGTTTGTTTTTTTAAATAATTATGTTAATCAACAATTCAAAAGTGATGGCTGATTTTGATTATTTAATTTTCAATAAATTTTTATTTATTGTTACTTTTGTGAGTTTCAAGTGATTTCAGTGAGAATTGTGGGTTTTTCCTTCTTTAACTGAGGGGTACCAACAATTTTGTCCACGTGTGTAAGAACTTCAGTACCAGACTCATGAAGGTAAAACTGTTGACTTGTTCTGCTCCCATGGGCAGGTTGGAGGAACGTCTGAAGACGACTCCAGCTCCTCAGAAACACTCGACCCCTCTGACTGCCATCGTTCCTCCGACCCCTCAGTGTTACGACGGTCTTACAGAGAAACGTCCAGACACAGCAGGTCTGTTTTTAGACTAGTTTGCCCGCTGAAAAAGGGTCACCCAACTGCCTAATTGTTAATGTAATTGTTTAGGTCTGAGTCCAGTTCTCACAGAGAATGGGAAGAGGTCCATGAGCGTGTCCGAGGACTCCTTACAACACCAAAAGCCGTACACCGACTTGTCTATGTAAGTTTTACATTATTATTAGATGCCACAGTCTGATGTTAGAATTGGTGCCAGTTCTGTTGTCTTCTGGTTTGGATCTTGCAGATATTGCCAGATTTATTATATTGTCATTGAAAAGTGTTTGAATGACCACTTCAGCTGGACCTCGTTTTTCCAAGACGTTTAAATGTTGAAATCCCATGTTCTGGTATCCTTTGTACCACTTTGTTTTAAGGTAGTGTCTACAGATACGGACCCGTACTCGTAGCCTGTGGCCTACGGATACGGCACTTTCCCTTCTCATAAATATTAATGAGCCGAACATAAATATTAATGAGCCGGCTGATGAACGCGCTTCGTGATTGGCTGGTAATCCGACGTACATAAATATTAATGAGCCGGCTACGCTGATGAAGGCGCTTCCGTGATTCGAGGTGAATCTGCGTGCGGAGCCTGTCATGTCAGTCATCTTTGTGTATTAACAGTGTATTAAAGTCCATTCATTCCATATCAAGTTCCAATAAAGTTACAAGAAATATTTTACAATCAGTGTGCTGGGGTCATCGCTGTCTGTGGAAAAGTCCAACATCATTATCTGACTTTTTCACGGACAGCGATTTGGGGGTTGAAATCAGCACTACTATTAAAAATAATAAAACTTTTTATTCACGTGGCGGAACTAACAGTCAGCAAACTGCAAGTATTTTTTTACCTTCAAAAGTAGCGACAGACTATTACATATTAACAACCTAAACAAAACCCTGACGTATTTTCTGCGTCTGTCAACACAGACCCTTTCACAGTCACTTTAATGTTAGCGGACTCTGTTGAATGGCTAAGTTACGTAACCACAAACAAATCTCACAATATCACAGTAAATCGAGTTTGTGTTTTTTTTTAATTCATGCCGAATTAAAGAGCTGCTCCTCACCATTCACGAGTGTTTGTTTCATATTCGACATCCTTAACTTTATCTTGTAAATTAGCGTTCGAAATTAAATGGGAACATTTGCAATGGAGTTCGTCAGCCGCTTCCACCACTGAACGTGGTAAACTAATTAATAGGAACTGGACTTCAAATAATTTATACACGGCGTCTAAAAGCGTAAAACCTACATTGTCTAAAGTGTGAGAGGAGACGGTGTATTTTTAGTTAAATTATACAATGTTCGCCGTCAAAGTCATTCATATAAACTGCCTGTAATGTGCAGCAATAACCGCCGCCAGCTCTTCAGTGACCTTAACGGTCCGTACCTCTAGTACAGATGCTACGGGTACGGGTCGTACCTCTAGCATCAACCTTGTTTTAAAGCGGTGTTAGATCCACATTAGCGTTGTAGCTCAGTCTATGTAAAGAACAGCAGATACAACAGCAAACAAATCCCTTTTTTTTACCACTATGTCTTGAAATGCTTACTGAGCACCCTAATATCTACTTTATCTAGTTCATTACTGTGCAACAAATCATGTATGTATGTTACATGATGCCAATGTTGTATGATTTGACCAATTTTTATTTTTTTAAACTTCACAATTAAATAAAAAATAGATCAATAACACCAAGCATTTCTCTCTTTGAGGCCTGATATCCACCTAATGTTGGAGTTGTTTTCAAAATGGTCACCAGCACAATGAACAGAAGAAACTAATTCAACCTACAACTTCATGAAGACTGGTGGAAATGAAGTTCTGACTTAGTGTTTCACAAGAGAAATTTGATGCTTTTTGTTGGCGCTCGAGGTATTTTTGAGCAAGCACCTATTGGTCATTAGTGGTATTGCAGTTAATGTACTTCTGCATTGGCTTCAGTTTCAAGTCATGGTTGTTGCTGTTAGGTCTACAGCCTCAAAGATCTGTGAGCAAAAGTCGATTCTTTGTCAACGACAAAGTGGTTGTCTCACATATTTTTTGTGTATCAGGGGGCCTCGGTTTCTGAGGTGGATGAAGTTTTAGCGAGGAGATCCATCTCTCCAGGTCCACCATGATGACCACGTCTAAGTAAGTTTCAATGTCTTCTTTGACAGAAACTCAAGAGATAATGGTGGTCTAGTGGTAAGACGCATGTCATGTAAATGTAACTTCCCTGGTTTTTTTCTGTAAAGTTCATGTAGTTATGCAATTTTTGGGACTATGGAATCGTTACGAATACAAGATGGTGCATTTTCAAAGGACAGGACACATCTGCCACAATAATTTGGACACAATTTATGTAAAGTCTTATGATGGCAAGTTAGGAAAACTTTGAGAAGTGAGCAGAGCAGTGGAAAAATGCATTGTCATATCATAATTTGCATTTTACCTTTCTTCTAGGGTAAAAGGACCGTTGCCTTGCCAATGAAGTCTTTGGTCTGTACTGGTGTGTGTGTTCGAGAAAGAGAGGTATTTCCATTGCAGTGGTCTGATTGATTCCCACACATCCTGTATTAATGACTGGGAAAAGGGTGCTTCATATTCAAATAAACCTATTAGACCCAAACCTCTGTTATATCTCGGTTTCGAGGTAGCCTGGAGGCAGTAATGTGGGTTTGACGTCATAATCCTGTTAATCTATCAAGCTGACATTGTGGAGTCCTCAGGTAAATCACCCGAAGGCCATTAAAAGCAAATTGTGTCTATGGCGATGCGGCTCTTTGTGAACTACCGCCGTATATCAGAGAAAGAGCTGCTCTCTGTGACTGTGAGGCATTAAATATCGGCTTTAGCAGGAACATTAAGATCTACTGCAGAATGGCTGTTGAAACAGAATTCTATTTTGGTATTCCATCGACTGTATGTGAAGATGGGCGACATGCCACCAGATCCTACCACCTCACTAAAATGAAGCCAAAATATTATGAAAATAGGTGTGACTGTCTCAAGCTGGTGATGTTTGAAACCAGAGTCTGGAGGCGTGGTATCAAGGTCCTGAACGGGACAAATTCAAATCTGGTTTTCCCTTGAACTTCATGTAGTCTCTTTCTTTCCTGGACTGTTGTGGACTGATGTTGATAGACTCGATGTTTTTGGTTTTAAACAGCTTACAGAGAAAGACATAAATGTTTTGTGGGAACTGTACTTGTCCAGCTAGCTAGCTACATGTCACTTTTTTCACATAGAGGAGCTGTGGGTATTGCTTGTAAGCTACATTATTAATATTAAAAGACTAATTAAAGGAATACAGGGGGTCCTCAGTTTACGACATCCTCGACCTACAGCGTTTCATCATTATGGTTACGTAGACGAATATGTCGTCTTAAAGCGGCATAAGACGGCTTTGTTTACGTTCTCTGGTTGTACGCCACCTTGGACTGTGCTACATTCACTTTTTGTCCTTCATTATGGCTCCCAAACGTAAGTCAGGCTCTTCTGAGGCTTCAAAGAAAAGGAAAGCCATCTCCATGGAAGTGAAATAAGATAGAATAAAACGCTAGGAACAGGACGAACATTGGTCAAGTTGTAAAAACAGATCAACATATTGTAGCGACCCTCTGTGATGTGTCGGCTAGCTAAAACAGGCACAGTGTGGGACCTTTAATTTGATGCAAACTATTTCTGGGAAAATGTATTTGAAGTAAAATGTGATTTTCAGTTGACATGGATGGAGTGTAGAGGCAGTAGAGGTGTTTTTGCTTCTCTTCTGGGGTTCATCTTTATGTACAGTCTACTGTTTATGTATATGTGGTATTCAGTGGCAGCTTTTTTTTGTAGGATGCAGCCACCCGATAGATAGATCAACCTATACTGACATAATGGTAAGTAAACTTCAAAAGTCTATATTTGTGTACTACTTCTATCTAACAAGCCCCCCAAAAATACATCATAAAAACATCACCAATGGATGACCCACTTTCACACCAAATGATGTAATAACTATGATGAAACCAGCAGAGCTTTGTGTTTGTATGGGAGTGAATTAACCCTAAAATGAATCACTGCACAGTTATGGTGCCAGAACCTAACCAAGTTGTTTGAAATGCTACACCAAAGCAAATACCAAATAAAACCGACTGATAACAGTGACTAAAGTGTAACCAAGTCCAAAAATTACCCAAAGAAAGAACTCCCGTCTCCTGGGGGAACGCTCTGTCTGTTTAGTGCCGGCTCAATCTTAAAAGTAACAGAAATTTGCAAGTCATGTGTCACAGATGCAGGCCAGTAGGAAACAGAAAACTAGGCTCCTCACAGTTTCACAGCCTTTTAATGTGTCTTGCGCTGTCTCATAAAGAACAACAGACAGATAATGAGCAACTTTCTTTTATTTGCTTGCATACACGTAATGTAGTACATGTCGATTCACATACTGTAGGTACAGAGAAGGGTCGGTCGGTAGGATGGTTGGATCGTAGTGTGCTTTTGAAATGTGGAATACAACCTGATTTGAGAGGCTTTATCTGCATGTTTATACAGAATAACAAACAAGCACCTTCATTCACCCATATTTCCTTTCAAACATGGCCCCTCTGGCAGTGTAGATGATGACTAATCAAGATGCGGAGGCTAAAGCAGCCTTCCAGATGCGATGGATTCTGAAATTCTGAACTCTTAGAAACAAAAAGCTCAAGCAAGAAACTCAGGCAAGATGTGTTATTTTCAAAGATGTGGTCAAATAAAACCTGATAGCACTCTGTAAACACCATTATGTACTGGAACCTTTTTATTGTTCTGAAAATGGACACTCCAAGACCATAAATCTATCAAAACATCTACAAAAAACTTGATTGATGATGAAGCAGAGTTGCATTTGCGGCTGCTAACAATCCATCCCAGCGTAGCTAGTAGCACTGATACACGAGAGCTTTGTGTTTTGGCAGAAGTACAGTACACGAAGCAAAGAAAGTTTCTGGAGTGATAACCAAAATTAGTCGTCCAACTAACTGAAAAATTCCAGCTTTGAATGGACCACATTGTACAGGATGGTATTGTGCTGTAAACTACTCCAACAAACTACCAAGTAGAAGCTTAAAGAAACAACCATTGTGTGAATATTAGCTGTTGGTTTGCCACAAGCTCACATGATTCATGTACGCCATTATTTATTCACCAGGTCTGCATTGGGCTCAACCTCAGCCTAAAACCTTTATGTGCAAAAATCCAAGATTTTTCCACATTTTAATTGTTCTTTGAGGCTTTTTCAGTGCAAACTAAAAGTACACATAAAAACAGGTTGTTTCGATGTAGATCTGACATCGGGTAGCATGTATAGTACGCCAACATGTCATGGATTCTTGTCTTTTATGGCCGGAGATTGGAAAAGTATTTGCCTCAAATCCTGGAGAAATGACTCAGTGATACCACTATTAGTTCCTTATCATTGTCATTTCAAATCCACCTTTTAAACAACCACAAATTTCAAGCTGAAGCACTGGATGTGCATGTGCAGACCTCTCTATATGCAGCTGCTGCTTGGAGTCAAACACACAGCTCTCGGTTACAAACAGCGACATACAAGAGGAAAAGAGCGCATCACAAGTAACAGTGCAGCCAGGGAGCATTAATATACTGCGAGTGCAGACATTTATGGCATTTACATCAAAGCAAACCAACTTTGTAAGAAAGCTTTTCAAAAGTTATCAGCCAATTTGCCACCAAATTCCTCCTGTTCAAATATAACGGCTAAATTAGCTCAACATTAATGGAACGCACTGTTGCTTCCTATAAGAGTCTTTCTGTCTTTTGTTATGGAGCCTCCGATGTCCACTCATATCTCAGGAAGATAAACAAAAAAATAGTGTTTTTATAATCAAAAAATGTCAACCAATAATTTAATTGAAAACTGTCTGAAAATGCTTGTAAATGTTGCTTGTTTTCTCCAACCAACAGTCTAAAACTCAATCATGTGAATCTGAGAAAACAAAACAGAATTATTCTAGTTATTTGATTCTCGTCATTCATTTGGCAAACTGAACTCCCACATCCTGCTGATTTTATTGCTCTCCTGGCTTTTCCTGTGGCATCGGGTTTTAGTACAACACTATTATCCTTCCATTGATGAGACACCGAGAACAGCAAAACCATCCTATTCAGTTTTACTCAACACGTTAGTATTGTGGGATTCTGTGAACATTAGTAGCCTTATGGGCCACTAGCACAATTAGCTTTATTTCTAAGCCATTTTTCACCCATGCATTGTGACAGTGCAACTAGCCAATCACAACCCAACCTGATAAAAGGGGTATTTTTTCATTTGCAACATTTTGACATTTCAATTTACAGTCTTTTGTGTTTTCTTTTACCACAACTGCTTGCGCCCACATTAGGCTAGTGAGGAGCTAACTAGGCATGTTGGCTTGAAGTATACACAACAGATACAGAGAAGCACAGAGTAAATGATAAAGAGAAATGCTTTGGTATCTTGCTGGTTAGCTATTACAACTGCATCTGTGGTGGACTGATTACCATCTATGCTGATGATCTGCTTTGATTAGTATATTGTTTTGTGGCCGTGACGGGAAATTATGACAAAAGATGTAGCTGTAAAAGATCATGGCAGGTTAATTGCTGCACAAAGTGCCAGTAAAGTTTTGTTTTCATTACGTAGCTGTGTAGATAAGTCATACTGGTTTATATGGTTAAGTAACTTCAAGGTTTGTGGTCCTGTGACTTGGCTACAAACTGGATGTCAGCATTTTGAACTTTTAAGCATAGATTATACTCTGGTGGGGTTAGGGTTAGTGTTATAGGTTATATTTTCATGCCCGTGAGCACACAAGAGCCCAAATTTCATCCTCTTTCAAATTCGGCAAGAACTTCATCTGCATGTCTAGCCAAAATTCATGGTGGCCATGCTACAACCCAGTAGTATACAATAGGTCGTTGATGCGACCTACTGCACATCTATGCAGCCGTGTCTTACAAGCAGACTCCTTTGGACCAGAAAGTAGAATAATAGCAACAGTTAGACATCCGCATCTGTCCATTAGCTTGTTTGCACCTCATTTTAATCAATGATTTCTACTAATTTTCCATCAAGAGGAGTCTGCTTGAAAGACTTTAAGGCATACATGCGCAGTAGGTCATATCTGTGTATTCTGTTCATACATGCTAGCCCCAAACATGTGCGCTATTGCCCCTTGTAGAGCAGTCAGTAATGACATAAAATCCCTTCTGTACTCATGGAAAGTATAACACCGGCCTTACAAGTGACAATGCTGTTCTGAATTTTCCATCATTTAATTTTTTTAAAGTAGTTGTCAGAGGAAAAGAAACCGTAAAATTAGAAGCTGTTGTGGCTAACTCTTGAAAGACGCTCTTAGCTTAGCTTAGCTTAAAGACAGAAAAGTACAAAAGCATGTCTACCAATCAATGTAAGAACCTCTCAAATTAACTTATTTTTCTTGTTTCTTGAATCCGTTCACAGAAATGTGAAAATGACAGTTTCATTTCAGAGCTGCGGTACATTTGATGCCAAAGTCAGGCTAGCTGTTGCGCTCTTCTTCCAGCCCTTTTGCTAACTTTAACTAGCCGTTAGTGCCAAATTTAACATGCAAGAAGAAGATGATATTTATCTTCTTGTCACCTCACGTTTTCTTATAAAGATGAGCATTTTCCAGAATGTCGAACTTTCTTTTAACAGCTGACCAAATGTGTTTTGTTGTCTTTCAACAAACATGTTGCTAACCTGCTAAATCTTCTTAGCACATGTATTAGCAGAGCCACAATTGGTTTAAGAGCGTATTTCTATCCTAGACCACAGTGAAAATATTGCAGTCAACTTGTGATAAAGCACTTTGAAAGACACACTGATTATCTGATCTTCAACACATAAATCCATTAACTGACAATTATAATAGCCTTGGTTGAGAAGGTACATTTTGAGATCTATAATATACTGTAATTTTTGCCCACGCTGTTTAAACACAGACACAATTTATATTCATTATATTTGCAATGCATCGATAAATGTTAGTGGTTTGGTTCCGGAAAAAAAGTCCTCAAATTTCACAGTGATCAATGACTTCATAAGCCTCTGTATCCAGTCTCTGTGAAGTCCCCGTAGAAAATGAGTCAGCAGCCAGCGATCAGCGTTTCTTTAACATATTGCTTCATGCAACTTGGTGGAAAAACTCTTTGTATGTTTGGCACAGTTTAAATATAGATATTAATATACAAGCAGTGCATTATGGGACATAGACATTCAACAACAGCCACCCAAAAAGGTTCATTAAGACATATTTGAGTATTACTGTCTGATTAAGGATCAAAGTTATATATTTTATAACAGTATTTAATTGACACTTTATTTTTTTGCAAAACACATCCACACCCTTCATATACATCCAAAAAGAACATCCTCATGCGCGCACTCACACATACAAACAGCTCTTCTTTCGAGTGCTTCTTTGACACACTCTTATTCAAAAGAAAACTGACATTTCTTAATCTTGGCACAATTTGAGTTTCAGAAGGAAGCACTTTAATCTAGTGGTGGTTGTAAATGTCCAACATGAAGGGCAAACGTCCTGGGTAAGCTTAATGGAGGCTGCTATTCCTGACGTCGGAGCTTGGATGGATCTAGTTGGATAGTTAAACTCTTTCATCACGGTGTTGATAGATATTGGAAGGTTGCATTACATCCATAGCAGCGTGGCACTTTCTGCTCCTCCGATCCAGCCAGAGGCTAAAACTGGGAGGTTTCCGTGAAGGAGATTGCATCTGTCTTGTCGACGGTGAAGCCTCCGTTGACGTAGGATTTCTTCTCACACTCTTCATCATCCAAAGTGGCTTCCAGAGCAAAAGGGTTGGCGACATCCACGTCCGACGTCAGATCCATCCTCTCCAATTCCTTCCTGGAGAGTTTCTGAACGATGCCGGCTCCGTAAGCGTCGCCGAGCACGTTGATCATGGTGCGGAACCGATCCCTGAAACACACCAATCACAGTAAATCCACAGCATTGTCCTTCCGCTATGTTCTACCTGAGGTTTTCATAGAGAAAAAGTCTGCAGAGAAAGACAGTAAACTCACAGCAGCCAATCCACAGCCATTATCAGAGTGACATCATTTGCAGGTAGTCCAACAGCTGTTAAGACGATCACCATGGTGACAAGCCCGGCGTTAGGCACTCCTGCTGCTCCAATACTGGCAACTGTTGATGTTATACTGAAACAAGAATACACAATTTCACAAACTAATTTTCATGCTACCACACAAAAACTAATTGCCGTTATATCAGAAAATATTGAACCTTTGTTGTCACATCTTTGCATTTTGCAATTGTTTGCTAGAACCCTTGATTCAAGTCGTAGCCTTGTTCAAGTTGTAGTCTTCCACTGAAGAGGCCTTTAGATGACTTATGTGGATTTGATGGACTCATTGGAGGCTGTTCGCTTAGTACGTAGCATTGTGATAGTAAGAACTAAGCAAAAGAAAGATGCAAAGAGTACATTGTCTAGTGTTTTAGACATTCGAGACTGGATCATTTGTGTCCAAAGCAGGATCATTCAGACAAAAGTGAGCACAATCAGCAAAAGTTCTATCTAAAGAAGGCGTCTATACTGGTCTAGCAAGGTCAGATCCTTAGGGTGGGCTAAGACATGCTAGCATATTGAAACAACAGTCCTGTTTATTGGAGAATACCAGTTAGGATTAGGGCCAATAACAGAAGGATGTATATGAGTCTAACAGGAGATAGAAGGATTTATGCGGCAGCAAAAGACTGATCCCAAACACACCCCAAAGCTATAGGAAAAAGGATCGTAGAGAAAGGTCTAAATGTTATACTAGACAAAGGTACCTGCAGTCCCTAATACAATATTGTCTCCTAGCATTCGATATGCTTATGTTTTAAACCATCTACGTGCAGTCACAGACAAACCTCTGCCCTGGGAAACAATAAATCTGAATTTTATTGTTTTATAATCAACAATTACAAATGTCCATGACTAACTATGATGTACCTGATAGTAACAATCTGGCCCACATCTAGAGCATAGTCATTCAGCTGGGCAATGAAGATGGCGGCCACCGCTTCGTACAACGCCGTCCCGTCCATGTTAATGGTGGCACCCACTGGGAGGACGAAGCGGGTGATCCTCTTGTCGATGCGATTGTTCTCCTCGGCACATCGGAAGGTGACGGGCAGGGTAGCCGAGCTGGAGGAGAATATGAGGACCAGTCATGAAAATCTGTCTTCAACCTCAACAAATATTGTTCAGATATGAGGATTCTGACCTGGAGGAGATCATGAGAGCCGTCACCAGAGCCTGGGCCATTCCCAGTGTGAACGTATACGGGTTCTTCCTTACGATGATGAAGAAGATCAGTGGTAGACAGACGAGGGAGTGGATAGCTAACCTGAGGAACAAAACAGACACAGTTAGAGACTATAGGGCCTACTGTGTTACAAACAGATCCAGCAAGTGAACATGTTGGAAATCTTTAGGCTCTTGTTAACTACCAGTTTTAAGTATTTCAACCAATTTTGGCATTGCGGTTGGCAATAAATAATACAACATCCATGTACTTTGACCAATTCAGAGATGGCAGCGTAGTGGCTTCTGGAGCTTCCAGGATGAAGACCACCTTTAGGGATTTAAGGGGCCAGTTCTAGGACCAATATATTGATAAAAATGTGTGATGTACAGCTCAACCAAACTAACCAGTATCAGGTCACACATGATATTTATCTCTTTACCACTGGTAAACACTTGTGTATATATTTATTTGCCTTACAATTGGAAACTGAGTACTGATATCGTGCCACCTTATGTAATATTTGTGCTGGTTTGACAACAAAGAACCTTCAATTCTTGAGTCTGTCAGAGGCCCAAGCTAGAGTTTAGCTTCCCCCCATCTATTAGATCATATTGAATATTTTGTGATGAAATGCACCTTGGAAGTCGTTCCCAAAGTTTCAATGTACACAAAATCTGCAATCGCATAGACATTTCTATCAAAGAAACAGTGATTTTGAGATCCAGTAGTTCACTGTTTCCATGCCAATCCAAACTTTAAAGGTGTTCAAACTATGAGCAACACAGCACAAAGTGAAGGGAGGGTTACTGAAGGAACCAAGTGTACCCAAATGTAGCTTTGATGTCAAATTAACCTTGCAGCCTCGATGTTTTTCTTGCCATATCATCCCATTTTTAATTTAAACTGTGGGTCCATTACAGTTTTCTGCATGTGAAAGTCCAGATTCATTCATTGTATGGAAAGTTTTAGGTCTGTAAGTTGATACAAATCCTTAATATCCAGATAGTGGGACTGGATTGTACTCCCTTCTGACAATCCTTTTGCACAGTGCATATTCACTGGTGTGATCGCTGTCTGGAGTTTATCAGCAACTGTAACACTCTTCACTTCTCACAGCCCTAATTAAGTGTGGGATCAGAATTAATGGCCACGACATTCCTACTGATAAAGGGCTTTGGATAAACGGTTCAAATGTCAGTCGACTTCTCGATTCTCCGTTTCAGCCGCAGTGATTCTAACAAAAGGTTGTGAATGTTTGTCTTAGTTTTGATATTGAAAAGTCTTCTTTAAAGCCATTGTATTTTACTTTAAGAGCATTAGATCAAACGGTGAACATAGTGTGAAAAAATCCGATGTCGTCACATGAAGCACTCGGAACCTTGGACTCACCCTCTGACCTAACCGGAGGGGATTTACAGTACAGTCTTTAATGGTGTCACTTAGATTTAGAGGCAAGAGCAAAGCTTTCATTACTGCATCTGCAGGTTGAGCAGTTTTAAATGTCCTTGGCCCTTATCAGTGCCCACACAGAGCTCAGCTTTTACTGTATCATTGGAGGGAGAATCGGCCCAAATGTCAGAAATAAATCCCAGTGTCTGGTACAGGCGGATACAGAGTAATGGCGCAGCTTACCCAGTCAGCACCGTCACCATATAAAGGCCCATCTTCCTGAAGATATCCCAAGTTTCCACCTCAATGATCTTAGCAGCAATGAGGAACAGGATTCCTATGGGCATGTACCTGAGAAAAAATAAAGGTTGAGTTGGCCTACAGCATGAACCATTGAACCGTTTTATTGGTCAAAATGCAAATGAATTTGTTCATTTTTCTGGCCTTCACTGACAGCAAGATTAATCTCTGAGTTTCAAATGTTGCAGTTTTCCCATTACACACGGTGTAAACATGTATTTGAATGTTGTAGACACCAAAGATCCAAAGAGTTCTACCAACCAACATGGTTTCTGTTTCTCTTATGCAGCCTTGACTTTACCTAATTGAATGTATGTGTGTGTCTTACAAGTAGAAGTGCATGCTATATTCTGTTAGCTTAACAAGCTCAGTAATGGGGTAGCTGTGGACAACTGTAATCTGCAATTTGGGGCGAAAAGTAGTTTGTTACTGGAAACACAATGTTTTTCATGACATGATTGTGCTACTAAAAAGAACTACAGTTAACTAGCAGTGTTGCTACATAATTCTATAGGCGTTTTCTTGAAATCCTTCATGATTTAGATGGACTGTTTGCTACAAAACCCATTGCTAGTCTGATATAACAAGAAAACTGCCTCTACAAGTCAAATAGTACCATTGTTCTGGATCTGAACGGTTTGAACTGCCATGTTCATCAGCCTAATGCTGCCAAAAAGCAAGGATTGGTAAATAAGTTTGAACTATAATGAGATAGAACATGTGTTGTTGCTAGTTGTTAGCAATTTGTGTGATGTTGTGGCCCCTATATGTAGTCTACTAGGTAAAGAGCATTAGCTGTAAGCATTTCTGCTGTTGGTTCATTTATATGCTTCTTGTAGCAGATGTAGTTAGCATCCAGAAAGTGTTACTGAAAAATGTTTAAATGCAAGAGAAAGTCTTGGTAGAAGTCAAGAAATGTACCTTGAAGTAATTCATTTCCATGATCAGCATGAGAAAAGCTTTCTTGTTAGTCCAAATGAAAGGTTAGTTTCAAATATAGAGACTCATATATGGCTGTCCCAGTTGGGTTCATTGGGTCACATTTTAAAAGTTTCTACAAACTAAGTTTTAGATGGATGCAAAATCTCAAAATCTAGGGATCCATTCTTGAAAAGTACTCAGAAAATTTCTTTTGGATTTTAGTTTTAAAAACTGAACATGTGATCATGTGATGTCCTTAATACATACCACATAATAATCTGGACCAGTTTCATGGTTGCTTCATTCAGGGCGTCAAAAAATTCCAGGAGGATGCGACCCCTTTCTCCCATCTTCCCAATGATGAGGCCAAAAGCAACGCAGAACACGATAAGCCCCAATATGTTCATTCCATCCGAATATGAGCCGACGATCATGTACTCCTTAGTGATGTTCTGCCAAGACGGGACACAAAGACTCGATTCATTCAGCGAACCAAGACCAGGCCAAGAGGCTGCATTAGCTGACTCTAAAGACCCATTGATGAGCTGTGCAAATGTTTCTCGGGTACTACAGCCCACTGACCCGTGGCTACTTATGACTCATTATCGGGTCTTCTGTTGCCTTTACATCAGCTGCTGCTTGTCAGGTGCGGAAACGTGAAGCTGAAGTGCGGCAGGTGGATCCACAAGGACACATTGTTGTCATGTAAAGATCAAAACCCTTCCTGGAGGCTTGTAACATAAGACGCTGGTGACCTCTGGTGCAAGGGTAACTTTGCATGACAAACACCTATCATTAGCATTAAGGTGCTGATTATCTGTAGATAAAACGTGCACACATACCTCCACTGCTGCCTTGATAGTAGTTGTAAGAGGTGGGATTGTGGTGGTGTTGACTGAATCGTTCACGGGCTCCATCTCTGTGCGTTTAGTTTTGTACTAAAATGAAAGCGGATGCATTGACAGCTTCAGAGTTACATTCACCTCATACCGCTTACTCATCAAACCCGATGGACATTCAAATGACGCTTCAGTACAAGTAGACAGTGGAATTAATGATGGATGTTCCACGTCTCTTACCTGCTGAAAACAAGCCTGCACCAGATTTTCTGGAAACATGTTTCTGTTGATGGGAAAAGATGAGATTGGAAATGAAGGGAAGATCATTTTGTGCACTACAATCATTCCTTGATATGTGGTGCACTTCAATGACTCTTTAATCAATTCAAAATCCAGGTGGGAGTATTTTCATATTCATAGGGAGGCTGTGAACTTGAGAGGAAATGGAGCTAAAGCACTAAAATCAGCTTTTTACAGATGCCTTCTAATGAGATGCAAAGAATTTATCAATACAAAGTTGTGGCGTAATGAGATTTTCAGTGCTTCCTCTAGTTTTCAACTAAAATCACCTCCTGTAGTTAAATAAATTACTCAGAGGTTAGCTCAGAGACAAATTAAAGGCCTCGGTAGTCTGAGAAGTGTTTGATTTAGTCTAAAAATGCAAATGAAACCCCTTTCTGACAACCCAAATTACTTTAGATATTGAACATTTTAAGTGCTTTCCCAAGGTGACTTAACCTTTTGAGTTGATTTAACAGACATTCTGTCACTTACTCTTGAGAAAATTTTAACTTCTCCCTTGAACTTTGTTTAGTCATCTTTACACAGCTAAAGTATTACATCCCTTTTTGTTTGTTTAGCCAAATTCCTCTCATACCCATGGCCTCCTGTCATTTTAAAGATGCACACAAGGTGTTCTTTGGTGTTAAATATTGACAGGGCCTCTCCTGTCAATATTTAACAGCGATATACACGATCAGTCACAACATTAAACCAGGTCCAGATCAAAAGCCAGTGAGCTTAGGTGAATGAAAACTGGACTAGATTGACCTACAAAGCCTAAAGACTCTTTAAAGCATAATGTTTGATGTGGAAAACCATTATTTTTTCTGTTAAAATGTAAAAACATGGAGATTTCAGTGCATTTTTTTTTTTGCATCTGGACCAATTTAGACCAGTTTCAGATCAAAACCCAGAGGCTAGATGGGTTAAATCCGGAGTAGATCACAACATAGTTTTACTGGTACAAGCCCGAGCCATGAAGTCCCCATACAGGAACCCAGTGGACCCAAAAGATCCACTGCCGATGTCCCAGTGCCAGACATAAGAAGAAACCCATAGAGGTCCATGTTTATTTACTCAGTCAGAGCTGTTTTGGCCAAACTTCAGTTTAACTTTCGTCTGTTGTCAGATTTCAGCACCAAAACCACTTGGTTAATGTAAAGGCGGTGTGGTGTGAGTTAAAATAAACCCGTTCACAATGTTAACCAAATGCTACAAGGCAAATTTCTCTTGTCTGAAAAGGAGCAAGAAGACATTCCATCAGAGAACATTTGCCTACAGATATATGTCGTCTATTTCTGATGATTTGGGATATTTATAGGTCCATCAAACTAATCTGTGTGTTAAAAAATGACACCATGGGGTCCTGACAAGCCATTTGGAACAACGATAGACACTTTTGTCTTTGGATGCAGTTGAATGACATATTGTATGTTGTAGTTGATGACTGAATGTCCACTTTGGGTCATCAGGGAAATGACTGCGGACTCTAAACTCTCTTAATATTCATGAAACTTTTGCAATAAGTCACCTGACAAGGTCCAGCAGTGTGTCCACTGTCGTGACGTCAGGCGTGGTCCCAGTTCTGTCAATGTTGTCAGCTGTCTGAGAGACTCCAGGTTTGATAGTCATCACCAAAATAATTCCTGCAGACAATAACTGACAGTTATAGTAGCAATAACATCGACCACTGTTAAATACAAAACCAAATGATCGACTCCAGGATGTTAAACAGGAGACTTTGAAGGAAGCCTACAGACAAAGAGAATATCAACTCACCAAGAATAACTGCAATGACTGTTGTTGAGAAGTAATAAACAACAGCTCGTAGACCTATCTTTCCTGACACCTCGGAGTCCAGGGCTGCAACACCTGTCCACAAAAAGCACAATTATACTTGAACCAAAGGGTCATCGTATGAAGTCTCTGCACCTCAAAGGTCTTCATATTTGTGTCTGTGTGGAAAATTTATCAGATTAAAGATTTTACAGCTTTAGTGCATCGACAGGTAATAAGAACCCCCCCAAAAAAAATCAGAAGCCTGTGATTCCAGGTCAGTGTACGAACCACAAACCTTGCTATTCTAGTATTTAACGCAATGCTGGCAATTTCTGTGCAATGGAAATGCTGTAGCTCAGGTGGATGAGTGGGTTGTCCCCCAAGGTTGGCGGTTCGATCCCAAGATTCTGAATCCAAAGCTGATCCCAATGGTCACCATTGGGCGCCATTGGTTTGTACATGGTGAAACACATTGTAAAGCACTTTGAGCACCAAAAAAGGTAGAAAAGCACTTTCTAAATGCAAACCATTTACAGTATACTTGTTGTGTACTATACAAATCTACATGTCTACAATATTAACTAGACTTAGGGTCGTTTTAAAAGAGCATCTTGTACTTTCATTGAAAACCAAGCACTAGCTTAATTCGGCCACACTGAGCACTCTGTTCCTAATGGATGAATATTGAATTATTATCATTTTAGGTACCAAGTGTAAAAAAAATGTTGGTAGTTTACTTCAGGATGATATACCACAAGTTCTCAAAATTAAACATCGGAATGCATTGGTGGTTCAGGCGCGTGTGTTTTCAGATCTGATGCCTCTGCTGGATCTGTTGGCTAATCTTCTGCCACTGGTTATCACATACTTGATCTGGTTATAGTAGGGAAAGTTTTGGGGTTAAGTAACTGCTTAATGGGTGACTCCCACTGCAGGACCTTTGGACAGCTTTAGACAGAGGCTTACAGGAACAGTCCTGTAATTGACCCTATCAGCTTTTCAGATCAGAAAGCCAACGGTAAATGCACCAAAGCAATAAAAGTTACTGGTAATTCTATTCAGGTTGATTTTCCATTGATTCTCTGAGCTTGTTTGATGGGGGAAAATGAGCTCAAGTGTGAGCTAAAGTAGTGGCACACAGGTGGAGAAAACTCAAGGGAAATGCAGGAGGGAACAACAAATCCCAGCAGTCAACAACAGCCAGCTCAGGTGCCTGTATCATGGACAAACAATGGAACACAGTGCCAAGGTGGAAAAGCAACATTTATCATCATTTATAAGCTTTCTATGAACTCTGCTCAGTTGGTTCGATGTGTTTAAGAAGTACAGTCAGTGTAAAGCTGTGGTTTTAAAGATGCCACATGATCTTTGAGCTGCTTCTTTATTTAATTCCATTCTGACGGGCAGCAGTGATACGCCGGTGTGGGTGAGATGAAGGGATTAGTCAGAGGAGATGTAATGCAGCTGCTGCACGACTTTCTTCGACAGTCGCCTGAAGTGTCAGTTATCTCACTGGAGTGACTGGAGGGTGTTACTCCTCACTGGTTTCCTCTCGCTGGAAGGTAGATGTGTGAGTGGAACCAGATAGGTGTTCACTCTAATAGGCTAAACTCAATCTCATCAGTGGATGCTCATCTCTAGACATCTTTCAAGTCTTTATTCCATCCGCCACATGCTTAAACTATTAACTGATGAACTTTTTGGTCTTTAAAATATCAGAAAGGGGTGAAAAATCATCAAAATTGTCTCTAGATTTTTGGACTGATTAATCAGATTTGCTTGAGTTGTGCCTTACATATAGCCTAGCCACGCTAGACCCAGCTCTGAAGGCACAAGGGTCTAGGAACTCTTGACAGGGAGGGAGGCGGGCTAAAAGGTTGTCTTTCAAATCACTCTGCAGCAATTGGGTAGGTATACAACCAATCAGCGCAATGAATAGGCTGACGTAGTTCCTAGAGCGCCGGAAATCAGAGGATGCGGGAGTTCGGTGAAGCCTTATTTATACAGTCAATGGGTGAAGCTCAAGTATATTACAGGCATGTTAACAGAAAAATTATTCAGAGTCGGTGCTAATGGAGCTCAATGACTGTTGTCGTTTTTGTTGTCGACCCTGGCAGAGAATTAAAGTCGTTGCCGTGGGTTGTCTAGCACGACAAGGCTAGTTGTTTCCGGTTGTTTCTGTCAGAATCGTCGCGCCTCTGTCATCACTTAGTTACGCCCGCCTTCTGACTCTACACTTCATGGTGATTGGTCCGGCCAGTTTTAGGAGCATCCAGCCTCGAGCCTTATGGAGGGTAACTAGACCCACCCTGGCAGAGAATTAAATTCGTTGCCGTGGGTTGTCTAGCGCGGCTAGGCTACCTTACATACACTATTGTTCAAAATATTACTGAATTGGCATAAGGAGGGATTAAGGTCAATGGTAAGGTTACGTCGTAGAGCCAAAACATTTGACCACACTTTGCTAATATGCTCCAGTATTCCCAAACAGAACCTTACCAACCAAGGAGTGCACTCTTTAATCCTATAATTCCTTAATTAGAGCGAGTTTAGTCTTGCTCCAGCACACTTTCCCTGCATAGTCCTTATGGTCCGTCCCTTCTCCAATCGTTATCAGCAGGGATGAGTGTTGACCCGAGGCCTGCACTACAAAGCAAGTTCAGCAAAGCCTGAATTTATTTTCTTTGTCCGGCTTCACTAAGCCTAACAATCGCAGTCAAGCTAAGTGGTCACATAAAACTGCTTATTACCTCATTAAATCAACCAATGGTGTTGGCACCAGATGAACAGTTTCTTTGTCATCGGAAGACCAAACTAAAGTCCTGAAACCAATATGAGGAATTTAAAAATATAATACAGGCAAGAAAGAAAGAGCTGATGCAACCAAAACCAGGAATAATCAAGGCTTTAGTGGTTTATCTGTCTCTGTTTTAGGATTCTATTGCTATACAAATACTACAAGAGCAATTAAATGGCTTTGAAATTTCTTGAATTCAAATGGGGAAAATGATAAACCATTGGAGACTGGTGTTTCTGCCAATGAGAATGGCTATTTATTATATCTATCCTAAGAGACCCTCTCAGTATCAATGCACCAAGTTGTATTTTAGCAATTAGCGGTTAGCAGTAGTACAGGCATCGGGAGCACAGATATCTGGTTTTCTTGACTTGGTTCATACCTTGCTGTTGTTCATGTTTTGCAATGCAGTAATCGGTTCAAGTTACCTGTTATCATGCTGGAAATGATGAGCGGCAGGATGACCAGCTTCAGCATTCGCATTAGGATCTCTCCTGGGAAGCCAAAATACTGCGTGTCGAGGTAGGAGAGGGGTGCAAACTGTCTGACCAGGATGCCCAAAGCGATTCCTGGAACAGCAGGAGAAGAAGAGTCAAATCTAGAAATCTGCTTGGGTTCAGTTCTAAGGACAGACAAGGACAGAGCAGCATTGAAACTACATGTCTCACTATCGCACAATTTCGCAGATCAGTGGTGTTTTGTCATGGCGGATTCATGCTGTATTTTCCAGCTATAAATGCCACATGTGTTCACCTCAGCGGAAACTGTCTTATCTCTCAAAACAGACCACCATTAAAGATGACTGTAAAAAACACCAGTGGATGACACAACCGCAGTTATACATCAATACAGAACCTACTGGAAGTATCCTACGTAGCTAGCTTGTTCTTGCACTTTCGTGACTTTTGCACTCCTTTGTTTTTTGTTTCTAAGAGCCCTGTAATGGTACATTTCTCCTTTGTGAGATCAATAAAGTCTATCTTATCTTATTTTATCTTATCTGTTTCTCACCAACATTTGTTCATGTTTGGCTGACTGCAGAGTCTCCGCAGGGCATAATTGTTCAATCTAGTTGTGGAAACTACCCTGAACCACTGCACCGGTACTTGTTGTGTACCATTTAACAGCTGTATAACCTCTTATTGGAAGTAAAAGAAGAATCTAGCATCTTAGTGTTGCACATAAATCTCCAGTGGACAAAATGTGTTCACAAATTCTCATTTTTATCGGTATTGTACCTATCTTGGTGACCATTTTTGCTCCTCTTTTTGGTTGTAGCACTCTTTAATTTGGTCATTTAGTTTCTTTCAGGTGTCTTTGCATTCAAATTGCCATTTTTATGAGTTATTGCATCTCTTTATAGCCTTTTTTTTTGTTGCATTTTTCAGGTAATTTTGAACCCCGTTGCCTGCTTTTGTGATTGTATATCATCTTTTTTGGTCATTTAATCCCTACTCTGCAGCTGTTTGATCAGACATTCAGCACCAGTGGCATCACATCCTACACTGCTAATTTCCTGGTATTGATTTCATATCGCCTCTGCGACCCATTTATCTGTTTTTTTATTTGAGCAAATAAACTGTGGTTCCTCTTTCTGTCCTCAGAATAAACACAAGGACAGTCCTGGAAAACAAAAAAACACAAAAGACAAATAGACTGCAATATTTCTTGTTAATCTGACAATTTGGATTGGTGTACGATTGTGAAGCTTGTAAAGATTGACTGTGATTTTATAATATAATAGCGTTAGATAACAAGCAAATTTACCCCAGCCTAATTGCGGTGTTTTTTTAGGGTCGGCCTCAAGTCGATAATATGAATGATGATATGGATGATGATGATAATGAACTTGAGGACATTGAGTTCCAAAGTAATATAAAACAACTTTTATGGACTTAAAATGAACATGTCATCTGGGAGAGGCTTGTTGATTGTGAAGCAATTAAGGTAAAAGAGTAACTGATCGACTTTACTGCTGCAGGACCCCACCTCTGAGCTACACCTGCAGGACATATAAACCTCTATAAACTCTGTATCGCTGTCAAAACGGCACATGCAAATCAGTTAAAATGCACCAGTTTGGAATAAACACCTCAGTCTTACACAAGCATGCCCGTTTTCCCATTACACTGAAAAAGCCCAAAAAAGTCCATACAACTGGAGCTAATTTTGCCAACATTGCTTGGCTCAGGCTAAGAGGTTTGAGGTTTTGAGCTCAATGTCTCATTTTTGTCGTTTTCTGTCTCGATTTTGACGTTTCATGTCTTGTTTTGTTGTATTGTGTGTCATTTTGTTATTTAGTGTATCGTTTGTGTCATTTTGTGTCTCATTTCTGTCATTTTCTATCTTGATTTTGTCGTTTTGTGTCTCGTTTTTGTCATTTTATGACTCGTTTTGTCATTTCGCGTCTCAATTTTGTCGTTTTCTGTCTCGAGTTTGTCGTTTCATTTCTCATTTTTGTCATGTTGTGTCTTGATTTTGTCGTTTAGTATCTCATTCTGTCATTTTGTGTCTGGATTTTGTCATTTTGTGTCTCATTTTGTCATTTTGTGTCTCATTTTTGTCATTTGGTGTCTCATTTTTGTCGTTTTCTGTCACGATTTTGTCATTTCATTTCTCATTTTTGTCATGTTGTGTCTTGATTTTGTCGTTTCATGTCTCGTTCTGTCATTTTGTGTCTCGATTTTGTCATTTTGTGTCTCGTTTTTGTCATTTTCCGTCTCGTTTAGCCATTTCGCATCTCAATTTTGTCATTTTCTGTCTCTATTTTGTCATATTGTGTCTCGGTTTTGTCGTTTCGTGTCTCGTTTTTGTTGTTTTCTACTTACATGTGAGAAAATAAAGCAATCTTTCATTTTTTCTCTTCGAAATAAATCCTAAAGTGTTAAAATCTGACATCATCCTTTCTTTTGAAGTTAAATACAGCAGAAATCTGGAGTCAGAACACGTATTTTGCCTGATTTCAAGCCCGTACGTGTCTCTATGCCCTGCTCTGTCGCCTCAGACCTCCATCAGCTGTCACCTCAGTCTGGTCACGTTTGACTGAGACACTTTCAGACGGAGGCTACGTCTCCTCCAGCATCCGACACTCAAATCCCCCAAAAACCTTCCATCCCCGTGCTCCTTTTGCACACATTCAGACACATTATGCTGTTGCTGTGCAGCCCCGGCCAGAAGAGGCTGATTTAGTCCAGCGGCACGAAGCCAGCCTCGAAATAAAGCAACACAAAAACAGCGAGAAGTGGATAAAATGGCATCAGTGAAGGTGAAAGCATCCATACCGAGCACCACTGATACAACGGTGGCTATCAGCAGCCAGTTCCTCCTCAGCAAGCCTCTCAGATTCACGCCTCGTCGCTCTTTGTTGCCCATCATGTCCATGCTCTTTTCTCTTTTCCTTTGAATAAAAAAACAATAGGGGAGAGACGACAACGGCCCCCGTGGAGACACAAAAGAGTCCTGCGGTCCTGGATGTCAGATGCAGCCGAGGAAGAGGAGGAGGAGGAGGAAGGAGCAGCGGCGTTGCTACGGCAAAGGATGCAGCCGTCAGACGCTGCTGATGGTTGGTGTGTGTTTGAGGAAGAGTGTGTGTGAGAGTGTGTGTGAGATCGAGGGAGGAGGGAGGGAGGAAACCTTCTCCTTCCTCCTCCCTTCCCCCAACATGTTCACCTTTTTAACAGTTTGGTCAATCTGTAACTGAGAGACTTCTGAAGTTCATGGGATTTATCTTTATTAAAAATAAAAATAACTAATGTTTTTATGTTCGTTATGATCATGTCTTTATAAATTCCTTCATTATGTATTATGAAAACAATCACTTATTGATAAAAATGACTGGTTATCACTAAAATATCAATTAAATAACCGTCTGAATTTAATAACAACCACCTTCTAGTTGGCTAAACAATAATAAAATGAGCTGAGTCAGACATTGTTTTGTCATTTTGTGTTTTGTTTTGTTGTTTTTTGTCTCGTTTTTGTCATTTGGTGTCTTGATTTTGTCGTTTTCTGCCTCAGTTTTGTCATTTTGTGTTCTGTTTTGTTGTTTTTTGTCTCGTTTTTGTCATCCAGTGTCTCTTTTTTGTCATTATGTGTTTTGTTTTTTTCATTTTATATCTCATTTTTGTCATTTTGTGTCTCGATTTTGTCATTTTGTGTATTGGTTTTGTCATTTTGTATTTTGTTTTGTCATTTTGTGTATTGGTTTTGTCATTTTGTGTTTTGTTTTGTCATTTTGTGTATTGGTTTTGTCGTTTTCTGTCTTGCTTTTGCCATTTTGTGTTTCATTTTTGTCATTTTGTGTCTCAATTTTGTCGTTTCGTGTATTGTTTTTGTTGTTTTCTGCCTGTTTTGTCATTTTGTGTCTCGTTTTTGTCATTTTGTGAATGCCTGCATTAGAAGTTGGTCCTGATGAATGAACACTTAAAAATGCTTTAGTCGCTGCAGATGCTGTTCAAATGTGATGCTGCAGCTGCTGAATTCCGTCAAAAACACATCATTTTAATAGCAGATTGTGGTTTTGGAAATTTAATGAACGTAAACCACATATTTTAGATCACAATTAAAATATTGTTGAGTTATTTAAGGCAGTTTTATGTTGGTACAGCACACTGAAGTTGAAATGTTTTCCATAAAAAATGAATACATGTTTAACATGTGCAACCAGGAATGCCTCCGATCAACCCCCTGCCTCATGTTTTGCCCCCAACTTAATTACTCTGGTCTCCACGGGGCTCTTTCACAATAAAACCAGGCAGCAGGTGGGAATAAGCTGCTGCACTAATAACCTATGGGCTGTTTTTATTAGAGGGATGTTCTCTATCTGCATTTTGGATGGTGTGACCTGAACTCTCGCGCCACCTGGAGCGAAAAATGTGGGCAAAATACTTCACAAACTAATGCAGAGATTGGCGTCGGCCAAAAGTCCCAAATTCTTGGTTGCTATGATGATGACTTTGAACTACTGGTACCAGCCTCCATCTCCAAACATAACCCCTCCCAGGGTTTATCATTTATTCCTTCATCCATAAGAACTGTTTTACTACAAACTTATTAACAAATAGCTCCTTTTTTCCCGAAAGTAACCATATAGTCATCACTTAACACAAAGTCAAAGAAAAAAACAGGTTTTAACCAAATCTGGCCAAAAAAAAATAGAAAGAAACTGTGCCCTTTCTAAGTGTGCTCTAGGTCACTTCTGTTATCGTTTAGAAGCGATAAAGAGTTTTTAAATGTGTGTTTGGGGACATTTTTTGTGTCTTTTGGCAAGAGGAACCGCTGGCAGCCGGGTTCTAATCTGGTGTCACAGCTCCCTTCTGTGGACAGAATGCAGCGTGTCCCGCAGACTGACTGGTTTCCGTTGACATGCATTGTTCAAATCCTTTCAGTGCTACTTACTGTCCAATCCTCTTTGTGTTGTGTTTTTAAACACGCCACAAAGGGGATTATTTTCTCTTTTTATTCAATTGTCTGGGCTTACAACTGCACAGGCAACAGAATAAAAAAATAAAAGGAAATGTGGCTGATTAGGATGAAAAATGAAGCAGCTGATTCCTCTTCCTAGCCTCTACTGAGTGTTTTAATCCAGTCGAAAAGTCTGTTCAGTTTCACAGTGTGATGTTTGTAAGGATTTATGGTAAAAAAAAAAAAAAAAAAGGTTATATCTGGCAGTTTTTTAAATAATTAAAAGTTAAAACACACTGATACAGATGACATCTTTCTAACACAGAGCAATAGTTTATGGAATGAGGAAATGAGAAAACACCATCATGAAAAAAAAGCAACAAGGAAACACCAGAAGCAGGGAAAGTTCAAATCTGTTCATGCAAAATCAGACAATAATAAAAGGAGAAGTAAAAAAAAAGACAGAAAAGGTGGTCTAAACCACAACCCAAACACAGCCTTACAGTAGTGCTTCCAATGTTAAACCATTCTGGAAAACACAAAACTTTAAACCCATTTTTCTCAAAAACTACAGAATGTGGGTCAGACCACTCTACATCACAACTCGTATTGTCCAAGATGCTTCAAAAATGATCCAAACTGATCCAAAATTATTTGAAAATGATCCAGAATTGCGGGAAAAAATTCCACAAATCATCTAAAATTATTTAAATTTGGTCAGAATGACATGAAAATAATCTAAAATTACCGTAAAATGAACCAAAATCAGTCCAAATTTCTCTCAAGCGATTAAAAATGATCCAAAGTGACTGAAAATTTGCAGAATGACACTAAATTTGTCCAAGATGATTTAAAAATCATCCAAAATGACTCAAAACTAGTCTAAAATGACTTGAAAATTGGCAAAAATTGCAGAAAATTTATTTATTGTTTGTTATCATCATCATCATCATCATCATGTTAGATTTCTGCAGCATCTTCCTGGCATATCTCCGCTGCCACCTGCTGGTGACGTCTTGTTATCTGAAATTGCTTTATTTTGAAGGTGTTGACCGGAAGTTCTTGTCCTCATGTCGTGTGATTGACAGCGGCAGCCAGTCGTGCAGGGAGCGGCAGGCTGCAGGTCTGGTGTGGACATGAGAGGAAGTCCGATGTGTTAAGCTGGTAGTCTCCCGGTGAACAGGCCGCTGCTACAGCAGCATCTTTCTGCTCGACCGGCCCGGTGGCTGCCGTCGCTTCTAACGCGGCTAGCTAGCTAGCTCCCCTCCACCAGTTTAAGGCGGTTCACCAGAGCGGGGAACCAGCGGGGCCTCTCCGGATAGTACGACTCGGTTTACGGAGCTTAACGCCGGGCTTCATTTTCCGGAGCAACATCCTGCCGAGATGGGTGAGTAGACGGCTAGCTAGGGAACTGTTTCCTCCCTTTAGTTGGAGCTTAAAACGTATTTTATTAATTTATTTTTTACGAAGAAGCGAATGAAGCGTTTATCGGCTGCCGCTGCGTGTCACGCATTAGCACCCGTGAACCCGTCTGCTGCCTTCATGGCTCTCTGTTGTCGTTTATTTTAACGGCGACTAAAAAGAAAAAAAAAGCTGACTAAAAACTGCGTGTGCGTGCGTGTGTGCGTGCACGCCTTCTCGGGTGGGGTAGTATCCTCCCTGACTCTCCGTCCACACCGGCAGCTCGTGATTTATCCCATTATTATCGTTATTATTCCATTTTAGCAACTGCACCTCCTCTCAGCCCCCCGGGGAGGAGGTGGAGGAGATCCAGCTGGGACCCGGGACTTGCTCTCAGGTCCCGGCGGGTAGATGAACGCTACACATCCCCCTGAAATGGCAGAGAGCTGCTGATGGTGTAGATGGCACTCCTCCATGTCCACAGCTGTTATGCAATAGCATCCAGCAGCCCACTCTGAGATGCTGCTGCTGCTCTCTAATCTCACCGCTTCTACTGCTCGTTGGATGTTTATGACCACTCTGATTGCTAGGTATTATTGTGGTGCAATTATGTGCAAAAGATCACCTTAGATCTATCACATCTGCATAAACTGTCAGTTATAGATGCTATTCAAGGATGCCTCCACCGATAGTTTAGTGATATCCAGTCATTTACTGTTAAAAGCTGAGACACAAAACAACAAAACAAGACAGAAAATGACAAACAAGACACAAAATGACAAAACAATAAAACAAGACACAAAATGGGACACAAAACGACAAAAATGAGAAGGAAAATGACAAAACAGAGACACGAAACGACAAAAATTAGACAGAAAATGACAAAAACGAGACGCAAAACCACAAAAATTACAGAACAAAGACATGAAACAACAGCATCAGCCAGGTCGCTGCAATCCTTATGCAATTTTTTTCACCCACGATACGACAAGTTAGGGTTAGTTCGTATCGTGGGTGAATTGAACCGACCGTAACACAGGTGTTGTATTCATAAGCTGCTTATTGAACAGGCATTAGCAGCCTTGTACATGATTAATATCACGCACTGCACAGATCGATGTGCATTACAGGTCCGCTCTTTGCTCGGTTAATGCGACTCTGAGACGTTTCTGAGAAGATCCCATAGACGAAACCTTCGTTAGCAGGAAAATAAGCATTTGTTGTGACGAATGGAAGATTGAGTGTATGTGGTTGGCAGTGCAGCAGATTGAGGCCGTGGAGGGCACTTAATGGAGTCAGGAGAGTAGGAAAAAGTGGTGAGAAGATGTTCTCGATGTTGTTGGGTTGACGAGAAATTAGCTCACTAGCTTTGTCGTAAAGAACCACAGACTTCAAGCAGATTGCGGAGATGATAAAATGAATGAAATGAAGAACAAAAGAGGAAAACCGATCTTGCAGATATCAAGAATTGGTGTCTTTAATAGCCTTTAGTGCATCTGTTCTGCTTTATAGCCCTTCTACAAATGTTGTTACGTAAATTCTACTCATGTACGCCGATGACATTCCGCTCTATTTACTGAATGCTCTCTAAGTGACCCCACACCAAGCCTGGCATTTTTCTGTTCTGCGTTTTTTCTTGTCGCTTATTGGATGACAGGAACAACTAGTAAGTGAGGAAGAAGTCTAATATTTACATTTGGAACTACAATTTTACGTAAAAAGCGTAGAGATTCGTACCTGTATTGACCGCTCTGTCTAAAGTGTTTCTGTATTTACAGCAGTAGTCTTATTATTTAATAGCCAGTTTATCCACAAAATGACAAAAGTAAGACAAAAAACACAAGCGAGACAAAAAGGAAACGCAAAACGACAAAAAAGAGAAACAAAATGACAAAAACATGAGATAAACAACACAGACAAAATAACAAAAAAAACGACAAAATATGACAAAAGGAGAAACAATCATTTTGTTTCTTGTTTTTGTTGTTTTGTGTTTCACTTTATTTGTCGTTTTGCATATTGTTTTTGTCGTTTTTTGTGTCTCACTTGTGTTATATGTCTATTTTTTGTCATTTTGTTTCTCATTTTTGTCATTTTGTGTCCCATTTTTTGTAATATTTTGTCTTGGTTGTGTTGGGGTTTTTTATCTGACTTTTGTTGTTTGTTCCATGTTTTTGTCATTTTGTTTCTCATTTTTGTCATTTTGTGTCCCATTTTTTGTAATATTTTGTCTTGGTTGTGTTGTTTTTTGTCTGACTTTTGTTGTTTGTTCCATGTTTTTGTCATTTTGTTTCTCATTTTTGTCATTTTGTGTCCCATTTTTGTAATATTTTGTCTTGGTTGTGTTGGGGGTTTTTTTATCTGACTTTTGTTGTTTGTTCCATGTTTTTGTCATTTTGTTTCTCATTTTTGTCATTTTGTGTCCCATTTTTTGTAATGTTTTGTCTTGGTTGTGTTGTTTTTGTCTGACTTTTGTTGTTTGTCCATGTTTTTGTCATTTTGTTTCTCGTTTTTGTCATTTTGTGTCCCATTTTTTGTAATATTTTGTCTTGGTTGTGTTGTTTTTTGTCTGACTTTTGTTGTTTGTCCATGTTTTTGTCATTTTGTTTCTCGTTTTTGTCATTTTGTGTTGTTTTGTTTCTCATTTTTGTCATTTTTTTTCCCCTCGTTTTTGTCCTTTTGTGTCTCATTTTTGCAATATTTTGTCTTGTTTTTGTCGTTTTTTTGTCATAGGGTAAAATACTATATCGTTCAGTTCCAGGTGACTAAATGTTGTGTTCCTTTGTAGACACTCTGTGATCTGGAAGGTGTAATGTGGAAATGATAAACTGACGCTGAATGTTGTTGAAATGGTTTAGAAGCTTGTTCATGTAAAAAGCCGTCACCGTAAAACAAAAAATCTCCGGAATAGAAGTCCTGACATGACTCCACGGGTGGCTGAAGGTGATGATTGGCTGTCAGACTTAAGCCGTGTAATGTTTGTGTTTCCAGACAACCTGAGTGAAGCCCTGGAGAAGCTGAAGCTCGCGTCCACCGACAGCGCCACCGACAGCGTGGAGAGCTGTCTGGACTGCCTGCTCAAAGCGCTCGCCAACAACAGTGAGTACAGAATATGGATTTACACTCGAGCAGAAACCATTTTGTTTTTGTGGCGACCCGCCTGCTCTGCCCACCCGGCTCCAGAAGCAGCGCTGTACTACTTCCAACATGACTCAGATGTAAATAAGAGCATCACCGGGTATAAACTCCACAGTATATGTAGACTGAAAATGAGCCTGTCTGCCTGGAGCCACATTTCTGGACAGTGCGACAGTGTTTGTCAGACAGCTGACTAATGTGTAAGCATAGACCTCTCACTGTTAGATGAGTCAAAACCAGCATGAAGATTAGGATCCTGTAAAAGAGGCACTGAAGGTGAAGTGAAACCAGAACAGTAGCCCTGCATGACACCGAGACTCTCCCACTGACAGCCGGTTCAGAGCTTTGGTCATCAAAGACGGGCTGCATAAAAAAGGACCGCAGCTGTGGACAAATCAGAACCAATCGAACCAACCAATCAGAATGGCTCCACATGCTGATGTGTCATACAGATGTAAATATCAATGTTCAGCCTCATTTATAACATAAAACATTAGAAGTACCAACAGAACTGTAACTGTATTCCAAAATTATACCACCTTAAATGATTAAAAATGAGGAAATGAACACTGAATTTCCTTTTTATTCTAGAAAAACTCAACAAAAAAGCTGGATTCATAATTATGCCAGTAAGTTAACAGCACATTAGGTGATGGGTTTTCTCTCTTAGTCGTTGTCTTCCGCTCGCTCTAAACGAGGATATACTGAACTCAATATATATTGAATTATAATGAAATTAAATCAAACATTCTATTATTGATGGCCATTATCGACGGCAAATTCAATTTAGTCACATCAGGCTGATGGTAGCGGTGGACATGTGAGCCAGTTCATGGTACATGAATGTAGAACGAACTGCAACTTTAAACAGGGAGTCCTCGATTTATGACGTCCTCGACCGACGGCGTTTCATCGTTACGTCAGAACTGGCACTCCGATGTAAGTCGAGGATCTCCAGTACTGTGAGATTGATGGCAAAAACTAAAACGTGAACGGCATGCACAATAGCCCCTCACGACCTCACTCCACCTCTTGTGCAGTATGACATGATGTATGTCCCGCAAATGGCAAATATAACTCCTAAATCTTGAATCAGTGGAGTCCACAGGTTTGAGGCACCCTCAAAAATTCCACAAATCCTCCTTTGAGATTTAGAAAGTCTGATGATTTTGAGGCATTAATGCGAAATGTAGACGAAATATTTCAGACACAGTTTGGTGACGTTGACCATCTTCACTGCTTTGGACAAAAGCTCAGATTTCCTTGAGTTGTATCCCTCCTTACTGAGTGCTATTGTGATAGTGAGGGAATATGATGATATAACAAAGTGAAAGTGTCCAAAGTGAGGCCGTTATTTGAAGCAAAGACCGACTTTCTCAGCATCAATTCGTGTCAAGACTTAAAGTTTCTAAGGGGGTATTACATGGAGCTTTAAAACACTTGGATCCAAAGCAGTGATCACACGATTAGAAGATCAATACTTTGATCACTGAGAGATAGAAAAGCAGCTTCGTCATAGACAAGAAAAGTCCTTACTAGAGATGTCTCTCTAGTAGCGGCCTCATTTTTAAGACAATGACAAGAAACTTTTGTGAAATTTGTCACATCATTCTGGGAGAACTTGTCTTGGCTCGAGTGCTGCTGTCTTTGAAGGAGAAAATAGATGAGATATTTGGACTTTCACTGACGTTTTTCTGTGATTCCACCTTTCCCTCAAATAAGACAGGAATCCAAAACATCAGTAACATCTTGGACCATTCAAGAGCAGCTTTTACTTGACTCACATTTGTTAATTTGGCCACTTTACTGACACACACTGTGAGATTTCTAATAGTTATTGGGTTCTTTCTTTGTTTCTTCCCATCAGAAATAATCTTGAATAACTAGTGCGTTAGCATATTTAAATCCATTGTGTTTTTCCTCCTGCAGACACTGAGGCCAGCATGAAGATCCAGGAGATGGGTCTTCTTCCTCTGCTCCCCACTCTGCTAAACCCCCAGTCTTCATGCACCCCTAAAGTAGCCAACATCATCGCTGAGTTGGCCAAAAACGGTGAGGTTCCCGACTTTCTCTTCCTCCGTCTGTCAATCCTCAGTATTGACGTGTTTTCTGTAATCAACGGATTAGTGTTGGTAACGGGATTAGTCATGGATCATTTAGAACTTTGCTATGAATGAAGATATTTAAAGAATCAGACTTTACCACGTCTGATTGACTGTTCATTTCAGACCGGTGTTAGCTTTAGCAGCTCTCTTTGGCGTTTCAGAGCCGGGCTGTCACCGACTGTGCGGATTATTGCGTAAAGACCCAAACCTTGTATAACTGCTGTGTCAGAGGGCTTCCATTTTCCATCATTTCTCCGCGGGAGCACAGGAGAAAAGCTTTTAAAGTTAAAAAAAGCAGATGCAAAGAGAACTCGGGGCAAGAAAAGGTTAGGATAATGAATGGGTTTTAAGCAGCTTGCAAGACGGCAGCTAATGATCACTCCCCAGCAGTTCGCCAGGCTTGGCAATGACCCACTGGCATTTATCTGTCACCGCTTCCAGAAAAATCTGCAATCAGCCGAGTGACTGCTGGGCTAAAGACAGCTCCCTCTCTGTCTGACGGTTATTATTATTTAAAGCTGCACACTGGAACATGGACTGTAAAAACGTATTTGAGTTATTAGCATAAGTCGCTAGCGGAGTGTCTTATCCCCGCCAAAGCCCAGATGATCCAGAACGATTGCCCAAATATCTGATCACAGCACCGTCACCGCCTCAAACACAGCATGCTGACTCTGAGCTTACTGTAAGAGGGAAATGTAAACCGTCTCCTCAACAGCACTTAGTAATCCTCTCATTTGGGGATATCTGGACCGTCCTCCAGTAGATTTTTGTTTCATGACATCCAATCAGATCAGCCGGTACCTGAGGATTTCATTAGATATCGATAAGGTCTGTGAGTTGGGGGTTTGTCACCTCATTTAGTTGTCCAGAGCCAATATCAGAAGTGTGGAGTCGAACCCCAAGACTTGGACAAAATCAAAGGTGGCTTACAAAACTTAATTTCCAAATTACGTTCATTTTATTGATCATTTGTGTGTTTATTCTGTGATGGCAGACAGTGAACTGTAATTGCAGCAGAGTTAGCTAAAGCCTAATGAGCGCTCAGACGCTCTTGAAACTCTTGGGTTTATTATTATTCTGAGATTCTTTTCCGTTTATTGAAACTTAGATTTGGTGGTCTAGAAATACTCAAACGCGTGAAACTGATCACACATCAGGGCCAACGAAAAATTGGATATTTTATGGGAATTGCCTAGATGTGAGCCAAAATGGCTCCATAATGCCACCTGGAAAATTTCAAACATTTACTATGACCAGAACATGTCACCTAGAGTTATGAAATTTGCTACACATATGTAACTCGCCAAGATCCACAAAAGCGTAATTGACACCCATTCCCAAAACCCAACAGGAAGCCGCCCATTTTGAATTATGTGTCATATTGTGGACGATTTTGGACCAATTTTTGCGCATTTTCAGAAGCAATAAGCTCAAACGGGGTAAGTCCGACAGAGCTCAAAGTTGGCCAGGATGTACAGCAGGCCTGGGTGATCAGAAGTTATTAAAAGGCGGAATTTCGACGTTTTGCCATGAAACAGTAAATGCTGTGTAACTGGCCACCACCTGGTGTTTGGACAGGAAGTGATGTATATCTACCCTGTACATGTTCCAATCTGCATCAAACCTGACATGTATGATCAGAGTCTGGCCCTAATCACATCCATAGGCTGAAATACACTCTCAATTGCAGCGCCACATGGTGGACACGCTTGGATTTGCTGACCAGGAAGGATGCGAGGACCCGTTCAACGCTGCTTACAGCTTAAATTTGCATCTGTTGTTCCAAAATGAGCACTTCCATTGCACCACATAATACAGTATAATAGAGAAAAGTCCATGAAATGGTATCAGAATCAGTAAATACAAAAAATACAAGACTATTATTGGTAATGAGACTTTTAGCTGAACCTTGAGGCTGGTTTTAAACACTGCACAGCTTCATGAGTCACTAACGTTTGGGGGTATGGAATCCACTTCCCCTGTGACTCACCAGTGACTTAAAATGACTCTATGTCTTCCACAAGCCCTGAGATTAAAAATGCTGTGTGCAATTGAGCTGCAGTAATTGAGCTGTAAATCGATCAGTGAACGTCAACTATTTTGTCAGCTGGTTTGAGATAAACAAGCCAGCTGAACCAACGTTTTACCCCAAGTTCTGATGAGAACGTTTTACTGTATTCTGACTTTTTGTTGAGTAGCCGATCAAATATACACTCCCTGTCCAAAAAAAAAAAAAAAAAGTCGCCACTTGGATTTAACTAAGCAAATAGGTAAGAGCCCTTCATTGGATAGTAACCCAGGTTTCATTTACCAGATGAATAAAGAAAGCTGAGAATGCCACCTTTGTGATGCAGGCTCAGCTACGTGGCCGACACTTGACTGTTTCAGCCTCTGTAAAGTAAAACTTCAATCAGCCTCTGGTGTGTAAATGGCTGCTCTGTCTGTCCTGATATAAAACGCCGACACATAAGCGGATACTCTTTACTTGCTTGACTGATCTGAAGTCGTTTCCTCGCTGACCTGCTGTCCAACGCCTTTCCCTCTCTGCAGAGTTCATGCGGAGTCCCTGCGTGGAAGCCGGCCTCATTCCTCCTCTAATCCAGCTGCTGAACTCCACCGACCAGGAGGTTTTGCTGCAGACCGGCCGAGCTCTTGGCAACATCTGTTATGACAGCCGTAAGTAGGAGTTTGCTTTGCTTGGGGAACACTGAATCCCTCGTGAGCGCTGTCATCGCCCTCACAGAGCTAATAGAAGAGGGGTAATAAAAGGGACGCCGGGTTGGGCTGCTGTAGACAAAGCTGCTGAAATCTTTCTTTATTTTAGGATTATGTGCAGAGTAAAGTTGTTAAGCTCTCATTAACCAAACCTTTTGTGTTTATTTGGAACCTCATAAGCTGCTGTAATGCTGGAGTCCTGATCAAAATAGAAATGCACATTGTGACAATACAACATGCAGCAGCAACACTCTTATTAACGTTATTACCTTTGTCAAGTTACTATAACAGTAAAAACAGGCTTTTACACTGATGCATAAGTAATAAAGATTCAATTATATCATCTAATGTATTTTAATCTACCAGCCACAGTAGACATTGTTTTTATTATTCAAAAAACAGCCATGTGTACGCAATTTTCTAATACCTTTTTAGCATCGAGAAAGCTTAGGTTCAACAATATTGTTCATTTTTATGGTAGCTGTGTTCTTTTGGATACAGACCGAGAAGGATCCAATGAGATTCTTTTTGAAATTATTTTCCCTCTATTGATTATTTGAATTTCAATGTCTTAGAATATGGGTTCTGTAAAGAGACAATTTGACCTGTAATCGCCGCTATATGAATAAAATTGAATTGAATACTTCTACTTTAGGTGGCGTTGTCGATGCAAGGCTTTAACAGAAGGGTATCCAAGTACTTCCTATGCCACTGTCCATCTCTTTCTTTCGAGAAAAACAAACACTTAATAATTAAATGAACTGCTGTAGTTTCCGTGTGTTTGTTAACAAGTGAGGTTGGCGATTTGTAGAATTGAGAGGTCTTTTAGCATTCTTGTATTAAAGTACAACCAACCTATGCTCTCCTATATGTTAGGAAAGGGAGGATTGAGTATACAGTTGTCAGTAGGGCTGGACCCGAATATCCGAATATTCGTTCGCTACGGCGGTATCCGGATATTAATTTTGGTATCCGAATATTCGCCCCCGTTCCCGGTCGGATGTTACCGGGCGGAAAGAATATGCGGAGTTACTGTCTTCCCTCCGCCGTCGGCCCACATCGGCCCACATCGGCTCATCTCGTCATGTGATCACATAAACATATACACATATGTCTATGTGATCACTCCTTCCTCCCCCAGACGAAGATATTCGGAGCTCGTCTCTTCCCTTCACCTTCGGCCCACTTCGGCTCATCCCTTCGTGTTCGGCTCATCTCGGCTCATCAATTTGTGTTTCTTACCACCACCTGAATGGCCGGGTTGCTGCCGACTCTGACCCCCCCACCCCCCACCCCGTCGGACGTTAAGGGGCAGAAGGAATATTCGTCTTTAATAGGGCCCGAATATTCGGAGGCCAGAAACCACTATCCGGGCCAGCCCGAGTTGTCAGTGCTGTGAATTGCGGTTGTTCCCTTCCTTCTAGTGACATTTTCTAAACTAGCTGATACACAACATTCACCTTGGGGTCTACATACAGATGTAGATAAATATATAGTTTTGTCATGGTCATGCTGTAGAGACAGAAGAATGTTATCTAAATTAGGTGTGACTATACTTTAAAAACAACAGACCCACTTCTCTGGCGTCTTTAGAAGGATACTTTGACCAAAACACTGTTAAAATATGTCACATATACTTTAAGTACTCAAGGAAACCTCGTTGCAAGTCAGATATTTCAGCCAAAGTGCTAAAATGCACTTGGTTTGACGTCAAATCAAAGAGCAGGGATGAGCGCCACATGCGATGACGAAACCGTCGAACCTATTTGTGTTGTGACATGCGAACTCAAAACTGAGGTATTACAGCTTATCTGACAATAATCCGATTGTGTCTGAAAATGCTTCTTGTCGCCCCGCTGAAACGTCCGCTCGAAGAAATTTCATTAGCGAGCGTACCAGCGGAGTATTTGAGCGGTGACCTCGGGGACGAGCAGCAGACTCTAAGCCTGATTTTACTGCCTGCTTGAGAGGCTTTAATCACAGCTGTCTGGTGCATAGTTCCCCCGTCTTGTTGGAAAGCCGGGTATCTGTGGAATCTGGTGGGATGTGACATTTGTTGGAGTGGAGGGGGGTCTCGGTTAGCTGGCATGGTTTTGTGACAGACGCGCCGGGAGAGCGTGGCGAAGCAGCTGCTCGCTTCCTTCAAGAAACACGCTTGTGATATGATAGATATCGGCCCAGGTTCTTCAGCAAGATAGGGGTTTTCTGAAAGCACTGTCTTTATGTGATAAAATGGATTTGAGTGTAAACGGAAAGCACAGTCGCTGACATGAAGGGACACAGACTACTGCAGGGAGTTGAGATTATATTCATTTTTTCGCTTTCTTATATTCGATTAGCAATTCTCTTTATCCGACAAAGTTAATAGAGGCGATTGTTTTGCCTTGCTGACATGTTTCGACTGTTTGTGAAAAGACGATAAACGTCCAAAATAATTGGAGATTGGTCAACAATTACAAAAATTTTGTTCAAAATTGCTGTAAAAAGTTAACATCTCTGACTTGAAACTTTTTCAGAATGGCACAATCTCCGTCTCGAATTACTGAAAAATGTCAGAAATGAATCTAAATTTGTGTAAAATGACCGTTACCATTTTCCAAAATGACTTAAAATGAGAATGAGACAGAAAAAATGACACAGAATGACCAAAACAAGACATAAAATGACACAAACAAGACAAAACGACAAAAAGGAGACACAAAATGACAAGACAAAAATATGACACAAATGAGACAAAATAACATATGAGACACAAAATAACAATAATATGACAAAAATGAGAAAAAAAATGAGAAAAACAAGGCAGAAAACGTCAAAACGAGACACAAAATGACAAAAACAAGCCAGAAAACGACAAAAATGAGACACAAAATGAAAAATGTGAGACGCAAAATGACAAAAAGACAGAAAACGACACACAAAATACAAAAACGCGACAAAACGACAAAAACGAGACACAAAATGACAAAAACAGTTCGCTGTTCAGGCAAAGATAAAGGAATAGTTGCATGATTAGTGCACAAAAAGGCAACCCCATGAGCAGAAGTGAAGCTTCATCCTCACCGTGATGGTCCGCTGCCAGAGCGATGCCTCCATTCCTGCCAACTTTGCCCTCGCTTTGAGGAGCCCATGATTTTTGATTTTCGCTCGGGTCGTCATCTCGCTGCCAACCTGCGGGAAACAGCTCACTGTTTTCTGGCATCATGAACCAAAACTATCTCACTAGGAGGTGCTGACCTTCATCCCAGCTGCTTCACACTCTGCTCAAAGTGTCCCAGTGTGCTCTTTAGTCGAGAGGTTGGAGAAAGCAGAATAACTGTCCAGAATGGATGCTCCCCGCCAAAGATTCTGTCTAAGAAGATCAGCAACAGAACTGTGGATGAAACGCCAAAACTCCACCACCATCACAGAGAAAGAAAACCCAAGTCTAGCTGTATGTAGAAGAGCTGGATGAAAATCTGTGAAAGTAGTGGGCTATGATTGTAAATCAACTTATGGATTCCATGAAGAAACTACCAAAATATTCATGCTCGAACATTTTATTATTTACTATTGGACAAAGTGGTATAAAAATAGTGAAACGCTGCCATAAAAATAATAAGCACAATGAAAACATTACAGATTAAGAGTAAACTGATGGGATTTTATCAAGTCTGATGTAGATTTTTAGTAATCAAGGAGACCGATGACTGATATTTGGAACCGATCTATGCAGTAAAAATCTTGGTGTCAAGATTTTGAGTAGCACAAGTTCCCACTCCCTTCTTTTGTTTGTGCATTTATTTAATTAAAGGACAACTTTTGAATGAATTGTATCAACATTGATAGGCTATTACTCATGATTTGTCACTATTCATTTATTTTGGAGCAGTAATCACTTTGAATCTTGATAGCAACAATTATCTTTTGGTTAGGTATGACTAGCTTAGTGCTATCTCTGTGTCTTTGGGGTATTCAATGAGGTAACCACCCAAATAGTTCTAACTGGTGTTTGGCTACATAATCGCTTGGTTCAGTCCCAACACTTTATCGAAGAAATATGCAATTTATGTTTTAATGTCTGTTTTCTGGATAAGAGAAATCCTGCAGTTGATACCAGGAAGCATCATGGAGAAAGTCATAGTCTGTAGTTCTACATCTAACCTCAAGATTCAAGACCTTTGATGTCCGGGTACCTCAACGGGTTGAGTGGGCAACCCATAAACGGGTTATACCGGGCTTTGCAGAAGTTCTGTTACACTCGGTTTCATGATCTTTAGAGACATTTACATGTTGGAGTGAAAAATTCCATTAAACAAACTGAAAGTTCTACCTTATAGGCAGGTGTCATTAATACAAGTTTGTTCTCCGGTGAAGTTGTATCAAGATGGAAGTCAAAAGAGTTGAGATATCTGCTCTCTTTCGTGCTGGCCACAAGTCTGACATAGCCAAACAGCTGAACATCAGCTGGATGACCGTCCACAGAGTTGTGGAGAGGCTCAAGAATGGTGACGATCTTCCAGGTCTTCACTATTCTATAAGGTAGAACTTTCAATTTGTTTAATGGAATTTTTCACTCCGACATGTAAACGTCTCTAAAGATCATGAAACTGAGTGTAACAGCACTTTTGCAAAGCCCGGTAGTCCCAATGCAACGGCCTAGGTTCGATTCCAGCTCACGGCCTTGTCTAGTAAACCCAACAAAAGGCCAAAAGATAACTTTAAGTAGATTCAAGACCTTTGTCATTGTAGATCAGCAGACAACAGTGCAATAAAATTATGTGGTTAATAAAAGATCAGATAAAACAGAATAAAAGAAAGAAAATGCATGAATAATATGTAGGAAATGTAAACACACGAGGAGGTAGTGCAAACAAAGATGAGTGGATTCACAGATGATACATTAGACATGGCTTGATTACCTGGATATCTATCCGCTACGGAGTCCTAAAACTCGTTGTTGAATCGGCATCTTTTCACGACCAGAACCAGCAGCAGATATCGTGTTCATGTCCCCGCTGTGTTTCTGAGAGACGAGGCGTGGCACGTCGCCACCAGTGAATGAAAGTAGCTGATTCTGAGAGAGCTGACTCATGTAAACGCTTCCGTTTGGCAGCTCTCCTCCCAGAGAAAACCCTCCCACAGAGACAATTATCACTACTGAGCATTTATTGTTCCTCCAGACAAACGGAAGAAGTCGTCTGACATGAAAATCAGACATAAACTGTTCTGGTCCAAATAGAAATGGGCAAATGTTCAGTTTGTTTAAGCTTCTTTTTTTGTTTTTTTTTAGATTGCAGTTCTTCGATTTTTGTTGTTGATTGTGGAGTTCAGGGGGAGGTTTGGTGTTATTCTGTTATCTACAGCTACTGTGGAAATACATTATGTAAGAAAAAGGAAAGAATTATGGCTGCTAGTGTCAATTGTGGCTTTAGATAAATCCAACTCCAGGTTCTTGTACGGATTTAAATGTAAAACGATCCTTTTATCAGATTATGTGAATCCTGATGCACCACATTCAGGACTTGTCAAAATTCTTTCCTTTCAGCTTTATTTTTGACTGTTTTCAGCCTCAGTTTGTGCTCTGATGTGTATAATTTTGTACTGCTTAACAGTTCTTTCAAATGTATTTTTTCAGATTGTGGTTGTTTTATTTTTTGCTTTACTTTTTCCTTTGCTTTGTGGTTGATTTGTGTCCTGGCCTTTTTGTTTTGCAGATGAGGGCAGGAGTGCAGTTGACCTGGCAGGAGGGGCTCAGATAGTAGCTGAACACATTAAATCCCTCTCCCAAAATACTGAGCCGGAAAATGAGAAGCTCTTGACTGTCTTTTGTGGCATGCTGATGAACTATAGCAATGATAATGGTAATGACCATCTTCCCCCCAAGAACCGTTATTAACTCATCTCAACTAATCAGCGGATGTTCTCTTCCTTCATACACAGACAGTAGGGCTGAAGTGAAGATGTGGGCTGATCTTTGTCTTGTTCTTTCTGCCACGCTCTCTTGCTTTTCTGACTTCACCTCTGAGGTAATCTGCTGTTATTAATGTTTGCTAAGAGCCGGTTTTCATCCTGGCAGCAGCTTCCACCCACCACTTTGTGAGTTTGCTTAGTTAATAGACTCAGCAGGTAGTCATTGACTAGTGCTTTTTAAGGCTGCACGATGTTTAATCTGAACACTGAGATATGCATATGTGTTTATACATTAGCAGGAACAGCACAGTAAACATTTTATTGACTCTAAAATCAGTGAATGATTGCAATAAATAGTCTTGATCTCAATACAGGAGGTCCTCGACTTAGACCGGAGTTCCATTCCTACAGTGTGACCTAAGTCGATTTTCGCCATAAGTCGGAACTCCGGTTACGTGTTTCACCATATCAGTTGGTTTGCTTGTACAACTACAGTAATGACAAACCAAATGGTCATAACTCACACTGAAACACAACAAGAGTTTGACTTATACTTGACAGCCATAATGGAGTTTGCGAATGTATGCAGCATAATCCAAGTGACAAATGTACACAAAACCGTTTTATAGCGCTGCTTGACGACGTGTTCCTCCGCTCGCCAACTAGTTCCACCAAACCAGTTCCAACGTAACGACGAAACGCCATACGTTAAACCGAGGACCGGTCTGTAACCAGTTCCGACATAACAGCGAAACGACGTAAGTTGAAGATGTCGTAAACTGAGGACCCTCTGTATTGATAATAAAAATTGTGATTTTTGTATAATTTTGTCAATGAGGGTACATTCTTAATCAGCTGTATGGTTAATATTCTGGCTGCTGAAAGGAGGATGTTGACCAAAAACGTCTACTTTGTTTGGTTTTAGTTATTGTCGCCACTAAACAACGCTGCTAATCTTTAAAATAGCAAATACAAAATCGAATGCCATCCCAAAGCATTTGTATTTATACAACTACAATAACGAAAACAGTCATTAGCTCACACTGAACTCGGAAGGAAAATACTGGCAAAAATGTAAAGTGTAAGTGTGACTTGCGTATGGGACCCATAATAAAGTAAGCGAATGTAGCATAATCCAATGTGGTGGCAAATGTAAACAAAGTCTTATAGCGCTGCGTGACTACTGTACATACAGTATTCATCCACTCTGCTCGCCACCTGACGACGTTTTCATCCGCTCCACTCGCCAACTAGTTCCACTGAACCAGTCCCGACATAACGACAAAACGAGGCACGTTAAGCCGAGGACCGGCCAGTAATCAATTCCGATGTAACGGCGAAACAATGTAAGTCGAGGACGTCGTAAACTGAGGACCTCCTGTACTTTTTGTTCAATGCTACTTGGCTAATGTTACTATATTAACACACTAATCTACACGTAGCAAACACGACTAGCTAATTAACATGTTAGCATTGCCACTGTAAAGTGCAAGAATGTTAGCATTTAGCTCAAAACACTGCTCTGCTTTATTGTGTTTTCACTCAGCTGTTATATTTGGTTTGTGAATCAAACAAAGAGACTATCAAATGTTAGTAATTATTGGGCTTTAAAGGGGTTTCTAGCTACATGCTTCCCTCTCCTTGCAGTCTTTATGCTAAGCTAGGCTAACCACTCCTGCTCTGTACTTGTTGAACTGTTCCTTTAGGGTGCAGAATTGTTAGATTGCAGATTGTGTAAAGTGTTTTATAAGTAGTTTATCCCGCTGGTTACTTACACTTTACCTACTATGATGTTTACGATGAATTTACTAAGGTGAGAGAGGGGAATCTATGCTGCGTATGTCTGTGTTTTCTGGACTATCCTGCAGTCGCTGCCTTTGTGGTAACGAGGCTTGTTGAGAGCAGCGAGTGTGTGATGTGACAGGCTCAGAGCTTCTGCCAAGGTGTCTGTTGGCACCGGATGGTGGTTGGATCTGCTCGGCTGGGTGAGGGGGAGGTTTGGGTTTGGACTAAGTATGTAGCTGCTGTGGAGCCATCTCCCCACTAGCACTGAATTAAAATGAATCCCTTAAGAAACGGACATAGAAACACACACTTAAATATTGAAACTAGAGCCGTAAAGGCCTGGTGAGTATTTGAGGTTGCATAGTGTTTTTTCTCATAATGCTAGTAAATTGAGTGCAGTAATTAGAAATTATATTGGCTTTTATTAATATTTTATCACATACCCTTAATATTTTTTTTCTGTTAGTGAGGACACCTGTGAAGGTAACAACCTCATTTATAAACATGCAGCAATCTCCTGTTTCATAAACCTGATTAATCTAATTAACATAGTAGCAGCAAGTTTATCAATGAGGCTGCTGGACTTTGTATGTACGGAGGCCTGCACTGGCCAAAAGTAAAACAAGATCATCTGAAGTCTGTAATTTACAGTCAACTCTGTCATTATTTTTTAAGAAAGCTAAAATCAAAATTTAGTCTAAAGTTCAGCTTTCATTTTGCAGAAAAAACACATTTTAAAACTTGACCATTAAAAAACATCGAAATACGAACATTTTTAACCCTTTAAGCTTCAGTGTACCGCCGGCGGTACACCTACTAATTTGCATAGGAATTTCAAGAATGTCCGACGGGTGCAAATGCGATTATACAAACACTATACACCGATGGAAAGCTTAGATTCTCATGAATCCGCCGGTATAAACCACTTTCAGATGCGATTACCACAGCGGGTGAGAAAAACACATTTGTCCGACAAAAACAAATATTCATCCATCCGTTCTCTATACACGGCTTCAAAGCACACAGCGCGACTCACATTTCCGGGTTCATTATTACACACAAAAAAAAAGATTCCACAAAAAACGGCCATAATCCAACCTTTTACATCAGATGACACAAGCCAGTAAACTATTTTGTCCAAAACATGTCCTGAAGTCGGTATAAAATCCCCGAATCGGTCGTTTTAGAGGAAATGCACCTCCCGATGCGCGTCCAATATTCCCCGTATTTTTCGTAATTTTTTTTATTTAAAAATAGAATATTAGCGATTTTTTTGTACTGAAAACGGCTGGAATTGACTGAAGCTTGAAGGGTTAAGAGAATAAAAGTAATTGGTGGATGACTTCATGTGAAATTAACCAAATGTGAAAAGTTTCAGGCCAATTTACAAAGTCTGTTATTTTGGACAACACTGAACATTCACATGTTGGACAGAGGACCTAGGATAGAACCCTGAGGAACACCAGATTCATGTCTGACGTAGCATGCGTTAAAATATGACAATTTTAAAAAACTATTATTACATAGAGTGAAATGGATGTTAATCTGCTTCTTGTTCAAGATGTGTTATAATCATGACATTTTATTGCCAACAAATCTTTCTATCATTAAAATTATACATTATATTGTATTATTCACTGTTGTCATAATAAGTTAATTGATTAATGCACCTAAGAGTCTTATAAACCTATAAACATTTTAGAAACTGAAGGAATATGTATTGATACTGTCCCCAGATGACATCATGGTATTTGATAAATGGCTTCTGCCTCACACCAACTGTCTTTTTGTGCTAGTAGCATTTAGCTTCTTGCTATTTCACTGTCTAGTCACTAATAGTTTATCAAATTCAAGTTGGTATGACCACGTTCACCAACACCTGCAGAAAAGAAATCACTTCTAATTGGGGAACTACAACATAAAAACCTCAGTCACCACAATGGCTTTCTTGCTTTTTCAGCCACTTTGTTCCGTCTTTCCGAAACACCTAGTCTTCATCCTTATTTGCGTTGAACAAACAGCACCATGCAATCCAGCCACTCTGCTATACCTGATACGGTGGCACACCATGTGGTTCATTACCAGCACATAGCAGTTGGGTTCTTTGAAGTTTGGCTTCAAGGGTTCAGCTTGTGTCGCTGCTACACCTTCTGATATACATTCAGATCAAAATTGGATGTTTTCCTTTCTCCTTTCCATTCTGCTTGTCTACCCACTCATGATTCTTGGTCTTGATTGACTCTGGTTTTTTCGTGGAACTTTCTTTTTGCTCTCCAGGTGCTTCTAATAACTTCTTGGCGCCAAATGTCAAACACACGGCTTTCTTTTTGGGGATCTTAATTGTTCGATTTGCTTTGCTGTTTCTAACTTCGATCACAGAAAGACCTTGACACCAAATTTTGGGTGACTTATTTGGTATTGGATTGCAACTCTAGTTAGGGTGCTAATGGAGCTTTGGTGAGTTAATTTCGTCACGTATGAACAGTCTTTGAAGCTTGAGATCGACACAAATGGCATCTGGTTAGTAAAACAACATCATATTGACCACCAAGCAGTCAAAATGTCACACATGCTTTTCTCTTGATCTCCATAGACCTCTTTATATTCAGCACGGCCGATGAACTGCCCGTCCTTCTGTGTCTGTGCTTTTATTTTGCAGATTCCCTACAAGCCCAGCTGATCAACATGGGTGTGATTCCCACCCTGGTGAAGCTGCTGGGCATCCATTCCCACAACACAGCCCTGACAGAAATGTGTCTAATCGCCTTTGGCAATTTGGCCGAACTTGGTGAGTTTATTTCCAAAAGACTTACTGAAGAGTTTCTAGGGAGGTTTAGTAGTTTTTTGTTTTCATATAATTGGGTCCCAATGATTTATTTTTGGCGAATTTTCAAATGAGATGTGTGGAAAGAAGTTTTATTGCCATTTGCACGGGTACATTACAGTACAGGTTGGAATTCTTTGTGCGTTTTCTTGTTAGCGTTACACGTAGGAAAAATAAATGAAGACAAAGGTGAGAGCCTTTATGAAACTAAAATAAGCATACATGATAAAGAAATGTTAAAAGTAGATACCCTGAGACAGTAGTTGCACGTATTTTGTGGTGTACAGAAGTTTTATTGCACATATGGGTTTGAAAACAGACCGTAGTAACATTGCACATGTGTGTAGAAAAAATTATTTTCAAGAAATATCAATTTTACTCATGATTACTTCAAGGAGCAGTTCTCAAATCTGACGATTCTTTCTGCTTTTGCAGTGCCTGACTGATCAATATCAACCTTTATTGCCATTATTGGTGAAATGAGAAGATGTTTCTCTTGGAGTCCAATAAAGAACATACCTTAAAGCGCACACATCCCTGAGACATGTTGCAGCTAAAATTAAATTGAACACCTGCACTGAACTACCACCTGGTTCTTCTTGGTGGAAAAGGGGTACGTGGGGGACTGATGACCATTTTTTACTTGTAGCATAGCATGGCCATCGTGGGTTAAACAACTTAAAAATGCACCCGTAGAAGTCAAACTCATTTATTTCTAAAACGACACCAGAACTCAATCAGACCTGATGTCTAAAAGCACATTTCTGATGCCTGTGAACCACATTTTTGTGTTTCCAGAGTCCAGCAAAGAGCAGTTTGCCTCCACCAACATCGCCGAGGAGCTGGTGCGTCTTTTCCAGAAGCAGAGCGAGCACGAGAAGAAGGAAATGATTTTTGAGGTTCTGGCTCCACTTGCAGAGAATGGTAATGTGTCTTCTTTTATATATAATTACTAAACACTATAAAAAAGAGCAGCTACAGTGCGCGGGGAGCCTGAAGATTTAAACACAAAACAGACAGACTGCGAGGTTTTCATGCCGTTGGATGAAAATCGCGTCCACCACCTACTGCATAGTAAATCCTCCTCTCGGTGTGAGTCATGCTTTCCAGGCCGGCTGCTAACTGCTCAGTCATGGCAGACGGAGCTCCTGCATTCGCTTAGCTGCTCTTTTTCAAACATGTCAGCATGCGTGTGTCTCAGCAGCAGAGCGGAGAGCGTCTCACTGGCCGTCGTTATCGCCGTTCCAGACACACCGAGTGCTCCCACGCCGTCAGTCTCCAGGACAACGTCCTACTTACCTCTGCTGGAGACAAACCTCGCTCTCTGCCTCTCTACCGTTCCTTACATTTGTCACACTGCTCGCTGTTCATCGGGTTAGTTGAAGAACTCGGCGCTTGTTCTGTGAAACATTCAGAGCTGCAGCGGTGAGACGGGCACAGCTGTGAAAACCTGGATTGTTAGAATAGAATTAGACTTACATGTGAACTTAGACAACAAAAATGTTTGTTTCATTCATGTTTATCTGCATTTTTCATCAGAAGTAAAACACCGACATTACGGCAGGTCTTTACAGCAAGACACTCTCCTCAAAAGACAATTAAACAGAGTGAAATGTCCCATAAAAAGCTAGTTTATGACAGAAGAATTAAATACTTTTGAGTTCTCTTTTCTCTTTTTAGTGCTTCATTCTTGATTTGCCGGCTCAAGGAAAACTGCTAAATGATTTCAAATTATTACATTTACGCAGGAGTTTTTGTGTCAACGAGTATAAAAATGTCCATCGCAAGTTTCCAGAGTTTTAACTAAGGTCTTCAGAGATCTCTGTTTATCAGTCAAAACCTAAAGACGGCAAATTTAGTCGTAGGTAGAAAGAACGTCATCAAATCCACTTTTTACAAGCTGTAACCAAGGAGTTTGTGTCATTTTTTGCTTAATAAAAGCCTCAGAATTGTTCGATTGTTAACATTTTCACCAGTTAATTCTGACTATTACTATTATATCTATTATCTGTGGTGTTCTCTGTCCTAAGTTGGATCCTGGCGCTTGCTGATGTTTTCAAATCAAATCTTTAAATGGTTGATTCTTTAGTTTCACCACAACAAGGCTTTCCACAGATTACATCCTGTGTTTTCCCCCTTTCATATTTCATATTTTTTAAGCCTCTGATTCTTGTTTTAAACTACAAAAAGATCAACTGTTTCATAAGAGCCACCCTACTCTGGCTGGTCAGTGTCCTGAACTGACACAGTGAACTGTTACACAACACAGAAGGAAGCTGGTTGGTCGTAGATTGTCCTCTATAGATGAACAACTGGCTCAAAAACTACAACAGAACTAAACATTCTAATTAGACAGAGATGGACTGAACTGGATTCTGAGCCCCCAAAACAGAAAAAGCAACATAAAAACCACTCTAGTATCCACATTGAGGTGTAGATTACCAAGGATGGAGGCTGTGAATTCTTCTGAACTATTTATTACATCAACAACAATGTTTATCTGTTTCCTGTTGCATAAACAGAGATGACCCGTTAGCCTACACCCTGAAGACACTCGGAGCTATTTAAAACTCCAGAATAAGTAAAGATATGTTCAAATCTGTCTGCTAAGGATGCATTCACACACAGAACAAATCTGAATGAAGCTCAGATTGAACCATTCGTAAACGAACAAGCTGTACTTTATAACATCATTCTGGGTTTCTATCTGCTCTGAGTAAACACTGCCTGCAGTTCAGCCAAGAAGTCTGAGTTTTTATGTCTGTTCTCGGCTCATTAATGGCTTCACGGTTGTGCCAAGAAGCGCAGATTCTTTTGTTTTTTTTTTGGTGCAAATTTGAGTGAAACATCACAATTTTAACCAATTAGAGATTAGCAACTATTTTGTGAGCTGTTGAATCCTTACAAGGTGTCTTTAGGAGTAAATGTTACGAAGATGTTTAACTTCAGTCCATCATTGCAAACTGAATATCTTCAGGTTTTAGACGGTTTTTAACAATACAGCTGGACATGTTTTCACTATTTTAACGGCTCAGTTTGATTCACGCTTTATCAGCCGTTTTAAAATGATCAGTTTAGTAATCCAAAGTAGTTTAAATAAATCCACTGGACTTTAAGAAAGTTCCTTGAAGATGTTTCACCTCTCATCCAAGAGGCTTCTTCAGTTCTGGTGGTGGTTGGTGTTGCCTCAGCTTTTAAACCTCTGTGAGGTGTGTCCAGGGCTATTATTCCAACGACCGACACCAAGACTCATCTGACTACTCAACGATGGTGGTTGTGAGTATCGGTGGGGGTCGTTGAAATGCACAGATGTCACTGAGCCCCGTGTGCTAATGGTGGTCATTAGCGTGGGTCTGCTGAGTCGTTCTTTTGGGGAGTTTTGAAAGGACCTGATTGTAAATTGGCGAAAGATGATGTTGAACTGAAGAAGCCTCTTGGATGAGAGGTGAAACGTCTTCAGGGAACTTTCTTAAAGTCCAGTGGATTGATTTAAACTACTTTGGATAACCATGACCTGGATGAATGAGAACCTACACGGAGATGAGTTTAGTACTTTCAACTGAAAAGCTCAAGATAAAATAAGGTGTTTCACAACAAGTAGGTTTTATTTTCATGGACCGGATACGTATTTCATTAACAGCAAAGTACTTTATATGGGCGGATACCTAAAATTAACGGACCCCACTGCATTCTGAGGAACATTTTAGCTATTTTTTATACAAATTTAAGCAAAAAATGAGCTGAAAAATAATATGTTTTCATTGTTTTTGTGTCCTGCTAAGTATTGTTTTAGGACAGACAGGTAAAGTTGAGAACCTGTCCTTCAGCTTAATGCTCTCCAACCTTTTTTGCACCATGGAAGACCAGTCATGGCACACATGAATGAATGAATGGTTGATAATCGTTTACTTTTGTTTTTTTAATTAGAAAAATGTCCTGAAAGTTAATTAACTTACATTTTATTGCTAGATATGTATTTACTTCTTACTTACTTCTGTCTCGGCCTCTCCTGCTTTTCAAAGAATCTCTCCAGAGATGTTTGTTTTTTATTAATTTTGGCAGATTGGGTTAGACTGACAGCTTCATTTAACAGCATGAAAACTGACAGTTAAGCACAGACAGATGTGACAGGAAGATAATCTAGTCATTTTTCAAAATAAAACACTGTGCAGACTCTGTAGGAACTAAAATAAAAAGCTTTGTGGTTGAGGGCTGCTGCTCTGACTAACAATCTACTGAATATTATGTTTTGTTGTGCAGTCACTGCCAGCATTCAGGCTACTGGAGCTATAAGCATTCATATGTTGCACTACTGCACTGCAGCAGCTTCTCTCAGACTTACAAACCCTCTGTGGTGTTTTCTAAACGTCTGCTTCTCCTCCCCCCCACCTGCCAGATGTGATAAAGCTGCAGCTGGTGGAGGCCGGACTGGTGGAGTGTCTGCTGGAGGTGGTGGCTCAAACCGTGGACGGGGAGCGTGAGGAGGACGTCACCCAGCTGAAGACGGCCTCTGACCTCATGGTTCTCCTGCTGCTCGGAGGTGAAGATCAGAGTTTCATAGATACACGGTGCCTCCTAGTAACTGGTTTTAAAGTCATTATCAAGAGCAGGGTTGATACAGTTGCATGCAAAATGATTCAACCCCCTATGAACAATGCTAGTTAAATGCAGATAAATGCCATCCACCTGTATGTCTACATTTTTAGGTGAATTCAAACATGCTAAGCATTGAGCAATACTCATGTCTATAAAATGGGTCCTTCTCTTGAAAGCACCATGGTTCAGACCAGAGAGATGTCCCTGAAGTTTAGAGAGGAGGTAGTTGCTTTGCATGAGAAAGGAAATGGGTACAAGAAGATGTCCAAGCTCTTGAATGTTCCCAGAGACTCTGTTGGAAGCGTCATTCATAGTTCAAAGCCACCAGTGCTGCAGCTACACTACATGGTCTAAAAAAGAAGCTGTTGGCATCAAGATTCCTGCAGAGACAGATGGACAAGAACCCGAGGCTTACTGCTAAGAACCTGCAGGAAGATTTAGCTGAAAGAGGAGCTGATGTTTCTGTGGACACAGTACGCCACACACTCCATGCTGAAGGGCTTAATGTCTGATCTTAGAGACAGACACCGCTTCTGAAGTCACACCACAAGAAGAATCATCTCCAGTCTGCTAAAACCAACCAATCAAAGCCACTGAAGTTCTGGGAGACTTTTCTATGGACCTATGAGGCCAAACTAGAGATCTGGGAGGAGAAGAACACCCTGCCTACTGTGGAGCATGGTGGTGGGATGTTTGGCTTCTAATGGAACCAGGAATCTCCAACTTATTGAAGGCACCATGGATTCAGGAAGTACCTGCATATTCCGGCCAAGAACGTCACTCCGTCCGTGAAAAGGTTTGGCCGTAATTGGACGTTCCAGCAAGACAGTGACCCCAAACACACATCAGAACCAACAAAGGCTGGTTAGAGAAGAAAGCCACATCACAACCTCCAGACTGAAACCCAATGGAGGATCTGAAGAGAGCTGCTACAGCACATAGATCTGAGAACTTTGCTGAGCTGGAGACCGTCGCCCCGCTAGAAGCTTGTTAGAGATGATGCCTCCTGTCTACAGAAGGTCATTGCAGCAAAAATGCACGACGTACTAAATACACAACCTCATAGTATGTCGAGCTAAACTGCGTGTTCATCATCAGAACATACTGTATGCACACATTCAGACTGAACTTTGGTGTAACGGCAATTAAAAATTCATTCCTCCTTCAAACTGTCAGATTAAGTTGCAGCAGCCGGCTGTACTTGTCTGTAGGAACACAAGGCCGACTTAATTTACAGATGGAAAATTTCACCTTCACACATGCTTTATCGGATCATAAATATAAATCCTCAGAGTCCTCTGCCCAGCACTGATGTAGAGAATGAATAATTCAGCCTTTATGTAAATGTTTCGTGCAGCAGCACAGACCTGAGCGTGATGATCTCTCAGCAGTTCACGCTCTTCATCCATTCCTGTGTTAAAAAAGCAGTATGCACATGTCATTAGCAACCCAGCAATGAGTCAACATGGCTGGGAGGTGGTTGTTTAACGTCTATTTCATCTACGCGCTGTTGTAACTCATCCTGTCCTCTGTGTAGATGAGTCCATGCAGAAGCTGTTTGAGGGGGGAAAAGGCAGCGTCTTCCAGAGGGTCCTGTCCTGGATCCCATCTCACAACCATCAGCTGCAGCTGGCCGGGGCTCTGGCCATCGCTAACTTTGCCCGCAATGGTGAGAATTACTTGCGATGAGATGAAAGTAGAGCAAAATTGGTCACAACTTTCATCATCCCAGCTGTGGGAGTCAGACACGGCAGAGAGAAAACATTAGCAGCCTGCAGCAAAGATGAAATACTGATGTTCTGTAGAGTAACTCTGATCTTTGTCCACTGAGCTGCAAATTAACAGAACTGACAACAAAGATAACTAAAGATAAAGAAGCAGAGAAGGGTGTGTGGGAGGTTTATATTTCTGTAAGTTAGACTACAGTAACTCAAGCATCTCTACTGAAATCATTTCTGTGAATCATTCCTTCTTGTAATCTCAACATAAAGTGTATTTTAAATCACTGTGTGTAGATGGGAACTGCATCCACATGGTGGACACTGGAATCGTGCAGAAGCTTCTGGAGCTGTTGGATCGGCACGTGGAGGAAGGAAACGTCACGGTTCAACACGCAGCACTGAGCGCCCTGAGGAACCTGGCGATACCCGGTGAGTCCCTCCATCAGTGAGACTTAAAGGGCCCTCTACACCCATAAATTCAGGAGTTCCAACCCTCATCCATGGACTTTCAGAGACCACCTACGAGGGATGATTGATACGTTCTGAGCCTGACCAAGAAAAGACACTTCGCTAATGAAAACCTTTTGTTCTCTGAGAAAGCAACATGTCAGAAGAGTTTGAGTTCAATTTTGAACTCAATGCGTGTATTCATGCATGTATGATACCCGAGTAAAGTAGAGTGAGGTCGGTCATTCAAGCAAAATGGACCAAATCGGTGACCGCGCTGTGATCCATCAATTGACCACCAATGGGCAATATTATGCTTCCCTGGTACGCCAACTGAGGGAGAAAATTAAAGAAAAGCACAGTGGAATGCTCAGACGTGGTGTCCTGTTCCACCAGGACGATGCTCCGGTTCACAAGTCAGTTGTCTCCATGGCAGCCATTCACCAATGTGGCTTTGAACTCGTGCAGCATCCACCTTATTCCCTAGATTTGGCTCCGTCTGACTTTCATCTTTTCCCAAACATGAAACGGCACCTTGCTGGGACCCACTACGCCACAAACGATGACGTCATAGCTGCGGTAAGCGACTTCCTACAGGAGCAGGATAAGACCTTCTATAAGAACGGGATCAAGGCGCTACAGAGACGCTGGAAGAAATGTGTGGACTTGCAAAGGGATTATGTTGAGAAATAAACCATTGTTTAAATTTACTTTTACTTTTTTCTTGGTCAGGCTCAAAACTTGTCAATCACCCCTCGTATATGTTGCCTTTCTACACGTATGATTAGTCACAGTACAGCGCTGACAAGAACATCAGAGGATCCTTTATGTCAGTTACATACTCACACTCTCTCTTAAAAGCAGCCACAATAACTTTATCCGACAGCTGGTGTTTTCCAGACGGTCCTTCAAGGTCTTTGTTGTGACTTTCTGCGACACTGGCAAACCTCCATCAGGAGTTTATTTCATGAGGCTGTTATCCGAGCTTCAGAAAGTACCGCAGATAAAAATGGACTCACAAAGTTTTCTTAGTCCTTACTTGAATGAAATGATAAACCGACCTGTTGTTTTCCTCTCCAGTGGTAAATAAATCCAAGATGCTGTCGGCCGGCGTTGCAGACGTCGTGTTGAAGTTCTTGCAATCAGAGATGCCTCCAGTCCAGTTCAAACTCCTGGGGACGTTACGTATGCTCATCGACACACAAGGTAGGTCTTTGTCTTGGTGTTGTGAACTGATGATCATTCCAGCAGTGTTAAACCCAGCAGTTCGTTAATTTTGACGTCCTGTTGAAAGATATCCCAAACAACGCGCTAATTAAGACAGAATTTCAGCTGCTCAGACTGTTTGACTTTCACTTCTTGAGTGGAAGAGACACAGAAATACGGCAACAGCTGCTCAAGATGGTGCACCCCAGAACAAAAGACGGTAATCTGGCCTGCCTGCTGTGTGTGTTGGTTCAGCTGAAGCCGCCGACCAGCTGGGAACCAACGGGAAGCTGGTGGAGAGGCTGGTGGAGTGGTGCGAAGCCAAAGATCACGCCGGAGTGATGGGCGAGTCCAACAGGCTCCTGTCGGCCCTCATCCGACACAGCAAGTCCAAGGTCAGACTGCCCTCCAAGGTCACTTTGAACAGTCTTATAACGCTCTGAGGCTTTAATAGTAGGTCATTATTCCTGCACTGTCGGGTCTGGAGCACAAGTTAGTGACAGAAATACATGTTGGTGCTGTAGAGAAAGACAGAAAGCTGCTTTAAAACCCGTATTTGTATCCGGATATCTCCTCTATTGAGCCGTTATCCAATCAGATCTGAAAGCAGTCATGATGCTCGTCTATCCAGTGATAGTTAAAGGAAACCCTCTTTATTTATTCATCAACACTGGACAGAAATCTTTTGCCGATTTGCGTATTTTAATCCAAAAGTGATAAATAATGACTCCAGACTTGGATCCGCCTCTGCTGCTCTATCTTTCTTTCTATTCCTTCTGTATTTATCTGAAAATGCATCTTCAGGACTGGTTTAGCCGAGGGCGTTTCCTGTTTGTGTTGTTTTTAGGAAGTCGTCAAGACCGTCATCCAGGGAGGCGGCGTCAAACATTTAGTTACCATGGCAACCAGCGAGCACATGATCATGCAGAACGAAGCGCTGGTGGCTCTGGGTCTCATAGCAGCGCTGGAATTAGGTAAGAGCGGCTGTTTGGGGTCTGCACGTCACGTCTGAACGCTGGTTTACGATTACAGAAATGTGAGAGATGCTCATTATGTGAACTGTGAAAGAAAATGCTTCAAACTGTCACCTGAAATGTTTAACCGACAGTATGTTTTGCTGATATTTAACCCCACTGGGTAAGATTCAAACTAATCAGAAATCAAGTTTGATACACAACTAATAATTCAGGAGAAATACTTGATCCAGCTGATCATGAACAAACGTTGGTAGCACAGGCAAAGCTATTTGCTTGTTTTGAGTTTTTTTGACAGAAGTAACAACACGCTGATGTTTGTTCTGGATTCCAGTCGCCGCTGAGAAGGACTTTGTGGGAGCCAGCCTGGTGTCGGTGCTTCACAAGCTGCTGTCAGACGAGAGGAGTGCACCGGAGATCAAGTACAACTCCATGATCCTCATCTGTGCAGTCATGGGCTCAGGTCAGCTTCACCTTTTGTTTGATTCCATGTTTTTGTGCTATGAACGGAGCCCAAGTTTCAGCTGTTTTGGTGTCACTCATGAGCTAAAAGCTGGTGGAAATGTTCAGCGTTTAGCTCAACGTTTATATAATCTTATTTGGGAGTTAATCTATCACGCTGCTGCTAAAGCTAAGCGTTGAGAGGTATCAAGGTGTGTCCTGGTTGATTTTTATGTGAATGTTCTTAAAGAAAATATTAGAAGTTTTACTGATATATGTGGAATCATTTTGATATTTTTAGGATTTTTTTGGAAGATTTTTACTCATTTTTGGAAAATATTTACAAGAATTTTCTTGCCAAATTTGGGGTATTTTTTAAATGAAACCTTAAAGGGAAACTTTTAAAGAATTATTAGATTTTTTTTGTCCCTGAAGGTTTTGCAAATTTTCAGAAATTTGGGGAATTTTTTTTGCTAAATTTTTGAATTTTTTTCAAACAAGGAAACAATATTTTTTGGTGCCCGTAAATGAAGACAGCAGAAGGGTTAGCACAGATATTTAACCCTTACAAGGCCATGTTTCTGGAGAAGTACATATACTAAAACCACCTAATCCATAAAAATATCGATCAAGTCTTGCGAGGTCGCATTGTCGTAGACGTTCGCCATTTTGAATTTCGGCCGGTACACGGCCCCGATAAGAGCTTCGTAATTGCGGCTTCGTATAACGGCTCATAGGGCTTTATCGTTTGAAATAAGCAAATTTGGGGCCAATGTTTATATCTTACCACGTATGTTCTTTTATCTAATAATACTCCCATCCTCCCGTCTGTCCTCAGAGCCGCTCCACAAAGAAGTCCAGAGCCTGGCGTTCCTCGACGTGGTGTCCAAGCTGAGGGCTCACGAAAACAAGACGGTATCGCACCAGGCGTCGCTCACGGAGCAGCGGCTAACTGCCCAGAGCTAAATGACTGTGTCCAGCCCCACCCACCCACCCACCCACCCGAATGCCTGCCTGACCACCTAATCACCCAATGACACCTCATGACTGCTCTCCCCGTGCCCCATCGTCATGTGCCAAGGTACCATGTCGCGTTAACTGCCAGCCAGACATCCAGTCACGTCTCTACCCCGACTCTCCGCCCCACAGAACCTCCGCTAGGGTTAGACTGATGTGCACTACTTCACACAGATCATCACAGTCGGAACGTTGTCGGGTTTTAAGTTTTATTTTGAACGAGAAGTATCCACAAGCTGTTTTAGTCGACGACCACGGGACACCACAACTCTCCTCTGAAAGTCATAATAATGAGATTTATTTAGGTGGGTTAGCAGGTCCTTTAGGGTGAGTCGGATGCGCTGACATGCTGGTATGTCTTTATCTCCACTCCATCAGTCTAACCCTAGTCCTTCTCTACTTGTGCATGGGAGCTGAGGCGCCATAGACAGCCTAACGCAATAGATTAAGAGACGACACTCTTCTACGACCATAGCTGTGACACCATCCGCCGGTAACCCACCAGTAAAAAAACAAAAAAGTGCACAAAAGAACAAAAAAAGACCTTTCCTGTCGTGACTTTTCTTTCATTTTTTAAAAAGAAAACAGCCATCCTTGATGTGCCCAGTCGTGTCCCATGTAGCTCGAGTATAAATTGACTAGAAACTGTGCATGTTTTAGTCCTGTTGAAGGTGTGCCAGTGTTCATCTTACCTCTCCGCCGCTCGCATCACTCCCAAGTACAGCCTGACACCTCCAGTCTTGTACACTTTTCGTATTTTTTTGCACTTGTTCTTTAAACTTCGAGATATTAGAGTTTTAGCTGTCCGAACACATTCCCCCGCATTCGACAGCTGTACAGTGAAGTTAGAGGCTCCAGCCTTCCAGAATCATGTGATCAGAACAGAGCAGCGAGTAGTGAAATCAGCCAGAGTGCAGCCAAGTTTGAGTCAAGACTAGTAGGAAATGTGAAGTGTGCCTTTCCCGATGGAAATCTAGCGTCTCTGACTGCGTGTTACGGTGTTGTGTTCAACTCCTGGAAGCTTCAAAACCAATTTGACAGTGAGAATGTTCACCGGACATCAGCCAATCTTCTGAGCGACGTCTAAGTTTAAACATTATGAGTTGGGTCAAAAACACCAAACAATCACGAAAGGTCTCAAGGACGGTGCACTAAGACCTTTCTGATCTGAATAAATTGTGTTTGCTTCCAGTTGCTGAGAAAATTGCCGACTTCCCATCAGTCCAATCAATGCATCACAGTCAGTGTTTGACATTTTGCATAGCCAAATTTCTATGTGTAAAATCCTTTTGTTTGTAGTGCTGTGAACAGAATCCAAGAAAATGTCTATAAAAGATAATTTTATAATATTTTTAGATGGGCAGAGAATAGTGGAGTAGAGTAATGAAGAGCACCAAGGATAGGAGAAGTTGGAACAAGAGCTACTGCAGTCCAGCTTCAAGATCCACTCCCCGGCGCCTCAAAAATCCCTGAATCGGAGGTAAACACGCCGGGGAGTGTGTTTTGAACCGTGTGAATTAAAGCTGCCGCCATTCCTACACGTGTGTGTACAGTTCGTGTGTGTGTTGTGAATGTACAGCTTGGGGTAGGCAGTGGAATCTGGTGAGAACAGGTAACCGAATGCAGACGCCAAACAGTCGCCTCCAGAGGACGGGTTTCTCTTCCTGTACGACGGTTTGGATCCTTCCGGTCGGAGCCGTTTTTGTGTCCGACGCTGTACCGACGGCCTGTCAACACGCCACAGTGTGTCTCCTGGTCTGGGCCCACGCTTTTTGTTTTTTTAAAAGGTATGAATGGTTATTTATCAGATCTGTGCTCTTCTAAAGACACATGCCAGTGGAGATGTATCCATAGTAACTGCGTAAAATACTATAAACATAAATGTTTGTTGTAAATGTCATGAGTTGTACATTTGGAGGATTGTAACTCAGCAGATAATTAAAAGATGATAGCTGGTGATGGTTGATGTCGTCTTTTTTTCTTTACGTCGGAGAAGTTGATGGAAGAAAAGCAGCTCTCCTTTTGCTTTTGATTATTTTGAAAGAAAATGTTACGATATAGATGTATTTAAAGAAAATTTGAACCACATTTTATTTGGTGTTCCCACTGCTGGTCTGTTCACTGATCCAAGGCCGTGGTTCTCTGATGGAAACCAGTGGATTGCTCCCTCTGGGTTGGGGGGAAGTTTCTTCACCAAGCGAAGGAGTTCGAGTATCTCGGGATCTTGTTCACGAGTGATGGGAAAATAGAGTGTGAGATGGACAGATGGATTGTTGCAGTAATGCAGGCATTGCACCGACCGTGGTCAAGAGGGAACTGAGCAGGAAGGTGAAGCTCTCGATTTACCATTCATCTACGTTCCAACCCTCACCTATGGTCATACACTCTGGGTAGTGACCGGAAGAATGAGATCGTGGATACAAGCAGCTGAAATGAGTTTCCTCTGAAGAATGTCTGGGCTCAGCCTTAGAGATGAGTTGGGAAGATCAGACATCCGTAGGGAGCTTGGAGTAGAGCTGCTGATCCTTGGTTTGGACATCGATTTGGATGCCTCTGTGGAGACTTCCTTTGGAGGTTTTTCAAACATGTTCGCCTGGGAGGAGACCCCGGGGTAGACCCAGAACTAGCTGGAGGTATTATGTATCTCATCTGGCCTGGGAACACCTCGGGATCCCACAGGAAGAGCTGGAAAGCATTGCTAAGAGGAGGAACATCTGGAATGACCTGCTTCATCTGCTGCCTCCACGACCCGACCCCAGATAAGAGGAAGAAAATGGATGGATGGTCTATTCGCTCATTGTGTGTTTATTCACCAAAAACACCCGATATGACTGCTGTAAACTATTTAACTATCCAGGTTCTTTTTTTCCTAATTTGCCTGTAGAGGAACTTCATATAAACCCCCACAGAATCCAAGCTGAAACATAATTCCTCTTGTCTTTGCATAAAATTTGCTTTATCCATGCTTTAAACACACCTTAATGCTTCCATCCATTCATTCATTTCCTTCCACTTATCTTGGTCTGCTTGTGGAGGCAGCACTGTTTTCCAGATCTCCCTCTCTCATCACCATTTTCCACTTCCTCCGAGGGGATTCCAAGGCGTTTCCTGGCCAGATGGGATATGTAATCCCTCCAGCGAGCTCTGGGTTCTCCACCTAATCGGACATTCCTGGAAAGCCTCCAAAAGGAGAGACCCCAGAAGCATTCTAATCAGAAGCCCAAACCACCTCAGTTGCCTCCCTTGAATGCAAAGAAGTAGAGGATCTCTGAGCTTCTCACGCTGTCTCTCTGTGGAGGAAACTTCTTTTGAGCACTTTTGTCCACAAGCTTAGCTTTTTGGCCACTACTCCGAGCCCAGAGGTGAGTATTGGAGCATAGTTCGACTCCTAAAATAAGAGTTTTGCATTCCAGCTCAGCTCCATTCTGTCACTGGTGTTGTGTTTATGGTGTGAATTCAACATCTTCTCTCAAAACAACACATTTTTGGGACTTTTTTCAAATTTATTAATCAGCAAAACCTCTAATCTTACATTCACAAAAGTGCGAGGACCCAAAAATTGACTTCCAAGATCCTTTGACAGCAGTTACAGCTTCCAGTTGTCTTGGGTAAAACCTCTTCCTCTCAAGGATGGTCTGAGATTTCTGTTGAAGCCACTCCAGTGTAGTCGTGGCTGTTGGCGTTGGGTCTTTGTCATCTTTCCAGTCTCATGCTGCTGCACTCTAAGTTTTCTTCGAGAACCTCTCTGTATTTGGCTGCCTTCATCCTTCCCTCAGTGTCCCTGCTGCTAAGAAGCTCAACCCACAGCATGACGCTGCAGAAGGGTGTGCTGTTTACCAGACTTAGTGCACAAATGGTTCACTTTTTGACTCATTTCATCAGAGAATCTTTTTCCTCGTGCTCTCGGAGTGCTTTAAGTGGCCTGTCGTGGCTTGTACTTGAAGTAGTTTCTTTTTCACGCTTGCATAAAGGTTTGATTGATGTAGAACTGCTGAGATGGCCGTCCTTCGGTCAGGCTCTTGGTCACCATCTGATCAAGTCCCTTCTTGCTTTGTTATTCAGTTTGGTTCTGTGCCCTTGGTCTGATCTATCTACTGTAAAATGCACAAAAAATGAGAGGATCTGGATACTTCCTGAAGCCCCTGTAGCCACATTTGTTTAGGATTTCTAAAGGGCACTCATTGAAATACTTTGAAATTCAAAATTTAAACTCCAGAGTGTTACTGGAGGACATGACTTTTGTGAAAACTTTTAAGGTCGGTGAAGTTACCATATATGGTTCCTTGCCCGTTAGTGGTACGAACATTTCAAGAAATGTGTATATCATCACTTAGCACAACTACTTAACCATAAACATACGAGTTTAGTCAACTAACCATGGTTAGTTTTGATGTTTCGAGGACTGAGCCACAAGTCCATCTTTTGCCAACTACGGAGAAAAGAGGAAGTTTGATATGTTCCAGGCCTCTGCTGTTTGGTCAAACGCCACAATGTAGGGTGCTGTAATGTAAAGCGATCTTTGCTGATTGGCTGGGTAAAAACCACGTTTCTCGACCTCGGGAGGCGGGAGGTAACACCTTTTTAAAAGTTACCAAATATGATCACTTGCCCTATGAATGGCGACACAACCTTAAGACGACTCAGCCTTCAGGTGTTCAGTTCTACGTCCCCGTTGTGGAACATGTTCCGTTGTACGCTCCAGTCTTTCCTGTTCTGCAGTCCTCTAGCATAAACAGACTCCTTTAGTGGTGACAGACACCAAAGATGTCCAGAAACGACGACAGATGATGTGTGGGAAGTGCAATCCATAAACACATTTGTGAGCTTTGTGGCAGCAACATAGTGGGAGAAAAAAAAAAACACAGAAGGCTCAGGAACACTCAGTGTTTTCGTCAGTTTATTAATTAATTTTACTTGACATTAAAATCAGTTTCAACGGGACATGAGACGGGGAAACGAGAGGAGGTAGTTACATTACAACGTTTGTGGGATTATACAGATATCAGCTAAACAATCCATGAATGTGGTAAAGGTAGTGATGAGTGAGACACCTCACAGGACTGCAGAACACCTCGTTAGAACGTTTTACAACCTTCCAAACCATGACAAATCAGAATCAGTAGTTCTGTGTTTTAGTGCTAGAAAACCAATAAATATTTAGTATCAAAAACAAGGTCGATCCCTTTTAAAGTACCTCAGAATGGGACAAATCTGAGTTACGCTTCACAACAAAGACCACCGCTTGAAAAAATACTGTCAATACTTTAATACAAACACGTGCTTTCAGCAAGTCATCACTTATAACCATCAAAAGAAACACCGATAAAAAATCAGCTTTTTTTCCAATTCCAGATTAATCGACTAGTTTTCATTCAATGTTGTGTAAACTGATCAGATCTGCATCAAAATACACAAAGTGAACGACAATCGTGGGGTACAAGTGCTAGGTTTGCTTTTCATTCAAGTAAGTGCATTAATGCTGTTCATGAAAAACTGAAAATGTTTAAAAATGCCCATTTGAGCGTACGAAAAGTTCTCTGATGCACATCCAATGAAAAATAGCTGCTTCCTTGGCCCATGTTCTGACTTTCCACCACACTTCATTGAAGTTTTAGAGATGTCCCACCAAAAACATTTAATCTACAAACCACAGTGACGTGAAACGACAGGTGTAGAACTACATGTTTTGTAGTCCCTTGAGTATATGGACTTTTTTTAAAAGATGGGAAGAACCTTCACGACTCTGATAACAGTAAAAAGATTATGATAATTTTCTTATATGCGATGTGTTGTGATCAGGACTGAGTATCCCTAAATATCTTCCAATAGACTTTTGCTACCCAAACCATGTCATATTGAGAATCCTACAGTTTTGTTTCATGGGTTCATTTGGATTTCTCGAGTCTGTAGCCTACTGTCTGTACATAAAGTCATTGGGTGTTAATGGATAGTCCCAGTTCTGTACGAAATGCTGTTCAGAGTCTGGAACAAAAATATAAACGCAGCATGAAAATGGTCCCAAAGGTAAAAATCTAATTTCTGACAGGGTTCAATTTAGCCAATTGTGCACAGAACGTCTTTGAAGGAATGATTAAACAGCGTGACCAGGAATAACATATAGACAAAGAACAGGTCTGCATTTCATGGTCATTTCAAAGCTCCAGATGAAATCCTCACATCCGTGGCCATCCCGTTTGATTTGCCAACAATACTTGACGTTTCAAAGAGACCAGAACACATGCTGCTCTTCTAAAAGCTGAAAATGTTCTGGTCCTACCACAGCCTGTAGACTCTCCAGACACGTCCCCATTGAACATCTGTTGGATGCTCTGGATGGACATGTTGGACAATGTCATCGAAATTTATACTGACTTGATCGGAAGGACAACATTCCCCAAGCCAGCATAGACAACCTCAATAACTCGGTGTAACACGATGCAAATGCTGGATGGACTCGTTATTTTGTTCCATGACCGTTCTGTTGATTATTATTTCCAGTATTGTGCATATTCGGTTCTTCTCCAGCGTCCATTCTGATTTCGTCTATTGGAACAACACCTAATTATTCTTCTATGCTGCGTTTATATTTTTGTTCAGTACATTTTGAATGGAACAGGGACTATTGGTTATGATGGGATTCAAGAGGGAACAATTACGGCAGAAAGTAACTCAATCAAAGCATACTGCATGTGAGCACCCGCAACTATTCTTTACATTAAAAAAAGCCAAAGATTTAAAGTCGAAGTGAAAGCAGCCACAAAGGAACTTGAATAAGATAGATTTAAATCAGGAATTATTAATTATTTCTGTGGACAGAAGCTAAAAAAACTGAGATTTGATAGCAGAGTTCCCACTGCATGGAATTTGTAGCACAAAGGGGCGCTACAAAGTGAAATTTCATCTAATCCATCAATCATTTATACTCAACCCTTTTAGTCCATTAGTTCAGTAATAACCAGCTCCTCCAGGAATTATTCGTAAATGTCCACATCGCTGTTTGACAGCTGCTGAACAGGAACTAGAATAATCAGTTAGTGCAACAATAATTCCACAGATAAATCAAACTACAATCCTAACTGTGTTGGGTTTTTTTCGTGTGCGTGATTTTAGTTGAAAACCAGTGAGTTCCTTAGAGTCCTGCACAAGTGGTGGGAAGGTTTACGAAGCAAGCACTTATGTCTGACAACCTCAGCAATGGAACAATGGGCCCAAGTTTCCACAGTGAAAAATACGGATCTAATATCAAAATGATGTATCAAAACTCTTACAGTCTAAATGTAGCTATCAAAACTGCAGCCTGGCAATGATCTGCATGTAGTCCGTGTTCAACCGTTCGTTTTACAGTAGTCATACACAGTGTTTATGTACAGAGCACTTCACGTATTAGTGCCTCGAAAAAAAGGTGCTGGTTCAGTGAAGGAAATGGTGCAGGTGATCGGTGTCATCCTCCGAGTTTCCCCTGACAGTGTTCAAAGATGGAGCTGATGGAGGGGAAAAGACACGTCTTGATAAATCGTTTTTATATATCCTGATAGCTCTCTGAACCCCTCAGAAAGGCTTATCTTTACAAAAATGCTAAAATTTTGAAAACACTATCTTTCCACTATTACTTTTGTTCCTAAAATGGAATAAACCAACCAAATCTAGAGTTGAAACGTGAGATTTCATTAAAAACTTTTCATTTTATGTGTCTCGTTTAAAAATTCGCCAAAAATTAAGCGTTTGCTCAAATCAGATTCTGACTCTAATGTGACCAACAGTTACGTGGCAAAAATTCTGGGACTTTTTGCCACGTAACTGGCAAGTAAGGGAACCAATTAAAAGCGTAACTAATGAGACATCAAGAATATCTACAGGAGGTCCTCGGTTTACAACATCCTTGACCTCTGTTGTTTCGCCGTTACGTCGGAACTGATTAGTCTAGCCCTCGGTTTAACGTACGGCATTTCAGCATTGTGTCGGAACCGGTCCAGTGGAACTAGTTGGCGAGTTAAGTGGACGAATACGTTGGGACTGATTATGGCAGGTCCTCGGTTTATGACATACAGCGTTTTGTCTTTACGTCTGTACTGGTTCAGTGGAACTAGTTGGCGAGTGGAGCGGACGAATACTGTAAGTACAGTCGTCACGCAGCGCTGTAAGGCTTTGTTTACATTTGCCGTCACACTGGATTATGCTACATTCGCGAACTTCGTTGTGACTCTCAAGCATAAGTCAGACTGTACAACTTTATACTGCAGTAAAAATGAGCCTACTGTGGGTAGGAATAAAAGCGGGGTTCAGAGATTTAAAGCCAGCATTCAATCCCCCCCAGTGTAATTTAATCAAAATAAAAGATTACCTGTTAGAGTGGAAATGCTGCTTCAGCATTAGGTAAAGAAACTGGAGGAGAGAGGACAGAGAGCAGAGTTCATTAAGAAGCCAAACCAGAATCAATAAACCATCACCTGACTAACGAGGCTCCAACACTCCTGTGCCCGACAGTTTTTAGACGGGACCGAAAAGGAAAGCGGATAATAGAGAAGTTGAGGGTTAGCTCGGGAATGCTCAGAAAAGAGTTTTGTGTGGAGGATCAGCAGACTAATCTAAAGGCTGGAGAGAGATGAGGATTACAAGAGATGGCAAAGAGAGGAGAGAGAGAGAAAGCTGGACAGAGTCAGAGTACAGGCGGTGGAAGAAAAGGCCAACAAGAAAGAAAGGATTGTTTAGAGTCACATGTCTGCAAGGTTCATTAATGCAAACTGCTTCCACTCAGTAGGAGGATCAGTGACATGCAGTCACAGTGAAAAAGAGCTTCCTGACTTCTAATGCATTTAAATAGCATGGTGTCCTGATTCAGGTACTGACTTACCGCAGTATGTAAAGGCGAAAAACTGACTTCAGTTCTTAGGAGTGTGAGGAAAACGATCAAACGTGCTGAAATTCCACATCGACTGAAGAAACCATGTTGTCCTGCTTATACAGACTAATAGTGCATTCACATTACAGCAGAAAACAGGTTTAGTGGTTGATGTTAGCTGGAACAGCACACTTCCAGTACTGTAGATTAACTGTAGTACCTGGTAATAAAAGGGCACCATGACAAAGGCTTCTGTAACGCTTAATGACCTCCGATATCTCCATAGGGGTACAGAGGAACATTTGCAGCAACTTTAGCGAATACAGAGCAACTTCAACTCCTTTAGAGCAACTTTAATTAATATAAAACAACTTTAATATAGAGCAATTTTAACTAATAATATCAACTTTCGGTAATATACAGCAACTACAGCTAACATAGGGCAACTTTAGCTAATACAGGACAACTTTCGCTAATATAGGGCAACTGTAACTCCTTTAGAGCAACTTTAACTAATAACATCAACTTTAGCTAATATAGGGCAACTTTTTGCTAACAAAAGACTCATTGATGATTAGAAAACCCTTGTGCAGTTATGTTAGCAGAAGAATAAAATGTTGAGTTTTCATGGAAAACATGGAATTGTCTGGATGACCCCAAACCTTTGAATGGTAGTGAATGTTAAATCAATCCAAGACTAACGAGCATGTCTATATCCCAGTGGCATACGTTTAGCGGCTCATATCATGTAACTGCAGCTTAAAATAGCAATTTATTAAGAATATTGTTAACATACGACAACTTTTAGACACAGTATCGGCCTTACGTTTGTGTCGATACCGATTAATCAAGAATTGCTTTGATCTGCCCCAACTGTACCATCAACAATCACTGGTGATGGTGGGTCTAAAATGCACCTGAAATGAGTCCCCCATGATTGGACCGATAAGGTAGCGTTCCACTGTCGGATCCTCAACAATTGGTGTGATCTACTTGAACTGTGGTGGTGCAAATTTCAAGTCTAAGGGTTGTTGTTTTGGTAGAATTTACAAGATTCACTGCACGTGGTGCTTAACATGTCTACATAAAAGGACTTCAAGGGAGCATGACAAGCACTGCAGAAGTGTTGGAGGCCATGTACCACTGCATAAGGAGAGTACTTTGACAGAGATGATGGCCAAATTTAAATCAGGTATGGATTTTGATTTTTATGGGCACGGTCTCTGAACTTTTCAATCAACCGTTGTATGTCACATTTGTCACGGTTAAGGCAGTACGTACTGTGTAAGGGCTCTTGTAGTACTGAAAGGACCACAACAAGTATGCGATTTGGAATGCAGGGATAGCCAACCACTGCTAACAACATTAGCATTGTAGCTAAAGTGGCACAGTTTAGCACAGCTCCACATTGACTGTTGAAGGGATAGTTGTGTGTTGTTTCTGCTGTAATATGAACTCGCACACTTATTCCTCAACTTCAGCACATTAGCTCACTGTTATCTAGTAGGATTGTGTGCTAATTACTAGCTCTAGCTGGCTAACACATCCAGAGACTAAAATAACAAGAACTGCTGCGTGGAGCAAGCCAGGTTTAATTTGTAGTTTAACTTGGCCTTTAGTATGGAGTCAGGATTGTATTGCCCAATAGATGTTTTAGTGTTTAATTAGAACCAATTAATGCGTCTATGATTGGCTAGCTGTTTCGAGTCATATTGCTACATGGGAAATTCTTTATAATCAGGTTATTAATGGATCTAATTAAACACTGGCATATTATAGCAGCATGATCCTGCTTCCACACGACTCTGTAAAGGTGCTACCCAATGACTCCACGTTTCCAGATTGGGCCCTGGCATGGAACACAACACAATACAACACCAGACAGACACAAAACACAAGACCAAATGGATCCGTCACACCCACCGGCTACAAACACACACACAGCATGTGCGTCTCATGAGTAGTAAGCCGATGCTTTCTTGCTGGAGTGTGGTGGGAGTCGACGCATGGACAGAGGGGGGGGCACCCTGATGGAGCATGGAGGAGGAAGAATGAGGTGTGAGGTGAGTTCTGGCACTGTGATGGTAAAGCTCAATACCCTTTTTCCCTTTTTTATTCCCCTCAGACGACTGCTGCCAGAACAAAAACATCTTTTCCATCGACGAAAAACATCGTCTTCAGCAGCTTAATGTCTTTTTAAGATTACTTTTCATTATATTCTCTATGTACAAATGTCAGATCAAGCATCTTTTAGAGCCAAATATTTAGTATTGCTATGCTGCTTAGAAAAACAAATTATATATATTCGTAAAGTTATTACTTTAGGATTTCCCTTTAAGATTAGGATCACTTTGGGATTAACCCTCTGAACCTCAAAACAAGCCTTCGGGTTAGAAAGGTATATTATTTAGAGAGAAAAATAATCATTTATCAGAGCAAGAAGCTGTAAAAATGTGTCTGTAAACGCTAGAAATAGTTGGAATTTCAACTTTACGATAGTGCTTGAACTAATCACATGTGATATGCAGCTCTGTCGGGAAAAATTAGCCTAATTTTCGCTAAAAAGATCACAATATTTCATCAAAATCATCTTATTCTACGTATATATATTGAAAAATTTAGCTCTGACCAGGTGCGTAAAAAAAAAAATCGTGATAAAATTGCTACTAGGTTGAACTCCAGGTTGTGTTTTTACTGAAGAGGAAACAAGTTAGAAATGTAAATAATATATAGACTTTTATTCCATTTTGTCCCAGTATTGAAAACACCTGTGAGAAAACACAGTAAAATAGCTAGCTACTGTCTTTTTGGATGATTTATGGCATTATAACTTCACGTTCTCCCTATTTTTAATAGGGCTGGACCCGACTATTCAGACGAACGGATCCGAATATTCGGGCCGTCTCCGCCACAAACACCCCCACCCCCACCCCCGTCGGACGTTACAGGGCGGAACGAATATTCGGAAATTCGTCTTTAATAAGGACCGAATATTCGGAGGCCAGAAACCACTATTCGGGCCAGCCCTAATTTTTAATCATAGTTGTGCAGAAACCCAGCTGAGTTCAGAGGGTTAAATGAGTCTAATTTCATCAGTAGGTTCAGGAATTACTTAGATTACCTCTATAGTTGTACTTTCAACCAAATTAGAGTTATGTAGTTAATATATATAACATAAAACGACACAAAACTGTGGGCTTGAAAGGGAAAAAAGTTTGTATGAACATGAAACCCTGAATGAAGCAAACCGAGGTAATTTTCTCACCAGCTCGCCCGCACGGCCTCGATGTCGCTCACTAAGTTTTGGGCCAAACAAATTCCAAAAATCTGTTCAAGAAAGAGAAAAAAAATCCCCATAAATTGACATAAAAACAAGAAATAAAGAGCATATTTTTCCTCCATCACATGAACAGAACCGACCTGCAGTAGTGCAACTCCTATGAAGATCCCGGCCACTAAGGTGAGGTTGTCCTGCAGCCACTTCTCAAACTGCGGCACACAGCCTTTCACATTGATGTAGTCCTTCTGCTCCGAGTCCTGGACGAACCACAGAACCGTAAAATAACCATTTACTAACATATAAAACCCCAACTCTTCATTGGTACCCTGAAAGTTCAAGGTGTCTTCTAGCAGATATGGACGTGTTAGCGAGATGGAAAGCTGGATTTTCTTTGGAGGACAGTTGTTTTAATGGAAGAAATTGATGAAATACAGTGAGGGAGGCAAGGAAATGCAGGTTCTTACTGGTTTAGCTCGAATGTCATATCCACACTGAGTGTTTATTACATCCTCCTGGAGACAAAATGGATCAAATTTAGTAAAACGTGGGATTAATCATATCAAAAACACGAAAATTTTTGCCATATTTTGTGTCACAATACATCTACAAAACAGCAACAGTAGACGTTGAGATGTTTTACTAGATAACTGAAAGCGTAGATCAACCAGTTGGGCCATAAAAAGCAGGACACATCAACTGAATGTTTAGGTTAACGAAATGAAAAGTCGTACTGCTGGGTCTTTGGTGCAGCAAGAGAAGGGAACGCCACACTTTTCCCGGCTAGGATTCCCATCAGTGCAGTTAAAATAGATGTTTAGGTTCCAATCGTCTGCTCCAAAAGCACCGCAGCACTCCCACTGAAGTAAGACAGAAGATAAAACATGGTAAAGACCTCTGTTGATTTGTGGAAAAGACTGATCTATAAGGAATTTCTTAACCTCAACCAGACCACAAAACTTCAACGGTCTGATAGAGTCAATCATGACATTACTGGATGTAGACTTTTTTCTACCAAACCTTGAAACAACAGAAACTCCCCTTAACTATGGTCCACAATCAGAAAAAGACACCAGTTACGGCTTTAGGTACAACAAAAGTTACGGACGAGGGCAAAGATACTGCACATTCTTCTCACCGTCATCAGTACTGCACAGCTAGGTCTTTATCATTGAAATTGTGGCATATTCACTGGTTAGTACCCATATAGAACTGTTAAAATTACGTACATTTAAGAGTCTAAAAAATGTTTTAGAGCATAGGAAGTAGTGATAAGAGTGTGGGAAATGTTATGAAGAGTGTAGGGAGGGTTTATAAAGCTTTAAAATTAGGGCGGGACCCGAATAGCGGAATATTCTGCCATTGTGGTGGTATAGAATATTCATTTTGAGATAGAATACTTGGATTTTCTATCGTTGAGGTTCTGGAACCAAACCCCCGCGACAGCCGAGGGACCACTGTACGTCTATTTTCGGCCTTCGTACGCTAAAGAAGACTGAAATATAGCTGAACTCACGTATTCCTGAGTGAAATCGATGAGGTTCTGCAGATCGATGTCATCCCGATACGCCCGGATGTTGTTGTTGATGAACAGGTTGAGCTGGTCTTTGATCCAGTCCTTGAAGACAAACGCCAGGACTCCCGTCGTCAGCTCCAAGAAAAAGATGATCCCCAGAAACACCGAGAACTATGGCGGGACACATAAATGAGACATTAACGGTCATTAAGACGTTCTGATTCTTCATCGTAGCCGTCTCCAGACTGGAACTTACAAATTTGAGCAGAAACGTGTTTTCCCGCAGCGCTCCGATGCATCCGGCGAAGCCCAGGATGAACATGACCCCCCCGACCACCATGAAGAGCCAGACGGGGTCGAGACCCCCCAGATCTGTGATGGATGAGATGTTGGACAGAACCCCCTGCAGAGGAGGAACACATCGACTCACTGAGGCTGCGACTCTTCAGGCGGAACATGTTTGACTGAAAGGGTCACAGTGACATTAAAGTGCCTGGAACTGGAAGGAACTCAGAGGGAGCCAGATCTGTGGAAGATATTTTCCATTTTTGGAACTATTTATATTTAGAAGATGTTTGTGCTGGACACCTTTGGGCAGAAGAATTAGCTCAGTGAGATGTTTGGCCTAAATATGGGAGCAGATGTGACAGTATTTGTTCATGGCTAGCTTCATTACCTCTATCTCCTTACTAGGTTTTTCTCCAGACTTCATTTTAAATATTATATAAACACTTTTACCAAAAAAACATCTAAAAATTTTAAATTTAAAGCTGTCTTATTTTACTTTTGGCCACTAGAAGGCAACAAAATCACAACACCTGACTGTTTCCAAGGGCAACATTTGTATTTATTTGTGAAAAGAGCAGCAAAAATGAATTAATTGATTAGTTGTCAACTTCAGTAATCACCAAATGTTTTGATAATCAGTCCGAAACAAAGTCTAAGTTCCCTAGTTTCAGCTGCTTAAACCTGAATATTTACCGTTTTCTTTATTCTTCTATGACAGTAAACAGGATAGCTTTGCATTGTGGACGAAACTAAAATTTTAAGGATATCATTTGGCTTTGTGGAACACTGTTTTACAACTTCATGACATTTTAACAACCACACAACCAAGAAAATAGTTGACAGATCATTAGACAAAGAAAATAATCATTAGTTTGTGAAGACGTTTGTGTCCAAGTCAAATATTCGCTTTCTTTTTGGGTCCGTTTTGGTCTCCACCGAGCTCTTTAACTGCTAGAATTTACATTATATTCGCTACTAACTTTGGTCTGTCTGCTGCTAGAACACAGTGTGTTCATAAAAACTGATTTTGTGGGTTGTAAAAGAACCAAAAAAGACCTAATTTTGAGGATTCATCAGCAAAAGCAGGAGGAAGAAAACTATATTAATAAATTCAACATTAACTCTGGAAGAACATTGGAATTATGTGGATCTTACTAGACAAAATTCAGCTCAAACAGAATAAATTCAACATAACTTTGTATTTCTTTGCCTGATTGTGAATAAGAATGTGTGTCTACTCACCTTCTCACTCCAGGCCCACAGTCCGATTCCAACTAAGGCCATCCCCAGCAGCTGCAAAACACCGGTCACATCTTATCAGTCAGTAAATGTACAGACACAGAATGAATACAATCTGTCACCACTTTATTCAATGAAAATACTCCTTTGTGATGTGAGATCAGTCATCAGATAATCTCATGGTAGCATCTAATTATGGAGAGCAAACGTGCTTCTTACAGTAAATGTTAAAACAGCAAAGCCTTACAAAGAAAATCCAAAAATAATTTTTAAAAATTCCCCAAATTTCTGAAAATTTGCAAAAAATTCAGGAAGAAAATTCCAATAATCCCTTAAAAATTTTCCTTAAAAGTCTTATTAATAATAAAAATAATAATAATTTGGCAAAAAATCCTGTAAATATTTTCAAAAAATTGTAAAAATCTTCCAAAAAAATCCTAAAAACATCTTAAGTTACTATTTATATGTAAAATATTTTCTTTAAGAGCGTTCACAAAAAAAAATGAATTGTGAATGTTCTTAAAAAACTTCATTTTCATTTTTTTTTCTCCACCAAAATTTTCCCAAAAATGTTGAAACTGTGGAAATCAGAAGTTTCACTGTGAACATGTTTTATTTCCCCCGCATTTTCTAACTTTAAAACGGGACAGTCTGACCCACAGGACAACAGTAGGGTTAAATGAACGTCATGTTATATTCATAAAGTCGTAAAACTAGCATTTGGGAGCTTAAACGCATTAGCAGCAACGTATAATTAATTAGTCATTTAAGTATTTAGTTAATGCACTGAGAGGTTATTTATTAATGCTGCAATGACTATAACGAGATCTGTATTATTTTCGAAGCCGCCCTGAGCTGGACTCGAACCCGCGCCACTCGGTCAGGCGCTTCCACCTGCACATTTAGGTCAGGTGCACGATAAAACTTTCACTTTCTACTACATTTTTGGTCACGTTTAAACTTATTATAGAGTTTAATTTGATTTCAGGTGATAAAAACACAACAATAAGGCTGTTGTCGTCCAGTTATGGATGTGTCAGTTGCTCTGAGCTATCATTAGTTGTCCACAAAAAGCCGATTAGCCGCGAGCTGTGAGCCGCAGCTGCTTCTATCCGGACATAACTGGACCGAAAACAGCCGCCCGACGACAGACCGACGAACCGAACCGACCCCCGGGAATATAGCGGTTCGGGTGTGAGGATGATGATCGGGGCCTTCCTCCCTGTCTGAAACGACAAACCCCCCCAACAATAGCTCACCCAGAAGAGGATGTTGAAGCCGAAGATGAAGTATTTGATGCAGCAGCTCACTTCGTTGCCTTTGTAGTGATTCCCCGACATGTCTGCGCATCGTCCGCGGCCCGCTGAGGAGGAGGAAACTCGGCCTGCTTCACAGGCTTTGTGCTGAGCGGCGGGGAACAGGTTCAGCGCTCCGGGGATGCATTTCACTTCGTACCGCTCCGACGGCTCGCTGCTCAGACCCCCACCGGCGCCATGACGGTGGAGCGATGGACCGGACGAGCGCGAACGCGCCGCGGTGAGAAGAATAGAAAGTTAAACCGAAGAAGTGAAGAGAAATACAAAAGCCGTCATCTGCTCTTCTCATGGAAATTATTCCGACTGGAGGCGGCGACGCTGCTGCGGATGGTCGACAGTGATTGGCTGGAGCGGTAGTTGACGGACACGGGCTGGAACCAATCATGTTAGAGGAATGTGAGGCACTTCCGGTGTTCCGGTCTTCATCGCAACAATAAAAGTTAAAGCAATAATAATGTCAATAAAAAATATTTTTAATAATAATAATAATGCATCATTTTAACAGGCCTCCAACAAAACTATGTACATTTTTCTGGGCAATTTGATGTCTAAAAATATTTTTCTTAATGTTAATGCATCATTTTAAAGGCGTATTTTAGCAGCATTTAAATGTATAAAAATAATCTTTGTGTCGTCTTCACACTAACAATATTAATAAAAGTTAAATAATAAAAATGCATAATTCTAAACACATATTTTAACAAGCTACCACCCAAACTCTACAATTTTCTGAGCTTTTAAACGTGTACTTTTTTCTTTTCTTTTTTTTTAAGTTTTCATTGCTATTTTTCTGTTGTATGTATTATAATCTAATCTTTATCTGCAGTGTATTTTTGATGGGAAATTACTTAAATTTTAAATTATCTGTTTTAATTTTTGCCTGAAAACTGACACATTTTGTCCAACATGTGTTACAAATTATTATAAACCCCTATCGTTATATTAAAATATATAAAATAGAATGAAAAATGGGACCAAATCTCAGCAGAAATGAATGACAAAAGAGATTTTTTGTGATCTCTATGAAGCACATCTTCAAAACCAGCACTGATATCCATAACAACGTGATGCTAATAATATTCAGCATCAGTTATAATGATATTTGGAAGTAATTTTATTTCAGTCCATGACACAAAGATAATGATTTCAAATTTCACCATTTTACCAATATTTTCACTAAAACATTGAAACACTGTTGTGTCTGCTATATTAACCTAATTAATTTACTCCTGATTACCAGTATTACTGTTACTTATACTGATTTTGAACACATTAATAGATACTGATAGTGACACCTTTGCTGATATTAACACCACATTGTTTCACTGGTTTTGCTGGAGCTCTCTGTTAAATCCAGAATAGCATTTAATAGGATTTGGCTCTGTGTAAATGAGATCAAAGTGTAATGAATTAATGACTCACTGTGACCACTAGAGGTCAGTCACCCGTCGTGATTATTAGAATAGAACTCCACCTGCATCCACAAACAGTTTCACCCAAAGCAAAACCAGCCTAAAGACGGCCAAACTTTATCTTAGAAACATCCGAATCCGAAATGTTAGGTTGCTCTAGTTCCCAGCAACCTTCTACAGGATAAAACATTTATAGTTGATGAATTAAAATACAGCTGAATTCAACTTACAAAAACCCCTAACTGGGAATCACTGGATAAATAAAGCACTAGTTATTTACCACATTCAGCCATATTTCTCTGCTTCATCTCTTTCCTCTGTGGTCTTTATTTTGCCTTTTATTTGTATTTATTTTCTATTCCGGTGTGATACTCTCTTCCTGAGCATCGTCTTTTTTTTGGCTTGACCGTCAAAGCAGACAGTGTAAGTCATTATTTTTAATGTTGTTGTTGCTGTTATTGTTTTTATTCTTACTGTTGTTATTTAATAGATACTGTTGTTATTATTGTTTTTAGTATTGTTGTTGTTGGTCATGGTGGTATTGCTGTTGTTTTTATCATCATTGTTGTTGTTGTTTATGTTTGTTGTTATAGATATTGTTAGTTATTGTTGTTGGTACTATTTTTTAGCATTGCTGCTATTTGTTATTGTCATTGTTAGCAATTTGTTGCTGGTGGTATTGTTGTTGTTATTGTTTTAGTATTGTTTGTTGCTTTGTCAATATTATCATTACTGTTGTTTTTAATGATATCATTGTTGTCGATGGCATTATTGTTGTTTTTTGTTATTGTTGTTGTTACAAATATCTACCATAAGTTACAAGTCCAAAAACAAAACCTAACTACATAAATTCTCGAGTCCTCGGGTCCTATTTGCATATTTAGTGACTTCAGAGTTTGTGTAACTTTGCAGTAAAAGAAAGAACACAACTCAAACGTAATTTTAAGAAGTTTATTCTGAGTCAAAGTCAAACCTTCCAGCCTCACTGTGGTATCTTTATCACCTCGGCTACTTTAAGCTAAAATATAGTGAACAGTATTGGAGGTTAATGAACTGGTTTAACTGGTTTTCTGTCATTCCAGTGCTGTCAGATCTGCAGAGGATGGGACTGGTACAGCACCAGTAAGGGTTCACTCAGGGAGCCTCTGTCCAGACAGTACAGACTCTGGGTCAGCGCCTCGTGGAGAACCAGGCTGCCGTTCTCGTCCGTGTAGCGCAGCTGGAAACCCAAAACCTCCAGAGGCTTCGAGGCCAGAACAGAAGACACGTCGAACACGTCGTAGCCGGAGGACGGCCGCTGGTCCAGGGTCAGCTGTCTCTCCTCCAGGGCGGGACTTTCGATCAGGTTTCCCTGCGAGGCGATGACGCTGTGCAGGGTGACGGTGACGCTGAGGGGACGAGGATGGAGGGTCTTCCTGAACAGGACCAGCTCGGCCCCCAGCATGGAGGGATTCAGGCTGCTGATGTTGAACCAGATCCATCCCTGAGGGGCGTCAGGAGGGCCTGGGGGATCCAAGGAGTGAAAACAGGAACAGGTAAGAATACACGACATTTTAAAGGATCATCTCAGCATTTGTAGACTCTATATTTTTAGGTTTTTAAATGCATGTTTACTACCCATTCATTTCTAGTTGGCAAATTTAATGAGCTGCACACAATCCATCATGATCTATGTTCAGAAAATTACGTCACTGTTCAATCTCAGTGATGCTTCAGTGCATGAACTTTTAATTTTTACAAAATTTCTTGAAGACAAGGTTAGGAATTTTAAATGTTTGCTAAGAAGTAATTGGAAAAAAAAGCAGATACAGATGGGTCAGTATATAATTGTAGGACTTTTTGTATCATAGTTGACATTTTTGCTGTTTTCAATCAACATGGCCGCCTATAACCAAACACCACATGGCATTTTTACAGAAAGATTCTTCTAAATGTTATGCTCTTGTGTTGTTTCTTGATGTATTTTAATGTGAACATTCCTATGCAGTTGACAAATTTTGAGGAATGTTTCCCTTTAATTTCCCGTTTTTATATAAACAGTGGGTTAAATTACAACCTATAACCATCAACTGTAGATAAAAGATGCAGGAATAATTTCAACCTGCATTCTTTCTAACAGCCAGCAGGGGGCGACCCCTTTGTTTACAAGAAGTCTATGAGAAAATGACTTCACTTCTCCTTTGATTTATTACCCCACAAAGCATTTTCCTCATGATTTTATGGTCTTGACTGTGAGTTTCAAGACTTTCTGAACACATCATGATGCTTATTTTATAAATTATGATCCTATTTAGAGGGAAATAGACAATAAAGCGGGGTAAGTTTTAGGGCAGGGCAACAGCCAAATGCCAAATATGAGGTTTCAAAACAGTCGTACCCAAACCATTGGGTTTTATGGGTATGGAAGTTCCACCATCTCTGCTCTATTGTGCATCTTTTAGCTTCTAGTTTTTCTTTCATGGTCCGCAACTTTTTGGCTTTGATTCAGACTTATCAACCTCAAGCTGATCTCAGAGAAAAAAGCTTTTCACTGAGATCAGCTTTAAAGAACCAGATGTTTTGTTTTTTTGTAGCAGTATGTGGAGATCAAATTGGAGCACATGAATACTTGGCATCATGACAGCTTGGTTAGGTTTGGAGAAAACGTCCTGAAATTGTCTTTTTTCTGAGGCGACTACAGGGCAATGCAGCACTGCTAAGGCTAACTAGCTAGTTGTTCTGCTATTCTTCAAGTGCAGTCAAACAGGAAGTTGCAGTATTGCGAGAGAAATGTCTCAGATCCTCACCACCAAAGCTGCGAAAGCTCTGCACCAGCGTTCCATCTGATCTCCCGAAGTCCTGAGCCTCCAGTGAGTCCAGATGCTGGTAAATCCTCCTCATGTATGGATGCGGTTTGGCCTGATGGCTCGCCGACACCTTATTGATATGCAGCATTTCCAGAATAGCTTTGTTGAGCTCCTGGTCGTCCTCTGCATCTCTGCGCTGATCCATCAGCAGCAGGCCGGTGACGGAGCTCACTAAGAGGAAGGCCAGAGTCACGTCAAAAGCTCCCAGACGCTCCACTCGGACCATTCTGACGGGAAATTACTCGTCTTCTGTGTACAGTTCAGTCAAATATCTGCACTTCTGGCCATTCGAGCGTCCACCTGACCAACTGGTGTACCAGTGTGAGCACTAATAGACATGCAGGAACCACAGGGGCTGTCAGGACTTAGTGAAGCGGTCCGGTTCTGGAGCTGAGGAATGTTACTTCCCTTTGACAAACACTTAAGCCTGGAGTGGAACGAGCCACAGGGCTGCTCTGAACAGATGCACCGAGTGGAAAAAGTGCACTGTAACCGGAATAAAACAGAAAAGAATGACACTATAAAGACTGTAGTATCAGTACAATGTGTAATGAACTCATTTTGTTTTTTTGGGGGAAAAGTGGGATTACAAGTCAAAAAGATTTAGATTATTCAGTTGATTTCTTTCTGATATAGTTTCTTGTATCCAGACTGGAGCATGTTCAGGGCAGTTACACGGCCCCAAAATTGGATCCAAAATCGACGTAAATGAAGATGTTTATTGTCATTTCCATATGTAGAATATATTCAAAACTAGATGTTAATTCTCACAGTGCAGTTTCTAACACAAGAATGCACACAATGAAACAAATACACAAAAAAATATGTCATGAAAATGTACAATTTGTAGCAATCATAAACCATAGTGTCCCAACTGGTGTGAGAACTGTGAAATTAAAGCATGAAAATAAAACTGTATATTATAGTATACAGTGTTCTTTCTATAATAATACTGTACAGTATTGTATACAGTATTATTTTTATGCTTTTATAATAATCATAAGATATAGTATTAAGCATAGAAACCATTCTCTATATAATAGTGTAAATGCCACAAGAATATCAACAAAATACCATCAAGCTTGCAACCTCTTTGTACTTAAGTTTAAAGAAATATGCTCAAAGCTTTTTAATGCTGTACCAGATATCCACGCCAAAATAAAAGTCAACAAAATCCAACAATTTAGAAAATTGACAATGACTTAAATATAATTTCTCAGAGTTTCTTCGACTATTTCTACTAATATTTGGTTCATTTAAATGTCTGTTCATGTGACTTTTTATCTTTTCTTTTTAGAGTTCAGTGTAAGTAGTCTTTTCTGTCGACTCCACTGCTGTCCAGGGCGTGTAATCTATTATAAAATACATGATTTTCCCCCTTTCAGGTGCTTCCTTACATTAGTGCAGCAAGTCTTTTATCTGTGCCCACTTCTGCTCAGTAATAACAAACCACCAGGCACTTTGGACGAGACTTTGATCTCACACTCCGCTGTTTGTCTTTAGGTTTTTCCGCTCCGATTACCGATCCCACAGCAGCGACAAGAGGAGGAAGGCGTCCTCGGTCAGATCTTCCTGCCTCTGTCCTCCCCCCCGTTGTCTCATCTCTCGGGGTGGAGTTTGTTACCACGAAGCGAGCCAGATTCTGTCAATGAGGTAGTTGCTGCTGAAAGCAAGAAGACGGCGGACAGGTAAGGGAGAAGAAAGGGAAGATGTTCAGGTAGGAACATGTCTAAATGCATGTGCTGAGCTTTCCTTTTATTGTTGTGGAACATGATGAAATGTTTGCTTGGGTTCCTCATTTTGTGGGAATATTCTTTCACTGCATCGCCAAATACATCAGCATCTAAAGGATCAAGGTCAGAATGAACTAATAACAAGTAATGTAGATCATGTTGACTATAATCTTGTTTCCAGGTGTTAAAACCCACCTACCATCATCTGTAATGGTGCATTTATTGTGAAAATGCCCAACTTTCTCTCCTCTTTCTCACAGTTTTTGAGCTTTATAAATGCTTTTCTGTTGCTTTCTTCGCTCCTGGATGTTGGCCAAGCGTTGTGTTTCCTGCAGAATTCCTCCTTTTCCTCCTTTTTGCTCGTCCCCTCTTTGAAAATTGCAGCCTGCTAAGGACCCTGTCATTATTAAGATTAGAAGATGCTGTGCGTGGATGTAACAGGCATTCCCAGCTGTGGAGCTCGTTACGTGACACATCGCATTCCCTCGCAGCAGCTGCATGTTTTTGGAGGTCCGGCGCTGGTTGGTTTGTGATTTTGGAAACACAGAAAGAAGGAAGGGTTTGGAATATAGCGAGCACAGAATTATGAGATGCTATCTGACCTTCGTGGCCTTTGAAGAACATTACATGTTTGCGGTGTGTTATCTTTGTGAGGAGGCCCGTAAACAGACAGAAAGCACGTGTTCTGTTTTTACCACCCAACATTTGTCCTGAAAGACAGATGTTTAAAAAAGATCACAAATAATCAGCTCCTCTAAATCAGTTTCCCTTTGAAATAGACCATTAAAGGGGTTCTCCAGTTAGCTTTCCACTGCAGGAACATTTGGTTATTTTAAAGTGATTGGACCACAAGAACACCCCGAAAGAACCTCTTTCAAGGTCTTATTGTGGGAGAAAAGGCACCTATTTAAGGTTAGGTACTTCTGATTGGCCATTGGTAAGTTGGTCTCAACACTGATTGGTTCAAATTTAGAGAAGACAAACAGAATGTAACCCAATTCTTAGATTTTGAGAAAAACAGATTAAAAGTTTTGTGCTTTCAAGAATGGTAGCCACTGTCACGCTATATTTGGTTTATTGGTTTGACCACTCTGCTTCTAATCCCCCCAACAATGATTGGTTAAACTCTGAGAGGCCATTTTCCCGACTTCTCAAGGTCTTCTCGCTACCATCACCGTCATCAATTTGCTGTCCAGGCGAACACAAAAAATTCCATCCTCTAATTCCTACATAGAATTAGAGTTACAGCCAGCAACTACTACAAAGCTCTTGGATCCTCCAATGGAAACAGAAAGACCAAAAAGTCTGATTACTCTGTATTTTCAGTAGACGTTGGTGCCACCTCATACCGGCCCCAAAGTTCTTGCAATGGCAAGCAGAGAAACTAACTTTTGAGAAGAAAAACAGCATTTATTCTGTTCCAAATGGGAAGTTAAATTCATAAGCAGTAATTAAAGCGCACCCTTCAATTCAGTATACAAAAGGGTGTTTTGCTACCACACACTTCAGATGAGTGTCCATGAAGATCAAGCATCTTCCACCGTTTCTTTATGGCTGCTGATGTCGTCACTCCTGTTCATTTAAAGACATTCAATTATATTTTATTTATATAGCAGCAATTCACAACATGTCATCTCATAGCGTTTAACACAGTAAAGAGAAGAAAGTTTGAATTTTAAACGGAGAACCCAACAATCCAAAGTTTCTTTCAGCAATAGTGGAAAGGAACATCTTTGGCAGAACCAGGCTCAGGGAAGGCAGCCATCTGCCTCGACCAGTTGGGGCGAAGTTGGGGATAGCAGATGGTAGACTGAGAAAAACAACAAAAGAATTGAACATTTTAGACATCGGTGAGGCCCAACTGAGCAAGACTCATCACCCCAGTAACCAAGAAGGAAGATGGATGGATGGATGGATGGATGGATGGATAGATGGATGGATGGATGGATGGATGGATGGATATAGATACTTTGACTGCCGATAACTGTATGATAAGTCAGACAGAAATGACGAGTTACTCTAGTCTAACCTGCATACAGTGGTGACATGTTCCAGGTATGTTGCCGGCTAGCCATGTTGCATTGGCTAATTAATCTAGCTTTCAGATGTTTAGCTTGCTAACCGTACTGTATGGTCTGTTTTGGACTCCCCCACTCTTGTCTTACCATTAGGATCAGTAGATGTTTGCGCTGTAAATTCCCACGTCAAACGCCACCAAAGATGCACTTGACTGAGAGGATTTGCGCTGATGGATCCACTGACTTTAGCTAATCCGCTGAAATGAATTCATTTGGCTCAGAAGGGTCGCCGTCTAGATGCCGGTGTTGTCCAGAGCAAAGAATAATAAGGGGTCTAAGTCATATAGATGGAGTGACGGTATGAATATACCATCCAGTACTGGGGTTTTGTTTGGATTAGGGAGTGCATGTTGCGCAGTAAATGCAGTCTGTCATTAGCACTGCTGGCTTCAACACGCTGCAGATGCTCCTGATTGACGTGTCGGCGGAGAAAACAACTCACTCCTGACATGTGAGGTTAATTCAAGGTGAGGTCGATGGTCCGTATTTGTCTTCACTTCATTCTCGACATGACAGGAAATAAGCTGCTTGTTGTTGAGGTGTTGTGTAGCGACTGTAACGTGAGGCTCTGCCCAAACAGGAAAAAGGATCAACTACAAACGAGGCCGGGACCCTCTGAGTGCTCCGGGCAGCTTAACATCAGGACCTTTCCCAGCACTCCCAGCTGCTGCCTCCTGCCGGGCCTCACATCAGCCAGATTTTCAACATCACTGAGGCCCTTGTCTTGTAACTGAGAGTAAATATCAACAATACTCAGGGACACAGTGCTGGGTTTAGTGTTATCTGTTGAAATGTTATCTGCTCTCTGTTCTGGTTTGCAGTCGGACTTTGTTTTCTCAGCATTTGACATGCAGTGCTAATGTTGGGTGATTAGCTCTGGCTCATTGTTTTAGTTCATCCCAAAGGTGTTGGATGAGACTCCAGTCGGGTTCGTCTTAGACACCAAACTGGGAACAATTGCTTCTTTCTGGGGTTGGATTTGTATCAAGAGAAGAAAGAAGACCACTTGAAGCTAAAGTACCCCTGTATGCTGCTTTATAGTCCTCTTTTATTGAAACTGTTGGGTCAGAACCAGGGAAAACAAACATAAAACAAACTAAGCGGACAAGATATCGATTTACTTGTGGCCTTGTGGTGTAGATCTACTGTTAACGTGTAAAATACTTAAAATATGCATCTCATTTTGATGTTGTTGCTGCAATGGTTGTCATTTTTTGGTTTATTTTTCAAAACTGTAAAGTCGGTGGCCTCATTTCCTCTCAATCAAAACATTAAATGGATCCCCCAGCTAGAAAGTAAACATGGAAGTATGAGGAAGGAAATTTATTTTGGAGGTTTGCTGTGACCTCAAGGATGCAAAGTGTTATTTTGGGCTTTTTTTAAATGAGAAACAAATGCAAACAGAGACTGCACAGGACACTTTCAAGAGAAATCAGTGCACTTAAAACAACATTCTTATTAATTAATGCTACTCAAACGATTACAGTACACAAAAGGCTTTTATTTGCATCAATCAATGTTATTTTTATTAACAGTTAATCAAGAAATAAAGTGAACTCAGATGCTAAACCTTAAAAATGTCAGCTTTTTGTGGAACTATGTTAATTAACACAGATTTTACAGGCAATTCAATAAGATATGTAACCTTACAAGTAAATTTTAATCATGACAATACAATGATGGTTTTCCTCAGACGCAAAGGATGGGCTCTGTTGGGTTGTGACCGTCTTTGAACACGATCTGTTCTCGGCTCTCTAAACACAAGCATTGTTCGCGAGGACAGGCTTTAACATGTTCCCCAATGCAGCGGCTGATTATAAGGTGCTTTCTGTGTGAGGTCTGGGGTACGTGTCCCAGGCAAGTGTTGAAGGAATGCGGTGGGATGACATCTGAAGCCTGCTTTCAGGCACAAAACAGCTCCGACACACATCCTCAGTGGGATGTCGGCTGAGATAAGATGAATCAGTGCAGAGGAAGAGGGAAACGTACGTACGTTATAATAATTCAAAGCACCCTCAGGCTGTGTTAGGTAATCTTATGGGAAGTTTGTCCCCATAATTGCAGTACGAGCGGTCAGAAAGGCCCATGTTGGGGGCGACTCTGTTTAGAAGTCAGAGGTCACTGACAAACATTGTTTTTAACCCCAGGGTAAGGCCTGTATTTGCTCATAATGAACATATTTCCTGCAAATAGTGGAACATGCCTGGAGCTGGCTAATAACTCAGATTATTGCTGCTCTCTTCTAACTACAAAAACAACAACGTGAGGTTCCGGTTGCTGTAAAGCACCAGTGTTGGTCTATTTCTGTGTAGGGGGGAGCGTTTACTGCTGCTTGTTCATGTTTCTGCATGCAGACCTGGCTGAGCTGTGTCATTAAGATTGTTTCTTGTCGTATTTGCTGCTTGTTCTGAAACTGTGAAGTTGTAATGGAAGTGATGATGGAGGTGTTTTTTTACAGGCGAACATACGCAAGATCAAAACTGTTATTACGTTGAACACTACTCGCCCCTAACCCTAATTCTTCTATATGTTTGATTTAAATGATCCCTTGTTGGAATTGGGGGAAATCATGAGGTAGGATTGTAATTTTTGAAGAACAAAAATAAAGCATCCTTCCTGATCAGTGGAAGATTGAAATGTTTTTTGTTTTTTTTCTAAAGGAGATCATGGATGGAGAGTAGCGACATTTTTTTCATTTCCTTCACAGCTTTTGTGCGATCATGTAAAACTTCATCCACCTGCAGCTGAACCATGATGCTGAAGGAGAGCTTCATCTGAAGAGGAAAGGCGTCCTTTGGTTGACTGAAGTGTGTTCCTGAAAGCTTTCCTGTGGATCCGGACCCTCAGAGACCCGGCAGGACATCGGCTTGCGACCGTCAGCGATGGGTTCGTCGGGCCAAAGCTCGGCCTGGAAGCTGCTTCCAGTGATCCTGCTGGGAATGACCTGCTCCTCGCAAGGCTCCCTGGTGAAGGTCAACAAGGGTTTAAAGGTGAAACGGGGTCAGCAGGCCTTCCTCCAGGAGGGCGACCTGCAGTTCCATATCCCCCAACAGAAGGACGCATGCAAGGTGGAGGTGGTGCTGAATGAGCCCATAACTCAACGGGTGGGAAAGCTTCTGCCTCAGGTAATGGAAAAATCCCCCTCACAATAAGAAAACAAAACCCTGAATGTTCCAGACAATTTACCGTGAGCAGTCAAACAAAGTTGTACAGTTGTACAACCACAGGATGTATCATAGCATTGGGGTAATGACGAGTGCTTCTTCAACTTTCTGGTGTATTCTGTTATTTCCCTGCAGCTCTTTTACAGCTGTGCAGGATAGGAAATGGAATTCTGGCACATAAAATCTATCAAAAAAAAAAAAAAACTGGCACAGTGAGTTTATCATTTGAAAGATCTACAGTTAAAGAAGGCAAACGAAACTACTGTTGTGAGTGAGCGACCGTTTCTGTAAAATGTAAATGTAGAAGTCCAACTTCTTTTGGATCCTTGTGGAGAGTTTAATCTCAGAGTTTGTAAAGCTGTAGAGTTTTTAGAGTCACATGGATTGTTCTGACATTTAATAACAGAGTCCTGAAATAAAATTGCAGTTGTGGATTTCTGTCGTTTAGTCTGGACTAAACAAATAACAGCAGCATAAATCTCAAACGTCTTCATGAGGAGTCTGGATTGAGGTTTCTCCCTTGATAATGATCAAAACATGAAATTTAGGTTGGTTTAAAGGACTATTCCACCTGAAATCTTTGAATCATTCCACCTTAAATCCCTAGACTTGCACCTAAAATGTTGGTTTAACCGAGTATTCCATCCATTTACCCCCCTGTGCCCCCCCCCCCCCCCCCACTAAAATTTATCTGGATCCGCCCCTGCAAATGACACTCCACAGTTTTGACAGTTTAATTTTAAATGTTTAAAGAGCAACAGCTGATTACAGACATCTAAGTCCTGTGAGAGAAAGCTTTATTAATGTGGAAACCATGATGAGTGCATACAGATTATTAAACCCCAACACATTTACATTATGACTGTTATTTATGTTGCTGATGTTGCTGTGGACAGAAATAAGGTCAGGCACTTAAATCTGCAGTTTGTCCACTGCTTCCCTCAGTTTAATAATCTGTTCACACGGACTTTTAATGCTTTTTTCCTGCTATATAAATTCTAGAGGGTAAATTAAAGAAATATCTTCTTTGGGAACCTCCATTTTTTTTGTACACTGTAAACAAAAAGCATGGTGGCATGATGTTGTTGTCAACTTTCCACCGTTGTTGTGGTGACTTCCTGCCTCCACTGGTCACGTGTTGAGCTGCATCTCACCAATATGTCACCAACCAATGCTTCAAGGACATTTAAAGGATTGGTAATGCACAGATGGAGTGGACAAAAATCCATTTATACCATGCTAATGTGTGGTTCTATGATGCTTTTGGTCCTATGTGTTGCTAGATTTACGCTATGCCATTTACGTTCATTGTAATAATGGACGTTTTGTTGACTTATGAAGAATTCAGAGGTTAGCATTGACTTTATTTTGGATTTAACCACAGTCAATACCTCTACCTGACCTTAACAGCTTTCTTTAAGTGTAGTTCCTTACTACATTTAGCATGATATTAGCTTGAGTTTACATTAAAACTACAGTAGATGTGAGTCTGTCTTCATCCTGTAAAAGCCATCACACCGAGAACAGAGAGCTATTTTGGGGAAGAGGAGTTGGAGGAACATCTCTGCATTCTCCCTTTGTTTTCTGGGCAGACAGGCCGTCTCCTCGCTAATGACTCAGCGTTGACAAATGCAGTCAACTGCCGCATGTCCAAAACAGGTCTTTTTCTGCTGAGAAAGGGTTACATTTGAATGCTTAGGAGAAAACTTTGAACGCTGAACGAGATCTGATGAGTGCACATCATTTCAAACAGTTTATTTACTTGGTTTTGTGAGTGGAAGTCAATTGTTTGCTTGAATGTGGGAAAATGTCTTTCATGTTCAGCCAACTCACAATGCATTGACTTAAAAAAGCACAGATTTTGGTACCAATTAATCGTCATTAATTATTTGTATGCTCACCACTGTCTTTATTTTGTCAATAATAAGCACAAAACTACATTATTCTACCATCTTCAGTTCCTAATTTGATTCAATTCTCTTTTATTTACATAAAACCCATTCACAACATGACCTTACAATTTTAAATAAAAAGAAGAAACCCAACAAATCTAAACAATTCCTTTTGAGAAAGATCTTTAGCAGTAGTGGGAAGAAAAAGCATCCCTTTAATTGGAAGGAAGATTTGGCAGAACCAGGCTCAGGAAGGGTGGCCATCTGCCTCGACTGGTCGGGGTGAGGGTCAAAGAGAGAGAGGAAAATATAGCATATATAGATTTTCATTCATAATCCTGATTTTATATTGCATACAAAAATTAGAATAGAAGCTCATGGCTTATTTTGCATTTACTCAGGATGTCTTCAATCACAGCTAACGCCCCAAGCATAAAACACATTGTTCTTTTTCCAAATATAAAGTTTAATTAAAGAAATATGCATTGCTTCTTAGTTGGTTTAACTGAAACTGTTTGTTGCTCGACCCTTGTTGGGCCTACTATGAGCAGTTTCACATAGGGGCTAATGTTAGCTAAGGTTAGCCAATTTGCTTTTTAGCTACATTTGTTTGTGCTTCTGTTATACTATATTGTATCAGGCATCATTTTTATTATCTCTATTACTGTCAGGCCATTCTCCATATGTCTGACTCACTCGTTATTCTCGATAATACAGTTTGTCTCTTTGACTCTTCAGGTATTTGACTGCCATTATCTAACTGATGAGGTGAAGTACGTCCACAATGGCTGCCCGTTTTTAAAGGAGGACACCGTCAAGCTTCGTTTATACAGGTACAGCACCAAATCTGTCAGAATTCATTTTATTTAAATGTAAGGTTATGAGACAACATTCTCTGCTCTGACGTTTGGGTAAAGTTCAGGATGTGACCTTAACTCTTGAGTCTTTTCTGTTGTAGTGACTGTTCTATTTTTGAGCAGGTTCACAGAGACGGAGACGTACATGGAGATGTTTTCTCTCCATGTGGACATTTTGGAACCTGAATGCAACATCATTCAACTGGGGCCCAAGTCCTTAGAGGTCCCAGAATTCTACGGCCTCTCCGACGCTGTTGACGGCAACGTGGTGTCCTTCCACTACGAGAGGAAGTCGAGTCTTGAGTGTAGCGTTCACCTCAGCAGCCATAACTCCCACCTGCCGGCCCACGGACAACTGGTCACCGGAGAGCCAGAGAAAGCCACCAAGAGAGGGGACGAGCCGGAGAGCTTCATTCATCTCCGCCAGCAGCTAGGTAACCAATGAACCGCCTGTAAATCAGGAATTCTGAGCTGATCCACAAACTAATAGTTTCTAAAGAGGCAGAAAGGCTTATTTTATTACAAAAACTGATTTCAAAATCATGGTTGTATCATTGTTCAGATAATAAAGCCAGAGCCATGTGTAAATCAGAAGATTGCCTGAAGGGTCTGAAGCTAGTAAAGTTCACCAAAATCCCCTGCGATGACTTCCTGGTGATGGGTCTAAGGTATCAGCATATAGACCCGCCGTCTCCAGACGTAGACTACATTGCAATTAGACTGGACCTCAAGGACACCAGGAGTGGCAGCATTTATAAGGTAACTAGGCAGCTGAATCATGTCCTATGTGGATATGTGCCAATCTGAGGTATACCAAAAGATTGAATCAATATGTACTTTTGGATTTAACAATGTTTCAAAGTTCTAGATTTAAACTGCCAGTGCGTCAATTCTTATACAAAAATGCTAACTGGGAACTTTCTTTTGTCTAATTTTATGGCCTTTATGCTTCATATAAAGATTAGATTATCTTCTGGTCTTAGTTTGGTGCCAATAAAACTCCTCAAATATACTGTGCTGTAGTCTGAACAGGTCTGGATTCCAGTTCAGATCGTCGGTGCGATGCCCAACCAGCCTCCCAAACCATCCTTCATGTCCATGTTTATCCTGGAAGTAGACCAGTTCATCCTCACCCCACTCTCCACCGCTACACTAGACGCTGAAGATGAGGAAACTCCCAAACAGCTTTTGGTTTTCAACATCACCAAACCCCCTGCCGACGGCTTCATCACCCATCTGTCCGATCACACTCGTCCCGTCTTCTCTTTTACCTGGCTTGATCTCAATGACATGCTCATTGGGTACCAACCTCCGAACTCCTCGCATACCCAACGTAGGAATTATGAGGTACTCCGTCCCTTTATTATACTTCTTTATGTAGTATATAAGACAGTAAGTTTTGTTTTGAGAACTTCTGAGAACTTCTTTTTTCGTACAGGTGGAATTTGAAGTTCATGACTTTTTCTTTGAGAAGAGTCCATCAATAACTGTTCACATGTCTGTAAGGACTGCAGACACGAATGCCCCCAGAGTGTCCTGGAACATGGGTAAACCTCGCTCTGCATTACCTTCTCTAGCACCAAACAGCAAGCAGTCAACCTTAGTAAACTGTCTGCCCCCAAGTGGTCAAACTAAAAAGCAAACAAACTGCTTTTGTACTGCATACAAGCTGGATGTTCAACCAAGACAACTTCTTAATCCTTGTTTGTTTGTTTCTGTCCTCCAGAATCAGCCATGACTTCCTGTCTGAATTATACGTAATTAAGTGTACTTTTTCTAATAACACTCTGTGTTGTAGGTCTCAGCCTGTTAGAGGGTCAATCTCGTCCAATAACGTGGGATCAGCTCCAGATTGTGGATAACGACAACCTGAACACTGTTCGCCTCATCACTGTGGACGGCCTGCAGCATGGACGACTCACTGTCAGAGGTACAGTGACAAACCTTTTTAGTATTTAATAGATTGGATAAGTATTGGCTATATCAGTAATTTAAATTTTTCTAGTTGAAAAGATCATTCTAGATGTCCACATTGCCATTCTTCCTATTCATAGTTATCATTTCAAATATCCATATCATAATTTTTCTAATGAGAAATCACTTTTACCTTTCATGTGAAAAGGTTTTTACATTAGCGATAATTACAATTCATGCTACAATCTACATTTCAGATATCTCCAACTGAATTTAGATGACATTTAATTTCACTTTCAGATGTTTACAGTTTTACTTCTCACTTAAGATATCTTTAATTCCTCTAACTTCAAGATATCTACATCAGTGCAGCCTTCTAAATGATTTTGACCATAAGTCTCAAATGAGCCTCCAAACTATCGAGTTTTCACAATGAAAAGCTCTGTAAAAATCAGATAAAAGTCAGGGAAAGTATGAAGGTATGCAACACGTGTTAATTTATCTATTTATTTATCTTATCTATTTTTATTGTTCCACAAACTCCAAAATTTATCTTTTGATACCACCTCCATGTTTGGAGATTGCAAACCCCAGTGGCGACTGTACTATTTAACGTCACACACCATTCAGCCATATTTTTTTCTTTGATGTCTTTATTATTTAATTGTTTGACTCCAGGTGGAAAAGGCTTCATGTTCACCGTCAGTGACATCAAAGCCGGTGTAGTTCGCTATCACCATGACGACAGTGACTCCACCAAGGATTTCATCATCTTCCGCATCACAGACGGCCCTCATCAAACCCGACACAAGTTCCCCATCAAGATCCTCCCTAAAGATGACAGCCCTCCTTTCCTCATCACCAACATGCTGCTGGAGGTGGCTGAAGGCCAGACGGCTCTGCTCAGAGGCTCCACCCTCCAGGCTTCAGACATGGACTCCAGCGACGACTACATCCTCTATAACATCACACGCCCCCCACAGGCTGGAGAAGTCATGAAAATCCCAGGACCAGGGCTCACAGGTCAGTAAAAAAGACATTGTTTTGTTTTATTTTATCACACAAGGAGGTTTGATTTTATCCTTACCGTATGCTTGGTTTCAGGATATCCTGTCAGCCACTTTCTGCAGAAGGACCTGTCTCAGTCCCGGGTTTACTATCGACACCTTGGGAACGAAGTGTTCGATGACTCTTTTGAGGTGGTGCTGTCTGATTTCCATGAACCTCCAAACCTGTCAGAACCTCAAGTAAGTACCAGAACACATCATTTATAGAAGTATTTAGTGAAGTGAAGGAAACATTACTCTTTCCCCTTTCTAAGATCATAATGGCCTTTAGACAGGCAGACACTGCAGGAGATTAGATATTTTCTATTGAGACTAGTTTTCTCCATACTGGTCTTGAATCTAAATCTGACCTGCTCCCAACTACAATATAAACCCAAAGATCAGAAAGAATCCTCAGCTCTGATGCTGGCATTGCTTGCATGAACTGCTGCTCTGTCTGATATCAAAGTAATGGAAGTAATTCAGAAAATCGCAAAAGTCCTTTCAATTTATTCTTGGAGTGTATTTATATTTTTATGAAAATTTCATGCAAACTCATTCAGCGGGTATGTAAAGTTCCATGTCTGTGAACCTGGCCCACTTTGACATGCAAAAATGTAAAACTGCACCAACAGTGTACAGATTTCAGCGGTTCTGTGCAGGTTTTTACTTGATTCGGTGATCTCTAATGGCGTCTTCAGGTGGTGGTTGTCCACATAGAGCCTGTTCCAGACCAACCACCTAAAGAAGTTCCTGGTTCCAGTCGGTGCCTCGTGATCAAAGAAACGGAAGTGATCCATATAACACGGCAGCAGCTTCACTTTGTAGACCAAGAATCACCGGACAGTGAGCTGACATACACCGTTACGACTCCGCCTTTCTACACTGGTCCTCACAGGTTAGCTCATGCTCATCTTCAGAAGATATGCTGGGGGTGAAAATTCTATCTAAACTATGTAATATTGTGTTGAACAGCAGCAGTCCAGATGCAGGGAGGTTGTTCCTGGTTGACAGCATTCCTAAATTCACCAAAGACTCCAACGCACCAATGCTGAGGCTCTTCACACAAGTAAGTCTATCCATGTCTTAGGAGTGAATTATAAGTTCATATGTTGTCTGCTTACTCAAAATTCATTCATTGTTTTCTGTTTTGTTATTCCCAGCATGCAGTGAACTTCATGAAAGTAGCCTACATGCCTCCAATCATGGATATTGGTCCGTACCCCCAGTATATCCAGTTTGTTCTGTCTGTAACCAACCACCTGGGGAAAACAGTCACCGGGATCTGCTTCAATGTCACCGTGATGCCAGTGGACAACCAGCCTCCGCAGGTGGAAAAGAAAATTGTCTCATTCTTATCTCATTAGGGGATTTCCACTGCAAGAAGTCAAGGCAAGCAAAAACAGACCAGTAATCGGTACTTCCTGTTGGCATTGCAGTTTATAATCTGACCGCTTTGAACTTAATGTTAACTCAAACAGGTTCTAGTTACTAGATGCAAGTACCTGCAGTTCCATGAGCATGTAGGAAATAAAACAATAGAGGTTTGTTGTGTTACCTTAAATGGCGATGTTTGAGAGAAAACTGCTTCTTGAGGCTGGAAAAATGGTTTCCTACCAATTATCATTTGTTTTCTCCAAGTTCTTGAGAATCAGTAAAGTTCAAAACCCACACAGCAGATCTTAAGGGTTGATTACAAGTACCTACCTCACAGTGAGCACTTCTTTCTCCAGCGAAACGACCATAAAGAAGGTCTTCAGGGGTAGTTGTTGTGGTTGGAATAGAAAAGTTCAGACTGCTCTAAAGCAACTCACAAATTCAATGCATGTGGATATGCAGATATATAGGATAGGTGTGCACACATTCTGTTTCAGGTTATCACCAACCCTCTGACTGTAGATGAGGGAGGAGAGTGCTGGCTCGGCCCCGAACACCTGCTGCTGTCGGATGTGGACTCTGTGGAAGACATTCTGAAGGTGGAGCTTCAGAAGGAACCACATCATGGAACACTGCAACTAGGAGGCCTCCCGCTAAAACCAGGCCAGACCTTCACTCTGCAAGACCTGAAAAGCCTTAAAGTTCGGTCAGACTTTCTTCATCGCTTCTTTGTAGGGTCAAAATCAGAGGAAACTAACCATGCAGATATGTCAATAGTTTTTATAGGGGCTTTCTTCTCAGAGGTCTTTGTTGATGTTTGAAAATAGTAACTGACGAGACAATTTTTACGTCTAAGTCACTCTGTTTCGTGGATAATGTTACTATGAATACTGACAGTTTAAAGTTCCAGAAGATGTTGTTCAGTAGTAACAGATTTTGGTCAAACTACCTTGAAATGTAGTCGATCACTAACTACACATTAATGGTCATTTTTGTACTTATTCATTTAATTCATTCAACACAAAAAAACTGCTTTGGATTACTTCAGTATCATCACTGGAAATACTGTATCTCATGCTAAAAAAAAGGATACAGACATAAAATTGGGAGTTCCATAAATATTCTTTTAATCTTGTTAAGCATTCAGCATGTTCAGCATTTACAGTTGGTCAAAGCAAACTGCTGGCAGAAACTTCACATGCATGTTTGTATTCTAGAACAAGCTTAGTTGTTTATGTTGTATTTTCAGTATAAATGAAAATTAATACATACTACTTCATCGTAAATTCAACGTAAATGAACAAAACAAATTTTGTTAGGTTGCTGTAACTAATATTGGGAAACTGAGAGGAACAACTTACTTTGATACAAAGTGTCATGATTTTTTTTTTCAGAATTTTAGAGTTCACGTATGTTAAATATGTAATTCTTGAGAATGTAACTATTACAGGTAATCACACATTATTTCAAACACAATCTGGTGTTATTATGATTACTTATTATTGGTAATCTGATCATGTAGTTCTGTTTATATGTAACCTTACTACCTAATGTAAGAGAAGAAACTCTAATTGTCTTTTACAGAAGCTAAACAGAAATAAAAAGGAAAAAGAAACGTAACAGGAGAGGAAAAAACTGAGTCTGATATTAGAAATATTGAACATGCTTGATGTTACAGGCTAAAAGTCCCAGTGACTGCTCGAGATTGTTTGGAACGTTCTTGGGCACAAAACTAAGGACATTTGTTTTTTTAATTTGAGGAAAGTTTGATTCATCCATCTGAGATTCACATGTCTGACAGAGAAGCACAGCTGAGTGCGATCTGTGTGAAGCTGAAAGGATTAGAATGATGAACAAAAAGGTCTAAATTATTTAGGACCAAGATCGGATCCTTGAGGAATTCCATAGTTTAGTTTGCCCCTTTTTTCAGCAGTCTCCTGAGATAGTTGAGTAAAGTTGTTGTAAAACAGGTTGAATTATTTCACCGTACAAATGTTTATGAGATAAATAACCCTTTGGTTTATTTTTTTCCACACAGATATTATCACGACAGCTCAGAAACTACGGATGACAACATTGAGTTTACTGCAACAGACAACATCAATGCTATCAGTTTTATCCTGCAAGTGAAGGTAGTTTCTGTCATTTAAGAATAATAAACACACAAAAATGAAATATTAATATCTTCATACTGACATACTTGTCATTTCCAGGTAAACCCCATTAATGATGAAGTTCCAGTGGTGGCTGCTGGTTTGAATCCAGTTCTCAATTGTGCAGAGGGACAGGAAATAGTCATCACAGCAGAGTACATTTACGCCACCGATGCTGACAGCGACAACAACAGTCTGGCCTTCCTCATCGCCCGGCAGCCGTATCATGGCGTAGTGCTTCGAAGTGGTGTCGTGATCGATCGCTTCATCCAAGCAGACGTCACCGCGGGGATCATCACCTACAAACACACAGGTAGACGCCCGAGGGTGGTCTAGGATCTACACTACCATTCAAAAGTTTGAGGACACCCAGAAAATTTCATGTTTTCCATGAAAACTCACACTTTTATCCATGTGCTAACATAAATGTACAAGGGGTTTCTAATCATCAATGAGCCTTTCAGCACCATTAGCTAACACAATGTAGCATTAGAACACAGGAGTGATGGTTGCTGGAAATGTTCCTCTGTACCCCTATGGAGATATTCCATTAAAAATCAGCCGTTTTCAGCTAGAATAGACATTGTTTTTCTTTCAAATTTTTTAACGGTAGTTTATATATTATTAGGTTTAGCGGCACTCCAAGCTGATATCGTGGTTTACATGCTAATCAACATAATTACTAATTGAAGTAAACAAAGTTCCAGTTTTTTCAGTTCTTTGAGAGATTAAATTTGTACTTTACTAAGGGGCTGTATGTGGTTTATCGGCTGCTACTGCAGAGACACTGATTTGAGGTGTTTTTAGGTTTTTCACTTTGCATCCAGCCTTTATGCTAAGCTAAGCTAACCACATCCTAACTCCAGTAATGAGATTGGTGTATCTCTTCTAAGAGATAAATTAAATAAGTGTATTTTTTTTTCTGAAGATGTTAAACTACTTTGTTAAAATACATACATTTATCAGTTCAATATACAGACGAATGACAAATTGAAATATAAATAAATGAGTGGAGAAGTACCATGGCTGTAAATATTCCACATATGCGCCCTACATGGTATATTTAAGCAATTAACATCCAATCATTCAAATTGATCTATATGGTGAGAGGAAAAGACCTTCATGACTTAGATAAAGGGTTTGATGTTGGGGCACAGATGGCAGGAGCTTCAGTCACAAATGATGCTCAACTGGCTTCAATAGGCACAATACCTAAAGAGGCATCTATATTCTGATCTGTGGAAAAAATATCAATAAATCAAGTTGGACATTGTGGTCAACAGTGCATGTTGGTACATTAGTGTGATACTGTAAGAAAACACAGATCTCTTCTTCGGGTAACTGGGAATGTCAAAGCAGGATCTAGTTTTAGGAGCCATAGAAGTTAATGAAACTCATTCAGGTGTGCGTATACAGTGAATGCCCTGTGGAACAGAACTATAACATAATAAAGGAGAGGCTGTCTCTAGAAGTGTTTGTGACTGTGGTTTAAGGACTGGAGATTGGACTCACTCCTCGCCATGACACCATCACCTTCGTCATTTCTGATGGAGAGTCGGAGGCCTCAGCTTTATGCTGCAAAGGATGGAATCCCATCAGGACCAGAGGCACAGCTCAGCTACGAGACAGCCTTCCTGTTTACGACCTCCAGATCACAGTGTTTCCTGTCGACAGCCAACCACCGTCTCTGTCAACAGGTCGGCCATTTCTAACTCAACCATCAGTGAACTTTGATTAATAAGGAATACAAATTTACATGAGTTTATATGAATCACAACCAATAGAAACAATGGTAAATCCCTCATTTAAAAATTCTAAAGTTTGATGTTCTACCATCATTTGTCTTCTCGTCTTTGAAGGAGACATCTTTATGGTGGACGAAGGTGGAACCGCCCCAATTACTGCATCTCATTTAAAAGCCTCTGACATGGACACGGTCGTGGATGACCTGGTGGTCAGTTTGATTTCGCCGCCACATTTTGGATATATTGAAAATGTCCTTCCTAGTCCTGGTTTTGAGAAAAGCAACACAGGCATAAGCATAGGTGAGCATTGTGATATACTTATTGTAAGACAGCTGAAGCAAAAATAACGATGGTTTGATGGTTTGTTTGTTTCTGTTCCCCCAGCTTCTTTTTCATACAAAGACATCATGAAGGGTCACATTAACTACGTACAGTCCAGACACCAGAGGATGGAGCCCACAGCCGATCAGTTCATGCTCTGCGTGTCAGACGGCAAACGAAGCTCTGCCAACGTCCCATTTTACATCATTATTAACCCGACAAATGACGAGATCCCAGTGTTTGTGGCTCGCAACATCACAGTAAGTTCTCCTGAAAACCAGATGAGACATTCTCGTTAGTTGTTACTCATCAATTGATTGACTTCCTTGTGTGATGAGGTACAAGAAGGAGAAATGAAGCAGCTGGACTCATCAGTGTTGCATGCGATGGATCTGGACGTCCCCAGGAACGTCCTCGTTTTCAACATCATGAAACCTCCTCGGCATGGCAGCATCATCGACCACACTGATGGAAAACCAATCAGCAAGAGGCGAGATGCAAATCCTCCAACCCCTGTGGTCGACTTTACCATGACCGACCTTATAAATGGTACTTTTTACATGTCAGTACTAAAGCCTATTTCACTAATGACAGATGTTGTTAAGGAAATCCCTTCAGATCATTATTTATACATCGATTATACGCAGTCTTGTTGACATCAGGGGACACAGTAGATCTTTTAGACGCCAGCAAAAGTTTCAGTAGATGAGAAGATTGGTTTTAAGTAGAGACAAGAGGAAATAAGGCTAGCTTAGCATAAAGTACACCTTTCTAAAGTTCAATAGGGAATGTCTGTGTCATCCATTATCTGTATTTATCTGAAACCGATGACTGTGTTTGTGTAGAGACGAACCAGGAGTCAAGTGTTGCACAGTTCCTCCTAGCACTCCTTTTTTCCATTTGTAACTATTGGAGACACTTTTTGTGTGGATAACACAATCTATACCACTAGAAATATCGCATCCCCTCTCTGTAATGAATGAAAGGAAGTTTACTCGGAATGATAAGAAAGACACTAAATTCCAACATGGACAGCATGGCGTAAGAACTTGTTCTAACAGACGATAAGCCTGTTCTCACTGTAACTCTTCCAGCATCTCTAAATCTCACTAATCAGCACCTTCGATTTCATTTATCAGAAAAGAGGAAACTAAACAGTAAAATGTGTTGTAAGGGTTTGCCAATTGCACATTTGGTCAGCTAGTGAAAAGTTTAGTAGGTTTCTGCTCGAGTATGATGACACTGAACTTTAGGAGATACTACCACATCAGCTAACCTAAAAACTACTCGTACAACCTGTGATTCTAATTTTTCTGCTTGTGATTTTTGATGGTGCTGGGAGGTGTGTTTTTTAACATTTGAGCAGAACCAATCTAGCTGTTTCCCTGCCTCCACTAATGCTAAGCTAGGCTAATTTCCTCTTGGTTCTCGGTATAGTCTAAATGTACCTTTAGAGTGCATGTGCTATTTTAAGATTTCACATACTTTACTTATTTATGTGCAAATATGTGTGCATAGTTACACTATCTAAGTGACATTTTGGGTGTTTAACGTCCAAAAAACAATGATAATGCCTGGATTAAAGTGGGTGTTTAAAACACTTGAGAGCATGAAACAATCTGAACTTTCCTTCAAATCACAAGAAATATTAAGATTATGTGACAAATTTGAGTTTCTCTTGAAGTAAAATAAATCTGATGTAACTACTGAAGAAATATTGATGTGCATCTTTAATTTAAAACGCCCTGCGATCAATACGTCAAATCAACCCGTATCATCATCGTCCCTCAGGCATGGAGGTGATGTACATGCACGATGACTCTGAGAACATGGAGGACAGTTTTACCATCCGGCTGACCGACGGCAGGCACCAGCTGCACAGACAGGTGATGGTTAAAGTGCAGCCAGTGAATGACGAAGAGCCTCAAGTCATCAGGTAAGAGCGTCTTCATCAGAGCTCCTGTTGACAGTTAGTCATCACTGGACTGATTGTAGGAAAGAAAAGTGACCCTTGTGCCGATCCTCTGGTCTACAGGAACAACGGACTGGAGGTGGAGCCAGGAGAAGCCAGACTTATATCCAGCGTCACGTTGTTTGCAGTGGACATTGACAACCCTGCTTCAGAAGTCTTGTACATATTCGACAGTGTTCCAACCCAAGGAGTCCTTCAGCTTAAGGTTGGCGCAGTGCCATGAGGTCGTTAAACCAACTTTTGATATCATGTCCCTTATTAGTTTAGTTGTGTTAAATAATTGTACCCAATTATATTTAAAGTTAATTCACATCTTTTGCTCATTTACAGTCAGTTTACAGAGACTTATGACCAAATCTATTGCTCCCATCAGTTCTACAGGGCTTTTTAGTCCCTTTTGGTTTATTGTTTTGGTTTTCAGACCTGCCTCTTTGCCATCTACAGCCTGACAACCATAGTGGAGCATTTAACAACGAGCAGCTTAGAGCCAAATGTATTTCAAAGGCGTTGGTGGAGACCAAAACTGAGCAAAATATTCAACTAATATTCATCTGACTGGCACAAACATGGCTCCAAATATATGGAAGCATTGCTTTGTCTGCTGGAAGAATAAACACTTAACCTATTTGTAAAGTGTCGTAAATGTTGTGCCGCCCCCAAGTGGCCTAAAAAATAATTAACTAGATGGTTGGGATGTGAATAAACTCAACCTTTATAGTGTTGTCTAATCATTAAAGAGTTTATTATTAAGGATTTTTCAGATTGTCTTTGGCATGTCTTCTGTATTTCCCATTAAAACGATAGTCTTCCTCTTATGGATAAATCAGAGCAGGGGTGTCCAACATGCGGCCCGCGGACCAAAACCGGCCCTCCACTTTGTTGTGTTTTTGTCTGACTTGTGTCATATTGATCATAAAGTAAAATACTACATTGTTCAGATCCAGATAACTATTGATCCAGATTGTTATTTATTGGTTATTTTGCTGTGATTTTACTGGTCTGGCCCACTTTAGGTCAAATTGGGCTGATTGTGGCCCCTGAACTAAAATGAGTTTGACACCATTATATTACAGGGACACACTATCTATACAGTTGTTTAGCTTTTCTTGTGTCAAACTGAGGAATCTGATTAGACATGCTGAAGCCAGTAATTTATTTAGTTTGCATCTGGGCGTCACTGTGCTGTACCATCTCCCTTATCTTAGTTAGGAATCACTGTTCACACTGAGATGATTACAGGGAGACGCTGAGCTCTAACTGTGACCGATTCTGTCTCAGGAAAGTCAGACCTGGGTGACGCTGTCGGCGGGGAGAAACTGCACCCAGGAAATGGTGGACATGAACCTTCTGCGCTACGTACACACAGGCGTGGGCGATGCTAAAACACAGGACTTCTTTGTGTTCCACTTGCTGGATGGAAAGAATCAATCCCCGCCACAGCACTTCCAGATCTCTGTGAAGGATCTAGAAAAAGGTAGTGCAATTTAGTCTTTAAATATGTTTAGATGAAGTTTCCTACTTGTGATGTCCTCATGACTGCCAGGTCATATGGCCAACATTTTCCCTGTTTAGAAAAATGTTATAAGTCAGAATGGAACAAGTCTGATCCAACTTCCAGTTTAAAGGATCTGCTGCTCAGGTCTTGGTACCTCAAGGCACCTTCATATGCCTTTGTAAAGCAGTTTTAGTGGAATCCAAAAGACAACAAGATAAGAAGTCTAATGATTTGGCCAGTCAATAAGAAATAAGGGTTTACTGGTTTGTGGTTTTCAGGAAACATCGCCATCATTGTGAAGCCGGTGAGCGTCAGCCGAGGCGATCGCTTAGTTCTCACCACAGATGTGCTGCTGGCAACAGATGGAACAGACAAACCAGAGGAGCTTCTGTATGTCATCACCAACCCACCTGCTCACGGACACGTAGAGTACGTCAAACATCCCAGTCTGGTCATCTCCACCTTCAGCCAGATGGACGTAGCGGCCAACCTCGTGGCATACGTCCACGACAACCGAGCCAGCACGCCCAAAGAGACCTTTCAGTGAGTCCAAGAAGCCATCCATTGCAGCTTGGGTGACTTGTGTATCTAGAGAATTTGTATACAGGGGGTCCTCAGTTTACGACGCCCTCGACCTACAGCGTTTCATCGTTACGTCGGAATTGGTTATGTGGAACTAGTTGCCGAGCAGAACGGATAAATACATCATCACGTGGCGCAATGAGACGGTTTTGTTTCCATTCTCTGGTTGTACTCCACCTTGAATCCAAGGTGCTACATTCACTAACTTTTTGTCCGTCATTATGGCTCCCAGCGTAAGTCAGACTCTACTGATGCTTGGAAGAAAAGGAGAGCCATGGAAGTGAAATTAGACAGAATAAAATGCTGGGAACAGAAACACTGACCAACATGGGTCAAGTTGTAAAAACAGGTCAGCATATTGTAGTGACCTTCTGTGATGAATGAGTGAGACTTTATCTGGTTCTCTGCTGGTTTATTGAACCTTCACACAGGATACTGTGGGCCGTAGCCAACACCAGAAGAACTAGAAAAACCCCATAACTTAGCTCCAGAATTAGCTGCCATTCCCAGCTCTCTCTTACTCGAGACACACTACTGCTGACTCTAAACATGGCACGTTCACTGACATTAGGCAAATCTGAAACTGAACAATAAACATTGAAACCTCAACATCAACAACAACATCACTTTGTTACATTATTCTGTTATCTTCTTGTAAAATGACTCATACATGCATGAAAGCCATTGATTTTCATGACTTTTCTGAAGAACTGATCGATATCGTCATGCACGTAACGGCTTTGTTTACATTTCCGTAGGATTGAAACTCCGAGTAAGTCGAGGACCCCCTGTGCATAACAAAAAGTATCAAAAGAAGCCACAAATCACTCAAAATAATGAGCTGTTTTGGTCACATTCCTTCCAGATCATCTCTCCTTCTCTTTCAGCCGTCCCTCAGACCACCACTTCACTGTTGCTAATGCTATTTAGCCGCTTTTCCCTTTAGTTAATTTGGACATCCAGATTCCTTCAAATGTGATACTCATTTAAAATTGAATGGTTCTCACTGGTAATCAGTTTACCCTTGTTTCCAGCTCTTAGTGGTTACACAACTAATGTTCCAAGCTTTTTTCCAATGCTTGGCTTCTGCTGTTTTTCCCTACAATTTAATACTGGGGTGATAAATTAGAATGGCAAACTACATCATCATGGATGTCGAATCCACTTAAACCACAATTTAAAGCCAATCAGAATCCACGCCTAAAGCATCAACTAAAGATATCCACCTTCTATGACTGCATTGTGCATCAACCTGTAATGACTGTAATAAACCTGTCATTTCTAATCTAGTTTTTACATTGATCGCATCAGGCCACATCACCTAACATCCTATCTTTGCGTGGTTTGGCAGGTTTGTTGTGAGTAATGGTAAAACCAGCCGGAATGGAAGCTTTGAGATTGGGGTGGAAATGGTGGATTGCGTCCTGCCGTCTCTGACCTCCAACAAAGGCCTCACAGTTCCCCAAGGTTCCTCCATGATCCTGGGTCCTGACTCCCTGTCCATGTCTGACCCTGACACTCCACCCAAAGACCTGACTTTTGTCCTCCTGCAGTCTCCACAGTATGGCAAGCTGGTTTTAGCTGGTACCACACTGACCACCGGTTCAAACTTCACCCAGACAGACGTTCAGCAGTTAGAGGTGGCATATAAACATGACGGGGGGCCGTCGCAGATCGACCGATTCGCCTTCACTGCTTCTGACAGCACCAACCGAGGTTTCCTGTTGGACGGGCGGCTACATACAGAACCTGTGTTCTTCACCATTCAGGTAGGTATTAAAAGCTGTATTCTGTAAATTGTTGAGGCTTGCTGGTTCTGTCAAAACTCTTCTAGAAACCTAAGAGAAAACGGTCTAATTGCAAGACTTGCATGTAGCGATCCTCTGTTCGTGAGCCAATGTGAAGAAAATAAGATCATTAAATGTCTTTTTTCCGCAGAGGAACTTTATTCAACAAAATTTAGCCATCTTTACAGAGGTTTTCTGCACAGGAAGTGAATCTAAATAGATTGTGCCAAACAATACATTAGCCTTAGCATGTCTTAGCACCAAAAGATGCTACAAGTCTAATCTGACCAAGTGAAGTCTGGGTACTGAACTGAACTTTATAATGTAACCAAACTTTTGTTGCATCTTTGTTGCATTTCTCTCACATCCAACATTTTGTCTAGAACTAGAACTGAGTTTATTGTCTGATAAATCCCAGACCTTGAAAGACGTTTTAGTTACGAGGTAGTTGTTCTATTCACATAGGCATGGTCAGAATGTTTTGGCTCAGGAGTCTAAGTGACTTAATTCAAATTAATCTTTTTAAAATGCATTTTTTGGGAAGGAACTGCAGTGAAAAATTGGATGCATGTCTCTTCTTGGAGCTTTTCTTGTTTAATATTGGTTCACAGATCCGGATTCGCCACATATAAGGTCTTCAAGGTGTTATTTCTTCCCACTGGCTGAAGATACTGTTTTCTCTGTAAGGTATCTGGTTGGTGACTCCTACCTTATCCAGCTGTACGTACTTTCAGATCAAGCCTTTGGATAAGTCGTCTCCTGAGGTTGTGAAGCTGGTCCCACTTTGGAAAGCAGAACTTTTAGCAGACGGTCGATACGGCATCTTCCTGTCATCTCGAGACCTGAAGGCTCAAGACAGCGACAGCAGAGAAGACGAGCTCATGTTCTTCATCACTCGTCCGCCCTATTTTGGTTACCTGGAAAACATTACCACAGGTTTGGAGAGCTTATCTACGTTTCGATCAGGTTAGCATAGCATGACAAAAAATAATCATCTTCTTTGCTCTTCCCAGGTGGTTTTGTGCCGCAGCGCTTCTCCCAGTCGGAGCTGAACAGAAGAACTATTGTTTACATCGTCAATCCAGACAGGGAGTCTCTCTCAGACAGCCTGGAGTTCACAGTGTCTGATCCTCTGGGTAACACTGGGCCTCCTCACATGTAAGAAGAACAACAACACACTGGTTTTGTCGTGACACATTAACCTAACAGCTTAGTCTTTACCATGCCTGACCTTGTTTTTACAGACTTGAGTTCAGGTGGTCCAGTGTGGAGCTTTCTCAGGCGGAGTCCTCTGCATGTGAGCAGCAGGGAAGCATCTCACTGGACATCATACGGAAGGGGAACCTGGCGGAATCGTCGTATATAACCGTCAAGGTCTGCAAGAGATGTTAAAGCTTCTCAGTGCTCCAAAGAAGCCTTAAACTGTAGAAATCTTGAGCTGTAATATTGACAGATTCATCATAGACCTGATAGTTAATCTATATCCAGCTGGTTTTAGCACGTTTCCTCGTTGTGTTTCATTTTCTAGGTAAAGGAGGGGACTGCAACCGCTGGAAAAGATTTCCTCTTAAACCCTTCTTCCCTGATTCAGTTTGATCCAGGTATGTACTCATTACAGAGAGACGTTGTGTGATGTTTTAAGAATTTCAAGGGAGGATTGTGTTGTCAGTTGGTGTTAGTACTTCGTAAAATAACCGTGATGATGCAGTTGTGTGAGTATTCAGACTTAGAAAAGTATCGTAGAAGTGCAGGAATGACTCTTGTATTCCAGTTTCATTGAGATCAGTTGGCTTAATACCAATAAAGGTCATCAAAAGTAATGCCAGAGCTTAGTAATGGCTTCATTATGCTCCACAGGGCTTCAAAATATGAATGTAAACTCCCATCAATTCATCATATACCTCAGTTTTATTGTCATGTTTTTGTATTTTCTCAAATGAAATGCATAAAGTGATATATATTTTTGAAAAATGTGAAGACGTCTCAGTCAAAGCACTCTAATGCTGCACCACACATTAAGCAACACATCACCATGTCCATGTAGGAGTGTCAAAGCGGATCTGGCAAACTGAGATCATCCAGGATCACCTCGAGGAGGCCGAGGAGACGTTTGAAGTGCTGCTGGTTTCCCCTGAAAACACAGTGATTGGAATCATCAACAACGCCCAACTCACTATCAGGGACTCAGGAAGAGGTGAAAAAAAAAGTGTTTTTTTTGGTGCAAAAGATGCTGGAAGATATCAACCATTCTGTTAAAACTCCAACACTACAGGGCAGTGCCAGCTAAACCAGGATCGGGATGCTCCTGTTCTTGGAGGGAAGGAGATCCGGTTAGATACGTATCCCCAACATGGATCCATCCAGCTGGAGAAACTTCCTCTTGGGACAGAATCAGTCATCTGGAGCCGTGGAGACAGCATCCCTAAACCAGGAGGGAGTATCCCAAAAAAGAAAATCAGAGTGTCGGGCAATCCAAAATCAGTAAGCCACAAAAACAGTTTTCCATCTTGCTCTGGCTTAGCTTCATCAGCTTTATGACTTTCTATAATCTGCTGCTCTCTGTTTTCTGCTTCAGGTTGCTCCTTCATCAGTTTTCCACAACGGAACAGACATAGTTTACACAGTAAGTAGCAACAGCAGCTGACACCAACCAGAAGATATCTCAGATTATAGGCTCAACATTCCCCCATCCGTTCCAGTATCACGGCATCATGCAAATGCAAGTGGAAGACGACACCTCGACATCCAGGAGGGGCAGGAAGGCGAACATCCAGGTGGTCAGCAGGCGGATGCAGCATCAGCAGGCGGCAGCGGCGATCACGAAGCTAAAGTCGGATCCTCAAAGAAAGACCTCAAAAGCTCAGAAAACGGGACTGGATGAAGGACACGTGAGTGCAAATGTTGTGGACTTTGGAAAACTTGTTGAGCCAGCAGAGAGGAATTAACCTTTGCGTTTTTAAACTCCTTAGCCTCATAATCAGAATACCAGTCCGTTTTGCTTCTTCAGTCCTTTAACTTTTGGGGAAGCGGTGCTTATTTTAGATGCAATGGAAACTGCAGGAGTGATTGTGGGGACCAGTTAGGTTTTAATGACGATTAAATGAATGCTAATCAGTGTTTCCCAAACCTTATTACTCCACCAAGGAATGCGGTGGCGATATGTGACGATTGGTGTTGGTTTGTCTGTCCATCTGTCTGTCAGCAACATTATGCAAAAACAGACCTGATTTGGATGAAATTTTCAGGCAAGGTCAGAAATGACACAAGGACCAAGTGATTAGATTTTGGCAGTGATGCAGCTTTTAGTCTGGATCCACAAATTTCTTAAAGATTTCTGTATCATTGTGAGATTGCAGCACGGCGTCACTGTAACCATGTACTTGACTATTTTGAATGATTTGGGCAATTTTTTCATCATTTAAGCCAAGTTTAAAATAATCTTAAGTCAATTCTGAATATTTTGCGATTATTTCAGGCACTAAATTTATTTTGATGGGAACTTCTGTGCCCTACAGACTAAAGCTAACAGCCCCGTCCACAAACCCTGTGTACCAGAACTGATGGGTCTCCTGCATTTCAACCAAACCACCAATCAGCTTTTTCACTGCAACGGCGTCTCCTGGAAGCCCTGGGCACCGACTGATCGGGTAATTTAGTTTAACAACGTGTCTCTTTTTGCTGTTGTGGGTTGATAACAGCGATCTCTGTTTGTCCTGATTCAAAAGTTGTCGTATTTAAAGGAGCCAAAAGGGTTCAGATTATTAATACTAACCGCTAAAACAGTGGATCTCGGAAAGAACCATGCAGAACTCCTTAAGGATTGAAGAGAGGTCTTTTGACAGAACATCGATAATTTTTTGATTTAACGCCAACATTTCTTCCCATTTCTTCACATTTCCTCTTGAATCCTAGATGGTGAGCGCTCAGATGTGTCCTCAGGGCTGGACTTTCCATGGCGGTCGATGCTACATCCTCAGTACTGAACATAAAGCTTCATGGAGCGCAGCTAACAGGGCCTGCAAGGAAAGGTACAATAAACTCAAACTGTGAATACTGGACAAAGAAATGCTGAGACAGGAAGCCTAGATATACATTCTTCTGATTTGTTCTCTAATTTACCCTTTTAAAAGGCAACACAACTGTTTATTATTGTTATTATTTCAGATATAAAGGCACTCTGGCCAGCGTTCTCTCTAAAGTGGACATGGACTGGCTGTGGGACTTCAGTGAAAGAAAACCATTCTGGATAGGTGAGTATTTGAGTTTAAAGAAGATTTAAACCCTCCTGTCGTCCTGCGGGTCAAAATTGACCTGGTTTAAAATTTGAAAATTTGGAAAAAAATGTTTTCACAGTGAAACTTCTGATGTCCACATTTTCAACATTTTTTAGAATTTTTCAATATTTTTGTGGAAAAAAATATTTCTTAAGAACATTCACATAAAAATCAACCAAATCCAGCGAATTTCACTGGATTTTGGTTGATTTTTTGTGAATGTTCTTAAAGAAAATATCAGAAGTTTTACTGATATGTATGGAATCGCTTTTTCATTTTTTTGAAAATTTTTATTCATTTTTTGAAAATATTTACAAGAATTTTCTTGCAAAATTTGGGGAATCTTTTTAAAAAAAACTTTCAAGGGAAACTTTTAAGGAATTATTGGAATTTTCTTCTTAAAGGTTTTGCAAATTTTCAGAAATTTGGGTAAATTTTTGCTGAATTTTGGATTTTTTTCAGTCAAGGAAACAATATTTTTTGGTGCCTGTAAATGAGGACAACAGGAGGGTTTAGTAATGGATTACATTTTTAGGGAATGTCCCACATTAATGAGCTGCATCATCGTGTCAGAACTGATCTGGATTATTTCTAAACCAATTAAAAAAGGGCTCCATAAATTTAACTTTAAATGAAACGGCTTTTATTGTGCCGCCTCAGGCCTGAACGACAGGGAGGGTCGAGGTCAGTGGGAGTGGACGGGAGGCGAGCCGGTCGTCTTCACCAACTGGAGGAAGACGGCTCCACGGTCCAAAACGAAGGGCGGCAGGAAGTGCGTCCTGGTGTGGAGACGAGCAAAGTGGCACATCAGGGACTGCAAGACTAGCAGAGGCCATGGCTTTGTGTGTTCAGCAAAAACCTGAATTCCTCTGTGTTGTTTCAGACCAGGAAGGACTGATCTTTGGGACGCTTTCACTGCAGCAACACACCACTTTCTGGGAAATGTTTCTGGGATTCATAATGAAATGTGTGAGAGTTGCGATGCTCAGCGACCTCAGTGACCTCGTTTACACTGCATTTATTCTAATTAACCAGTATTGTTACATATGTAAAGCTCTTTTTTTTTTTTATTTAGTGTCTTTCAGAATAACAGGTGTTTCCAAATGTGTGAGGCTCGTTATTTTAACTTATATTGTGCTAATATTGTACATATTCTTAAATTAATTTCTGTTTAATCAAGTTAACCACATCCCAACTGTGTCAAAATATAATGAAAACCTCTAGTTGTACTCAAATTATTGGACATTTGGAGGCAGAAAGGGAAGATGCACAATGTACAGCGGGGGTTAGCAGCCAATTTTTGGTTCCTTTAAGCGGCCAATCCGACCACGGACTGAATTTAATTCCACTTTCTTTTCACTTTTTCTACAAATCCTTGCCTTTGTAAAGAGTAAAAGTAGGCTTTATCTCTTTAATTCCATTCATGTAAGTGTTTTTTTTTTTTGGTCATGTAAACAGAAAATGCTTCAAACTAAAGTGGAAATCGTGAAATAAAAGTTGTAAATTAAGCTCTGTCGGACAATTTTCATAATTTCCATACATTATCTTGCAGGAATCGCTGCAGACAACAGATTTTAGTAGCAACTGTGAACATCTAGCTCAAAACAAACCTGTAAAAGACGCGTTATTCCAGCATCTATCAGTGAAATATCAACTGTCAGACTAGATATAACTCTTCAGAAAACCCCTACTGTTGTTTTTTTGTCCTTAGATTTATCTGTGATGCTCAGATGGAGCCAGTGGGTCCTGCAAACCAAAAGCTTAAGCAGCAATGTGATTATCCCCATCATGTGATCTACAGCCGGGTATGAAAGAGCCTTTTACAGGAGCAGTGAGCAGTCCTCAGAGGTTTGCATGCAGCAGAAACGTACAGCAGATTCCTCCTCGTCTCGGTGAGTCTCGTTTTAACTGAACTAAAATGCATGATTGTGACGTATTCACACTTATCTTTGATGTTATGCTTCACAAAGTGAGGTTTTCTGGGTATTTGCTGAGTTTATGAGTGATTTCTGCTGTAGATATTTGAATAAAAAAAAACATCTGCCCTGCGCCTTTGGAGCATCAGTGAGGAGTCAGGAGGGAAGTCCTTTAAGTTGTGACTCACATTTGGACAGACAATTGGTCTTGAATGAAAGAATCCTTTTTATTGAAAACACACTGACTACAAAGCATCGCTCACTCATTTTCTTGAGCATCTCATTGGTAGAAATTGAAGATATAGCTTTAAAGCTGGCGCCTCTGCATTCAATCCACGATAAATGGTTCCATCATTCCAGCTGTGTAGCGCCCATGCTGTTACTGAATGTACCAAATAACCAGATTTATTCTATAGTTTCTGTCAGAATATTTACACATTTTGTTAAATATTTGCCTCCTGAATAAAAGTGAGGTCAGAAGATCAGCAGGAGTCTGACCCACTGAATCACAACCTCATTGGTTAAATGTGCAGAAATTAGAGCTTTAAGGACAAACTGGATTTGTCAACTAATAATTACGACTGTTGAGGCTGAGCTGGGTGTATCAGAGCCAGACTTATCTTATTTCACTTTTTACCCAAGATGTTGATCTGCTGGATCTAAAATGTGAATATTCCAGGCGTCACTTTATGCACAATGGGAATTAGATTTATTTTAATGGTTAAAGAAAGAAAGGAAAAAGCCCTACATGACCGACTAACTTGGTTTTTCTTGACCTACAACCTGAGGCTGAGTGTGAATGACGGAACAAGAAACACACTGTAAAGAGCTTTGTGGAGCCAAGTAGTGTTACTTTATAGACCTTTTACTGCTTTTACTTACATAACTGATCCACTTATGTAAGTAAACTTTGTTTTACTGCATTTATCTGCGATAGATCACGTTCACATATGTCAAGACTTATATTAGTCTGATAAAATGTGTCAACGACGAGCCAAGTCATTAGTCAATCTCATTATTATCGGACAAGATTTGGGTGAAAGCAACAAGACAAAAAAAGAGACACAAAATGACGAACATGACACAAAGTAACAAAAATAAGACAGAACAACAAAAACAAGACATAAAATGACAAATACGAGACAAACCTACAAAAACAGTTTTTCTAGGCTCATTCATTCTGTCCTCTGTGTTGTTTTTGTCGTCTATTCAGGGTCTGATCATGGCATAATCATCTGACTGAAGTGGAGACGAACACAAGAGGTTACAGTTTGGGTCATGGATCATCAAACCTCGGGGCAGCTGAGTCAACCAAATCACGCCTCCAGTTATCAGTGGCTTTCCTTCGCCTACCAGGGCCTCACGGAGATCCCTTATGAGACCATATTAACGCAGACGGACACTCTGGAGGTGCTGGACCTGAGCTACAACCTGCTGGATGAGTATCCTTTACGTACGAAGTTAAAGGTCCAATAACTAACTGTCCTAAAATCAAGATAAATGCTCCTATAAACTCAAAGCAGCAAAAGCCCAACGGTAGCAACCATCTGGTGACCATAGCGGAGGATTTGGCAGCTAAAGAGCTTACATTTTGTTTCCAGGAACAACTTTAGATCAGTTTGGATCATGTTTTGTTCCCTTCATACAGCTTTATGAGCTTAAAATGTGTTTACAGATTGTTCTGCTGCATTTAAAGAAATCAAATAATCAGCATGTTCAGTGTCATTTTAAAAACATCAGTTTATTTCTTCAAGATCTCTAACTATAACGTTCTTAATTTATAAATGTGTCAGTTTGGAGATTTACCGAGCTGCTGATTAGCTCCAATGAAAACTAGGTCGGCTTCCTGATGAGGATCAGCTGATGTTTGGAAATCTGGTCATTCCTCTCTTAAGCAGGAGAGCCAGGTGCGTGAGAAGAGGCTGAAGTTGTTCTGAAAACATTTCTGCCGTCAATAGTTTCATCTTATTCTTCTTTTTGGTGTGGAGTTTGTGACTATCTGTTGAATGAGATGCAATATTCACTCTGCTTTTTGCTCCGTTTTAGTCTCCACCAGAAGTACGTGGTTCTATAGCAGCTAAACATTTAGTGTGTTCACCAGCTGGTTGCTAACTTTGACGAAACTTTTCCAGTGAAAACAGCTGGCTAGTTTGTCTAGTCAGTCAAGATGGATGAGGAACATTAGAAAACAAAATCCGATGCATGAAATGATCAAATCTTGAGAACATCACCAGATAATTAAAAAATAAGTTTTTACACTTGTCTGAGGTGTAAATGTTGGTTTATCTGTAAAACTATGTGTGTTGAAGTGCAGTAAAACAGAGAGAATCACAGCCTGTTGTAGATATTCTCAAGATTTGTGATTATTTCATTTTTCATAGGACAATATTCTAGAACGATGTCATAGCTCAGACTTCCGGAATTTGTACCAACAGCTGTAAATATCTTATATTTCCATGAAGGTGTTTTGTGCTACATGTTCATTAAATAATAAAGCCTAGAAAAAGACACACGGACATCTGCAGAATACTCAGTATCAGCAGGTGAATGTTCCATTGATCCCAGTGAGTCCATACTCATTCAGTAACGAGCCCCAGCAGCTCCTCTCCTGCGTTGTTCTCCTTCATCCAGTTCTTATTGGAACCCGGTTCTGCTGGGCCATCTGGAGAAGCTCAGCACTCTGATCCTGGACTGTAACAGCTACACGTCCCACGTCAAGTTCCCCTTCATGCCGAGCGTCACCACACTGTGCATCAACAAGAACAAGATCAACAACCTGCCCGTGTTCGTGGAGGAGGTTCGGAAAAAGTTCCCCGGCATCAAGTGAGAACAGAGTTTATTTATCATTTCTGTAGAGGCCGAGTTAGGGCTTGGATTTTCATTCCCATTTGTTCTTTTGTGATTGTAGGATCCTCAGTATGATGAACAACGAGGCAGCGCCGAGCTACTTCAACGGAGGAAGTCTGACCCAGTATATAGATTACAGGTGAGCATCCTTCTTTACTTCATCTACTTTGGATTAACACGTTTTACATATCTGGACCTTTATGTCCGAAAAGTCACCAAAAATGTCAGTTTAGTATGTCGTCTGAAAAGTCAGAAAAAACATCATAGTTTAACATGTCGTCCGAAAAGTCACCAAAAATGTCATCGTTTAGTATGTTGTTTGAAAAGTCACCAAAAACATCACAGGTTAGCATGTCATCTGAAAAGTCACCAAAAATGTCATAGGCTAGTATGTCGTCCGAAAAATCACCAAAAACCTCACAGTTTAGTATGTCGTCCAAAAAGTCACAAAAAATGTCAGTTTAATATGTTGTCTGAAAAGTCACATAAAACATTTTACTTTAGCACGTCGTCCAAAAAGTCACAAAAAATGTCAGTTTAATATGTTGTCTGAAAAGTCACATAAAACATTTTACTTTAGCACGTTGTCCAAAAAGTCACACAGAACCTCATAATTCAGTATGTCGTCCGAAGAGTCACCAAAAAAATCATGGGCTAGTATGTCGTTGGGAAAGTCACCAAAAAATGTCGTATGTTGTTTGAAAAATCACCATAAACGTCATTGGTTAGTATGTATTCCGAAAACTCACCAAAAATGTCATAGGCAAGCATGTCTTCCAGAAAGTCACAAAAAACATCATAGTTTAGTATGTCATCTGAAAAGTCACCAAAAACGTCATAGGTTAGCATATCGTCCAAAAACTCATGAAAAAACGTCATAGTTTAATATGTTGTCTGAAAAGTCACGAAAAATGTTATAGTTTAGTAAGTCTTCTGAAAAGTCAAAAAATGTTATAGATAAATATGTCGGGCCTGAAAGTCACCAAAAAACGTCATAGGTTAGTATGTTGTCCGAAAATTCACAAAAAAGGTCATAATTTAGTATGTTGAATGAAAAGTCACCAAAAATGTCATAGGTTAGCATGTCATCCGAAAAGTGACCTAAAAAGTCATGGGCTCGTATGTCATCCGGAAAGTCACCAAAAAAGTCATAGTTTAGCATATCGTCCAAAAACTCATGAAAAAACGTCATAGTTTAATATGTCATCTGAAAAGTCACTAAAAAGTCTTAGTTTATGTTGTCTGAAAAGTCACGAAAAATGTTATAGTTTAGTAAGTCTTCTGAAAAGTCAAAAAATGTTATAGATAAATATGTCGGGCCTGAAAGTCACCAAAAAACGTCATAGGTTAGTATGTTGTCCGAAAATTCACAAAAAAGGTCATAATTTAGTATGTTGAATGAAAAGTCACCAAAAATGTCATAGGCTAGTGTGTCGTCCGGAAAGTCACAAAGAACGTCATAGTTTAGTATATCGTCTGAAAAGTCACAAAAAATGTCGTAGTTTAGTATGTCGTCTGAAAAGTCACAAAAAACGTCGCAGTTTAGCATGTCGTCTGAAAACTCACAAAAAACGTCATAGGTTAGTATGTCGTCTGAAAAGTCACCAAAAATGTCAGTCTACCATATTGTCCGAAAAATCACAAAAATCATCATAGTTTGTGTCGTCTGAAAAGTCACCAAAAAAGTCATAGTTTAGCATATCATCTGAAAAGTCACCAAAAACGTCATAGGTTGGCATGTCGTCTGAAAAGTATCCAAAATCATCATAGTTTATTGTGTCATCTGAAAAGTCACCAAAAAATCATAGTTTAGCATATCATCCGAAAAGTCACCAAAAATGTTGTAGTTTAGCATGTCATCCAAAAACTCACAAAAAAACGTCACAGGTCAGCATGTCGTATGAAAAGTCACCAAAAACGCCATAGGTTAGCATGTCGTCTGAAAAGTCACAAAAATCATCATAGTTTATTGTGTCGTCTGAAAAGTCACCAAAAAAGTCATAGTTTAGCATATCATCTGAAAAGTCACCAAAAATGTCATAGGTTGGCATGTCATCTGAAAAGTATCCAAAAACGTCATAGTTTATTATTTCATCTAAAAAGTCACCAAAAAAGTCATAGTTTAGCATGTCATCCGAAAAGTAACCAAAAATGTCACAGTTTAGTATGTCGTCCAAAAACTCACAAAAAGCTTCATAGTTTAGTATGTCGTCCGAAAAGTCACCAAAAACGTCACAGGTCAGCATGTCGTCCGAAAAGTCACCAAAAAGGTCACAGTTTAGTATGTCGTCCAAAAACTCACAAAAAGCGTCATAGTTTAGTATGTCGTCCGAAAAGTCACCAAAAACGTCATAGTTTAGTATGTTGTCGAAAAACTCACAAAAAAGTCATAGTTTAGCATGTTGTCCGAAAAGTCACCAAAAACGTCACAGGTCAGCATGTCGTCCGAAAAGTCACCAAAAAGGTCACAGTTTAGTATGTCGTCCAAAAACTCACAAAAAACATCATAGGTCAGCATGTCGTCTGAAAAGTCACCAAAAATGTCATTGTTTAGTATGTTGTCGAAAAACTCACAAAAAAGTCATAGTTTAGCATGTTGTCCGAAAAGTAACCAAAAACGTCACAGGTCAGCATGTCGTCCGAAAAGTCACCAAAAAGGTCACAGTTTAGTATGTCGTCTGAAAAGTCACCAAAAATGTCATAGTTTAGTATGTTGTCGAAAAACTCACAAAAAAGTCATAGTTTAGCATGTTGTCCGAAAAGTAACCAAAAATGTGGTAGTTTAGTATGTCGTCCGAAAACTCACAAAGAGCGTCATAGTTTAGTATGTTGTTTGAAAAATCACCAAAAACGTCATAGGTTAGCATGTGTTCCGAAAACTCACCAAAAATGTCATAGGCAAGCACGTCGTCCAAAAAGTCACAAAAAACATAGTTTAGTATGTCGTCCGAAAACTCACAAAAAGGTCACAGTTTAGTATGTCGTCTGAAAAGTCACCAAAAAGTCATAGTTTAGTATGTTGTCCAAAAACTCACAAAAAAGTCATAGTTTAGCATGTTGTCCGAAAAGTAACCAAAAATGTGGTAGTTTAGTATGTCGTCCGAAAAGTCACCAAAAATCATCATAGTTTGTGTCGTCTGAAAAGTCACCAAAAAAGTCATAGTTTAGCATGTCATCCGAAAAGTAACCAAAAATGTGGTAGTTTAGTATGTCGTCCGAAAAGTCACCAAAAACGTCACAGGTCAGCATGTCGTCCGAAAAGTCACCAAAAAGGTCACAGTTTAGTATGTTGTCTGAAAAGTCACCAAAAATGTCATAGTTTAGTATGTCGTCCAAAAACTCACAAAAAAGTCATAGTTTAGCATGTTGTCCGAAAAGTAACCAAAAATGTGGTAGTTTAGTATGTCGTCCGAAAAGTCACCAAAAAGCGTCATAGTTTAGTATGTTGTTTGAAAAATCACCAAAAACGTCATAGGTTAGCATGTGTTCCGAAAACTCACCAAAAATGTCATAGGCAAGCACGTCGTCCAAAAAGTCACAAAAATGTCATTGTTTAGTATGTTGTCGAAAAACTCACAAAAAAGTCATAGTTTAGCATGTTGTCCGAAAAGTAACCAAAAACGTCACAGGTCAGCATGTCGTCCGAAAAGTCACCAAAAACGTCACAGGTCAGCATGTCGTCCGAAAAGTCACCAAAAAGGTCACAGTTTAGTATGTCGTCCAAAAACTCACAAAAAGCGTCATAGTTTAGTATGTCGTCCGAAAAGTCACCAAAAACGTCATAGGTCAGCATGTCGTCTGAAAAGTAACCAAAAATGTGGTAGTTTAGTATGTCGCCCGAAAACTCACAAAAAGCGTCATAGTTTAGTCTGTTGTTTGAAAAGTCACCAAAAACGTCACAGGTCAGCATGTCGTCCGAAAAGTCACCAAAAAGGTCACAGTTTAGTATGTCGTCTGAAAAGTCACCAAAAATGTCATAGTTTAGTATGTTGTCGAAAAACTCACAAAAAAGTCATAGTTTAGCATGTTGTCCGAAAAGTAACCAAAAATGTGGTAGTTTAGTATGTCGTCCGAAAACTCACAAAGAGCGTCATAGTTTAGTATGTTGTTTGAAAAATCACCAAAAACGTCATAGGTTAGCATGTGTTCCGAAAACTCACCAAAAATGTCATAGGCAAGCACGTCGTCCAAAAAGTCACAAAAAACATAGTTTAGTATGTCGTCCGAAAACTCACAAAAAGGTCACAGTTTAGTATGTCGTCTGAAAAGTCACCAAAAATGTCATAGTTTAGTATGTTGTCCAAAAACTCACAAAAAGCTTCATAGTTTAGTATGTCGTCCGAAAAGTCACCAAAAACGTCACAGGTCAGCCTGTCGTCCGAAAAGTCACCAAAAAGGTCACAGTTTAGTATGTCGTCTGAAAAGTCACCAAAAACGTCATAGGTCAGCATGTCGTCTGAAAAGTCACCAAAAATGTCATAGTTTAGTATGTTGTCGAAAAACTCACAAAAAAGTCATAGTTTAGCATGTTGTCCAAAAAGTAACCAAAAATGTGGTAGTTTAGTATGTCGTCCGAAAACTCACAAAAAGCGTCATAGTTTAGTATGTTGTTTGAAAAATCACCAAAAACGTCATAGGTTAGCATGTGTTCCGAAAACTCACCAAAAATGTCATAGGCAAGCACGTCGTCCAAAAAGTCACAAAAAACATAGTTTAGTATGTCGTCCAAAAACTCACAAAAAGGTCACAGTTTAGTATGTCGTCTGAAAAGTCACCAAAAATGTCATAGTTTAGTATGTTGTCCAAAAACTCACAAAAAAGTCATAGTTTAGCATGTTGTCCGAAAAGTAACCAAAAATGTGGTAGTTTAGTATGTCGTCCGAAAAGTCACCAAAAAGCGTCATAGTTTAGTATGTTGTTTGAAAAATCACCAAAAACGTCATAGGTTAGCATGTGTTCCGAAAACTCACCAAAAATGTCATAGGCAAGCACGTCGTCCAAAAAGTCACAAAAAACATCATAGTTTAGTATGTCGTCCAAAAACTCACAAAAAGCGTCATAGTTTGTGTCGTCTGAAAAGTCACCAAAAAAGTCATAGTTTAGCATATCATCCGAAAAGTCACCAAAAATGTTGTAGTTTAGTATGTTTTTTTGAAAAGTCACCAAAAATGTCACAGGTTAGCATGTTGTCCGTAAAGTCACCAAAACTTTCAGAGGTTAACATGTCGCCTGAAAAGTCACTAAAAAAGTCATACTTTAGCATGCCATCCAAAAACTCACAAAAAACGTCATATTTTAACATGTCCTCTGAAAAGTCACCAAAAATGTCATAGTTTAGTATGTTGTCCGGAAACTCACGAAAAGCGTCATAGTTTAGTATGTTGTCCAAAAACTCACAAAAAAGTCATAGTTTAGCATGTTGTCCGAAAAGTCAGAAAAAATGTCGTAGTTTAGTATGTTGTCCGGAAACTCACGAAAAGCGTCATAGTTTAGTATGTTGTCCAAAAACTCACAAAAAAGTCATAGTTTAGCATGTTGTCCGAAAAGTCAGAAAAAATGTCATAGTTTAGTATGTTGTACGAATATCAACAAAAAAGTGAGAATTTAGTATATCCTCCAAAAAGTCACCAAAAACATAGTTTGGTATGTCAATAACAAATTCAAATAAATGAACAAACTGTCATCAGGTTGGTATAAATGTTTCTGTCATGTGTGTTTTCTTACTCAGGCAATATGTGATCAGTCAGATTCCAGGCCTGGAGATCCTGGATGACACCGAGGTCATGGAGAAGGAGAGACTTCAGGCGAGAAAAACCTACCGGCTGCATCAGAGCTCACACAGTGGCAGAAAGAGGAAGAACAATTCATCCCGGAAGCTTGCAAACATGCGAAAAAAGTCGAATACCGTCATATGACAATAGGACTCTAATTTTAAACTGCTCCCTTAAAACCACCCTTTTTGTGTCACACTGTTAATATGATGTACATTGTGTTCCATGTCTGCGTGAGTCAACAGCATTTTGTTAATTATTTTGTGTTCAAACATTGTGTTCTATGATCTGCACCTTTTATTGAATACAAAAACTCTTTCAGGCGCATTGTGTTTTATTTTCTCAACCTTTCATCACTTTCAACTGGATAGCACACTATACTATGACGTATTGGTGATTTTTCCAACTTCCCACTAAACTATGACGATTTTGATGACTTTTCGGACAACATACTAAACTGACTTTTTGGTGACATTTTCGGACGACATACTAGCCGATTACTTTTTTGGTGACTTTCCCGACTTGATGCTAAACTATGACTTTTTTCGTGACTTTTCAGACGACATTGTAAACTATGACATTTTTGGTGACTTTTCAGACAACATACTAAACTATGAGTTTTTGGTGACTTTTAAGACGACATGCTAAACTATGACTTTTTTAGACTTTTCAGACGACATACTAAACTATGACGTTTTTGGTGACTTCTCGGACGACATACTAAACTACGACATTTTTGGTGACTTTTCAGACGATATGCTAACCTATTACATTTAGGGTGACTTTTCCAATGACATACTAAACTATGACGTTTCTTTTTTCAAACTATTTTTCTTTAGGTCATTTTACTATTTACACAGTAAGAAAATCCATAAACAAAGACAAAAAAGAATATTAAAAAAAGAAGAAAAGAAGAAAAAAACAATATAAAAATACTACTCTAAACTGCTATGACGTACTTGGTAACTTTCAGACAACGTTCTAAACTATGACTATTTTGGTGACTTTTCAGACGACATACTAAACTATGACTTTTTTGTGACTTTTCAGACGATATGCTAAACTATGACGTTTTTAGTGACTTTTCAGACGGCATACTAAACTATGACGTTTTTCGTGACTTTTTTGGATGACATGCTAAAATTGACATTTTTGGTGACTTTTCGGACGACATACTAGCCTATGACTTTTTTGGTGACTTTTCAGACAACATGCTCAACTATTACGTTTTTGGTGACTTTTCTGATGGCATACTAAACTTTGATGTTTTTGGTGACTTTTCAGATGACATGCTAAACTATGACATTTTTTGGTGACTTTTCAGACGACATGGTAATCTATGACCTTGTTGGTGACTTTTTGGACAACATACTAAACTATGACGTTTTTGGTGACTTTTTTGGATGACATGCTAAAATTCACATTTTTGGTGACTTTTCAGAATGCATACTAAACGATGACTTTTTGGGTGACTTTTAAGACCACATACTAAACTATGAAGATTTTGGTGACTTTTCGGATGACTTGCTATACTATGACGTTTTTTGTGACTTTTCAGACGACATACTAAACTGACGTTTTTGGTGACTTTTCAGACGACATACTAAACTATGACTTTTTTGTGACTTTTCAGACGATATGCTAAACTATGACGTTTTTAGTGACTTTTCAGACGGCATACTAAACTATGACGTTTTTCGTGACTTTTTTGGACGACATGCTAAAATTGACATTTTTGGTGACTTTTCGGACGACATACTAGCCTATGACTTTTTTGGTGACTTTTCAGACAACATGCTCAACTATTACGTTTTTGGTGACTTTTCTGATGGCATACTAAACTATGACAGTTTTTGGTGACTTTTCAGACGACATGCTAAACTATGACATTTTTTGGTGACTTTTTGGACGACATACTAAACTATGACGTTTTTGGTGACTTTTTTGGACGACATGCTAAAATTCACATTTTTGGTGACTTTTCAGAATGCATACTAAACGATGACTTTTTGGATGACTTTTAAGACCACATACTAAACTATGAAGATTTTGGTGACTCTTCGGATGACTTGCTATACTATGATGTTTTTTGTGACTTTTCGGACGACATACTAAACTGACATTTTTGGTGACTTTTCAGACAACATACTAAACTATGACGTTTTTCGTGACTTTTTTGGACGACATGCTAAAATTGACATTTTTGGTGACTTTTCGGACGACATACTAGCCTATGACTTTTTTGGTGACTTTTCAGACAACATGCTCAACTATTATGTTTTTGGTGACTTTTCTGATGGCATACTAAACTTTGATGTTTTTGGTGACTTTTCAGATGACATGCTAAACTATGACATTTTTTGGTGACTTTTCAGACGACATGCTAAACTATGACATTTTTTGGTGACTTTTTGGACGACATACTAAACTATGACGTTTTTGGTGACTTTTTTGGACGACATGCTAAAATTCACATTTTTGGTGACTTTTCAGAATGCATACTAAACGATGACTTTTTGGGTGACTTTTAAGACCACATACTAAACTATGAAGATTTTGGTGACTTTTCGGATGACTTGCTATACTATGATGTTTTTTGTGACTTTTCGGACGACATACTAAACTGACATTTTTGGTGACTTTTCAGACAACATACTAAACCATGACGTTTTTCGTGACTTTTTGGACGACATGCTAAAATTGACATTTTTGGTGACTTTTCGGACGACATACTAGCCTATGACTTTTTTGGTGACTTTTCAGACAACATGCTCAACTATTACGTTTTTGGTGACTTTTCTGATGGCATACTAAACTTTGATGTTTTTGGTGACTTCAGATGACATGCTAAACTATGACATTTTTTGGTGACTTTTCAGACGACATGCTAAACTATGACATTTTTTGGTGACTTTTTGGACGACATACTAAACTATGACGCTTTTGGTGACTTTTTTGGACGACATGCTAAAATTCACATTTTTGGTGACTTTTCAGAATGCATACTAAACGATGACTTTTTGGGTGACTTTTAAGACCACATACTAAACTATGAAGATTTTGGTGACTTTTCGGATGACTTGCTATACTATGATGTTTTTTGTGACTTTTCGGACGACATGCTAAACTTTGACATTTTTGGTGACTTTTCAGACGACATACTAAACTGACTTTTTTTTAACTTTTCAGAGGACATACTCAACTGACGTTTTTGGCGACTTTTCAGACGACATACTAAACTATGACATTTTTTCTGTGTTTTTGGACGACATGCTACACTATTACTTTTCATGGAGGATTATAGACTTGGAAACAATAAAACAATGGATCAAGGAAGCCATCAAAATCAGGAAACGGGCGAGCTGCACCATGAGGCGTGATGAGGGGGCCTACATCCTCTCGCTTACCTGGGACCCCATCCTCCAGAGACCACCGGACGGCAGTTTAAATAAGCAACACTACCATATAGTAATAACGACCAAATGAACCTAATCCAACTATTAAAATCAAGATCAGACAAAGACTGTGTCACAATATTCCGCCGCCTGGAAAATCTGGAAAAGAAGCGAGCGTGTCACAGGAACCATTTTATATTTACTCTCCGGTGCAGAGAAGAGGACATAACACCCACAAGCCTCAATATCAGGAACCCCATCCCCACCAAAAACGCAGAAAATGTCAACAGAGCAAAGAAGGCCCTCAAAGAGAGGATAAGGACAACAACGGACAAACTGGAAAAAATCAACACATCAATACAGGAAGAGTCAAAAAAAAACCTCAAAGAACACCTCGCTTTGGAGCCAGACATACAAAAACAGATAAGTTTGCTCTTAAAACATACAAACGAAGCAGAATTCATTATCTAAAAATCGCCATATCCAAAAATTGAACAAGAGAAAGAACAGAATCAAGCACGCACATAAAAAAAAACAACAACAATAACTGGGTACGAAACCTTTCTCAATGTACCCTCACAGAACCAGAACAAACAGTTTTAACCAGAGGTCTTAATTTCGCTATCACACCCACCAAAACACCACATGAAGAATTCATATTAGCCACAGAATTAGCATGCCAAAAATTACAGGACCAGGGACACAAATCGGAACTCCGTAATGCAATAGCAGGTATTTTAAAATCGGCAAAACTTCCACACAGCAACATTACAAAGCAGGAATCAAACGCAACAAAATCACTTGGACAGGACAACAGCATCACCATTCTCCCGGACGACGAAGGACGCACCACAATCATCATGGACACGGACACATACGAAAGACAGCTCATGAGCATGCTAGAGGACAGGAACACTTCAGAAATACTCCAAAAAGATCCCACAGAAGAAAAGAAAAGAACACTAAAAACTCACAACTTTGAACCCTTCATTCTCAAAGACTACAGAAAGAGAGTTAGACCACTCTGATTTCCTTAGCAGGTTCCAGCTAACTAAGGATGCTTTGTGGAGTTTTTGTCTAATTGTATGCCTCCTTAGCCATGCTTACTGGCTGCAGCTTACTTCCCTGCCTTTGTTAGTACAATGCTGTGTTTCTTAGCAACAAGATGCTTCCATCCATCAGCATTTTTGTCAGGGTTTGCCGCTATAATGTTCACCATTTCAGAGGGTAGATCACGTGAACAGATGGCCTTTTCCTGTTATGGATTCACTCTAATGAGGCTGCTTGTGCCAACACAGTCAGCAGCTCCTGTTTACTGCAGTACGAAGTCGTTCCTCTCCAAACTGCCGTCAGCTGTCACATCTTCTAAATGAGTTACTTTGCCATGGAGCAGCCAAATGGTTTTCATGTGTCACTTGGCAACCTGATGGAGAGTCTGGCTGAAGTTTTGCAAATGTTCTATACATCTCATTACGTTAACGGCTGCATGTGAGAGATAACAACCAGCTGATCTACATTGTCAGTAGTTTCAAGAACTTCACTTTAAGAAGCTGCTCGAGGATGAAAACTTTGAGGAACTAAAGTACACCGCAGTCAGTTATCTGGGCCAAAGGGGAAATGTTAGCTACTTCCACGCATTGTTTCCCTCCTGTTGACACATGCTTTTGTTCTGATAGAAAAGCTTTTCTTTCTTACTTTCTATGCTTTGCGGTGTCAATGTTTTCGTATTCTCTGCTCTTATCTCGCTTCTTTCCCTGCTCTGGTACTTGGTGTTCTTTCAGGGACCCTCATTCTGTTTTTAAATGCCTATCCGTGAGTCTCCCCGGCCTTTTACTGTGAGGACAAGTGTTTCCAAGCAGATGCTGAGCGTGCCAGACTCAGACCACGAGGAAATGCAGCAGGCCAAACGCCGACAGTTCAGTTATTACTTGTAGTAGTTCACTGCATGTGATGTTACAGAATTTAACTTTTAATGGTTTGGTTTCCATCTGGCAGGTTGTTCTCTATGCATCCGTTTGTGACAGTCTGTAAAAACAACAATACTCAAAAAGTGATGGAAATATAGGTTAATGCCCTGGAAATGAGCATTAGAGCCCATAAAACAAGTTTTTAAGAAAGCTGTCAAGCTGCCCCAGTGATACAGATCAACACAAAAGTAATAATGTTTTGTTGCACACTGAAAATGTACAGGAAAGATCTTTTTCAGTCCCTAAAGGGCACACGTGTTTCTTTTTTCTTTTTTTTTGCCTAGATTTGGTTAGTGGTTACAAGTCTTTTAATAATCTCCAGTTTGTTGGAATGGTCTCTGCTCTTTTGGTCATTCGCTGTTCATTCAAATTCCATTAAAATGACTAATGCTTTAAAAATGATTTGCTTGAGTAATTATTTTGGTACAATACATGGTGTTGTGTGTGTGGAATCCATTTCCTTGGCCTTTTTTCCACCAAATATTAGATGCAGTCTATGCGTTGTGTTTGATTAACCACCAGTCTGAACTTATTGTCCAGCAGAATAGTGGTGGAACAGTGTTTCTGCATCATATGACTTTTTAGCTGGTGTTCATTCTGTGCCACAAAGTGCAGCTTCTCATATTGAGGATTGTGAGTATTTTGTACCCAAAGAGCAGAAACCCGACCAAGAGCAAATGTGTAAAATCCTACAGCATGCGTGAAATCTGGCACATTATATTTCTTGAATGTAAAAAAACACTAAAGTGCTCTAAAAGTCTGACAGCAACGACGGAATCCTTCTGTTAGAATATAACCCATAACAAATACTCCCACGTGGATATGTAAACAATAGAAAGGACACTAACTATTTGCCTATAAACCTGTGGGTGTGAACTCTGTAAACAGACTGTTCCTGCTGTCCTCAACCAGTACTCATGATGAGCTGTCTGTAGTCTGAATCTTACTAACATAAGTGTAGTTTGAAAGATAACATAAAGCTCTGTACTTCCATCTACATCTGTCATGAAGATGGTGTCGGTGTCTGACAGCAGAGATCCAGAGCAGGCAAAGGATAAACAGACCATTAGTGTTTGGTACAGTGAGATCTATCTGCCAAAGTGAGCTAGTACAAGCCTGGGGATATTTTGTTTTGTACCAGACTCCTTTCTTAAAATTATTCATGGGAGTGAAAAAAAGAAAAGTTGAAACTGGTTAGCTAATGGGCTAACAGGCAACAAGTTCACACAGTAAAAACTCACCAAAATTTAACATAACTCACATTGAAGTCACTATTTTTTGTGACTTTATCTCACCAACACCTGTGAAGCCACTGATCATGGTGATTCAATTGAATTAAACTGATTTCATTGTCACATTTTGTCATTTAAAATGCCAGTGTTGCGTATCTCATCTGGCCAGGGAACACACTGGGATCAACCACAAGAAATAGAAAATGTTGCTGAGGAGCGGAACATCCCAACAACTGGATAGCACTAGTAGATGGGAATTGGTCATTTGTTTTTGTTTTTTTGCTTGTTTGTTGTGTTTTCTAGAAAGCTAATTGGACTCTACTGTCAGAATAGTAGTACAACTGTAAATGAGCTGCAAAGTCCACCACAGCGCTTATTATCTGCTGCAGTCTGTTCCTGTCATGGTCCTCGGTAAACTTTAGCTTTCAAAGGATGCAATGCATACGGCATACCTGTGTTGTATGCGACACATTTGTGCTTTTGTGTGAATTGTAGTGTGTACAGTTGAATGTTGGGAAGGAAGCCATAGTTTCCTTTGCGTCAACAGACTGCCTTTGTCAATGTGTGTGTGTCTATTCACAGGTTTCAAGAAATGCTTTCCTGAACAATGACTCTAAAGACCAATTCATGGTTTCCAAATGACCCATGTGAACTTTGAGAGTAAACACGAGCATTTCTATTCACACTGCAGCAGGTACGCCTTGGTTGCAGTGGGAATACACGGGCTACAGTGTTGTGGCTGTTTCTTTATACTGTATACAGGATGTAGCAGCTAATAACAGACTGGGCTGCAGCACACTGTCACTGATTATTAACGAGGTGTCCTGACCACAATGGACCGACATATCACAGGATATCCGGAGAACTTAGAACTTCGCGCTGTGTTTGAGCCCCATAGATGGAAAGCATCATACAGTCTCTCCTCATAGCATTAGCTTTAGCAACGTTTGTTTTCCTTCTGCAGTGCACATTTGATGCTTTTGCAGACTGCTGTGGACGAAATCTATGCTATACATCCCCTCACAGACACAGATGTGGAAAACATGCACTACTGTTCAAAAGTTTGGGGTCACCTAGAAAGGTCCTTATGAATGCTATTCCCAACAGGAAATCCAAGTTTTAACCATAAATAAGATCATATCAACAGCAACAACATGATTCTATACTCATTTAGTATTTACTTACACCCAAACTTCAGACCAGCACTCAAGTGTTTCTAAAGCCTCCATCTGTTTAATCCACACCAAGACAAAACACAAACAGCTGGTTGTGACGTCATTTGTTTCAGAATCACTTTGCCAACACCCAGTCTGTCCTGCAGCTTCTAGTTCACACATCTTTACATTTCAGTTAAGCGCTGATGAAACTATGATATAAACTCTGCAACTCAAACATGCTTGAACTAAACTGCATGTCGGAGCAGGAATGTCAGAACCTCATTGATGAGCATTCAGCATTTCTGTTGCGTTGCTCTCTGCTGTTAGCTTCGTTGCCTCGGTGGCATTTCTACATTTTTATCTTCCACAAATGTGCAGCAGCTGGGAGTGGTTCTGATATAGAGTCTTCCAAAAGTTACCACACCTCATCTTCAGGGAGCAAAACGCTGCAAACAAACAAAAATGAAATGGAATGGGTTTATTATCTTATGGGTGGGGACTATTGGCATTCATAGGCTGTAGTTTATCCCACAGCATAACATGACCAATCAAGTCTTGTTTACACTCTGACTTTATGGATCCTGTGCAAAAGTCCTGGATGGCGTTAACCCTTTGATGCACAACATGGTTCAGAAGTGACCCATATTCAATGGAAAATGGATATGTCTTGACCCATGTTGTGTATCAAACGGTTAAAAGAACCTTCAAGCAAGTTCTTCAGTCTTTCTTCTGTAATTGATCCCAGTTAGATTAGAGTCTAATAGCCAACTGACAATGTTTTCCTGAGAACCGAACTGTGAATCTGTCTGTGGGTCTGAAGTAAACATACTCGCCCATTTGGTTCTCTTTTGCCATGAAGGCGTGGCTCCACATTCATTAAACCCTCCGTCCCTGTCGGTCCCTAATTAAAAAGGCATGCTGCAGCTCTCTCCCAGTCATGAGGCGTGGCCTGGCTTCTTATTCCCCAGCAGGGTTGGCAAAGTGGCCTCATCCTGCCAGAACTACCGGTTCAAAGACTTCCTGACATCTGGCTGCCACAGTCAAGGCCGGAGGCTGAAAGTGAAGGAGGACGGGTTGCTGGTTTCACTAGAGTACAGACACAACAAGGGAAAGCAAAAACACAACAGACAAATGGAACAATTCAGAAAACCCAAGAGAGACGAGCCGAATTAAGAGTCCCCAATGGAAACGAACAGGAAAATAGAGGAACCACTGTTGAAATATGCACCACACTTTTCTCTGTGCTGCCCAATTGTGCAGACCTTACATGGAAAAAAGCAAAATTTCAGACCAACCTAAATGGGAGGCTTCAATTGGCAACTGAATTCATCCAAAAGAAGGAAACAAGTCGTATTAATGCCACTGGTTTAAGTGAGAAATCATTCGATTCCTCTCAAATGGACATTTTTGCAACTTCATGTTTCTATTTTTTCCAACTGAGGCACCAACTTTATCTAAATGTAAGATGTAAAACACTATTTGGTCATTAGACTTACAGAAAATAAAGCATTTTAATCAGAGAACTAGAACATCTTCAGCTCCGTCATTCTGTTTCTACTGGTTTTATTCTCTTATCTGCCAACAACAAATCGAGATGAGCCCAGTAAGAGCCAACACACATTGATTAGATCAGTGAATCACTTCTGCGCTCCGTTGAGCGGCTCCAAGACACGAAGTGAACCAGAAACAGGCCGGAAACCAAAAAACCCACCTTCAAAATAAAGTCTTGCCTCGACTAAGTAATTTATTGCATTGACAACCAAAGAGGTGTAATAAATAAGATAAAGTAACGCATGCTGTGAACACTAAAATGCTGTAAATAAGTTTAAAAACATATCTGTAAGTCAGACGGAATGTGAAGATTAAAAATAATTAAAGAGATCAAATAATATATAAAGTTGATTTGTTATGCTGGTTTTCCCTTCTACAGAAATGTGCATTTAAATATTAAGATAGAACGAAAACAACCAACAGTCAATGACAAAACTGCAAATTTATACGAGTAAATTAAATTTTAGCGTTGAGACCATATACTAGTTTTTTATGTAGATTTACAATATCAACAGTCTACAAAATAAAGTAATGCATTAATAACTGTAAATGTGTTCAACTAATTAAAATGTTATGGCAAAGACCATAAAATATAATTTATTATGTAAATTCACTCGAGTAATTTAAATACTGAGGTAAAAAAAAAAAAAAAAACATTACTGTGGCAATTACAAATTTAAATTGTTATATTTATCTAAATTTCACTGAATACCTTAATTGGTAAGGTTAGAACTTTACAACATTGTTAGATATAAGAATGTGCCTGACTAACTTAAATATTATGATTCAAGATTCTATAATATTAATCATTAATTATTCAAATGTAATTCAAATGTAATGCTTAATATTGGATAGAAATGCTTAGATAGAAAAAATGGGTTATTACAGCAGAAAGAGTGCAGTTCCCACCACCATAAGCATAAATAAATGAGCAAAAATGTGCTGGAAATGAAAAACAAACAATAAAAAAAAATGTATAAAAATGTTTAATGTCCTACGTAAAGAATGTACAAATGTTATTTGCAATTTTAAAAATACATGCCTGTGAGAATAGTGCACGGAATTAATCAGTAAATCATATTTGAGTTTCATTTCGGTTCAGTTGTATCCATTTCTTTTTGCAGGAAGTGTTGCGTCACAACTTGTTTTCTTTTGAAACTCTAACCGGAAGTACGGCGCTGCATCGTATCTGACTTGACGCTGGTACCTGTCAGATGGTCTCCGGTTCTCTCCAGTGTCGCTGACATGCCGGCTGCCGTCAGCCTCACGGGGCTCCGTCAGTCCGCTAGTCTTCTCCCGTGAAACGTCCGCACCGGCTCCCGGTTAGAAATCAGCATTTTTTTAATCGTGACGTCGCTTTGGAGGACTGAACACCGGCACTTTGGGCTTTTTTCTGCCTCCGATCTGGTGGGATTTTATTCTCTGCAGCGTCAGAATGAACTGAGCTTAAGAAGCAGAAACAACGGGAGGACTGGAGCCTGCGGCGGGCTGATATAACGGCCAGAGTGACCTACATACCGGCAGCTTAACGGACGCATCTCTGCTGGATGGAGACTCCAGAGAGAAGCTGTAACCTTGTGACAGCCAGAAGTGACCTTCAGTTTTAATCTGCTGCTGCACAACTATGTCCAACAAGACACGTGAATGTGGCTGACGAGCAAAGGCTGCATCCATGCAAAATAAGGGAACAACAGAGATAAGCTTTCCGTTTGGCTGACCTTTGGATGGGTTCAAAGAGGAAACCAGAAGGGAAAAATTAACCTGATGAGGCCTGCAGTCAAAGTCAGGAACTTGTAGATGCCTTATCAACTCAACAGACTGTCTGGTAATGATTATGAATTATGCTGTGATCAGATATAAAATCAAGCAATACAAACTGCTTCGCAAAGAAACAAACTCAGACCAAATAGACGTTTCTGGCCGTTAATCCAGCAGCATTATGATTCTGAACTGTGCTCAGCAGTTACCTCTCCTGAGGCACACCGATGTGCCACCTCGGGTCATAGAGAACTTCATCCTGACAGGCTACCGCTTCCCAAACTACAGCCTGAGGGACTGCTTGATGTCCGCCTTCAGGCCCACCAACGAAACGGGGAACTTCTGGACTCACTTCCTTCCAGTTTTCGTCTTCTTCTACTACTTCGTGGAGGTGTTCGGTTGGGAAGGTGCGCCCGGCGGTGAAACCCCGTTCTTCTATCCGTTGTGGAACTATTTCATCGGGGTGTTCTGTCTCCTGATGGCCAGCAGCATGGCCCACCTGCTCAACTCCATGTCTCTGGTGGTCAGAGAAGTTTGCTTCTTTGTGGATTACGGCACCATCAGCGTCTACACGGTGGGCTCATCGCTGGCGTACTACTACTACATACATCCTCGGGCAGGGATACTGGAGACAAGAGGCCACAACAGCTCCCATACGGACCTGAAACAGGAACCTTCAGGGACTCCTACGTCATCCTATGCAATCCCAGAGTTCAGTGTGTTCTTTGAGATCTTCTACATCCCGTCTGCTTGTATCGTAGCAATAATTTGCGTCCTGTCCTGCTGCAACACTCGCCAGAGGTGGAGGCGGCATCGCTACATCATCCGTACGCTGGTGTTTCTCCTCCCGTTCCTCGTCTCTTCCACACCGGTCTTCTACCGCCTCCTCACCAGGTCACCTTATTCCGCCGCCTCCTCCTCCTTTGATGCTTCCACCTCCATGCCCAGCTTCTTCTACCGCCACTGTCTCTGGCTACTGGTGTCGGCCGCCTTCAACATCAGCAAGTTCCCCGAGCGTCTGGCCCCGGGTCGCTTCGACATCTGGGGCCACAGCCACCAGTGGTTCCACTGCTGCACCTTCCTGTCCATCCTCGACGAGCTCCACATGATCAAGGCGGAGGTGAGGGCCATCCTGCTGAGCCCGACGCTGCTGCTGCCGCCCAACACCGTGGCCCGCCTGCCCGGACCTACCGCCGCCTCCACCTACGGGGTGATGCTCCTCCTCCAGACCACCATCGTCTCCATCATCATGTGGTTCTCCTGGCATGCCAACTGCATCTACGGACCCCAGAGAGACCAGCTGGAGAAGGAACACCCCAAGAAACACCTGAAATGCCACTGATCACCGATTTTTCTACCATCTCAACTGTGAAGGAAGATTTGCACATGAGCCATGCCACAAAGCAAAGCGCACAAAATGAAAAATATTCCTCTGCTGATTCCAAGTCCCTCGTACGTTCCGGCCCTCGTTGGGAGTGTTTTCAAGCTTTCATGAGGGGAAATTGGGGACAACGGGAGATGAAAGGATTATATTCTGAGCTCACCACAGGGTGGCTGTCTGCTTGAGTGGATATTGAAAGTCCTTGCCAGTTTTTTTCCCCGGCATGTTCCAACAGGATGTCGGAACGGTGGGGATAATCACTACCTCTCGGGGCTGTGCACTTGAGGACAGAGGAAAGGTGTAGGAGAACTCCATACAACATCAGTGGGACCATGTCCAGAAGTTTCAGATGAATTATCAGCTGTTAGATCCTTTTATCTCTTGCACCTCCCTTCCTCTGGCCCTCAGTATCTTTTGAATTCCCTCAGCTGTGGCTTCCATTGATCCCATTGTGCTTCTGAGCTTCGTTCACCAAACCTGCACTTCCTTAATCTTGCACCAATAGCCACATGCAGTCTCGCTTCCTCCTTCTTTCTAAGCGACCCTTGCAGCAGGAAGTGGTGCAACAACAGAAACAGCCCAGAACTCGTCTTGGTTTAACAGTAAAGCACTTTCAGAGGGGTCGGTTAAACTCCCCCCGCCATTAAAAGCCATGCTCACTTTCAGCACTTAAGGGATGCATAATGTTTTAAAGCATATAATGACTTCCTGCTGGGTTATTTAGTGAATGCTTCTGCTGTTTGTGTGGTTTGCTGATGACTAGTTCTGCCTAGATTAAGTTCACGCCGCTTAAAGGGATTTCGCTCAAATTAAATGTGACGATCTTATGTTTGTCTTATCAGTATAAATAATGTACTGTATATTTCTGCTGCACATAGGAATGGCATTTTCACATCTTTTTGCTGTTTCGATGCCCGTATTGTGGGCGTAGAGGAAACAAAGGCAATGAAACCAGGGCCTGCTGTATTGCTGATGCTTTTTACGTCATGTGATGTGCAGCAAAAAGCCATAGGTTTGGAGAAGTGGTAGTTGAATTAATGGAAGAACTGTCGTTCTTCAGCATCAGGCACTTGCTGGAAATATTTGCACTTTGACAGATCAGGTTAAAAGTTCATCTGGCAGTTTGTACCTCTCAAGTAAGACTATTACATTCGAGTCAGAGATTTTATCCTTTAAAAAAAAACAAAATCTTCAGAGGCACATTTAAGCACTATTCTGTACTTTTTTCAGATTCCAGTACAGTTTTTACAAGAGACTTTTATTTTTGTGCCCATATGATAAAAATACAATCTTTTGAGAATTTTAGTTTGAAATGGTCTACGAAACTTTTAGAAAAGTATTGTTTTTCTGCAGCATCGTCATAGATTGTATGGACGAAGCCTCCACGTCGGAAAAGATCTTTATAATGGCCAGCAGGGGGCGACTGTTTCTGTTGACAAAAATAAGTGAGATTGTATAGAAGTGAATAAGGAAAACGACCCGACTTGTCACTTAAAGCTGCTGTCCGGAGTTTGAATCACAGCGTCTCCCAAAACACTGTTGGTCCCTCCCTCTGATTTCGCCCCTTTATTTGTGCACGTGTGCAGTACATGAGAGAAGTGCCCGGAGTGCTGCAGCATCTCGCCTGTTTTGCTGTTTTCCCCTCTTCTACGTTTAGTACATTTAGTAAATAATAAATGCTGTATTGAGTCTAACTTGTCCCAATACCAAAATAACATGAATCTGCTAGGACGAACGAGTAAAGTTTCAATATGTGATTGCACTCGTGTATCCCTCTCGATGACGTTGTTTATCAAACTTAGTGCATTTACGCGTGTATATGTGTTACATTGTTTATTTCTATCTAGAGTTCAGAATTGCATGACTCCTCTGACGAAGAGTATGTCCCAGACGCCCCAACATCTTCCTCCAGAGGTCGGGCATCTAAACGAAGCCGTCAGGCGGGCTATGGAGGCCGTGGTCGGGGAGCGACGCGAGCACCCCGAGCCAAAAAACGTCCTGCAGTCTCTTGGCCTGACAAGCCGTGGGACTGGTAACTTTTCTGGAAGTTGCTGAGCCCTGATGCTCTCTCCTCCACAAGCAAAACAAATGTGTGCGCGGTTGCGTAGTGCGTAGCTCCCGCACCTCTGCATGGGCTTGCTTGCTGTGCGCGTAACCGTTGATTGACAGCATGACAAAGCGGAAGCTCGAACTTGATTGGCTGGCTGCCGACCAGTGCTTTTTGGAACACGGGGGTCTATGAGAGGAAGGCGGAGCTCATGAATACATTTTCATATCGCGTCATACTAACATATTATAGTATCGAACTAGACTAACACATTTAAGCTTTGTTAAACAATGATACATAAATTGAAAACAAACGAGAACTCCGGACACGAGCTTTAAATTGCCATCTCATTGAACAGTTTCCTAATGAGTTTAATGTCTCAGTTTCACTTTTCCTTTAATGTCGCATGATGTTCGTTGTCTAAATGATTTCTTCTTTTAGAGAAACATGCCGAGAACTAAAATGCAGTCCTCAAACCAATTGGTGACGTCATGGTGGCTACATCCATCTATTATATACAGAAATATAGTGCGTTAAATACAATCAAACAAAGTATATAGCCTGAAATGTCCTTTTTTAGAAAATACGTCCCTATTGGTAATCGAAAAAACAAAAGACATAACTTAGTAAATGGGTCAAATCTGCTTTTTATGGTGCAATATCTTCTCGACCATTTGGACAAAAGCATTTATTGGCCTGTTGTGTCTGATGATCAGGAATTTATTATTTCAGAGGAACAAATGCTCAACTCTGTCACTCGAATGTAATAGCGGTAAAACTGAATTTACGAGACCGTATAAATGCTAACCGCACAGAAAAGAAGCTGCTTTTTCGGCTTTGGATTGCATGAACTGAAGTTTAGCGTTACTGCTAGCAACTATTTCTGTGCTGTGTGGTCATATCCTGTTTCCTGTGGGAGTCTTTTGGTTTTAGCATCCTGATACCAAACCCAAACCTGAGTGTTGCTGCTTCAAACTCAGGACAGGTTTGGGTTTGGTTGGTGTAAGGATCGTTTAGAGACGGAAGAAAGAGCCAGAGTGTTGCATTAGGAAACAAGTAATCGATGAATTAAGGTCAAGATGTAGCCTTCTTGGCATGTGTAGGATGTCCTACATGAAAAGAAAAGCATGTATATTGGTGGAGACGTGAATACAGGGGGTCCTCGGTTTACAACGTTGGATTGAAAATGGTGGAACTAGATGACGAGCAGAGCGGATGAATACGTCGTTATGCGGTGCTATCAGACAGCTGTTTCCATTCTCTGGTTGTACTCCACCTTGGATTGTGCTACATTCACTAACTTTTTGCCCTTCATTACGGCTCCCAGAGTAAGTCAGACTCTTCTGATGCTTGGAAGAAAAGGAAAGCCGTCTCCATGGAAGTGAAATTGGATAAAATGAAACATTCACCGCAGGGTGAAACACCGATCTGATCGATATCATGATGCACGTAACAGCTTCGTTTGCGTTTTCACTGGAGTTCCGATTTCAGGCGATAATCGACTTGCATCACGCCGTAAGAACGGAACTCCTACGTAAGTCGAAGACCTCCTGTGATGGGCATTACGTGGTCCATACAGTCCATAGAAATGTTAGTCTGACTCAACAGTTCTGTGGCGTTGCATTTCTCTGGTTAGCTGAGGTTTCCACAGAGACTTTGTACCAATGAAGGAGCAGAAAACAGGATTTTCTGCTGAGTTTCTTTTGCACACTGACCGTGACTGTCAGCGTTTGGATGGAGATGTGTTTGATAGGATGTGTGTTTTCTCCGTCATGTCCTGATGTCGTCCAGTTGTTAGAGCTGGTTAATGTGTTGACGACTTCCTGATTAATCGATTAGTTGTTTCTGTAAAAATGCCAGAAAATTGTGAAAAATGTCCATCAGTGTTCTCGAATGTCCAGTTTAGTGTCACAAATCTGACTCATTCCAGCTTCTTTTTCTTTACTCAAACCAATTAATCAAATTTTGATTAGTTTAATAGTTGACGGCTAATCGATTAATCGTGCAGCTCTACCTGTCCTACAGTCTTTCCCTTTAAACTTCAAGCTCTTACTTGTGTGTCACGTGCATTTTGATGGTATATCAATGTTGGTCACTGTCTAATTTTAGAAACAATGTACTAAATCCTGCACCTTTAGCTGCGTTCACTTGCACACAAGAAAAAAAAAGATGAGTTGTTGGTTTTGTGCGACACTGGAATGAGTAGAGAGGGACCACGCTGAGTGATTGTGATGATCATACCGTTTCTGGTGCACTTTAAAGCTGTTCCTTTAAAAGGGTCAATCCTGCGGTACTGTATTATTTCAACACATTTCAGGTCTAGGTAGTGCTTTCTAATGATGAGAGATTCATCAGATAATGATGTTTCTACCTCAATACAGCTTCTGTATAGCTGTCGCTGAGAAGAACCATCGCTGAAACGTTTTATCCCCTCTCTAGGCTGTCAGACTTGAATCCATTAATGTTTAAGCAGTGTTCAGTATGTGAATGTTTGACCCGTAGACTACTGGATCTGACCTAGAGAAGTACTCAGGGGTGACTGAAAGAACGACTAATACATTATTTACACGTGCATTTCATTATGAACTACTAGAGGGGGATGATTAGAGAAAAAGTGAAAACCCTCCTATATGTTTAACGGATTTATCAAATAGCACTGATCACATGTATCATTTGAGTTGTACTGAATAAATTGCACAGAGATCCATCATAGTTGTGGCTGTTCATTTCACTGTGCAGAGGTTATAATTAGAACACTTGTTATTTTGTGGCGTTTTTGTTAGCGGTCCAAGCTAGGCTAACATCTGCACCCGTCGTGAGGCTATGTTGACGTGTTCCTCTGATCAAAGTTCAGCTGCAGACAGTCTCTAAACCGCTCAGTGTTTTCTGATGCAGACTTTTAGACTCAGTAAATTGTAGTCAGTGGCTCCAAAGTTTTCAATAATTCAAATGTTTTCAAATGACTTCCTCTCCCTGCACCGATTTGCAAGTCCAGCGTGACTTCATCCGAGCCCGAGGCCTGCCGTGTTGCTCAGTAACGTGTTCTGTAAGCGGACTGGATGCTGTGCAGCGTTTATGCATGTGTGCAACACGTGCAGCTGGCGTTTAACGTCAAGCCTCACCCCTCCCCCACTCTGGCTTTTTCCATCCCTCTGTCTCTTTTTACTCAAAGCCACAAACAAACGGCGGTGAAACCTGAGCCACAGACAGGATCTTTTAGCAGAGCTACAGGGAAACCGATGGGAGTGTTTAATGGAGCAGTCATTGAAGAGTGGAGGCTGCTGGGTCAAATTAGTAAGGGGGGGAAATGCTCAAAGCAACAAAGTGCAGCAATGAGGACAATAGTTTCATTCAGCAGATGCTTTTGTCCAAAGCGACAATAGATACAACAAACAAGCATCTAATCAGGAGAAAACAACCTGATTAAGAGTCATAAAACAACCGTCTCACATGAACACATGAAGCCAACAGATCTGCCATCTTTCCAGGTCGCTAACTAGTCGTATTCTGCTGCAATAGTTTAATGGCAACTACTGGAGAGTGATGCTACCTCTTTAGTACGATGGACCAACTCTTAAAGCTAGTCTTTCTGCAAATTCATAATTTCCACATGAATTTCGAAGTGTACACCCAATTCTATATTATGCATAAACTGATAGCATTCGTCAGTTTCCCATGCAGACCGTTGCAACCAACAAGACTCCGTGCATATTTCTACAAGGCTAGCTGGGATTCTCCACTTCTTCACTACATACAGCAACTGCTTAGAGATTACATGGACAAACAGTGTAATGCTAGCCAAAGGCTGGAATCATGGACAGCTTTTCTGATTGAAAGCTACAAAAATAAGCCAAAAACTGAGACCATTTACAGACCAGACACATAAAATATTCGGTGAGAAGAGTAACCGAGTCTAAAGTCAGGAACAATAAAAAATTAAAGGCAGGATGATGATGATGGGGTTCCCTACCAGACAGAGATAATCTTTCCTGTTTTAGTATCATTTACTCTTTTAGTACGTAGTTGGTTTTCAAGTTTTAAAAAGCAAAACAAAGAGTTCAGAATTTCCCTCTGGATTAATAAAGCAAGCATCCATCTTCAAAAATCAGCCCAAATAATCTAATTTCTCAGAGCAAGAGACCAAAAACAAAAAGAATTGTCAGATATTCAACTTTCGGATAGTCCTCGATTAATCTTATGATGTAGTTCAGTCAGAATAATCTGCCAAAAAGAAGCTTAAAATGAGGATATTTCATCAGAATTCACTAAAAATAAAATGTTTGCTTCAGATTCGGTAAAAGCCGAGAACAACCAACAAGCACAAGACAAAAATTGACATCGTTTCACTTTAACTGCAGGCAGTGTTTAGGCAGAGACAAGAAAGGTTGACAGGAAACAAAGCATACTGTCCATAAAGGCAATAAACAGAAGCACAAGTTGACTGAAGATACATCCAGCATGGGGAAACGCTTCTAGAGCTGTGAGCAGAGTAGCATGAAAAACTTTGTAGTGGTGGTAAAATGTTGATTACAAATAAAATATTTTGGATATGGTTTTCTTCACTTATAAAGTCTATAAATATGCTAATGTGTTGGACACCAAGTCTGCAGGCTTCAACCTTTGACGCCACATTTTGGTGTAGTACCGACTAAGAGGGTGTGAATATTTTCTGCTTCAGCTGATGGGTTGTTTTTTTTTGGTTTGGCTGACAGCAGAGATAAGCTTCTTGGAAGTCAGAGGGAGGAAGTTCAGCTAAAAAAAAAAAATGGCCTCAGTTTGATTTTAAAGAGTGTTAAAGGTTATTCTACAGAGCAGATTACAGCTAGTATGATTCCAAGTGAACCTACTGCTATTTCAGATTACATTTTATGGAGAAAAAAAAACTCTTAATACCCACTTCCACTGATTCTGGCAGTTTGTTGAGCTACAATTCAGCTCTTTGCACCTTGAATTATCAGCTAATTACCTGCTCTGGGTTGGTAGCTGCACATATTCACAAGAAAATCTATTTTTGTTTAATCAGAGCTCATTACGGAGCAGAACATTTCACTACTGGCTGCAGGAAAGCACCACGCTGCTCCGTTCACCCTCTAGTGGCTGAAGAGACCAACAGGAAGGAACAAAGTAAAGCGATCCAACCACAAAGCTGTCATTTCCCCTCCTCAAGTCTCACATTTCATCTATTGTACTGCAGACACAGAGAGGTTTCACGACTCCCTCAATCCAGTTTCGGTCAGAGCAGCATGCAATCAGCCTTCAGTCTATTTCTGGAAGTGAAGAGACTATTTTAAGGCTCCTACTCTCCAGTGTATTAAAAAAACATTCCAATACTTCAAACTGTACTTGAAGTTCAGAGGACCAACAAGCACAGCAAATAAACATCAATTTGATATTAGTCTGGTTCCATCTAAAAATAAAAATAGAGTAACAGGGGAATAGTTTCAAAAATCACCTTTTATTCTGTCAGTCTGTGGCTGAACACTTCAAGATTCCAAGTTAATGTTTTTGTCAGTCTGTTAGGATATAAGAGCGAAATGACATCTTTGAATCAAAATACGACATTAAGGCAGTGGATGACATGAAGACAAACAGGTTTACAGTGACGCGAAGACAAAGCAGAAGAGACAAAAAAAAAAACTGACAACCTGATGAGGCGAGTTCAGAGGCAGAAAACAGCATGTTGGGGAATGATGCTGCCATGTACAGTAACCTTTACCGGAATAATAAAACAACTCTTACTTCAGTCATAGGTCCATCTCTACAACACAACCCTGAGAATAAAACTTCCCAACCACATGGTCCATCCAGTCGCTTTTCTTCAGCTTCCCATAATAAAAGCTGACATCTACACCACCGTTCAGAAGTTTGGGGTCACTTAGAAATGTCCTTAATAATCAGCTTTTTAAATGAAGCTAACATTACATGAATGATAAATCCAGTCTAGTCATTGTTAATGTGGTAAATGACTATTCTAGCTGTAAATGGCTGATTATTAATGGAATATCTCCTGTGCTCTAATGCTACATTGTGTTGGCTAATGCTGTTGAAAGACTCATTGATGATCTGAAACCACTTATTTCATGAATGAAAAAGTGTGAGTTTTCGTGGAAACGTGGAATTGCCTGAGTGACCCCAAACATTCGAACAGTAGCACGGCTAACGAACTTCTAAAGAATCGCTTCGGCCTATTACAGCTTGGGTCCTGTTTTTTTAAGTGCTTAATGAGGATTTTATGGACACTTTTGCATGTATTGGTCCAGTGCTTTATCTGTGCAAAAGAAAAAAAGAATTACCCCAAAGACGAAACTAATCGCCATCCTTGAGGTCTAACAATTACGTTGTGCGTTTCCTTCCATCCAAAACAGTGGCAAACCAATGGTAGAATCCATATCATCACCACAACTGACGAAAGACCCAAGCTACAATAAACTGGAAGACTCATTTGAATTGGTTCAGCTGTATCTCTTAGAAGAAAGCAGCGGCATCTCTGAAACCCTGACAAACCGAACAGCAAAGGTAAGAGTTAAGGATTCTTGCACTTGGTAAAAAGATTGGTAAAGAGTTGATTCGTGAACTTTATACCGATCCCATCTTTGAATCAAACATCGATTTCCGTTGCGCATCCCAACCAAAACACTCATCTATATTTAGCTGCGTCATCAACAGGAGCGTTCTCAAAAATGAGAACAATCGTGGCTATAAATCAGTTCTCCGTAAACGCCGTAAGTGCTCCAAATGTGGGAAATGATTGGATAATTCTTGGGAGGTACTGTGACAGCCACTACATGATTTGTTTTTTTTACCGTTATGCTACTGTAGCTGAGAATGAGAGATTAAACACGTTTAGTTTTCAGACATCTTGCGGATCATGTAGTTGAGGATTCCTCCGTTGTGGAAATACACCAGCTCCACGTCGGTGTCGAACCTCATCCGGACTTGAAACGTTTTCCCCGTGTCGAGCTGCAAGGGCAGGAAGAGACGATCACATTCAAAATCACGCCAACACCGCAGACATCACGTTGCGTTGTCAACGTACCTTCACATCGATGACCATCCTGGGCGTGAGCGGCTCGGGGATGGTGATGGTGTAGCGTTCTCTGCCGGTCAGCCCCAGACTGTCCGCTGTCTGTCCTGGTAGATACTCCAAAGGAATCACCCCCATGCCCACCAGGTTACTGCGGTGGATGCGCTCGTAGCTCTCAGCTATAACTGCCTTAATACCCTACAAAACAAACAAAATACTTGAAACCCTCCAAACTGCAGTTTAAACAAGATCTACTTCATTGCCTTTCATTACCATCAGTCTTCGGAGAAGGGAGTTCACTTACTTCACAGGCAACTTTTCCAATGACCAGTAATGAAAACAGCATATCTTTTGCGACAGATACTTTCTAGTGTCACTCCTCCATTCCATTTCCCTCAACTGTCCACAATTTGTTATTCAATACTGTTTGTCAGACCCCCTATTACCTTTTGCTGTCTTCCAGACTCCTTGATTCAACCACCTTCTGATCTTTGCTGCATTACCTTCTGTTCCTGATTAGCAACCATACGCAACTGAACCATGATTCAGCCCCCTCCCTCCTAACCATCATAAATTGTGGACTCTGCAAATGTTCTTGGCTTACCTTCAGACTCATTTTCTGTGTTGCCAAGCCCACCGTACAGCAAACTTTGAATGACTAAGCGAAATTTCTTCAACACCGGCAACCAATACAGAAGGTGAAATCATGAGAATTAACCAAACTAACTCTGAGGAAGAACAGACTAATTTGAAAGATCAGGAAAAAGTTAAACCTTGAGTGATAAACAGTTTGTTGGCAGTGAAGCTCCACAAGGGCACAGCAAAAAGATTACATTTCAGCAACCAAAAACAATGATGTTGAGCATAAACAGGTACTTTGTTGACAGTGTTTTGCGATTGTCACCATGATACGACAACATGTATGTAGCATACAAGAAAAGTTGGGTCTGAATCAATCCAAAGAACCAGCATTACACCTTATGAGGAAGGTTCAGTAGAGAGAAATCACTGATCTGACAACTTTTAACCAGCAAAGGTTCTAATACAGAAATTGTAACAAAAAGGCACTTTCAGATGTCCATATCTCCTGAAGTACACACCAATGGGCCACAACATTAAAACCACTGACAGATGAAGTCAACATCATGGGTCATGTTGGTACTATGAGGTGTTCTACTGGAAAACCTTGGATCTTGGCATCCATGTGGATGAGATTTAGACACCCAAACAAACTTCATCCCAGAACAAGCACACTCCCTCATGAGGAAGACTCCTTAGGAAAACGCACCCCACCACATCAAACAATCAGGAACATCTTGAAGAACGTGACAGTTGCCAAAGATGTTGATTTGACCTCCAAACTTTCTAGACTCCATTCTGATCAAGCTTCAACAGGATGCAGTGGAACAGATTCCCCAGAGGCCCCACAACACAACCCAGAGCACCCAAAGCATCCACTGCAAACGTCCCGGTGCCAGACTCTATAAAGGGGACCTACAGTGTTCTGCAGATAGTTTTAGTGTTTTGACTGATCAGTGTAGGCCTTAGAGTCTCCGGAAGTTCAAGAGACATTCAGAGGTTTCTTGCCAGGGGCGAGAATGCAACAAATTCTGGCAAATTTTATGCGAGAGTTTCTTTGACATTATGAAAATGAGATCGATGACAGAAAAGCCATTTCCAAGCCCTTGGACTGCTGCAGAGCTTTTTGATAACTTTTGCTCACCCATGCCTGGGGTATACGTTTGCCAAATTTGAGCTCCGAGTTTATAGCTTTTGAAAATGTGCAAAAATTGGTTGAACATCATCCAGAATATGACAACTCAAAATGGCCGACTTCCTGTTGGGTTTTGGGCACGGCTGTGCATTATATTTTAGTGCATCTTGAAGAGTTACATGTGTGTATCAACTTTCAGAACTCTAGGTGACACGTAATGTCGTAGTAAATGTTTGAAATTTTCCAGGCAGCACCATGGAGCCATTTTGCCTCACACCTACATAAATCCCCGAAAATATCAAATTTTTCGCCGTGTGTGCAGAGCTTCACATGTTTGAGTGTTTTTAGGTCACCAAATTTGAGTTTCAAAAAAAAAACAAAACGGGAAAATACTTCAGTCAGTGTTCAATAGTTTCTTCGCATCATTCGCTGCTCACCAGGAGAAAAGGGCCCTTTGCTGCCCAGTCTCTGGAGCTCCCTGAACCATACTCCTTCCCTGCTAGAACCAGCAGCGGGACACCGGACTGTCGGTACCTTTCTGCAGCATCGAACACATCCAGCTGGAAGAGAAAAAACACAAATGTTAGTCCAAAAGTAGCAGGACTTCACATCAGCTGGAGGCATAAACAAACCTCCTCATACACTGTGACATAACAGATCTGTGTCGGATGACAAAATCTTAGTCGTGTCATTTTCTTTACTGCTTTGAAGGCAGATCAGTGTGATAAACGCTGAGTCAGAGTGATGATGTAAACAGAAGGCATGCCATCAGTTAGCATCATCCATCAACACTGTTATGTTTTAAAAAGCAAAGAAACGAGCTTCAGTCTGGCAGTTTAAAGACCAAATATACAAACAGCAATAACTACATTCATTTCTTTGTATAGAACAGACAGCTATCGAACTGTGAACATACATTTAGGAAATGTTTTGCCACGTTTCTGGTAGGTTTGAGACGGGACAGACAAAAATCAGCATGGAAAAGACGTCTTATGTGAGACAGACAGCTAAGAGGTAAATGTGGCATATAAAAGGAAGAACATTTTGTTTTTAACAGCAGTAGTAATGTGTCACAGTCTGACCGTTTCTCCAGTTGGCAGGTGAATGGTTTGTGGTGCCTGCTTGTTGAGGAACTTGTTGAAGAGGCGGATGTTGGCGAATGTTCCTCTGGCCATGACGGCGTCGTTGCCTCGACGAGAGCCATACGAGTTGTAGTCTCGAGGGGTCAAACTGTCAAATAAAGAGGAGATGAAGCTCCAAAACACTGTTTCAATCTAAAGATCATCCATGCATCAGTTTCAACAACCATAAACCAATCCCAACTCTTAGATTTGACTTTCTAAAGATAGATAACCTAAAAATGCATCCAGAAAGATGACTTAGACGTAGATGGCTGCTATAGTAGGAAGCACTGAGTCACTTACCCTCTGCTGGTCAGGTAGCGAGCTGCAGAGCTGTTCCTCGCAATGTTCCCTGCAGGAGAGATGTGGTCTGTGGTCACAGAGTCTCCCAAATTCAGCAGCACGTAGGCGTCGTTTATAGACTTGGGAGGCTGCAGCTCCATGGTCTGAACAAAGGCAGGACGATACAGATACAGTCAAGACTGAACATAAAACCAACACTAACTGTTCTAGGGGCTGAAATATCTGCAGAAATAGAAGTGCAAGAAGTAACAGAAGTTTGGGGACCAAGGCGGTGCCATCTTAGCAATCAATCAAACTGAGAAGGCAACTGGCAGGCAGACCAAAAAAAACATGTTAAACTTATGTCAGCTCCAAATAAAGTTTGGCGAAAAGTGACAAAACATCTATCGTCTACCCTCCGTCTGCCTGCCGTCTATCTTCTATGTCCACATTGGTGCTTTTAGTCAACAGTTCAGGGCATTTTTGGTTAGGCACGGAAGTTCTTGCAAACTCTGGGCTCCTTAACCCTTAAAAAGCCGGGACCGAACATTCTCGGCTCAACACGTGTGACTTGTTTACGATTGCTAAACATAAAATATGAACACACCCGTATATTTAAGTCGACCAATGATAAGATATAAACATTGGCCCCAAATTTGCTTACTTGAAACGATAAAGCCGTATGAGCCGCTATAACGAAGCCGCGTACCGTAATAACACACCCGTGCCGGCCGAAATTCACAATGGCGAACGTCTACGACAATGTGACCTTGTAAGACTTGATCGATATTTTGATGGATTAGGTGGTTTTAGTATATGTACTTCTCCAGAAACATGGCCTTGTAAGGGTTAATGTCAATAATAGTTTGAAAGCCACTATGATTGAGGTTTGTGGCTGAATGTGACCAGCTCTCATCTATGATAATGCACCATGTCACAATAAGCATAAATGTCTCAAACTAGTTAAACAAACACCAACATGAGACCAATGGAATTCAAAACTCTCCCTCTGCAGATCTGAATCCAGTAACACCTCTAGGATGTGTCAGAACAGGAGACTGGCAGCATGAATGTGCAGCTGACCAATCTGCAGAAGCGGTGTTAAGAATGATTCGAATATTTTGTGGATTGCATGAGCCTGAGCAAAGACGGGGATAGTCCAGGATTATTATGCTCTTCCTAATGGAGTGTTTATGTGAAATACAAATTAAAATATAAAACTTCGGACAAATAATCCCCACGTCCATGAAGATGGAGACAGACTAGACCTGCTAAAGGTAATGATGCAACCAATCTAAGATTCATAGATAAAATAACAGCCCAACTTTACACAGCAATTCTCAGAAGCCACACTGCACTAGAAATGACTGATCTGCTTCTGTTGCACATCAAAACATATTTTCCTACTAAGTAAAGCACCTTAGTTGGTTGACTTTTAACCGCAGGTTTTATTCAAACAACTCTCCAGAAAGACGGGTTCATTTTTTATTTTTAAAAATCCAGTGAAAGCAGTGAAGTAGTGTGTGTTCATGCATTTCAGCCAACTGGATTTTTACACCAAAAACAGACAACCCCCCCCCCCGAACACAGATCTTTTCTTTTTAGCTGGGCAAATGCTAAAGACAATTTTCTAGTGCAAAAGTCAACTTTCATCTTCAAGTCATCTGTCGATTTGAGAATTAAATGTCAAACGATTATTTGACGTTTTCATTTTTTTTTTTTCAACCAGTTGAGTGCTACTTTCACATTTCCAAACATGAAAATTGAACCTTAAAATACCAAAGAAAAGGCAGGTTTCATGTTAATATCAGCAGGCCTGGGTTCTCAGATGTATTTATGGTCATAACCCTGACAGTTCTAGAAGTTCTGAAGCGTAGTTTTACATCTTCTTACCAAACCATCAAAGAAAGGCGGTGACTTTATGTAGGTGGACTGAGGGTCCCAGGTGTACAGCTTGTCAGACGGTGCAACCAAAGAGTTCCAGCGTTCATTCACTTTCTGCAGCAACAAACCAAAGTAAGACCCCGAATGATGTCTTTGTTAATCAGATCATTACTGTGCATCAAACTAGTGATTGAGTTTACGTTACCTCGATCTTTTCATAGACTTCTTTAAACATGGACGGAATGACAAATGTTCTCTCCACAGCCTGGATCTCCTCCCTAGTGGGCCAGATGTCCCTCAGGAAGATCTGTCTGCCTTCTGAGTTAGTGGCTACGATGAAACAGAGGAAAGAGGACAACATTTAAAGAGTTTAAAAACTACATTTCTGTTGGAAGCTTGCAGAACATCACAGCTTATCTGATGTAACACACACACAAAAAAAAACAGTCAAGACGTCTTTGAGTAAACTGCATCCACATGAATCAGTCTGATCAGGCAAACAGAAATCTTTCTCAATGTCAACTTTGTGCAGAAACAATTTTTTAAACCCCGACACACTTTAGCTAAAAAGCATTCATTAAGAAAAAGAATCCTTTAGATTTCTGCCCTTAAATCTGTAACTAAAGTGACAAAAGTCTCAAAATGGTTTCTTGGCAAATTGAATGTCAAGAAATAACTGCAGCTATGAAGCTACAACAGTCTTCAGAAGCCTGTTTTGGTAAAGAGGTAATATTGAGGAACATTTTGCTAACTTGGAGGTGTTTTAACCACTCAGTGACATGGAAATTTGAGAAGAACCTTTTGTAACCACTGTGTGTACTGGCAAAGAACAAAAAATCTCTTTGATATCAAACGTTATGCAGATGACACCATGCTGATAGTAAACAATGAAGAAAACTTGCAAACTAGCCTAGCCGCGCTAGACCCATGTTCTGAAGGCACAAGGGTCTAGGGCCGCTCGACAGGGAGGGAGGCGGGCTAAAAGGTTGTCTTTCAAATCACTCTGCAGCAATTGGGTAGGTATACAACCAATCAGTGCAACGAATAGGTTGACATAGTTCCTAGAGCGCCGGCGGATTGTGGCTAAGTCCCATTAGCTTCCCAACCAGCGGAGCCAACCGGTATATTAAGGATTTGCCATATCCCGTCGGCATCAGTCCAAATACGTCTTTCTTCTCAATGAAACACTTCAGTGCCGTCCTTTGTTTATCTTTCAAGTTGAATTTTAGCTTCAAATCTTTAAGGGCTGTGGCCAAAGCCGAGTCGAAAGATAACTGTTTATTGTGCGCCGGTTGTTTCTGTCAGAATCGTCGCGCCTCTGTCGTCACTTAGTTACGCCCGCCTTCTGACTCTACACTTCATGGTGATTCGTCGGCCAGTTTTAGGAGAATCCAGCCTCGAGCCTTATGGAAGGTAACTAGACCCACGCTGGCAGAGAATTAAATTCGTTGCCGTGGGTTGTCTAGTGCGGCTAGGCTACTTGCAAACCACAGCATCCATAATTAAGAGCCAAAAAGTTGGTCTTTAATGAAAAGAAAAATGTCGTCCAACCTGTAACAGACTGAGACCAAGAAACACTGAAGCTGATTCATGGATGACATCAGATGTAGAGCAACAATGGCAAGAACAGCTTTGGTGAAAATCAAACTTACTGACAATAAAAAAAAAGCCATGAGCATCCATATGAGGTCTCTGCAGATACTTCCTACCAGTTCTGATGCAAATATTGAAACAAAATAAAATCACTGCAGCAGAGATGTGGTTTTATAGACGTGCATATCTTAGACAGAATAACCAATGAAGAAGCTTTAAAATTACTAAACAAATTATAAACTACTGAACAAAATTAGGAAAGATCAAGCAACATTTTTTGGACAGATCCTACGGAAAGACACCCTGGAATATATTGTCACAACTAGAAAAATTAATGGAGGACGACAGAATGAAAATGATAGACGGACTGACATCATGACAACACATGGAACGATCAGTCACAATTCAGAAAGCAAAAGATCGGATTAGACGGAAATGATCGCCTACACTGAACGGCATTTATTGATACTGTATAACTAAGAGGAAAGACTGCATTTCACTGTATCGTGGGGGTTTAGCTAGCGACAGGCACCGCAACAAAGAGTTCAGTGGTGGTTAATGAATTCTGGCCCAAGCAATAAAGATACCCTGGAGTCACATAGACTAGCACTTTTTTAATCGAGTGGCTGATACAATAAACCGATTCTGTGGTAATGTCTGTGGAAATTGATCAGCATATGAAATAAGTCCATTGTATTTCATTTCTTTCAAGTGTTAGTAGCAGATTATTGGTTAAATCTATCAAAAATGTGCAACCCCAGACCAAATCGACACTAGAAAATACTAATAGGTGTCGCATAATTCTCTTCGGAAACACTAAAAGCGACATTAAACGTTTCCGGTACACAGCAGCATCTGACCAAGACAACATTTGATGTGAAAAACTGGTGCAGTTCCACCTAAAGCTACAACATTCTTCTTGCTTAAAGATTGATTTTCACCGTCAGCATAGAGACAGATTTTTCAGCGAAACCTTATTATACTGCTCCTGTGATCTTGCAGTTTTATTCCATGTGATAAACACTTTTACTGCAGGTGTAGTCGCTCACCAATGGGCTCGTTCTCAAAGTCGATCCTCACGGTGCCGGCGATGGCGTAGGCGATGACCAGCGGTGGAGAGGCCAGGTAGTTGGCTCTGGTGTTGGGGTGGACTCGCCCTTCGAAGTTTCTGTTCCCAGACAGGATGCCGGCAGCAACCAGGTCCCCCTGATGAGCAAGTCAACGTTAACACCTCTGATCATAGAAGGAAGATCGTAAATATAGTAAGAACTTAATGATGTGAAATGAGAAGGAAGCCGCATGCAAATAAATAAAACAGCGGAAAGACAACTTTAGTGTCACTTCTGTTGACAGGGTGAGCAAAGCTGTGAATAAAAGACAAACTGAAAGAGAAAGATGAGCGATAAAGGAGCCAGAGGGGTGGAATGAAACAGCAGACAGGTGGAAACAGCGTCTAGTAGGAACCACTGGTACCTGGGTTATGGCCTCCACCACCGGCTCTGGGAGCGGCCCACTGTTGCCTATACACGTCATGCAACCATACCCAACAACCTCAAAGCTAACGGGAGAGAAAACGGTCGTTTACAAGGTGGCAAATCAGTTTGAGATGCAGTGCGAGTTCTTCAAAGTAAAATGCAAAAATATTAGACAATATATACGATAAAACTAAACAGATTAGCCAGTAGACATCAAGACAAAGAATCAACATTTATGAGGCAAAGCATCACGAGAAGCTGCATCAGTCTTTAAAATGTCAAAGCTCATATCAAACTCAAAATAAAGAGTCATTTTGTGGTTGAATGTGGACCGTTTGCAACATCCATAACTTGTGTTTAACCCTACAGAGCCCAGGGTAGCGATACTTCTGCATCTTCATTTTTGATTGGCAGTAGATTTGAAACCATATCAGATAGAGCCATCAGTTTTTGCATATAAAATCTATGGACTTAGACAAACATTTTACTCCTTCACCAGATTTTAGAGCGCCTTTTCGTTGCAGTGATGGGTTTGTAAAAATACACAATACAGTGCACATAAAAATTTTTATAAATGAGACCAAGGGATGTTTTTACAAATGTGAGGGATACAGGTATGCAATTTGTCATTTGACCAAAATGATTAATTTTTTTTAGATTCATTGCACTTTTAAGCAATTTATTATCATCAGGGATGGGATCAGCAAGTTCTGATTTTAGCAGAAAGTTGTTGACGGGGGGGCGGGGGGGGGGGCGGCGCAGCGACTTCCAATCGCTGGACCGTTTACAATCGTCGTTAACAAGCTATCGTTAACGTCGTTACCATCGCGCGGGAGTATCAGTGACAATAAAGTGTTCAAACTTGTGCAATCAGCGTTCAAATAAATGAAATCCGCGGATCCGCGGTAAATTCCCATCCCTGAAAAAAGCGGAATTCCGCGAATTCGCGGGAAAAAAAAAAATCACATCCCTGTATCATAGTTAAGACATAATACATATTGTTAAAACTCAGGAAATAAGGGTTATATTGATGTAAAGCAAGTAAAAATACTAAAAAAAATGAACTACAGTATTTAACATTGTAATATACTTGCACAATTTTAGGTCTTAAAACATGATCAGCTTCAAGCTAGTAACTAATAGTATTCATTAAAAGTGCAGTACCAAAGCTAGCCCTGCAGGTGTCGCCACATAGCTTCAAAATAATGAAGCTTTATCTTTTGATGCCGATTCCGTATGCTAAAAATGCTTTTCCCTCTGGTCACTAACAAATGTAGATCATGTTGCAAAACACGGAACACAGCTGAGAATAAATAATTTGCATTAGTGTGGTTAAATGTCTTGATTCATCAGGAATCTTAACAGACCAAAAAAGTCAGAATAGACACCCTCATCTGGTGATTTTATGCATTAACAGCATTATGTAAATTACAGAATATTCTAGGAATTATAGAACATATTGGTATTAAAACTATAAGAGATGCTCATCTGGTTCTTGGACATAAATCACAAGACACTGATACTTTCAACAAACATTTCTGAAAAGGATCCAAAAATGGGGCTCATCAACACCGATATATCCGTCATAAACTGACATGAGTCAAAGTTATTAAAGTAATAATCTTTTGAATGTGGTTTTTATACATACAGATTTACAGTTTACTTTCTTCCTGAAAGTTTTCCTAACTCTGGGGATTTTTTTGCTGATTTTTTTTATATTTTTCAAACAAGAACAATATTTTTTGCTACCCATAAATGAGCCAACAGGAGGGTTCAAAAATAACCAGAGGAACTCACCCGAGCTGAGACAGGTAGTCCATAACTCCGCTCTCCTTCAGGTAGTAGGTGACGACTCCACTGCCGGGCGACAAACTCGTCTTTATGTACGGCTTCACGCTCAAACCACACTCTACAGCCTTTTTAGCAAGAAGTCCTGCAATAAGAAAGTTCATCATCAGCGTGTAAATTAACTCAAACGCAACACGACATTCCACCAACACTGACCTGCTCCGAGCATGACGGACGGGTTGCTGGTGTTGGTGCAGCTGGTGATGGCAGCGATGACCACCGAGCCGTGGCTCAGAGAGTATTCTTTCTCATTGAACTGGAAGGGGACGGAGGCGCCGTGAAGATCTGGGGCCACCTGGAAACCCTTGAATCCTTGCTGAGAGCGCCACAAAAAGGAAAGGAGATTATCTTCTGTTATATAAAGTAGAGCAATGAGAAGATCAACAGCTGGCTTGGACTCATAATTAAGCTCAAAGCTAGTTTTCACAAAGCCAACAGAGAAATATCAGTATCTGGTACACAGGATCCTAAATAAAGAAGCAAAATTAGCACAGTTCTGATGTAGAGGAGGAAATCACACGATAAGTCTGAAGAAAAACTTTTAACCCTCCTGTCGTCATTTACAGGCACCAAAAGAAAAAATTATTCCCTTGAAAGGAAATCCAAAAACTCAAAAAAAAAAAACAAAAAAAAAACAAACTAAATTCTTCCAAAATTTCTTTACAAGTTTCCCTTAAAAATCCCCAAATTTGGCAAGAAATTAAAAACATAAAATAGAAATTGTAAATATTTTCACAAAGAAATTGTGAATATACCCCCCCCATTTTCAAACGGGTCAATTTGACCTGCAGGACAACATGAGGGTTAAATAAGCTCTAGAAACTTAATACATCGTCCTACCTAGAAGTATTTAGAAATGTTGTGCTGTCGTGACGTCATAATAAGCAATTAAAGACATTCAGTGTCTTATTTCCTTGTGTGAAGGGAACTGAACTGCCATGATCAAGTATGACAACAGTTCATCACAGTTTTGTCTTTGGATGTAAAAACCACAGTGAACTGGAGGGATGTTTCAAACTATTCACTTTATTGTGGACGTATTCTAAAACAGAGCTCCTACCTTTGCTCCCAGGCAGGCTTCAAAGTCGCTCTTCATGGAGGAAACGGCGATTTTGTCCTGTGGTCTTTTAGGGCCGCTGCAGCAGGGAACCACCGAGCTCAGATCCAACTCCACAACCTGACAGGAGGAGGTTCGAGTCACATTATTCTTCTTTAAGTTTAGTTTTCGCTGCTTGTACAGACTCATATTAAGGCAAACACTGGTCATATTAAGTGTGAAGAACCTTCAGGTGAAGTAGAGACTGACCTGAGTGAAATCTGGATCCTGGGAGACATTATTGTAGTCTCTGAACATCCCCACTGCCTTCAGGTACTTTGAGATGTAGGTCAGCTTTTCTGGGTCTCGCCCTGAATCCAGACACATACAAAAAACAAATTTTTAGATGGATAGGAAAGCTGTTGACGTTTAGCGAGTCAAAAAACCTCACGTCAGTACACAAACATCTGTTTGACTTTTGAGTGTTTTATCTTTTTGCTTTGAATGGTTCAGTCAGACCTTCAATAAACCAGTACAGAGGAGGTTTTTATCAATCCTTAATAATGATCCTTTAAGGTAGGGGTGTCCAACATGAGGCCCGTGGGCCAAAAGTGGTCCTCCAGAGGGTCCAATCCGGCCCTCAAAGTGTAAAAACTACAGAGAAGACATTAACTGCAGATTGTAAATGAGTAAAACTATAAATTTAAAATCATTTCTAGACAAGTTGTTTTCATCCTAAAGAGAAATACTAGATTGTCTCATTTTGCTTTATGGTCTATGCACTAAAACAAAGGAAACGTGGAGTTGTGGTTATTTATAGGTCATTATGCTGTGATTTCACTGGTCTGGTCCACTGGAGATCAAACTGGGATGAGTGACAGACCACATTTCCAGTGATTGTGCAACTACAGAGAATAAATGCAAAAGAGTTCATAAAATGAAGCCAATATTGGTAGAAAATCAAATATTGTGTGTACCGTTTCTATGCTCCGCAGCCGGACTCACCTGTCTGCTCCAGGTACTGAACGCTGATGTCGTCGACGGGGAAGAAACCCACCGTGGCTCCGTACTCTGGACACATGTTGGCGATGGTGGCTCTGTCAGCGATGGACAGCTGAGCCACGCCAGGGCCGAAAAACTCCACAAACTTCCCCACGACGCCCACCTGACGGAGGTGCTGAGGACACAAGGAGACAGGAAGTGATGTCAGTCATGTTGAATAAGAATGGAACAATGTGTTTTAAGAGCTGCAGCAGATTACTGAAAATATACAAAAGAAGCACACGTCAAAGTGACATTCTAGCAGCTGGAAGTGAAGAAAATGTATCCGAATGCAATCTCAAGGAAGAATCAGTGCCTACAAGTATAAATGAGTTCAGCCGATCTCTATAATGGTCCAGTGATTAGCACTGTGTCTGCCTGCATACTTAAAATAAAAAAGAAAAGCACTCAGAGCACAGTGTTCCTCCAAGGCTGCTCAGATACAGAAATCGAACAAACCTCCACATTTGTACAAAATAAGAAATTTGTCCAGAAATTGTTCAAAAATCCTCTTTTCCTGTTCACAATCTGTCCAAACATCTAGGATGGCTTAGTAGGGTTCCAGAAACAATAAAAACGCATCAAAAAGACAACTGGAGCACCGCGCTGCTTGTGGTTACCTTGGTAACGGTGAGGACGATGTCAGTGGAGGTGATTAACTTGTCTGGAGTCCCGGACAGTTTGTATCCCACCACCTCAGGCAGCACCATGCTGATGGGCTGACCCAGCATCACAGCCTCCGCTTCAATCCCACCCACGCCTAGTGGGTGGAGGACAGGAGATTCTGGTAACATCCGTACGGATTAAAGTTCACACAAACTCGGGTCAGTTTGAACCGTCAGTTTGGGTCATGGTGTGAAAGCTGCCGATCAGCGCCTTCAGCAAACAAACCCTCAGAGTTTCAGAGCACAGAATGCCGCTGGTGTTGAAGGAGTCCAAATACATCAAAGAAACATGTGCAGAGTGAACATGAGCGCCTCACCCCAGCCTAGGATGCCCAGACCGTTGATCATGGTGGTGTGGGAGTCGGTTCCCACCAGACTGTCGGGGTAGAAGAACCCTTCATGGTCAAACACCACCCGGGCCAAATACTCCAGGTTGACCTGGTGGACGATCCCAGACCCAGGAGGAATGATTCTCATGTTCTTGAAGGCCTTCGAGCCCCACTGGGAAGAGCAGAGAACATTTATACGGATTAGAAGAAAGCCAACAGGATAAAACTGAGCACATAAACAATTTAATACCTTTAGGAACTGAAATCTTTCTTTGTTGCGGTCAAATTCCAAGTCCTGGTTTTTCTGAAGGCTGTCAGACCTAAAAGGAAATAAACAGCTCATTGAGTGTTTATTACAGCATTAAACAGTACGAGGTTCCACCTGGTGGTGCAATCAGGTACTACAGCTAATCTACAACACTTAACATGAGTATTATCTCAAAAAAAAAAAAACAGCTTCAGATCTGCAGATAACATATTAAATGACTCTAATCAGACTGGGGACCACAAACAAACTATCTGAATAAACAGGCCGTCTTACTTCCTGTTAAAGTCCACTTGGATGGAGTGATCGATGACCAGGTCGGCGGGACAAACTGGATTAATCTTTTCTGGGTCGGCACCCAGTTTGGTGACGGCATCGCGCATGGCAGCGAAGTCCACCACAGCTGGAACACCACTGGAGAGAGACGAGACAGGACAGGTCAAAGCTCCGTCCTCGGCAACCTTCAGATTTATTTGGTTATTAGTCAATTAATTGCACTGTATGCGAGAGCACCCGTCTGGGTTAGAACCTGAGAGACATTTACAGTCTGAAATACAAAAAATGCATTAGTCCATCTCCAAATTCTTTTGACTCTCCAGTCAGGAGCCCAGCGGTAGTTTCATGCAGCTTTTCCAACACATTGGCCACCAGTCCTAGTCAACATTACGAACATATAACTGGGTTTTTAAAAACAAACACTCCATTAAACTTTTGGTGGCTCTACATGCTGTCTATGTTGGGGGCCATCTTCAGCAGAACATTAATCCATATTTTGTGCTCAAAGGAGTATCCTGTATGTGGCTGTGAGTCGAAATAAACACTATTAGTTTTTGGACAACAGTTGAGCGGTATTGCACACAAAAAGATATCAAACTTTTAACAGTCTATTAGTAGAATGCAGTCACTGAACTTTGAGTTTCATTTGATGTTAAGAAACCACTTACAAAACTAAGGATATCTGATAGCATCGGCCCGATATCGGCATAAAAATTTAATATCGGTCAATATCGTTACCGGCTTTTTGCCAAGAAAACCGATAAAATGCCTGGATTTTGCCGGCATTTACAGGACTCTGGGAGAACGTGAACTGTTTGAGACAACTAAAACCAAAAAAAGGGATGAATTTGGCATTTTTGCCATAATTCAAGTTGTAGTTTTATTTTGCACAGACAATGCTTACATTTGTAAATCCTTGTTGCATTTGAGAACACATCCTAAAATAAGACGTGTCAATTCCACAACAGGAGATATGTGATGTTTCCTAAAATTAGTTAAATAGCCAACAGATACTGGAAATTGAGAGCTGGACAATATCGGCATATCAGTAATCAGCAAAAAAGCCAATATCGGACATCCCTCAATAAAACTCCCTGACATATTCATGCAAAGCAGCGGTTAGACATACGTGAGGTCCTGGAGGATGACCCGGGCTGGTCTGAATGGGACCTCCACGGTCTGGGTCTGAGTCTGCTTCCAGTTCAGGATGCTTTCCACGTCCGAACGCTTCACCAGAAACTCGTCGCAGTTCCTGACGGCCGCCTCCAGGAGGAGCCGGATGGAGAAGGGCAGCCGGTCTGAGGAGCAGGAGGACGGTTAAACTCTTTCAGATAAAACACAGCAACACTGACAAGATCTGCTGTTACCATATCTGGGATCTCCAAGCTTGGAGAGGTTGAAGAACCGCCGTGTTTGATCGTTGGGGTCCAAAGCCTCAACTAGATGCTGGAAAGGGTTTTGTACGGTCGCAGTCATCCTCCTCTATGTGTCAGTCAAATCTAGAAGAGAGAAAAACCAAACAATCAGGATGGCCACTGCACATGTAGACCAAATGAATGCAAATAAGTCTCCTCACAGAGTGTAAACAGGGTTAATTACAAGGCTTAGTGTTTCCACAGCGTTTAAAAGGATTAGCTGAGGTTGTAGCGCTGAGGGTCAGCAAACTCTCGGCTAACATTTTACAAACCTTGCACAACTTAGACACCTCTTATGCAATCCGACTAAACTTTAAACTGAAAAAAGTGCAGCTGAATGTGTGACAGGTTGTCCCTTGCTGCAATGCAACTGTTTATTAACCGAATTTGGAAAAATCAGGTTTTGCCACGTGTGATTTCCCCTTGAGAAAAGGAGCAATCTGTGTGAAAGGTGAACTGATAAAAGCACATCCTGAATGTCCACATACTTGGCAGGTATTCAGTGCAAAGTCAAATTATAGCACTGATGAAACATCCACATAGCACAATATCACAGCACAACATCATAATGAATACATTTGGAAATATATTTGGAAAACGCACCGATCAGCACTAGTTCTGGGTGACAAACTCCTGCAATCACCCTAAATGTGCACAAAAGCCTCCAATTTAGGTTAAAAATATCCAATTACGAGTTAGGTTTCAGTTCAAAATCCAACCCAAGCACATTATGAAGCACTACCACATGATTTAGCATCAAAAGTGTTGCTGTCACACAAAGAGAACAGCTTTTATTTGTAAAATGTTAACATTTGAAATCTTGGGACAGGAATGCTGTATAACAAACATCCTAAACTGCAGTCAAGTTGCTGTGTGGATTTATAACTAATTAATAGTTCAAACCAACACCAAATCCCAGAAGCTGACAAGTAGTTTTGTTTGTCTATTCTCTCACCAGATGGTTAATCTGTCGAAAGCTACATGTTTTTCTCCATTTTAACTCAAATTCTGATTTAATTCTAGTACAGCTGCTGTTCCATAGATTCTCAGTATTAATACAGCTAAGACTATAACTGATTTCAGTACAAAATGACAACTAGGAGTCACACCAATTCCTTTATTCCAACCAAAACATCCATTAGACGTGGTTTTAAAGCTGCTTGATTCATATTTAACGTGGCTAACCTCTACCCTCTGTTAGCATTAGCTTCTTGGTCAAAGTTCAACACTTAAGCATGGGTTGTACGGAAACACAGAACGTAAAGAAAGAGCTTCAGAAGACATACAAGCCATTAAACTTCAAATTAAATCAAATTACCGTGAGCTGGATGAAGTACAACACAAGTGTTTATAGTGACAGCCAGAGTTAGATAACTTAGCTTCAACATCGTACCAGCACAGCTTAAGTTCCGCTTTATTAGCAGTGTTAGGTTAACACATATAGTCAATAATACAGCTAAACGCATCCCGTCAAATGCGAAATACTCACTCGTGTGCAGCAGAGGAGACACAGCAGAGAACAGCCGTGATACCAACAGTCAGCAGCTAACCTCACAGCGCCAAGTCTTTCCGCTCCACTTCCGCGTTCCGCCTTTATTTCAGAATAAAAGCATGTCGTTTTAAAGTAAACACTGCTGCGAACGAGAAACATTTAAATCAAAGTAATTTTAGTTCAGGGGAAACATTCAGCCCAATTTGATCTCCAGTGGCCAGTAAAATCAGAGTGTAATCTATAAATATCCACAACTCGAATCTTTCTTTGTTTTTGTGCAAAAATGTGCATTTGGTAAATGTTCACATTTAAGGAACTCTTTATGAAACATTATGAACAACCTGATATTTCTGAAGAAAAAATTCCTGGAGCAAAAAGCCATCACCACAGCACAACCCACCCCTCAAACCCACCCCCTTACCGACCAAGGACACTACAGGGACCACCACAATAGAAAACTGGCATTTTTGGATGACAGCAGTATGAAGATGAGTCTGCAGAAAGCCCATCCACTAAGACCAATATCTCCTCAGCAATACATAAACTCGGTAGCCAGATTATGAACTGTGACCATTTTCATCACAGAGGAAGAGGACAGGAGGAGCAACACATTCCCCAGGCATCAAAGGAAAATGGGTAAAAAAAATAAAAATAAAAAACAAGAAAACAAAGCAAGCACAAGAAACAATAATAAAACCATAGTTATTACCATACATACAGAGGACAACAAAACCTATCGAACGCATCATGAAAAAAACTCAAGGTAAGCACTGCTATAAAACCACACAAGAAACAACTTCTAGTGCATGTTATAGATGAAATATCGTGCAACTCTTGCAATATTGGGGAGACAGGGAGAACATTTACACGAAAGAATGCAAAAAGGAAACAGCACATCTCACAAGAGCTCAAAGAAAAAGCAGCAGAGTAAAATCTGAAATCTGCGAAACTGTCAAGGTAAAAATCAGCATCTATATTTTCACCTTATGCCTGAACAAAAGCACTCAAAACTCCTGCGTACATTTTAGACGACCAGAATAACCAACGAAGAGATTTAATCAATGCGAAGCACAAATGATACCCTTCTGAATAAAGTCAGGAAATGGCAAGTGACATTTTTTGGACACATCCAGGAAAGAGACCCTGGAATATATCATCACAACTGGAAAAATTAACAGGAAGAGAGGCAGAAAGACGACATGGCTGTACATGGAAAGGACAATTCAGAAAGCAAAAGACTGGATTAGATGGAGAGAAATTACAAACGCTGAATGGCATGGCACTTTAATGATTGATGATCATGGTTTTACAAACTGAATAATTATTTATCATGGAAACAATGACTTTTTAAAAAAATGACTGGATATCACTAAAATGACAACTAAATAACCATTCAAATTTAATAACCACCACCTTCTAGTTAGCTAAACAATAATAAAATTGGCTTATTAGGAATAGTTTTGATTGTGTTCTTTTTATTAAGTTGAGATAATCATGGCAGATGTTTCTTTTTTGGTGATATCAGATTTTATATGGGAAAAAAATTACCAATCACAACAAATACAAATTCATAACAAAATTTTCATCATTTATAAAAATAAATCATTATTTGCAATATTCCAGCTGTTCTGTAGAAAGCTACATCTTATCTTTAGGAGGAGAAATTAATTATCTTCTGCAGCTACTCTGGGACTTCAAACACAAATTTCAAAATAAAACGCTTCAAACAGCCCTGAGCTGAAACGCAATTTAGGATTACACCTTCCTCCATTTTCCTTTTATTCTATGACTGTCACATTGATCAGCGTATGCAATATTAGTTCAAATAAAAAAGAAGCTAAAACTAAAGCTATAATCAAAATGTTAACACATACACAACGATAGTGAAGTAGTTAAGTCGTATTGCACACGATAAGGAAACGGGGTTTACAGATGTTGAAATGATGTGTTTGACGCCTCCTTGTGTGTGTCGGAAGCAGAAAGTCTGAGCTGACAAAGAAAATTAACAACTACCGTCACGATACCAGTTAACTCTGACTGAGGTTGTTGTGGATCAGACTTACACAAAGAAAGCAAACTTACTTCATAATGAGCAAAACGACGCTGGTTACATCTGCCAGGTTTTGTGCTTCAGCCTCTGATTAGTCTCTCCTCCTTTGTTCTCCCAGCGTGCAACTTAATCAACAGCAAGTGAAAACACCTGGACAGCTAGCTGGATCACCTGCCTTCAATTAAGCGCTACACTCCATAAAACCCTGGTTCCCTTTAAGATCACAACAACTTGTCAAGATTTACAAATTATTTTAAATTCGCAATCATTCTAAGAAGAAGAGTGACAAAGAAAGACAAAGTATTCCAAAAATGAGACACTAAATGACAAAAAAGTTGGACAAGCGAAACAAGTGAGACGAAAATCAATGAAAAAAGCGAAACACAAAGTGACGAAAATAAGACAGAAAACCACAAGCGAGACAAAAAGAAAACATAAACCGGCAAAAGCAAGAAACAAAACGACAAGAACACGGCACAAATGACCAAAGTCAGACAAAAAAAAACAACATAAACAAGACAGAATATTATAAAAACAAGGCACAAAGAACAATAAGCAATCTAGTATTTTACTTTATGGTCAAAACAACTTGTCAAGGTCTAGAATGTCCTGCCTCCTTGCTCTGTCAGTAATTAGTGTTTGGTGTGCAGGACGTCCAGACTTTCCCTTCTAATGTCGTTCTGGTCAGCAGCAGGGGGCGCCACAGGACACTGCTCTGTTCACATCTGACTTCCAGCATGATCTGAGCTCTGTCACAAGCAGAAGAACTCAGAAGATACTGTGATTGTTGGATGAGTGGAGTGTGGACAGGAGGAGGACAGGGGAGGGTGGAAGATGGTGGAGCTCAAACCACCTGCAGCTGAGCACCTCCAAGACCAAGGAGAAGGTGGTGGATTTCAGGAGGAATAGACCTCATCTCCAGCCTTTTTACATCATGGGCACGGATATGGAGGTGGTCAGGACCTACAAGTACCTGGGACTGCAGCTGGACCATAAACTGGACTGGTCGTCTGTACTTCCTGAGGAGACTGGGCTCCTTCAACATCTGTAAGAAACTGCTGCTGCTGTTCTACCAGTCTGTGTCCAGTGTTCTTTTTAATGCTGTAGTTTGTTGGGGAGGGAGCATTCAGAAGAGGATCATGTGGGGTAGAACGTACCAACTTAATGGCTTAATTCACTGAAATAATTTAAAAGTTAACAGAAGAACTAAACAAGCACATCGAGTCTCATTTATTTCTACATTCAAATCCTGGATCATTAGTGGATATCACACTGAAGTTACTAAATGTTTACAGGATGTGCTGCCATCCAAACCTGTCCAGGTGAGCAAGCAGGAAGTGGAAGAGTCTAAAGGTCCCACATGGTAAAAATCCATTCGCATTGTGTTTTGTGGTTGCTACAAACTTGAACGTGCAAAATTAAAGCAGGGACGATATAAAGACTTTTAGTTCTACTGTTTCTCAAGCTGTTGCTCGTTTATTGTTGTTATTTTGTCAGGGATGGATGGATGGATGGATGGATGGATGGATGGATGGATAGATGGATAGATGGATAGATGGATAGATGGATAGATAGATAGATAGATAGATAGATAGATAGATGTTCAGTTTCCATAAAGGACTTTATTTTGCAAGAAACCAAAAACCACCCAGAAACTGATTGGGGATCATGTCTAACATCTAGAAATAGCGTCTGATTGAAATGTGAAAATACATCTCAAGCCTGCACTAGCTTCTGCTTGGTAGTGACAAAATATCATTTGTTTTCTGCACATGAATGGTTGTTTGTGGGTTAAAACTCAGTCTTCTTCTATGACGACAAACCAAGCAGGGTTGACATTAAATGGGTTGGTTAACGTGTTTTTCTGCTGGGCGTCGATGTCTTCAGATGAATTCTGAATTTAAAAAGTTTTTTTGTGTCCCTTCAGTCCAAGTCCTTGTGGCGTTTACGCCCATCTCCCACTGGAGGCGAAGCTCCTGCTGATGCTGTAGACGTTGGCGGAGCTCCGATGTTTCCCCCAGGCGCCCAACGGAACGATGACGATGGTGGCGTTGTCTTCCGAGCCGTACTGCAGCGCCTGGAAGACAGATCCGTGTTTCGTAACTTCTAATGTTCACTGGATCAATGCAATAAATGCAGCATGGCTCAGAAACAGTGAACAGAGGGACAAGTTGTTGGAGATACACCCCCTCTCAAAAGTTTTGAGACGGGTTCTAATTTATTTGAATGAGAAAGTGTCTCAAAACTTTTGACAGAGGGAATACATCCATCATGGTGAAACATCTTTCTAAAGCTGATGACTAGAGCAGAGAGAAAAGTCTGTAGAGGCTGGAAACATGGAAATAGTGGAGGTAACATTTATATAAGTGGTTGAAACATCTGTAGAAACACGTTGGACATGTTGATTCCAGGTTTTTACAGTTTTGATGAATGTATAATCAAATAAATGCTTCTTTTCCCGATTTCTGTCATTCTAACTGTGTCATTCATGGTTGTTCTATTTCCAATGAGTTGCAGGACTTTATATTGTCAGAAGTTTATTGCAGTTGTTGAATAAAATGTTGCACTCTCAGAAACAAATGGTGCTCTGGGATTATTTTGTGTCAATTCAAATTCAAATTTAAGCAAAATATGACGAGTTCAACTAAAAAAGTTTACAGCAAACATGTTAAAATGTGTTGTTTTCTGTTTATCACAGTTTTTTGCTTTTGTATTCTGTCTATTTCTTTTAGAAATTGCTTCATACCTGCTGAGCAATGACATCAGCAGCCTCTGTGGGGTTTTGGCACTGGTTGATGACATCACAGATCTCCTGGTCGCTCAGCAGGAAGTTGATGCCATCTGTGGTTAACGCCAGGAAGGAGTCGTTGGCGTGTTGGACCTGCACAGATCAACACATCACATCTGTTGCAGCGTGTTTAAGAAGTGCAATTTCTACTTCTCCAGCTTGTCTGAAAGGTCGGAGGCGAACCGATGGACTCACGGTGAACCGCTGAGTGTCCGGCTCTGCGATGACGCCGCTGGTTTTCAGGTGAAAGTCTCCGATGCTGCGTGTCATGGCAAGCCGCCCGTTAACGTTTGCCTGACCGAGGCTGTTCCACGTCACGAAGCCACCGAAGCTCTGGATCCTGAACACAAACACAAGATCAGTTTGTGTTATGGAGACTCTTGACATTGCAGATGTTTGCAGGGTGAAAATGTGACCTGTAAATATTGACTTACACAGAACTGCATCTGACGTAAGGACTAGCATGCTCTAATGTAGTCATGTGCAAATGTTGATGCAGGAATAGCTGCAGTGACTGGTGTCCGATTAGTGACATTTAAGGACAATTCACGTCTTTGACTTTGTGTCTGTATTTCCCACATGCAGAAACTTTACACTGAAATATTAACATGTGTGTGGATGATGTCCACAGTTAAATATAGCCTTGTGCTTACATAACATCAGCTGCTGGAAGGCACAGAGAAACTCAAGCCATCCGTCTGCAGCTCCGCTCCGATTTCAAGTTCTGGATGAACCTCATAAATGCTGAAGTGTTGCCTGATGCTTTTCTCAAAGTTGCTGTTATCTCAGAGAAACCTGCTTAATATCGTCAAAGCAGTAGCATCCTGTCTTAAAGTGATGCTGAGAAACTAGTCCATGCATTTATAACTTCTAGGTTGGACTACTGTAATTCCTTATTAACAGGAAGTCCAATAACTCTCACTTTCATCCAGGACAGTGAGGTTTTAGTCCCATTTCTTTGCTGTTTCACTAATGGTTTGGGTAAGTCAACAAAACTACTTTGTTCAATTTAGGAAAACATCTTGGTTTGGGTTAGGTTTGTTTATTGACCAAATTTTATAGGTCTAGCAACTATCCTGCATGTTGAAAAATGCTTTCTATGTCCAAAGCTTGTCAAGCTTGTGGTAGTCTATACCCAACAATCTGAGCTGCTGCTACACTGTTAGTCTGAACAATTATTTTCTAATGAAGTGATTAATTGTCTGCAAGGCATCAACAATTGTTGAGGAATTCTTTGCACATCCAAAACTGACTGAAATCATTGAATTGTCATTGTTTTGTCAAACCCACTAACATCTTGAGGGAACTGGGAAGTCTATGTAACCTGAGTGATATACTTTGGTTTTCCGTGGTATCTGTATCGTATTCGAGGAACTGCAGTATGAGTAATATTACTCCCAATATGTCAGGCAATCACAGCAGTGGTGAACAGAGTCTCGTACCGAAGTCTCTCGTCCTTGCGTTCAGGCGTGTGGTCTTTGGTGAGTTTCTTGGCTCGTCCCTTCCTGCACAACAAAGCTCGGCTGTCGCCAACGCTGCCGACCACCAGCTCCACGCCGTCACGTAGCATAGCAACCGTTGCCGTGGTGCCGGCAGTCATGAAGGAAGCTGTGGGTGAAGACAGGCGTGGACATCAGACTTTATAGTTGGGTTTCTTTTGGAAATCATGCTGAATGTCCCTACTAGTTAAGTATTAAACTATTTACTTCTATGTGTTCGTGTCTCACCGTTGTTGAAGTAGCTGAGATGTGTGTGCAGAGCTTTGTCAGCCCCTAAAAAGGCTTTCTTCAAGACCCTCTCCAGATCATCGTCCTCCTCCAGAGCGTCTCTGTAACAGAACAGTTCATAAAGTCAAACCACTCGGGAGACTTTCTGAAGACTAAATCTCTAATGTTCTCGTATTTAGAGCTTCTGACCTGATAAATTTCTCCATGAAGGTGAAGCAGTAGTCGGCAGCATGCGGGCCGCCGTGACCGTCAAACACAGCAAAGTACAGCAGGTTGTCATGGATACGGGCGACACGGAGACGGTCCTCGTTCTGCTTCCTGAGACCCAAAACTGAAGCACTGCCGACCCGAGACAGACTGACCTGACAGACGGAATTCATTCAACTAATCAAATCGATCACCTTCTAAACTTTTTCCACGAACATTTTGAACAAATCCAGTCTTTCATCCATCTGTTGCACCATTCACCCACCTCATCATCCATCTCCTGGTCCTCCCAGTTACCTGTGGAATGGGTTTTCCATATTTAATACTGGAGGGCAGCAGTATCGGCTCTTCTATCCAATTGTCCCAGATGCCGAAGGAGTCCCAGATCCCCGGACGGTCGCTGCTGTCGCTGTCGTGTCGCACAGACCCGCTGGCCTCTCGCTTGACCAAAACGCTGAACACCTGCAGGGAGAGCATCCAGAGAATTAGCAAGGTAGAGCTGCTGTTCAACACATTACAAGTCAATGCTAGTCATGCTAACATGCTAAACCTGGTCAAACAGTGAATTAAATTCTGTTGTGCTGTTCAAAAAAATGAAATAATGAAGGCAAAAGTACTGGAATATTTGTACAGTTAAAGGCAAATCCTCTCGTCTCTTTTTGTTCTGTGGAGGCCAAGCTCCATTTTGCCAGGAGATGCCCTGATTTTCCTGGATGTCTTCAAAAAGCAGCATGATGTGGTTTGTTTTGAGGCATTCACCAACAAAAACACGCATGTGGACGACAGACTCACCTGCCCTGACGCTGCAGAGGTTTCTGGAGAGGATCGAACGCTGAGGAGGGTTTGTCTGGCGAGGGTGGAGCGGCAACAACGCAGCAAGGTTTGCAGCACTGCAGACGACATGACTGGCTGTCTTTGACACACCTGACCAGGTGACAGATTGCTGAAAAAAAAAGAGAAACAACAAAAAACATGTAACTATGGAGCCCTAAAGTGCCCAACAGTCCCCTTTAGGGCTTTAGGATCCTCAATGTAATGACGTTCCTAATGGGTTTTTCTGTAAACAAGGTTTGGATTAAATATTTAGAGTCTAAAATAATGAAGTGTGCCTGGCCAATGACCTCAAAGAGTTCTACTGGAAGAACTTTCGCAAAGCAGGAAGGCCAGATTCAGTGTTTCCATCCACGTTGAAGCACTGATCGGGTGTCTCCAGATATTTCCACCATGAGCCAGTCTGCTTGAAGACCTTTACCATCATCTCCATCCCCAAAAGAACCAAAGACTGAATGACTACAGACCTGCTGACCTTGAATCCATCACCGAGCCACTTCTGTACCCAGCAGGTCTGTAGACGATGCTGCCAACGTATCTCCTAACTCCATCCTCAGCATCTGGACTCTGCAGGAACTCTACGCCAGGATCCTTTTGGTGGATTTCTGCTCTACTTTCAATACAATCAGCCCAGCTTTACTAGGAAACATGCTTCCGACTCCAGGACACCAACAGCACACCAACAGCTGCACCTCCGGTCACCAGTCCATCGAGCTCCTGAAGTTCTCAGACGACACCACCCTCACTAGACTCATCTCTGGTGAGGATAACCAAAGAAATGCTTGTGACAGAAGATATTTCTGAGTTCTCTTCTTCTTCATGGTTGTTCTGTCCATAGAGGTGTAGGACTATACATTGGAGAGAAAAATGAACCACAGCGAGGGAAAAACACCCACAAACTGCTGCTGAGAGTTCAGAAGTTTAGAAGAAGAATCTCAAATTTTTTTAAAAAAAGGTCAGTTTTTAAGGATTTTGGGGTCAGTTATTGGTGCTAAAAGTCTTTAATCCTCAAGATTATTGACATTTCTGTCTTTTCTGTTACTCAGTTTTCCTCAGATTTAGTTTAATCTTTAATGTGTTCCATAAATAAACCTACAGCTCTGGTTGTGTTGTGTTGTGTAACACTTTATCTCCATTACAAGTGCGTAACACACACCAGGCACTGAAAGTACACTCTGTCTGCTGAGCGCTTGCTTCCAGGATTTAAACCAACACAAACTGCGGTTTGACGGACGATTCTGTCACCTGTTTAATAAACGGATCCTGATCGGGAGCTGCAGGATATTTCTGGACCGAAGGTTTGATTCTGACCTTTACTTGGAACACGACGTCCACAGCTGCACACATGTAACCTGCACGACGTCACACATGTGGAAGGCGTGACGCAAACACACAACACCAGCAAACCATCAACAGTGCTTTTCATTGATATATTATTGCTTATTTTTGATTGATCTGCTGATTACTCTGTGTTATTAGTCTATTAATGCCAAAAAAGATGAAAAAAAATCTAATTTTAACATGTTCAACAGTCCAAAACACCAATATATCCAATGATTAAATAGCTTTTTTCACTATTTCTAGCATTTAAAAAAAGTTATTGAAATAATTACTCCAATTTAACTAATCGATTAATTGTTCTGAGTAGCATTAATCTATGAACTTAAACAGAAAGAAGACATTTTTTGTTATGTAGACCAGAAAAATAGCAGAAAACAAACATGAGTGGAATTAGAAAACAGAAACATGTTGTCTGAGGCATTGCATGAGTGAAAAACAACAAAAGCTTGTTGGATTTTTAGAAATGCAGACAGTAGGACTCATCATATGAAGATAAGAATATTATAACACACAAAGAGAAATAAAATAAGTATAAAAGTACATGTAAGACTGTCATTAGTGCTAAAAATGAGGACTGACAGTGAGAAAAATAAAATCCAAACTCACCTTTTCTTTCCTTTTTATTGGTGATTTTCCCGCCAGGTGCTGTCTCCGTGGCAACAGGTGTCCAGCAGCAGCTGCCTCGAACAGTCGGTCGCTGCTGTGAAGAAGAGAAGGAGGGGGAGGGGCCGTCCAATCAGAGCAGGCGGAGTCCTGACATCATCAGTGGTTTAAATAAAAATAAAACTGAACCCTGGAGCAGTTTTCTGCAGCCGTCCAGTGTTTTACAGATGATAAGACAGTTCAAATGCAAACTGATACAGGAATTGATTATAGAAAAACCTATAAAACCAGATCAAAAAGATAAAAAGATAACATAAAATTGTGAAATATCTGCAGAGTACAGTGAAAAAGTTTATAAAAATGTTAAGTTTGTTCCAGCTGTGGTAAAATCTGTGGAATAATTTACATTTTTCGTAATGACTGAAGAATTACGGCTTTTTGTTTCGATTTCCATCATTCTGTGTCTTTTCTGATTTCCCTCTCGTTCTTCATGCTTGCTCCGTTTCCACAGAGCTGCAGGATTTTATGTTGCAGTGAAAAATGAACCCACAGTGAAGAAAAATGAAGCAGAAACTGCTGGTAAAGAGCTTCACTGCATCCGGTGCACCGACTGAATAAAACATGGCAGAGACTCTGCTGTTAACATGAGCGTGAACTTTAATGTTTCTGAATAATTCAGAGAAACAATCCGGCGTTTCGTCAACAACACAGAAGGAGGAGCTTTTGCCGAGGACGATGGAGTTCGGAGTTTTACATGCATTTACAATAAAGCAGAAGACTGTGTTTGAACTTGAAGTGTGGTGGGAACGAAGAGGACAAAAAGGAAAGAAGAAGGAATGAAGTGAAGCAGGCAGAAAAAGGAAACCTGCAGAAACTATCAACTCTCTGTTTTGTGTGGCGTTTGGTTAAAAAAGAAAGTGGATGAAATATTTAGCAGCAAAGAAGCTTCTGTCCTCTCTGCTTCACGTCAACAAGCACGTCTGAAATACTGCAGGAAGGACACACCACATGACGTACTACGACTACAGTACGGGGATAAAACTGCAGTACATTTAAAAACCTGCACCAATACTGCTGGGAAACAAGCAGTGGAAGCTGTAGATGTACCATGAGTAGAAGAATACACTATAAAATATGATGACATATTACTACCGGTATTTTGTATTACTTGTATAAATAATTACATATTAATCATGATTAGAATCAGTAGCCAAAATAAGAACCTAAAATATACCAATAACTTTCCATTTTAAGAAATCCTGACCAATCAGAATCTGCCTCCAGTCTTTGAATATGTTAATTAGGTGGGCGGTCCTAACTTCAGGCTAAAGCAGCGATTGGCCATCTATTAGCTACAAGTTCCACCTGATTAACCAACACATTAAATAAATTAACTCTATCAGGAGCTTCAAAGTCTGAAGAAAAATCTGCTAAAAGTTGCTAAAATGATTGCAATCATGTGATCATGTAGTGTTCACTTGCACTCAAAATTACTCAAAAACATGTCTAAAATGACTAAAGAATACCCGAAATAACTTAAAACATGTCCTAAATGACTAAAGTGTGTCCCAAATGATTTTAAACTTGCCCATAACAACTGGAAATGTGTCCAAAATCACCCAAAAATGGTCAATATGGCTCAAAAAATGTCCAAAATGACTTGAAAAATGTCCTAAAAGACATAGAAACGGTAATAGATTCACAACTTTCCAAAATTATTGAAAGATGTCCAAAATTGATTAAAGAAATCATTCAGAATTGACCTAATTTTTTTTAAAAACATTTCTAAAATGACAAGTGATGTGTCCTAAATGATTAAAAAATTGCCGAAATGACTCGAAATAGTCAAGTACATGTTACAGTGACGCAGTGACACTATGTCGCAGTCACACTGAAATCTTTAACAAATCCGTGGATCCAGACTAAGTTTGTTATAGATAAACATCTGGAAAAATATCCCCATTAATGCCTGACTGTGCAAGAACCACATGAATTTTCTATCTGTACTTGGTAGCACTACACAGTTATAAGAAATCCAGCCCCTTCTACAGGATTTTCTTTCAGTTCTTTCACTCAGAAATACGTCTCATGACTGGAGATAAAGATACCATCTGTTTACCGAACATTTTTGCGTTTGGGAAGTTGACCGGTTGGTTGTTTGGAGATCCAACATCTTCCCAAGACCAAGCTCTTGTTGTACATTTAGCGACAGACATTTTCTTCACTGGACTGAACTTTTTCTTGCACGACTGTGATTCCAACTTGTACATTCACTCTCTACAAAGCTCATTTCCCAAACAGTTTGCATATGGTGTGATACTCCTGCATGCAGAGGTAGGTGCAGTAAACAGTGATGTGTGCCGTCTGCATACAGTGTAGACGTCTTCATGTTTTACAGTCGTTTGAGGAGGATTTTAACTTCCTGAACTGATCTCAGTCCGCCACAGCAGGCGTCTTCCTGCAGCATCCCAGAATCCCTCCCCTCTTCTTCCTCTTCTTCTTCGCCTTGTAGCCTTTGAGGCTGCTGTCGGAGCAGATGGACTTCCTCAGAGTCCTGATGTGCTTCTCCTGCTCCCGGACCTTCGACTCCAGGTGGGACTGGATGGCCGTTCCCAGAGACTCCAGGTCCACCGAGGCACCATAAACCTCCCATGTCATCCCCCGATCGTCCCACGCCACCTCCTGAGGTTTTTCCATGTCCTCTTGCAGGTCGTCTTCCTCCTCCTTCTCCTCTTCGTCCTCCCAGATGCTCTCAGCGCTGACGTCTCTGTCGTGGTTTTGTTCTGGTCGTAGGGCCGCCATGTGAGACGGGCTCTGCTGGAAGCTGTAGGTACGCAGACAGGCGGGGAGGGAACTCGCCTTGTCCGTCAAGATCGTAGGAAGAGGTGATTGGCTGTGAAGCTCAATGTCGATCTGGCAGACGTGCTGGAAGGGCGGCTGGCCGGCAGGGATGCAGCACAGCGAAGGGATGGTCGGTGAGGTCAAACTGCCGGACTGAAGGCTTGAGGAGACGTTCAGGGAGGAGGTGGGAGCTGCCCGGTGGAGGCTGGGACTGGTGGAAACCGAACGCTCCACTACCTCCACCTCCACCTGGACGCCCACCTCTCTCTGCTCCCCTGCCTGAGGACAGAGCCTGACATTAGGGTCAGTCATGGTTGCTGTCTCCCTGACCTCCTTGGAGCTCGATGGATGACAGAAAGTAGGAGGAAGAGGATGTAGGAGTGATGAAGATCTCCCCAGAACATCTCTCTGTTTCCTCCTCTCCTGCTGTTTCTCCTCTTTCTTGCTCTCCACACTCGTTGCCCTTGACAACAGGATGTTGCTACCAGAGGCGATGGCATTTGTGTCCCCCTGGTGACCAGGTTTGCTCGGTGGGATGCCCGGTATCGTCTTGGTGTCTCGTGGTGACCCTCCGGCGCCGGCAGCCTCGTGCCCCTGGGACTCCACCAGTCCTCCTGCTGCTGCTTTTTTACTCTCAGACACTTTCAAATGTTCTACTTTGACATCAGCCCCCGTCTTCACTGATGTCTTACTGATGGAGGTGAGGTCCTGAGTCAGACCGGTATTATGGGATGTTGTGGGCTCTGCTGATGTCGACAAGGCAACAGCGGATCTGGTTTTGGGGCTGGAGGTGGCCAGGGGACCCAGCGGGGCTGAAATCACAGTAATACCTGGAAGCAAGAAGCAAATGTTAGCGAACACATGACTGGCAAGCTAACGGCATCAGTTATTCTACATGTTCAATAATGCAACTCAGTACTGTATTTTACTTGAGCCTTGCTGCCCCATGAATTATTACAGGTTTGAAGATGCAGGAAAGACTGAATCTAAAATGGAGTGCTAATAGATTCTAGTAGACCCGAAAAATAAAAAAATCAATGAAACATGGACTCTTTCAAGAACCTACAAGATGCCTTTTTATTGTTTTGTCCTAAAAATGGCTACCACACCAACAAAGTTGTTCATGTTTAGTACTCAACTTTGCTTTGAAGTGATTCCAAAACCAGTGATTTGATGCTACATTGCACAGTGTGAAATGGACATTTGACACCAGCAGTCAGCCAGTTCCAACAGACTTCCATGTTAAAATGTCTAACTTTACAGCAGAAAAACATGTTTACAGCCTAGAATAGTAAACAGTTTTGATCTATATAGACACTTTCCCTCTTCATGATGCTGTACAGGGGGTGAATTTTTAAAATTCAGAATTATTTAACTTGGATCAGGGCTTAAAGATACGTATACTTAAGAGTGTGGCCACTTTGAGTGTAAGTTGTCATAGGACAGTCCATGGTCTACCTCTTTTTTACATTAACTAGGAGTCAGGTATTGCCAGGATGGTGGCGACCAGAACCAGCACACTGAGTTTTGACCTCCAGATGGCATCATGGAGGGTTTGTTCATCCTTACATTCAGTGAATGTTCTTAACTTCTGAATTTCTTGACTAAAGTTGATTTTCTCCAACTGCTCACCTTCACATTACTGACTGAGAATCTATTGATCTCAGTTTTCCAAGATTGCCACCTTCAGTTAAATCAAGACTTACCAGGAGCAGAACCAGGACTTCTCAGAACCTCCCTGTTTGGTCCAGTTGAACTAGAACCCAGACCTTTTCGAGGTCCAGATCCAGGACTCCTACTTGCTGAGCCGGGTCTTGAAGACAGTGTCAACGACGAAGACAAATCTATCAGAGCTGGCCTTGAACTAGACGATACTGATCCAGATTTAGAAGTATCTGATCCAGCCTTAGGGTCTAAACTGAGTTTAGAATTAGAACCTCTGGTCTTAAGGTTGGTGTCTTTGGACCCAGACAAACTAGTTCTAGAGGCTGATGGGGAAACAGATCCAGATGTTGAACGGGTCAGTACTGGTATAGAACTGGAGATGGCATCAGGACGAGAACAGAGGTTCAACTCCGTACCAAACTCAACACTTGGACTGATTCTGACATTGAAACCAACTTTAGAGTCTGGAAGTGATTTAGGATCTTGGTCACCCTTTGATCCCATTCCAGTTTTGGAATCTTGGATTTTGTTTGCTTTGATCCCTTCAGTATTTTTAGAGTTGAGGCTATCTCCAGAGTTGGGACTGGCTTTGTGACTGGAACCAGTTTTGGAGTCTAAGCTATCCTTGGAGTCCGAACTGGTTTTAGAAGCAGAAACACTTTTAGAATCTAGACTATCTCGCGACCCTGTTTCTGAAAAGGGGCTGACTTTGGTGCCAGTTTTGGAATCCAGACTATCCTTGGACACTGTTGTTGTTTTACAGTTTGAACTGGATTTGGAAGTGGTTTTGGATGCAGCACCAGTGCATGAATCTTTGCTATCAAGATTCTCTTTGGACTCTGATGAGGAACCGTTTCTCGTTCCTGTGACTTTTCTCTGTGTGGATGGTTTGGGACTTAGAGAAGTCACTTGAGGGTTCTTGGTACCTAGCAGTGCTGATTCTGTCTTCTGATTCTGTGGTTTTGTAGCTATGGAGGATGTCTCAGAACCATGAGGTCTTGAATCATGTTGGTTTAACTTGATCGTAGTGGTTGGGTTTGGTTTGGGGGTTCTGGCTGCCATCGTCGGGGTTCGATTCACCAGTTTTAGATTAACAGCCTCTATATCTCCTCTCTGATTGTGGACGTTTGGGCTCACTGGCAGATGTAGCGTTTGTGGCGATGGTCTGTCAGTGCCAATCTCTTTTCCACCATCTTCCTTTCTGCTTGATTGTGTTTTTAGGCTCTCTGTTGCTTTGTTCGTATTCTTTGTGGCCACGCTGGTCATCAGTGCAGTTTGTAGTTTCGCAGGTTCTGCTCTCTGTGTTTGTGTTTTGATTCTTTCGGTGGTTCTGCTAGGTATCACTGTTTGCTCTGTGCGGTGTGGTTTTGGACTTTCCACCATGTTGCTGTGAGTTTGTGACTTCAAGCTCAATGTTGGGGTGTATTTGATGTTCGTGGTCTTTATCCGCTGTTCGTCTCTGCTGTTCGCTTCGGCTGTCGGTGAACGAGACAAAGCTGGAATTTTGCTTTTTTGCCGTGATGGATCATCTCTCTCACCTGGTAACATCACAGTGGTTGCCAAGGTGCTTGCTGACTTGCCCGTTGCCGTGGCCACCGCTCCTTTCATCTCTCCTTTATTGCCATTATCTTTTTTGTTGCCTCCGTGCAGCTTCGAGGTCTCCGTTGCTGGACGGGGGTTGCTCGGCGAAGTCATATTGAGGTTGAGGTTGAAGTTAGGCTCCACCCCCCAGTTGGCGTTAGATTCTGTGTTGCCAAGGGCATCCACAAGCCCCTCCTCCTCCGGAGTGAGGCCTTCTGATTGGGCAACACCCTTCCTTCGTTTTATAACATCTGGGTGGCTTTCCATGGTGATGGTTTTTGATTAGCAGGAATCAAGGAGATGGCTGAAACTGACTTTCGACACCTGATTGGGACAGATGAAGACACAAATAATGAAGAAGACAAGTTCAGACTATAGAATATTAGTGTGTGAGGGTCAATGTGTCAGACTACAAACAATCAGTGTATTGGTCATTGATTGTCTTGTGTTAGAAGTCTCTAAAAGACAAAAAAAGGCTGCCTTCGGACCTGACAGTTTTGTAGCTCATCTTTACCTTCACTATATTGTGTTCAGGTAACCACTTTGAGCTCCTATTGGCCAATGCCACAGACATATTTAGGCAAAAACTCTAGTTTTTTCATTGTGGCACAAATAAGTGTCGAAGATGTAGCATCCGCTGTGACAACACGATATGAGAAAGAAAAAACATCACAACTGTTATCAAAATAACTGTCTTATACATTCAAAATAATATAGTAGCATCTGAGAAGTAGATGTACCACAATTTTAAACAAGAAAAAAAACATTGAGTAATGCACGTGTCTTAATGTGCAGTAATAAGGTTTATGCACCAACCATTTGACCAATTTATCCAATTATAGTAAAAATACTGTGTTTGTGATGCCTGCCTGTCATGTTGTGCAATGAGACAACATTCTAAGTCTATCTATACATTTTCCTCAATATTAACTCAGCTTTTAGTCAGTTTTGTCCTTTCTGACGGCTGTTTTTCCATCAGACACGTGAACCCTCTGAGGATTTAGGTTCCCTGCTGTGCCTGACATATTCATCCTGCATTTTAAAATACAAGTGTCATCTCACCTCCTGTACATTCACAAAACTCTAATTTTCTGCTGAATAAAAAAATAAAACTTAATTCAGGTTCATTTTATAAGGAACACGACTGTATTTTAGTTGATATTTAACTGCCAAGGATTAAAACAGCATCGACTGATTCATCGAAATGTTTTCTATTATTCACAATAAATGCACTACATCAATAAAATCTTAAAATTAACATAAATATAAAAAGTAGGAAGTACTTTCACTAGTGTGTATTATAGTAGTGGATTCGTTCATACCTGTTCAGGGTCTTTAAATCAACAGAGGAGTGTTTGATGGAGGAAATCCATCCCGACCGCCTGCCGAGGAGGAAAAGGAGGAAATCTTCAACTGTTTGTTCGTCCTCGTTGCTCCAGAGTCGATGAATAAATTAAAGAGGAGGAGAGGCAGGGCTGAGACCATCACTCCTCCTCCATCTCTCTTTTTTTAAACTCCTTCCTCCTTCTTGGTCTCAACTTGCCTCGCCATTTCTTCTTCTCCTCTTGTTCATCCTCAGTCTTCCTCCTCCTTTCAGAAGTGGAGGAAAGTTGTCAGCAAATACCAGATCTGTGCTCAGTGTTTGCATCAAACCTTTGTACCTTAATAATATTTGATAGGGGGATGTAAATACAAAAAAATCAAATAAAAGATCTAAGAAATAAAGTAAATCAGGACTGAATCTGCTGATAATGAGACTATTTCCACTGATCTCACACCGTGTCTCAGTATCGTCAGTCTTTTAGGGACGTTATTCAGGTGAAGCTCAGGGGCTCCTTAGTCTTTGGGCCCCTGTAGACCTCTGTAGGACCCTGTAGGACCTCTATATGGCCCTTGTAAGGTCCTGTAAGGCCCTGTAGAAACCTGTAGTTACTTATAATCTAATGTAGGAACCTGTAGGTCTTCTATAGGGCCCATTTAAAGTCCTGTAGGCTCCTTTAGGGCCAATACAACTGTGTGAAAAATGCAGGATTTTCCCAGTATTAAGTCGACCAGAATAAACACTGAGCGGCACATTTGATTAGCTGCAACTCAGTGACATCATCCAGCATCGTCCAATGAAAAACATGCATCGACACATTCCTGATTCACTGCTTTTTAATTCAATGCACTGTCACCAGCATTGAGACAAATTACTGACGTTTTGGAGGTCTTGATAACTAAAATCTTGTGTTGTGTTTTGGCCTCTTTAATTCTCTGAACCTCCAAATTAGAATTTTCCTTCAAAAGAAAAAAACAGACACCATTAATCAACAACAAACAGCAGAAACAGAAATAACTGTTGACTAGAGTGTGATATGTGCTTCTGTCATGACTTCCTCTTCGTTTCTGATCTCATACTTGGTCATTCTGCCGTCTGCTGTCGGTCGTGTTGCAGTCAGAGCTTCGGTCTTGGTTTGGTTTCCAGTTCATTCCTGACATTAAACGCAACTCTGAGAAACTTGTGGAAGCAGCCGGTAAGTCCAGCATCGTCTGCATGACAGGGAGATCACACTCAAATAACTTTTACCTTGTTAGCTGGTTTGTGTCACTCACATGTGGATGCTGCTGTTTTCCTGCTGCCTCCCTGATGCCCACTCAGGAAACTTATTAGCTTATCCTATCAATAGGAACACTATTGATAGGATAACATATCATTGCTACTACTGTACAGAAATAAAAGATTCTATCATTATATCTCTGCAAGACTCAAAACACAACCTACACAATGCACAAAAGAGACCACAATGAGAAAAAAAGGTGGCAACAAAGAGACACAAAATCAACAAAAAGATTCTAAAGACATACAGAACAGTGAAAATAAGACATAACTTAACCCACGTGACTCAAAGTGATCCCATGTTGGTCTGTTTTTATAATTTCATTGCTCAATTTTGCATCTTTTTGAGTTTTTCCAGTTGACTTTTTGGAACATCTTCAGTCTATATTTCGATTCAGTCGTAAATACAATCGTACTTTTTGTTTCATGACGTCTGTTCTGTTGTACAGATGCTGTGTGTTGGAACAACAATGACTTAATTGTGCATTTATACTTTTGTTCAGCTTGTAAGGATGCCTTTAGTTTTGCAGGTATTTGAAACAACTGAAGTTATTAACTTCTGGAAGTCAAGGGAGGATGAAAGTTGTTGTTTTGAACAGGTTTTGCTGCAGGAAAGATTTGTGGAAACATCCTTACCAATGAATCCTGTTGTATTCATCAGGTTTTCAGAATATTTGAATATAAATGCCTCAGTAGTTGAAGAGGTATTTCAGTCTTAACCAGAACTCTCAACTTCTTCTTTTGTCCTCCTCAGGCGTCAAGTGTTGATCAAGAACCGAAGACATGTGGTCTTCAGGAAGTCTGTCTCTGCTGCTGTTTCCGCTTCTGTCCTGTTTTCTCCTGCAGGACCCCTCACTGGCTTTTTCTCTAAAAAACTGCACAATTTTCTATTCTGAAAATGTAAATAACGTGTGGGTTACATGCAAAGACCGTGAGCTAACCATTATTCCGGACGACATTCCCAGAAATGCGTTATCCCTGGATGTCTCCTTGAACCTCTTTGTGCAGATCACCAGGACAGATTTTAGAGGTTTGGCGAAAATTAAATCCTTAGATGTTCAACGCAATGTGATTTCCCACATTGACGGTGGAGCTTTTGCAGACTTGGCAGAGTTACTGATTCTCATCATGAATGACAATAAACTCACAAACATAACAGACAACATGTTTCAGGGTCTGTCCAAGTTAGCGACGCTGGTTCTGAACAGCAATCAGATCTCATTCATCTCCCCTGTGGCTTTCCAGTCCCTTGTCAGTTTAAAGTGGGTAGAACTGGGCTCCAATCACCTACATCAAGTTACAGACATTGTTCCGCTCTTGAAACTACCAATGATAGAAATCTTATCTCTTAATTATAACAAGTTAACCTCTTTTCAGTCTGACGACTTGCCTTTAAATATCTCAAATGTCAGGTCCCTGAGTCTAAGTCTGAATCCACTGACGAAGTTCAGCATCACAACAGACGTCTTTCCTTATCTGCAGTCTCTGGACGTCAGCGGGTGCAGCAACATGGAGTGGAAGGTAGAAAACAAGACCTTTCTGAGGAGTTTGACTAGTTTGTTCTTCAGTGGAACTTATATGAGCTTCGACACATACAGAGAGATGCTGCAGACAGCTGACTCGCTACAAAAACTTGTCCTGCTAAACCTGAAAGAGTGGATAGACGGTCTCGTAGACAATGCCTGCAAGATCCCGTCTCTAAGATCTCTTGACGTAGCGGTTTGCCAAATTGAAACCATAGACGATAACCTGCTGCGGTCTTGTTCTCAGCTCACTGAGCTCATTTTGTCTTCTAACAGTTTGTCTGAGATGTCTGAGCATTCCCTCCAATCATTGACGCAGCTCAGCCTCCTGCAGCTGCACGGCAATTACCTGTCTAAAGTTCCTCGTGCACTCCGAGGACTCTCCACACTGGATGTCCTGGACCTGAGCTCTAACATCATCAGTGAGCTCGATTGCCTAGACTTCAAGAATTTGACAAGACTAACAGAGGTGAATTTGAACCACAATCGCATTTCCAGTCTTCAGGGATGTGTTTTTGAAAATCTGAATGATTTGAAAGTTCTGAACATGGGACAAAATGCAATTTTTACTATTCAAAATGCCTTCAAAATCAGTTTACGGAGACTAGAGTCTCTGAATTTGCACAGTAGCGTTCTGGTAAAGCTGAAGCAAGGGGACTTCAGGAATCTATCTTCCCTCTGTTTTTTAGATTTAGAAGCAGATACAGCTATTGCAATGGATTATGGGATTTTTGACGGACTTGATCACCTCCAAAATCTTAGTCTGTCGGTAGGTAGTTACCAAAAAGACTTTTTCAGAGGACTGTCTCATTTAGAATATCTGACCCTTCATCTCACATTTGCCTGGATTCTGCAGAGTTCTGAACTAAACAATGAGCCACCTTTCTCAAATTTACCCAACCTGAAGAAGCTTGTACTCAAAGTATACGACAAATTTACGACTCACATTTCACCCAGTCTGCTCAGTGGTCTGAAGTCTTTAGAATATCTAATGACTGAGAAATTCTTTGTGAGGTCTGTGCACCCAGACACATTTAAATACACTCCACAGCTGAAAGGTCTTCAGATAATCCACAGTGATCTGTTGTATTTAACCCCTGAACTGTTCTGGCCGATCCCAAACCTGAAGGCACTGGACCTCTCCGACAACGAGCTCAGGTCTTTGGACTTCCTGGCTCAGGAGAACCTGCTGGCACTCAGCTGGTTGAAACTCAGCAACAACAAACTGTCGATCATCAATGAGACGCTCCTTCACTCCCTACCTGCCCTGACGTACCTGGACCTGACTGGTAACCCATTAACATGCGAGTGCTCTAATTCTGGATTTAACCTGTGGGTTCTGAGCAGTAACCAAACACAGGTCGTCAATGGACACCAGTATACTTGTGCTTTTCCAGTGAGCCAACAGGGAACAAGGTTCCTGGAGTTTGACGTCCACTCCTGCTGGATAGATGCAAGTTTCCTCTGCTTCATTTGCTGCTTTAGCCTGATTGTGTTCACTCTCCTCACATCCTTCACCTATCACTTTCTGAGGTGGCACCTCACCTACGCCTACTACCTCTTCCTGGCCTTCCTCTACGACAACAAGTGGAGGAAGAAGGTTGCTAATCAGCGCTACGATGCTTTCGTCTCCTACAACGTCAATGACGAGGCCTGGGTCTGCAGGGAGCTGCTTCCTGTACTGGAGGGTCAGCAGGGATGGAAACTCTGTCTGCATCATCGAGACTTTGAACCAGGTACGACAACTTTGTGTTTGTCTTTAACCCTCTGGACCTGGATTTCAAAGACACGTTATCTCAAAAAACAAAACAAAACTGAAATTACACCATTTATCAAAGCCTGAAACTGACAATAAAACTGAAAAAAAAAAGATTTTAGTCAGATTTTAAAGTTAAATAAATCTAAATTTACCTGTCCAGGTGTCCCCTGCCTTTGTCTTATGTCAGTTGGGATAGGCTCCAGACACCCACAACCCTAATGAGGATTAAGGTGTGTATAGATAATGGATGGACAAGCTTAAAATTGTGATATTTCATGAAAATCACTCTATTCTACATTGTGAAACATGTACAAAAATGTCAATTGTTTGCATTAACAAAAAAATCTTGAGAAGCTATTTGTCAATTAGCTGTGACCAACAGTCATGTGACAAAATTTAAGCGGATTGTCAGTTGAACTGCAGGCAGTGTTTACAGAATGGAGACAAATTAAATTGTATGTAGCTAAAGATCTACAGCATGTGGAGACAACACTGTTGCTGTGTATGTATGTATGTATGTATGTATGTATGTATGTATGTATGTATGTATGTATTTATGTATGTATGTATGTATGTATGTATGGATGGATGGATGGATGGATGGATGGATGGATGGATGGATGGATGGATGGATGGATGGATGGATGGATGGATGGATGGATGGATGCGAGCGAAATTCAAATTCACTTGGAAACATGTTGGACTTGTTGATTCCAGGTTTTTACACTTTTATAAAACTTTGAAGTTATTGAAAGATACATTCAGCATGGTGAAACATCTTTATACAGCTGATGTGCAGAGTGGAGAGAAGACGTTTAATAGCTAAATATCTCCAGTACGTGGAGACAAGATTCATCCATATGTTGGTGACATCCATGGAAACATGTTGGACACGTTGATTTCAGAATTTTACATTTATAAACTTCATGGTTGATCTGTTTACAGAGAGCTGCAGGACTTTATATTATAGTGAAAAATAAACCACAGAAACTGTTTGTTGGGTTAAACTCTTTCAGCTGAATGTTGTGACTTCTAATGTCATCTTGTTTTTACTTCCTCTTTCATTCTATCTAAACTTCCTGTTAGGGTTTGAGGTTATACTTTTGGCCTCATCACTCTAAAGAACTGAACGCTTCATTTTGATAAGAGCTTCGGGCCTTCAGTTTCCTCCTTAAGTGTGACACTTGAGGCTTAATTTGTGACTTCTGCTGTCACTTTACCAGGCTGATGCAGAAGTGTTGCATATCTTACGTCTGAAAAAGGCTGAAATGGGTTTGCAGGTAGTAAAAAAGGCTTCTTCATTCATCACTATAAACTCAGCCATGTTTTGTTAAAGATGGAGTCTTTTTCTTGCCATGGGTTCAACTTGAATGGATTCTTTAGGACCAAGATGAAGGGATAGTCTTGAATACTTTTGATTGATCATCCATCACTTCATCACCTCAAAGCCTGTGGAAATCAAGACTCCTAGACTTTCCTGTTGGTATTATGAGGTGTCCAATGTGAAGTTTTCAACCCCAAGTCCTCTTTTCATGGTAGTTTGACAATCTTTCCTGTTATGTTTACCTTTTATAGAACAGTCACTATTCAAATATGTCATTATTTGATATTAAAATACTTTTAACATCACGGAAAAAAGCGTTTTGTGATATGAACTTGTTATGTTGGGATGATCTTTATAAAATACAGCAGTTGACATTATTTTTCATAACTGTAGGTGAGATTGGCAGGAATTGGTGGGTTTTATTTGCTATTTTATTGGTTTTATATGTTATTTTATTGGTTTTATTTGTTATTTTATTGATTTTATTTGTTATTTCATTGGTTTTATTTGATATTTTACTGGGTTTACTTGCTATTTTATTGGGTTTATTTGCTATTTTATTGGTTTTGTTTAATATTTTATTGGTTTTATTTGGTAATTTATTGGCTTTATTTGATATTTTAATGGGTTTTTTGATACTTCATTGGTTTAATTTGCTATTTTATTGGTTTTAGTTGACATTTCATTGAGTTTGATGTTTTACAGGTTTTATTTGATATTTTATTGGTTATATTTGATATGAGCTATACTTCCTCCAATAAAGCTTCAAGAGCAAGAGGGAGGGGATGTGAATTTGGACATGAAGCGCATACGTTGGGCTCTAAGGGTTAATCTTCCTACAATTATACCTGATAAATGATATGTGCAGAGGGAACTGGCCTTAAGCTAAAATATTCCAGCAGCTGAGCTTTAAAAAACACGACTAAATAAGAACTCTGAAAGGCGCTGCTGTTTTTTCAGGTAAACCCATCGTAGAAAACATCACTGAGGCCATCTACAGCAGCAGGAAGACCATCTGTGTGATCAGCCGGAGCTACCTGCAGAGCGAGTGGTGCTCCAGAGAGATCCAGATGGCCAGGTGGGGGCGCCGCCTCTCCTTCGTAAAACTCTCACCGGTTCCCAAACTGACTCGAGTGTTTGTCTCGTGTTTCCTGTCTGCAGCTTCCGCCTGTTCGACGAGCACAAGGACGTGCTGGTCATGCTGTTCCTGGAGGAAATCCCGGCCCGGCAGTTGGCTCCGTACCACCAGATCAGGAGTCTGGTGAAGAGGTGCACCTACCTGAGCTGGCCGAGGGCCGCTCAGCACACCGGAGTCTTCTGGCAGAAAGTGCAGCGATCTCTGGAGGGGAATGAAGCTCTGGACAGCATGTAGAGCTCCTTCAGAGAGGGAGACACAAACAAAGAGTGAATGTACACCACGGTTTAAAAGTTTGGGGTCAGCACCATCAGCGAACACAATGTAGCATTAGAACACAGGAGTGATGGTTGCTGGAAATGTTCCTCTGTACCCCTATGGAGACACTCCTATAAACATGTCCAGCTAGAAAAGTCATTCATCACTTTCACAATGTCTACACTGGATTTATCATTCATTTAATGTTACCTTCATTGAAATAAAACTGCTTTTCTTTAAAAAATAAGGACATTTCTAAGTGACCCCAAACTGTTGAATGGTAATTTAAGTCCAAATTCCAAATGTGTGACTTCAAAACGGTCAACAAACCAAACTCCACCTTTTAGATTCAGTGTGTGGATTCAACTGACGCGAAAGAATCCTGAACAGGGGTTTGTCAAGTTGGTGACTCGGTAAAGTTCCGTTATCTGGAGATCATTATTTCATTATCTCCAGATATTTGCAGCCTGTTCTATTTACTTATTGTTCTGTTTAAATCAACACAATCAATGCAAGTGTGCTGCAGTAGTTCATATCATTCTGATAATAAAAGCAGGCAATTAAGCCAAATTAGGTGTCAGATGATCATTACTTTGGTTCAAAGGGGTTATTTTTGTTTTCTGGTGGATTTCATCACTTTAGTTTAACACAAAAATACCAATAAAGAGATTGTGATTATTTTAAATCAAGGATTAATTGAAGCCCTTTATGTAGCGAAGACAGACTTCAGAGGATAAATTATCACAAGAAGACGAGAGAGTAGATTTACCGTTTTCTCCAGTTTACTTTCAGAGACTCAGCAGATCTTCAGGACTACTGGCAACACAGAGCCTTAAAGCTGCTGTCCGGAGTTTGAATCGCAGCGTCTCCCAAAACACTGTTGGTCCCTCCCGCCGTCCCTCTGATTTCGCCCCTTTATTTGTGCACGCGCGCAGTACATGAGAGAAGTGCCCGGAGTGCTGCAGCATCTCGTCTGTTTTGCTGTTTTCCCCTCTTCTACGTTTAGTACATTTAGTAAATAATAAAGGAATTACGTTAGAATGCTGTATTGAGTCTAACTTGTCCTAATACCAAAATAACATGAATCTGCTAGGACGAACGAGTAAAGTTTCAATATGTGATTACACTCGTGTATCCCTCTCGATGACGTTGTTTATCAAACTTAGTGCATTTACGCGTGTATATGTGTTACATTGTTTATTTATTTCTATCTAGAGTTCAGAACTGCATGACTCCTCTGACGAAGAGTATGTCCCAGACGCCCCAACATCTTCCTCCAGAGGTCGGGCATCTAAACGAAGCCGTCAGGCGGGCTATGGAGGCCGTGGTCGGGGAGCGACGCGAGCACCCCGAGCCAAAAAACGTCCTGCAGTCTCTTGGCCTGACAAGCCGTGGGATTGGTAACTTTTCTGGAAGTTGCTGAGCCCTGATGCTCTCTCCTCCACAAGCAAAACAAATGTGCGCGCGGTTCCGTAGTGCGTAGCTCGCGCACCTCTGCATGGGCTTGCTTGCTGTGCGTGTAACCGTTGATTGACAGCATGACAAAGCTGAAGCTCGAACTTGATTGGTCGGCAGCGACCGGTGCTTTTTGGAATAACATGGGGGTCTATGAGAGGAAGGCGGAGCTCAGGAATAAATTTTCATATCGCGTTATACTAACTTTATATTATAGTATCGAACTAGACTAACACATTTAAGCTTTGTTAAAAAATGATACATAAATTGAAAACAAACGGAAACTCCGGACAGCAGCCTTAACCTTACTGTTTTAAACACATTTAGGTTTTCTAAACGTTACATTAATGTGAAGCGGCGTCTCCACTGACAGTTTTATTAACTAAATGCACCACATTGCAGTAACACAACACACTTCATCTGTTTACATGAAACACAAACATCGTTAGCTTAATGCTACGTTAGCTTTAATCAGGCTACGACTGAGCAGCTAGCTCGGTTAGCATCGCTAACATTAAAACTAATATTTACTGGATTCTAACTTTCTTCTCTGGTCAACACACACAGAAATAAACTCCACTAACATCTGGAGTGCATGGCACACATTATATCTGACACTACAGCTGCATGTGAAGTGCATTAAAAGCGGCACCGATAAGAAAATAAACACTTACCGACCAATCAGAGAAATGAGCCCCACTGCCTGACATGATCTGAACGTCGTGCTCTATTAAAGACAACGAACTCTCGTCATGGAAACTGGGAGATTTTCAGCTCTAAATCAGTTGTTATGGTTGTTAAGATGAGATCTGTGCATAAATCTGACTTTGTAAACAGAGAACATTCTCATTTTAGGCTGTTTTTTTTTCTTTCCAATGAGTAGTTTCTGTAATATTTGGTCATTTGGATAAAACATGTTAAGTGAACATAAAGAAGCACCTAAACTGGGAACATTTTTACTTTGTAAAAATCTTTCAGTTGTGGAAATCACTGTTCTTTTTTTGCCCCACGTGTTTCACCAACTAATACATTTTCATTATTGCCCTAAACACACAGGCTGTTTCTCTGCCTTACATTCAGTGTGTTTGTCTGAATCCATCTTCTTGCCAGCAGCTGTTACCTGGATACCGTCTGTCATCTCCACCTGAGGCTGAGCCACACTCAGAACAAAACCATAAAACAAACACAGAGAAAACCAGAGCAGAGGATTAAAATACAGCTTCATCTTTAATAATCTGACTGCAGACGGAGACATCGGATTTGTGGAAACTTGTTTTCACGTTTTCACTGATCAAGACAACTTAAAAACACATCTGACTATTAATTTATAGAAGGCTGGTACTCAAAACTCTTTCTGCAGAAGCTTATTCCACTTGATTTTACCTTCCTCTGTTTGCGAATTTCTCATGTGAACGTCACAGAATCAGTTAATGATCAAAATTCTGTGAACAATTTGAACTGAAAACATAAAAAATACCCCTAAAATGACATCATGTAGCCGCCAGAAAGTGCGAAAACAGAAAGAATCGTTGCATTTTCAACATTCAGATGGATTTAAAAGAGAAAATGATCAAATCCGAGCTTAATCAAAAGATTTCATTTAACCAAATTACTTCATTGTGCAGCAAGACAACAATGAGCCCACGGTGAGTTAAAATGAGCTCAAAGTGAAGAAAAATGAGCTCAAAGTGAAGAAAAATGTGCTCAAAGTGAAGGAAAATTAAGTTTATGATGAGAATCTCAAATATAAAAGTCAAGTTTTTAATGTTTTTTGGGATCGATTGTTCCCATAGAGGTGCTGTGAAAAATGAGTCACAGTGAGCTATAAAATGTGAGTTTCGGGGTTAATTTGAGGCGTTTTTCCCTCTGGAACGTTCCATCAGAAACTCTGGATTGATCCAGAGTTCTACTTCATTCTTAGCTGACAGACACCAGCTACCACAATCTTCTCCTGAATCTGATCAGTGACGTAGATGAAGCACTGACATTTAAAATGGTCGTCCATCTCATTACCTGTCCCGCCCCCTTCAGCCTCCTCAGCCAATAGGACGCCACCTGACAGCAGCAGCTGACCCGGTATTGTCCTGTAGTGTTTGTTCGGACAGCAGCAGCCAGTTGGTCGCTCAGAAAAGCAGCAGCAAAGTTCTTATGAAGGAAAACCTCACATTTCATAGAATAAACACACCAGCAGCCGACTGGACGTCCTGGAGCTGAAGAGCAGCATGTGGGAAGAAAACGTCGACAGCGAGCAGTAAGTCACCTGTCCGAAAAACACCTGAGATGCTCTTCACCTGAAAATACTCGTCTGAAACTTCTGAGCTCTAAGTAGCAGTTTCTGGGTGTTTACTGGCTCTTTCTTCACTGTTGCTCTGGAAGTGACCTCCCAGATAGCAAAAGACGTCACATCTTTAGTTTTTTATGTCACATTTATCATACCCTTATGATAGTTTGCAGTTATAGACTCAGTGCTGCAGTAATTCTCTTAAAACAGATTCTTCAGTCCTTTATTTCCGATGACACTCAATCCTCCTTTTGGACAAATTTTGGATAATTTTTAACTTGTTTTGGACAGATTTGGACTGATGTTGGCTTTTCTACTTTCCACTTAGTTCTTGTGTAGAAGCTTTTGTTCTTTGGATGGTTCTCCCGCTGGAATCTTCCTCTTCTTCCAGCTTCTTCAGAACAGGGGTTGTCCTGTCAGCCAGTATTTTGGTTTATCCTCAGACGTTTACCTTTTCCACTCATCATACTTCCACCTCCATGCTTCACTGTGAGGACTATGCATCCACTGTGGTCGTCCTGATCGGGTTCAAACATGCTGGACTCCATCTGAACCCAACATGTTTATCTTCATCTTCAGCATCTTTAGAGTTAAATGCTCCTCAGACAGATGTTCTTCTGGTTGGTTGTGTAGGTAGTAAACAGTGTTTGTGTTTCTTCGTCTACATGTCGACCAGTGAGGTCGGACATAAACCCGACTACTCGCCAGTGTCGTGGCAAGAGTATTTTGACCAGATGGAGGACGTTGCCGTGGGAGCAACCGACAGCCGGGACGTCTTCAGGATCTACAAAGCAGGAAGTGATGGACCGCTGCTGGTTCTTCTACATGGAGGAGGACACTCGGCTCTGTCCTGGGCTGTCTTTACCGTGAGTCACAGATTAAATGATTCACCGATTCATTGATGCCTATTATTGATACTAACTATGTTGTCCTCTTCTTCAGACGGCCATCGCCAGCAGAGTGATCTGTAGGGTTCTGGCCATGGACCTCCGAGGTCATGGTGAGGAGTTACAAAGTTCTACATCTCTCAGATCTGCAATCAGACTTTCAGAACAGTCGAGACTACCCAGATCTTCCATCATTTATAATAGCACTCGCAGGGTTTTTAATAGGGGCCCCTAGATCAAGAAGAAAAGTCTTTTGTGTGGTTCCATTTGATATTCACTTGAGAAGGAATGTAAACTGGTCAGACTCTAAGGATTAATGATTTATCTGGTTCTTTTCTGTATGTATGTTTCCAGTAAACAGAGTCAATCAGACATTTCAGGCCTCCTGTGGTAATTTTAGTGGGTTTTCACTGGCTTATCTTCCCATGAGGCCAAGTTAAATCATGTCCTTATAGCAGTGATATCGGAGTTAATGAGGTTGTTTTGTTCTGACATTTTCGTCTCTGTTAAGGTGACACTCTTGTCCGCCAATCAGACGACTTCTCAACTCAAACCATGTCCAGGTAAAAGCACCGACGCAAACAAATAAAGCTTCCAACTGGAATCAGCAGTTCTCCTAAAACTAACCAGCTGTTATCACTCTCAGCGATGTGGCCAATGTGATTCGAGCTTGCTACGGCGAGACTCCTCCCCCTATCGTCCTGATTGGCCACGGCGTCGGCGGGGCGATCGCGGTGCACACGGCGAGCAACACGCTGCTTCCTGCCACCGTGGGCCTGGTGGCCATAGACGTGGTGGAGGGTGAGCTGAGCGACTCCAGATCAGAAAGAGTGTTTCTGAACTTGGATATTCCGATGTTCACGATGGTCGTTGTTCTCCTGGTCGCCCTGCAGGCAGTGCCATGGACGCACTCCACAGCATCCAGAACTTCCTGAAGGGACGACCCAAGTCCTTCAAGTCCATGGACCACGCGATAGAGTGGAGGTGAGGATCTTCAGTCAAAGGGTTTGTATCTGGAGGAAATCTACGATGGAAATAAATGTGTCTCTGTAGGTCTAATCCTTGAGTTAGCTAGTAATGCACCGGAGGCAGCTTAATGCCCAGATCAGCAGAAGAATCTGGTTGGGATGGGATGGGATGGATGGAGCGAGAAAATTTTCAAATTCACAATGATTAGCAGGACTATGCATTCACTGTGGTCATCCTGATCAGGTTCAAACATGCTGGACTCCATCTGAGCCCAACTAATTCATCTTCATTGAACCAAAGAAGGTTCTCCAACATCCATCAGCCTTCTTTTCAAGTTCTTTAGTTCATCTGGAGGTTTCGTTCTGAGCAGCTCTGTGGAAACTTTGATTTAAACCCATAAAAAGGATCTGGTGGGTTATTGTGTTTTCGTGTTCAACCTAAACTCGGCTGCTGTTTCCATTCATTAGCTAGAAAGAAATTCCTGCTCTCACACACTCATTCATCCGTCAGACAGAGAGAGTCTTCTTCCTGAAGGGGGCGGGGCCAGCAGCAGCTCATTTTTAAGCTACAGACATTGAAACCAGGATCTTTGACTGAAACACTGAAGAAACATTCTGTGAGTCTTAATCTGATGAAAGGGGAAGAATATGGGACCTAAAAGTTTTTTTTTCTGTTTGTCTTTCAGCGTAAAGAGCGGTCAAATCAGAAACCTGGAATCCGCCAGAGTCTCAATGGTTGGTCAGGTAAAAAGGTAGGCAACCTCCCAACAATGTAAATATTGACTGGCTTGTAGTAGACTTCAGATGATACAGAACATGATGCATCCGAGGGAACTGTTTTATGCTTGTAATTCCTGTTTCCTGTGTTTTCTTACTCACTTCCTGTTAGATGCGAAGCGGAGGAAGCCGACACTCTGGAGCAGCCCAGTCCGGTGCCCGACATGGTCGTCGAACGGAACGAAGAGTTCTACGATCAGAGCTATGTGAACGACAAAGAGAACGCAGCATCAGAGGTATGAAAGCGACCGTACCGAAACAATGATGGTAAAGGCGACTGGTGAAACTGAACCCAACTGTCTGATGGTAGACTGGTAGCTAAGGGGGGCAAATACTTTTTAGGGCAAAATGGGTCTGGACAGCATTTTCCCATCAATAAGTGAAATCGTCGTCATTTAAAAACTGCATTTTGTATTTTATTGGCTTATTTAATATAACAATAGAACAGAAACATAAGTGTGACAAACATGCAAAAATAGAAGAAACCTGTAGGAGGGGGCATATACTTTTTAGGGCAAAGAGTGTCTGGACCACACTTTAACTTCAACAAATGCAATCATCATTTAAAAGCTGTATTTTGTGTTTTTTTGGGTTATTTTTGTTTAATATTGACATAGAACAGAAACATGTAAGTGTGCCAAATTTGCAAAAATAGAAGATTTGTGTAGTGGATAGCGAATACTTTTTTACAGTGTTGTGTGCGTTTGCGTTCAGAGTGTGTACCGGTGGCGTATAGACCTGTCGAAGTCGGAGAAGTATTGGGACGGCTGGTTCAGAGGAACCTCCAACCTCTTCCTGTCCTGTAACCTGCCCAAACTGCTGCTGTTGGCAGGTCCGTGTTTTACTCTTCAAAATAAAAGCATTTAAAGTTCAGTTACTGTTGGATTTTTACATGATGACAAAGATCTGGGATTTGTAGTTTCAGGGAGTCACATCAGTAAACACCAACACTTGTCTTTTCTCAGCATTTACGTATTTTTCATGTCAAAACACTTGAATTTTCAGGAATCGACCGGCTGGACAGAGATCTGACGATCGGCCAGATGCAAGGTGAGACTTAACGTGATACAATAAGACATTTAATTCTTCACTTTTGGGTTTTAGTTGAAGTTTTTGTTGTCGTTTCTATGCTGCTGTATTACAAACAGTCATCAATTCCTGATTCAGCTGGAAACCAAGAAGGAAGTTCACCAGAACATCAGAGTTACTGAAGACCCTCAAAGACTCTCATCTTTTGGTTCCTGACACTTTGGTTTTAATTTAGTGTCAGACCTGAAGGTGTTAGGCATCTAAAACTAACAGGAAGTGAAAGTTGTTTAACTCTCAGCTGAACTTTGCTGAGTCTTGAAGTTGACAAACTCAAACAGCCTGCTCAGGATTCTTTCGCATCAGTCGAATCCACAGACTGAATCTAAAAGATGGAGTTTGGTTTGTTGACCGTTTTGAAGCCACAAGTTTAGAATTTGGACTTAAACTATCATTCAAGAGTTTGGGGTCTCTTCGGAATGTCATTTTTGAAAGAAAAGCAGTTTTTTTTCAATGAAGATAGCATTAAATAAATGATAAATCCAGTGTAAACATTGTTAATGTGATAAATGACTATTCTAGCTGGAAATGTTTCATGGAATATCTCCATAGAGGTACAGAGGAACATTTCCAGCAACCATCATTAATGTGTGCTAATACTAATACATAAACACGCAAATACAAATATAATAAAAATGCACATAAATACACAAACATGAACACACATATAAACACCAACGCATAAATACAAAAACACACAAACACACCCCCAGACAGTCCTTCCTCTCAGAAACAGCTGCTTCTGTCAGTCGACACTGGAACTGACAAGAGAGTCAAAAAAAACATCTCAGACAAACGGTCAGCAGAACAGATAATAACAAAACCCCTGAGACATGAAACTAATCTAAACCGTATCCTCTAACATTAATCAGATTACTTCTGACAGTAGAGTACCGTATCTGATGTCACAAACCACCAGTTTAGATTTCTGTATTAAATCCACAGTAATCAGATTACTCCAACAGGAAACATTGATCGATTCATTTAGGTCACCGTCCAAGATAATTCAGGTGTGAATGAGTCTCAGACCGTCTCACCTGTCGGCTCTGTCTCCAGGTAAATTCATGATGCAGGTGCTGCCCCCTTGTGGCCACGCAGTGCAAGAAGACAAGCCAGAGAAGGTAAAAAAAAAAACCTCATGTCCTCTCTGATAGCAGTTAAAACTTCACATTTTAAAGTAAAATGTCATCTAGATGAATCAAAACATCAGCAAAGGTGTTTCTGGATTCATGAAACTCACATTAATTTAAACGGGATAACAACTTAAATGACAGGTTTAGCAGTTTGTCAGGTTTTGATGGTAGCCTCAGTATTTTTCCTGTTTGTTTGTAGGTGGCTGAAGCTGTGGCCGCCTTCCTGTTGAGACACAAGTTCGCTGAAGCCAGAAAAGAAACCAAGAAGTCGGAAAAAGAAATCTGCAATGAAAACTAGAGCTAGTTAGAATGGAACTACAGCGACATTCTCTGATAGTAAAACTCTAACGCTGTGTGAGGCTACTGCTGGCTGTGTTCAAAGTGCTGATGTACAGAATAAAACTAGTGAAAACCATGAACTCTCTTCATTTTCAAGATATTAGTACCACTAATCAGGAGGTGTAGAAGGAGTCATAGTACCACTAATCAGAGCTACAGTGGTCTTACAATGACTCCACAGACAGTGAACTACTTTCACAATCTACCCGTGAAAAACAGACGACAATCAATGCAAGTCAAAACAAGTTCAAATTAGTCTAACATGTCTCAAAATAAGGTAATTTTTTTTGGGGGGAAAATTGGTAAAACAGCTCAAAATGTGTCTAAAATTAACAACAAAAAATGTCTAAAACTACTCAATATGTCTTAAACAAGTTTGAATTTGACCGAGATGACTCAGAAGTTTTCCAAAATGCCTTATCAAAAGTGAAGTTTGTTTAAACTGAACTAAAAATTGTCCAGTTTAACTCAAAACATGTCAAAATGACTCAATAACCGTCTAAAACAAGTGGAAAAATGAGTCCAAAATGATTCTAAACTTGTCCTAAATGACCAATTTGTGCAGAAATGTTCAGAAGAGGTTATAGTTTGTCCAAAATGACTCAGATTTGTCCACCTACGACCTGGACAGCGAGTCCTGATGACAAAAGTGTCACAACCAACACAAAGCAGCAGTAAATTGATGAAAATTAATTATAATATACACAATAATTTAATAATTTACTTACAGTATAATATGTGATGTCATCTTCTTCTGCTGCTACACACTTAATAAAGATTATTAACTTTTAATTTCTACAACAATGAGAAACAAAAACACAGAGGCAGCAGGTCGGAATAAAAACAAAAACTTGCAGTAACTTTATTTAAATTCTGTCCTGGATCAGGACACGTGCAACAACTGAAACACAGAAACAACATGGAGTAACGCCGCCTGTATTTATTTACATGTGTACGAGGGCTGCAGGACAAATCGCACAAACGAATTTTCTGGAAAACAAAGTCCACGTTAAGATCATAGAAACGAACACAACATCGCACCCTGTCGCCCCGGCAGCAGATCGACTCTCAGCGTCTCTGGAAGGATTAAAAGTTCCGCCTTTAAATAATTAGAACCGAACACCAGCGGAGTTCTTGAAATGTTTTAAATCCACCTGAAAACATCGTCCAAAAACTTGTTCTCAGCAGAAATTAAGTAGAATCTATAATAATCCAGAAACATCCCCAACGGTGAGAAAAACTGGCAAAAAACACACAAAACAAAGTGGAAAAGAAAAGAGTCGTGAAGGGAACAATAGGAGAAACTTTTCCAGAACCTTCCAGAGTAACAGAATTTAAAGTGCATCATCAAAAGAGGCGCGCAACCAATCAGAACGCAGCATTCGGGGAGGTGCTGATCTGACCAGACGTCATTACTGGCAGTGACACGATGGTCCAAGTTTTACTTTAATCTTTTAAAGCTCCATTATCAGACTGGTAAAGCCAACAGAAGAAGGGAAAGTTGGGTTTTGTTTTTGAGTCATTTCTTCTTATTAATCTGGTCGTTACTTCCCATTTTTACATTTACGACTATCTCATTGGTATGAAACCTTTACATTATCCTTGTTTTTAAGACGAAACTTCATCAGAGTCTCATTTATTAGAATTAAAGGTTGCGATACTGTGGACTCCTTAGTTACAACAAACATGATGATCGTCAAGAAGTCAGTTTGCACAATTCCGTCCATCGCTACAGGAAACTGGAACGATTTTCGAATAATTTAGCTTCAAAAAAATAAAAAACTGATTCCAAGTTACCGTATTTTCACGACCAAAAGGCGCACTGTACCAAAAGGCGCAGTCTCAGTTATGTGTGCCATTACTGTATTTAAAACACACATAAGGCGCACCTGATTATATGGCGAGGGTTTTATATACAATCCACGCCCACACTTCCCCCTTTAACGTTCTCATGGTGTCCTCTACTACGTCGGCCTTACAACAACACACACAAGCATACAAGTGTGCGTATTTAAAAATAGAGCGGGAGTAAAACTGAGTTTGGTATTCACATTTTTTTTTTTTACCGGTAATCGTCATCAATCAAACCCATGGAAGTCCTCATCCTCTGTTTCTGAATTGAACAGCTGCGCTAAACCTCCATCAAACATGCCAGGTTCACTTTCTTCACTGTCAGAGTCACTTTCCGTGCCGTGCGGCGCCTCGGAAATGATGCCGGCTTTTGCGAAAGCTCGAACAACAGTGCCAGCAGACACGTTAGCCCAAGCATCTACAATCCATTCGCAAATTGTGGCGTAACTCGCCCGGCGCTGCCTTCCACTCTTAGTGAAACTGTGGTCTCCATCGGTCATCCATCGCTCCCACGCCGCTCGCAGCCTTACTTTGAACGGCCGGTTCACACCGATGTCCAGCGGTTGGAGTTCCTTTGTCAGGCCTCCCGGAATGACAGCAAGCTCAGAGTTCATTTGCTTCACTTGTTTTTTCACATCGGCTGTGAGATGGGCACGCATAGAGTCACAGATCAACAGCGATGGTGATGTGTGGAAAAAAACACCTGGTCTACGTCCGCCTTACAACAACAACAACACACACAGGACGCACTGCACCATAGGGCGCGCCGCACAATTTGAAGAAAATCTAAGACTTTTATGTGCGCCTTATAGTCGTGAAAATACGGTACTCTATTTTCGACTTCGAGACATCAGAATCCCTAAAACCTTGTTGCTAAACAGTCCGGATGTAAAACTAACCCTAACCTAAACATCTAAAACTTCCTGTTAGCAAATGCTAACATAGATAGATGGAAGATGATAGACGAAACTTCATAATTAAGAGTCTTTCTGACTAGAATTGTTTTCCATAAAACTCAGAAATGAAACTGCGATTAAAAGATATGGTAATTTGGACTCGTCATCCCATAATTACAACAATAACAATGAGAGTCATAGTTTGCACATTTCTGTCCATCACTACAGGAAACTGGAACATTTTTGGAATAATTTAGCTTCACAAGAATAAAAAAAACTGATTCCAAGTTTCTCTATATTCTACTTCAAGACGACAGAATTGGAAAAACTCAACTCATGGATGTGAAATTCCTGACACCTAAAACATTCCGTTAGCCGTTGCTATCACAGGCAGCTTGACTGTCTCGCTTGTCAATTTAAACTTCTAAATCTAAAGAGAATCGAGTCGAATACAGAAAGGAGGCTGTTAATTTAGATATTTTAGATTTTGCTAAAGCTAAATATGTCAGTTTTAGGTCTAAAATGTCAAAAAACATTCTTCTGGAAGCTTTCTCAATGACAGGAAGTGCATGTTGGAAAAAAAACCCTAAGAGGCGATTTCAGAATAAGAGCACCAAATTAAAACAGCAGCTTTGACGGTTTTCAGGAAGTCCAATAGCGACGGATCATCGTGTCACGGCAGCTTCAGTCTCTGCGGCTCAAACAGAAACAGATTCAAAGGAGGTTTAAGTTTGTTTTCACATAAAGAAAGAAAAGAATTCCTTGAAAGTAAAGATGAAAAAGAAAACTGGCCGAGACGTCGCCGTGGAACATGCTGGTTTAAATTCAAACTGGTCCTCAACGTGAGGAGGCAGCGGAGAAACAGGAAGGACCTTACAAAATAAAAGCATTCTGATGAGAGTCTGAGAGAAAATGAACCAGAACCAGAAGCACCATCTTCACTTAATTACCCCAAATATTATCATCATAGTTCCAGAAAAGAAGATCCAGCAGGACTTTACTCTTTTTAGAAGCAAACTGTTTAACTTTACGCCCTTTTATTCCCATTTTGCCGGACGGATCAGTGCAGCTTTGGTTCTCCTACACTCGGCTCAGTTCTCTCAGTTTCCATCCAGAACCTTCACAATAGTTTTGGGTTTCGTTTCATTGAGGTTCTCCTCAAACCGTCTGTACAATTACACAAATAATCAACACTGAAATCCGCCCGATCGGAACTCAACCTCGCTGAGAATCATTCAGACACAGCGGGAGGAATTCCGTCTCTTCGTTACAAAAATAAACGTCTCCTCTGGTATCAAAATAGACGACAATCTTTATCTCTCTCGGGAAACTCACGGCAGCGACGTGACGCGACTCCACGCGGTCCGACGGTGAACTCGGGTTCATGTACATTTATATTTACACGTTGGGCTGAGATTCTGTGCTCGAGTGTCCGTTTATTCACAGCTTTACAGCCGCTGTGGCGTTCCAGCTGCAGATCCGACTCTTAAAGTCCAGAGAGACGATCAGCAGGACGAAGCTCCGATCCATGATTGTCGGGTTGAAGGTAAACGTGTCTTTAAAAAGGCAGCGAGAGACGAGCGGTCGGGACAGAAAAACTGAACGAGGATCCATCTTTACATCCGTTAGCTCTGATCTGCTTCAAACAGGAAACCAGAATCTGTCTTTAAACCCAGAAATGATTACAAAGTTCCTCCTCACACGACTTGTTAATGTAAACTTGAACCTAAAGACCGAAAGAAAGCTCATCAGGAGGATTTCTGCTGAGGAAACCCTACAGAGGATAAAGAGGTGTGGAGATGATGGATGGATGGATGGAGACTCTGTTCAGGTGAAGGTTTACAGGATCAATCTTCAGACTTTCTGTTTCCACTGGAGATCCAAATATTAACTCAGAGAACAGAACCAACCAGGACCAAGCAGTTCAAACCAGCAAAACAATGGAGGTTTGTTGTGTTGGAACATCTGGAGAACTTTATGTTCCTCACGGAGATTAGAGAGGACAGAAAACATGCTGTCCTCTCTCACTTTAACCTATCACAGCAGTGTTTCTGGGCAAAATTTGCCCTCAAAGAGGTTCTAAAGGTTCTGCAGGGAACGTTCCTGCAGTTAGAACATCAACAAATGTTCAGATTGCCAAAGATTTTCAGTTTAGTGTCATCGAGGAGGAAAGAAACCCAAATATTCACATTGACGAAGCTGCAATCACAGATTTTAAAGAGTTAGTAATAAATAACCTGGTTATCAGAACAGGTGGTGGTTAATCTGATATCGACAACCAATCGATTGATTGTTGGGGCCGTCATGGTCACTCTGAGTTAACAGCAAAGCTGCTGGTTCCTACAGAGGAAACAGAAAAGGTTCGATTAGAGGACGTTCTGTAAACCTCACAGCAGAATCAACCATGTTCTGGTCTGTACAGCAGGAGAACTAAAGTCCATGTGGTGGTCTTTAGAAAGACTGATTTAAACTCATCATTTCTGTTCTGTTCTGGAAACCAGGAACCCTGCTGGAACCCAAACCACTGTCAAGATGAAGAACCCAACGAGAACAAAGACAAAGACGGGCAAAAAGAGAGGAAACGAGCAACACTGCTGCAGTAACACCGCCAAGAGTCCGTCAGCAAAGTTCCAGGAGAAGAAGCTGCAGCTGCGTCCATCTCAAATAAAAGTCCTGACGGAAACGATGCTAATCAACAGGAGCTAAATTAACCAGAATAACTGTTCAAACAATCCAGACCAACCGGGACAAGCGAAACCAGGGAACTGAATATTCCACTGAAGATCCAGAGAACTCCTCAGGATCCTGGACCGGATCGCTGACAGACACCCAACTGAAGGTCTGCACACAGAAAGGCTCAACAGCGTTTGAAATGAAGCAGGAAGTTTATTTTTCTCCTTTCTAAACGGAGCGAACCGAGACGGCAGACAGTTCAAAATGGGACAAACCCGGTGGAACCAAAAACCAAACCGGGTCTTACAGGTTCCTAACATGAACGATTCTGCATTAAAACCCATCCAGGTCTCAGCCCTGGTTCCAGCCGGGCTCGAGTCCACCTGGAGTCCAGACAGGTTGGCATTGAGTAGTACGCGTCTAAGACAAGAACCAAGCAGAACCCTGATGCTGGTTCCGGGTTTAGATTGGTCACCAGAACCAGATCCTGGCCCGAGCTCGGAGCGGATCTGGTTCAGATGTTTTCGTCACTGTCGGACCTTCAGGCCCGCTGAAGTCTGTTGTGGCCCGGTTCCGGTTTGGTTCTGCTCTCAGCATTTGTCCCCCAGCTGAGGCTCCATCAACCCCTCCTCGTCCGACAGGCCCGTCTCCACGGCGATGACGAACGACGCCACCGAGGCGCTGCTCGCCATCGGCTGGAGCTCACCTGGAAGAGGAAGGACAGGTGAGTTTACTTTCAGAAGACATTTAAAAGGAAAAACTAATATTAGAGAAAAGATCATTTTCACTGTTTAAAGTATGTTTTTAACTACCAGTGAATACAGAAGGTTTTAATCCTAATTATCTATTAAATCAGCTTCATGTTTGGAGAAACGGCACAAGAAATACAACAGACGGGTTCCAGATCAACATTTAACCCTCCTGTTGTCCTCATTTACAGGCACCAAAAAATATTGTCTCCTTGTCTGAAAAAAATACAAAAAAAATCAGCAAAAAAATCTCTAAAATTCTGAAAATTTTGCAAAACTTTCAGGAAGAAAATTCCAATAATTCCTTAAAAGTTTTACTTTAAAAAAATCCACTAAATTTGGCAAGAAAATTCTTGTAAACATTTTCAAAAAATGAGTAAAAATCTTCCAATAAAATCCTAAAAATATCTAAAATGATTACACACATATATCAGTAAAACTTCTAATATTTTCTTTAAGAACATTCACATAAAAATTTTTAGTTGATTTTTATGTGAATGTTCTTAAGAAACATTTTTAACATTTATTTTTTCCACCAAAAAATGTTCAAAGATTTCCCAGAAATGTTGAAAATGTGGACATCAGAAGTTTAACTGTGAAATTATTTTTTCCCCCACATTTCCAAACTTTAAACAGATCAATCTGACCCACAGGACGACACGAGGGTTAATTGATTGTTCCTTCGTGTTTCAGCAGTAAAACCTCATTCAGACGCCTTCAGCTCAGCAGAAGACCTCTAGGTGGCGCTGGACTTGCCTGTGTGGGTGTCGGTGGTGGCGGTCACCGGACTGTCTCTGAGGGTATCGGGGTCCTGGTAGTCCTGTGGGAGCCCGACCCGTCTCACGCCCGGGTCCAGAACCACCGAGGAGCCGCCTTCGCTCAGCGTTCCGTCGCTGGACGCCCCGGAAACCACCGCCTCCAGCGCCAACACCCCGACTCCACCCACCCCGCCCAGAGCCAGGTCGTAGTCCAGCGGCAGGTCGTCCAGACAGTCGGCGTTCAGCTGCAGAGAGTCCAAGAAGGTAGAAACGGGTTTGAAGTCCAGAGAATCTAAAGAATCGGGATTCATCTCACAGCTTTGAAGAACCGCTTTTACTTTTCTGGGTCAAGCAGGACGGAAACTATGGATTATTTTTGTTGTTAATCATTCTGTGGATGAATCCATCAGCTGCTTCGTAAAACTTTGGGATGTCTGATATTGGCTTTTTGCCGATAACCGATATCGTCCAACTCTAAATTTCCGATACCAACTGATACCGATATGTGTGGGCTATTTAGCATCACATGGATGGAATGAACACATCATGCCTCATTTTATTTTGATGCAACAAGGCTTTCCAAATGTAAACATTGTCTGTACAAAATAAGAAAACTACTTCAACTTCAGTTATGGAAAAAATGCCATTTTTTAATTTTGTATTTCTAAATAGTCTCAAACAACAACTCCTTCCATCCCTCTATGAGTAAATGACGACAAAATCCAGGCATTATTTTAGCGGTTTTCATGAAAGGCAAAAAAAAGCGATAACGATATTGACCGATAATACATTTTTATGCCAATATCAGGCCGATATTATCAGACATTCTCAGTAAAAATTATGAAAGGGGATCAGCGGTTCCTCAAATGTCTTGTTTTGTCCAAATATATTCATTTTACTGTCACAGAGTAGGAAAGAAACCAGAAAATACAAATATTTAAGCAGCTACAGTCAGTTTTTCTTTTAAAAAAATATTCCATCAGACCTGTTGAATATCAAAACAGTTGGTTAATAATCTAAATATTCATGATTAATTGATTAAATGTTGCCATAAAGTTGACCTGCAGTGAGAAGCAGTCGACACTTGATGAGTTTTCGGTCAGTCTAAGTCAGGGGTGTCAAGATCCGTTCCTGGAGGGCCACTATCCTCTATGTTTTAGATGTTTCCCTCTTCCAACACACCTGATTCAAATGATCAGGCTCGTTATCAGGCTTCTGCTGAGCTTGATGATGAGCTGATCATTTGAATCAGGTGTGTTGGAAGAGGGAAACATCTAAAACATAGAGGATAGTGGCCCTCCAGGAACTGAGTTTGACACCCCTGGTCTAAGTAATTTTTTCCCTCCACCTTGGCTAGTTTCGCAGATAAACGCCTGTACTATTCCTAATTCCACGGGTTTACAGACTTCGACTACAGTATTACAGTACTACTACTTCTGTGTAACTGGGACTCACCGCGATGCCGAGCGCCTTCAGGATGTTCATCTTACACATGGGACACGTACGATGGTCCAGCAGCCACGGATCCACACAGCTCTTATGGAACAAATGTCTGCAGGGAGGAAGGACGGAAAGTTCTGCTGTCAGTCTGGAAACACTCAACAACAAACCATCTTTGATTCCAGCAGGAACCAAATCTAACTGATATTGCATCCAAATAAATATCAGGATTTAACCAGAATCTTAAAACTATAAATCCTTGAACTGCAGCAGAGAGGAGGAGGATGGAACAGATTAAAACAGAGATATTTCTGTATGTTTGGGTCGGTGTATTTGTTTAGAAAACCGAGGAGCTGATTCAGGGCTTTGGGAGGAGACAGCAAAGGAACTAAACCCCACTGATGATCAACAGACTCAGAAACTATGAAAACAGAATGAATGTATGAATTTTTAACTTCTTGTAGGTCCTTCAACTACTCATGTTTATGTGTGTGCCATACAGTGGAAAACCTAAAACTAAATCCAGGAGTTAAATCATCAAAATCACTTTTTTTCTACGTGTCCCATTTCAAAATTTAGAACATTTTAAATTATAAACACATAAATGTCTGTTCATTGATTCATCTGTCAACCAAAATTCATTTGAATAGAAAAACTTTACTAATTGTGTCAAATATTGTTTGACAAAAATGCGATAAATTAATTACGAGGCCTCTAATTAGTTAGACACATTTTTTAATCACATCCCACAGATGATTTTTACATATTTTAATTTTTTGTATTTATAAAGCCTGGTGGACAGTCCCGACCCTACCGTATGTGATGAATAAAAACATAAAAACATGTAATGTGCAGTAATCGTACCTGCAGGGCAGGATCCGGACCACGTCGTTGGCCTTGTAGCCTTCGATGCAGACGGCACAGTTGTCGAAGTCGGACTCGGTCTCCTGGTCGCCCTTCCTGATGGTTCGAATCTGCAGTTTGCTGATGGCCTTTTTCGCTGCGTCACCAAGACGACGCTGAAGACGGATGGAGGATAAACTGTTATTAAAGCTGAACATGAAGGATTCTAACAGCCTCCTTTCTAACGGTTCCTACCTGGTTGCGGTCTCGTGCGTTGGCGTAGCGGAACCTCTGGATGTAGTAGAAGACGAGCCAGGCCAGCGAGATGATCATCAGCACGATAAAGGAGATGGACACGAACACCACCGACGTCCGGCTCACGTACTTCTGCAGGTTCCTGGTGCCGATGGTGATCGTCATGGTGACCGTCACGTTGCGCTCCAGCAGCGATGCCACCTCACGACCTTTGGGTTCGGGGATCATGATGGCGACGACCTCACTGGCCCCTGGAGGAGAGAATTCATCATCAAACCGCACGGATTTATCAGAAAACCACAAGAAAAAGTGAAGACTATCTACAAAGACACAGAACACTTAGTCACAGCTATCTGAAACTTTATGGTCAAAACGACAAAAGTCAGACAAAAAATAAGTAAAAAAACAACAAGAACAAGACAAAATATTACAAGACAGACACAAAATGACAAAAACAAGAAATAAACGGCAAAAAACAGACAAACGGTATGAAACAAAAAAAAGAGGAAAAAATGTAGACAAAAAAGTTACAAAGCGACAAAAGAGACAAAAAATTAGACAGAATGAGAAACAAAACGACTAAAAAAAGTAGACAAAAAACACAAAAACAAGACAAAATATTACAAAAATGAGGTACAAAACGACAAAAGAACAATCCAGTATTTTACTTCACGACCAAAACAACTTGTCATGGTCTAGAAATTACTTTAAATTTATAGTTTTATTGATTTACAATCCGCAGTTAATGTCTTCTCTGTAATTTTTACACTTTGAGGGCCGGATTGGACCCTCTGGAGGACCGCTTTTGGCCCTCGGGCCGCATGTTGGACACCCCTGGTTCAATCGTTTATCAGGCAGAAATGTTTCCTTCTTTTTTCCAACCCTTTAGACTGAATCTCTCCTGAACTTGAATGCAACACCATCAAAACCCCGTTTATCGATCCAGTAAACGAATAACAAACCCCATCACCATGGCAACCAGACCCCCCTAGTCACCATGGCGACCAGCTTCTACCCACCAGGCGGCCGCTAAAAATACCCCGAAATCGCCAACATGGTGGGCAACGGACGGATTCACCGAGGTACTGTCAGCGAGGAGAAGTTTGAACATGAGATCCAACAAGTGGAAATTCTACAAAGACTGTGTAGATTTGCTCCTTGTATCAGAGATTTCTTGTCCTCCAAGTCTGAACTTTGCACATAAAAACACTCTTAATTCTGACGTTTATCAACATTTCTTTCAGCTCCATTTAAACTCCTGAGGTTCCACTACTTTATATCCACATTTACACGTTTTCCTCGAAAGAAAATTTCACTAGAAGTTTATAAAAACGCAGCAGAGAGAGGATGTAAACTTCTTTCAATGTACGTAACATTATTCCTGCAACTATTTGTAGAGTTTAATTGGGCACATTTAGGTTAATAATTCAGCTAATAACGAGGTTTTGAAGACTCAGACGTTGAATAATTCAAGGTGCTGCTCCAGGATCAAAGCTTTACCTCAGAACTAAAGCAAAAACACACAACACAACAAACGCAATACACAAAATAAACACAACAGAGCAGGATGTGTTGGTGTCTGATGTGAGGTTTTTCCTTGTGACTGATTCCAACAAATGTCCTCTTGTTACCCCAAAGAGACAGAAAAAAGCCTCCAGAAAAGGTTTGTTCACAGCTTCACCTCCACGTTTCACACAGAAGAAGTGCAGTAAACAAACCTGTAACAAACAATAAACCTGCAGTAAACAACGACAAACCAGCAGTGAATAGACCCTGTGCACGTCAAAAATGCTAACTTCCGGGTTCTGACCGGAGGGGCTTACAGGTCCTTCCGGAGGCTATTTCGCAGCATGGATAACATGGAATCAAAAAAGAAAAACACTGTTTTCTCGGCAAAACCAAAAATCAGATTTCAGCATGTTCCAGGTCGATATGGGAGGTACTATAGTGTACCATTATGTTCGGCTTCTGGTGTTTATAACAGTTCTATAAGCCTTCACCGTTTTCCAAAAGACCGGCATTTGCGGGCTCAGTGGATTGCCAAAATTAGACGAAAAAAAATGTTTCACACTGAGCTGAGGATCGGGAATATTAGTGCATAGTCACTGATCAAACAGCAAATATCTGATAAACTGTAACAACAATCCGTGCACTCTTCAATCATTTGTTATTCCGTTTTGACATCTAATCAAATATAGAGGAAATCCAAGCATTTGTCATTTTGTTCAAACAAAACTACAAATATAAAATGTCTTGCTGAACTCGACTAACCCTTTAAGCTTCAGTCAATTCCAGCCACTTTCAGTACAAAAAAATCGCTAACACTCTATTTGTAAATAAAAATATGATGAGAAATACAGGGAATATTAGACGCGCATCGCGAGGGGCATTTCCTTGAAAACGACCTATTCGTGGAGTATATACCGACTTCAAGACATGTTTTGGACTAAATATGTTACTGGCTTGTTTCGTCTGGATGTCCAAGGTTGGATTATGGTCATTTTTTGTGGAATATTTTCATCTGTGTAATGAACCCGGAAATGTAAGTCGCGCTGTGTACGTTGAAGCCGTGTACAGAGAACGGATGGATGGATATTCGTTGTTTGTCGGACAAATGTGTTTATATTACCCGCTGTGGTAATCACATCTGAAAGTTGTTTATACCGGCAGATTCATGAGAATCTAAGCTTTCCATCGGCGTATAGTGTTTGTATTATCGCGTTTGCAGTTTCAGACATTTAGCAACTTGCTTATGCAGATCTCAAAGTGTACCGCAGATGGGACACTGAAGCGCAACTGAAGCGCAACGAGCTAAGTACCAAAGACTAAAGTGTAAAGTGGATTCTAGTAGCTAACTAAGCAAAAAATAGTAATGTATAAATACTGGAAAATAAAATGATAAGGTACATGTTTGGCAAGCCCTACAGTTAAGCTAGCGCTAGTTATGTAGGATGCGATGCCACTTTCCTTCTAAGTTATATATGTACTGGGATATATAAAATTTGAATCCCTTTTCCCGTTTGCTTTAAGGAGCTGACGCAAAATCATCATCGAGACGATAAACATCATCAACAGAAATTTTAGGCCAGTTGCCTAGGCATCTGGAAAAGTAAAGTGTACTGCTGGCTTCTTCCATTTTGACAGCGCTGTAAGCAGGACCGGAAGTAACTGTAGCACCGGAGTTTTTCAACCGGAACTAGCACATGCTATCGTGCACAGGGTCAATTCTTCTCCAGCAGCTGGCATGTTTCCTCCAGTCAGAACAAGTTCACAGCCACATGCAGACAGATGTTTTCACAACCAGCTGCTGATTATTCACAGCAAAACTGAGGAGGAAAAGCTTTAAAAGATATCAGTGTTGGTCAGAACTAAAAAACACTCTGATTTCTGTGAATTAATGAAATATTACTAATAGTTTTATACCAACAAAATCACACTTCATCTGGGATTTTCCAGATTAAAAGACAGGAATTATTTTTCCCCTCAACATTTACTGCGACAAACCAACGATACAGGCTCAGGAAACATAGCAGAAGCTAGCATAGCAGAAGCTAACATAACAGTAGCGAAATAATTAGAAGCTAGCATAGCAGAAGCTAACATAACAGTAGCGAAATAATTAGAAGCTAGCATAGCAGAAGCTAACATAACAGTAGCGAAATAATTAGAAGCTTGCATAGCAGAAGCTAACATAACAATAGCGAAATAATTAGAAGCTTGCATAGCAGAAGCTAACATAACAGTAGCGAAATAATTAGAAGTTAGCATAGCAGAAACTAACATAACAGTAGCGAAATAATTAGAAGCTAGCATAGCAGAAGCTAAAACATCAGAAGCTAATCTATCTGCAGTTTGTTTGCTGGTTGAACGAACCCTCGGCTCTGAACTCACACCAACCCCTAAACAATCAATCAGCCTCTAAAAACAATCCAGTGATCAATATCTCTGTGATCAACAATCACACTTCTGTCCTCAGTTACACAATCACAACCTTTAACACAAACCTTTATTTAAACTTCAGTCTGAGTCAGAACATTTAATCAGCATTTGTTCCATCCATTTATTTTCTAATTATTCTTTCTTATAAAACTAACCTCATGAGAATCAGCTGATTTATTCCACAATAACTTCAGTTTATTAATGGAAACAAGCAGTTTTACCTTCAGACTAGAAGCTTTTCAGGTCAAACTTAAATAAACTGAAGTTACTGCAGGTTTTCTTTTCTTTACTGGTCAGAAATAACGTTTTATTAGATTTGTCTTTTTCACAGTTTTCTGTAAACAATGAATCAGTTCACAGTCAGTGGAACCAACTGCTCTGTCATGTTTTAGAGTCATTTAGTGAGTCAACATTGCTCACATTTACTCTGGATTTTAACCATTCTAACCTTTTTGATCTGTTTTAATCATTCTTACATGTTCTGAACCATTTAACCCGTTAGAACTAGCTCACGTTGTAACAACGACCAGTTTGTTGAAGGTGATAAACTGTTAAAACTGAAAGTTAACATATTTCATTTAAATATAAAGGAAATAAACACATTAATACTGGATAACAGAGCAGAACTACAGAACCCCAGAACCCTAGACTCTTTAACCAATGACCTCAAGAACCACTGACACTAAGAACCACGGATCCTCAGAACCACAGACTCTTTAACGAATGACACCAAGAACCATAGATCCCAGAACCAATGAGACCAAGAACCAGACTTCTTAACAAAAGACACCCAGAATCAGACCCCAGAACCATAGACCATAATAACCACAGACCCTCAGAACCACAGACTCTTTAACCAAGGACAACAAGAACCACAGATCCCAGAACCAATGGCACTAAGGAGGCTATGTAGTCGCCCTTTGGTGTCCAGGTCGAGTTCGAGCAGTCTACGTGGGTGTTCCCCTCGTACATTGTCATCCCCTGAGTGACAAAACCTGCCGGCAGATTTTTAACCACAGACCTGTTAAGCAAATACCCCAAAAACCACCGATTCCATAACCACAGACCTCATTCTGAGTGTTTACATAACTGTAACATTCCGTTAACTATAATGAAACACAGCTAACCGTCTAACGGCGCTGCTCTCCGGTAAACACCGGGGCTCGGTCGTACCTAGATGCGGCATCGTGATGGTGTCGTTGGCGTTGGCGGAGCCCACGTTGAAGATGACCACCGCCGAGGCGTTGAGGGCCGCGGCGTGGCGGATCTTGTCCTTGTAGGTGCAGTTTCCCGAGGCGATCAGCGCGATCCAGGACGAGGCCTGAGCAGGCGGCAGGAACCGGGTGTTGGAGTCGCAGGCCTGGCGGTCCAGCGGGGCCGCGGGCAGGACCAGCACCCCCTTGGCATCCCGCTTCGGGGAGTGCTCCCCGTAGCGGCCGCACTCCGTCTTCTCGGTGCGCAGCTCTGAGGTGGCCGGGTCCACGTAGGTGATGTTGACGAAGGCCGTGTACCACTCCTCCCGCTCGGCCACCGTGAAGTCCAGGCACAGCAGGTGGACGAAGCAGAAGGACAGTAGCCACGTCGAGAGGGCCAGGCTGCGGCAGGCCGCCACAAGCGAGCCCGGGGCCATGGTTAGAGCGAGCCGTCCGTCGGTTCTACGGCCGTTGCTACTCCACCATGCTAACCAGCCGGCCGACCGAGAGCTCTTTATCCGCTGAGTGTTTTCAATTCCGTGTCTCGTCTGCTCCGTTCAGCCGCTCCCCTCCGCCGCTACCAGGCTACCTAGCAGCCCGCTGGCCGCCTCCATTTCCAGCCGCCAGCAAACACAAACACGGCGGAGAAGCAGCACCAGGACACCGCCGAGCACTCAACGGACGTCGCAGCTTCAAACCGCCGAGGTGAAGCAGCCTTCGGTGGGTCCTCGATTCGGTGAAGAGAGCGGGTAGCGATTGTTTTTGTATTCGGAGGTGAAGGCAGCAGCTGCAGCAGCAGGCTGAGCTCAGCTGCGGTGTTTTCAACGGGCCTCGGTCAAGCTGTCGCACAGCAAGTCGTCACATCCGCTCTCTTTTTCGCAATAAAAGCCTCGCCTCCTCTTCTGTCAGAATAAAAACTACATAAATCCGCACGTTGTCTCATTTATTACATCCAATTAAACAAGATAATTTTAATGAATTCAAACACCAAATGAAACTCCATAATCCTGACCACTACATCGTTCAGTCTCATTTCAACACCGTTTCTAATAATGGTGTTCTTATTATCTTTTATACTGGTAGGAGGAAACCAGCAAAAGCGTTTTTATTGATGTAACATTTTGCTGGAACCAGCCTCTGTGTTTTTGATAGCAATATTCAGTTTTACTGTTTACACAGAGGATTTTTTTTAATCTAAACAAAAAAATAAGTTTTTCTATTTTATTTTGAAGGAAGATCATCGATGATTTTCAATGCTGTAGTTCAAATTAATGATAGATTAATATTCAGTAACATTCTGGAATTGTTTTTTAATTAAATATTTAATTCAATAATTACGTTATTAAATTAAAGTTAATTTAGTAAAGCCAACCAGCAGTAAAAATGCATTATCATCTGGGCTAACTAGCTAACTCTATTATAACCTAACTGTGCTATGCTATATTAGCTTGTTGTAGCACAAGCTGTCTAGCTACTTAGTGGATTATATGTTAATCTAATAACGCTAGTGTTTGGGTTAACGTTGTGCTATGTTACCTTCCTGCAGCACTAGCTACCAAGCTAACCTTTTATAAAAAAATAATAATAATTCTATTTTATATCAGCTTGTTGTAGTGCGACCTTGCCGATTTTGTCAAACAGATAATTGGATGCTATATTAGCTTGTTGTAGCACTTGCTAACCAGCTGACTTCACGTTAATCACATAATGCTATAGTAGTTTGTTGTACTATGTAACCTGCTGTAGCGCTAGCTGCCTGGTTGATGCTATGTTAGCCAACTAGCTGACCCCATGTTGAATGAGTAATGTTACGCTATACTAGCTTGCTGAAGCACTAGCTAGCTATCTCTGACCCTCTGTTAAATGAATAATGCTATGCTACATTGGCTTGCTGAAGCACTAGCTAGCTGTCTGACCCTGTGTTAACTCTGAAGAGTTGGCTCATCCATTACTGTCACTGTACAGTCAGTGTCTGAATTATTCTATGATCTGGTTTTCTGACTAAAATAAAACCTTTTATTGTCCGAGACCTTCACTCACCTGGTTTCTGTCAGAATTGGATCTACAGTCAGGTGTAATGTGACCATTTAAACCCTCAAGGTTTCTATTAAAACTCACTTTATTGTGTTTTCTTTTCAGTAGACATTTGACTCCATGTCACAGACATTAAACTGCTGCAGTTTGACTGTCTAAACTATTATACATCCCATGCATTACTATATAAGAATCCCAATCCAGCTGGTCTGATTTGACAGAAACAATCCAGTAGAAGTGTGGATTGATTGCAGAGACATGTCTGTAGTTGAAGGTTTACATGTGAAAATGTTCAGAAACTATCCGAAGCTGCCATCTGGAGGTCTGTAGAGTTTGGGGAAGGTGAGGAGCTGGACGCTGCTGAAGGCGAACTTCCTGCTGCCGACGTTCTTCTGCACGTTGTCCAGCCTGCAGCCGTCCCTGAGACATTCAGCCGGACAAACACAAAAAATACACAACAACCGGCAGTGAGGCCCAACATCACAACCTGCTCTGCTCACTGCACACAGAGAGGTCAGCGTCGAAGAACACCGAGTTACACCTGTTATACCTGACCACAGGGGGGCAGCAGAGACCAGCAGTGAACACAGACCCTAATCCTGGGGTGTCAAACGTGGCCCACGGGCCAAAAGTGGTCCTCCAGAGGGTCCAATCCGGCCCTCAAAGTGTAAAAAAATCCAGAGAAGACATTAACTGCAGATTGTAAATTAGTAAAACTATAAATCTAAAATAATTTCTAGACCATGACAAGTTGTTTTGATCTTAACGTAAAATACTAGATTGTTCATTGTTCTTTTGTTGTTTTGTGTCTCGTTTTTGTAATTTTGCGTCTCATTTTGTTATTTTGTCTCGTTTTTATTACTTTGTGTCTCATTTTTGTCATTTTGTGTCTCAATTTTGTCATTTTATGTGTTTTTGTCGTTTTGTGTCTCGTTTTTGTCATTTTGTGTCTCTTGACTAATCAGTTCAATCGATCTTTAGCTATCAGCTATTCTGATAATCGATAAGTCTACATTCTGTCATTACAGCTTCTTCGATGTGCCTTTTTCCTCGTCTCTTTCCTCCTTTAGGATGGTAAACTTAATATCTTTGGACAAAAACAACATTTGATCCACATTTTCACCATTTCACCAAGCTCTCTTCAGGTTAAAACGAACCTGATGGGACACTAAGACCGAGCTCGGCCAGTAAAGACAGCTAACATGGTGGTTCCCAGTGCTCCCAGTCTGAACCGGTTACTGGTATTTGGCCAGCAGTATGACCAGGCTGAGGATGAGCCAGAGGACCAGGAGGTGGGAGGTCACCAGGAGGAAGGCCACCGGGTAAAGGTGCCATCTGGGAGCTTTGGGGGCCAAACACTGCAGGGGCCACGGGCTCCGGAGACCCGAGGGCTGCCGCTCTGCGTCCGACCCAGAGACAGTGAGCCCCGGCTGGGCATAACAGCCCAGCATCTGACCCCAGGACACCCGGGATCTGGAGGGAGGGTTTGTGTCGGGGATGGAAAGACGTGAAAAGGAAGGAAATTGATGGCAGGAAGTGGAAGAGAAAGAAAAAAGATTAAAGAGGAAATGTGCAGCATAAAAAGGCGAAGGAAACCAGAAGATGGATGAAAACAAAGGAGATGAAAGACACAAAGAAGATAAAAGATGGAGACAGAGATGAAGGAAACCAAAGGACAGAAACAGTAAAGGAAGCAAAAGAGGCGAAAGACGTGAAGAAGAGAAATAATACAGGAGAGAAAATGGAGATGAAGAAAACCAGAAGAGGGATGGAGACAGGAGAGGAAATGAAGAAAGATGAAAGACATGAAGGAGATAATGAATAAATTAGAGAAAAAGGAGATAAAGAAGACGAATGAAACCAAAGGACAGAAACTGGAGAGGAAATGAAGGAGGTGAAAGACATGAAGAAGAGAATGGAGAGGAAGGAAACCAAAGGAGAAAACAGAGAAGATGGAGGACAAAACAGGAAGGACATCTTGATGGTTCCTCCACTGACCTCCTCATGCTGTCCAACGCTGAGCTGAAGCTCTGCTGGCTCAGTTTGTGTCTCTGCTGCAGCAGCAAACATTGTTCCAGTGTCACCGACATCGCCGTCCGATCCTTGGCGCTCTTACAGCTGGTCAGTCTCACACCATTCACCTGACGACACACCTGGACACGACAAACACACACCTGCTCAGCTGATGGTCCACTGAAGGGTTTCCTTCCTGTCTTCCAGTCTGAGGTTTTAGAGCTGGATGTTTGGTTTCTCACCATGGCAGCGATCCACAGAACCTCCACGTTCTTCCTCCTCCTGGCCTCTAGACTTGAATCCAAAGACGACAGCAGGTCTGGCAGCGACTGGATGCCGTCTGAGAGGAAACAAGCTGCTTCAGTTCTCCTGATCCCTTCTAAATTTAAGATGGTAAACATACAAAACACAGAACACAGTTACCAATGTTGGGCAGTCGGTCCGTCAGACAGGAACAATAAGCTTTCAGACGCTCGAAGCTCTGCTGGTTCAGTCTGTCCTGGAGGGAAACATCTCCAAACCTGAAACAACAAACTGCTGTATAAGTTCAAGACATGTTAGCGGCTACACTAGCCTGACCAGTTAACGTTAGCGGTGTGTGTGTGTGTGTGTGTGTGTGTGTGTGTGTGTGTGTGTGTGTGTGTGTGTGTGTGTGTGTGTGTGTACCTCTCAGCCAGACTCTGCTGCTGGTTGATCCCAATGTTAAACAGAACAGCATCGACTCGTATTAAACATCCATCTTTTAGTTCCCTTGGCAACGAACTGAAGGTCTCCGGCGGCAACGGAACCTCAACGACAAACCTGCCCCTGATTGGAGGAGAGCGAACAATGAAGCTGTATACTGTCTGTGATCCATTGTGTAGCTGTGTTGTGTTGCGTGTTCCCACCATGTTCCTCTGATCGTCGGCAGCAGGTCCTCTGGTTGTTGTGTTTTGGCCTGGGTGACGGTGAAGGCGGCTCCTCTCAGGTCGGTGACGCTCTGCTCCATGTCCTCCAGCATCCCCAGCTCGTCACCTGACACAGACCCCGTGGACCATACTGAGTATACAGGTGTTTGTGTGTCTGTTTGTGTTGTTTGTGTTGTTTGTGTTGGTACCGTAGGTGCTCAGTAGTCCTTCCAACTGGACCAGGATTCCTACAGAATGAAGCTGCAGCAGAAACTGTGGATCCTTCAGACTTTCATGGAGCTTCAGCATGAATCCAAACACCACAGCTGAGAGCTGAGAAGAGCATGAAGCAAATGTAATCTGATTACATATTATAATATTAATGACTCCCATCTCTCTGAGTCTTCCACCAAATGTAATCTGATTACTACTCCCAGAGAACATTGATTAGAGGTATTTAGATTCCTCACCGCTTGGCTGAAGACGGCGTGGCGTCTCTGCACGACGTGTGGCGACCCGAGATTGACGGTGGCTGATAGCGCCCCCTGCAGCACCACAAACGTCATGGCAGCTCGGGCCTTGGTCACGGCCTCACGGACACAATCTCTGAGAGTCAGAACCAGAGGCAGCAGCTGCTCCTGCCAGGACGAACAGGAGGAAGAGGAGGAAGAGGAGGAAGAGGAGGCTGGAGGAGCAGACGGAACAGCTCAGTTGGTCTGGATTCAATCATGATACCAAAACAGGAATATTTTACCAACATTTGACACTAAATCACACAAATGACCTATTTTTGTACAACAACAAGACTAGGAAAGTCAACCAAAACACAAAAAAAGGTCACCGATGTTCTGAGAGTTAACATCCAACAGTTCTGGTGATGTCACTTCCTGGGGGCAGTCCAGTCGGTCCACCATGGCGATGATGCAGTTCAGGCTCTTGGCGACGTTCGCCCACACTCTGTCCTACACAAACACACACCGATATAAAACTAACCCTACATTTACCCTCTAACACTAAAACCATATAAACTCCAACTTGCCCACTCCTCCTCGTCGTACTCCGAATCCTGTTGCCCTGACGACGCTGGTCCCTCCTGATTGGCTGCTGTGTTCTCACAGATCAGCCCGTTGCTGTGGGCGTGGCTACTATCGCAGGTAGCCATGTGCTGGTCGTGGATGGCCAACAGGGCGCTCCTCACCAGCTCGTCTTTGAGCGCGTGAACAAACTGATGGGTCTGGTGGGAAAAAGGCTGCGTCAGATTTGTGCCTGTCCAAAGAATGTTTGTTGGTTTGTTGGGTTTATTCCCTCCTCACCTGTTGGATCAGGCTGTCCAGAACCTTCTGCAGCCGGCCGGCGTTCACCTCCAGAGAGACGGCGAGAAGCTCCTCGGAGAGCCCGAAGACCTGAGGCTGCAGCTGGGCCACGCTGGCCAGCAGCTCCCTGGCTCTGGAGCTCTCATCCTGGGAGTAAATCACAGAGCTGCAGAGGAAGAATTTGTTCAGTTTGTGTTAAAAAGAGAAGGCAGGAAGGGGAGACAGGTGACAAGGGTGAATAGCGGTTTATTGGTCGCTAATCAGTAACAGAGGGTAATACGACAAAGAAAAAAAGAATCAAGAGATCTGGTACACAGTAACAAATAAAAGATCAAAGAATTGTGGATAACTGTGGGAAATGGAACGTAGGGGTGACACTAGAAGGTATCTGTAGCTAAAGGTGTACTATTTTCTTCATCAACACTCACTTAAAGTCATCAGAACCAAGTCCAGTCTCATTTATTTGGGCTCCAAACTAACCACTTTCTGCATGTGAACAAACCAAATCTGATTTAAAGTCACGTTTGGGAAGGTTTTTACCTCAATACATCTGTGCTGAGATCAATCTAGTTTCCAATAAAAACACCTCTTTTACTAAATCACACAACTTTCTGAGTGGTTTTATTTCTGCTGGGTATTCTGACAGATCCAAACAACCTGATGAACTGCAATGTATTTGCGTGCTAATCTACAAAACCTACAATGCAGCGGCTTTAATCCTGACAGAGCAGAGATTACAGAGATTAACTGAGCACATTATGACGAGGCGGATGGAAAAGCTGCTGGATGGAGGGTCTGAAATGATACCTGGGGTTTGTGTGTTTGCTCAGAAGCCTGGTCAGGCCTCCATGTTTGAACGCCTGGTGGTGATCGGCTGGAGCACCGAAGGTGATGACATCATACCAAACACCTGAGGAGAGATGCAGGTATGATGAGCTGCTGTGATTGGTTAGAACGATCACAGATGTGGAGGCTGGAAATGCATCAGTGTTTTCAGCTGAGCGTTACTGTTAGCATCTGCTAGCTTCTGTTGGCTTCTCTCCTGCTCCCTGTGCTCACATAAACTGCATTTTAACACATCTGAACTCCCAATAAAGCTTCTTTTATTTAGGTTTTCGATAAGTGACACAGTTGATAGATAAAAATAAGGTAAAGTGTGAATGACAGAAGAAGTCGCTGGAAGAACCTGAGCAGTCTGGATCGGTGACCTCCATCCTCTGAGAGTGAAGGTTGGTCGGAACAAACTGAAGGTGTCGGTCCGATTTGCTGCTGCTGGATTTAAAACACGACGACGCTGTTTGTATGAAGAAAACAACACATCAGGTACAGAAATAATTCTCCACAAACACTAAAGATGGAGCCAGGCTAGCTGTTTCCATCTGTTTCCAGCCTTTATGCTAAGTTAAGCTAGCCCAGACAAGGCGTTTCCCAGTCTTTATGCTATACTAAGCTAACCCAGGCTAGCTGTTTCCCTCTGTTTCCAGTCTTCATGCTAAGCTAAGCTAACCCTTCACTCTGAATATGAAGCCACGCCTCTTTGTAGAGCCAACATCTGTCTCACCTGAGAGTTTGTCAAGCTCAGCGAGCGTCTCCTGGTAACAGCCAATCAGGTGGTGGCAGTGGCTGATGACATCATGACGAAGCCCGTCCCAGTGAGGCGATAGGTCGCCCAGCTCCTTCACTTCTTGGACCCTGAAAAAGAAAAGGTGCAGCGATTTCCGAAAGATGAGACGCATTTACAGATCTACGCTCTGATTGGCTGTACATCAGGAAGTTTAGTGATGGCATGGCTCAGATTTATCCAAATTTACCTTAATTTATCCTCATTTATCTTTATGTACCCTCATTTATCCTCAATTATCATCCTTTATCTCATTATGTATCCTTGTTTATCTCATCATTTATTTTCATTTACCCTCATTTAATCACACCTATATATGAAGGTGGGACATCCAGAACTTACCTGTCTGTGTGTTCCTGTATGAGTTTGCTCAGCAGATGTTTGGGTAAAGAGAATGAAAGCGGTGTCTCCGACATCTGTTCCCTCACCAGCAGCCACCTGTGATCTTCAGTCTGGAACCTGTACAGCTTACACACCTGAGCACACAGCGCTGCACAGGTGAGGAAGGAGAAGTCAGAAAGCAGCTCAGGACCAAGAACACACCTGTGAAACCTGAGTCCCACCTGCTCTCATCATAGGACTGTTCTCTCTGTCGTGGACCGTGGAGTGGAGGAAGTCACAGAGTGCCGGATACTGTAGGGACAGGTGAGAACAGAACACAGGTGAGAACAGATGAGATGAAGGTGAGACGAAGATGAGGTGAAGGTGAGATGAAGATGAGATGAAGGTGAGATGAAGGTGAGATGAAGGTGAGGTGAAGGTGAGATGAAGATGAGATCAAGATGAGATGAAGGTGAGATGAAGATGGGATGAAGGTGAGATGAAGGTGAGATGAAGATGAGATGAAGATGAGATAAAGATGAGGTGAAGATGAGGTGAAGATGAGATGAAGATGAGATGAAGGTGAGATGAAGGTGAGATGAAGATGAGATGAAGATGAGATGAAGATGAAGGTGGTTTGGCTGAACACAAACATGGCCGAAGAAGAACCAGAGTGACAGTGAGATTCTTCTACAGACACAGAAGAAGAGCTGCTGCTTCTTCTTCTTCTTCTTCTTCTTCTACCTTTTGTTCAGGAGGAGTTTTATCATCGTTCTCCATCTGCAGACGAGGAACTTTCACCTCCCCCACCTCCATCGCTGCATCCATCGTCCTGAAACACAGCAGAGTTCTCTTTTAACTTCTGACCATCTTTCTCCTCAGTTCACATCATATCATCTGACATACATTAACTAGCAGTGCTAAGCTAACTAGTAACTAAAATCACTATCAAGACTAACCATAGGAGAAACAAAGACCTGCTGGAGATAACTGAAAACCAGATAAACAACAGGACAAAGTCAACTGGAAGCAAAGTAACTAACAGGTCGACACTAACTAGAAGCCAGAAAACTACCAAAACAAAGACTAGAAACAAGTTTGGATGGAGAAAACTAGAAACAAAACCTGATGACAGAACTAGTCAGAGTTACCTGGAATAAACAACAACACAACGTTAAACAGAAACAACTAAAATGAACTAGATAACAAAGCTAACAGCATGATAGAGCTGAAACACCTGGATACACACCTGAATACACTAACATACTTAGATACACACCTGGATACACTGAAACACCTCTCTCTCTCTCTCTCTCTCTCTCTCTCTTTCTACATTTCTCTCTTCACTCTTTCATGATACATCTTTGCTCTGTTTTTAATCTGTTCTTTCTGAGTCTGAAAATGTTGTGAAGCTGAAACAGGAAAGGACTTTCTTCTTCTTCTGGTCTCTGTGAAGGCGGAGCCCTCTCACTTCCTCTTATGGTTACAGGTATCCAAGGCAACAGCCAATCAGGCGGCTGCTCCTGTGGCTGTAATTTCACTGATGTCAAAAAGGGAAAACGTACACAGAGGACGTGTTTGGTGGTCAAACCTAAGTCCAGTTAATGAACTTTTAAAGTGACTTTAAAGGGGTTTAAATAAAAGATTACCTGAGGCTGACAGAGATCTGAGGCTCTTTGGACCGAAGCAGAGTTCTGATGGAGAACGAGGTGAAACCCAAACAGCTTCTCTGAGACAGAACCAGAGTTAGAGAGTCAAGACCTCAACAGAACTTACTGTTTAGATTTAACCGAGTCGTGCTTTCAGAGGCTCAGTTCTGGGGAAAAAACTTCTTCTCGTGAAGGCGGCTGGTTTCTCTAAACAGAGAACGACACGTAGAGGAACAAAAAGTACCGGGAGCTGCTGTCAGATCAGCTCAGCAAACAAAATAAAGACAAATAATCAAGTTACCCAACAGGTACCAACATGATAAAGCATTATTCAGAAGCAGACGTTGATGTCATGCATTACCACATCCAAATAATTATCTAATATCTGTCTCTCTGACTGTAAATACTATTTGCATCCTGACATGGAAATCTTATTTTTCTTCATATGTTTAAAGAACATGTTCAGATAATCATATTTATGATGGTAAAAACATAAAAAAAAAGAGGTTTAAACGACTAAATCTAACTCGTCAGTACTATTTATCATCAGTATTTATATTTTCAATTAATCTTCTGAAACTCACAGGCATGTTTTCTCTTTATAGAAATATAATTTTAAAAAGCAAGAATTACACAGTTTATCAACAAGAAAACAAAAAACAAAAACTGAAAGAGTCATCAGATGTTTTAAAACTTTTTGCTGGTCCTTGAACTAATCATCTGTGGCGTTCAGTTACATCTGGAAAGTTAACCAAAGCAGAGCTCAAAATTCTGATATTCAAAGTTGACGAGCTACAACTTTACAAAGGTTCTTATTGAATCTGTTTCCATGAACAGCCACAAATTTTAATTATATGATGTTAAATTTTCAGTCAGAAACATAAAGTCTCTTTTTATGCTGATGACATACAAACGTACCTGCTGAGTTCTCAATGACATAAAGTGGATGCTGAATAAAATCCTTCAACTAAAACATGAAAACAGGTTCTGACTTCAGCTGCTTCTCTGTTAAATGTGTCGTTTTGAAGAATCTCAGTCGGATTCAACAATAATGTGAAACTTTAGCAGCAACCAGATCTTAGAGAACACCAAGTAAATCTAGTCCACAGACCCTGGAAAGTTCTGAAAACCCTGCGTGAGGTTTTGAAAGCTGAAACAGAAGCAGACAGAAACAGAAAGAAGCTGGACTGATAACCGAAGTGTTGCAGCATTTCCTCATCGGCAGCCGAAGGTTTGTGCAACAACGCGCTGAGCTAATCTGTTCACGGAGTTCTTGGACACAACAAGAGGCTTTTAAGATTAAGACACTAATCCTCATCAAACCGAGACGCACAAAAAACTGCAACGGAGCCGCAACAAAACCGTCTCCACGGCGATGCATTCAGGTGAAAGCAGCCGATCAGGGTTAAACCGCTGCAAGACGTCAAATCAAGGGTTACGAAACAATGACAGGTCAATAGTTCAGTTTCAGTGCAGCAGGTTGGTTTTAATCAATAATAGTCAATACCACCCCTCATTCCATTGTGTTAAACTGAATAAATAACGTGCAGGTGAAGCAACCAAAGCCGCTTTTACAGTCTAACTTAACAAAGAAACACCTGAATCCATCATTTCTTCAGGATGGAGTTAAAATACCATAAATAAGAGGACATTGCTGTGACTTTTAACTTTCTAAAGGTGTATTTTGAGTCCAGATCATACTTAAAGCCACAGAACGAGATGTTTCCAACCTTTAAGTGGTGATTTGAGGATTGAAACCTGAGCTGAAGACACCCTGAAGCCTCGTATTAATTAATTAATGATGTGAGCGTGCTGCAGTATCGTACCTGTCCAGCAGAGGAGCCGTTGTCTTCTGGAGGACAGAGACAATCGCTGCAGGTCATCGTCTGCATCTCCTCCATGGATCGTTCTTTAAAAAAGCCTCTCCTTCTGGTTTAAAGACGTCAGATTTGCAGTTTTACATCATTAGATTTAAATATTATTCAATTATTATGAATAAAGTGAAGTTGCAGGAGAGGAACATTCGACCTCCAACTCCTGAGTTTCCCACCTGACCCTGAACGCATCACTGGCCTTAAAGCTGATTTTTTCAGACTGCACCTACACGGGGATTTCAGCTCTTCTTGGTGCTTCTACAAGAGAAAAAATGAAGCATAAAAAGAGAAAAAAGAAGCAATGTGAAGAAAGGAAGCAGGAGAATCCATAAAGCCAGAAACCAAACGGTCCATCTCCTCCTCTCATCCAGCTGGAAACACCGGCTCAGGATCTGCCTCCTCCTCCTCCTCGGTCGTCATGTCGACGGGATTAAAAACACGCCCAGCTGCATCAAGGGAAAAACGCAGATTAACAGCAGAGAGGACGAAAACGGAAGCATTAGTTTATCCGAAGCCTCGGTCTCCATCCACGACCTCAAGTTACCCTCAAATCCACAAACTCCCGGTGAGACGGAGAACCTCAGGAAACTCCAAATAAACTCGATAAACACTCAAAATTACACCATTTACGAAGAGAAAAATACAATGTGTGTGTGTGAGATTAACTGAGAGGAAAGATCAAGTGTGTGTTTGTTAAAAAGCTACAACCAGCGGCATTACACATGGACACTAATCCTCTTACACACAGTCATGTTTGTAATTTAATATTTATTTACATACAGTCTGCATCAGCAGCAGTAGGATATTACTCACCTTTTACTCTCATACAGACCCATATCATCAGTGGACGATGCATCCACTGTGGTACTACGACTCTTTTTGACATGTAGTCAGATCATCTGAAGTATTACTGTTGTTAATTTAAAAATCAGCCAAAAATGCAGACTTTCGACCTTAACCTTCCTGAAAAAAATATAGTTTCCTTGTCTGAACCCCCCCCCCCCCAAAAAAAAAAAAAAAATCCGCAAAAAATTCCCCAAATTTCTGAAAATTTGCAAAACCTTCAGGAAGAAAATTCCAATAATTCCTGAAAAGTTTCCCGTAAGTTTTTTTTTTAAATCCCCCAAATTGGCAAGAAAATTCTTGTAAATATATTTTTTTAAATAGTAAAAATCTTTTAAAAAATCCTAAAAATATCTAAAATGATTACATACATATCAGTAAAAGTTCTAATATTTTCTTTAAGAATACTGATAGAAATCAACCAAAATACAGTGAAATTTGTTGGATTTCGGTTGATTTTTATGTAAGTATTCTTACAGAAACATTTTTAAAATTTCGGTTTTTCCCACCAAAAAATGTCAAAAAAAATCCCAAAAATATTGAAAATGTGGACATCAGAGGTTTCACTGTGAAAATATGTTTTTTCTCCACATTTTCAAACTTTAAACCGGGTTAAATTTGACCCACAGAACGACAGGAGCAATGACAGGAAGGTTAAACCTGAAGTGTGAAACCTCTGACTCCCCCTACTGGCAGTGAGAGTAACTGCATAAACACAGATTATTGCTGATTAAACAACAGAAACCAGATTTAAACTCCGGTTGATCTCCTTGGAATCACCCGTTTCTTTATCTACAGTAACTTTAGTTTCATGCTCTTAAAGTCCACAGATGTGGGTCCAGATTTATCACTTTTTAATTCATTTCTGAGCCTCACAGCTTCACCTGTACAGCAGACAGACACACAACATTATTGTGGATAAATTGCTTTAGATTTATTGACCTGCAGCTTTAATCAGGTTACACTTTGACCCTCTGTGTTTGTGAGCAGAAAGAGCAGAAGAATCCCATCAGGAAGCATCAGTTTATTACCGCTTTAATGCATGATAGTTAAAATGCGCTGCTGAATGTTCCACGATGTCGCTGCTTGTGAACGGAGCCCAGCAGGCCGACGGACAGAATGCACTTTATTATTTTCAAACATGTCACAACATTTGCTGGCTATTGAACGCAGCCCGGTACATGGAGGCTGATGGTTTAAACTTCTTTTGTGAACGCAGCCCGGCTGGATGTGTCGAGGCGACGCTCGGGGGCTTCGAACGCAGCCCCGAAGCCGTCGCGGTTGGTCGCAGGGACGCCGTCTTAGTCGTCCAGGAAGAAATAGTTTCCACTCTTCTTCTGTTCTGTGTCCTGCAGAGACGAAGCAGACGTCAAGTTTCAGATTATTCTGTTCACGTTGGCTCTTAAAAACAGCGATTGTAGCTCAGAACTGGAGCTTCTGGTCTGTTATTGTGTGGCTTTAGCATTTGAACAGGTGAGACCAGGTAGAATCTGACATGTTAAAGTCACACAGTAAGTAAGGGACCTGAAGCCTCACAGTTCAGGGAAGAAAACCTCTGAGTGAGATACTGCAAGACATTCTGTGTTTGCTATTAAATTCAGATGGTCATTTGGTTGACATTTTAGTGATATCCAGTCATTTTTAATTAAAAATCGATACACAAAACGACAAAACTGAGACACAAAACAACAAAACGAGAAACAAAATGAGAAAACTGAGACACAAAACGACAAAACTGAGACACAAAACGACAAAACGAGACACAAAACGACAAAACTGAGACACAAAAAGACAAAACGAGACACAAAACGACAAAACTGAGACACAAAAAGACAAAACGAGACACAAAATGACAAAACCGAGACACAAAATGACAAAACCGAGACACAAAATGACAAAACCGAGACACAAAAAGACAAAACGAGACACAAAATGACAAAACCGAGACACAAAATGACAAAACCGAGACACAAAATGACAAAACCGAGACACAAAATGATAAAACAGAGACAGAATGACAAAACGAGACACAAAATGACAAAACAGACACAAAATGAGAAAACAGACACAAAATGACAAAACCGAGACACAAAATGATAAAACAGAGACAAAATGATAAAACAGAGACAGAATGACAAAATGAGACACAAAATGACAAAAGACACAAAATGACAAAACTGAGACAGAATGACAAAATGAGACACAAAATGACAAAACAGACACAAAATGATAAAACTGAGACAGAATGACAAAATGAGACACAAAACAACAAAACGAGACACAAAATGAGAAAACAGACACAAAATGACAAAATGAGACACAAAATGACAAAATGAGACACAAAACGACAAAACTGAGACACAAAAAGACAAAACGAGACACAAAATGAGAAAACAGACACAAAATGACAAAACCGAGACACAAAATGACAAAACAGACAAAATGATAAAACAGAGACAGAATGACAAAATGAGACACAAAATGACAAAACAGACACAAAATGACAAAACAGACACAAAATGACAAAATGAGACAGAATGACAAAATGAGACACAAAACGACAAAACTGAGACACAAAACGACAAAACTGAGACACAAAATGACAAAATGAGACAAAACGACAAAACTGAGACACAAAATGACAAAACTGAGACACAAAATGACAAAACGAGACACAAAATGACAAAACGAGACGCAAAATGACAAAATGAGACAAACTGATAAAACAGATACAAAACGACAAAACTGAGACACAAAATGACAAAATGAGACACAAAATGACAAAACTAGACACAAAATGATAAAACAGACACAAAGCAACAAAATCGAGACACAAAACGACAAGTTCCTCAGTTACACATGGTTCCAGCTGAGAACGTTGCGTTTTTGTCGTACCTTGATGGAGTTGAGTTTGTTGATTCGTGGTCTGAAGTTGTTCGGGTCTCTTCTGAACGTGATCTCCAGCAGTGACAGGAACCGGTTCATTCCGGCCAGCAGACTCTGAGGCCTGACGGACAAACAACGGGGACCGGTTACCTACAGCTGAGTGACATCACAGTGACATCACGGTGACATCACGGCGAAGCAACTCACGTGTTTGCCGCCGTACTCTTGGAGGGAATTCCGTCGAACACGATGACTCTGTCAGCCAGGTAGGTGGCCATGATGAAGTCGTGCTCCACCACGAAGGCCGTCTTCTTGGCGTGGAGGATGTACCTGCAGGTTAAAACACGCTTAAATATGAACGAACACGGAACTGATCCACAAATAATCTGGATTTATTGATCAAACGTCAAACATTTGATGTTGTGTTTCATCTTAAGATGGATTTTTCTGGACTTTAAACATCAGTTTTTAGTATTTAATTAATAATAAAATGAAAAACTTTCATCTGTAATTGGTTTTTACCTCCTTTTTTTTTAACAAAATGACAGATTTCTACTGGATATAATGCATTTAAAGTCTTCATCTGTTGTGTTCAGAGGCAGAACCAGCTGCAGGATGGACTAATAAATATTAAATCAGGATAAACAGCTGACCTCTTGATGACCCTGGCTGCCATCAACCTCTGCTCTGAGTCCAGGTAAGCTGAAGGTTCGTCGATCAGGTAGACGTCAGCCGGTTTCCCCAAACACAAGGTGAGGGCGACTCTCTGCAGCTCACCTCCAGAAAGGTTCTGGACCTGCAGACGGACGGAAGATCACCTGAGGTCAGTCGTTTACTACTAATGATATAAACCAGGTGTTTCCAGGTGTGCAGCAGCAGACTTACATCCTGGTCGATGATGCTCTCGATCTGCAGCGGCTTCATGACGTCGGTGATGAACTGAGGATGAGTGTAGGCATCTCTGATCTTCTCATGGAGCAGAGCTCTGACACTGCCCTGAACACAGACACACAATCACTACACAACCCTGAGCACGGACACACAATCACTACACAACCCTGAACACAGACACACAATCACTACACAACCCTGAGCACGGACACACAATCACTACACAACCCTGAACACAGACACACAATCAATACACAACCCTGAGCACGGACACACAATCACTACACAACCCTGAGCACAGACACACAATCACTACACAACCCTGAACACAGACACACAATCACTACACAACCCTGAGCACGGACACACAATCACTACACAACCCTGAACACAGACACACAATCACTACACAACCCTGAACACAGACACACAATCACTACACAACCCTGAGCACGGACACACAATCACTACACAACCCTGAACATAGACACACAATCACTACACAACCCTGAACACAGACACACAATCACTACACAACCCTGAACACAGACACACAATCACTACACAACCCTGAGCACGGACACACAATCACTACACAACCCTGAGCACGGACACACAATCACTACACAACCCTGAGCACGGACACACAATCACTACACAACCCTGAGCACAGACACACAATCACTACACAACCCTGAGCACGGACACACAATCACTACACAACCCTGAGCACGGACACACAATCACTACACAACCCTGAGCACGGACACACAATCACTACACAACCCTGAACACAGACACACAATCACTACACAACCCTGAACACAGACACACAATCACTACACAACCCTGAACACAGACACACAATCACTGCACAACCCTGCACACAGACACACAATCACTACACAACCCTGCACACAGACACACAATCACTACACAACCCTGAGCACAGACACACAATCACTACACAACCCTGAACACAGACACACAATCACTACACAACCACTACACAACCCTGAACACAGACACACAATCACTGCACAACCCTGCACACAGACACACAATCACTACACAACCCTGCACACAGACACACAATCACTGCACAACCCTGAACACAGACACACAATCACTGCACAACCCTGAACACGGACACACAATCACTGCACAACCCTGCACACGGACACACAATCACTACACAACCCTGAGCACAGACACACAATCACTACACAACCCTGAACACAGACACACAATCACTACACAACCCTGAACACAGACACACAATCACTACACAACCCTGAACACAGACACACAATCACTACACAACCCTGCACACGGACACACAATCACTACACAACCCTGCACACGGACACACAATCACTACACAACCCTGAGCACAGACACACAATCACTACACAACCCTGAACACAGACACACAATCACTACACAACCCTGAACACAGACACACAATCACTACACAACCCTGAACACAGACACACAATCACTGCACAACCCTGAACACAGACACACAATCACTGCACAACTCTGCACACGGACACACAATCACTACACAACCCTGAGCACAGACACACAATCACTACACAACCCTGAACACAGACACACAATCACTACACAACCCTGAACACAGACACACAATCACTACACAACCCTGCACACGGACACACAATCACTACACAACCCTGCACATGGACACACAATCACTACACAACCCTGAGCACAGACACACAATCACTACACAACCCTGAACACAGACACACAATCACTACACAACCCTGAACACAGACACACAATCACTACACAACCCTGAACACGGACACACAATCACTACACAACCCTGAACACGGACACACAATCACTACACAACCCTGCACACGGACACACAATCACTACACAACCCTGAGCACAGACACACAATCACTACACAACCCTGCACATGGACACACAATCACTACACAACCCTGAACACAGACACACAATCACTACACAACCCTGAGCAGACCTTGAACTTGGGGCTGATGGTTTGAGGCTTGTAGCTCACGTTCAGGATGGGAACCTCACCTGGTGACAGAGGACAGGTGTGTCAGTGTGATGTGTGTGTGTATCAGTGTGATGTGTGTCTGTGTGTAGCTGTACCTCCTCCGTCAGGTTTCAGACCTCCTGCTAACATCCTGATGAAGGTCGTCTTTCCGGTTCCTGAACAAACAAACAAACAAACAAACCGTTTCCTTTAATATCAGCTTCATTATAAAACTGATGGAAAATATTCATTTACAAAATAAACATTTAATTCTTTTTGTCAAAGAATATGAACTGACAGATAAAGTTCAGGATGGAGAGAAGTCAACATGTGGAAGTAAAGTTAGAGTTACTGTCAGAAGTCACAGACTAGAATCAACCAGGACAGCTTAGCAGCAACGGGCACCATGACAAAGACTCTGAAGGTTAATGACCTCCAACCACATCATATTAAAATCAAAGGAAGATGAAGCTCATGCACCTTAACCCAACATCTGAGGAGGCATTGCTGAACTAGACAGGTCAGAAATCAAAGAAGTCAATGAGTTTCTAGATCTTGGAGGCTACACCTACACAGCACAGGACGTAGAAACAAACACTGGAAAAGCACTGCACTGTCTGTCAAAAATATGGGTACCTCCAATTAAAACGGCACCAAACAGAGTATTCAAGGCATCAGGGGAATCCATCTGGACTCCTGGTCACTAACAAAGACGCTGTTGACTTCTACCAGAATGCTATAGATGGAACAAAACATCTTCTGGAAGTCACACCTCACCAACAAGTCGCTGTTTGGCTCACATCCATGCAGGTCAACCATCAGACAACGTAGACCAACCCTGGATGGACATCTGATACTATCTGAAGGGTTTTGGGCCTAGAAAAACATTAAGGTTCTAGAAGAAGACTCTGGTCTGAAAGGCAAAGAACTTTGGATTTCAACGTTGGACAGACGGCGTTGGATGAAGAACTTCATCCACGTCAACGATTCCATCAGATGCCATTAACTGACGGACTGAAATCAAAGCAGAACGTCTCACCGTTCTCTCCCAGCATCACCATGATCTCAGAGTCCGTGAACTCTCCTCCTTTGATCTCCAGCGTGAACTCGCCCATCGTCTTCGCCATGTTTGGATACTGAAAGGAGAGACAAACTTCAGAAGCTCACTGTGGCATCAACATTTAGTAAAATAGTTTGGGGGGTTTGAACCCAGACGAGAACAGTTAAAACAGAGACTTAAGGACGGACCTGGTAATGCCTGAGTCTCTTCACCTCCTCCTCATTGGCCGTCTCAGCCACCTTAAAGACCAATGAGGTCTCACGAAACCTGAGATTCTCCGTGGGAACGTAACCGTCCAGGAAGATGTTGATACCTGGACGAAGGACAGAAAACATGAAGTTTCATCCAAATCAGTCAATCAGATGTTTGACTAGCAAATATTTAAATATTAAATCCTAAAGCTCAGAATCAGCTGGTCCTTTATCAACATTAACTTTATTTAATGAAGCAAACTTTTACCTTCATACTGTGAATATTTTTACAGTTACAGGAAGTTCACAGAGGAGGGTCCAGATTTCACACTGATGAAGCTCGGAAATGATGGAAAAAGTCAAATTTTAATGGACTTTTTCCATCATCTCCAAAAATTAAAAATTTGTCAAACGTGACAAAAACTTATGTTTCACAAATTCCCCTGCTGTGGGATCAATAAAGGTTTAATCAATCTATCAAAACTTTGCAAAAAATGACTACATTTGTCCACAATGATTTAATTTTTGTCCAGAATGACCAAAAATGGGTCCAAAATGATCAAAAAGTTCTTTAAAATGACTCAAGTGAAGAAAATAATTTTGTTTTCCTTCGACTAAATTTGTCCAAAATGACCCAGTTCTTGTCTATCTGCTGCACTGATGAAGGTAAACATCGAATGTCTTCATTAAATACAAAAACATCAAAACTATTGTCACTGAATTCCCCAGCTCATTTTCTTCCAGACTGTGTTCAATATAGGCTTTAAACAGTAAATATCTCCACAAATATTCTATGAAACGTGCTTCTCTTTGACCTGTTAAACTAAATTATTGCTTATACTGTTTGTCCACCACATGAACTCTGACGTCACACATCCATAAGAGAAGCATTACGGTGCATTCAGGAGCACATGACACCTAAAGCTAAAATAAAACAGTCACTGGTAACACTGGATGATAAATCTGCAGCAGTAGAGTGTAAATGGTGTTTGGACGCCACCTTCTCGGACGCTGAAGGGCATGGTCACCACTCCGTAGGCGCTGGGAACCCCGTACAGGCAGCAGATGAAGTCGGACAGATAATCCAACACGCTCAGGTCGTGCTCCACCACAATGATGTACCTGAAGCACAAACCACACAGCTGCAGCCGTCTGTCTGGAGCCTGAAGCTGCTCTGGAGTGAACGGACTGGCCTACCTGTCCGGGGTGATGAGCGAGCGGATGGTGATGGCAGCCTTCAGCCTCTGCTTCACATCCAAGTAACTGGACGGCTCGTCGAACATGAAACTGCAGCAGAGGAGCAGAAAACACGGCGGTCAGCTCTGGGTTCTGGGTTTAAAAACGGCTTAAAGGATGCGGGTTTCCTCACATGTCGGCTCTCTGGATGCAGACGACGGCGCAGGCGAACCTCTGCAGCTCCCCTCCGGATAAATCCTCCACGTTTCTGTCTCGCAGGTGACTCAGGTCTGAAAACACGACAGACTGGAGTTTCAGCTCAGAAACACAGAAAACATTTAACACTGACAGGGCAGCTAACTGAAGGCCTCATTGACCAGGATTTACACTGTTTTTATGAGTGTTTAACTAAAGAGCTGGAGATAAAACAGAAGATTCCCACAGTAGTGATGACTTCTATACTCTAACATTTCTGATGGAACAACCACAGATGGACACAGAATCATCAAAAAAACCACAGACACTTAAAATAGCTACAAAGAGAATCAAAAAGACCAGAAAGAGACATAGAACAATGATGAAAAATACGACAAACAAGTGTAAAATGACAGCAAAGCAGCGCTCGATTTAAGGCCGAGAGGTCCGGTCGTCCAAATGACATTTTTTGGGCCACCAACATACGTCAATTTAGACATTTTTAGGAGCCAAAATCAACTTTTAGTGGCCAAAAAAATCAATCCTACTTTTTTTTTTTTTTTTTGGGGGGGGGGGGGGGGGGGGGGGGATCCAGTTCCTCCTCCACGTCTACTTGTTAGCTGGAGCCGCCGAGCTATCACTGGTCGCTGGGCAAAGTGTGCCTTAAAACCCCCCACGGCCGTGAAAAGTCACCCACGAATGAGCAGCGCATTGTCCGGAGCTCCGAGCGGGCGACTGGGACGTTGACAGCCGGAACAGGTACGGTTTGTCCCGGGCAGATGAGCGGCAGGTGTTAGCCGAGCAGCTAGCGGGGATAGCTAGCCAGTCGGGGAGTCTGAGCAGTCTGACCGGGTAGAGCTGCCCGCGGACCCGCCGAGTTAAAAATGACAGCTCCGGTGGCTTGGTGTTTTCCGTTCGCGGTGCTCAGGCTCAGTCGGTGCTGTCCTCCGGATGCCGCCATCACATGCTGGGCTGGTTCTGGATCCGACGGAGTCTCGCGGACTCCCGCGAGATGTTAACGACGTTAACATCAGCGACAATAAAGTGTTCACATTTGAAATTAAATCCGCGGATCCGCGGAAAATTGCCATCCCTGAAACTTGGATTTAGAGGTCAGTAGCCCAAATCAAAATATTTGGGCCCCTAACCAGAGTGTTTTTTGTCATTTTGGTCGCCAAAATCGGTTTTTAGTCGCAAATGGCGACCGTCTAAATCCAGCGCTGCAAAGACAGACGAAAAGCCCAGAAAAACATGCAAAGTGACTAAAAACAGATGCTAAATAACAGAAATAGACACATGAAAACAACACAAACAGGTGTAAAGCAACTGCAAAGACATGCAAAACAACTGGAAAGAGACGCAAAATGACTAAAGACGGATGCACAATAACAATGGTTGTAAACTGACCTAAAACTTACACAGAAAGCCCAGAAAAAGATGCAAAGTGACTAAAAACAGGTGTCAAACAATAGCTAAGGCACATGAAAAGACCAGAAAGCGACACAAACCAATTATAAAAAGGGATGCAAAATAACACAAAACAAGTGTAAACTGACCACAAAAACACACAAAAGCCCTACAAAACATGCAAAATGACTGAAAAAATGATGCAAAATGACACGAATAAATGTAAAACCACAGCAAAGACACACAAAAAGACCAGAAAAAGATACAAAGTGACTAAAAACAGATGCTAAATAACATGAAAAGGCAACTGCAAAGACACAAAAACAACAAAAAAGTTCTAATAAACATGCAAAGTGACTAAAAACAGATGCTAAATAACACAAAAAAAGTGCCAATTGACCGCAAAGACACACAAAAAGGTCAGAAAGAGATGCAAAGTGACTAAAAACAGATGCCAAATAACAAAAACAGGAGTAAATCGACTAAAAATAGATGCAATATCACACAAATAGATGTAAACTGACTGCAAGTTGAGATAAAACCACCTCTACGACACACTAAACGTGTAAAACAGCTACAAAGAGAATCAAAACAGCCGTGAAGAGAGCAGAAAAGATGCAAAATAAACACAAATGAAAGTAAAGTGACCACAAAGACACACAAAGGTTCTGGAGGAGAAACACTGAACCGTTTAACATCCTCTAATTACCGAGCTGGTCGCAGACGATGTCCTGAGTGTCGGTGTCGTCCTTCCTGCTCAGGATGGCTCCCACTGACCCCTGAAGACACACACAGGACCATCAGCACCAGAAGAACCATCACAGAACGTGCAGAGAACATCAGAACATCCGCTACCTTGACGGTCTTTGGGATCTGGTCGACGTACTGCGGCTTCACGATGGCCCGCAGGTCGTCCTCCAGGATTTTGGTGAAGTAGTTCTGCAGCTCGGAGCCTCTGAAGTAGGTCAGGATCTCCTGCCAGTCTGGAGGGTTCTGGAGGACAAACGTGGAGTTAAGATCCTCCGCTGAGACCTTTTAGAAACGGGCTAAAGCGACTCGTCGGCTCTAGAGAATCTGGACACTCACGTCGTACTTGCCCAGGTTGGGTTTCTGTTTTCCAGCCAGGATCTTCAGAGCCGTGGACTTCCCGATACCGTTGGTCCCCACCAGACCCAGAACCTCCCCAGGCCGGGGGATGGGCAGCCTGCAGCCCATCAATAAGAAGAATCAATGAAGTACCCATAAATCAATACGAGTGTGGATTTAGTTCAGAGTCTGAAGTAAGTTTTAAATTTTGACACCTTCTTATGTTTTCAGACCTGAAAATTTTAGGATTTTCACCCTTAAAAATGTGAAACCATTTTCAGTCTCTCCAGAAATAAAACAGACATGAAATGTGGTGAAGACACAAATGATCAGAATGATTCAATGGATCCACAGAGGACACATTTTTAATGATTGGTTCTTGAAAATGGAAAACAAAAAGGGCAGAATGTTGCAATCCAGGCTGGTCTGGAGTCTCCATAAAGTTCCCGTAAGAGTCTATCTATGGATGGATCCATGTTTCTACTAAAACACAGTCTTTGGTTCACATTTCTCCAGCTGTTGAGGCTCTAACATCAGTAGAGTTTGATGTGGGGCAAATATGGGAAGCCCTGAGGCCAGCTACAGGTCCCAAAAAGTCTCTTAATTGTCCTAAATGACTTAAAATGTGTCCCAAATCCCTTAATATTCTGCAAAAGTGATTCAAAAACATTAAAAACTAAACCAAAAAAAAAAGGGCTTAAAATGATTCAAAATGTCCAAAACATGCCCTAGAATGACCTAAAATTGTTCCAAAATTACTCAAAGTGTGTCTAAAATTAAAGACAAGGTTCCAGTTTTTAAGATGTTCAGTCGGGCTGGACCCAATATCAGAACCATCGGTCGTTACAGCGGTATCTGAATGTTAATACTCAGATCACCCTCACATCAGAACTACAGAATCTGCCGGGTGAAAGGACAGACTGAGATCAGCAGAGAGGACAGAAGCTGCTTCAGGTGAGTGTGAGCAGCGTACCTGTGCAGTTTGAAGGAGTTGGCGCAGTATCTGTGTGTGGTTTCCTTCTCCAGGTTACTGGGCAGGTTGACGATGGACAACGCTCCAAACGGGCATTTCTACAAACACAGGAGGAACGACACACTCAACTCTGACTGTTTAAGGAACAAATACTGAATAGAAACCGATAGAGACAGAAGGCACAAACTGGAAGAGGAAGCTGACGACAAATAAAATAGATTTTATTGTGAAAAAACCGTCTAGAGTTTGATGAGACGCTGACGTCAGCAGTCCTGTGTTTTCATGGTTTAATGCTCTAAACAGACCCACAGTGAGTAAAAACATGACAGAACCTTCACTGAAGCTCTCACCTTGATGCAGATGCCGCAGCCTATACACAGAGACTCAGAGATCCAGGCGATCTTACTCTGTGGCGTCACCTCGATGCACAGTTTACCTGCAGGCACAGCACAGCGTTTAGCTCCGTGTTTTATTCACTCCTCTGTTTGATCGGCGGCCCTCGTGTCCACACTCACCCATCCGGACCACCGGGCAGCTCTTCTTGCACTCCTGACGGCATTTCTTGGGTTTGCATTTGTCGTGGTTGACGATGGCGATCCTGGTGTTCTTATCCGCCATGATGGAGGGCTGGAACGACGGACGCTAACCTGTGGAGCTGAAGGTCAGAACACAGACGGAGTCATCGGGACGTTGTATCTGACTTTATGCTTTTATCTGTTTTAACTTTACCTCTTAAATTCATTTACATGTATTTAAGACAGTTTGATGACATGCAGCTTCACATTAGCACACATATATATAAATCTGCAAAATAATACTGATTTTTTTCTCTTTTTGGGTTGTACAGATTCAATATATTTATATACATAATAATATACAAAATATGTAAAAATGAGGCTAAAGGTAGAAATTCTCTCTCTGTTTCCTGCAGGCTTTCTTAGAATCTCTTCAGTCAATGCATTTGCTCATTTTCTGCTGTAATTACACCTTAAACTACTTAAAAAACTGAGTCTCTGCATTCCTCAGATGTTGTATTTTAGCAGTAGTGGGTTCTACAGGGTTAACTCTGTCTGCACCTGTTAGTTTCATCAAGTTCTGTATGAAAAGATCTGAATGAATCCAAAGATAAAACCTGAAACATCCCACAGGAATCCACTCTTTACCTCCAGGACATGTAAAAATAAGAGACAAGTTGAAGGAATAACAAACACTGAGGTGTATAAAGTTTATATGATTTATTTCTCTGTGGAGCGTTTTCTACCAACACAAAGGTTCATGGAGAGAATCAGAGTCAGACTGAATGAGAAACATTAAGCCTCAAACCTGTTCACTCTGCTGAAGCAACACATTCACCTCCAAACAAAACACCTTTACGGCCAACAAAGGGCCGCCACAGATCCACCGGCATGCATCTACAACTACACATCTACTACAACAGATCTACATCCACAGATCCACCAGCACACATCTACTACAACTGATCTACCCCACACATCAGATCTACAGCCACAGATCCACCAGGACACATCTACTACAACTGATCTACCCCACACATCAGATCTACAGCCACAGATCCACCAGGACCACACATCTACGCCCAGAGGTCTACTACAACAAATCTACTATAAAAGACCTATGATAATAGAGCTACTACATTAGTTCTACTACAACAGATCTACAACAACACATCTTCTATTTTAGCTCTACTCCAACCGATCTACGATATCAGATCTTCTACTCCAACATATCTATTACATTCAATCTACTATATCAGATCTACTACATAAGTTCTACTATAACATATTTACTATCTTGAGCCTGCTATATTAGTTCTACTACAACTGATCTGAACCAGCCTTCACCTTCAGTTCACTCCAGTGATGTCTGGCTTTAACTCACACTAACAGATTCTCATTATCAGGCCCCAACAGTCTGCTTCAGTCCACACCAGTTCGCTGCTCTGCGGTCTTTGGCAGGGCGAGTGAGTCACACCAGAATCTATTGTAAAAGTCCGGCCTTTTACTGTTGGTCCACCCCTGAACCTGTCCGCCTGGCACTGCGGCATTTAAAAGCCTTTACCTGGTAAGTCAAATCCACCCGTCCAATACGGAATAAATCAGCGGGACATCTGACCCGCATCTAACCTGCTGTGTTCGTTGTTCTCCGTTATTCTCTCTGGTATTTAACCGCTGAAACGCAGCGTGACGGGCGGTGGCAAGCAGCCTCCGGTTCGGATTTGTCCTCAAATAACCCTCTGATCTGTGACTCATTCATGAGCCGAATTCATCTACACACTCTCAAACACCAAAATATCTGGAACTGAAACTTCACGAACTCATGGTACCGTCAGTGTTTACAAAAACCTTTAATCTGATGATTTTCGAACGGGGTTTTGAGTGTAATACTGACGCTAAAGGAGAAATCGTGATATTTTCGGGGCCCTTCTGTGACAGACTGAAGCGGTGCGTTAAACGGCACCCTTCGGCTGTAAATAAACCCCAATTGATTATTCAGACCGTCGATCTGTTGGTTTAAAAGCAACACTGGAGGCTAACATGTGCCGTTATGTTCAATCAGAGAAGAAAACTGGCTAACGGTTCGCTAACGGCGTTAGCATCGGAGGCCCCACACTTTGACAGCTGGAGAACAGCGCTCCTTTCTGTGGGATTTAAACGCTAAAAGACACCACAGTGCTGACAGATGAATACCAAACTTACCCCTCTCCGGCTCCTGTAGCCCCGCAGTGAAGAAAACAGACCAGAGAAGCAGTTTAAAGACAACTACCGAAGGGGCAAACTTCGTTTTTTTTCTAGCAACGTGTTCTTCTCCTGGAAGCCGGCTGGAAAGATGGCGGGATGATGCGCAGTCAGGGTGCGACGACCCTGCTGCTGGTGACGTCATAAGAACGCGATGTTGTGGACTTAAAAAAGTGGGAGATTCGAAGCAGCAAAAACAGAGCGATTTCATGTTCTAGTGGAACAAACCTCACACCTGAGACAGCGAGAGAACACCTGAAGCACCTGAGCTGACGCCGCCAGTGAGTCTGACCCGGAAGCCTCACCGGAAACGGAATTTGATTAGAGTTAGATCGGCTAAAGTGTAGAAATAGCTGTTAGCATGTAGCTGCAGGGACAGAAAACTGCGGTAAAATGTTGATTATTATGTTTGAATGGGGCGCGTTTTTAAAAAATGTATCTAGAATTTTCTTTCAATAACCGATTTGTTTGCCCTTTAATTATATTAACCAAAAACTGGAACTTAATACTATGAGCGTGTTCGTTTTTCAAGGTAGAAGACAAACTACTTCTCTTCAATTAGGTTGTTTATTTTCTAATATCAGTGTCTCAAAAAGAGTCTTGATCAAAGACCTTTTCTGTTTGGAACAGCCTCCCAGAAAAATATATAAACTGATTTGAACAGAACTATTTCTACCGAGGGTGTCCAACATACTTTCTGGGTTTTTTTTGTCTGACTAAATGTTGTGTTCTATGATCTAAAAGTTCACAGTTGATGTTTCCTGATCTCCAGGTACCAGGATGGCCACGCCGAGCAAGACGCCGCCTGGCGCCGACCCAAAGCAGCTGGAGAGGACGGGGACGGTCCGGGAGATCGGCTCCCAGGCGGTGTGGTCCCTGTCCTCCTGTAAACCCGGTAACGTCCAGAACACAACCTCCTGCTGAGAGCGTCCTGATCCGACAGCACCTGAACCGTGTTCTCTCACCTGTGTGCAGGTTTTGGAGTGGACCAGCTGAGAGACGACAACCTGGAGACCTACTGGCAGTCAGACGGGTCTCAGCCTCACCTGGTCAATATTCAGTTCAGGTAACCTGCAGCTCTGCATGTTTCGTTTATTGAAATGTAAAAACCTGGAATCAACACATCCAACATGTGTCCGCAGATGTCACCAACTCTGGAAATAATAACATTCTGCATGGTGAAACATCTCTCTGCAGCTGATGAGAACATCAAGACTCTCAGTCTAAAAATATCCCAAATTGTTTCAAACTTGGTTAAAGTAACATTAAATTGCCCAAAATTACTCAAAAAATGTCTCAGAATACCTTGAAACTCATCTAAAAGACTCCAGAATTGTCCAAAATGCTTTGAAACCGATTCAAAATGACTCAAAATGTGTTTAAAATGACAATTTTTCAGTCATTATGGACAATTTTAGTCATTGTAGACTAGTTTTAGTCCAGGTTTGGGCTGCTGGAGATCATCTATAGAAAGATGCTTCACCATGCTGAATGTATCTCCAACTACTTCCTCCTCTGTTCAGTTAAACTTCAGCGCCTTCTGATTTGTTGTACAGGAGGAGGACGACGGTGAAGATGTTGTGCATTTATGCTGACTACAAATCAGACGAGAGCTACACTCCCAGTAAGATATCCGTCAGAGTCGGCAACAACTTCCACAACCTGCAGGAGATCAGGGTAAATCTTTAAACTCTCACCTCTTCTCTTCACCTGGAGCTCAGACTGACTGACTGTGTTCTTGGTCCTGCAGCAGCTAGAGATGGTGGAACCCAGCGGCTGGATCCACATCTCTCTGATGAACCAGGTGAGGATTCATTCTAACCCGAACAACAAGAGGAGGGTTATTATTCCCTGAGTTTGTCCTGAAAGGCTGCAGTCAGGAAGCAGAAGAATCTAAAGCATAAATGTCAAACTCATCTTAGTTCAGGTTCATGTTCAGACCAGTAAAATCACAGCAGAATAACTTATAAAAAAAAAACACAACTCCTAATGGTTCCTTTGTTTTGGTGAAAAAATATTCACATTTAAGGAATTGTCTGTTTACTAAACATCATGAAAAACCTGAAATTTCTTAAGAAAAATAAGTCAAGTTTCATCAACATTCAGCCTCAGTTTATCATTTCCACATTACAGCTTCCAGATCACAGAGTGTCTACAAAAGAACACAACATTTAGTCACCTGGAGCTGAACCACAGAGGATTTACTGGAAAAACAAGACAAAAGATTACAAAAAATGACAAAAGCGAGAAACAAGACGATAAAAAAGTAGACAACTGACACAAAACGATAAAAATACGACAAAAAAAACCACAAGTGAGACAAAAAGGAAACACAAGACGACAAAAACAACACATAAAATGACAAAAACGAGCTGAGGTGATTATTTTTTTCGTTCCAGAGGACCAACCAGCCAATCAGCACCTTCATGATCCAGATCGCGGTTCTGGCCAATCACCAGAACGGACGAGACACTCACATGAGGCAGATCAAAGTTTACACCCCGGTGGAGGAGAGCTCCATCGGGAAGTTCCCACGATGCACCACGGTGGACTTCATGATGTACCGCACCATCAGGTGATCAGAAGAATCGACCAATCGGAGCCCAGGATGAAGCTGTGGCGTTCTAACTGAGCTGAACATCCAACAGGAAACAGAAATAGCTCCTAAAACATGGACTTCCTGTTTCAGGAGCTCAGACCTGTGTGCCTCCAGACTGTTTCCTGCTGTGGATTTGAAACCGAACTGCGAATTAAACAGAGTTCATGTATGAAACGTTTGGAGTTTCTGCTTTCAAACGGCCCTTAAATGCATCATCTGTGACCTGAGGTTCAATCTGGGAAATTAAATCTGAGCTGAAAGTCAGGACGGTTCATGTTGTGTTTAAATGTTTGACAAAAATAAACTTTTCATGCTCCAGTGAAACATTCAGAGAGCTTTCAGATGAACTGCAGGCAGTGTTTTCACAGATTAAAATGAATCACAGTCAGGGAAAAAAAAAAAAAAAAAAAAACAGCCTGAAGGTTCAGAGAGTTCTCAGCAGTTCCCAGGTTTTTTCCCCTTATCTAAGCAGCTGAAGTCCAGTTTGTTTTCAAATGATCTGAACTGAGTTAATGTTCAGTTTGACCAGCAGAGGGCGCAGAAGAGCTGAAAACGGGAGCAGAGGGGAAAGAATTATTATTAGTCATTATTTTCATTATTATTTGTGTTATTTATCATTATTATTCACCTTATTCAGCACAAACTGCACAGAAACCATCAAACATCAAAAAGGAAACAAGAAACTAAGGTAAGAAAAGTTTGAAAAAGGAGTAGGCCACTTTCAGGATCACAGTGGTGAGAGCACTAACACTACTAAATAAAATATTAGATATAAAATACATCATGTCATACCATCTATAATATAAGATAAAAATATATTTTTAATACAAAATAATTGTATTTTATATTTTTCATATAAAATATATAAAAATATTTTAAGCTTACTTTTATTATAAATTTTATATTTTAGTATAAAATACTATATTTTTCATATTACATTATATTGTAAAAGTAACAATGTAGTTTGATATAATTAGAAATGCTGTAATGTAATAATTTATAACTAATAATTCTCACCAGAGAGACGTTTTCTTAATGGAGAAAAATCTACCTGACAGACTGAATAAAACGATAACAGAATAACAGATTGAATGACAGATAATAGAAACATTCAGCTAACAGCTACTCTGTCTTTATTACCCATGAGGCTTTGCAGCATTTCGTCCCCTCAGGGCCTAAAACACTCAAGAAGGTTTTTTTTATTATTATTATTAAGGTTTTTATTTAAATTTTGAACAGGATACATTAATTAGGTACCACCAAATTCTATCATCTGAAATATAGATTAACAACATACAACAAAAAAAAACAGATACAACAAAGAGCAAGGGGGCAGTTGAAAGAAAATACAAACAATAAATCATGTTATAAATGGAATCAGTTAGTCAAGTTAAATTCGCTACAAAAAGTTTCAAGAAGACCAGCATTCTTATGCAATATCAGATTTAAGGATTTAGCAAAAGCTTAAAATCATTCCTCCAGTGGGTTAGAGTTGGTTTAATTTTCATAAATCACTCAAGAAGTTAAACACACAATTACAACCAGTTTGTCTTTACTCCCCTTCCTTCTGCAGCTTCTTCAGGTGACGTCGATCTCACCGATCACCTGCGGAGGCGTCGACCAATCAGAGAGGACGTTACTGGATTAATGCAGGAAGTCAGACTTTTCTGCAGGAAACAGGACCTGATGTAAAATATAATTCAGCCGATTTATTTTATATCAGAGACATGAAATACAACACAAAGAGACACAAAATGAACACAAAGACACAAAACAACCATGAAGACACATTTTAGAGAGATTTTTTTGTCATTTTGGACAAGAACCGAATCATTTTTCTGAGACATTTTTGTCATGTTAGACTGTTTTTTGTAATTCTGGACTAATGTTGACCAAAGTTGAGTCAGCTTGGACAGGTTATTGTCATTCTGGATAAACTTTTAAGGCTCATATCACTTCATCAGTAATAAATCTGGATCTACCTCTTTGGATTTAAGGGTCTTTAACTGAAAATATTCAGATTATGAAGATGAAACTTTGCTTCATTAAATAAAGTTCCTGCAGATAAAGAATCTGAGGAGGTCAGTCAGTGTTTTCTGAACGCTGCACAGAGAATCTTGACTTTTAAATAAAGGATTTTACTTTATAGTCTCATCTAAACTAAAAATATTTCTATTAAACAACTTTCTTCATCTTCTTGTAGTTTTTTCTTTCTGATGTTTTAGTAAATCAGATTGAATTATTTCATAAAATCTGTTCTTCATCGTGGCTTAACGTGATGTTTTTCGGCTGTATTTGTGGTTTTTTTCTTACCTTATATCTTGTGAAGCTTTAACGGCTCCGGTCGGCTTCAGTCTGTCTGAATGGAGTTAAAACGTGACAAAGCTTTTTATAAAACTCGTCTTTATTGTTTCTTATCCGTCGTTCACAATATTTTCTCTGTTTTTTTATTTTTATTACAAAAGCTCGATATGTACATCCTCAGTATTTACAGTATGTTACAGGATCCAGAGCCTCTCACCTGCCTCTGACACACCTGTTGCCGGGGAAACATCGCCCAGACCTCTGCTATTGGCTGGAGGTGTTGCCCGGCAACGGCAGCTTATCGGATTAATATCGGCTAAAAGGAGTCGTTTAAATTATTTATCTTTTTTTTAAATGTTTCATAAGGTGAGGAGAACGTGTGGAGTGGATCTGGAAAGGAAAAAAGAAACTATTTATAAAAAAAGTGACATTTTTCTGGAACTTAGTGCAATAAAGTCGAGTAGTGATGAAGTTTATCAAACACAAGAAGCTGCTTCAGGATTCACCATCAAAGTTTGAAGAAAAAACAACAGAAAAATAACGAGTGATCCAACTTTCCTCCACCTTAGTGTCACATAAGAAAAAAAAATGTGTTTACGTAAGACGGGCTTTTAATTTGAAGGAGCAGTGGAGGACTTTCACCACATACCTTATTATCAGACTGAAGCTTCATTTTCACTGGTTTACCTTTGATTTTTACTCACGTTTTAGATCAGATTTCGGACAATATCACAGTTTCATCGACGCTTTAACAAAAATAACTGCTGGACAGAAGCTTAGAAGCCAAAATACTGGGTTTGGATTATAAAAATATCATGATTTAGGTTCAAGTACGAACTTTCAAACACGTTTTTGAAGCTTTTCCTTCTTTATCTTTGAGTTCAGATCTACAACTGCAGATCTACGACTGCAGATCTACAACTTTAGATCTACAACTGCAGATTTATAATTACAGATCTATAACTACAGATCTACAACTAGAGATCTATAGCGGCACATCTTTAAAAACAGATCTACAATGGCAGATCTATAAGTTTAGGCTCTTTACAGATCTACAAATGTAGAGCTACAGATCCAGAACTACACATGTAGATCTATAATTACAGATCTATAACTGCAGACCTACAACCACAGATCTAGAACTACAGATCTAGAACTACAGATCTATCTACCAGTTTCTATGCAGTTACAAGTTTGAGCACCAAACTGAACCGCTGTTGAAGTTTGAATGAAGGGAGAAACGTTTAAGCGAAAGAGAAGTCGGTCCAGGTTTGGAATATTTTAGAGTTTCAGGTGTTTGACGGCTGCAGGTGTGAGGCTCTGCTACATTTCTGTCTGTCCTCCGTCTCTGAAAAACAAAAAGCTTCGATTCCCAGATTTCAGCAGCAGCGAGTTTCTGAACCGATGAAGCGACGAAGACGAAAACCGTCGAACCGAGAGGAATCCAGCAGAATTCGTCTGGGTCGCCTCTGAAAGTCTGGGTAGATTTGGTGATCAGCAGCGGCGTCGGCCTCCTCAGTCCTACATTCAACTAAACATTCACGGTTCTGTTCCGTCCACCTGCAGACCGATCAGTGAAGACCGTCGGTTCGTCTTCGGTCTTCGGCGTCTCCTTCAGTCCGTCTCCGTCTTCCTGTCGTCCACATCAAAGTCCAGAACCAGCAGTTTGGTCTCCTCGGTGCCGTTCCTGCTGCCGGCGGCACAAACCAGCCGAGTGTCGGACGCTCTGATTCGCCACACGACGCCACCTGGAGGGGAGACGTGGGATTGGTGGAGAGACATCAGGTAAAAGAGAACTAGGATACTAACGGTTAGCTTTTATACAGAGACACAAACAGGTTCTATTACTGTGACTCACAGGACGTCTGTTTCTCGGTGGTATTATCAGATTCTGAGCAGCCACTTTCTACCAACTTGTTATATTTTCATGGTCAAAGTTATTCAAGAAAATTCACTGAGTACACCAGGTCACATGAGTTCAGTCTGTTTGAAGCCATAAAGAGCATTTAATTATTACATTATTATAGTTTTATAACTCGTATACAGTCGTCCCTCGCCATATCACGGTCTCATGATGGCAGACAGAACCTCTACTGGACTCAGACCGGGCCCTCACCTGATCCTCGGCTCTGCAGCGCCACAACGTCCCTCAGCCAGGCTCCGGTCCGAAGGTCCCACAGTTTGACCGTCCCGTCATCAGAGCTGGACAGAACCAGACCTCTGCAGAACTGGAGGCAGGTGACGGCCGACTGGTGTTTGTTGGGTCCTGAAGGGAACACATGAGGAGAAAACACCATCTCACATCTGTAGTTTGTTCTTTGGACCACACTGAAGTATCTCAACAACCACTGCACGGATTTTCTAGCAGGAATTACTAAAAAAAAGACACAAACTAGTCTAAACAGGACAAAAACAACCACAAAAGGATGCAAAACAACCAAAATCAAAAGTCAAAATGTCCTACATGTAACACAAAACAGACAAAAAAACATCTAAAGAGACATTAAGTTAACAACACAAGACATGAAATGACAGAAATTAGACCAAAAGAGACAAAAGAGATGCAAAATGGAAAAACATTTGGACTGCATGTCCCAAACGTCACAATAAAGAGACACAGAACAACCAAAATATGACGACAAAGTGACAAAACGAACATTAGACACAGAAGAGGCATAACATTGCACAATGTCCTCTTCTTTAGTGTTGGACCTCCTCCCGTCCTCTCACCTTGCAGGGTGTGGAGACATTGTCCCGTCCGGACGTCCCAGACTCTGACGGTGGAGTCGGCGTTTCCAGACACCAGGACGTTGTCTCTGAGCTCCATACCGCTGGTCAGAGACTGGTGACCGGTCAGAGTGTGGACGCAGTTACCTGGATGAGGGCAGACCGTTACCATGACGACATGAGACTGTCATCAGATTCTATTTAAAACAGCATCTATTCACTCAGAGTATATACAGGTGATGTCAGGTGATGTCTCTACCTGTCTCTGCGTCCCAGACTCTGATAGATGTGTCCAACGAACCGCTGACCACAAACACACCGTCAAACTGCAGAGAGACACACAAAGTTACAGCTGAAACACAACCACCAGATCAGACTGACTGTGTGTGTGTGTGTGTGTGTGTGTGTGTGTGTGTGCGTGCTTACCTGCAGTGAGTACACTCTGTTTGTGTGTCCCTGCAGCGTGTGCAGACACACCTCTGTGTCGGGGTCCCACACCTTCACCATGAAGTCGTATCCTCCAGACACCACACGCCGTCCGTCGAACTGAACGCAGCGAACCGCCGCCACGTGACCCGTCAGCACGTGTTCACAGCGACCCGTGGACACGTCCCAGACCCTCAGCGTCGTGTCCCGGGAACCCGACACCACCCTGACACGCAAACACACGCATGATGTCATAGCAACCAGTGACATCATCTCTACACTGTATGTTTGTGTAGATGTACAGAGTTTATAAACATGATTCATATCATGTTTCCACCACCGTGCTTCACATCATGATGCTGCCTCCACCGTGCTTCACATCATGATGCTGCCTCCACCGTGCTTCACATCATGATGCTGCCTCCACCGTGCTTCACATCATGATGCTGCCTCCACCGTGCTTCACATCATGATGCTGCCTCCACCGTGCTTCACATCATGATGCTGCCTCCACCGTGCTTCACATCATGATACATTTTTTCTATTTTCAGTTGACCGATTTTGTTTTGAAGTATTACACATTTCTACAAATAAGATAACAATCATTTATAGGGTCTCTACAAACTGCATATATGCCAGAGCGTATTGTCATTTATAAATGAACACACTAAATGAGTGTTTTGCTGGTTACCATGGAGATGGGAAGTAGACAGTGTATTTGTGTGTGTGTTCCCTCTGGTTGTCATGGAGACAAGTGCAGCTAAAAGTTAGATGTTCCTAGTGTGTGTGTGTGTGTGTGTGTGTGTCTTACCGGTTGCCGTGGAGATGCATGCAGCGCACGGTGGACGTGTGTCCGTACAGCGTGTGGACACACTCGCCGCTCTCGGCGTCCCAAACACGAAGCGTCCGGTCGGTGGAGCCACTGATCACCGTGGCGACGGACATCTGACTGCACCAAACTCCACCGGTGTGACCGGTCAGCGTCCTCAGACACTGAGAGGAAAAATATTTAAATGATCCAGTTAAATGACTTTATATGTATTAATGAGGACCTTAATATTAATATTCTGTCCGGTAAACTGGAGTTTTATTCATGTAAAACCAGACACACTGAACTGAGCCACGGCGTGCTTTAGTGATTAGTCACACTTTCCAAACTAACCCAAACTAGGTTAACTGGTCAGTCATCAAACCACTGAACTCGTTTTTCCTCACTGTGGGTTCATTTTTCACTGCAACGTAAAGTCCTCTGTGGAAACAGAACAACGTGTCCACAGATGTCACCAACACTGGAAATAACAGATATTTAACTATTCCCAGCCTCTTTTCTCTCTGCTCCATACATCCAGCTGATGAGGACATCATCTACAGAAAGATGTCTCACCACGATGCTGAATGTACCTCCACCACATTCCTCCTGTTTCTGAGCCATGCTGCATTCATTTTATTCATCCAGTAGATTTGATTTTCCTCTGTCGTCACTGTTTTGTGTCTATTTTGTCATTTTGTCACATTTATGTTGTTTTATTTCTTGCTTTTTTGTTGTTCCGTAACTTGTTTTGTCGTTTTGTGTCTTGTTTTTGTCGTTTCCTGTTTTCTCTCTGCTGAGCCCGTCACAGATGATTAGTTCAAGGACAGTCGGTTAAACCCGCTGATTCTTTCTCTCTGGTGTGTTTTTAGTGATTTCTTTTCCAGCAGGTTTTCGGGGTTCTGAGGGTTAAATCACAAACGGACGTCACTCAGAGCAGAAAGCGTCTTTACAATCCCGATGCTGAAGGACACGCACGGAAAAATGCAGTTTCACCTTGAAGGTGTTGTAGCGCTGGTTGCCGTGGCAACAGTGAAAACTCTGCCCCGGCAACTGTTGCCGGGAAGAGGAAAGACGCTGCAGAGAGTCTGTTAATAAAGCTGATCCGAGTCCAGCAGAGACGATTAGAGCAGTCGCATCCAGAACTGATTTTAAATCTGAAACCGACCTTAATGATCGCAGGAACACGAGACTGAACTCCGTTTACCGTCGCCTCCACGTGGAGAACCCACGTGTGGAGAACCAGGCAGGTCTGGGCGACGACCAGCAGGTGTGTCCAGGTAAAGAATGTTCAGTCGAAACCAGACGACACACACCGACCGTTCCTGTTTCATCACCTCACTCCACTTCACCGACACGCTCAGTTCAGACAGACACCAGCTAGAACCAGAGAGAACCAAGCAGAACCAAGTAGAACCAGAGAGAACCAAGCAGAAACAGGCTGAACCAAAAATAATGAGGCAGAACCGAGGAGAACCGGGTAGAGTCAAGCAGATTATGTATTTATCTTCATTTACATAAGTTTATTTCATGAAGCCATGCAGTATTTTACCTCCATAATGTGAACATATTTTTATTAATATTAATCTTTTCCATCATTTCTGAGCCTCATAACTTCATCAGTACAGCAGACAGACACATTAAGGTGAATAATCTATACTATACTAAAGTTATTGTTCAGTTGTACTACAGGTGTAAACGGTGTGAGTACAGCCGGTGTTTGAACAGCGTCACGCCCAGCTCACAGTAGAACTGGTCCTGCTGCTTCAGTCTGTTCAGGAGGATTCACTCTTTCTGTCTGTCTCTTTAGGTCACGATGACCCACTTTAAGGCCTTTTATTTCGTTCTAATTCAGGTCAAACATACAGTGAAGTGAAACAGGCTCAGGCGGTGTTTCATCACTTCATTATTACACATTAATCACCAGTAAAGCACTGATGGTTTTCTCTTTAAAACGTCGACTTTGGTTCATTAAAACAGAAGGGATTCAGCTGCAAAAGGGAAAATGTTTAACTAAATAATACCTCATGAAAACCGTAAAACAGTCACATATCTGTCGGACGTGGAGTATTTTACAGTGTTAGTAGCCACATGTAGAACAAAGGAGAACCAAGCAGAACCAGGCAGAACAAAGTAGAAACAGCTAGTGTTGGTAACGGCTGTGGAAACATGTCAGACATGAAGTTTCCAGGTTATTTACATTTTTCTACGTTCAATAATCTGAATTTAACTTAATTTTTCCTTTTTTGTGATTATAAATCCGTCACACTGCAGAGAAGACAGTTATAAATCAATTTTGTCAAATTCTGCACTTTTTCTTAACCAGTTTTAAGTCATACTGGACAGTTTTTTTAATCAAATAATCCAGGAAATTCTGTTGGTTTCAAAAACCCAGTTCATAAAAGATTACAAATAAAGCCTCAATAAGAAGTAATGAGTAAAAGACTCATTTTAAAAGCTGTGGTTGCTTTTAGCTTAGCGGGCTAGCTTAAATTGTGATCTATACAATGAAGCTAATGCTAGCTAGCAGAACAATAATTCAACTGTTGCTTGTGTTGGTGTGTCGGCTTCATTTTTAGGTTTTTGTTGCTGGATAATGTCAGCTGCAGCGTTTTATTTTACTGCTATAAATGGACTGTTTTAGTTTGTGTTTTAAAGGCTGACTTTGTTACAAATGATGTCTTTAAAGGTCCCAGATATTACTATAATAAGCAGTAACACACACCGTGGCTCAGTTAAATCCCCATGAATCAGGTTTTAGATGAATAAAGCTGACATTAGTGTTTAAAAGATAAACTCCTAACATGAAACCTGCCTCCAGCATTCATCCACTCTGACTGCATTCCACATGTTTATTCCAGATGTTTACCAGTCCTACCTTTCCGGTGACGGCCGACCACACTTTGAGCGTGTTGTCGTCGGAGCCGCTGACGATGAGGTTGCCGCTGAACTGCAGACAGGTGATGACGTGATCGTCGTGACCTTTGAGGACCATCGGCTCCCCGGAGTCGCCCTGCCTCCAGTTGGTCTCGATGCGATGCTGCCGGATGTAGGCCGCCTTCCACGGACCGACCGCAGCCCCGCAACTCCTGCGATGAGACCACTCACACTCTGATATACCTGCAGAGTAGAAACGTAACTGTAATAACCAGCTGACTCAAAGATAATCAAAGAAAATCCAACACAAGAGGTGTTTGACTGCGGTGGATGCTAACATTAACTACAGCAGCTGCATTACTAAACATGTTGCTAAAATAAAACACCGCAGCTGACATTTATCCAGCAACAAACACTTTGAAATGAAGCCAACACACCAACATGAGCACCGGTTTAATTATTGTACTGTTAGCTAGCATTAGTTTCATTGTCTAGATCACAGTCTGAGCTAACTCAAGCTAGCCCGCTAAGCTAAAAGCAACCACAGCTATTAAAGTTACTGCTTTAATCATTACTTTTTTTTTATTAAGGCTTTATTTATAATGTCATGTAAACTGGGATTTTGATGCCAGCTGGATCATAAAGCTAACATTAGCTTAACAATCAATAGAAGCTAACAGAAGCTAGCAAGTGACATAAAAAGCAACCACAGCTATTATATAACAGTATTTGTTAGCTGCAGTAGCTAGTAGGCTGTAATTTTTAATTCTTTTTTGAAGCCAACAGAACTCAAACGTTGCATTGCTAAGCTACTGCATTATTGTGTGCAAGCTAACATTACGTAGGTTAATTGTCACTGATGCAGTATAAGTTAGCAATAGCTAGCCCATTAGCCTATAAAGCAAATGCAACTATTGAATGAGCATTCGGAGTGTGAATAATTTTAGCGTACTTGAACCCACTAGTATGCTGTAAGCTAGCATTAGCCACTGCAGTTTTGCTTGTGTCTAAGCTAAAATTGGTCTACCTGTAATTGCAGTATAATTTCACATTAGCCAGTCAGTCAAGCTAAAAGAAACCATAGTTATTATAGTTTATTTATGCTAAAGCTCTGATAATGATTGTAGTCTAAAATTGTTACTTGAAAACACTAGAACTCAAAAGTTTGATTAGTATGCTACAAGCTAACATTAGACACTGCAGTTTTATTTATATGCAAGCTAGCATTAGTTTGAAAGTCAGTATAAGCTGACTTTAGCTAGTTAGTTACATAAAAACAACCACAGCTATTAAATCTATTTTGATAAATGTATTTATCCTTACCTACTGAGGATTTAATTAAAATTTTAGCATGAATGTGTTATTTGAAGACACCAGAGCTCAAAAGTTTGACTAATGTGCTATAAGCTAACATTTGTCACGACAGTTTTGTTCATGTGCAAGCTAGCACTAGCTGAAAAGTTAGTATAAGCTGGCTTCAGTCAATCAGATACACTAAAAACAACATTAAACATATAATTAAAATGCTAAAAGCTAACATTAGCTACTGCAGATTTTACTGGCATCACTGCGCTATAGCAGAATAATATCTACTGTTTACTAATCTCTGGATGCTAACTCCAGTGCTAGTTTCATTGGTGTGTCAGAGCAGTGCTGCTAATGAAGGTTAGCTGCATCATTTGTATTCTCACTGAGTGCTATCAGCTCCAACACTGTTCCCCCGCGGTGAGGCGGCGCTGCTAATAATTAGCCTTATTTATGAAGCTGTGAGCTGCAGTTAGCGCCGGCTTCATTAGTATGGCTGCAGCATGGAGCTAACGCTAGGTAGCCTCATTGGTATGACTGCTGAGTGCTGGCAGTGAATCTGACTGACTGGCAGAGCGCCCAGAGACACACACACACACACACACACACACACACACACACACACACACACACACACACACACAGTAACACAGTAACACAGTCAGCCTCTGCATTGCGCTGCCTGCAGCACTGAGTGAGTCTGGACGCTACATTCAGGCTAAAAACACTTCATGCTCTGATTCTCATGTTTCAGGAGTGAAACACCTGCAGGTTTCTGCTCAGGTGTCACACATTCACGTTTAACGAACGCTTACTGATGTCCAGGAGGAAACAATTAGCAACCACTTTACTTTCCTACATCTCAGTTGTATCTCACAGCACAGTTATACGTCACATATTTACATATTTATAAGCAAAAAAAAGCCCAATTTCAAGCAGTTAAATTTGCTAACTTGTTATTTCTCATCAGAATTTAACTCTCTGAAAGCCGAGCATTTCTGGGTGTTTTTTAGCTCCCGTTTCATTTTATAAAAATTACAAAAAGTGGAATGAAGTCATCCAATGTGTTTCTGCATTACTAACACTGGAAACACTGCCTGCAGTTCAACCTAAAAACGCTCTGATTTTTTACCACCTGACTGTTGGTCACAGCCAAGTCATTCATGGCTTCACGTTTCAACCGAGGAGCTCAGAATTTTTTGTCTTTTAACAGAATCTGGCCGGAGCAAACATTATATTTTTGGTGAATTTTTTTTAAACGACATGTAGGATAAAATTATTTAATTAAATATCAGGATTTTAAGGTTGGATTTGGTTTGTTTTCCTGATGAAACTGCATCAGCCGAGATAGATAGATACTTTATTAATCTTGAGGGAAATTCAAAACATTATCTTGTAGTTAAAAAACAGGGAGGCAGTTGGTTGTTTCCATGACGATGAATGACTGCAGTAACTGAGTACCTTTCCATATACTTCAAAAAATGAGGAATTAAATGAATCTTTAAAAAATTAAAACATAATTTATCAGAGAAAGAAACTATAAAAACTGAAAAAAATCATCAAATTTTCTACATTTCTCACAGTCCTTGAATTGCTCATCTCTAAACTGCTTTTAAATTGTAAAAACTCAACAAATTTGAGAATAAAATCGCGATATTTCACCCAAATCTCCCTACACGTTTCAGCTATTTATTCACAGGTGTTCTTACCTTCTTCACGACACTTCTCCCTCCACAGCAGGTTGTCTTCGGCCAGGATCCTCCAGTACCTGCAGGTCTGGGCGGCCTGCATCAGGTCTCTGGGGGCCAGGAAGGTCAACACGTACAGCGCCAACTGGAACCAGAACACCTCTGTTAGTAGCAGGTCGGACTGCGGGTCCAAACTGACGGCTGTCAAAGTGACGCCACGCCGTCCGTTACCTCTTTGGGCAGCAGCGATATGAAGTCCCTCTGGAACTGGGGCTCGATCACCTGCATCATGTGCTTCACCTGGCTGGTCTCGCACCTGTCGATCAACTCGTCCAGAGCCAATAGCCTCTCGGGACCGCTCCACATCTGGAGGTAGGGGCGGAGCCAAGAGGGAGAAGGGTCATTAAACCAGATGATTCTTTATCTACAGTGAGTTTTATTTCACGAAGCAAAGTTTTACCTTCATATTATGAATATTTTCAGAGTTACAGACGCTACAGAGGCATTTCTGAGCGTCATCACTTCATCAGTCCAGCAGATAGACGCATAACATTTAGGAGGAAAAACACATCCGAGTTCTGGTAAAAATCTGTTTTACATCCACTCCAGGTGTCCAAAAATCATCAAAAAGTTCTATAAAACAACTCAAATGAAGAGGGGTCTTCAAGAAAATGGACATGTTGAAAATTGTTTGCAGTTTTCCCCTCAACTATATGTGTCCGAAATGACCCAATTCTTGACTAAAAAGACAAAAACTTCTCCAAAGTGACTCAAGGCTTGTCCAAGCTGACTAAACTTTTGTCCAGATTTGTCCAGAATTACTCAAAATGTGTCTAACATGACAAAAACATCTCAAGAAATGACTAAAATTGTCCGAAATGATTCAGCTCTAGTCCAAAATGACCACACTTTTGTCCAGATTTGTCCAAAATGACTAAAAAGGTGTCAGAATCATCAAAAAATTATATAAAATGATTCTAGTGAAGAGAAGTCTTCAAGAAAATGTACATATTGAAAAATTATTTGAAGTTTTCCCTCAACCAAACGTGTCCAAAATGACCCCAGAACTTCTCAAAAAATGACTCCAAATTTGACCAAAATGATTCAGTTCTTGTCTAAAATGACTAAATATTTGTCCAAAATGATTAAAAAGTTCGACTAAATGACTAAAGTGAAGAGGAGTCTTCAAGAAATTTGCACAAAACTGTACAAAAGAAACATGCAAAATTGCTCCAAAGTCGTCCCAATGAGTCAAACCTCATCTAAAATGACTAAAAACTGTAGTAAATGACTAAAAATGTCCTTATTGTAATGATTCTTTAGACTGTGACATCTGGAGTGGATGTTAAACTGATCTGGTGTCAGTTTTTCTCTCGTGTGTATTTAGTCGTTTCTGCTGTTTGTTTTTCTGTTCGGTTTCTTTCTTTGTCGTCATATTTTCGTGTCTTTCTGTGTGGTTTTATTGTAGTTTTAGCTTCTCCCTTTATTCTTTACTTTCTGTTTTCTGTTTCTATGTTCGGTTTGTCTCTCGTCTCCTTGAGCTCCAGGACAGAAGTCCGTGTTTTTTCCTGTGAATGCATCCGTGTGTTTTCATGCGTACGTTTCTTCTTGTTGGTTTTCTGTGGCGGTCGGTTACGTAAGAACAGCTGGAGGCAGCTGCTGTGTTTATGTGCAGCAGGCGGAAGACGCAAAAACACTTTAACCAAACGCAGAACGTCAGGAAATGTGGGTTTATTGTGCGTCGCTGCAGGTCGTTCTGGTGAGTCATTGTAGACTCTCAGTTTGAAGGTTAATTAACAGGTAATTAGCTCTAAATTCATAGAAAGGACAAACTTTAAATGATTTCTTCAGTCCTCCTCAGCATGGGCGACGCCAGAGTTCACCATTTTCTGATCGTTCCTGGAGCGGTTGTGTTTCTGTCTGTGAAGGTGTTCTGTTGGATTCAGGTCAGAGGTGGACAAACTTCCTCTGGTTCTCATTAATAATCCCTCCGTTTGCAGCTGCTGCTGTGCTTCACAGCTGGATTATCAACGCAGAGCTCTGCTGCTCACGGCTCCTTTGAGCCACGTTCATGCAGTCAGAATGAGACCACAGCTGGACTCAGTTTGGCAGAGGAAATACTGAAGTAATCTGATTACTGCTGGGTGACAAGCTACAGTCGTTTCAGATTCAGATGCTCTTAAAGTGCTGGTTTTCTTTCTTCTTCTACTGTTTATTACCGCTAACGTGTTTACTCCAAAGCAGCACAAGAATGAATGAAACCTACCTGGAAGGTGTGAAGCCAGTCCTGCAGGCCGGTCGGAGGCGGACCGGAGGTGACCCGCCGCCGCTGAGCCGAGTGCCCATTGGCCAGCCGCAGGTCGCCAAATGTGGTGGGCGTGGCCTGAACCAGACTGGAGGGACTGCAGAGAGACAGGAAGTACAGCTGAGTAACTGGAATAGTAACTAGTAACTGGTACTGTAGTAACTACAAGCAGTTCACCTGCAGAACTTTAAAAAAAATGGAAATTTAAACTATTTAGAAGCCAAAATGTCTCAGACACATTCAGCATGGTGAAACGTCTTTCTCCAGCTGATGAGCAGAGTAAAAAGAAACTGTGTGTCCAAAGTTGTCCAAAATGACTAAAAAAAGATTTAACTTACATATTTTTTCCTAAAAACCACATAAACCTGTTCAAAACTATCATAGGAAAAAAAAAATCAAACCTAAACTTAAATCAGCTCGGCTTAGAACCAGAGAACAGAGGACGAAGTTGTTGGAGATCCATCCAGCATGGTGAAACATCTAACTAGTTTGTAGAGGTTTTGCAAATATAAATGGTTAAATATCTGTAGTCTGTGGAAACAAAACCACCACAAATGAGACACAAAACAGCGAAAAACAAGACAACAGGTCCAAAAAAAAAAACCACACAACAACCCAAATACGAAGAAAAATCACATAAAAAAGAGAAAAAAAATGACAGAAAGAGGCAAAAAACAAGACAAACAGACATAAGTGAAATTAAAAAATATGAGAAACTAGACTGGAAGCACTGCAGAGATACAGGAAGTACAGGTGAGTGACTGGACTGTAGTAACTACATGGAGTTCACCTACTGGATTTAAAAAGTTTATTATCTTTAAAAAAAATAACCAAAACCATTTATCACAACCAGAGCCTGTAAAGACAGAAGCAGTGGTTCTTACACTGCTCATCTGTGGGGAAAATTAACCAAATATCATCTGAAATGCGGTGATATTTCTTGAGACTCTGTAAAATGATAAAGCCTCCGTTACCCCAGCGGTCCGTTGCCTTTGCAGTGTTTCTTCCCTGAAGGAAACGTCCGTCCGTCTGGACCGTGATCCAGCTTCCTCTTCATCTGAAAACAGAAACAGAGACGATTAAAACAGCTGGAGAAGCACCGAACATCTGGATGGAGACCACAGAAACATGAGAAACTGTTAAACACTTTTTATTTATGCTATAATTTTATGATTTAATCTCTGTGTTAAACTGAAAAGTTCTGTTTGATTTGGAAAATTAAGGTTAATTATCACGTAATTAAGATTATGTGTTAAAAAGCTCCTTCTGAATAAATTAATCAATCAATAATCAACAAAACAACGCTAAACAAAACATGATATATTACATTGTAAATTGTGTATATTATTAACAAATAAAACGACACAAAATTACAAAAATGAGACAAAAAAGAAAGTTTGTAGAAACTCAAAAATGTATTTATATTTAAAATTTGTCAAAAAAATGTAAAAAAATATACTAAGTTACTTACATTTGACCAAAAAATAATTTAAAATGTACCTAAAATGACTAAATGTGTGTAAAATGATATATACTTGTCCAAAAATATATTTAAAAAAGAAAAATGACAAAAGTTAGACAAAAAATGACAAAGAATAGCAAAGAAAGGATAAAGAGACAAAAAAACGAAACACAAATTGACAGAAACTGGTCACAAAACGACAAAAACGAGACACAAAGTGACAAAAACAAGACACAAAGTGACAAAAACTAGACACAAAGTGACAAAAACTAGACACAAAATGATCGAAATGAAAGAGAAAACAACAAAAATGAGACACAAGATGACAAAAGACACAAAATTGAGACAACAGAGAGGAAAATCAAAGCTACTGGATGAATACAATAAAAGCGGTTCGGCTCAGAAGCAGTGAACAGAGGAGGAAGTTGTTGGAGATCCATCCAGCATGGAGAAACATGATGTAGAAAGATGTTCCACCATGCTGGACGGATGGACTCCTTCATGGTTGTTGTTTCCACGGAGCTGCAGGACTTTATACTGAGAGTAAAAACGCTACAGGAGCGCTGAAGCAGAGCTGCACATGAAGTTCAGTCTTTGCTCTCGCAGTGAATGAAGGCAGGAATGCAGAAAATTGCAGGAATGCGTCGGGTGAAACAGAGCCGCAGTCAGCAGCATGTGTCCTTCATGCTGCAAATATTTCACATGAAAGCACAAGTTTCATTCACAACCGCAGCCCAGAAATCTGCTCCTCGCTTCCAGACTCTTTCAACGGCAGATGTGGGTCTGATTAAAGACGGAAAGTAAAAAGCGTTCGGGCTTTAAACTGTCAGCGGGAGGTAACCTCTGAGGATTTACTGTCTGCAAGCAACAAATGGCAGCTTTTCCCACAACAAGGCACAAAGTTCTGTCTGATTTTAGATGTTTTTCACTGATTTATTCTGTTCAATAAACTGAGAATTAACCATAAAACACCGTTTACATCTGCAGTCTGTCAGTAAATGTAGTTAGTAGGCTGGAAATAGGTAAATATCTATAAAATGTGGAGGAAAAAGGAACACAGAGGCACAAAAACGGAAGAAAAAGTGTCCAGGTGTAGACGTTTTAGTAAAATAAACAATCAAAACATGTTTCTTGTCCAAGTTCAGAATATTTTAGTTCATTTCACCGAGTTCTACAGCAGATTGGAGGCAGACAATGCAGATTGACCATACAACGAGACACAAAATGACAAAAACAAGACACAAAATGAATAAAATTAGACACAAAATGACAAAACAAGACATAAAACGAATAAAACAAGACATAAAATGACAAAAAACGAGACACAAAATGAGAGACACTAGGCCGAAACGACAAAAAGTGAGACACAAAATGACAAAAATGTGACACAAAACCAATAGAACTAAATGACAAAACCGAGACACAAAATGCCAAAAATGAGAAACAAAGCATCAAAAATGCGACAGAAAATGACAAAAACAAGACACAAAACTAATGAAACAACATACAAAAGACACAAAATGACAAAACAAGACACAAAACTAATAAAACAAGACACAAAAAGACAAAAAAACTGCAGACTGGAGGCAGAAAACACAGATTATAGCATCTTTCCTGTATGAATCTGAATTACTGGGACTAAATCGTGAGTCTGATTTTCTGCTGAACTGATGATTAAATCTGAATTAATTCTGATCTCATGTTTTCTCTGTTCCACCTGCTGAGGCTCACACTGATCACCGGATCAATAATCGATAATCAGACACGCAGAGGACATGAGTTTTGTCTCTGGTTCCGCAGTGCTCCCCTCACGCACGCGCTCGCCGCCCCCGACGCACGCGCTGCGGCCGCACTCCGCTGTCACGGAGAGAAACGCCTCGTCATCCCCTGCGCGCGAGCCCTACCCGGTGGGAGCTGATCACGGGGATCGATCAGGGGGATCGATACTCACCTTGTAGAAGATGAGCTTCAGGGTGCCGTAGAAGCCCATGATGCCCCGCTGCCCCCCACCGCCGCCTCCAGCACCGGAAAGGACCGAAGATTATAATCCGAAAAGGTCCGAGAACACGCGGGGTGACGTCACTGATCCATCGATCCGCGCATCGGAGAGTGTCGTGATCGATGAGCCTCAGATATGTGATCAGCTCCTGACTGCTGCTGAGCGCTGACAGTCTGAACACTGAGTGACTGCAGCAGAAACACGCAGAGACACGCAGGACACGCAGGGACACGCCCCTCTGCGTGGGAGGAGGAGGAGCCCTGTGTGTGTGTTTAGTGTAACTTTATTCTCACTGATGCTTTAACTTCTGATAGATAAGTAAGTTTGCCAACAACAACAAACTAACAACTGAAGATCAAAGTTTTATTGATCTGGTTGGATCATTTATTATTGATTATCTGCAGATTCCATTTTCCTATAAAGGACAAAACACACCTCAGAGATCAGCTTTAGTACCTGGTTGCTCCACCAGAGGAGCCACTGAGGGTTTAATACTGTAGACACTACAAGCTAATACAGCATAGCATGATTAATTATTTAGCCACTGCTATGAGAAGCTAATATAGCAGAGCACTATTCTTTACACAGTCAGTTTGAGAGTGCTACGACAAGCTAATATAGCATAGCATTATTAATTTACAAAATTAGCTACTCATTACTAATTTAGGCAATCAGTCAGTGCTACAACAAGCTAATATAGCCTAGAATTGTTCATTTACAGTCAGACATGCTACAACAACCTAGTGTAGCCTAGCATTATTAATTAGTTAGTCAATGTTAAGATAAGCTAATATAGCACAGCATTATTATTTAGTTATTCAATGTTAAGATAAGCTAATATAGCATATGATTATACTTTACAGTCAGTTAGTCATTGCTACAACAAGTTAACATGGCCTAGCATAACTAATTGAAAATTAGTTAGTCAATGCTAAGACAAGCTAATATAGCATAGCATTATTAAATAATTAGTCAATGCTAAGACAAGCTAATATAGCATAGCATCATTAATTAGTTAGTTAATGCTAATAGAAGCTACTATAGCATAGCAACATAAATTTACAGTTAGTCAGTGCTATGACAAGCTAATGTTGCATAGCATTATTAATTTACAGTCAGTCAGTGCTACAACAAGCTACTGTAGCATAGCATTACTAATTAACAGTCAGTTAGTGCTATGACTAGTTAATATAGCCTAGTTTTATTAATTTACAGTCAGTCAGTCCTACGACAAGCTAATGTAGCATAGCATTACTAATTAACACAGTCAGTCAGTGCTAAAACAAGCTAATGTAGCATAGCATTATTAGTTTACAGTCAGTTACTCAGTGCTACGACAAGCTAATGTAGCATAGCATTATTCATTTATACAGGCAGTGTCTTTGCAAAATAAATAAATAAAAAATCTTAAACTGAACCAGATCCATCAGATGTTTAAGATGTTTAATGAACAAAGTAAAACTGAAAGTGTCACAAAATCAGACGTCCAACTGTACAATGCAGACACACTAAAACACACAGACAGCAGGACACTAGTGGAGGTCACAGCTTTCTCACAGCCGATTGACCTGAAGGTCTCCACACCGAGACCCCCCAGGGGCAATAACACACCAGGGGCATCAATCCTGTAGCCAGCTGTGTATCAGATCATCCATCCTGTCCTTCCTCACCTAGAGAGAACTAGTAGATAACAGAACTAGTAGATACAGTAGATCATCCATCCTGCCCTGCCTAACCTAACCTGGACCAGGATGTTGCCTGATGTGAATCCAGTAGAACACGTTTTTGTTTGGGGGTTTGGTAAAGAACAGGACAGAAGAATGAAGAATGTTGAGATGTTCTAATTGTACTTCATTCTGGGACTAAATATTTTCTCTCTTCCACCTTGAACCTTCTGCTGTCAATCACCTGACCTGCTGACCCCGCCCCCTCATCACCTGAGTCCCAGGTGACCAGTGGACATCTCCTCCTCCTCCATCAGTCTCTACTCTGTCCTCCATCTTAATCTTCCACCTTCTGCCTCCAGTTTACATCTTCTCCACCCTGAAGTGGTCACCAGAGCAGGAACTGATCTAATCCCAGGCTGCTGTGATCCGGGGGGACACATTACCGAGGCGCACTGCAGCAAACAACACGGTCTGACATGTTCACGGAGAAGCTAAAGCGTGTTGGTGTTCATCAATAATGGATGGAGGAGAAGCTGCAGGGTGTCAGAGACTTAGAGCTCATGTTTGTTTAACGTTCCTCAGGAGACAAATCAGGAACCATCAGGTCAGCAGGAGGAAAACGGAGAAGGTCCAGATTTAACCCACGAACACGTCAATCTACCGTATAGTCTGACACGTGTAGACCTGAACACGTCACATACAACCTGCTGACATCACATGATCAGTCTACAGATTGATCTGGGTCAGAAAAAGTCTAGATTAGTACAAGTCAGAAGATCTACAGACAAAATACAGCACCGAAAGCAGACATAACTAGTAGATAACAGAACTAGTAGAGAATAGAACTGGGAGACATAACTAGTAGACAAAAGGACTAGGAGAGAATAGAACTAGCAGACATAGCTAGTAGATAATAGAACTAGTAGACAGAACTAGTAGAGAATAGAACTAGTAGAGAATAGAACTAGCAGACATAACTAGTAGACAACAGAACTAGTAGATAACAGAACTAGTAGAGAATAGAACTAGTAGAGAATAGAACTAGTAGAGAATAGAACTAGCAGACATAACTAGTAGATAACAGAACTAGTAGAGAATAGAACTAGTAAATAATAGAACTAGTAGAGAGAACTAGTAGACAGAACTAGTAGACAGAACTAGTAAAGAATATAACTAGCAGACATACTAGTAGATAATAGAACTAGTAGAGAATAAAACTAGTAGATTAACTAGATTTGTCCAAACTAGATTTTGGACAAATCTGGACCAAAGTTTAGTCAGCTTGGACAGGTTTAGTGTCATTTTGGACAAATCTTGAGTCACTTTGGAGAAGTTTTAGTCTTTTTAAACCAGAATTAGGTCATTTAAACAAATTTGGTTGACGGAAAACTTCCAATAATTCTCCAATATGTACATTTTCTTCAAGACTCCTCTTCACTTGAGTCATTTTAAAGAACTTTTTGATCATTTCGGACACATTTTTACTCACTTTGGGCAGGTCTGGAGTAAAGTTTCGTCATTCTGGACAGGCTTTGGGTGTCTAGAACTTGTCCTGACCAACCACCTACCACACATGCTGTGACTGTGGTGCGTTCAGGTTCTCGTCCGTGGAGGTTGGAACTGCTGCTTTCAGACTTAACCACATCAGATGTGTTCACATTCCAGACATACCAGCAGCTCTAATGTGCTTCAGTCGGTCAGCTGCCTCAGACGTGACCGGTGTGAACGAACCAGAAGCTTCTACACCGACAGAAACCTCCAGAGTATGAAAGTGCAGAGGATAAACCGAGTGTTTAATCTGCTATATGTGTGGTAATCTGGAGGAAAAGCTCTGAGATTAAAGAGCAGATTAGTGCCCCACTTTCTGTCTCCATCCCCTCACTGGACACAAAACATCTTTTAAGTTTAACCTCAAACAGACAAAATGTCCTCAAATCTGTCAGTCCGAGTCTCATTTTTGTCTTTAAGGCTCGTTTCATTGCCCTTTTGTGTCTTGTTGTCTCTACATATCATAGATATTTAACTATTTCCATTTCCTCTCATCTACAGAAAGATGTTTCACCATGCTGAATCCAACACATTCCTCCTCTGTTCACTGTGTCTGAGCCATGCTGCATTTATTTTATTCATCCAGTAGCTTTGATTTTCCTCTCTGTTGTCTCAATTTTGTGTTTTTTTTCCATCTTGTTTCTCGGTTTTGTCATTTTGTGTCTCATTTTTGTTGTTTTCTCTTTCATTTCGATCCTTTTGTGTCTAGTTTTTGTCATTTTATGTCTCATTTTTGTCATTTTGTCTTGTTGTTGTGTGTCTCGTTTCGGTTTTGTGTCTTGTTTTTGTCGTTTTGCGTCTCATTTCGTGCCTCGTTTTGCGTCTCGTTTCGCTCGTTTTGCATCTTGTTCTTGTCGTTTTGTGTCTCGTTTCGGTCGTTTTGCGTCTCATTTTTGTTGTTTTGCGTCTCGTTTCGCTCGTTTTGCGTCTCGTTTCGCTCGTTTTGTGTCTCGTTTCGCTCGTTTCGCTCGTTTTGCGTCTCGTTTCGCTCGTTTTGCGTCTCGTTTCGCTCGTTTTGTGACCAGTTTCTGTCAATTTGTGTTTCGTTTTTTGTCTCTTTATCCTTTCTTTGCTGTTCTTTGTCATTTGTTTGTCCAACTTTTGTCATTTTGTATCTTTAGGTGGTTTTTATAGAATCTGATTTGAGCACACATTTTATTTTTGGAGAATTTTTGAATCAGACGTAGGGGGAAAAAAAAAAGACATTTTGATTAAATATGACAATTTAAAGCTCAGATGTTGGTAATTTTTCTGCCAGAACGGTAAATCAAACATGATTAGTTCAAAGTCCATCAGAAAGCTGATTTTTTTCTATTTTTTTTAGTTTGTGATTTTGTCAAATTGGTCATTATTTAAACATCTTTGTGCTCAGTGTGTGTGTGTGTGTGTGTGTGTGTGTTTCTCTGTAGTTTCAGTCACAGTAAACAGTGAATCTGTCGCCTCCTGCTGGTTATTTTCAACAACAACACTGATACCAGTCCTGGATGAAATACTATCAGACGTACAAAAACACATGAGTACTTTAGTATAAACACATACACTGCTGATCAAAACCCTATCCAAATATTCAGATCTTAAAATACATATTCAGATACCACCATAACGAATGAATACTTCAGATATCCGGATATTTGGGTCCAGCCCTATAAAATTCATGATTGTTTTCTGTAACAAAGAGTCATTACGCTGCCAAGGAGGAGCAGCCGCAGTGGAGTCATGTGACGATCGGCAGCCGTCCATCTGTCTGTCTGTCAGCAACGTTACTCAAAAACAGACCAGCGGATTCGGATGAAATTTTCAGGGAAGATCAGAAATGACACAAGGAACACCTCATTGGATTTTGGCAGTGATGCAGCTCAGAGTCTGGATCCATGGATAGGTTAATGATTTCTGCATCATTGAGAGAAAACGGCTCAGCATCACTGTAACCATGACAACAAGTGAGCACTACGTCTGAGCAGCCTTGCAGGAGGACTGCGCTCTGAGTGTTTTTCATGTGTATATCTTTATCTTCCTACCTGTTGCTGCAGGTGAGCTGAAGGTGATGTCACTTCCTCCTCGTCCTCTTTTGTGTCGCCTCCGTCCTTCATCCCTGCGTCCCGATTGGTCTGTACGAGGTGGGCGGTGCCAAACGGCTCTGATGGACAGGACTCGTCCTCGGCGGTGACGATGACGACGCTGACCTCGTCTTCCTCGCCTCCTCTGAAGGGAAAGGAGGTGAATGAGGAGGAGGAGCTGGGAGTGTGTCCACCAATCAGCTGCCAGCGCTCCGCCGACGCCGCCTTCATCACTTCCTCTTCCTGTTCAGGCATCGTCTCCTCCTCGTCCCTCTGTCCGTCCTCCATGTTCTCCTCCTGAACCTTCATCCAGCAGATGAACTCAGCAGCATCCTGATGTCATGGAAACACTTTATTAACCTCAACAACACACACCGGAGTTAATATTCAGTCTGACACACACAGTCACAGAAAAAAATTATCTGACCGCTCTGGTTTTCTTTAGTTTCTTGTTCATTTTAATGCCTGGTACCACTAAAGGTTTATTACCTGAAGAATGCAATGTCATTTTATGCAGGGTTAGTATGGGTGAAACAGGGAAATGCAATTGTGTGAAACGACAAGAACAAAACACAAAATGACAAAAATTAGACACAAAACAACAAAAACGAGAGACAAAATGACAAAACCAAGACAACAAAACAACAAGAACAAAACAAAATGACAAGAACGAGACACAAAATGACAAAAGCGAGACAAAACAACAAAAACGAGAGACAAAATGACAAAAACAAGACAACAAAACAACAAGAACAAAACAAAATGACAAGAACGAGACACAAAATGACAAGAACGAGACACAACATGACAAAAATGAGACACAAAATGACAAAAATTAGCCAACAAATCAACAAGAACGGAGACACAAAATGACAAAAGCGAGACAAAACAACAAAAACGAGAGACAAAATGACAAAAACAAGACAACAAAACAACAAGAACAAAACAAAATGACAAGAACGAGACACAAAATGACAAGAACGAGACACAACATGACAAAAATGAGACACAAAATGACAAAAGCGAGACAAAACAACAAAAACGAGAGACAAAATGACAAAAACAAGACAACAAAACAACAAGAACAAAACAAAATGACAAGAACGAGACACAAAATGACAAGAACGAGACACAACATGACAAAAATGAGACACAAAATGACAAAAATTAGCCAACAAATCAACAAGAACGGAGACACAAAATGACAAAAACGAGACAAAATGACAAAAACGAGACACAAAATGACAAAAACGAGACACAAAATGACAAAAATTAGCCAACAAATCAACAAGAACGAGACACAAAATGACAAAAATGGGACACAAAATGACAAAAATGAGACGCAAAATGACAAAAATTTTACAGAAACCGAAGTGATTTAGATTTTTATTAAGAAAAATCACGGAAAATATCTGATATCAGCTTTGGAATTAAAGTCTTACGAGATATTTTTGTGGGTATCATTAGATTTGTCCAAATAAATGCTTTATACTGCAGTAAGCACATTTTCCCGATAAATTCTGTTTAAACAGTGAGTCTGTTCAAATCGAAAAGCTTCAGACTTACTTTAAACTCTCCGTTTCTTCTCCGGACTTTAAATACTGAACGCCGGTTTTCGTTTTCTTATTTTTTTCTTTCTGCGTTTTTCCTTCTTTCAGTTTCCGGTTTAAAACTTCACAGCACACGGAGCGGCTCCGCAGCAGCTTCAACTTCTTCGCTTTTGTGTTTCTAGCCCCTTTTTCGTCCCGAATCACAAAGAAACTCAACTTTTATCCGCTTCGTTTTTCTCTCCTGCACATGGAGCTTTGTTTGGCGCCGCTTGATGACGTCAGGCGTCGCGCCGCTGTGATTGTTCAACCAAATTAATATTTTTTTGCACATTTTTAGTGAATATTGACTGCAGGGTGGTGATGCAGAATTTAATTAATGATATTATTAATATTGTAGTTTCTAAAAGTATCGGGCTCACCTGTTGTTAGACGTTTATGGCGATAGTGAGTCAAAAATGCAAGTAAGTCAACAAAAGTTCTGATAAATGATTGATAAAAAAATATATAGATAATGAGTTTTGGAAAAATCAAGCACTCCCTGAATCATTTAAATCACTGAACTCCAAACTGTACATAATATAAGTCAATATAGTATAATATAAAATAATCTAATGTAGTATAATATAAAAATTATGATATATAGTTTAATATACTAGTATAATATAAAAATTGTATGATATAATAATAGTCAAAAATTAGAATGAAATCTAAATTTAGCATTTGAATTATGAACCTTTAAAGTGTTAAATGTGAGATCAGGTGAAAAGAAAGCAGAAATAAGGCAGATAATGAATAAAACGGCACTTTGAATGAAGATTAATACCACTTTATTTATTAATTAGACAGATTAATACATAAATAGAGGAACAAACAAACGTCCTTGGCACTGAACTCAGTCAGACACTGTTGGTTTGAATCAGAGACTCTTCAAACATCTCGTCGTCTCCATAAGTTTTCTCACAGATTAATTACAACAATATTTATACTTTCTATGTGAATCAGGCCTGATTTACAGAGATTCTTCAGCTCGGTTAGTGACGCTAAAGGTGCACGATAAGAATCAAAAAAGGCATTTAAACACGAAAACCTCATCTCTCAGTTCAGATTAAATGTACAAAACTGTGCAGATATTTTAGAATATTACAGAATTCTGGAAACAAGCATGACAGAAAACAGCAGAAATGACTGAAATGTTCTGACCGATCACAGGTTGCATTTTAAGAATCTAGAACTGAGAAAATGAGACACAAAACGACAAAATGAGGCAGAAAACGACAAAAAACGAGGCGCAAAAGAGCCTATAACTGGGGATGTACTGAAACAAATTTAGTGACCAGAAATGATCCAATCAGCTCTGATTAGAGGTCATTAACCTCCACAGAAGTCGTCGTCACGGTGATTTTCGACAGGAGATAATTTCAGGGTTGATTATGCTCAATGTGATTCGATTAAAGTAATAAAAAAATGACAATTTTTGACCCATTTCTGTGCATTTAAGGGACGTGCAGCTCTGAAAATATAAAGTGACGGTGGATGAAGAATCGGCTGATTCTGAAGAGGAAGTTTGATCAGATTTGCTTGAGTTTATGTAACAATCCTCTTCTGCTGTGTGGAAACACTGCCTGCAGTTCATCTGAAAACTCTCTCGTGAAGAATCAGCTGGAATTTTGCTTATTTTGGGTCATTTTTGTCAAGCTTTTAATCAAGGCTTGTAGAATGAAGTGGTTTTGACCAAATATCCTGATTTTAAGCTCCCCGAAAGTCACCTCTGGGTAGTTCAAGGACCGTCAGAAAGCTGGAAAACTGATGATTCTTTCAGTTTGTACAGTTTCTGGCTGATGAGCGAAATCATTTCGTACGTTTTAAAGATAATATGTCTTTAAACCTGTAAAACGCAGTCTTTCCTGAGGACATTAAAGTGTCTGTCGTATTTAATATTGGAATATAATCCTGGAATGCACCAGAACACGGCCTCTGTGGTCGTTTTAATGCATAGGAGGCTAATTAATGAAGCCTCTCGTCCATCCAGACATCTTGTGGCAGCAGGTTCTTCATGTTTCCAGACTGTGGAGACATTCAGCAGATAAACTGGATTGACTTCAACAACTCCACTGTACCTGAACTGTGTTCCATCAGTAAAATAGAATCCGTTTGGGACTCTTTATGTGCAGATACTGAGTGTTACTTTGCTGATGTTCTGATAAAACGTCCATGTTGCTGCTGGTGCTGCTCCATCAGGATCCAGTTCACCTTCAGTGAGATCCTGAAAGTTCTCCAACCGGACAGAACCACCCTCTGGTGACCGAACGTCCTTCTCCAGCTACACTTGAGGCTTTTCTTCATGTTGAGCGTAAAGACTGCAGGAGTCGCTGATGAACTTCCCGTTATCTCCAGCTCGGCCTGCTGGGTTTACCCGAGTCCTTCGAGTGCGTAGATTTGTCAGAGAAGCTGTCTTTGCGTCCGCTGTGAGGAGACGACCTGATGCTCCTCAGCGGGGATGAGGAGGACGGCATGAGGAGATCCGAGGGTTTGGAGGAAGAGACTCTCAGAGAGCCTGTTCGGGTGAAAGATGTGGAGGTCTTTGGGGAGGATTTAGCAGAGGAGTCGGAGGCAGCGTGGGGTAACTGAGGAGGAGGAGGAGTAGTGAGGGTGGTGCTGGTCCGTCTGAAGGAGGAGGAGGCGGTGTTTCGGGCGAAGCCTGGCAGCGCCGAGGAGGTTTTATGTAGAGGAGTAGCAGGAGCACTGAGGCTGCCTCCACCCTGGGTTAGCGCTCGCAGCGTGGACCGACACATCTTCTCCTCCGGCGCTGGTTTGGTTTTTATTACGGGCTTTCGGACGGACGGCTTCCTGTGCAAGTCCTGGTTCTGGTCTCGGCTGGACACCGGAGCTCCTGGAACCTTCTGGTCCTTTGGGTCTTTGGGGTCTGGTGCCTTGTTGATGCTGGATCGTCGGGATGACGGCGCCGTCGCTGGTCTTTCTCCCCGTCGGATGGAGGCTCTGCTGAGGTTTGTGGGCGGTGTGGAGCCCCGGCTGTTGGAGGGAGGGATCTCAGGACGTCTGACCAGAGGCGGAGCCCCTCGGCTGGTTCTGGAGATGGGGACCACCCGCCTCATGCCCTGCTTCTCAGAGTCGGTGAGGGTCCGGAGCGACCTGCCCGCTGGAGAGGAGCTGTTTGGGGTCACAGGTTTGGAGGAGGAAGCTGCTTTTTTATTTTCATTGGCCGTCTTCTTTTTCCTCGTGTCATGATTGGTGAAACCCTTTGCTTCTTCCCCCTGACTGGCCGTTTCGTTACCTTCCTCGGTGGACGCAGTAGCTACTGATGCCGGCTCTGATGGGCGCCACCTGGAGGAAGAAACGGGGAGCGATGCGTCGTCACAGCGGGAGGAAGGCACCGGTTGGCTGCTGATGGGTTCAGGCACTGGCTTCTCATTGGCTGGCTGAGGCTCTGAAGGCATGTGATTGGCTGTGGCACAGGAAACTCGCTGCTCTCCTCTCTGATTGGTGCTCGGCTCCTCATTGGTCGGAGGGCTGTGAGTGTCGGCGGTGGCCTCACAGACGCCCGTCACACACCAAACAACCACCTTGTCCTCGTCCTCCTCCCTCTGAGATGAGGACGACTCTGTCTCAGCAGATTTTTCTGCATCTCCAGTCTGCTGGGTTTTCTCCAGATCTGTAGATCTGGCGTTGCCTTGATGATGGTCGTCACTGCAGCTGGAATCATCAAACACTCTGAGCTGAGGAACCAGCATGCGTTTCTCCACGACCACAGACATGTTTTGTGTCAGAGCGGCGCTGCGTTCAAGCGTCTTTTCATGACTAATGACCTGATCAGTTTTATTTGTTCCAGATGTTTCTCTGTTTAAACCAGAGAGGCTCTGATGGCGTCCAGGTGTTGCCCAGCTGCTCAAAGTGCCACCAAGAGCATTGTGGGTGTTGTTGTTGTGGTCAGACTGCTGGTTTTGGTTGGAGGTAGGTGTGACTGTAGCTTCATCAGCGGGATCAGAGGCGATAGGCTGAGTTTGTGCAGCGTTGAGGCGGAGGTAAGTGGTTGCATGGTTTGTGGTTTCTGGACCAACGGAGGTTTTCTGAGGTTGAGTTCTTCCAGGTTCAGGCGAGGCTGATGGGAAAACTGTCCTCATATCTCTGCCTCTCTGCTGAGCGACTGTGCGGTCAGCGCTCGCCATTTCCAGGAGCATGCTCAGTTCAAACTCGGCAGCAAGAGACGGCGAGCTGGACGGAGAGTTCCTGGACCGCCGTAAGCTCCCTGAACGCCCCTGAGAACTGTTGGGGGTGTTGAGGGGTGAGCGGGGGCGGGGCTTCGGCGTCAGGAGCTCCATCAGCAGCCCTGCATCGTTCTGTCGGGTCACGGCGGCCGACATGTCCGTCTCACTGCTGCAGCGTAGCCCGAAGGCCCCGCCCACCTACAACAGCATCAGACAGAAGTAGTTAGCAGGATGGGAGAGTTTGTTAAACGATTGGTTGAATAGACGTTCTTCTACCTGCTCGCCTCCAGCCCATGAGTGCCTTTTCTGCTCCTCCATTTCCTGAATCCGCCGCCGTCGAGCCGCTTCCTTCGCCTCGCGCTCAGCGTTCTCCTTTGGACAGAGAGACAGAACTTTACTAACCAAGACTAAGACTGTCATATCTGCCCAAATAAATCAGTCCTGATGAGGAACATAGCACACCTTTAGGTAGAGATACCTTCTAGTACCACGTGTTTCTTCTATCTTTGGCTATTTGTTGTTGTCTGCCAGACCTCCTGATTCAACCACCTTCTGTTCTTTGTTGTCTTATCCTCTGTCACTGATCAGCAACCAAATTAACCACTATTCACCTTATATCTACATACAGTACAGCCCCCTCCCTCTTGAATTTCTCTCAGGATTAATAAAGTATCTATCTATCTATCTATCTATCTATCTATCTCCCTTTTCTGCAGTAAAGTGTCATATTATACATATCACTATTTGTATGTGTGTTGAGTGTCTGTTAGTGTGTGTTGTTGTGTGTCTGTGTGCACCTTGACAGCGCTGGTGAACCTGCAGCAGAAGGTGTAGAAGATGTTGAAGCAGTCGTCCATCCTGAAGGTGTCTCTGTCCTCGCAGAAGAAGTCCAGCAGCTCGCTGGCCTCCTTCTGCAGCTGCTGTCTGCCGCCACGCAGCGAACACAGACATGACGTGGCGTCCTGACCGACGACAAACGCACAAACACGCACTTTAGACACAAAAACACCGCTCAGACTTAAACCGACGGGCCGCCGGGTCTGTTTCTGTGAGCCTATAGAGAAACAAAATGAATAGAAACAGCAACAAAGAGTGGCAATAAACTACACAGAAAGACACAAACATACCAGAAAGAGATGGAAAATGATGTAAAACAGACTCACAATAACACAAATAAGTGTAAAACAACAGCAAAGACACATAAGAAGACCAGAATGAGATGCAAAACAATAAAGAGACACACAATGAGCACATGATGAAGTATTTGTTACCTGCAGGAAGTCGTCCAGCTGCTGCAGCAGTTCAGTGTCTCTCTGGACGCTCTCCTCTACTGAGCGTGTGCGAGATGTTAGCCACTGCAGGTCAGCATCCAGCGTTTCCACAGAGATCCTACACAAACAATAACAAACAAAACAATAACAAAAAACAGGTTTGATTTGAGGTTAGTTCCTCATCAGAGACAGCAGAGGACGACACTCCTCCACGATGCGCAGTGTCTGGAGGCAGAGGGGCTGATGGGAGACGTAGTGTATGAGGTCTGACCTGGCTGCAGACTGGACGTGACTCAAGCTGAGAGGAAACTCCAACAGCTTCTTGTCTGTTTTCTGAGCTTCCTGAAGGAAATACAAAGAGGATTTAACATTAATGTCCGAACAAGAACAACAAGGTTGCTTTAAGGGTCTTCAGCGAACTTTAGGGATTTTTAACGGTCTTCACGATTTTTCACGGGATGTAAAGGGTCTTTAGGAGCCTATAGGGACATTTAGGGGCTTTTAATGGTCTTTAGGGGGCATTTGGGGACCTTCAGGTGTCTTGAATGGTCTTTAGAAGTCTTTAATGATCTTCAGGGAACTTCAGAGTTCGTTTGGGGTCTTTAATGGTCTATAGGAAACTTCAGGCATCTTCAATGGTTTTTCAGGGCCTTTAGGGGCATTTAAGGGTCTTTAGGGACCATCAGAGGTCATTAATGGTCGTCAGAGGTCTTTAGGGGCCTTCAGGTGTCTTTAGGGGCCTTTAGGGGTCTTTAGGGGTCTTTACAAACCTTAAGGGGCCTTTAAGAGTCTTTAAGGACATGTAGGGGTATTTAATGGTCTTTAGGGAACTCAAATGTGTTTTAATGGTCTTTAGAGGTCATTAATGGTCTTTAGAGGTAGGTTTATAGGGGACCTTTGGGTGTCTTGAGGGGCCTTTATGGATCTTTAGGGGCCTTAAAGGGTCTTTAGAGGCCTCTAGGTGTCTTTAGGGGTCTTTGGGGGTCCATCCTGTCACAGGTGACTCACCAGAGCGACAAAGTGCAGCAGGTTCATGCCCGGTTTGTTGGCCTTGGTGTCGGCCAGAGACAGGAGCGACGACAACTTGAAGCCCACAGCGTTTCCTGCATAACCTCCCTGCAACACGACAACAACACAGCATGTCAATACAAACACTGGCATAATAAATAGACAGCATCTCCCTGACTGCACTACTGCTAAATGCACATTCACTTAAAAATCCTTAAAAACACAAAGAGACACGAAAAGACCCAAAAAGAGACCTAAAACAACAAAAAATCCAACACAAACGTAAGGAAACACAAAGTGGCGTACAACTGCAGAGAAAAGATTTATTCTAACAGCATGTTTTCGGCGCTGCTCATTCATCTGTTCCTGATGTTCGTTTAAATCTGTTTCCACTCACAGCGTTCAGGATGTTTCCGGCCTGCAGCACCAGATGAAGAACAGCATGAAGCTCCTCACAGCTCATCAGCTCTGCACCACAAAGGACAAAGTATTCAAACCAGGCTGCTGTTACAGCCCCACAAAGTTCCTGTGAGCGTGTACACATGGATGCATCCTCATTTCCTACTAAAAATACAGTGTTTGGTCGACATTTCAGAGATAGTAAGTTGGATTTAATACAGCGGTGTAGTGATGATGGTAAAGTAGATGGAGGTTCGTTCACAGATCAGACTTTCATCACGTTCACACACTCAATCTAAAAATATTTTCAGTGTCGCTGCTGTAGCAGAGTGTGAACGCAGCAGTGTGTTTCACTGCAGGGAGTGTGTCCACGTCCCACTGTGTGACGGATGTACAACACACTCAGGTTTCTGTTAATAATGATGAACACATCTGAGTTCCTCTTTCACAGCTTCATCTGAATAAATCAGAGCAAACTGTGAGACTTTGAGGCTGTAATCAGGGTGAATTTCTCTCTTCCATCGCCTGATGCGGTCGTACCTGCCTTCTTTTCAGAACCTTCAGATGAGTTTGTGTGGAATCTGTAAAGAACAGAACCAGGATGGAAGAAAACCGTCTGACCGGAAAAACATGAGCTCAGTGGAAACATCATCATTTTATTCGCTGAAGAGGAGACGATGTTGAAACTAGTCAAAAAGTCAAACATCCGATCACGAACTCAGTTATAGTTAACTCATGTAGGTAAACTGGTTACTGATCTGTGAACTCTTTAAGGACTCTTAGGGATTGTTGAGTCTTCAAGGGTCTTTAGAGATCTTGAATGGTCTTTAGGGAATTTCAGGTGGTCTTAATGGTCTTTAGAGGCCTTTGGGGTTCTTTAAGGGGCCTTTACGAATCTTTAGGGGCCTTTTGGGACCACTGGACGGTCTTTAGGGAACTTTACCAGATTTTAATGGTCTTTAGGGGCCTTTAGAGTTCTTCAAGAGGACTTTAAGGCTCTTTATGAGTCTTTAGCGGCCTTTTAATTTTTAGATAGATAGATTTTAATACAATAAAAATAGCACATTTTAATGCTCAAACGTTGTAAAAATGTAATTATTATTTGGAGGAATGCACGTTTTTGATTATTTACAGTGTTGACAGAAGTTAAACGTGCAGAGCCGTTACCTTTGGTGGCAGAACGAAGGATCTTTATGTCTCGTTTCATGGAGTCGAATGCTGCAGGAAACTCTTCCTTCAGCAACATGGACTCGATCCGAACTGCGTAACTGCACACAAATATAATAATACGCCACATTAATTTCATTCAGGTCTGCAGACACCTGTTTAACATGTTGTAGATTAGTACATGAGGGGGGTATGTTATAGATGCATGATGGGTTAAATTTCTTACAAAAATCAACCAAATAAAGACTGAATTTATCCTAAAATTGCATACAAGTTAAATAAGTTTAATCCTCCAGAACACACGTTGTCCTCAAAGTTAAAAGTTACACCATTTATCAAACAGAAACCGTAAAAACTAACTTTTAGACAGGCTTTGAACCCATCTGTGAGAAATTAATTCACCAAATCTGACTTTTAATTCAAATGCTTCAGAAACAACGACAGACTGAGCCGTGAGTTTTCAGGTTTTCTCTGGTTTGGATCTCGTATATTACTTGATGTATGTTTAATACTACACCTGAAGTACACCGACTGAGTACGACTACTCACCTGGGCAGCTGGATCAGCAGGTACATGAAGGAATCAGCTAATGGGAGCTTCGAGACGTCGCCTCTGAACGACTTCAGCTTCTTCACCTGCAGGTACAAGTATGGAGTATAAATAAGTACACCATGTACTGCTGTGTGTACTACTCTGTCTACTACTTCTTTCACCTCTTCAGTCTCTGGCAGCAGCTTCAGCAGCTCTCTGAGAGGCTCCGCCCCAAACACCGCGCTGTTGCCATGACGAATATCATCCACTATCGTCTCATTGGTCCTGGAGGAGAAGGAGTTTAGATTATTTTCCCCTCGGTACGATGAAGAACATATTTTCTAACATAAATAATAAAATAAATTCTCATTTTTTCTCCGATCTGTCGGTCCTTCTTGGTGGTTTTTGTGTTTCCACGGAGCTGCAGGACTTTCTGTTGACCAGCAGTGAGTCAGACTGTTACCTGCCCCAGGTGTGGTCTGTCTTCATACCTGTATGTGAAAGTGTTTGCTGAGCAGTCGCTGTGAACATGATGTCATCCTGCAGCCTCCATGAACCTCCGTGTTCTGTCTTAATGTGATCATTTAGTGTCTCTTTGTGGTAATATTCTGTCTCTGAGGGAATAGTGCATCATTTTGCAGTCATTTTGTGCATGTTTGTAGTTGTGTTATGTCTTGTTGTGGTCGTTTTGTGTCCGTTTGTGGTAATTTTTTATGTGAACATGCTGTAAATAAGTAATTCTATGTGTCTTTGTGGTCATTTTGTGTCTCTTGAAGGTCATTTTGTGTATGTTTTTGCTCATTTTGTGTGTCTTTGTGGTCATTTTGCTCATTTTGTGGATCTTTTTGCTCATTTTGTGTGTCTCTGAGGTGATTCAGCACATCTCTCAGCTCCTTTGACCTTCTGGTCCTGTTGAACCCTGCATGGCCACCAGTTCTAATTAGACATAAACACGGATTGGTCACATGTTCGTTATGGCCGTCTACATGCCTGCACAACACGCCGCCATCGCCTCCCCAGTTTACCCAAAACAGGAGTGATGAGGGAGAGGAAACATCTCTGGCACGCTAACACCAGCCTGACAGCGACTCATACAGAGTAAAATATTCACTTTATCTGACTTTAACAGGCAGAAATCTGAAGATGTCGCATTCACTGTCACGGGAAACTGGACAATTGTGGAAAAACCTTCTTTGGCTCAGGCTTCACAGGTGAGAACAGGTGTGTCCGAGTTACCTCCTGAACTGTTTGAGGAAAATCCCAACGTTCATCCCTCGCTTTGAGTCCAGAATGGAGAGCTGGGGGAAACAGAGAGAGGACAGGTGAACAGGTGTGGCTGTCAGGTCACAGTGGAAAGTGTCCACACTCCTCCACCTCCACACCTTCTCCAAACAAACACACCTCCTCTTTGGCGTCTCTGAAGGAGCCCCTGCCCCTCCCCCCTCTGGTGGGCGTGGCCGAGGCGTCCGATTGGCCGTCGTTCTGACCGAACAGTTCCTCGATGGTGCGGACGTCGATCTGGTAGCGCTGCTGCACCGGGCCCTGAGTCCACAGGTTGGCCCGCCCCCTCACCTGAGACACACAGGTGAGCCATCAGAGCCCGACTCATCTTTAGTCCTCACTGCACAACTTAAATCACTACACAACATTTAGTCACAGGTATCTGGACCAGACACAAACGAGAAACAAAATGTCTAAAAAATAGACAAAAACACAAACGAGGCAAAAAGGAAACACAAAATGACAAAAGCAAGAAACAAAATGACAAAAATGAGATAAACGACACTAAATAAAACAAAAAATTCGACAAAAAAGTAACAAGGCACCTAAAAAAATGAACAAACGATACAAAAAACGCTAAAAGCGAGAAACAAAACGACAAAAAAATAAACGAAAAACACAAGCGAGACAAAAAGGAAACACAAAACAAAAAGTGAGACAAACAAGTCAGACAAAAAAAATAAACAACAAAAACAAGACAAAATATTACAAAACGAGACACAAAAGAGCAATCTAGTATTTTACTTTCTGATCTAAACAACTTGACAGGGTCTAAAAATTATTTTAAATGTATAGTTTTCTCTGAAATATTTACACTTTGAGGGCCAGATTGGACTCTCTGAAGGACCGCTTTTGACCCGCGGGCCGCATGTTGGACACCCCTGGTCTAAAGAGTCATTCATCGGAACTCATTTCTACGATAATTATCTTTCTGTGGGAGTTCTACCATTCTAACCAGGATCTTCATTAGAGACTCTACCTGCTCCTCAGGGATGGTTTTCCAGAAGAAGCTCCTCACCCTCTTCTTCTTCCTCAGGCCGGCTGCAGGGTCTCCTAGCCCGGGTAGCAGGGGCAGCAGGGGGGGAGGAGGGGCGGGGCAAGAGGGGGAGGAGGGGGTGGAGGAGGAGGGGCAAGAAGAGGAGGAGGAGGGTCATGTGATCTCGTCCCGTCACCTTCGATGTCTGAAAACCTGGAAGGAGGTCGAGGAGGAGACGTCGGCACGGCGACGGCTACATCCTCCTCCTGGAAGGACAAACCCTCGCTCTCATTGGCCGGAGAGACACTGCCCATCACGTGCATCCCCGCAGCTGATTGGACAGGAGTAGAGAGAACCGGAGGACTGGAAGGTCACCGAGGTGATGGGCGACCATGGTGATCGGTGTCACGACGACGGTGAAGGAGACGAGTCATGTTCAGAAGTTCAGAGGATGGTGAGGAGTCGGAGGTGAGTTCTGCTGAGAGATGGAGGGAAGGTAAAGGTTGAGTTAATAAAGTTAATAAAGTTTTATTTACACATCCAGCAGTTACACAACAACACAACTGTTCATTTGAAGTCGTCTTTCTGTTCATCAACATAAATCTGATATTTACTACATTTTAGCCCTGATTTGGTTCCACCAGAAGCATCTGACTGTGATGCTGAATATCAGAGCACGAAGAGGCAGCTGTGTTTACTTCACCTGCACACTGTAAACAATCTAACATGTCTAACAATCATGGTGAATGCTTGGCACTAGCTCTGGGATGCTAATAGCTAATCTAGGGATGCTAATGACTAACTCTGGAATGTTAGTTGCTAATTTAAAGATGCTGTTCACCAGCTTGGAGATGCAGCTGCTAGTCTAGGGATGCTAGTAACTAGCCTTAGAAAGGTGGTGATGTGTTTTAGAAGGCTGGTTTCTAACCTAGGTATGCCAGTGACATGCATTAGAAGTCTAGGTGCTAGCCTGGGGATGCTAGTTGCGAGAATGCAAGGATCAGAGAGAACTTGTGTTCAGTGCAGTTTAATGTAAAAATCCACTGCTGATGTGGAAAAATCCATCCGGCCGTGTCGACATTCTGCTTTGTTTACGCTGTTTGTAAATGTGTGTGCTGCTTTCAAAAATGTGCTGCAATTAAACGAAAGTCAATTGAACATTTAGAACATTAAATATTTGCTTTTCTGTCGTTTTTCTGGGTTTCTGCTGTCGACTCTTTGCTCCATTCAGACTTGGTGTTTGTTTTCTCAATCAAACATCTCCGAGCTCACGTGGGCGTCCGTTCAAAGGTGTGCTGAGGACAGAAAATACCTGACAATCAGCCGGTAACGCCACGGCGGATTCGTGCTGTCCAGAAGATGTCCTGTGCAGCTAAACCTTCTTATTATGGATGACGATAATTCTGTTAACTGCTGCTTTTCTGCTCGGTTTACTCCACAGTGCAGGAAAGACTCACAGCATGAAGTCCATATAAGACTTTAAAGTACATTCCTGGACTGATTGATTATTTAGTACACACATGCATGGTCCCCTGTGTGAAGCTGTGTATGCATGTCGACACAGATAAACCTTCCTGCTGTCCAATTAAAGATGACTATGTGTGCTTGACCATTACATAACTTTATCTCACATCCTGTTCGATCACATTCGTTTCCCTTTAATTTCAGTTTAAACGCAGAAGTTATAAAAACCTTCAGGATGCTATTTGCAAATAAATATACCTGCAAATAAACAAACGTGGCTAATAAACTACAGAAATAAAAAAACATTTCCTTCATTTTCACTAAAAACAATGGGAGCAGGCTTAAACTTTCACCTCTTTTTCCAGTAAACTTAAAATATTTGGTGGTTTTCTTCAGCCGAATTCACTGCGATGTGTCAATACTTCATTAAATATCTGAACTAGTTTTCCAGTGTTCTTACATTTGCTGAAAAACAAAACAAAAGCTAAAATCAGCTGAATTTGCAGTGGATCCTGGTGGAGACGGAGAGCAGCAGAGGTGCTTCAGATGCCATGTGCTGCCGTGGCAACCAGTCAGAGTGCCACTGATCGTCGTGGTAACAGACCGGCTGACAGACAATGGATGTTTGTTTACTTGGCAGAAAACAAAATCGGGTCAGTGTGTGTGTGTGCCATTATGACTTTTTCCTGAATTCCCTCTGATGATTGTTTTCATCCCTTCAATCCACAGAACTCTGTGAACCAATGAACTAAATGCTCTGATCTTCTTCTTCTTCTCTCCTGATGTAAACTCCACTGACCAAGTCATCCTCCAATCACGCGACTGAAATGTAATGAATGTTTCAAAGGCAAAAATAGACCGAGCTGTCGACCCGGTTCCCACGAAACTCTCTAACTGGGTAATGAGGTTATAGGTCCGAGTTTGAACTGCAACTACTGTAACTAGTACTACAAGTAATACTACTGTAACTTGTACTGCTAGCACTACTACTGTGGATTCCACTACTACAACTGGTACTACGACTGCTGCTGCTCCAAACAGAACCATTACGATTGTTATGAACTGTTCTCCTCCTGGATGAAATACTGAATAAACCAGGAACCCAACAAACCAAGAGTCTAACAATCAATCAATCAATCAATCAAAACTTTATTGTCATTGCACACTTTCATATACAATGAAATTTCATTTGAGCTGCCCTGCCAATGGCAGCTCTTGCTGTTGCACCTTTAGGAGCGCGCCTGTCTTGAGGAAAAGGAAAAACAAAGACATTTCTGATCTGGGTAGGGATAGCAGAGGGTAAAATGAAAAAAAAAAGGTTCGTTATACCAAATGAAACCTCCAATGTTGGGAAATTTGAGAAGGAACCTGAAAAAAACAAACCCGCAACAAGCAAAGCATGACATAAGACAAGGTCAGATGGTATGAGGATGGGGGGTAGTGGGACAGGGAGCTCAGCCCAGTAGTCAGTCTCCCATGCAGCTGCTGCACCATGGAAGCTCCACGTGGGTGGAAGCGCGCTAACACAGCAGGTTGCTATGGAGACGTCCTCGGATGGACCAGTCCAAAAGTCAACAGGTGTCCTTGGGGAAGTGTGTGTGTGGGGGGGGGGGGGGGGGGGGTTCAGGAGAGCTATCTCTTGGCCTTGAAAAACTTCCAGAGGAGTTTGTTATCGTTCCAGGGGCACCAGAATGTTATCAGTATCCTTCTTGTTTAGGCGGGGGAGAGGAGCAATTTCACCTTCCCCCTAGCTGCTCTCAACTTTTTTTAGACCTCAGATGTGGCGATCCTCACCTTGATGGCATCCACTTTGCGACTCAAATCAACAGTCACACCAAGCAAATTGTCCATCTTATGTTTGAGTTCGTCATTCCGGTCACCAGCAGCATTGATCTGATCGTTTGCAAAGACTAGCAGAGTTTGGACTTCGTTTCTATCTGCGGTCATCCTAATTTTCCAGAAGCTCAGGCCCGTGAACAAGCCAATTATCAGCAGGCCTGTCATCACAAATCCAAATATATAAACATCTTCCACATCCTCCATGGATAGGGGTGCCAGGCACATGATCCCCTTCCACTTCCTCCAGGCGTCCATCACGTAACCAGAGGCGAAGCTCTCATCCGGGCAGGTAGGGTCCCCTCGGCCTTTGCTCTTTGTGGCGACAATCTTGTCAATTGCGTTGAGAGACCAGCTAATCAATTCCGTGATCGGTGCTTCGAAGGTCCAGTGCCAAACGATCACTCCAAGTCAGACCGACGAGACGAGAAAAATGTGCAGCAAGCAGAAATCATGAGGGTGTGGGGAGAAGAACAGAGATAGAGACGGAGAGAGGAAAAAAATGTGACCGTTTCCTACGAGAGCTCAGGGCAGATCAGGAACAAACCAGGAACCCAACAAACCAAGAGTCCAACAAACTAGGAACCCAACAAACCAGGAGTCCAACAAACCAGGAACCCAACAAACCAAGAGTCCAACAAACCAGGAACCCAACAAACCAAGAGTCCAACAAACCAGGAACCCAACAAACCAAGAGTCCAACAAACCAGGAACCCAACAAACAAGGAATCCAACAAACCAGGAACCCAACAAATCAGGAACCCAACAGATCAGGAACCCAACAGATCAGGACTTCAACAAACCATGAACCCAACAAATTAGGAGACCAACAAACCAAAAGTTCAACAAACCAGGAGCAGAACAAACCCAGAACCAAACAAACCAGGAGCCCAGCCAACTAGGAGTCCAACAAACCAAGAGTCCAAGAAACCAGGAACCCAAAAACCCAGACACAGAACAAACCAGGAATCCAACAAACCAGGAGCCCAGCAAACTAGGAATCCAACAAACCAGGAATAGAACAAACTGGAGTTGGGATTAGCAGCAGAACTACAAACAAACTAAAAAAAACAAGCACAAAGGGCAACGAAATGACCAAATCAAAGATTAAAATGGTCCCAAACACTGTGGGGACGTCGTCAAGCATAAAACAAGCTTTAAACAGAGTAGTAACTCACAGAGCGCGGCCTGTCAGCGGGTCTTCTGAGCCGACCCAGTTCTGGTACCTCCATACATCCATGTTTCTGTGCTCTACATTCCTGCAGCTCTGACCTCGATAGCGAGGAAGACGAACCGACAGCGTTCTGCAGCTCGCCTCTCACTGTTGGTGAATAATCAGCTGGGTTTGCCTCTGATTAACTCTCAGGTTACACTGTAAGATCCAAACTCCTCTTTAGCTTCAGTAATCTGCTGCAGTGACTCCAGACGAGGACGAACGTCAAACTGAAGATTTGAAGATTTTTTGCCAGATTTTGAATATAAATACTTTCATTTTTGAGGCTGGAAGTTGTTGCTCTCTAATGGACCAGACTTTATTCAGAATTTGGCCAATTTTAGACGAGTATTTGCTAAATGTCTCTTTTAAAAATCACATCTTGATATTCTCAGCACATACATCTTGTCTTTTTACCCAATTTTAGACCTCACTTCATTCAGTTCTTGTAAAGCCCAAGCAATAAGCTCCACAAACTGCAGTGAATTTGATTAAACATAATGATTTTAAGCTCAGAATCTTTCAGAGAGAACTCTATGTAACAGATGATGAGTTCAAGTACTGTTGGAAATCTGAAAATTCTTTCTGTTTAAACTGACAAATTGGGTCACGGTACAGGTTTTAGGGTTAAAAATCTCATTAAATAATTATTCTAAACTAAAATGAAACATTTTATGGGGATAAATAACGACTGTCAGTGAAAGTGCACAAAAAACACACACACTGGGAGAAACACACAACAGTCACGACACAAACCTGTTTGAGAGACAATACATGGACAAATATTTACACTATAAATTCATCTGACCTCTCCTCTGTCACACAAAAACAGACACACAACCCTGAACAGAACACACACACCGATGACTAACGCCGCCGTGACTCACGCCGTGTGAAAGTTATTAATAACCGGAGATGATTAATGATCAGAATCATCTGTAAGTGAGGCAACCAAACGCTCGGCAACTTTCATGCAAATTTTTTCTGATGCTTTAGGCTTTGATTATTAAAAAAACAAGGGAAAAAAATGGGAAGTATTCATGGTTATAATAAAAACTCTTTGTGTGAAAATTCAGAATAACACAACCTGATCTACAGGCAGCGTTTTCACACCGAGACGGAGAGGAAAATCAAACATCCTGGATCAATAAAATAAAAGCAGCACGGCTCAGAAGCAGTAAACAGAGGAGGAAGGTGTTGGAGATCCATCCAGCATGGTGAAACATCTGTCTGTAGACGATGAGCAGAGGAGAGAGGAAAAGTCTGGAGAGGCTGAAACATGGAAATAGAAAAATACTGACAGAATGGAGAGACAAAACCACCACAGAGACACAAAACAACACAAAGGAGACAAAAGCCGCAAAGCTATTTTGATTATCGAGAAATGCAAAGAGCCACATTTATTCTTTAGATTGCTAAACGCGCAGTGGATGTTAAACTGATCTGGTTTCAGTTTTTAACAGAACTCACATGTGTTTTGTGGGAATTTTGCATCTTTTGAGCTGATTTTGTATCTTTTTGTGCTGACTTTGCATTTGTGTGTGGCACTTCTGGCCCTTTTTGTGGTGATTTTACATATTTGTGTTTTAGTTTGTGTTTCTGTGTGGTGATTTTAGGTCTTTTTGTCCTGATTTTGTGACTTTTTGTTGAAATTTTGCATCTTTTTGTGGGGATTTTTGGTCGTTTTGTGCTGATTTTGTACATGTTTGTGGAAATCTTGAATGTTTTGAGCTGGGATTGCATCCGTTTGTGGTAGTTTTGGCATTTTTGTGGTAATTTTGCACCTTTTGTGCCAATTTTGTGTCTTTTTGTCGAAATTCCGTGTCTTTTTGTGGGGATTTTTGGTCCTTTTGCGCTGATTTTGTACATGTTTGGGGAAATTTTGCGTTTTTTTGTGCTGGATTTGCATCTGTTTGTGGCACTTTTGGTATTTTTGTAGTCATGTTTCATCTTTTGGTAGAGATTTTGTGTCTTTTTGTGCTGATTTTGTATTTCTTTTTGGTAATTTGGTCTCTTTATGTGGTAATTTTCAGGCTTTTTTTTTTGTTACTTTAGTTGCAGTTTTTACCTGAATTCAGATGTGTTTCTCAGCAATGAGGCTCAGAAATTATAGAAAAAGTCATTTAAAATGGACTTTTTCCATCATTCTCTTCATCAGTGTAAATTTGGATTCACCTTCTATGAACTTTAAGGGCCTGAAACTCTGAAAACATTCCTAGTATGATGACTAAACTATGCTTCATTAAATAAAGTTACAGTAGATAAAGAATCGGCTGATTCTAAAGGAGGATTTTTCTCAGATTGGGTAGATTTTTGTGGAGCGACGCCTCTAAAACAGAACATTCTGATTGAAAGCACCACAGTGAAGCCGAAGATGAAAAAAGGAGGAAACAACAACAGCAGGTTTTTGTCCTCGCTGTGATTTCGGTCGGTTTAGCGGCTGCTCGCTGCTCAGCAGTCTGACAGATTAACCAACACTTTGTCCTCACTTCAGGATTCACCAGCAGGTCAGCAGACGGCGCTGTCAGACGGAGGAAATGTGCGACGACAAACTATTCAAAGGCCTGAACTGTTCCAGACGGGGGGGGGGAAAGACCAACAATTATTTCACTAATCGACTGTTTTCAGGATCAAGAAGGTTCCCGCAGGAAATGTCCATCGATGTGTCTCATAAATAATCCACAAACTTCACAGAAACCTACTTGAAAACACCAAAAATAACTTGGAAACTAAACATTTACAGAGACGTGAAACAGCTTAGAAATTATCCAAAAACTGTTGAAAAAAATGGAAATAATCTGATGAATTCCTACAACAAATCCAAGAATCTACTCAGCAACAACCACCAAATATCCAGAAAAACAATCCAGAAATCCAGCCAAGAACCTCCTTAAGAGCTACCAGTGAATATCTGAAAATACACCAGAATTACCCAACAAATAAATTCAGGAATCTATCTAGAAATAATCAATAAATATCCAACAAGTCAACTGAAGAATCTATGTAGAAACAACCACTAAATATCCCAAAACAAATCCAGAAATCCAGTCAAGAACTTACTGAGGAGTTACCAGAAAATATCTAAAAATATCCAACAAATTAATTTAGGAATCCATCTAGAAAAAAAGCAATAAATATTCAATAAACCAACCAACAATATAATCTGATAAAACCATAAAAAAAACAGGATTCATCAGAGGCTTTCTGAGAAACCAACAAACTATTTGTGTTTCTTCAGCAGACTGGGCACAAAGACTCGGTCTCCGTGGAAACCCAGTAAAACTCCCCGAGGAGGAGGCCTTGGTCTAATTTAGCCGACAAACAGCAGTGAACAGGTGTTTGTGTGTCTGTGGGGGTGTCAGAGGACCCCACACATCGATGTCAGCTCGTTAAACCACATTAGCATGAAGACTGCATCGCTTCTGGCTCGGTTCTGGTGAACGACCAAAGTAAGATAAAAAAATGACAAAAGCGAGACTCAAAATGACAAAAAATGAGACGCAAAATGAGAAAAACAAGAAACAAAATGAGAAAAACGAGAAACAAAATGAGAAAAACGAGGCATAAAATGACAAAAATGAGACTGAAGATGACAAAAATGAGACACAAAATGATAAAAACGGGGCATAAACATAAAACGACAAAATGAGACACAAAATGACAAAAATGAGACACAAAATGACAAAAATGAGACTCAAAATGACAAAAAAAATTAGACTCAAAATGATAAAAACGGGGCATAAAACGACCAAAACGAGGCATAAAACGAAAAAAAAATGAGACAATGACAAAAATGAGAAACAATGACAAAAATAAGACACACAATGACAAAAATGAGACACAAAATGACAAAAATGAGACAGAAAATAACAAAAATGAGACACAAAATGACAAAAATTTGACACAAAATGACAAAAACGAGGCATAAAACAACAAAAACAAGACACAACAAAAAATGATACACAAAATGACAGAAACGAGACACAAAAAGGCTGCATTGGTTCTAGTGGTTAAAAAGCAGAAAAATCCCCCTTTATGGCTCTTTAATATACAATATCTTATACATAGTGGCTCCATCTGAGGAGCATCCATCACTGCTGGCCAAGCATCCTCCGTCTCCGGGTTGCCATGGCGACGGGGGGACAGACGGTCCTGAACGGCGTCCCGCTTTGTAAAATGTCAGCGTGTCACGGCATCACTGGAGCTCCAGGAGGGTCAGGGGGTCGGACGGAATGCTGAACCCGATGACGAGGTACCGTGACCGGGCCGCGGAGAGCCAGGAGGGCTGGGACAGAGGACCAGGAGGAGACGGAAAAACGTTCTCCATGATCTGTTAGCTTCACAATAGCCGTTCTGAGGATGATTCAGGCTGATGATTTCAACCTTCTGGGTCAACAGAAGTACCCAACACTGCCTTTTTAGCTCCTAGAAAACCTTTCAGATGTAAAAAAAAAAAAAATCTACGCTAATTCCAGCCATAAAGTTGTTTGTTTCTGCAACTTAAACATCATAAGATTAAATAAAAGATTATTTTAATGGAGTGTCATTGGTTCAACGTGCTAGAGAACCTGAAAGCAACTTTAGCAGCTGGAATCACTGAAACACAAACAGCTCGTTCCAGAATTGGAGGACATTTTGACACAAAATGACAAAACCAAGACACAACATAACCAAATCAAGACACAAAATGACAGAAATGAGAGACAAAATGACTAAAAACAAACAAAACGACAAAAACTAGACTCAAAACAACAAAAAAACACAAAACTACAAAAATGAGACACAAAATGACAAAAACAAGACTCAAAATGACAAAAAACACAAAACAACAAAACAAGACACAAAATGACAAAAACAAGACAGAACGACAAAAATGAGGCACAAAATTAATAAAACACACAAAATGACAGAGACAAGACTGACAAAAACGTCATTTACAGGTATTAGACAAAAACACTGCAGAAAATAACAAAACACTGCATAAACACCACAGCAAATATCCATAAAGTCACTCTTAAGCCGGTTTGACCTCAAATACAGAGAAGGAATATTCTGGAATATATAAAAATCTAACCACAGGTGCTGTTCATCATAAAATATTAATTTAAAAACACATTAAAGTCGGTGACAGGGTCACATAAACGATGCCGAAGTCTAACAGTGACCACAAGTCATCTAACGAGTCCTGATCTGAACACTACGGAGGACGGATGTCGGTTTAGTCCTAAAATCGGTTAAAATGTGACCGGAGTCTGGTCGGGGTAGAGCGTCCTAATCAGCCTGTTAGTGTGATGCGACGCTGGAAAGAACCGGGTTTAAAATAGAAACAACAAACGGAACCTGTCTGCGGTGTATTCTGGATCCGAACTCACCGGACGAACCGAGTCCAGCCGCTCCGCCGCCGGAATCCCGCTGAAAAACGTCCAATTTTACCGGAAAATGACGCTCTTGATTCCAGCTGACATCCACGGGCAGCGCGCGACTGACACTGACGGTGAGTGCGCGTGTGGGTGTGAGAGAGAGGTGGGAATCCCGGCTGACTGCGCATGCGTGCTCACTCAAGTGGAAGGGAAAGCTGTACACGCCCACCTGCTCGCATGTGTGTGTGCGAGGCTCAGATAAGACGAAGCGGGCGCGCCCTGAGCAAACATACACAGTTATCAATAATCAAACACAAACTAATAAATACTTAATCTAGAATCAATACTATCAATACCAGCAGCACGCTAACCTCAGCCCACTGAAATAGAGGGGTTTTTGCATTAGCATTCATTAGCAGTAATTAGCATATGTAGCACAATAATAGTGCAGGTGTGATGTTTACCATATGGTAGCATGCTAGCATGCTAACACTTGCTAATTAGCAGCTTTACTGTTTATTTGTGGTTGGCAGTTAACATTTTGATGTGATGGTGGCGCTAGAGGAAAAACTGCAGGAGCAAAACCATCCATCCATCCATCCAATCGTCCATCCATCTATCCATCCATCCGTCCCGAAATCTGATCAATAAACAAACACTGAAAGGATTTTATTTATTAGAAAATATTTGGAGATCAAAATATTGTGAACATTACAAAAGAAAAGATTTATTTTAAAGTAATTAAAGTGAATGAAACCTGGCGCAGCTACAATAGGAGCTTTAAAGTTCTTGACCAGTTTCACTTTAAAGCAGTGTTCTTTTAAACCGTCCTGAATCCGAGTCTCTGTGAGAAACTCTGTTGGTGAAAATGATCCTGGATGCAGAAACAGAACACTGAGACAAACAGGTTTGTGTTGCCGTTGCCTGGTGAGTAATTGCTTCTCTGTCTTTAAAGCAATCAGAGCAACGGGACCACAAACACAAGCGCTGTGTTATCCTAAAATCACACGAACACATCACTGAATACCAAATAATTCACGTTTGTTCATCCAGTTTCAACTCATCTTTTAACTGACTTACAAATTTAATTAAATTCACAGGAATAAGCAACAAAATAGAAGTACTCTCTCTTAAATCTACCTAATTTAAATATACAAGTTAAACCTTTACATCAATATTTATTAATATAAAATGTAGCTGATTACTTTAAATATTAGTGAGGACAAAGGCGACACTTAACAGAACAAAAAAGCCTAAAAATCACCTGACGTTTTCACATTTCAGGTGGATTTATTTGTAATCAACAGGCTCTAAAACCAGCTTTTTTACATTTTAAGGCACATTTGACGTCAGATGTGAAGGATTTCCACACAGAAATGTGGTCTAAATGTTAAAAAATTCAAATGATTCAAAATTTGTCCAAAATTACTCAAGATTTATTAGAAATATCTCAAAATGAGTTAAAACTAGTTAAAATGTGTCAAATATATTCTTGAAGTTTGTCCAAAATGACTTAAAATTCGTGGAAAATGACTCAAACTGTTCAAACTTATTTAAAAGTCATACAAAAAGAGTTCAAATGGTCAAAAAAACGACTAAAAATCTGAATAAAATTACTTGAAATTCATCTTAAATGTCTCAAAGTTTGTCTACACTGACTTAAATTTGTCTGTGTTTGTGGGTCAAAAATTACATTGAATTGTCTGAATATGATTTGGAATGAGTCAGAAATTAAGATAAGATTAAATTTAAACAAATTTTGAGCCATTTTAGACAATTTTTTAACTAATTTTGGACAAAATTTGAGTCATTTTGTACAAATTTGAAGTCTTTATGGGCAACTTTGAGAAATCTTTAACATTTTAACTCATGTTGGACCAATTTTGAGTGTTTTTTGACACATTTTGAGTCATTTTTGAGATATCTGAAGTCATTTGGAACAGATTTCATGTCATTCTGGACAACTTCTAAATGATTTCAGAAATTATGTCAAATTTAACCCCTTTTTCCACCGCTGTAAGTCTTTAGTTTGGTTCAAAAACAAACACAAACTCAGATTCGGTACATTTTTTTCTGCTTTATTTGGCAGCTCTGACATGTAAACTTTTCGACAGGATTAAAACTTTTCTCCACACTTTGGTCCTCATTTGGCTCAGATGAAGAAAAAAATCCTGTTTCTCTTTTCAGTCCCAAAAACCCCCAAATGGTCCCTGAACACAAACTTTCACTTTAACAGCTTTAACGGGTTTTTCTTTTCTAATAAATCACAAGACAACTCTTTGTAGTGATTCCTGTAGTAATCAGACATTTATCTCAATTATATAAAAATAATTATTAGTCTTTGGCACTAAATTAGATCCCCTCATTGGAGTTTTTCTTATAAAAAAATTGAATTCAAGGTTGGTTTTTGTTGCTTCCTGAACTCCATCAGTGAAACGGTAACGCCGAGTTCAGATTATTGGAAAATAAAGACAATTCCAAAACAAAATCATCATTATGACATAAAAAAAACACACAAAGCTAAAAAACCAAAAAAGAAAAGCAGAGTTAAAATGTTCTAAATCTACCAGTAGGAGATGGAGTTCAGTCTGGAGCTGCTTTTGGTCCCTGAACGCACCACAGGAGGTCGGGTGGAGTTTCCCTTTCAGAGAATCTTTGGTCGTTATTGCACAAAAGTGTTGTTGCATAGTTGTTGTTGGTATTGAGGTAAACGAACAAAAAAACATTCAAACACGTCAACAAGACAGCTTCAAGAAAAACGGAACTTAAACGCAGCAAATTCAGGGCTCCAAACTCACTTTTACATCGCTGCACCGGAGTGCCTTCAGCCAGGTCCCAAAACGATTTATTGGTGTTCCCTGAACGCATCGCAGTCATCAGTAGATGCCTCAGTTTCCAGATCTACTGACGACTGTGAGGCATTTAGGGAACATCTGGAAAATGAGTCATTAGTTTCCAGATGTTCCCTAAACATCCGTAGCCAATCAGCAGACACTGCAGTTTCCAGATGTTCCCTAAACATCCGTAGCCAATCAGCAGATACTACAGTTTCCAGATGTTCCCTAAACATCCGTAGCCAATCAGCAGACACTACAGTTTCCAGATGTTCCCTAAACATCCGTAGCCAATCAGCAGATACTACAGTTTCCAGATGTTCCCTAAACATCCGTAGCCAATCAGCAGACACTACAGTTTCCAGATGTTCCCTAAACATCCGTAGCCAATCAGCAGATACTACAGTTTCCAGATGTTCTCTAAACATCTGTAGCCAATCAGCAGACAATACAGTTTCCAGATGTTCCCTAAACATCCGCAGCCAATCAGCAGACACTACAGTTTCCAGATGTTCCCTAAACCTCTCACTAGTCTCCATCAGGTCCTGCAGCTGAAACCAACCATGAGGTTTTCTGACGTCACATCTAGCTGAAACCAGGGGAGTTTTTCTACCTGCTGAAGGTCAGATGATCCAGTAAAAGTGGTTTCCTGTGGAGCCCTGGAACGCTGAAGGCAGCTTTGGAACTTTAAAGAACAAACAACAGGAGCAGTGCAGATAAAACAGGGTTCTAACGTTCTTCTGGGAGCAGCCGGCTCACGTTAGTCTGACGGTTTGCTATGAAGTTCAAAGAGAAGCTTAGAGGATTAGACAGATTTAGTCTCCATCACAGAGACGAGGAAGACGTTTCAGAGCAAACACTCTGAGACTTTTTCCTCCAGAAAACCTCCAAACAAACATCTGAGCTGGAGAGAACAAACCTCTGAACCCCAGCAGACAGATCCTGATTAAAACTCACTGAAGCTCGTTTATCTCTGCGATATAAATGAAAGTCCTGCACTGGACAGAACGATGTCTTCTGTCTCTACGACACAAAACCAGGGTTCTGTAATGTTAGAAAAACCTGGAATCAGCACGTCCGGACACATTTTGAGATATTTTAGATGAATTTCAAGCCATTTTATTCTGATTTTTAGTCATTTTGGATGAATTTTAAGTAAATTTGAACAGCTTGAGTCAGTTTGAACAAAGTTTAAGATAATTTTAACATATTTTAACTAATTTTAAATAATTTTGAGCTATTTTTAAACAAATCTTGAGTCATTTTGGAACTTTCGAAAGCTTCTTTAACGTTACGAAAACAGTAAAAACCTGGAATCAGCATGTTTCTGAGGAGTTACCAACAACAAAGAAACAATAAAGGCTCCAACTGATGTGACTATTTAACCACTTACAGAAAAACTGCCTGCAGCTCAACCTGAAAACTCAGAACTGGACTTTTATTAAAGCAAATGGTTTATTTTTGGTAAAATAATAAAGTCATTTTGATGAATTATTCTGATTTGACGCTCAGATTTGTTGATTTTTTTCCAGCGTCTAGTTCAAAGAAAGTAGGAAATCTGATGCTTCTTTCTGTTCTTACAGTTTCTGATGAATAAGGAGTGATTTGGGTGATTTTTTTAAAGCTAACATTTCATTCCAACCTGTCGGGGTTCAGAGGATTAAATAAATAAACCCACAAATCAAAACATCACTGATTTCTAGTCGACTTCTCCCAAACGTTTCCCTCACAGCTCCTCTGCTGTCAGCTCTCCTCCAACCAGGACGGGGCGTCGCTCAGGTGTTCGTCTACCTGCTGGATGTTGTGCTCCAGGAAGCGGTGGCAGGAGGTGCTGTGGGCGGCCACGGCGCTGTGGAGCAACCACAGCTGGTTGTGGAGAACTTTAACCTGCAGACAGACGGACAGAATTATCCAGAAAAGCCACAAACATCTCCACTAACCAACGAACAGAAGCTGGAGATGGTCAAACCAGAGGTGGATCCAGGTTGTGATTCTTCTCTCAGCTGATCAGGAACATCATGGCGCCTCACCTTGTTCTCCTCCAGCAGCTTCACTTTGACCGACAGGGCGTCTCGGACCTTCTGGTAGTGCTCCCTCTGGCTCTGGAAGTTCTTCTGGGCCTCCTCCAGTTTGGGCAGAGTGCCGGCGTTCCGTGGTCCGAGGTTCAGCTCCTCCAGGTCGACCCTGAACGCATCGTACTCGATCCTGGAGGCAGGAGAAGATCCGAGAGAACTTAGAAAGCATCAACCGACTCACATCCTGTTCAGTTTATCTATCTGTTAATTAGAACCCAAAACTAAGCTCTGGAAAAATATTCTGGTTGGTTGGTTGGTTGAGTCTTTCTGTGGTATTTTCACTTATTTTTGTGGTAATTTTGCACCTTTTGTGCTGATTCAGTGTCTTTTTATGGTAATTTTGGGTCTATTAATGGGGATTTTTGGTCTTTTCGTGCTGATTTTGCTGATTTCTTTGTGGTATCTTGGGCCCTTTTTGGTGATTTGGTCTGTTTTTGTGGTAATTTTCCAGCTTTTTTAGTTTAATTTTTATTCACCAGAACTCAGACGTTTCTCCTCCTAAATGTCCTGTGTCTATCTGCTGGACTGATGAAGTTCTGAGGCTCAGAAATGATGGAAAAAGTCCATTAAAAGAGTTAATTCTGGAACCATCATTTCCTCCCACCTGGCGGCCTCGTACTGCTTGGCGTTGATCATGGTGTCCTCGATGGTCTTGTTGATCAGCGTGTTCAGGTCAGACGTGAAGGCGTTGATGGCCATCGTCAGAGTCTCTCCGCTCTTGGACAGAAACTTCTGAGCTTCAGCGTTCACTCCGAACTCCACCTGAAGGTAAAGACTTATATTATTCCACCTGAAGGTAAAGAGTTTTATTATTCGTCTGTGCTTCAGATTCACTCTGGACCGGTGAAGTTCTGTTAGCGCTGTTAGCATTAGCGCTGTCAGAGACTCACGTGCAGCGTCGGCGTCTTGAGGCTGAGCTCGGTGAAGGCGTCTCCCAGGGTCTTCTGGGTAACGGTGAACTGAGCCAGCTGACTGGACAGCGTCTGAGCGAGTCGGGTCACCTGAGCGTAGCGCTGACGGTCGTCTTTCAGGAGCTCCAGTCGAGGCTCCAGCTCCAGATCCACGGTCCGAGAGCCGCGGCCCATCTTCTCAGCCAGGGCCTGGCGGGTCGCCTGCAGGGAGAGCAACGCTGCTTAACATGTCCATAGCAACAGACCACGCCCATAGCAACAGACTACTGGCCATTTTCACTGATCCAAAAAGTTGCAAATACTCCACAAAAAGACACAAAACGTCATTAAAGATGCAAAATGTCCCAAAAAGATGCAGAAATCTCACAGAAACACGCAAAATGTCACAAAAAAATGCAAAAATGTCACTTAAAGATGCAAAAATGTCACTAAAAGATGCAAAAGATGCAAATAAAGCCACAAAACAACACAAAAATGTCACAAATATACACAAAACGTCACTAAAAGATGCTAAATGTGTCAGTAATGAATGCAAAAACGACAAAAAAATTGCAGAAATCACGCAAAAAGACACAAAATAGTCATTAAAGATTCAAAATGTCACTAAAAAATGCAAAAATGACCTAAAAGATGACCATGCACTCCGCCCACCTTGTACTTGCTGACACTCCACTTTCGGACTCTCTGCAGCGTCTCGCTGGCCGTTTTCTGGTTGTTTCCAAGAACCACCACCGTTCCAGTCAGTGGTTTCGGGGGCGTCACTGGGAGTTCTGGGAGGTCAGAGTTAAAGCTTTAAAAATCTCATCTTAACACTTTAAAAACAGCTTCACAGAATACATCAGAAATCAGGAAAAACACATGAAACAAAACAAAGTAAAACATGATTAGAGCTCAGTTTCAGCCTTTAACTGTTCAAACAGCCTCCATCACTGCTTTACCGTTGTTCTGCTCCGTCTCCATGGCGACCTCCAGCGTGGCGTCAGCTGACCTGGTCGTGTTGTCTTCACCGTCACCGTCTGCTTCCTGTGAAGGACATGAAAGTTACATTTTCCTGCATTCCTCGAACGCATCGTCACTTCACGGGGAGGGGTCAGAGGTCACGCCGTAGTCACAGTAACCGTGACAACCGATGCAGGATCGCCGTGGGAACCGAGGTGCATGAGGGCCAACTGGAGGGAGAGATTGTGTGGTCGCCATGGAGATGACGACTCTCTGCCGTGATTGGCTGCAGCCTGAAGAGGTCAGAGGTCACGGAGACGGTCACCTGACGCAGGTGAGAGTTACTAATTACTAATTATGTGCTCTTTTAAACCTTCTTTGGTTGTTTTGTGTTTTATTAATGAATCACTGCAGCCTCCAGTTACAATCTAAACTCCTCCAAACTAACAGGGAACGTTCCCAAAACATCAGCTAATGTTAACATCAACATTCAAAAATGTCACTAAAAGATGCAAAAAGGTCATTAAAAATGCCACAAAACACACAAAAATGTCACTAAAAGACACAAAAATTGCACAAAATGTCACTAAAAGATGCAAAAATGCCACAAAATGTCACTAAAGGATGCAAAATGTCGCAATAACATTAAAAAATGCCCTAAAAAGTCGCAAAAATGCCACAAAAAGATGCAAAAATGTCCCTACAACATGCAAAAATGTCACAAAAATGCACGAAAATGACCTATTTAGCCGACTGATCCACTTAGAAAGTTGTGTGGCGTCCAGGAGAAGGTTTCCCTGATTAATCTGATCATCAGATAAAAACTCCTGCAGGCTCGAGGTGTGAAGCTAGTATTACATAAAACAGAAGACAAGTGAGTCACCTGCTGACTCAGTGCTGTCACTCACCGTGGACTACAACAATGGCCACCTTATCGGAGCGGTCACAGTTTGTTTTGGTGGCAGCAGCTGATAGCTTTGTAGCAGCTGTTAGCTAACGGTTGCTTCAATGAGGAAAGACGTGGAGCTTTCAGGTGTTTTAAAGGACAAGACGACATATTGAATGCCGCAATTTTTCCAGTTTTTTATTGAAATTCAAGCATTTTGAGTCCAATGAATAGCTTGAAGTGGCGCAAATGTAAGTGGGAGGGTAAAGGGTCATTCTCGGATCTTTTACCGTCATTCTTGGATCTTTTAGCGTCATTCTGGGATCTTTTAGCGTCATTCTGGGATCTTTTAGCGTCATTCTCGGATCTTTCAGCGTCATTCTCGGATCTTTCAGCGTCATTCTCGGATCTTTTAGAGTCATTCTCGGATCTTTTACCGTCATTCTCGGATCTTTTATTGTCATTTTTCGAATTTTTGGGATAATTTTTTGGATCTTCAGAGCTATACTTAGAACCTTCTTATGATCAACAGTGCAAAATGCAATTTCTTGCAAATTTTCAACTGGTCTAAAGACTTTGATCAGGAGTGTACATACTATATATTCTACTGCTGGTGGACATAGGACTGCAGAAAAATTTCCACAAAAACAGGCAAAAATTTCACTAAAAGATTAAAAAATGCCTCAAAAAGATATAAACATGTCAGAAAAGATGCAAAAATATGACAAAAAGTGACAAAAATGTCACTAAAAGGTGCAAAAATTTCACTAAAGGAAGCAGATTAAATTGACTGTGATTCAGTGTTGAAGAGCAATAAAAGTGGAAAAACTTTATTCTTCACGTCATTTAAAAATTCCCCCCAAATGAACCGTATGCTTTGAGTTTTCAGGTTGAACTGCAGGCAGTGTTTCCTCCTGAACCAACAAAATAAATGATCAGCTTCATGCCGTCTCACCATTGGACAAGAGTCCTCTTTAGCTCCGCCTCCTTCCTGTTCCGGCTCCGGCTCCGGCTCCACCTCCGTCATCATCTTCGTCCTCTTCTACATGAAAAAAAATCAGTTTCATTTGTTGTTATTCCTCATAAACAGTTATTATTATTTACTCTTATTTATTTCTCCACCTTCAACAGAAGAAGCACATTACTGAATGTTAATCTGGAGATTTTGGCTGATTTATTAACAAAATATCGATATATTTCATGTTTTTTCTGGATTATTTCTGAAACACTTGTATGCTCTGTCACTCTTGTACATTCAGTAGATTGTTTTAATATCATATTTTAGACATTTTTATCTTATTTCATCTGATTTCACTTTCATTTTATACCCTAATATTCTGTGTTGTCTTATTATTTACCCCTTTATTGAATATTAATGCTGCTGTAAATTCTTAATTCCTCTTAATAAAGTCATCTAAGTCTGAAATTTATCTTCAATGAATCACAGTGTCTGAAGAATCACCACATATATTTATATAAACCTGGAAATAATCACAATCTTTAAGGGTTTAGAAACATGTTTGATCTGAAATATCCAGATATTAATGCATATTTTTCCCGTTTTTAATGAAAACTGCTGAAGAAATTCAACACAAACTGCTGCAGTCTGAATGTTTCAGAATAAAAATCTGCTTTTACTGTCATCTTGCTCCATCTAGTGGCGGATTCACGCAAAGAACGAATCTCCAAACGCAAAAAGAACCAAAGTTCAAACCGAATTCAATCAATGGTGAAGCTGTAAAACATAAAACTGTGAGAATAAATCAGAATCTGATTAAATATAAATGTTCTGCAGGTAAAAGGTCAGAAGAATGAGATCAAATCGACATTATTCAGTAAAAAAAGTAAGAATTTTTGCCAGTAAATAGTATATTTCTGAGATAAAAAGTTAAAATAAGTTAGAAAAAAGCCACAACTAAAAAGCTAAACTGTTGAGATAAATATTGATAAATCGATAAAAAGAAAATATTTGAGATAAAACTGAAAAACTAGGAGAAAAAAATACCAAATGATGGGGTTAAACTTTCAAATTATAGAATGAAAAGTCTCTTAATTACAACAGTGAAGAAACACTGGAGTTAGTATTTTACTTCAAACACACAAAAAATCATTTCTACGAGGAAAAGAATAAATAACGATTAAAGATGACTAAAAAACATTCATCAGAAATCCAGATTATGGGACAAAAGCTCAAAAGTATTAGATGACACTTTAAGTTAATGACGATGAGACAGAAATTTATAAGGTAAAAATGATAAAGTTGAGAATAAAAAAGTCAAAACTGAACAAAATTCTGGGAATAATTCAAAATTTTGACTGTTTTAAAATCAAATTATTGCATAAAAAAGCCTGAACTTGACTTTGAATGTAATGTTTAATTTTATTTATTTTATCGCACTGGTTGTTTATTTTATCACACTGCTTGTTTACTTTATCGCACCGGTTGTTTATTTTATCGCACTGGTTGTTTATATTATCGCACTGGTTGTTTATTTGATCGCACTGGTTGTTTATATTATCGCACTGGTTGTTTATTTGATCGTACTGGTCGTTTATTTTATCGCACTGGTTGTTTATATTATCGCACTGGTTGTTTATTTGATCGTAGTGCTCGTTTATATTATCGCACTGGTTGTTTATATTATCGCACTGGTTGTTTATTTGATCGTACTGGTCGTTTATATTATCAGACTGGTTGTTTATATTATCGCACTGGTTGTTTATATTATCGCACTGGTTGTTTATTTGATCGCACTGGTTGTTTATATTATCGCACTGGTTGTTTATTTTATCGCACTGGTTGTTTATTTTATCACACTGGTTGTTTATATTATCGCACTGGTTGTTTATTTGATCGCACTGGTTGTTTATATTATCGCACTGGTTGTTTATTTGATCGTACTGGTCGTTTATTTTATCGCACTGGTTGTTTATATTATCGCACTGGTTGTTTATTTGATCGTATTGGTCGTTTATTTTATCGCACTGGTTGTTTATATTATCGCACTGGTTGTTTATTTGATCGTACTGCTCGTTTATATTATCGCACTGGTTGTTTATATTATCGCACTGGTTGTTTATTTGATCGTACTGGTCGTTTATATTATCGCACTGGTTGTTTATATTATCGCACTGGTTGTTTATTTTATCAGACTGGTTGTTTATATTATCGCACTGGTTGTTTATTTTATCAGACTGGTTGTTTATATTATCGCACTGGTTGTCTAATTTATCTCACTGGTTGTCTAATTTATCTCACTGGTTGTTTATTTTATCACACTGGTTGTTTATTTGATCGTACTGGTCGTTTATATTATCGCACTGGTTGTTTATATTATCGCACTGGTTGTTTATTTTATCGCACTGGTTGTCTAATTTATCACACTGCTTGTTTATTTTATCACACTGCTTGTTTATTTTATCGCACTGGTTGTTTATTTTGATGCACTGGTTGTTTATTTTATCGCACTGGTTGTTTATTTTGATGCACTGGTTGTTTATGTTATCGCACTGGTAGTTTATTTTGACGCACTGGTTGTTTATGTTATCGCACTGGTTGTTTATTTTATCGCACTGGCTGTTTATTTTATCGCAGTGGTTGTTTTTGATCATACTGGTTGTTTATTTTATCGCACTGGATGTTTATTTTATCGCACTGGTTGTTTATTTTATCGCACTGGTTGTTTATGTTATCGCACTGGTTGTTTATTTTGCCGCACTGGCTGTTTATTTTATCGCACTGGTTGTTTATTTGATCGTACTGGTTGTTTATGTTATCGCACTGGTTGTTTATTTTATCACACTGGTTGTTTATGTTATCGCACTGGTTGTTTATGTTATTGCACTGGATGTTTATTTTATCACACTGGTTTTTTATTTTATCGCACTGGTTGTTTATATTATCGCACTGGTTGTTTATTTTATCGCACTGGTTGTTTATATTATCGCACTGGTTGTTTATTTGATCATACTGGCTGTTTATTTTGACGCACTGGTTGTTTATTTTATCAGACTGGTTGTCTAATTTATCACACTGGTTGTCTATTTTATCGTACTGGTTGTTTACTTTATCGCACTGGATGTTTATTTTATCACACTGATTGTTTATTTTATCGCACTGGTTGTTTACTTTATCGCACTGGTTGTTTACTTTATCGCACTGGTTGTTTATTTGATCACACTGGTTGTCTAATTTATCACACTGCTTGTTTATTTTATCACACTGCTTGTTTATTTTATCGCACTGGTTGTTTATTTTGATGCACTGGTTGTTTATGTTATCGCACTGGTAGTTTATTTTGATGCACTGGTTGTTTATGTTATCGCACTGGTTGTTTATTTTATCGCACTGGCTGTTTATTTTATCGCAGTGGTTGTTTATTTGATCAAACTGGTTGTTTATTTTATCGCACTGGATGTTTATTTTATCGCACTGGTTGTTTATTTTATCGCACTGGTTGTTTATTTTATCGCACTGGATGTTTATTTTATCGCACTGGTTGTTTATTTTATCGCACTGGTTGTTTATGTTATCGCACTGGTTGTTTATGTTATCGCACTGGTTGTTTATTTTATCGCACTGGTTGTTTATGTTATCGCACTGGATGTTTATTTTATCGCACTGGATGTTTATTTTATCACACTGGTCGTTTATATTATCGCACTGGTTGTTTATTTTATCGCACTGGTTGTTTATATTATCGCACTGGTTGTTTATATTATCGCACTGGTTGTTTATTTTATCGCACTGGTTGTTTATTTGATCATACTGGCTGTTTATTTTGACGCACTGGTTGTTTATTTTATCAGACTGGTTGTCTAATTTATCACACTGGTTGTCTATTTTATCGTACTGGTTGTTTACTTTATCGCACTGGATGTTTATTTTATCACACTGATTGTTTATTTTATCGCACTGGTTGTTTACTTTATCGCACTGGTTGTTTACTTTATCGCACTGGTTGTTTACTTTATCACACTGGTGGTTTATTTTATCACACTGGTGGTTTATTTTTTAAAACTTGAGAGATGAAGAATAGCATTTACAAGATTTGAAACAGTAATAAAGTATTTTAAAAGGATTAAAGTTGAACTAAACAGCAGCAGGAGCGGTTCCACAATAAGTGAACCAAACCTGCTGCTTTCCTGCATTAACATATTTTTATTTCACGTGAACTTTGACACTTTCCTGTCAAAGGCAATAAAGTTTTATCCCTGAAACTTCACTGACAGTCGGCTCAAAGTGCAGTAAACTGAGAACCATCCTGAGCAGCAAATCTGAACGTTATCCTGAAACTGTGCGAGTGTGCACGTCATAAACACAGTGTGCACGTCGTAAACTAAGTGTGCATTACACAGCGGCAGAAAACGCTTCCACTAAAGGTGAATTATCTGAACTTCTGCTCAGTGAAATGAACTGACAGATTTGACTTCTGTCACCGAGTTTAACCGGAAAAAGTTAAATATGTGAGTTATAAAGCTTATAAACGTTTGTAAAAATGTTCTGCACGCTTTTAGTCACATGAAATCCTTTAATCAGGATATTTTACTCATCCATAAAGTGACCTGCAGGATTTTCAGTTAAAATTTTACAGGAAAAAGTGAGTTGTGATAAAAAGTATTCATGTAAGTTGAAAAATTATGCGATAATACAAAATCAAACTGTCTAAATGTTGACATAACAATCAGATTATGAGGTAAAAAGCAAAAAAAACAGAGGTTAAAAAGTAGACATTTGAGACAAAAAGTCAAAGGTTCATCTAGTAAATACTGACTGGAGGGTATTAAAACTTTTAGATGTTTATTTATATTTTTATTTTTATACCTTCTCTAAAAAAATACAGAAAAATAATCAGATTAAATTCACCTTTTTTGCTGTTTTAAGAGGAATTAAAATAGAAAATATTGTTTAATTTTACATTTAGGAGCCACTTTATTCAGGATATTTTACTCATCAATAAACTGACCTGCAGGATTTTCAGTTCAAATTTTACAGGAAAAAGTGAGTTATGATTGAAAATATTCCTTGTTAGCTCAAAATTATGAGATAAAAAATCAAACTGTTTAAATGTTGAGATAAAAATCTAATTAGGAGGTAAAAAGCAAAAACTTACGGGTTAAAAAGTACATTTTTGAGAAGATAAATTTAGTAAATACTGACAGGAAGGAAGTAAAACTTATTCAAACTCTTCTTATACATGTTTTTAATTAGTTTTTGTCTAAAAATCAAATTGATCTTTCTTGGAGCGTTGAAGGGGAATTAAAATAGAAAATACTTTAACTTTACACTCAGGAGCCCCTTTATTAGGAACACGTTAGCTTAGCTGTTCCCATCGACACAAACAAACCGGTGTCAATAAAAGGTGAATAAACAGAGTTTGTGTCGGTAAATAAGCCGTTAAAATGCGGATTAAACTGTTGTGACATTAAACAGCCAACAGCAGCTCGGAGACACCAAACTCGGTTCTTACCTTCAAATCAAACTGCGTCCGGTTCGTCCTCCGACCGTCAGCGGCTCATAGTTTGGACCCCAGAAGGTTCCTGAAGGTTTCTGAAGGTTTCGTCCAGAAAAAGACTAGAACCGATAAAAATTTCTGGACCAAAACAACCAGAAGTCGGACAAACCCAGGAAGTGTTGCCGTCCGGAGAGGGACGCTCGGTTTGGACCGCTGCGCTTCCCGGAGGGGCGGGGACGTCATCCGGAGGGGCGGGAACATCCAGCGCTCACAAAGAATATTTGAAGTACATCGTGTACAAATACTGCCTTCAACAAGTGACTGCAGGAGTATAAAATCACTGTCACCTGGGACAGTAAAATAAAGAATAAACGTCAATCTGGAATATTCTAGAAACCGGATGTCAAACTCATTCTAGCTGAGGTTCCACATTCAGCTCAGTTTGGTCTCAAATGGCAGGGACGGATCCAGATTAATTTTAGTTGGGGGGGGGGGTACAACAGATATTTTGAGGGGGCCTCCGAAAAGTTGTAAGAAACAATGAAAGCTGCTACCGACCTCTGGCTTTTACAAAGTATTTTTCATGTTGTTTTTTTTACTCTTTAACCCAATAGGAAAGCTGTATATGACCTCTTCATTTTGGACTGTTAACACTCAAACTATGATGGATGTGTTTCCTTGTTTATGTGAATTACAGCATCATCAGCTGCAGCATCTGCCTGTTATGCAAAACTGGTAAGCTCAACGACAGAATCCTGAGGGCAATTAAGTGACAGATATTGTGCAAGAACAGCACTATATATAACCCTGTGTGGTCCTGATAGACCAGGCAGCAGTTTGGCAGGTTCTTGATCAGCCGGTCGGTGAAGCTGGTTTTCCCTCCATCGGTTACGCCACCGATGCCGTTGATGTACTTCATGTTCTCGGATCGGTCAAAGCTTGGAAAAAGGGTCAAAAACGTCAACAAAGTCCAGGTCATGAATGATCGGACATGGAAGAAAGCTGAAAAAGAGAAGGTTGCAGCAGGAAACATCAACCACTGGAGTCCTCCATGGACCTTGAGTTTAGTGAGTAAGGTAAGAACAGAAAGGGAGCTGCCACTCGGACGCCGTTCTTCCACTCAGAGAGGACCTCTTTCTGCTGTCGCTGCTACTCATATATATGTTAGAAAACACATTTTCTTTGTCCATTAATCTGTTGATTGTTTTCTCCACTAATTCATTTCTTGTTTTGGTTTATAAAATGTCAAACCCAAATATATTCAGTTTACTGTCATAAAAACCAAAAAGATTTACATTCATGATGCAGGAATCAGACAGTTTTTCACTTTTTATCTGAGTTTAGTCACAAAGATCGTTGATAATGTGTGAATTGTTGCAGCTTGTGAGCCGTAGAAGGTTTTAATGTTTGGGGCCGAGTGTCAGAAAACATTTAGAAACCAACATCAACAAAACACTCAAAGATTTGAAAATCATTAAAGGGAAATCAAACTTTTGCATGACAATGTCTAATTAAAGGACATTTATTTCCAACATAAAAGTGTGATCTTCATCCTCTGGAGCTTCTCTTCACATCGTCTTCCACCTGGACTGGTTTGGTCGGGAGCATGAGCAACAAACATGTGAAAAACTGCACTTTAACATCAATGAATGACACTGAAGTTTAATCTCTACATAAATGAGACTGGATGTGCTGCTCTGTCATTAACTCCTAAGTTTAGGGAAAGTTCAGATCAGACTTGAGAATGAGCTGATTCTGAACAAACATCTCAGACTTTCTGAGCTTCAGCACCTCTAGAAGATATTTGAACAACAAGCAACTCCAGAGATCCAGAAGTTGGAGAGAGTTAGCTTTAGCTGAGCCACAGAACATGTGGGACGCTAACCTAGAAAACATTTCAGACTTTTCTCTGTGAATTCTGAGAAATAATTTCCTATTTAATGACAGAGCTACACATCTGAACTCAGTCTCATTAAAACAGACTCTAATTCAGTGTCATCCATCCAGATTAAAGTGCACTTACCCAAAATGTTTGTTGATGAGCTCCAACTAAACCTGTCCAGGTAGAAGGCCACTTTGACAAACAGGAAGTGGAAGATTCCAAGCAGATTTATAGAAAGGGGAACCGGACTGTACTAAGTGTGGTCCAGTATAGAGGGGTGTTTGTGGGTTTTTAAGGCTGATAATGATTATTAGGGAGACATTTGGAGCAGATATTCATTTGCAGTAAATGAAAGTATTTAAAATCAAATACTTTCAATACTTTACTTGGTGAACTCAGTGTGTTCAACAAGTTACTGCAGGTGTATAAAATTACACAGAGTTTCACTGTCACCGGCAGCAGAAAAATAAAGAACAAATATCAATCCGGAATATTCTAGAACACGGATGTCAAATTCATTCTAGTTCACATTCAGCCCAGTTTGGTCTCAAGTAGACCGGACCTGTGGTTGTTGAGTGTCTTTGTGGTCATTTTGTATCCCTTTGTTGTTGTCTTGTGTCTCATGAGACAAAAAGGAAACAGACAAAAACATGAGATAGACGTCAAAAGTCTGACTAAAAACAACAAGACAAAATATTACAAAAATGAGACACAAAATGTCAAAAGAACAATGAACAATCCAGTAATTTATGATCACAACAACTTGTCATGTTCTAGAAATTATTTTAAATTTATAGTTTTACTAATTTACTATCTGCAGTTAATGTCTTCTGTGGAGTTTTTACACTTTGAGGACCGGATTGGACCCTCTGGAGGACCACTTTTGGTCCATGGGCCAGATGTTGGACACCCCTGGTATAGAAGTATAAATATTCACAGTAATATACAATTATGAGACAAAACTAAATTAGAAAGCATTACGGGAAGAAGATGTAAAAAATCTGACCCTAATGTCAACCTCTTAAGCCCGGTCAGCCCACGGGTGGGCCGAAGAATTCCCGGCGTTTTTTTCTGAAAATATGGCCAGGGCTTAAGAGGTTAAGCATATTTAGATTTAACTGTACAGTCTATGTTGTATTTTATCTGCAGTACTCGGTCATTCCAGCAGGTGGAGACTCCTACATGCTTCAAGAGTTCTGACAGTACACATGCAAAAAAATGTGACAAAAATGTCTAATTAGGATAAAACGATGATGTCATTTTACATCCAGGTGAAAGGTCACTTTCACTGTGACATCACAACATTCTGCAGAAACTGTTCTTCTACATTAGAACAGGAACAGGAGCTGGGTTCCAGTGTTCAGTCTAATTTAATTTGGAATAACAGTAGAAAATATCAGTCAAAAACTTCTGGTTGAATGAAGGTTGTTAAAAAGTTATAGGTGAGTTTATTAAATGTTATTTTGCTATTTCCTCATCATTCCAGCCCTCTGACCTTGTTGTGTTTTAGTGTGTTAAATACCTTTTTGTTTATTATATAACATGTGATATTTAATAATTCCATCCTGTTTTGTTTTACAATTGAAAATGAGGAATAATTAAAAATTTTAAATTGCTACAGAATCCAATTATTGAATAAAAGCCTTAACCGAAACATTACTTTGAATGTAATGTGTAACAATACTTATTCTATCACATTTTGTTCATTTTATCGCACTGGTTATTTATTTTGACGCACTGGTTGTTTATTTTATCGCACTGGTTCATTTTATCGCACTGGTTGTTTATTTTGATGCACTGGTTGTTTATTTTATCGCACTGGCTGTTTATTTTTATGGCACTGGTTGTTTATTTTATCACACTGGTTGTTTATTTTATCGCACTGGCTGTTTATTTTTATGGCACTGGTTGTTTATTTTATCGCACTGGCTGTTTATTTTGACACACTGGTTGTTTATTTTATCGCACTGGTTGTTTATTTTATCACACTGGCTGTTTATTTTTACTGAACTGGCTGTTTATTTTATCGCACTTGTTGTTTATTTTATCATACAGGATGTTTATTTTGATGCACTGGTTGTTTATGTTATCGCACTGGCTGTTTATCATACAGGATGTTCATTTTAGATTAAAAATCTCTCCAGAATGTTTTGTTTTCAAAACAATCAGTCTCCTTTTACAACATTTGCAAATCATTTATTCATATTTCTGTGTATGAGCAAATATAAGCCGCCAATACATTTGTGATAGAAGATTTAGAAACTGATATAATGTAGTTTTCAGCAGACATAGGAATCATTATTCACTGAACTTTTAACACTGAACCAACTTCTAACCACACCAAAGGCTTAAAGGCCCACAGGAGTCAAAACAACAGAAATCTATTGCAGAGGCTTGGATATAAAAGGTCATAATGCAGATATAATATGTGCTTTCTGAGCGTTAGCATTCATTATGTATCCTCCAGTCTTATAGCTGAACATGTAGAATGGTCTGACTGCTCTTCAGCATTCTGCTATAGGAGGAATTAGTCTCTGGCTTCTTAGCACTAATTAAACCATAACATGAACATGAATCATTTTGAACCATAAATCACATTAGAAGAAGGCAGATATTCACCCCTACAGGCCTGTCCAGGTGTTCAGACCTTACTGTGATATTTGTGACGTTTTATTGTTTCCAGTCATTACAGTTAATTCAGTCTGTTTAGTATTTTTGTCCAACAGTAACTTTAGTTAACATCTGTCAGACAGTGAAGCTTCTTGAATCTTAAGTCTTGACTGAAGGTGTTTCATGACCCTCTGGACCCATTTATCATCTGGATCAAAACAGATGTGCTTTCCTGTTACGGTAGTCAGTCTGTTGAGAGACAAGAAGACATCTGTTATTATTCTGGTAGTTGTAAGAAGCAGCTCTAAAATATCCTGGCATTTGGAAATATGATGCACAGTTTGTCTTTCAAAGACAAAAAACACGAACCTCCAATACAGTGACATCCCTCAAATAGTATTCCTTTCATATCCATGTTAATTAGCTATTCTTAGCTTTTACTTACACAATGGCATTAATAGGACACATTCCTTCATGTTGTATATAGTATTCTTTAATCCTTGGCAGTGGTATTCTTTTTGAGGAATGTCCTAAGCAGCAATTGACTGAAAGGAAAAAAAAACACAAAGCAGATATACAGGAAGTCAAAAGTCTGATTGCACCAATGAATAATAATTTAGGTGTAGACTAGAAGATGTCTTCCATTAAACTTTCAGATGGAGGAAAGAAAGTTTTGCTGAACACAGACTCACCAAATTCAAACCGTTTTACCCTCTTCTTGACAAGAGGTTTAAAACATTCAGTTGTTCTAACAGGAGCAGCTTCTGAGGTGTTTGCAGAAATCAGCTCCAGCTCTGAAGTTCCTGCAGCAGATGTTGGTTTCTGCATCGGTGGAGTCACCTCATTGAAGTCTCTGACAGTGGAAGAACTGACAAAAAGCAAAGGTAGATGTAGATATACAGTGAACAACAGAAAGAAGTACAATCCTGTGCAATATCATTGCAATTTGAAATGATTCCAAACTGTAAAAAGAGGGTATTTGCTCTGATGTAAAATTAAAAACACATCAGATGTACTATATCAATAAATCCAGGCCCCACAGAAGGACTTAACTCTTTCCCCCATAAAGACGACATTTGACGACCCCCCCTGTATCCTTAATGACGACTTTTGACACCTCCGTCATTTCCCAAATGACGGCTTTTGACGACCATTAGAAACAGCTGCGTTTTCTCCTTAGCAACAAGGATGTGACAGGTGGGGAGCACCTCGGCCCTCACTACGCTGACCAATAGGATTTAAGAATGTATTTTTTGACGGTTTTTCCCGAATTTACACGAAGTACACTTCGGGGGGGGGGGAAAGAACGCGAGACCGGGAAAAACACAACACGAGAGAGGCAATGAGAAAATGGCAGCGCGCAGAGTGACAGAAGATGATGAGCGGCAGTTTTTTTTTGATAACTTTGGGGAAAGTGACTCAGACTCGGACTTTTTGGGCTTTCAAAGTGATGAGGATTTTAATCCCACGGTTGAAAGCAGTGACAGTGACATTTCGGACGGTGATACTTACGAAGAGGAGGTGGAAGAGCGTGGCGGAGGCGGCGACCGCAGCGACGGGGATGCAGCTTCTCCCTGGACTCGTGAGATATCCGAACAAGTTATCGAGGACTTTGTTCTTGATTATGGACCCAACTTGCCCAGAAATCTGGATGTTACTGAGGCTACACCGCTGAAGTATTTCAGTCTTTTCTTCACAGACGAGGAGTATGTCAGGATTGCTAAAGAAACAAACGCGTATGCAGCGCTCTGCAGGCGAGAAAGCGGACAAGAGGACAAATACTGGATTCCCACGGACGGAGAAGAGATCAAAGCGTTGTTTGGACTATGCATTCTAATGGGTGTAAATCCCATGCACGAATACTCGGACTACTGGTCTGGAGATCCATTTCTGGGAGCCAGTGGTTTTCAGCGCGTCATGACAATGAACAGGTATGAAAAACTTTGTCAGTACCTACATTGCAATCATGCTGCAGCGCGTATTGATAGAAAAGATCCTCGTTATCATCCCGTATCTAAAGTCGCTCCTACAGTTGATATGGCACGTCACAATTTCAAAAAGTATTACACACATACTCGTGACATTTCCATTGATGAAGCCATGAAGGGCTATAAAGGGAGAACAGAGCTGCGCATGTACATGCCAAACAAACCAGAAAAGTTTGGAATAAAATTTTGGGCAAGATGTGATGGCAGAACAGCGTACATGTCTGATTTTCAATTATATTCAGGCAAGCGTGATCAGACTCCTCTTCAGAAGCTTCATGGACTAGGATATCGAGTTGTGCATGAGATGACACGAGACTTAGTGGGCCTAAATCACTGTGTTTACATTGATCGTTTTTTCTCTTCAGTTACATTGCTGGAGCATCTCCTGTCAGACCACATATATGCGTGTGGTACAATGATGACGAACAAAAAAGATACCCCCCCTGCCATCAAACAAAAGAAACAGCACCTCAAAAGACTGCTGCCCCAAAGAGGTGACACCCTGAGCTTTCAGAAAAGCAACATCACTGTAACTGCATGGAATGACAACAACATTGTAGTTGTTGCTCACAGTTGCCTTCCACATCCAAGTGAAATGGTTACCTGTGAACGACAGGTGGGAAGACAGAAACTGACTGTGCCACAACCTCAGGCTATCAGCAGATATAACCAACACATGAATGGCGTTGATGTTCATGATCAACTAAGGAAAAAGTATGCAGCATCTAGAGCCAGTAAAAAATACTGGAAGTACATCTTATGGTTTGTGGTTGACTGCTGCCGTGTAAATGCCTGGATTGTGTACAAACTGGCATCAACCAGACAGATGGGAAGGAAAAAGCGCTACACCCAGAAGGATTTCATCTTGGAGCTGGGTAAGGAGTTGGTCAATGATTTCTCCAGTAGAAAGAGAGCAGCCATTCGCGAGTGTGGATCTCCCATAAACATTGACATGCTGAAACGCAAGATGACACACACCTTTGAGCGACTCCCTGGAAAACACCGCAGGTGCAAAAGCTGCTACAAGAAGGAACGCCGCCATGAAACTGTATTTGGCTGTTCAACATGCAATGCACACATGTGCAATGACTGTTTCCGGCAGTTGCATCCACCTGAGGACTGAGTCACATTAGGTTCAGATCAATGAGACTTTTAAGACATTATGAGATGTTTCTATATTGAAAAAGGACAATTCAGAGTGCAGGAGTATGTAAATGAGTTGATGAGCCAAATGTGGGGAAAAAACGATTGAGGTACACACAAATGGTAGAACAAGTTCAAACAGGTGTACTCCTGTCTACACTGTATATCTCATGATATAAAATCTTTACCAATAATTTGACAAATATATTTTGAAACATATTGATGATTATACTGCTTTGAAACACAGTTTTATCAGGTGCTGAATGTATTATTTTGTTCTCGTTTTTTGCACTTTTCTATGTAAACTTTCATTTTCAGTGTGGTGTATTTCATAGATAATTCATTGAAATCACATCAGGTTCAGATTAATCTGACTTTTCAGATGTTATGAGATGTTTCTATAATGAAAAAGTTGTTCAGAATTACAGAGTTTCTTTATTGCCAATGTAAATGAGTTGATGAGCTAAATGGGGAAAAAACGAGTGAGGTACACACAAGTGTAAAACAGGTTCAAATATGTATTTTCCTGTCTATACTGTGTATCTCATGATATGAAATCTTTACCAATACTTTGACAAATATATTTTAACTTTTTTTTATGAATATAGTGTTTAGAACCTTGTTTTATCAGGTGCTGAGTGTACTTTTTGTACTCGTTTTTTAACTTTGCACAGTTAGATTCTCTTTTTCATTGAGGTGTTATTTTTAAATAATTAATTGAATTACATTTTGCCATCCATAAATGGATAGTTCAGAGTCTAAGGTTTCAGGAGATACCAAATATGTATATGTTTCAATAAATTTTGTGAGTGTGAAACACATTTATAATCACTTGTGAAAAATCGTTGTCATTTATAGAATTATGCTCTATGGGTAGCCCTAGTAGTATATGTATGGGTTGTTCCTAATAGGCGTCCAAGGGGGAAAGAGTTAAAGGATTGTGTTGCTTTGCCTTTCGCTTTATAACACCCCAAAGTGAGGCGACACCTTATTAACTTTCACTTTTTGCTGGTTGTCCTAACCAGGTCCACATTAAACTGGCTGGACCAATGTGTTCAAGGCTTCTTTTCATTTTTCTTTTGCAAACTTTCATCCTGTCACTTGTGAACAAGATCCCGAGAAATCTGAACTCTTTCGCTTGGGGAAGCTCTCAGTTTACCATCCATTTGCGTTCCAACACTCACCTATGGTCATGAGCTCTGGATAGAGACTGAAAGAAAAAGATCGCGGATACAAGCGGCCAAAATGAGATTCCTCCATTGGGAATACCGTCCGGCAATTTCCCGCATCCCATTCATTGTTTATGTCAGTGGTTCCCAACCTGTTTGGCTGTTTGGGTGCGGAGGTCTGAGACATCGTGAAACTTCAAACGCAGGGGTCAGCAACCTTTAACACTCAAAGAGCCATTTCGACCCGTTTCCCACAGAAAAGAAAACACCGGGAGCCGCAAAATCCTTTTGGCATTTAAAATGAAGACAACACTGCATATATCGCTTTTTTACCTCTATGTCCTTGTTAATCAGTCGTGATTAATTAATTACAAAGCCTCTAATTAGATAAATTCATTTTTTAAATTGTGTCCTTCCACTAATATTTATCTTACTTGGTTAATGTCATTTTTACTCCTGGACCTCATATGTTACGTAATGTTAGCTGGAAATCAATAATTTGTGAATGTCTATTTAACTTGTAAAGTCTATTTATCTTAAGCTAATAACTTTTCTCTGGTAAGTCGCTGCCCTATTTTCCAAGACAACACTCCTCTGACTCTCTGACCTGCTACCTGGATGCTGGACGTGTTCTTGCGAGTAACGTGTATTACCCTATCAAAGAGTAGATACTAAGTAGATACTGATACTTGTCTTTTGACTCAAAGACAAGACGTGTCTTTCTTGGAGTGTAGCTTTAATATACAGGCTTGTCATTCTTGAGTACAAAACGATGTGAAACTACAGGCATTGCTTCTCCATCTTCTCTGCATCAACTTTGCGCTCTCATGTCCCACCCAGGGGAAAACCACAGCACATCCGGTGGAGTGACACGTCCAAATAAGAGCGGTAATTTCACAATAAAACTCTCTATATTAAAATGCATTGAAACGCTCCTTAAAGGCAGAACAATTTATTTTCCAAAGTTACAAGGAGCCACAACAGAGGGCTGAAAGAGCCGCATGCGGCTCCGGAGCCGCGGATTGCCGACCCCTGTTCTAACGTCTTCAAACGTCTAAACTGGCCATCGTTCCAGATAAAACTAAAATTTACATTTATTGAACATTAGACAAGGATAAGCCACAAAATGCAATTGTTTTGTTTTTCTTTAGCTAAGGGGGCAATTACTTTCCACATCGGGTGAGATGGGCTGAACCTTCAAAAGGTAAAATCATCTAAAAAAGCATTTTGTGTTTTCTTGGGTTCTCGTACATTTAAATTAGTTTGATGATCTAAATCTTTTCCGTGTGACAAACATGCAAAAATAGAAGATTTCTGTAGGGGGGAAATACTTTCATCAGTAAATATGCAGATGTTCTGGTGAAGCTGAAACAGTGACAATAAACTTACGCTGTCGGAGCTCTGATCTCTGGAAGCTGTGATGAGTTCAGGTGCTTTGATTCTGTGTGGGTTTCATCCGGTGTGTTCTTCTTCTCTCTGTTAGCTGCAGAAAAATGTAGACGTTAGAAACTAAAACGCTCAAACCTGAACGTTATTCTGACAGCATTTAGTAAATCTGAATCTGTCCAAAAAAAAGTCTCCACCTGAATCTTTGGGATGTTCTGGAGAAGATTTTAGGATCTTCTATCTTCAGTGCAAGATCTTAGTAGGAAATTAATCATCTCTGGACAGAAATAAAAGCTGTGAAGCTCATTGAAATGAAGCCACAGTGAATGAGAGCCGTGATCAAAGCTAAAGGAGCTCCAATGAAATATCAGAGTATGAACCTGACTGATTTAAATTTTAATGGGTAAAATGTTATAAGTTTGTTTATAATTATATTAACATCATATTTTCACATAACATCCACATTTTAATCATGATGTCATCACTTTATTACAACTAAATATTTGGGAGTAATTCAAAGATATTTATCTGAATTTTTCCAACTAATTTAAATAATTCGACTGAAATCCCTCAACATGATGTAAAACATTAATTTACCGACTAATGTAGATATTAAGATTTAGACCCCACAACATTATTAATATAAATGTACCTGATTATTCAGGCATATTTATTATTGCCCCCTAGCGAGTGCAACCTTGTCATGGTTAGGGGGCTTGCGTGTCTCTGTGACCCGGAGAGCTATGCTGGCGGGAGATTCGTCTCCTGGTAGGGACACCCATGCCAGTCACGTCGAAGGGTAGAGACCAGACTAAGAGCACTCACAGTGGGTAGATTGAGCTTGTCAGTCGTGGTAGACAATCCATCTAGGAGTAGGGATCCTCCGAAATTAATGTTCCTCTGGCCCTCCAGGTTGGGGGTTGTGCGATGGGTTAACACCTCATCCACGGAAAAAAGAATCCGTTACAGAAACCAACAACAGTATGCAAAACACTAACACCGTCCTTGGTAAAACCAGGGCTCCATTCCGGAGACTTATGGCGCGCTGCAGCCAAACCCGTCAGGAAGCTGTAGGGCCGACGACTCTTCTTCGCCCGAGGACAACTTTGATGGAAGGACCGAAGCTGCTCTTGCAGAAGAAACCCTTCATTATAGAAACGTGAAATATGAGGACACTTCGGGAGACAGGGAGGTGTGCACAAGCGGTGAGGGAGATGAACCAGTACCCCCTCACATTACTCGGCTTGTGCGAAGTAAGATGGAACTCTTTTGGAGAACAGAAACTGTATTCAGGAGAGACTTTGCTCTACTCGGGCAAGGACAATGTGGACGACCACCATGAAGCTGGAGTGGCACTGCTGTTGTCCAAGGGGGCGGCCAGGAGCCTAATGGAGTGGGAGCCTGTGTCTGACCGCATCATGATGGCCAGGTTTGAGTCCAGGTTCCAGAAAGTGTCCGTGGTGATGTGCACCACGACAAACAACGCAGAAGAAGAGGATAAAGACGCCTTCTACACCCAGCTTCAGGCAGTCGTGGACACGATTTCCAAGAGGGACATTCTCATCCTCATGGGAGACCTGAACACAAAGGTGGGGAGTGACAACGCCAGCAGGAACGGCCTAGGAGTGATGAACGAAAACGGAGAGCTCTTCGCCGACTTCTGCGCCTTCAACGAGCTTACAATCGGAGGCACCCTCTTTCCCCATCGTCGTTGCCACAAGGCCACCTGGGTGTCATCAGACCATCAGACCGAGAGCCAGATCGACCACATCGCAGTTCGCCAGCGCTGGAGGAGCTCCCCACAGGACGTGAGAGTCAAGAGAGGAGCAGGCATAGGTTCAGACCACCACCTGGTGATTGCAAAGTTGAGGGTCAGGCTTGCTGTATGGAAAAGACAGAAGAACCCAAGAATGAAGTTTGATGTTTGAAAACTGAAAACACCAGAAACCAAGCAGGCCTTTCAGATAGCTCTTCACAACCGCTTCGAGGCTCTTCAGTCAGAAGACACAGAGACAACAGTGCAACGGTCATGGACTAGCCTGAGGGATGCTACTGTTGGCGCTTGTGAGGAGGTGCTGGGAAGACCGCCAGGAAACAGGAAGCCTTGGATCAGCGACGAGACCTGGCAGAAGGTGGAGGAGAGGAAGAAACTGAAGCAAGACTTGAACCAAGCCAGAACTCGCCTCCAGAAGCACACTGCTGCCAGCAAGTATAGTGAAGTGGCCAAGGATGTCAAGAGGGCATTGAGAAAGGACAAGGGAACCCACTACAACGAGCTGGCAGACGAGGCAGAAGAAGCGGTGGAGAAAGGGGACCTCAAGGCCCTGTACACAACTACAAGACTCCTTAGTGGAAGAAAGAGCAACCCAAACAGACCAGTGAGAGACAAAACAGGACAGCCGCTTACTTCCGTCGATGACCAGCTGGCAAGATGGAAGGAGCATTTTGAGGAGATATTGAACCACCCCTCACCTCAAGATCCACCCGAGCCCCCCACTAAACATCCACGCCGTACAGATCACCAAGCTGGAAATCCGCAATGCCCTGAGAAGCCTGACGAAGGGAAAGACAGCCGGAGTGGACAACATACCAGCAGAGGCTCTGAAGGAGGGTAGAGACGAGATGGTGGACAGCCTGCACCAGTTGCTGAACTTGGTATGGATGAGACAGGAGATCCCAACCGACTGGAAGAAAGGCCTCCTGGTGAAGCTGCCGAAGAGTGGAGACCTATCACAGTGTGGCAAGAGGAGAGGAACCACCCTTCTTTCCATCCCAAGCAAGGTGTTTATCAGAATCATCCTGGAGAGAATGAAGGATGCCATTGACCGGGAACTCCGAGACGAACAGGCAGGCTTCAGGAAAGAGAGATCCTGCACAGACCAGATAGCGACCCTCAGAGTCATCATGGAGCAGATGATAGAGTGGCAGACGTCCCTGTGTGTGTGCTTCATGGACTTCGAGAAAGCTTTTGACAGCGTGGACAGGCAGACCATCTGGAAGATCCTAAGACACTATGGTGCACCAGAGAAAGCCATAAACATTATCCGCCTACTTTACGAAGACTACTCTTGCCAGGTCATACATGACGGTAGACTTTCAGAAGAGTTCGTGGTAACCACCGGCGTCAGACAGGGCTGCTTGTTGTCACCTCTTCTCTTCCTTGTTGTGTTGGACTGGGTCACACGAACAGCCTATGCCAGCTCTGGAAAAGGCATCCAGTGGACACTGATGAGGAAGTTAGAAGATCTGGAATTCACAGACGACCTGGCTCTACTTTCACAACGCCTGCAAGACATGCAAGAGAAGGTAGACGCCCTGAGAGAAACCTTGCAGCGTGTCGGACTGAGGATCAGCCAAGAAAAGACAAAAGTACTCAGGACAAACAACAGGCAGAAGGCCCCTATTACCATCGAAGGAGTGGCAAAGGAAGATGTGCAGGAGTTTGTTTATCTGGGCAGCAAATCAGCCAGACAGGAGGTACAGACGAGGACATCTCAGCCAGAATCAAGAAAGCGCGCCAGACCTTTGCCATCCTTCGACCAGTGTGGAAGGCCACTGCTATCTCAACCTGCACCAAACTCCGCATCTTCAGTTCGAACATCAAATCCGTCTTCATGTATGGCTCTGAAACGAGGAGGGTCATCAACAGAAGCTCCAAAAAGATCCAGACCTTCATCAACAAGTGTCTCCGGCAGATCCTCAATGTCAAGTGGTTTGACAGTGTCAAACACCGACCTGTGGACTAGGGCCAACCAAGAGCCTATGGCTGTCCAGATCAGGAGGACAAAGTGGTGATGGGTCGGCCACACGCTGAGGAAGGAACCTGCAAATGTCACCAGGCAGGCACTTGAATGGAACCCTCAAGGCAAGAGGAAGTGTGGGCGTCCAAAGCAGACATGGAGATGAACCGTCATCGATGAGCTGAAGACCATCGGCCTGTCTTGGGAGGAAGCCAAGAGGAAAGCCAAAGACCGAGGGAAGTGGAGAGCTACTGTTGAGGCCCTATGCTCCATTAGGAGTGAAGAGGATTAAGTCAAAGTCCCTGCTATGAGCCCAACTGGTTTAGCCCCCCTCTGCCCCCACCTGCTCCACTTGTTGTGCCACCAACATCATTTCAAATTTCTGCTGTGGCACCTCCACCTGCGGCAGAAGCACCTCTATCTGCAACAGTGACACCTTCACCTGCAGCAGCGGCTTCCCCACCTGTGGCACCTTCATTTCCACCTGAGGCAGCAGGACCTGTAACAGTGGCACCTAATCCGCCACCCGCGGCAGGGGCACCTCCACCTCCATCTACGGCAGCGGTATTTCCACCTGCAGTAGCAACCTCTCCAACTCCATCTGCGGCAGAAGCAGTGGCACCCCCACTTGCGACACTGGTACCTGCACCTCCACTGGCGGCAGTGGTATCGCTTCCTCCATCTGCAGCAGTGGCAGCGGCTCCTCCACTTTCATCTGTGGCAGTGGCGCCCTCACCTGCAGTGGTGGTGGCTTCCCCACCTCTCGCACCTTCACGTCCACCTGAGGCAGCAGGATCTGCAGCAGTGGTATCTCCACCTCCACCCATGGCAGTGTCACCTCCACCTTTACCTGTGACCACAACAGAAGAGGTGAGGACGGAGCTCAAGAGGTTGTGCCCAGGTAAGGTGGTGGGGCCGAACGGTGTTTGTCCAAGACTGCTCAAGGACTGTGCAGGACAGCTGGCTGAACCTCTCTGGTGTCTATTCAACATGAGCCTTCAGCAGGGGAAAGTACCGGTCCTGTGGAAGACGTCCTGCCTTGTGCCGGTCCCCAAAGTAGGGCGTCCGGTACAGATAAATGACTACAGACCAGTGGCTTTAACATCACATGTTATGAAGACACTGGAAAGGCTGCTACTCCGTCACCTGAGGCCTCAGGTGGAACATGCACAAGACAAGCTGCAATTTGCCTACCGTGAGAACATTGGAGCAGAAGACGCTGTTCTGTACATGCTTTACCAGGCTCAATCACACCTAGATGAACCGGGAGGATATGTCAGAATAATGTTCTTCGACTTCTTGAGTGTGTTCAACACCATCCAACCACTCATAATCCGGAGCAAACTTGAAAAGATGGGGGTGGACAGCTAGCTCACCACCTAGGTCTCTGACTACCTTACGGGACGACCACAGTACGTCAGTCTTGAGAACTATGTGTCGGAGACAGTCCTGAGCAGTACAGGAGCCCCACAAGGGACAGTACTGGCACCATTCCTCTTTAGACTGTACACGTCAGACTTTCAATACCACTCTAAGTCCTGTCATGGTCAGAAGTACTCTGATGACACGGCAGTCATGGCATGTATCAGGAAGGATGGCGAGGAGGAATACGGGGAGCTGGTGAGGGCCTTCAGTCAGTGGAGTGTAAAAAACCTCCTCCTCCTTAACACCGCCAAGACAAAGGAGATGGTCATTGACCCCCGTAAATCCAAATCTCGCCCCCTGCCTGTTAACATAGATGATGCTGAGGTGGTCCAGGGTGTCCACATCCAGGGTGTCCACCTGGATGAAAAGCTGGACTGGTCCTTCAACACAACTGCCATCTACAAGAAGGGACAGAGTCGGCTTCACTTCCTCCGCAGGCTGTGCTCGTTCAATGTGTGCAGTGACATGCTGCACATCTTCTACAAATCAGTGGTGGAGAGTGCCCTGCTATATGCTGCTGTCTGCTGGGGTGGCAACCAGATGGACAAGGACAGGAGGCGGCTAGACAAGCTTATTAAGAGAGCTGGTTCAGTGGTCGGCAGAGGTCTGGACGATGTGGGGACAGTAGTTGAGCGACGCATGAGGGGCAAGGTGCAGAGCGTCCTAACAAATCCCAACCATCCTCTGTACAGTACTGTCTCTGGACAAAAGAGCAGCCGCAGCGACCGTCTGCTTTCAATGCGCTGCAGGATGGAACGCTTCAGGCGAGCCTTTATCCTTCAGCCATCAGAATACATAACTCCTCATAGCTCCCCACTTGCACATGCACATTTGCACTTATTAATTTGCACTTATAAATTCAACTCGGTTGCCTTTTTTATGTTTTTATGTTTTTACATGTGATGATGTTTTTATGTGTTTTTTAGGTGTTTCATATGAGCTGCCTGATACTAGGCTTGTCAAAAATATCTATACTTTGGTACTTACTCGATCCTAAACATTGTAAACTCATACGATACTAGCTTGCCGTAGTATCGAAACTATCTATACTCTGGTCCTATGGTCTGCTGCTCCCGCTACAGTCCACGTGCCCCCCCCCTCCCCCCTCCGAACTCACCGCATGTCCAGGCTTGTTAATGTCTCGCTACTACCGGCAAAACACGATGGAATAAAGAAATATAACCATGGCAAGTGTCGCAGCAGAGCCTCCGTGGCCAGTCCTGGTCGACAGGGAAAAGAGAAGAAGTGCTGTTGGAGGTATTTTGCCTACGAAGCAGATGAACGCGGAAAGGCAAACCGATATGCAAACACTGCTACCGAGTTGTGCCGACCAAGAGCAGCAGCACGTCAAACTTGTCCAAGCACCTTAAAGACTGACATCCCAGTCTATTTAAGGAATTTCGTGAGGTAAGCTCCCATTTGATCATGATTGAACTGAGTTGTATTTACATCCTAAATGGCAACGTAACGTTGCCAGGGCATTAGCCGACTACACTAGCTAGCTAGCACTAGTCCAAAACATAATGTTACATGGGGCTTTTTGAGAATGTTGGCAGGCATGCCCGCAGCCCGAATAATCCTAATTGACTGCTTTAATTCAACGAGATACAACGTATTTGTGTCTGCTAAGTGTGATGTTTCTCTTATAGCTCCAGAGTGATGCTGAGAGTGGAGACAGTCGACCGGCTGCAGCGACACCAAAACACCAACAGTCTTTGCTAACAGCAGTGTTTGAATAAAAAAATGGTTTTACAGCAAAGTACAAAAGCTGTGCTTTAATTTGTTCCGTGTGGTATTGAAATGGTATCGAGTATCGATACTGAACTGGGTATCGGTATCGAAGTTGAAATTTCTAGTATCGTGACAAGCGTACCTGATACAAAATTTCCTTGTGGGGATAAATAAAGTATCTATCTATCTATCTATATTACAAACTGTCCCTGTGTGATATTCAGGTTTAGAACCGACAATTTAATAATACAATATAATGTAATTTTACTGACCACTTAAAATGTTCAGGTTCTGTTCCGAGAATGTTATTATTAATATTTCTACTACTACATGATATCATTTACTACAGCCATGGCCATAAGTTTGGACACAGCATGACTTCCTATGTCTGTTTTGATGTCTATTACAGAACATAACTAATATTTTTTGACAGCACCAGTTTAATTAGTCAACAAATCAACAAGGGATATAATATTATCAATAAATTCCAACAACTGGAACAACTTTGTTCCCAAAACATAATATTAGAAGAAAATAACAAAAAAAATGCAGTACTTTCACAACAGAATTTGGTAAGAATAACAAAATGACACCAAACTCTTTTGATGTTTTTTTTAAATATGAAACTTAACATAGTTCTCAGGAGTTGTGTACTGTATTGTAAGTGACAATTTTGTGGTATTTTCTAAGATTCACAAGCGTCATGGTACTTGTGTCCAAACTTATGGCCATGGCTGTAAATACTAAACCTAAGGAATTATCTTCCTGAAGCTTTTGCAAATTTTCTGAAATTTGGGATAATTTTTTTTGCTGAATTTTTGGATTTTTTACAATATTTTTTGGTGCCCGTAAATGAAGACAACAGGAGTGTAAGTTTAAATAAAGAAGCCTTCAGGTTGACGCTCTGAACATTCCTCTCTCCATGTACCACTTTCCAGAAAAAATCCACAGGGCCACTCTTAAACATTTCTTGTTTACTGAAATCTTTACTGAAAACTACAGAGTGCAAAGGTAATTCTTCTGTTTCTTAAATCCAAAAAATATTCCAAGGCAAAAAATGAGAAAAACAGAGGTCAATACAGAGGTCAAAAAACTGTGCGGCTCTTCTCTCTGTGCCTGACAATCGAACATCTAGCCACACTCACTTTTCCCAAAACTGAAGTTACTGCACTTTTAATCATCGCACATTAACTTAACGCATTTAGGCTCCTACAAGGAGGGTTAAACTGACAGATTAGAATGAAGGCTGAAGCTTACGGTCCATTGTTCTGGTTTCATCAGCAGAGACGTCAAACGTTCCTGGAGCTGGTTTCCACTTTAGATCTGATGGAGTCTGACGACAAAACTCTCCGACCATCGTCTCCTCCTCAGAGCTGCTGGAGCTCTTTTCTGGACAAACACTGGAAATAAAAAGCCGTCGCCTCGGCATCATGAATCTGTCGGGTCACAACCAGTCATCAGATCCTTCAGCTGCTCTTACCTGCTAAAGGATCCGTTAGAAAGAAGGCGACCCAGAGGACGTTCAGAAGAACCACGGTGAGGTGGACGATCCACTTCATGGTTCTGAACCTTCAGGAACAAAGACTGAAAACTCTGAATGAAGCAGCCCTCCTCACAGATGTTAAAATTAGCTTCATCTTCTGTGGTTTCTGTGAGATGCAGTTACCACAAAAGCAACAGGACGTCATCTGCAGAAGGCCATTTCCTTTCCTATGCTCAGAACACAACATTAAATTTCCGTTTGTTCATTAAAAGTCTCCTCTAGCACATATTGTAGCAACTTGAAATCAACCATAATTAAATTTTATTAACTCCCGCACTGTTAAGACAAACGAGCAGCCTAACACCACAGCGCTACTGTTTCCTGTAAGGGTTCTAGGACGCTTAAGTTGGATAATAAACCTGCCAGCTTCTAAGGACTTTAGGAGTATTAGTTAATAGAATCATCTTTAGTAAAGGTCACTGCAAGCAGGAAGTCATGAAGAACGCAAGTGGTCACCAGTCCATAAGATAAAACCTGGATTTTGTACGACTGGAAAGAGGTGACGGCGTTGTCGTGGTAGAGCTCAGAGAGAGAGGGAGGTGAGGAACGCAAATATTTTGGCTGGCCTGACTCATATACAATGGGGATATTTTCATGCCCTCGTTACCCCATATTCTTATCCATTGGGTAATTATTTGTTTTTAGTGTCTGCACAGCATAAAAAATAGTAAGAGGTCTGTAGCATCTGTCAGCCTGCTTAAAGATCATCAACCAACTGTCCTTTAAAACATAAATCCCACTCAGTCAGGTCAAAACAGCCCCTCAGGATGTGCAGTAGTATCAAACTATTGCATTAAACAAAAAAACAACTTCTTAGTCTAACACTTAGCATTACTTTGCATCACACTGGTTATTTATTTTATCATATTGGTTGTTTATTTTAGATTAAAAATCTCTCCAGAACGCTTTAAAAAAAAAACCAATCAGTCTCCTTTTACAACATTTGCAAATCATTTATTCATATTTCTGTGTATGAGCAAATATAAGCCGCCAATACATTTGTGATAGAAGATTTAGAAACTGATATAATGTAGTTTTCAGCAGACATAGGAATCATTATTCACTGAACTTTTAACACTGAACCAACTTCTAACCACACCAAAGGCTTAAAGGCCCACAGGAGTCAAAACAACAGAAATCTATTGCAGAGGCTTGGATATAAAAGGTCATAATGCAGATATATGTGCTTTCTGAGCGTTAGCATTCATTATATATCCTCTAGTCTTATAGCTAAACATGTAGAATGGTCTGACTGCTCTCAGCATTCTGCTATAGGAGGAACTAGTCTCTGGCTTCTTAGCACTAATTAAACCATAACATGAATATGAATCATTTTGAACCATAAATCACATTTAGAAACAGGCAGATATTCACCCCCTACAGGCCTGTCCAGGTGTTCAGACCTTACTGTGATATTTGTGACGTTTTATTGTTTCCATTCATTACAGTTAATTCAGTCTGTTTAGTATTTTGCCAAAGCGGAACTTTAGTTAACATCTGTCAGACAGTGAAGCTTCTTAAGTCTGAATTAAATTTCCAGAAACCTCTTCACCCATTGAATATCTGGATTAGCACAGATCTTCTTTCCTCTTGTGGTAGTCAGTCTGTAAGGAGAAAACCAGACGTCTGGTTATTATTCTGGTAGTCTGTAAGAGGCACCAATTAAAATATCCTGGACATTTGGAAATATAGATGCCACCAGTTTGTAATTCCAAAAGAACAAAAAAACTGAAACTCGCAGATACAGTGGACATCCCTCATACAGTATTCGCTTCAGCATCGCATGTTTAATTAGCATTCTTTAGCTTTTTACTTAATAACGGCCTTAATAGGACAACGTTTCCTTCATGTTGTACCATAGATATTCTTAATCGCTCTGACAGTGGTATCCTTGTTGAGGAATATCCTAAGCAGCATTGGACTGAAAGGAAAAAATACAAGCAGATATAGCAGGAAGTCAAAAAGTCTGATTGCACGCATATGGAATATATAATTTCAGTGTAGACTAGAAGTATGGTCTCCCATTAAACTTTCAGTATGGAGGGAAAGGAAAGTTTTGATGGAACTACAAGACTGCACCAGTTTCTTGGGTTGGTTTGGTTTTACTATCGTGTGACAGGAGGTTTTAAAGATTGGTCATTCTAACAGGAGCAGCTTCTGATTTTCCGTTAGAAATCAGCTCCAGCTCTGAAGTTCCTGCAGCAGATGTTGGTTTCTGCATCGGTGGAGTCGTCTCATTCAGGGTCTCTGACAGTGGAAGAATTTCAAAAGTAGAGTGTTTAGCTCCACCAGAACATAAATCAGATGAACAGTAAACAGTTTCTGTATGTAGCTGACTGAGTTCTGACTCTGTAGTGCCATTACTGAGGAAGGATGAGGAACCGATCAGAAACTATTTTGTTTTGTGCTCAAAGGTGTGACTTATTATTATGTGATTTTATTTCATTCGAGCAATTTACATTAGCCAGTTAAGATTTACAACATTTAAATACATATCTAGCTCAAAAAAAAGGAGTAGGCTGAAGCTGAAGCTTATTTACGCCTACCCCCCCCCCCCCCCCCATACAACCAACCGCTCCCAGTTTTTGAAAAAGAAAGAAGTCCAGAGGTGAAGTCATCAATCAATATCAATAACAACACCTACAAATGGCGAAAATGGCGTGTAACATCAATCAATAACTTGACCTTGATTAGTGTACATACATTAATCCACTTTTTCCTATATACAGTGTAGGATGCTTTATAAAGTGCAGTCATACATGAAAAACAGAAGAAACAAGAAGAAAAAAAGAAATGCAATACAATGCAGTTTATAACTAGATTAACAATGACAACAGTGACAATTAGCAACAACCAGATCTGTTATTATATAACTAAACAACTTTTAAAGCCCCTCAACACAATATTGCAGAAAAATTCTCTCTTTATACTTTTTTTTAAAACTGTGCAGAGTAGGGCATTGCTTATAATCTTTCTTCGTACCATTCCAGAGCCAGACCCCTTTCACCGACACACACATACATTTTCTAGTTGAACACACCAACGGAACTTTAAATTCAAGATATCCTCGCAGATTATATACCGTTTAGCTTAAAGTGAATAGTTTTTGTAATTTAGCTGGTAACAATGATCTACTTGCTTTGTATAATAGTTGTACCGAATACAAATCAACTAAATCAAAAAGTTTTAATAGATTTGATTGCATGAATAATTTATTCGAGTGATCGTAATATCCAGCCTTGTTGATTACTCCAATTCCTCGTTTTTGGAGCATGAACAGAGAATGTAAAGAACTTTTATAATTGTTAACCCAGATTTCAATCCCATATGTCAGATATGACATGACCAAACAAGTACAACAAGCGAAGAGCTTTGTTTTCCAGCACATACACACGTGGACAAAATTGTTGGTACCCTCAGTCAAAGAAGGAAAACCCACAATTCTCACTGAAATCACTTGAAACTCACAAAAGTAACAATAAATAAAAATTTATTGAAAATTAAATAATCAAAATCAGCCATCACTTTTGAATTGTTGATTAACATAATTATTTAAAAAAACAAACTAATGAAATAGGGCTGGACAAAAATGATGGTACCCATAATTAATATTTTGTTGCACAACCTTTTGAGGCAATCACTGCAATTAAACGATTTCTGTATTTGTCAATGAGCGTTCTGCAGCTGTGCAACAGGTATTTTGGCCTCACTCCTCATCGAGCAACAGCTCGCAGTTGTCTCCAGGTTTGATGGTGTCTTCTCGCAATGGCATGTTTCAGCTTCCTTCGCAGGCATCTGTTTCAATGGGATTCAGATGCTGGGCTCATAAGAAGGCCCACTTTTAGAATAGTCGCAGACGCTTTTCTCTCATGCGCATATCTTGGGTGTTTTGGCTGTGTGTTTCGGATGCGTGTGTCCTGTTGGAAGGAGCCCATGACCTGCGATCCTGAGACCAAGCTTTCTGACACTAGGCAGCACATTTAGGCTCTCCAGAATGCCTTGATAGTCTTCAGATTTCATCGTTACCCTTGCCACCACTTTCAAGACACCCTGTGCCAGATGCAGCAAAGCAGCCCCAAACATTACTGAGCCTTCCTCCATGTTTCACCGTAGGGCAGTGTTCTTTTCTTCGTATGCTTGGTTTTGAGTCTATGAACATAGAGTTGATGTGCCTTACCAAAAAAGCTCCAGTTTGGTCTCGATCTGTCCAAAGGACATCTCCAGAAGAAGCTTTGTGACTTGTCAACATGCATTTTGCAAATTCCAGTCTGGCTTTTTTATGAGTTTTTTTCAGCAGTGGTGTCTCCTTGGTCGTCTCCCATGAAGTCCACTTTGGCTCAAACACGACGATGGTGCGATCTGACACTGATGTACTGGCCTTGGAGTTCACCTTTAATTTCTTTGGAGGTTGCTCTGGGCTCTTTGGATACAATTCCAACGATCCGTCTCTTCAATTTGTCATCAATTTCCTCTTGCGGCCACTCAGGGAGGTTGGCTACTGTCCCGTGGGTCTTGAACTTCTGAATAATATGAGCCCTGTTGTCACAGGAACTTCAAGGTGTTTAGAATGGTCTTATAGCCTTTACCTTTAAGATGTTGTCTATAATTTTTTTTTGGATGTCCTGGGACAATTCTCTCTTCGCTTTCTGTTGTCCATTTCAGTGTGGTACACACCTTTCACCAAACAGCAGGGTGACTACTTGTCTCCCTTATAAATAGGCAGACTGACTGATTATGAGTTTGGAAACACCTGTGATGTCAATTAAATGACACACCTGAGTTAATCATGTCACTCTGGTCAAATAGTTTTCAATCTTTATAGAGGTACCATCATTTTTGTCCAGGCCTGTTCATTAGTTTGTTTTTTTAAGATAATTATGTTAATCAACAATTCAAAAGTAATGGCTGTTTGATTATTTAATTTTCAATAAATTTTTATTTATTGTTACTTTGTGAGTTTCAAGTGATTTCAGTGAGAATGTGGGTTTTTCCTTCTTTAACTGAGGGGTACGCAACAATTTTGTCACGTGTGTACTTTGGTTTGATTTATCACTGGCAATGTTTTTGGAGATTTTTTTTGAATATGCCTGATGTGCGTTTTCCAGTTTAGCTCATCATCAATAATTATCCCAAGAATTTTGTTTCCGACACCTTCTCTATTTCAATACCGTTTTATCTTAACTGAACACTCTCGACATCTAAAATTACCAAACATCATTTACTTTAGTTTTATTTAGATTAATCGAAAGCTTATTGATACCATCCATGACTTGACTTTGGCCATTCCTGATTTGCCTATATTTAACAAGATCAGTGTAATTATCATTGCATAAAAAAATGATTGGTTACCATCAGCAAATAGTATCATTCTTAACACTTTAGACACATTCAAGACATTCATTTATATAAAGATTAAACAATTAATGGGACCCAATTATAGATCCTTGAGGCACACCCACAGACTAATACCTGATATTCTTGACTCCCATCCCCCCATTTTAACAACTTGTTGTCTTTCTAGTTAAATTAGCTCTGGCAATCTAAATTTCCACGCCCACTCCTCTTATACCATATTTTTTGACGTTTTGTTTGTAAAATTTGAATGATTGATTGTAATCGAAAGCCTTCTTTAATCAAATAAAAATACCAATTGCTAATTCTTCTTAAAAGATCTGTTGTTATTTCTTCCACAGCTTCCAAAATTGCCATTGTAGTAGATCTCTTTTCTCTGAAGCCATATTGACTCTCATTCAATATTCCACATAAACCTATAAAATTATCCAACCTTTTTACTAACAATTTTTTCTAGAATTTTTGGAGAATTGAGGGAGAAGAGCGACGGGCCGATAGTTTGTGGAAGATATTTTTTGATCCGTCTTTATATAAAGGAATTACTTTGGCAATTTTCATTTTATTTGGGAACTTTCCAGTCTGAAGCGATAGATTACAAAATAAAAGTTAAAGGGAGATGGTCAGATATGTCACATACCATTAAACCACTAACTTCAATGTTTTCTATCTTGTTTGTAAATATATTATCTATCAGTGTGGCTGTGTTTTCTGTAACTCTACTGGGCCGAGTTATTGTTGGGAAATAAATTCATACTGTACATTTGTTAACAAATTCATCTGTTAATGCATGTTTATATGGATTCATCAAATCAATATTATAGTCCCCACAAATGAATACAGTCTTATTTACATTTGAGAAAAGTTTTTCGATCCATTCAGTGAAAATTTCAATGTTTGAACCAGGTGGCCGATATATGCAACTGATGATTACATATATTTTTTCACAATCAATTTCAATTGAGACACAATCCAAAAACATCCTTTACCGTTAGTGACATACTCTCCACTCATTTATACTTAATAGAATCACTGACATATATAGCCACTCCACCACCTTTCTTGTTTACTCTATTCACATAATTCAATTCATAACCATCCATTTCGAACAGAATACCTTTGTTTTCATTAAACCATGTTTCTGATATTGCTATGATACTATATGAATGTTTGACATGCTGCAAGTATTCCTTAATATGGTTGAAGTTTGCATACATACTCCTACTATTGAAATGTATTATTGACAGGGAGTTCTCTGAATTAATCATGTTATATTCCTCCTGTAAATAATATTTACAATCAATGCCATGATGTGAAAAAAAACATTTTGTCAGGGTCCAATTCACAGTCTGGATCTTGCTCATTTGCATGAGCGCTGGCAAATGACTCCAGCTCAAGGTGAACACTGTCTATATGTTGTAGTCCTAAAACGCTGTGCTGTCAGTGAGTTGATAAGAGCTGCCATTAGTAGTTCAGGTTTTTTACCTCATGTACGTTGCAGTCTCAGTCATATTTATTTAGCTCTTCCATGCTTTCTTACAACTAAAACTTTTGCTTGCTCAGGGACTCCATTAAGCTTGATAAATACTTTTACAGTTACTCACCCAAGTGCTTTGTATCTTATTTTGCTTTCGTAGGAACCTGGCTTTTCGAGCTATTTCCGCATTCCTTCTTTGTTAAATGGTCATTAAGATACACATTTGTCCCTTTCAGTTTTATTTCCTTGTTTAAGCAACTCGACTTTCTTTTTCCGACTTATTAAACTTCATGATTAAAGCTGGGCATGTCTTTTTCTCTTCTCTGGGAGAGGGTGACAAGCCTCGATGTCATCCAGGTCCAGTGTAATCCCTCTGGACTTGAGAAAGGCTGCCACTTGATGTTCCGCAGAGGTAAACATCCAGATCATCGGGCTCCGTCCCGCTGTTACCGGCCACAGCCTTAGCATACGACCGGGGGCTTGATGTTCAGCCCCGTGACGACTAACATCGTTGATTCTGGAGTACTGCTCCAATTCCCTCCACTCTCCTTTCCAGGTCCGCAATCGTCTTATCTTTTGCTGCATTCTCGATTCTCAGTTGTTTGACCTCCTCCATTAGTCCGAGTATTTTTTTTTTTGTTGTTCCTTGATTGCAGTCGTTTCTTTCAGCAGAAAGTCGAGAGATTTCCTGATGTCCGTCCACCTCCTCAGGTTTTTGCCTCAACTTGTTTGCTGGCTCTTTTATTTCTGTTAGTTTGATCGTCAACGTATCCATGGATTTTTTAAGGTCCTCCAATTCCTCCCCACCGGGTTTCTTCTCGTTTGAGGCTGTGGCATGTTTGCCGGTTAGCCTCACTTGCATCAGCTGCTAATTGTTGTGAGTATAGCAACAGTGGGCAAATAAGTCCGTAGTATTCACGAAAAAAAAAACAATCGCTTACTCGCAAAGTCTGTGTTACCTCCAGTACACTGTTGAAGGTTGATTCAAAAGCAGTTATCAATCAAAAGACTAAGAAATGTCCGAGCCCGAGCGGGAGCTTGCTTACAGGGCGCCGCCATCTTGCCATCATCCTCTTCCTGTGTTGTTTGACATTCTGGCAAATCAGCAACTTAAAATCTCATAAGAGGTGAACGTTTAGTTTATTGAAATATAAAACCAAAGCAAAAATCAAGATTTAATCCATGATCCAATCCTATCCGTCCATAAACTATCCATCCAAAATTATTGGAAATTTGCCCAGTATCTGTCCCTACTGCCTTAAAATCTGTTAAAAAATTCTCAAAGTTAGATTCAAAATTAGTCCAAAATGACTTTAACTATCTGAACGTGGTCTGGAATAGTTTAAAATTCATCCAAAATGACTCAAGATTTGTTTCAAATCGCTCTACGTACAGCAGTTTCTCAGAAGACACACAGTAAAAGGAGCAAGGCACTGATCTGAACGTAGAGTCGATCCAAAGAAAGAAGAAAAAAAAACAACGAAATGAATCAGCAGCAGCACAAAAAACTAAAACTAAAGAAACCACATGAAACCAGAGTTCACCGTTGAGGTATGTAGCAGCAACACGTCTCTAAAAAGCTGTTCTCATCCGATTATCCTCCTGGTTTTAGCCCGCAGTGCTAACAGACGCTGGAGTTTGTGTTGCCATGACGACACGCCAAGCTCTCAGTTGTGTTGCATTCGAGAAAGTCAGACATTTGACTTCATTTTAACAGGAATTTTTTGCACAGCTTCAAGACAGTGAGGTGAGAAGACCAACAGCGTTCTCATGTCCTAAATATAGAAAGAAGATGCAGGAAACAGTTAGCTTAGCTTAGCACACAGACGCTAAAGGTAACAAAATCCACTACAAACACGTCCAAACGTCAACATTAATACATCAGAGCTCAGCTCGCTTAAAATAACGCTGAATGCTAGGCTAACTTGGCTATTTAAACTGAAGCCTGGGCTGTTTTCCATCTTTATGCTAAGCTAACTAGCTGTTTGTTTGTTGAATGCTAAGGTTTAAGCATATAAATAAATTATGGCTTAAGCGTTCATCGTTTATGCTAAGCTAACTGACTGAAGTAAAAACGTGGATGGTCAGAAATACATTTGGCTTCGTTTAGTCAGATTGAATTTTGCTAAGCTAACGAGGTGCTAGCTATAAAATCATCAGATAGGCACTAAAGCAACGGAACCTGCGAAGAAATTTGTACATTTTTTATCTCAAATGTCGACATGGAGGCAAAATTTGTTGTTTATAATCCCTGAAAACGAGCTTTAAATGTGTTTTAAATTCAGAGATGCTAGCATGCCTATGCTAATTAGCGCACCAAACATTACAAATTCCAAACATAGTGTTTGTGTTTAAGATTCTGAAGGCTTTAAAATACAGCGACGGTGTTTCCTGAACGTGACGCAGGCGAGGACACGATGCGTTCGAGGACAAAGAAGCGTCCGTTTTTCTCCTGCGGAGACGCTGCTGACTTCAGCAAAAACAAATCCAATCAGCTCTCTGGTGACACAGAAAAAAAAAAATCACCTATGTCCTCTCCTCTCATTGGCTGAGAGTGAGTAGCTTCTCTCCTGGCCCCGCCCCCTGTGGGAGGAGCTGTACTGTCCGTAGTTAGGCCCTGCACCCAGCTCCACCCGGGGCCTCCTCCTGTAGCTCCCTCGGCTTCGGCCTTCCTCCTCTGTAGCCCCTCCTTCCTCTGATGCTTGTTGGCACTGATCTGAACGTAGAGTCGATCCAAAGAAAAGAAGAAAAAAAACGACAAAATGAAATCAGCAGCAGCACAAAAACTAAACCTAAAGAAACACATGAAACCAGAGTTCACCGCTGAGGTATGTAGCAGCAACACGTCTCTAAAAGCTGTTCTCATCCGATTACCCTCTAACTGGCTATTTAAACTGAAGCCTGGGCTGTTTTCCATCTTTATGCTAAGCTAACTAGCTGTTTGTTTGTTGAATGCTAAGGTTTAAGCATATAAATAAATTTATGGCTTTAAGCGTTCATCGTTTATGCTAAGCAACTGACTGAAGTAAAAACGTGGATGGTCAGAAATACATTTGGCTTCGTTTAGTCAGATGAATTTTGCTAAGCTAACGAGGTGCTAGCTATAAAATCATCAGATAGGCACTAAAGCAACGGAACAGGAGCAGGAGCTTTATTGCGCACTGGCGGGCTCCGAAGCCCCCGCCCACCAATGAAACGAAATATGGAGTCGTATTTTCATTTTGAGGGTGAAAACGAAAAAAACTAAAAATGAACCGTTTCCTGGTTTTTGTTTTTTGCTCAAAATGAAAAAACGGCTTGACTTTTTGTTTCTGCTCGTGTCTTTTATAGCCAGGAAACGGACTGATAAAACGTACCTTGTCCAAGTCAGATCAGATGGGTAAGGATTTCTGCTTCTTGCTGGAAATGAGAGTTAAACAAGCCCCCATTAGACACATTACAACAGAATCTGAAATTCATCATTATTCAGTAGTTTATGTCTACCTACAGTGATTCATTCAAACATAAATATTGTAATTTGGTGGTCAGTGTATTGAAGGTGATGCTTGGGTTCGTGTAATAATACTCACGCCATGATCTCCATTAGTTTTTTCACTGGGGCCAACTCAGGGTTCAGCAATAGCGAAAACCGTTTTTTCTGAGTGACACTGTCGAAACAGAAAACAGAGACAAGTTCAATAAACAGAACAGATGAACAGGTGCATACACATAGAGGCAATGATTTTCAGAGATTATGTGGCTTGAAAAGGCATGTCAGTGTTTAAAATACTACATTATTATTGCAGTTAGTTAGACTTAAAGAAAATTTCCTTTAATTGTCCTTTAATTGTCCTTTAATTCATTATGAATGTCCGTGTTTTGTTTGAGCTACAGTTCAAATATCAAAGGAATATATCAGCATCAAATTTCCAAATAACTTGTCACATTTCTTACGTATGGAAACTCATAACTTACACAATCCTCGACTTTGGCACAGAAGATGGTTGCTTTGTAGACCTGATCTCTTTAATCTCAGCCTTCGAAATGATGCGATTCTTCAAACGCTGACACAGACACTGCTGTCCAAACACTGTTAATAAGACAAAGAGAAGAGATTAATCCTTCCAGCAGTTCGAGCTCACATTAATAAAATCTAACAATACCTGTGAGTCCTAAATAAAAAAATATGGTTTAATAAAACTTACATTGGGCTTCAGAGATGCAGAACATGACAGCAATGAGCAGAAACACCTTCATGATGCCAGACATTGTTGGTTTCCTTGCATATGTTAATTAAATGTGCTGTCATTGCATATGCAAAAGATTCAGTTCACTATAAATCACACCTGATCAAGAAGGAAGTTGGGAGTTGTTGCGAGGTAGTCACTCGATGCAAGCCAGGCAGAGATGCCCTGAGCAAAGGGGATTTACCACGTAACTTAGAGGGGAGATTCAACATGATCTGCAAAGAAATAAGTGTTCTACTGGAATTATGGACGAAAGTACTGCTTTTTCTGAGCTGTTTGAGGACTACACAAGACTGTGCTCTAAAAATAATACTGACTGAAGTAACTTTTATGAACTCTATTTTCTCCTTGAGAAACAACACCAGAATGGATTAACAAAGTTATTCAGGCCCAGACAACAAAAATTGATAAAAGCAGATCTAAATTTATTTATTAATTTATTTAATCAGGGACCATGCAGTTATCATGGGACACATAAAAGCGATGCATTACATATGGAGTGTGTATGTGAGCTAATTTACAGCTCACAAACTAACAAATCTGGACCGAACTCCCGTCCACTTCCCCCCTGGACCCCAGCGGGTCTCAAAGCCTCGTTGGGTTTCAGGTGAGCGGTCAACTACGGCCATAGCCGGCTGCTCGCCCTCCAACTGATGTAATCTGGGTGATTATTACTTCTCTTTTATGAAAGCATGGTTCCACTTAGGAGTCATGTTAAGGAATTGGAAGAATATTAATGTTGGATAAATTGTCTGATGATTAAGAGCTATTGCTACGCCCTTGCTAAATTTTATAATAAATATTTTCCTGCAATTAAAGTTAACAGATTGGAAATTCACTTTATCCCTATCACAGTCACTAATTATTTAGATTTTCCCTGGTGGTAAAAACATCAGGTTATTGTGTGCATTACATCTAAAAAGGTTCTGAGAGGTTACTAGTCTTTGGGGCCGTCGGTGGCCTATTATAACTTATCCTTGGGGGTTTTTCCTAACCTCTAAACTTTAACTTAGCAACTTTCTAAGTACAAAACCGTTAAGAGGAAAAGCTGCCGTTAACAGACGTGACTGGAAGTTAATCTGACCACTCAAAAGTGGTTACTCAGTTAAATTAATTATCAGAGGAAGTGGGATAGATGTTTGGATGGAGGCAGTGAGAAGCTAGGCGAATTTTCCTCGAATACCAGCTGAGTCGTTTCTCAGAATAACACCTGGGTAAAATCCCTCTGGGCTGTTAGAACCGGACCCGTTAGATGGAGAGCTGGTCCATTTTTCTCTGACAGTTAACTAAATTAATTCAGGAGGTTACTGGCCCTCAGATCAACACATAATATAAAAATAACACAACACAAAATGTTTTTAAATGATGAAGCAGATATGACAGAACGTCAAACGTTTGATGGCACCAGCTGAATGGAGATCATTACTGAGGAGAGAAGGGAACAGACTCACTACCACCCATGATGCCATTGGTCCTGTCTGTTTCTCTGTATGACAGGAGGTATTGATGATTTGGTCGTTCTAACAGGAGCAGCTTCTGATTTTCCGTTAGAAATCAGCTCCAGCTCTGAAGTTCCTGCAGCAGATGTTGGTTTCTGCACCGGTGGAGTCCGCTGTAGTCGTCTCATTCAGGTTCTCTGACAGTGGAAGAACTGAAAAAGTAGAGTGTTTAGCTCCACCAGAACGTAAATCAGATGAACAGTAAACAGTTTCTGTATGTAGCTGACTGAGTTCTGACTCTGTAGTGCCGTTACTGAGGAAGGAGTGAGGAACCGATCAGAAACTATCTTGTTTTTGTGCTCAAAGGTGTGACTTTTTTTCACATTTCAGCTCAACCACAATCAGAGATTATCGCCAGAATATCAGAAGGTTCTGACTCATTTCCACTTGTGAAAAAAACGTGTGGGTGAGTGTCTCGGCAGACAGTTTTAAAAAGGGTTATCTTGTAAAGTCTGTCACATCTGATAAACCGTATGCTGTTTGTATAAAACCACTGAAGCTGCTCATGAACCTCACTGAGCTGCAGCACAAACATCTTTTAGGTCCAGTTTGGGAGGTTTTATGTCTCATTTCTGTCATTCCCTTTTCCTCAGGATTCATAAAGTATCAATCCTCCATCATCCATCCATCCATCATTCACCCATCCATCCATCATCCATCCATCAGCCATCATCCATCCATCCCATCATCAATCCAATCCCATCCATCCATCATCATCCATCCATTCCATCCATCCATCCATCCATCCATCCATTCCATCCATCCATCATCCATCCATCCATCCATCCATCATCCATCCATCATCCATCATCCATCCATTCCATCCATCATCCATCCATTCATCCATCCATCCATCCATCATCCATCCATCCATCATCCATCCATCATCCATCTATCCATCCATCATCCATCCATCCATCGATCATCCATCCATCCATCATCCATCCATCCATCCATCCATCATCCGACTTGTTTTTGTCACTTTGTATCATAAAATAAAACATGGAACAAAAATGCTGCCATTTGATGTGTGAGCTGAACCAATCAAGCCTTTGATAGTTTATTACTGATTATTGATCAATATAGAGCAGAAAACTCAAAGGAAGAGGTTGATTTTTCAAACATTTTGACGCCTAGACGTCCTCCAGTTCTGGATGAATGACCCGGCTGCACATTTCTCACATTGAAAAGTTCCAGATAAAACTAATATTTACATTTATTGATATTAGACAAGATAAGCCACAAAATGCAGCTTTTCTTAGCTGAGGGGGCAATTACTTTAAACATGGGTGTGATGGGCTGGACCTTCAAAAGGTAAAATCATCTAAAAAAGCAGTTTGTGTTTTCTTGGGTTTCTCGTACATTTAAATTAGTTTGATGATCTGAAACATTTATGTGACCAACATGCAAAACAGAAGATTTCTGTGTGGGGGGGGATACTTTCATCAGTAAATATGCAGATGTTCTGGTGAAGCTGAAACAGTGAAAATAAACTTACGCGGTCGGAGCTCTGATCTCTGGAAGCTGTGATGAGTTCAGGTGCTTTGGTTCTGTGTGGGTTTCATCCGGTGTGTTCTTCTTCTCTCTGTTAGCTACAGAAAAATGTAGACGTTAGAAACTAAAACGCACAAACCTCAATGTTATTCTGACAGCGTTTAGTAAATCTGAATCATACTAGTCTTTAAAAAATCTGTCCCAAACACACGCCTTCTCATTCAATGCTTTTATTTGTTTGTATTATTTGCTACATTGTAGATGAATACTGAAGATGAACACTGTTTTGTTTACTACATAATTCATAATGTGTTCTTTTATAGTTCTGATGTCTTCAGTTTTAACAAACAACATATAAAATAACTAAATAAAAACCACTGAATGAGTCCAAACTTAAACCGGTAGTCTGCATGCTCTAATAATGTGATTATATCATGATTAAAAAGTGAATATTAAGCAATAATATGATGTTAAAGAGTCTAACATTGTTATTGAAGTTTTACAGACTAATTTCTGTTATCTATGAAACTGTAAAGTCTGACTCATAACATGTAAAACAAACAGGATTTCAGTGTAAATATTTAAATTAGCAGCAGAAATTCAGACAAACATTCCAGAATTTGAATTTTAAAATTTGAACCGCTCAGTAGATTTATATCATAAATGATATTGTAGGTTTTAGAAGGTTTTAAGATGTAAATTAGATATATATTATTATATTGTAATAATGTAAACCTTAAATCCCTTAAAGCCTGGATCCATCAGCTAGTTTTATATTACGGTATATTATATTATAGGGTTGTAACCTATGGAGTCACAGGAGTGCCACATCAAAATGTGAATAAATAAATAAATAAATGTGGAAATATAGAGAAATAAATAAATAAATAAGTAGGAACATTTTGTCTTTGCTTTTACCTTTTCTGTTTTTTCCTTTTATTTATTTATTTGTCTTTATATTTCCACATTTATTTATTTATGTATTTATTTATTTTATATTTACACCTTTAGTTATTTATCTTTATATTTCCACATTTATTTCTTTTTTTATTTATATTTTGATGTGGCACTCCTGTGACTCCACAGTAACCGTCAAACTTACATAATATTTAAGGTTTGGAACATTGAATTTTTAAATTGGTCGGTAAATTTATCTAATAATTGACGTTAGCTTGAATACTTAACTTATTTATGGAATTTATAGAAATATTATTGTGAGATTTGAACTTTGAATTTTAAATATAAAGCTGCAGGGTCTCAGACTTCATGTCTAGATTAGGAAAGAAAACAAACTTTAAAATAATATTAAGGGGTCTCATTAAATGTGTAACATTGTCGAAGTTTTAGCATCTTCTTCTCCACATTCTTAGTTCTTGTTGACTTTCGTGTCGTTCTGCAGGTCAAACTGATCTGTTTTGAAGTTTGAAAATGTGAAAAATAATAAATATTTTCACAGTGAAACTTCTGATGTCCACATTTTCAACATTTTGGGGAAATTTGGAACATTTTTTTGGTGGAACAAAGAAATGTTAATATTTCTTAAGAACATTCACAAAAAAATCAACCCAAATCCAGCGAAATTCGCTGGATTTTGGTTGATTTTTATGTGAATGTTCTTAAGAAAATATTAGAAGTTTTACTGATATTTATGAAATCACTTCAGATATTTTTAGGATTTTTTTTTGAAGATTTTACTGACTTTTTGAAAATATTACAAGAATTTTGGGGGGATTTTGTTTAAAATAAAACTTTAAGGGAAACTTTTAAGGAATTATTGGAATCTTCTTCCTGAAGATTTTGCAAATTTTCAAAAATTCAGGGATTTTTTTCAGACAAAGAAACTACATTTTTTAGTTAAATGAAGACAACAGGAGGGTTAAAGTGACAGATTAGAATGATGGCTGAAGCTTACGGTCCGTCGTTCTGGTTTGATCAGCAGAGACGTCAAACGTTCCTGGAGCTGGTTTCCACTTTAGATCTGATGGAGTCTGAAGACAAAACTCTCCGACCATCGTCTCCTCAGAGCTGCTGGAGCTTCTTTTCTGGACAAACACTGGAAATAAAAAGCCGTCGCCTCGGCATCATGAATCTGTCGGGTCACAACCAGTCATCAGATCCTTCAGCTGCTCTTACCTGCTAAAGGATCCGTTAGAAAGAAGGCGACCCAGAGGACGTTCAGAAGAACCACGGTGAGGTGGACGATCCACTTCATGGTTCTGAACCTTCAGGAACAAAGACTGAAACTCTGAATAAACCAGCCCTCCTCACAGATGTTAAAATAGCTTCATCTCTGTGGTTTCTGTGAGATGCAGTTTACCACAAAAGCAACAGGACGTCATCTGCAGAAGGTGTGATCTTCTTTCTCATGTTCAGAACACAGATGGAACTTTATTAAGCTCATCAAGAGCAGCCTACACATAGCGCTACTGCTTCCTACAGTGTTCCTGTCCTTAAGTTAATAAACGGCATCTACTAAGACCTAAGGAGTATTACTAGTAGAATCATCTTCAGTAAAGCCACTGCAGCTGCTATTAATCCTACAGGAAGTCATGAAGAAGAACGAGTAAAGGCAGATTTCTACCGCCAATCAAAGCTTCAACAATGACAAAGAACTCTTAGCTTTACATAGAGCTGTGTGTCAAATGATTCAACCCCTCTGATATTTTTGACATTCTGGCAAAATCAGCAACTTAAATCTCATAAGAGGTGAACGTTTAGTATATTGAAATACAAAACCAAAGCAAAAATCAACATTTAATCCACGATCCAACCCTAACCATCCAAAATTATTGGAAATGTGCCCAGTATCTGTCCCAAATTAAAAACTTCTCAAAGTTAGATTCAAAATTAGTCCAAAATGACTTTAAACTATCTGAACGTGGTCTGGAATTAGTTTAAAATTCATCCAAAATGACTCAAGATTTGTTTCAAATCGCTCAAAATGTCAAAACATCATAAAATTTGTTCAAATGACTCAAACTGTTCAAATTGACAGAAGATTCATCCAAAAACAGTTGAAATTGTCAAAAAATTACTACACATCTGAATAAAATTACTTGAAATTCATTTAAAATATCTCAAAATTTGTCCAAACTGACTTAAATTTGTCCATGTTTGTGGATATTTGTCATAAAATACTTTGAATTGTCTGAACGTGATCTGAATGAGTCAGAAATTGTGTAAAATCACTCAGGTTTTTCAGAATTTGTCCAAAATGACATGAAATCTATTCCAAATGTTGTAATATATCTCAAAAATGACTCAAAATGAGTCAAAAAAAAAACTCAAAATTGGTCTAGCACGAGGTAAAACATCAAATATTTCTCAAAGTGGTCCATAATGATGTACAATTGTGTAAAATAACTCAAAAGTGGTACAGAATTAGTTGAAATTGCCCAAAATTACACAAAATTTGTCCCAAATGCATTAAAATGTTCAAAACGTCTCATGTCCAGAATAACTCAAACGACTTCAAAGTGAGTAAAAACGCTCCAAAATGGCTCAAAATCTGTTGAAAATAGCAAATATTTCGTAATATTGAGATTGTGCTAAATTTTAAGTTGTCTTAAGACCATTTTCCATATTAGCATGCTAGCTGAACATGCTAACGGCTAAATGCAAACAGAATCTCAGTCGAGGGAAACTCAGATCTGAACCAAAGTTTTATTTATTTGTCCACATAGAAAACCCAACAGACGACATGTTTGTTTGTTTGTGGCGTACAGCAGTTTCTCAGAAGACACACAGTAAAAGGAGCAAGGCACTGATCTGAACGTAGAGTCGATCCAAAGAAAAGAAGAAAAAAAACGACGAAATGAAATCAGCAGCAGCACAAAAAACTAAACCTAAAGAAACACATGAAACCAGAGTTCACCGCTGAGGTATGTAGCAGCAACACGTCTCTAAAAGCCGTTCTCATCCGATTATCCTCCTGGTTTTAGCCCGCAGTGCTAACAGACGCTGGAGTTTGTGTTGCCATGACGACACGCCAAGCTCTCAGTTGTGTTGCATTCGAGAAAGTCAGACATTTGACTTCATTTTAACAGGAATTTTTGCACAGCTTCAAAGACAGTGAGGTGAGAAGACCAACAGCGTTCTCATGTCCTAAATATAGAAAGAAGATGCAGGAAACAGTTAGCTTAGCTTAGCACACAGACGCTAAAAGGTAACAAAATCCACCTACAAACACGTCCAAACGTCACATTAATACATCAGAGCTCAGCTGCTTAAAATAACGCTGAATGCTAGGCTAACTGGCTATTTAAACTGAAGCCTGGGCTGTTTTCCATCTTTATGCTAAGCTAACTAGCTGTTTGTTTGTTGAATGCTAAGGTTTAAGCATATAAATAAATTTATGGCTTTAAGCGTTCATCGTTTATGCTAAGCTAACTGACTGAAGTAAAAACGTAGATGGTCAGAAATACATTTGGCTTCGTTTAGTCAGATGAATTTTGCTAAGCTAACGAGGTGCTAGCTATAAAATCATCAGATAGGCACTAAAGCAACGGAACCTGCGAAGAAATTTGTACATTTTTTATCTCAAATGTCGACATGGAGGCAAAATTTATTGTTTATAATCCTGAAAACGAGCTTTAAATGTGTTTTAAATTAGAGATGCTAGCATGCTATGCTAATTAGCGCACCAAACATTACAAATTCCAACATAGTGTTTGTGTTTAAGATTCTGAGGCTTTAAAATACAGCGACGGTGTTCCTGAACGTGACGCAGGCGAGGACACGATGCGTTCGAGGACAAAGAAGCGTCCGTTTTTCTCCTCGGAGACGCTGCTGACTCAGCAAAAACAATCCAATCAGCTCTCTGGTGACACAGAAAAAAAAAATCACCTATGTCCTCTACTCTCATTGGCTGAGAGTTAGTAGCTTCTCTCCTGGCCCCGCCCCCTGTGGGAGGAGCTGTACTGTCCGTAGTTAGGCCCTGCACCCAGCTCCACCCCGGGCCTCCTCCTGTAGCTCCCTCGGCTTCGGCCTCCTCCTCTGTAGCCCCTCCTTCCTCTGATGCTTGTTGGTCGGTCCTTCTGCCAGTCGTCCTCCGTGCTGCAGGCCACCGACAGAAGCTCCGGCCCCACGAAGCTCACCTGCGTGGGCTCCGGGGCCCTCAGGGAGACGTACGGCTGACGGGGAACCCGGTACGGAGACTGGGAGGCGGGGGTGCTCCTGGGCTTCCTGGCTGCCATGGCAACGGGGGCGTCCTTAACGTCATGGTTTGAAACCAGAGCGAGCTGAAAGAGACAGGAGGCGTTTAGGGAACATTAGTAAATCATAACGTCAGTACACAGTCTGCTCAAGAGGCATTTAAGGAACACTGTAAAACTGATACAAGTGATGCGTTTAGGGAACATGAAAGTCTAGCAACTAAAATGAATCAGAGGCATTTAAGGAACACTGTGGAACTGTAGCATCGACTGATACGTGTGATGTGTTCAGGGGACACCTGTAAATTGTAATGCATGTGAGGCATTTAGGTGACATCTGTAAATTGTAATGCATGTGAGGCATTTAGGTGACATCTGTAAATTGTAATGCATGTGAGGCATTTAGGTGACATCTGTAAATTGTGATGCATGTGAGGCATTTGGGGAACATCTGTAAACCGTAATGCATGTGAGGCATTTAGGGAACATCTGTAAATTGTAATGCATGTGAGGCATTTGGGTGACATCTGTAAATTGTGATGCATGTGAGGCATTTGGGGAACATCTGTAAACCGTAATGCATGTGAGGCATTTAGGGAACATCTGTAAATTGTAATGCATGTGAGGCATTTAGGGAACATCTGTAAATTGTAATGCATGTGAGGCATTTAGGGAACATCTGTAAATTGTGATGCGTGTGAGGCATTTAGGGAACATCTGTAAATTGTAATGCATGTGAGGCGTTTAGGGAACATCTATAAATTGTAATGCATGTGAGGCATTTAGGGAACATCTGTAAACCGTAATGCATGTGAGGCGTTTAGGGAACATCTGTAAATTGTGATGCATGTGAGGCATTTAGGGAACATCTGTAAATTGTAATGCATGTGAGGCGTTTAGGTAACATCTGTAAATTGTAATGCATGTGAGGCATTTAGGGAACATCTGTAAACCGTAATGCATGTGAGGCATTTAGGGAACATCTGTAAATTGTAATGCATGTGAGGCATTTAGGGAACATCTGTAAACCGTAATGCATGTGAGGCATTTAGGGAACATCTGTAAATTGTAATGCATGTGAGGCATTTAGGGAACATCTGTAAACCGTAATGCATGTGAGGCATTTAGGGAACATCTGTAAATTGTAATGCATGTGAGGCATTTAGGGAACATCTGTAAATTGTAATGCATGCGAGGCATTTAGGGAACATCTGTAAACCGTAATGCATGTGAGGCATTTAGGGAACATCTGTAAATTGTAATGCATGTGAGGCATTTAGGGAACATCTGTAAATTGTAATGCATGCGAGGCATTTAGGGAACATCTGTAAACCGTAATGCATGTGAGGCATTTAGGGAACATCTGTAAATTGTAATGCATGTGAGGCATTTAGGGAACATCTGTAAATTGTGATGCGTGTGAGGCATTTAGGGAACATCTGTAAATTGTAATGCATGTGAGGCGTTTAGGGAACATCTGTAAATTGTAATGCATGCGAGGCATTTAGGGAACATCTGTAAACCGTAATGCATGTGAGGCATTTAGGGAACATCTGTAAATTGTAATGCATGTGAGGCATTTAGGGAACATCTGTAAATTGTAATGCATGCGAGGCATTTAGGGAACATCTGTAAACCGTAATGCATGTGAGGCATTTAGGGAACATCTGTAAATTGTAATGCATGTGAGGCATTTAGGGAACATCTGTAAATTGTGATGCGTGTGAGGCATTTAGGGAACATCTGTAAATTGTAATGCATGTGAGGCGTTTAGGGAACATCTATAAATTGTAATGCATGTGAGGCATTTAGGGAACATCTGTAAACCGTAATGCATGTGAGGCATTTAAGGAACATCTGTAAATTGTGATGCATGTGAGGCATTTAGGGAACATCTGTAAATTGTAATGCATGTGAGGCGTTTAGGGAACATCTGTAAATTGTAATGCATGTGAGGCATTTAGGGAACATCTGTAAACCGTAATGCATGTGAGGCATTTAGGGAACATCTGTAAATTGTAATGCATGTGAGGCATTTAGGGAACATCTGTAAACCGTAATGCATGTGAGGCATTTAGGGAACATCTGTAAATTGTAATGCATGTGAGGCATTTAGGGAACATCTGTAAATTGTAATGCATGCGAGGCATTTAGGGAACATCTGTAAACCGTAATGCATGTCAGGCATTTAGGGAACATCTGTCTAAATTTTAATGCATGTGATGCATTTAGGGAACATCTGTAAACCGTAATGCATGTGAGGCATTTAGGGAACATCTGTAAATTGTAATGCATGTGAGGCATGAACAGAACATCAGCAAATAGCAGCTCCTGAACATGGTGGTGCGTTCACTGGCCGCTGTATTCCTGTGTGTCTGGGTCTTACTATGGGCTGGTTGTTGAGGGGGGGTCCACCAGCAGCACGGTTCTGGTCCCACTGTCTCCTGCTTCCTTCTTCAGGGCTGGTGGGGTAAATAAACATGGTTAGAAACAGCTCCACCTGCTGGAGGATGGAGAGAATAAAAGTGGACGTACTGAAACCAGGAACCGCCGGTCTGTTAGCGTTAGCCACGTTAGCAGGACCCTCCAGAGGACCAGGGACTCTGACGCGATCGTGGCCCGGCATCGTGTCCCCGTTGGCGGGCTCGATCCGCTCCACAGATCCCTGACCCATCTGGAGCTCCTCGGGGGCAGACGGAGGCTGATACCCCAGAGATGACGGGGGGTACGGGGGCACAGCCGGGGGGTACATGGGGTGTCCTGGGCTGTGACCCTGGGGGTAGCCCTGAGATGTTGGCGGGGGAATCGGGTATGATGGTGTCGGGGAGGAATACCCGCCTGTGTACGTGGGGGTTCTGGATGGGGGCATCTGTTGCCATGACAGTGAGGGGCAGGGCATCCTGTGGGGCGGCGGCTGGGCGATGGGGTACCCCACTGGCTCAGTGAGGTGGGGCTGGTGGTTGTACTGGGGGGGCGCTGAGGTTGGGGGGTACTGGGGGGGTGAGGACGTGGAGGCAGCGGGGTACTGGGGGGGTGAGGACGTGTTCTGTGGGTACTGGGGGGGCAGGTAGGCTTCCTGGTGCCCGGTGGGGGGCGGATAGTGGGGGGACGGAGAGCGGGAGGTAAGTTTGGGCTGCATGGCGTGGGCCTGCTGGAGGGGCCAGAGGTACATGTAGGGGGGGATCCAGTGCATGGAGTAGGCCTGGGGGGGGGGGGGTTTTGGGGCAGATAAAAGATTAATGAAGCACTGAGATAATTAGAACTAATTCAGTCATTTAATTTGTGGTTTCTCTCCTTGTTCTCTCAGATTAACTTTGTTCCTTTTTAGATCTTTTTACGGATTCGTTTTTTTTTTCACCTACAGACACATAAACTACTGTTTTCTTTTAATTCAGAAATGTGATCAGAAGTCTTGAGAAAAAAAGCAGAAATTCCAACTGGACGCTGGTTCTGAATAAAAGTAACTAAATAAACACGATGACGTCTTAGACACCAACAGCTGTTTAGTTTCATAAAGTCTAAAATTATTCATTATATGAAGCTTAAACTTGGCCCGGCTTCATTAAATACACTCAAGATATTCCAGATACAGAACCAGCTGCTCTTATGACATAAAAATGTAACATTTAACAAACATATCTGAAGTTTAAAAACATTACAAACGTGTTCTTTTCTGTCTTACCTTGATACCCAGGTTGAAGAAAAACCTCAAGATGTTGATGTCTGCAGAAGAAAGAAGAAAATTCAGGATAAAATAGAACTGAAGTCGGTTCATCTTCAACTTTATTCATGACTCCGGTCAAACTAGAGCTGAGCGATATATCGAATTAATTCAATTTTATTTTTTCAATCGATGTGTAAAAAATTAAATCTCAGCATTGAGTTTAATGTTAATGTCCCTCCACTATTTTTACCAGAAGCATGTAATACACACAGTCGCCATACCAGGAGGAGTGGCGCTGTAGCACAGTCTACAGTCAACATTCTCTTACAATTGAGCAATAGATAGACGAAGAACACAAACAGATACGACAGGGATACGCATGAGAGATGGAGGTGGATAAAGGAAAAGAAAGTGAGGACGATATTGTGCAAAAAAAGGGTACTGTGACTTCAGTAGTATGGACTTTGTTTGGATATGCGAGGTCGGACACGGAACAGACCGAGGTGTTGTGCAGAGTTTGTAAAAAGACGGTGAAAACGAAGGGAAGTAGCACAACAAATCTCTTTCAGCACCTCAAGCAGAAGCACCCGGCAGAGTGGGAGCAATGTGTCAGACGTCGAGGTCAGCTCCAAGAGCGAAACTCCAAAAAACAGCAAAGTGTAGCTGCAGTGTTTTCAAAAAAAAAAAATCGTTTATCGGATTTCAAGCCAAAAAAAAAAAAAAAATTTAAATTTAATTTTTTGGCTATATCGCCCAGCCCTCGGTCAAACTGTTGAAGGTTTCCTGTTTCTTGTTTTGTTTCTGTTTGTCTGATGTGACAATAAACCGAATATTTTGGACTTTTTCTGGTTTCTTCACCCAAAAACTGCACCTTTAATAAATTCCATTTGATTTAAGACAAAGAGAACAACATTCTTTATCAGTTAAATTGTCGTCGTCTCCTGGACTCACCTCGGGGCAGGTCGTCCCCCATCCTGCTGGACGAGAAGCCTGGAGTCGGGACCACGTCCCCCTTCTCTCCCTGAGGGAACCCCGGGTACAGGGGGTCCTGGTAGACCTGGGACAGCTGCAGGGGGACGGAACCGGGGAGGGACGGGAAGGGAGGGGGCTGCTGGGGGGGAGGAGGGGGCGGGGCTTCAGTCTGACTCTGAGGGGGGAGGAGGAGGTGAGGCAGAGGGACGGGTGAGGGACCTGGGAGGGGTGAGGAGGCTGGACATGGTGGAGAGGCTGGGAGGCAGAGGACTGGGTCTGGTCCTGGGTCTGGGGGACAGAGAAGTGGATCTGTGTTTGGGGGACAGAGGTCTGGTTCTGGTCCTGGTGGACAGAGGACTGGTTCTGGTCCTGGGTCTGGGGGACAGAGGTCTGGTTCTGAGGGACAGAGAACTGGATCTGTGTTTGGGGGACAGAGGTCTGGTTCTGGTCCTGGTGGACAGAGGTCTGGTTCTGGTCCTGGTGGACAGAGGACTGGTTCTGGTCCTGGGTCTGGGGGACAGAGGTCTGGTTCTGAGGGACAGAGAACTGGATCTGTGTTTGGGGGACAGAGGTCTGGTTCTGGTCCTGGTGGACAGAGGTCTGGTTCTGGTCCTGGTGGACAGAGGACTGGTTCTGGTCCTGGTGGACAGAGGTCTGGTTCTGGTCCTGGTGGACAGAGGACTGGTTCTGGTCCTGGGTCTGGGGGACAGAGGTCTGGGTCACCAGGACTTGGTTTTGTGATCTTGAGGTCTGGTTCTCAGCGATGTGGTTCTGAGTGTCCTGATTCTGTCTTTGGACCGTCTGAGACGACGTCACGGTGACTCCAGGTTTTGGCAAAGGATCTAAAAACAGACGACAGAAAGACGAGGACTTTAATCGGTGCTCAGAGACATAAAACTGGAGAAGCATTCAGGTAATTACTCATGACTTCCCATCAACATCAGCTGTGTACTGTTTAGTACTACGTAGCAAATGTTAGCATGTTAACGTGGTAAACGACAGTCCCATCAGCTTCAACATTACTCTGTGTGTAGAGTGAAATAAAAATGTTAGCATGCTAAGAAGCTAAACTACTTATATTCCCACTAGCCTTAACTTGGCATTTAATGTAAATCAGCAAACTGTTAGCATGCTAACAGGCTACCCTAACGACATTTCCGTCAACTTCCACTCTAAGTTGGGTTCAGAATTATCTAGCAAATGTTAGCATGCTATCACACCAACTTATCAACGGTCCTTAAACGTATTACAAAATATGATGGACAGAAAAATACAGAAAAATGCTTCTTTTTAGGGCTGTAACTAATGACGCATCGACTAATCGTCTGAGCACGATACGTCATCAAAAGCGGAAGTGAGCGAGCAATGCAACAGAAATCACCATCCAACCGGAGCGCGGAACACGGACGGACATCAGCGCTGCATCGTGCATATATTATGTATGCATGATGCAGACATCCGCGATCTATCGTAAACACGGATGTCAGAGTTTACTATACAGCTGTATCTAAATGCGGACATCCGTGCTGCATCGTGCATACATAATATATGCACGATGCAGCGCCGATGTCCGTCCGTGTTCCGCGCTCCAGTCGGACGCTGATTTCTGTTGCATTGCGCGCTCACTTCCGCTTTAGTCGACGCATCATTAGTTGCAGCCCTACTTCTTTTATCTCGTCTAAAGGTAAAATGCAACAACAGATGTCAGTTTGGATCATTACAAACTGTTTTCTTCTTGAAAAGTTTTTCAGACTTGAAATAAATGAAGACAGAAAATATCAGATTTCTTACTTGTGCTTTGAGCTGCTGGAGCCTCCTGGACTGATGGAGGGCTGGGGGAGGACTGGGGGAGGCCCTGAGCGGAGGAGGGAGGGGGAGCGATGGGAGCGATGAAGGTGAGAGGAGGCGAGGAGGAGGAGGCAGGGGGGAGGACAGGGGTGATGAAGGGGGGAGGAGTCACAGCAGGTTTAGCAGCAGGACCAGCAGCCGAGGCGTAGGACTGAGAGGACGAGGACGCCTTAATGGAGCTCAGCCAGGTGGGGGCGCAGTCACCAGGAGAGGCAGAGTTAGTGGGCTTTGTCTCAGGTGGAGGTGAGGTTGGAGGAGGTGGAGTCGAGGATTTAGGAGATGGAGCTCTGACGTCTTCAACCGGACTCTTCTAAAACAGTTTTAGTCTTAGATTGTGATACTCAGAGTGGAGGTAAACCTGATTTTTAAGCGTTTTTAATGAACATAAACATAATATCTATATTTACTCTGAACTCACCGTCTTGTTCCTCTGAGATCGTCTCTTCTCTCCTCCTTTCCTCTTCCCTCCTTCACTCTGTGTCTGACAGAAGAACACAACATTTATGGAATTCACTAAAGAATCCCTCTGCATGTTGACGATCCACTGAAGTTAGACAGGTTCATGTTTAAATCTTTGTTGAATAGATTAGATAGATGCATCCTTCACTGGCACTGAAAATTCCCCACTGTGGAATCAATAAAGGATTTTTCTACTTATCTATCAATCGTTTTCGTATTTTCTGTCTCGTTTCTGTCATTTTATGTCTCGTTTTGTGTCTTGTGCATCGATTCAACAAATATTTAAACACAACTGAAACACTCAGACTAACTAGTGGATCCTACAGTATTATTAACTGACCAGATTTACCTGTGTTTACCTGTTGCAGCCGCAGTGTGTACAGCGATATGTGTGCCCCCCAACATGAAATAAAACCCCGTTGTTGTCCCTGAACTCACCCCGAGGGCAGGGAAGCTGAGTTCGTCTCTCAGCTGGATCTCCACCAGAGACACGTTCCTCTTCTCCTCCTCTTTGGCCAATCGCTGCTCCTCCGTCAGACCGAACGCCGACTCCGCTGAGCTCACAGACTTCCTATAAATAAAGTTAAATTAGATACGAGCTCCATCATGTACAGGCGTGTTTCTGTCCTAAATGTCCTAAAAGACATGCAAACTGTAAAACGACCTGAACATTTTCCAAAATGATTCAAAGATGTCCAAAACTGATTCAAAAATTAGTCAGAATTGACCAAAAACTTGTCCAAAATGTAAAGAGATGTGTCTTAAATGACTCAAAATAGTCCAAAATGACGTCAGTCAAGTACACGGTTACAGTGACGCCGTGCTGCTATCTCACAATGATACAGAAATCTTCAACAAATCTCCACATTTGTCCAAAATGATTAGAAATTTGTCCAGAACTTGCAAAAACTTCCAAAATAATGTAAAACATGTCCTAAATGACTAAAACGTGTCCCAGATGGTTTGAAACTTGCCCAACATGACTGAAGATTGTCCAAAATCACACAAAAATGGTCAATATGGCTCAAATAAAGTCCAAAGCAACTTGAAAAATGTCCTAAAAAAACATAAAAATCATAAAACAACTTGGAAAATTTTTCAAAATGATTCAAAGACGTCCAAAATTGATTCAGAAATTATTCAGAATTGACCTAAAATTATTTTATTTTGTCCAAAATTTAAAGAATGTGTCTTAAATTATTTAAAAATGACTCAAAATTGTCTAAAATGACTTCAGTCAAGTACATGGTTACAGTGACGCCGCGCTGCTGTCTCACAATGGCACAGAAATCTTTAACCCTTTAAGCTTCAGTCATTTCCAGCCGTTTTCAGTACAAAAAAATCGCTAATATTCTATTTTTAAATAAAAAAAATTACGAAAAATGCGGGGAATATTGGACGCGCATCGGGAGGTGCATTTCCTTGAAAACGACCGATTCGGGGATTTATACCGACTTCAGGACATGTTTTGACAAAATAGTTTACTGGCTTGTGTCATCTGGATGTAAAAGGTTGGATTATGGCCGTTTTTTATGGAATCTTTTTTTGTGTGTGTAATAATAAACCCGGAAATGTGAGTCGCGCTGTGTGCGTTGAAGCCGTGTACAGAGAACGGATGGATGAATATTTGTTTTTGTCGGACAAATGTGTTTTTCTCACCCGCTGTGGTAATCGCATCTGAAAGTGGTTTATACTGGCGGATTCATGAGAATCTAAGCTTTCCATCGGTGTATAGTGTTTGTATAATCGTGTTTGCACCCATCGGACATTCTTGAAATTCCTATGCAAATTAGTAGGTGTACCGCCGGCGGTACACTGAAGCTTAAAGGGTTAATAAATCCAGACTATAAACCACATCACTGCCAGAATCTGATCACTTGGTCCTTGTGTCATTTCTGAGCTTCCCTGAAAATTTCATCCAAATCCGTTAGTCTGTCTTTGAGTAATGCTGCACACAGACAGACAAATATTTCAGATCCTATAAAGAAAGCAAACCTACAGACGATACAGATGTTATTATTCGGTGTTACATCTTGAATTATTCTGATCATTCTGACCCTGACCTGGTCGGTTTAGTCGCCCCCTGCTCGTCTACGGAGGTCGGCGGCGGCCATGAGTGCTGCTTCTGCACACGCCCAGTAGCGCCCTGTGCTGTCGCCGTGGAAACAGAGGAAGCTCCTGGGGGGGCCTTCCCTCTTCCTCTTCTTTTCTCCTCCCACTCTGAGACAGAAAAAACACGTTTAACGCTCGGCACATCGTCCAGCCTGAACAAACTCCTCACAGCTGATGATGATGATTCCACCTCCATGCCCGTTGCTCAGCTTCTTGTCCCGGTTGGAGACGGTGCTCCAGCTGCCTCCATCACCGGGGGGTCGGAGGCTCCACAGAGAGACCGTGTGTCTGCACACACAACAAACCGCTATTTCAGATTCTGATTCAGTGTGATGCAAAGCTCGTTGGTTTTTGTACATGTTAAAGTTTGAAGCACTTTCAACTGGTTTTATTATTTTGGATAATTTATTTTATTCATTTTGGACGTGAGTAATTCTGGAGATTAGTTTTTTCAGTTTCGACAATTTTTACAATATTTTTGAGAATTTTGATGCAATTTTCAACATTTTTTCTGATTTGGACAATTTTTGGACATTTTTTGTCATTTTGGATAATTTTTGATTTTTTAAGTAAAATTCTTTATTTTCTGATTTTGTACAATTTTTTGGACTTTTTTTGGCCATTTTAGAAAAATTTAGCAATTTTTTGGAAAGAAATTTAAGTAATATACATTATTTTCTGATCTTGGACAATTTTTGGACTTTTTGGTCATTTTTGCAATTTTTAAATTTTCTTAAAAAGTAATACTCAACTTTTTTTCTCATTTCAGATTTTTTTTTTTACTTTTTAAGCAATTTTCATGTTTTTTTTGTAAATTAAGTAACATTCAATACTATTTTCAAATTATTTTTTTTCCCATTGTTGGACATTTTTGTAATTTTATATAAAAAAATTTTGACTTCTTGGTCATTTTTGACATTTTAATATAATACTAGGGTTTGATTTGCTGTAAAAACACTCGATCCCTCCTATAAACAGTGTAAACATTCGGTGCTGTGAGTGTGACTGACTTCCGGCCCAGTTCTTCGATGTAAACCGTCACCGGTCCGTTATTGGGAGGAACCTCCTTGATGGTGGCGCCATAGCTCCGCCCACTGCCGTCCAGACGCACCTACGGGTGAGACACAAACACCTGAAGCTCAGACTGCACCTGAAGAGGCTGAAGGTGAAGCGGCTCGACACTCACCTGGCAGCGATCTCCGACTGAGAAATGCATCCCAGCAGCGATGCAGTAATCCATCTTCTGCTGGGCTGGAAGAGAAACGGAGAGTTTACAGATAAATACCTACTGATGACGCAGACTGGTGGGAAATAGACGGTTACGGATTAAAACATTACAGATCACAGTGGATCTATAAAGGAACAAAACATTTAGTCACAACTATCTGGAACTGAACGATGTAAGACCAAAACGAACAAAAGCCAAACAAAAAAAAAAACATAAATGACAAAAACGAGAAAAAACAACCCATAAAGCGAAACACAAATGACAAAAAATACAAAAACAAGACAAAATATTACAAAAATGAGATGCAAAAGGACAAAAATAAGACAACACAAGCGAGACAAAAGGAAAGACAAAGACAAAAACATGAGACTAATGTCTCAGTTTTGTCGTTTTATGTCTTGGTTTTGTCACTTTGTTTCTCGGTTTTGTCTTTCGTGTCTCGTTTTTGCCGTTTTGCGTCTTGGTTTATGTCTTGTTTTTGTTGTGTGGTGTCTCGGTTTTGTCGTTCCGTGTCTCGGGTTTTATCTTTTCGTGTCTCGGTTTTATCGTTTTCTGTCTCATTTTTGTTGTTCCGTGTCTCGGTTTTGTCGTTTCGTGTCTCCATTTCATCTTTTCGTGTCTCGGTTTTATCTTTATCTGTCTTATTTTTTTTGTTTCGTGTCTCGGTTTTGTCGTTTTGTCTTATTTTTGTTGTTTCGTGTCTCGGTTTTGTTGTTTCGTGTCTCGATTTTGTCATTTTGTCTTATTTTTGTTGTTTCGTGTCTCGGTTTTGTTGTTTCGTGTCTCGATTTTGTCGTTTTGTCTTATTTTTGTTGTTTCGTGTCTCGGTTTTGTCGTTTCGTGTCTTGATTTTCTCTTTTCGTGTCTCGATTTTGTCGTTTTGTCTTATTTTTGTTGTTTCGTGTCTCGGTTTTGTCTTTTTGTGTCTCGGTTTTGTCGTTTTGTCTCATTTTTGTTGTTTCGTGTCTCGGTTTTATCTTTTTGTGTCTCGGTTTTGTCGTTTTGTCTCATTTTTGTTGTTTCGTGTCTCGGTTTTATCTTTTTGTGTCTCGGTTTTGTCGTTTTGTCTCATTTTTGTTGTTTCGTGTCTCGGTTTTATCTTTTTGTGTCTCGGTTTTGTCGTTTTGTCTCATTTTTGTTGTTTTGTGTCTTGGTTTTGTCTTTTTGTGTCTCGGTTTTGTCGTTTTGTCTCATTTTTGTTGTTTCGTGTCTCGGTTTTATCTTTTTGTGTCTCGGTTTTGTCGTTTTGTCTCATTTTTGTTGTTTCGTGTCTCGGTTTTATCTTTTTGTGTCTCGGTTTTGTCGTTTTGTCTCATTTTTGTTGTTTCGTGTCTCAGTTTTATCTTTTCATGTCTCCCTTTTGTCTTTTCGTGTCTCGGTTTTGTCGTTTTGTCTTATTTTTGTTGTTTCGTGTCTCGGTTTTGTCGTTTCGTGTCTTGATTTTCTCTTTTCGTGTCTCGATTTTGTCGTTTTGTCTTATTTTTGTTGTTTCGTGTCTCGGTTTTGTCGTTTCGTGTCTCGGTTTTGTCGTTTTGTCTCATTTTTGTTGTTTTGTGTCTTGGTTTTATCTTTTTGTGTCTCGGTTTTGTCGTTTTGTCTCATTTTTGTTGTTTCGTGTCTCGGTTTTATCTTTTTGTGTCTCGGTTTTGTCGTTTTGTCTCATTTTTGTTGTTTCGTGTCTCGGTTTTATCTTTTTGTGTCTCGGTTTTGTCGTTTTGTCTCATTTTTGTTGTTTCGTGTCTCAGTTTTATCTTTTCATGTCTCCCTTTTGTCTTTTCGTGTCTCGGTTTTGTCGTTTTGTCTCATTTTTGTTGTTTTGTGTCTCGGTTTTATCTTTTTGTGTCTCGGTTTTATCTTTTTGTGTCTCGGTTTTGTCGTTTTGTCTCATTTTTGTTGTTTCGTGTCTTGGTTTTATCTTTTCATGTCTCCCTTTTGTCTTTTCGTGTCTCGGTTTTGTCGTTTTGTCTCATTTTTGTTGTTTCGTGTCTCAGTTTTATCTTTTCATGTCTCCCTTTTGTCTTTTCGTGTCTCGGTTTTGTCGTTTTGTCTCATTTTTGTTGTTTCGTGTCTCGGTTTTATCTTTTTGTGTCTCGGTTTTGTCGTTTTGTCTCATTTTTGTTGTTTCGTGTCTTGGTTTTATCTTTTCATGTCTCCCTTTTGTCTTTTCGTGTCTCGGTTTTGTTGTTTTTGTCTCATTTTTGTCGTTCCGTGTCTCGGGTTTTATCTTTTCGTGTCTCGGTTTTATCGTTTTCTGTCTCATTTTTGTTGTTCCGTGTCTCGGTTTTGTCGTTTCGTGTCTCCATTTCATCTTTTCGTGTCTCGGTTTTATCTTTATCTGTCTTATTTTTTTTGTTTCGTGTCTCGGTTTTGTCGTTTTGTCTTATTTTTGTTGTTTCGTGTCTCGGTTTTGTTGTTTCGTGTCTTGATTTTCTCTTTTCGTGTCTCGATTTTGTCGTTTTGTCTTATTTTTGTTGTTTCGTGTCTCGGTTTTGTCGTTTTGTGTCTCGGTTTTGTCGTTTTGTCTCATTTTTGTTGTTTCGTGTCTCGGTTTTATCTTTTTGTGTCTCGGTTTTGTCGTTTTGTCTCATTTTTGTTGTTTCGTGTCTCAGTTTTATCTTTTCATGTCTCCCTTTTGTCTTTTCGTGTCTCGGTTTTGTCGTTTTGTCTTATTTTTGTTGTTTCGTGTCTCGGTTTTGTCGTTTCGTGTCTCGGTTTTGTTGTTTTTGTCTCATTTTTGTTGTTTCGTGTCTCGGTTTTATCTTTTCATGTCTCCCTTTTGTCTTTTCGTGTCTCGGTTTTGTTGTTTTTGTCTCATTTTTGTTGTTTCGTGTCTTGGTTTTATCTTTTCATGTCTCCCTTTTGTCTTTTCGTGTCTCGGTTTTGTTGTTTTTGTCTCATTTTTGTTGTTTCGTGTCTTGGTTTTATCTTTTCATGTCTCCCTTTTGTCTTTTCGTGTCTCGGTTTTGTCACTTCAGTGTGTTTAAATTCACCTCTCTTGCTCTTCTGCCAGACGTCGTACTCGATGTTCCTCAGCAGAGTCGGGTTCAGAGATCTTCGGACTCTCTCGGGCAGCTGCCGACCTCGACCACGACCCTGAAATGGACGGATAATTCAGTGATGTCACTCTCCAGGTAAACAACAGGTGAGTTTAAAGCTTCAGTTAGGAGTGTCTCTGTGTTACCCTGTAGGTGTGGCTGCCGTGTCTCGTAGAGGCCGAGCTCGTTCCATTTTCCACCCTGAATCACAGAAGACACACATCGGGACGCGATTTAAAGACAGAGAATCATGCTGGCAGCTCAGTCAGCGTAAGTAAGAACCAGAGACGATAAACGTGTAAATATCAGCGCATAAGTAGGAAACGAGATGAGAAAAAAACTCATTCAGTCGGTGTGTTTGAGATGAATCACTACAAAGACTTCTGTGGTTTTTAATGAGAGCTGATGTGTTCAACCCTCGTGTCGTCCTGTGGGTCAAATGACCCGTTTTAAAGTTTGGAAATGTGGAAAAATACATATTTTCACAGTGAAACTTCTGATGTCCACATTTTCAACATTTTTGGGGAATCTTTGAACATTTTTTGGTGGAAAAAAAGAAAAGTTAAAAATGTTTCTTTAAGAACATTCACAGAAAAATGTGATTTTTTGTGAATGTTCTTAAAGGAAAGAGATGTTTTACTGATATATATGTAATCATTTTAGATATTTGTAGGATTTTTTGGAAGATTTTTACTCATTTTTGAAAATATTTACAAGAATTTTTTGGCCAAATTTCAAGGATTTTTTTAAAAATAAAACTTTTAAGGAATGTAGAGCTGGCCCGAATAGTGGTTTCTGGCCTACGAATATTTGGGCCCTATTAAAGACGAATATCCGAATATTCGTTCCGCCCCGTAACGTCTGGCAGCGGCTTGTGGCGGAGACGGCCTGAATATTCAGATCCGTTCGTCTGGTCTCCCGGGTCCAAATTTTGCCTTCGTTTGTCTTCAGTTGAACTGAAGAATTCCCAAACAGTGGAGGTCTTCAGCATCTTGTCTTGTGTTTATGCAACAAAGTGAAGCGTGACGTCAGAGTCGGCAGCCACCCGGCGATTCGGGTGGTGGTAAGAAACAGGAATGGAGGAGGCGAGATGAGCCGAAGTGGGCGAAGGCGAAGGGAAGAGACGAGCTCCAAATATTTTCGTCTGGGGGGAGGGCGAATATTCGGATACCAAAATTAATATCCGGATACCGCCGGAGCGAACGAATATTCAGATATTCGTGATATTCGGGTCCAGCCCTAAAGTAATCATTGGGATTTTCTTAATGAAGGTTTAGCAAATTTTCAGAAATTTGAGGAATTTTTTTGCTGAATTTTTGGAAACACTATTTTTTGGTGCCCGTAAATGAGGACAAAAGGAGGGTTAAGTGTGAAAGTCCAATAAAAATATTCTGTCAGGACAAATAAGACAGTTTTTTTGTTTGTAAAGTTATTTTTCGACCTCTTATTGCTTTTATTAGTCAGGAAAGTAGAAAGAAGACCTGCAGTAAAGGGAATCAAACCCATGCTGCTGCTTCATAGATCTGTTTACGGGTCACCTGCTCATCCAGCTGATCTACCTGGACCCCCTAAGACAGGCTGTGATTGGTGGACGTGTCTCCTACCAGAGGGCGTCTCCGGCATCCAGGTCGGACTCGTCGCTGCTGGCACAGGCCAACATGTTGTCGTCGCTCAGCAGGTCGGTGGGTCGGCTGGTCCGCTGGCAGAGACCCAGGAAGCTCCGGTCCACCTTAAACACTCCGTCATACAGCAGCTCGTACAGGATGGCTGCAGGACAGAGATTAAACGACATTTTAACAAATAAAATGCCGTGTTTAAATCACTTCATCATCCAGGTACATCCTCACCTGTACACGTGATGTCATCAAATCTAACCCAAAAAAAAAAACAGGCTTCATAAAGTGTTCTGTTAATGGTAACAGTGAGGAAACAGCGCCCCCGGGAGGTCAAACTGTAGAATACAACACCACCAGCATGTTTCTTCTCTTAAATATGAACCACAAAAGGACTAAGCACCAGCTCATTGCTGGATAAATCCCTCTGTTTGTGTGGAATTTGTTTGTGGGTCAATCTATAACTGAGTGACGTTTGAACTCCATGGGACATATCTGCATAGATTTTTATTAAAAGTAACGAACTAATGTTTTTATGTTCATTATGACCATGTCTTTATAAATTCCATCATTATTTATTATCGAAACAATCACTAATTAATAAAAATTATTAGATATGACTAAAATGTCAACTTAATAACCATCCCAGTTTCATTACAACCACCTTCGAATTAGACAAAAAAATAATAAAATGAGCTTATTTGGAAATCGTTGTCATTTTGTGTCTCATTTGTGTCATGTATCTCGATTTTGTCGTTTCATGTCTCGATTTTGTTGTTTTCTGTCATTTTGTGTCTTGTTTTTGTCGTTTCGTGTCACCGTTTTGTCGTTTCGTGTCACCGTTTTGTCGTTTTGTGTCACCGTTTTGTCGTTTCGTGTCTCCGTTTCGCATCTCTTTTTTGCCGCTTCGTGTCTCCGTTTTGTCGCTTCGTGTCTCCGTTTTGTCGTTTCGTGTCACCGTTTTGTCGCTTCGTGTCTCCGTTTTGTCGTTTCGTGTCACCGTTTTGTCGTTTCGTGTCACAGTTTTGTCGTTTCGTGTCACCGTTTTGTCGTTTCGTGTCACCGTTTTGTCGCTTCGTGTCTCCGTTTTGTCGTTTCGTGTCACCGTTTTGTCGCTTCGTGTCTCCGTTTTGTCGCTTCGTGTCTCCGTTTTGTCGTTTCGTGTCACCGTTTTGTCGCTTCGTGTCTCCGTTTTGTCGTTTCGTGTCACCGTTTTGTCGTTTCGTGTCACAGTTTTGTCGTTTCGTGTCACCGTTTTGTCGTTTCGTGTCACCGTTTTGTCGCTTCGTGTCTCCGTTTTGTCGTTTCGTGTCACCGTTTTGTCGTTTCGTGTCACCGTTTTGTCGTTTCGTGTCACAGTTTTGTCGTTTCGTGTCACAGTTTTGTCGTTTCGTGTCACAGTTTTGTCGCTTCGTGTCACTGTTTCGCATCTCTTTTTTGTCGCTTCGTGTCTCCGTTTCGTCGTTTCGTGTCTCCGTTTCGTCGTTTCGTGTCTCCGTTTCGTGTCTCCGTTTCGTCGTTTCGTGTCACCGTTTCGTCGCTTCGTGTCTCCGTTTCGTCGTTTCGTGTCACCGTTTCGTCGTTTCGTGTCACCGTTTCGTGTCTCCGTTTCGTCGTTTCGTGTCTCCGTTTCGTCGTTTCGTGTCTCCGTTTCGTCGTTTCGTGTCACCGTTTCGTCGTTTCGTGTCACCGTTTCGTCGTTTCGTGTCTCCGTTTCGTCGTTTCGTGTCTCCGTTTCGTGTCTCCGTTTCGTCGTTTCGTGTCACTGTTTCGTCGTTTCGTGTCTCCGTTTCGTCGTTTCGTGTCTCCGTTTCGTCGTTTCGTGTCTCCGTTTTGTTGTTTCGTGTCTCCGTTTCGTGTCTTTAACAGATTTCAGCAGACAAACATCTGTTTTATAACCGTAGAGATGAACTCACATTGACAGACGGCGGTGTTCTTGATGTGGCTGATGGGATAAACGCTGTCGTAGTGATTCCCGTTCAGGAAACACAACCGCACCTGATAAACAGGAAACACACACGTTATCACACAACTCTGTTCAGTTTCACATCCAGAGACACAAACACATCCAGAACTATAAACAGTGACAACAAAAAAGCTTCACAAAGATAAAAACATGAGGGGAGTCAGTATTTTTAAGCAAAATACAAGTACATAAATGTTTTAGATTTCTTTTGGGTTTTTTTTATTTTGTAGATCACATTTTCAATTAGTTGGATAAATTTGTACTAATTTAAGGAATATTGTTGCTCTGTAATATCATCTTATTGCTAATAAACAACCGTCTAAACCCCCAAAAACACCAGTAGCAAGTTTAAAAATGATGTCATCTTTAAAAAACTAGAAAAAATTCTAACAGAATTGTCCAATTTTCAAGTTTCTGATGCTCCTTCAGCTACAAATCTGCAGTTCTGTTGGGAAAATTAACCAAATCTGAGCTTTGAATCTTGATATTTCATAAAAATCACATTATTCTACATGTCTCATTTAAAAATTAATCCAAAATAAATCAATTTCCTGAACCCGACTTAGTTTTAAAAAAGTGTAATTTTGAGCTCCATGATGCAACCGTGAAGTCAGAAAAGACGAGACGAGAGCAGAAAACCAGAAAGAGTTTAAATTAGTAGGTTCAATTTCTAACAATAATCAGATTTCTTTGTTGGACACCACTTCAGTTCTGTTCTATGTTCCGTCTGACACTAAACAACATTTTACTGTATCTGTGAACATTTTAGGATGGAGTCTAGCGGCTGAATCTCACCTTGTCCTTGAAGTTGTTGTCTGTGATGTTGACAGCCGGCTTTCCGGGTTCCTGGAAGATCAGGAAGTCCCTCCTTGAACGGATGAAGAGCGGCAGAGAGGAAGATGAACTGATGAAGGTCTGAGTGAGTCGTTAATGTCATAAATAGTTTAAATTTACGGCTAACAGACAGAGTCTTAGTTCCTTCAACTTCAACCTTTAAGTCAGAATATAACCATCATCCAGGATTTAATGTTTATTTACTCACTTGTACATGACAGCCAGCGCGTTGATCTCTACTTCTCCCACCCATTGCTGGAAAACACACAATGCACTTTTATTATTCGTGCATCGTAAACATTAAAAACAGGCAGAGGTTCAGACAGTGACAGTGTGAAGTTTACCTGCGGGTCCTGAAGCTTGAACAGGTATTCCTCAAAGTCACCTTCAATAAACTGTAAAACAGAGAAACAGAATTTTAAACGTCCTGATGTCTGTTTCTGCTTCAATCACACCAACATCCAGGGTTTAACCTCCAACCGACGGAGGAAATTATTATTTATTCAGCTTCTTTTTACTGTCAGTCACCTTTCTTTTCACCACATCGTTTGTTTACATATTATAGATACTATTTAAACATTTTCATATACCATGTCTTTCATTTGTTATTTTACTCTATTATAATCTAGATATGAACATCAGAATTCCGCTCTATTTGTCATTCCATTTTTTTCAACCAGATTTTGTCCTGTTTTTGTTATTTTGTGTTTTGTTTTTGTCGTTTTGTCTTATTTTTGTCGTCTTATTTTTGTCATTTTGTGTCTCATTTTGTCATTTTGTGTCTCATTTCTGTCGTGTCTCATTTTGTCATTTTGTGTCTTATTTTTGTCGTGTCTCATTTTGTCATTGTCATTTTGTGTCTTATTTTTGTCGTTGCGTCTTATTTTTGTCATTTTGTGTCTCATTTTTGTCGTTGCGTGTCTCATTTTTGTCGTTGCGTGTCTCATTTTTGTCGTTGCGTGTCTCATTTTTGTCGTTGCGTGTCTCATTTTGTGTCTTGATTTTGTGAAAAACAGTTCAGGGTGAACTGTGTGTCTGTAGAAAAGTAGTTAAAACCATCAGGAATGAACCAGTTAGTTACCAACGATAATAAATAAACAAGCGATCACCTGCTTTAATTAAACACATGATTATTGAAAACAGAAATGAAGAATAAGAAAAGATAGAAACAGATTTAGTGGAGTCTGATGAGATCAACTACTTCAAATGACTTAAACAGCAACAAGTTAAATAGATCTATGAGAGAAAGTGAGTCACAGCTCTGTAAGACGGTGAAGTGCATCCTGGGAAACGTAGTGAAGTCCTGCAGCGGATCAGTGACATCACTGACAGATAAACAAGTTTTACTTTCACTTCTGTCACTCAGAGTTCACACGAAACCAAAACCTGCAGATTCATCCTGTCAAAAACGGCCCTGACTACTTTATAAACAGTCATTGATCATCATTCTAAACCAGAGGGTCCAACATGAGGCCCATGGGCCAAAAGTGGTCCTCCAGAGGGTCCAATCCGGCCCTCAAAGTGGAAAAGTTCCAGAGAAGACATTAACTGCAGATTGTAAATTAGTAAAACTATAAATTTAAAATCATTTCTAGACCATGACAAGTTGTTTAGATCAGAAAGTAAAATACTAGATTGTTCTTTTGTCATTTTGTGTCTCATTTTGTAATATTTTGTCTTGTTTTAGTTTTGTTGTCTTGTTTTTTGCCTGACTTTTGATGTTTTACTCATGTTTTTGACATGTTTAATTTTTGTCTTGCTTGTGTTGTCTTTTTTTTGTCTGACTTGTCGCTTGTCTCGTGTTTTTGTCATTTTGTGTTTCCTTTTTAATTGCTTGTGTTGTTTGTCTTATTTTTGTCATTTCGTGTCTCATTTTAGTAATATTTTGTCTTGTTTTTGTAGTTTTTTGTCTGACATTTGTCTTTTGTCTCATGATTTGGTTGCTTTGTTTTTCCTTTAGTCATTTTGTATTTCCTTTTTGTCTTGCTTGCCTTATTTTTGTCATTTTCTGTTTCTCTGTATTGGTTGTATTTTGTCTCATTTTTGTCTTTTTTGTCTGACTTTTGTCTTATGTTTTTATTGTTTTGTTGATCGTTTTGTGTTTCCTTCTTGTCTCGCTTGTTTGTCTTGTTTTTGTCATTTTGTGGTCCGTTTTGTGTCTTGTTTGTTTCGTTTTTTGCTGTTTGGATCATACAGTAAAATCCTATATGGTTCCGTTTCAGAACATACATTTTTGCACTGAAACAAAGGAAACATTAGGAGTTGTGGTTATTCATAGGCTAATATGCTGTGTGCACAGCTCACGTGTATGAAACGGGGTTTAAACTGTCTGGATTCTGCAGAACAACACCTGCATTTGAACCAAAACCTCCTCTAATGGAGCTTGTCTGTTTGTTGTGGGATCAGCTGATTGACTACTCACCGCCTCGTAACTCTCTCTGTTCTGCTTCAGGAACTCCACACATTTGGCCCGAACTTCAGTATGAAGACTTTGGCAGTGCAGCACCTGGACAGGTTACACAGATTCAGTTACAGCTCAAAGCACACGACATACAACACCACAGTTACATAAAGTCAGAAGTCCTGAAGTCAGAGGTCCGTTTAGAAAAGTTACGTTTCGAAGTGTTTCAAGGTGTAAAAGTTTTAAAACGTTCGGAACCAGCTTCATCATCGGGATAAATCAGGAGTTGGAAAAGCTAAATTGCCTCCGGCTAACCTCTTGAATTTCCCACGGGATTAGTAAAGTATCTCTCTACCTCTAAACACAAGAGCCAGACCGATCCCAACGGCTCACCTGAGCTCAACAAGCTAGCTAAGAACAAACTTAGCCCGGGCTTTGCTTCACTTCAAGCGCCTTACCTGCTCAGCGACAGCCCGAAACAAGCACGATCCGTCTTTGGCGATCTTTTTCCGATGCAAACCGATTGATTTCAAGTACTCGTCCATGGCTTTCTCCACTCCCCGCTCCTCATTACTCGGCGCGATCCCACCGACCTCCATGCTAGCGGCGGCTAGCCCGCTAACGCTAGCTGTAAACTGACGCTACCTGTGCGTTCGGACGGTTAGCGGGTAAAACTTTTGACGCCACCGGCTACAACCTGTCTGAACCGCCACCGAGGACGGCTAAACACCGGCATGTACTAGCTAAACTGTGTCCAAGGCGGCCACGGCGGGGTCCAGTTTCGTTTTCCAGGAAGCCCTGCTCATCCCAGCGAGGATATCGCTGCTTCTCAGAAAGTGAAAGTAGTACTATCAACTTTAGCTCGCAGTTAGCACGCAGGCTAACTGCTACACGCCCCCTTCTTCTTCTACGGTGTCAAGTTTGCCGCGATGCAGCCGAACGCTTCCGGGTTTTCTACAAATTAAAAGACCAGTCAAAGTCAGCGTCAGAGCAATTAAAACAACAGTACCGGAAATAAAGTGTTTCCTGCAGAGAAATAAGATATTTAGGTTCAGACTCTAAACTGTGATATCTGGAGAGGATTTACCTGAGTAGATACACAATTAAATGCAATCTAATTGAACTGATTATTATAAATATTCAGAGCAAGACCCTACAGAAATAATAATGATGGATATTAATCTGATTGATTTAATGAATAAAACTAAAGTTATAAAATAAAGTCTGCCACTTGTGGTTATGTTAAAAAAAACAAATAAGACATCATTTGATCAGAAGTGTTGTTGAACATCGGAGGGTAAATCCAGAAATCTGAGTTGAACCTGATAACTGCACAGTTTTCCAATTATTTCAGATAATGAAAATATAATGCTGATATAATTCTGTCTTTGCAGACCAAACAATGACTCCACAAACTGACTTCAGTTATATTTCTTTTTTCTTTACTTTTTCCAATACTTTTATTGTGAAAACTAATTACAGCTAAGAAAATGTTTTTCATTTCCTTTCAGCTTTAAATGACAATGCAGTGACGATGGTTTGTTGAATTTATGATGTTTCTGGATTAGAACTTTGAATTTTAATTAATCCAGAGTCATTAGTTATCGTTGTTTTTTAAATTGTCAAATACAATAAACGTGATAAAATAAATTTCAGTGTCTTCCATTGTCAGTAAATCTAATCCTCATACAACGTCGAGGATATTTTCTTATAAACTGTGAAATTATTTTATTATTCTTATTTTATTTTATTATTATTATTATTATTTTATTATTCTTTGTCTCCTCCTGTATTGATTCGTGCAGAGAGCTGGGTGTTGGTTGACACTCATCTGGACTCATCAGCTGTTGTTCTGCTCACAGGCCTGTCATTCATTCATTCATTCATTCATTGGATTAAGGAGTTAGATATTCAATACCACTATTATGTTTGTTGCAAGATCTACAAAAATATATAGTTTATGTAAATTATTTTGTAAGATTTAAGTTTTAGTCAAAGCTGTCTTTTTTATTAATATTCTGAATTTAATTTATACACAATACTACATTTTTAATCTGTTAAAATGACAATACGACTTATGTTAAAATTATTGTAATAAAATCAATCCTAAAATGTAATTATGTTGTTAAATTTATAAAGAAACCAATCTCAATATAGACAATTAGAAAACAAATATTTTGAAATAATGTCAAATGTCGGTAAATAATGATAGGATATTTATAGTGTAATTTTAGTGTCAAAATCTCCAAAAATGTACACTTTTATCTGCAGTTTTTTGTAGGTAACATGTGAATAAATACTGTTGTTTGCTTTTGTAGCTATGATCTGTAATTTAGAAAATCAGGAACTTTTTTAATTGTTTCAAAATGCTGATGTTTTTCCTTCCAGTATGAAATGCTGCTGCAGTGCTGCAGGTCTGCTGATGTTGTTGGTTTTATTATTTTCTGTCTTTGTGAACATGAGCGGCGTCCTTGGCAGCCGACTGCACCTTTAACTCTCCTCCATCCTCACACCGCCTCCTCTCTGCCTCCTCACCCCTCTAATGCCATCTCCTCAAATCTAATAATGACCTTTGTGTTCATGGCAGAGAGGCCTTCGGGCTGCTCCGCGATTGGTCGATCCCGGAGCTGCTCCCGGCCAATGGACGAGGCCGCCGCTTGCCACCATGGAGACCTACAACATGCCAGGTAACCATAGCAACCAGCGAGGAGGGGACAGGACCCATGGCGATTGACACTTATCCTCCCACTCCTCTGGAGCGTGTGGTGTGTGACCTTCATCCCTGATTCTCTGAGTCTCTGATTCTCTGCTTCCTCATACCAATCTGAGCGTTTCATCTCAGCAACATGCAGACAAACACACGGTATATGTACTTATATGCACATAAATACACATATATATACATCTACAGTGGTATTCTGCTGACACAGGGAGGCGTCTGGAACCGTCTCTGCACCAGTTAACCCTCTGAACTCTGAACAGTTTCTGACTGTTTTCTGCTCCCGTCTCATTTTTCCTAACTGACTTATTTTTCTCTGCGATCTAAAGTCCTGCAGCTCTGTGGAAACAGAACAACCATGAAGAAGGAGAAAGAACTCAGAATGTCATGAATCAGATGAAAGAAATCAGAAATAAGCATTTCTGTGAGATTCTATTCTACAAAATCATAAAAACCTGGAATCAACACGTCCAACTGTTTCCAAGATGCTAAAAAGCTGACAACATTCCCGTTAGAGTTAGTAATAGTCTGTGTTTATACTTTAGCTAATTTCAGTATGCTAACAAGCTAAGTTGATAGTATTCCCATTAGCCTCAGCGACAGTTTGTGTTCATATTTTGGGTATTTAGTAAATGTTAGCATGCCAACAAGCTAAACTGATAGCATTGCCATTAGCCTCAGCAATAGTATGGAATTTAAACTTTGGGTATTTCATTAATGTTAGCATGCTAACAAGCTAAACTGATACCATTCTCATAAGCCTCAGCAATAGTTTGTGCTTATACTTGAGGTAATGTGAGCATGCTAACAAGCTAAATTAATAGCATGCTCATTATCCCCAGTGATAGTTTGTGTATATACTTTCGATAATGTTAGCATTCTAACAAGCTAAACTGCTAACATTCCCATTAGCCTCAGCAGTCGTTTTTGTTCATATTCTGGGTATTTAGTAAATGTTAGCTTGCTAACCAGCTAAACTGATAACATTTTCATTAGCCTCAGTAATAGTTTGTGTTTATACTTTGGGTATTTAGTAAATGTTAGCATGCTAACAAGCTAAACTGATAACTTTCCCATTAGTCTCCTCAATACTTGAGGTAATGTTAGCATGCTAACAAGCTAAACTGCTAACATTTTCATTAGCCTTGGCAATAGTTTTTGTTTATACTTTGGGTGTTTAGTAAATGTTAGCATGCTAACAAACTCATCGCATTCTAATCAGCCTCAGTTTCACTCTGTGTTTAGTGCTATATAGCCAATGCTAGCATGCTAACAAGACGATTCTTCCTCATAGATGGAGCTTTTCAAAACTGTCTGCAGGTCTTTATGTTCTCGAGTTAAACAGGTTGGACGGGTTTAGCAGTAACATGACCTCCTTTCATGACCACATTAATACATCTGAGGAGAGCAGAGGTGAGTCAGATGAAATTAAACTTTATTGATCATTGCAGCAGCAAACAGTAACAGGATACAGCAGAGAAAAAGTGGAACTGAAATTAGAGAGAGAGATGAGCAGGAGGTTTTTAGTATTTCATGCTTCTTTGTGTGAAAGTAAAGTGTTAAATGAGTCGTGCAGGCAGCTCTCAGGCTCTGCCGAGTCTAGCACCATTGATTGGAGACGCATTTCATACTAAAACAACAACACGTGTGCAGGTTTCTGTGTAGCTGCGACATTAAAGGGAGCCCTATGCAGGATGCTGATTATCACATTACCTCTACTGCACATGCTCAGGCGCTAAGCTGTGCAGCGAACACAAGAAGAAAGAAGTTTTTCAAGTCAGATTACATTTCATAAATATGCAACACGAGCAACAAGCCACAACAACAGAAAACTAGAAAAGATTTGATTAAACTTTCAACTGAATTCTGGCTTTAGAACTGCAGTTCACGTGAGCTAAATGTTTGCAGTGGAGTTGGTGTTTTAGACCAATAACATGCTGTAAATACATCACAGTTAAAATCAAAAACCTTAAAATATGGACGTCTTTGGATGAAATGAGTGATGAGTGTTTCTGCTGGTGTTCCAGGAGCTCCACTGTTGGTCGTTTTTGTGCAGCAGAGGTAATGCGGCGCTCACTGAAACTACAAGTTCACAATTTTTAAAGAGCGACTCAACACCTCTGCAAAATCCAGCTGTTCCTGTACAGAAGTTCTCCAGTGTGACATCACAAATTATTAGTGGACATTTCAGCTTTAATCATCAGCTCATCTGTACATCGTGTTTAGTACTAATTAGCAAATGTTAACATGCTAAGCTAATAACATTTCCACCAACCTCAGCTGTATGTTGTGCTTTAAATTAATTAGCAAATTTTAGTATGCTAACATATTGAGCTAATAACATTCTCACAATCCTAGGCTATACGTTGTGTTTAGTGCCAATGAGCACGTGTTAGCATGCTAACATGGAAAATTAAGAGCATTCCTATTAGCCTCGGCTACGCATTTTGATTAGAGCTGATAAGCAAATGTTGGTATGCTAACACGGTTAAGTAAAAACATTCCCACAAACCAAAGCTGTATGTTATGCTTAGTGCTAATTAGCAAATGTTACCATGCTAACACACTAAGCTAATAACATTCCCACTGACCTCAGCTGTACATTGTGTTTAATCCTAATAAGCACGTGTTAGCATGCCGACATGGAAAATTAATAACATTCTTATTAGCCTTGGCTATACATTTTGATTAGGGCTGATTAGCAAATGTTAGTATGTTAATATGCTAAACTAAAAACATTCCCACAAACCATAGCTGTATGTTGTGTTTAATGTCAATTAGCACATGTTAGCATGCTAACATAGAAAATAAATAACATTCTTATTAGCCTTCACGATACATTTTGTTCAGGGCTGATTAACAAATGTTAATATGTTAGCATGCTACACTAATAATATTCCCATGTCCTCAGCTGTATGTTGTGTTTAATGCTAATTAGCAAATGTTAACATGTCAACACACTAAACTAATAACATTCCCATCAGCCTCAGCTGTATAATGCGCTTAGAGCTAATTAGCAAATTTTAGTATGTTAACACGCTAAACTAAAAACATTCCCACAAACCACAGCTGTACGTTGTGTTTAATGCTAATTAGCACGTGTTAGGATGGCACCATGGAAAATTAATGACATTCCTATTGGTCTTGGCTATACATTTTCTATAGATTTGATTTGCAAATGTTAGCATGCTAACATGCTAAACTAAAAACATTCCCACAAACCACAGCTGCATGTTGTGTTTAATGCTAATTAGCAACTGTTAGCATGCTAACACACTAAACATACATGCAGGTGTTGAGTCTCTCTTTTAAATGTGACACATTTGACTGTTAGTGTTATTTCTTGTGTGAATTTTGATGTTAATAATATTTGATTTGAGTTAATAAAACTCTTCCAGTACAAGGTGCCCTCTGCAGGGAGCCAGAAGGGAAAATGTACAACAGGACATTAAGTTCAGAGCATAAACTAGTCATTTGTGAGCACAATCTCTTTTTTCCTGACTGCAGAAGTTAAAAAATAAATGTTTGACACTTGGTTGAGCAGCTAACCTGCTGCTCCAGAGAAAATGTTTGGCCAACGCTTCTTACAAAACAAATCAACAGCTGTGGTTTCGTCAAAAAAGGCTAAAGTGTTCTAAATCGATTCTTCTTTTTTCTTTTGTCTCAGCAAAACTACATATAGTGCAACTTTAAATTAAGACATTTTAGACTCGCAGGAGCCGCGTGTAGTTATGTAAACACAAATACATCATCAATATACAACACAAATATTAGAACTATCATCACTGTCCTCCAGAAACCTCATAGGCTTCAAAGTCCTTCAAGAAGTAAAGAATGATTCTCTGTTAGGACTAAAATAATTCAATGTGATAGAAAAAAAATGCCTACCGTCAGGCATGGAGGTGGCAGTATCATCATACTATCAATTTAACTGACAAGTCAAAAAGATGACAAATGTAATAAATAAACAGTAAATAAATACATTTGTCATCTTTCTGACTTGGTTCTTCAGGTTCTTGAAGGGTTTCAGTCAGGACTTTGAGGAGACCAGTCTAGAACCTTCATTCCAGCCTGATGGAACCATTTCTTTACCACGTCTGATGTGTGTTTGGGCTCATTTTCTTGTTGAAACATCCAACTGTGTCCAAGATCAACCTTCTGCTGATGGTTTTAGGTTTTCCTGAAGAATGTGGAGGTAATCCTCCTTCTTCATTATTCCTTTTACTTTATGGAAAGCTCCAGTTCCACAGAGCATGATACTGCCACCACCATGCTTGATGGTAGGTTTGGTGTTCTTGGGATTAAAAAAAAGTCCAAGACTTGCCTAAGACAGTCTGGAACCAGTCCTCAAAAGTCTTAAACCAGGACAAAAATCAAAGCTAAACAACTCCTAAAAAGCCCAAGACATTGTAAAACCAGTCCTAAACCAGCCCTTAAAAGGTCTAAAACCAGGATCAAACCTAAACCAGTCCTAATAGGATATGTCTTCAAACATTTAAGAAATGAGAAGCTCCTCACTACATCAGCTAGAGCTAAAGAAGTTTCTTCCTCACTGCAGTAATTATCCAATGGAAGACTCTTATCTATTAGCTTTGTTACTTTTTTTGTACAGGCAGTGTATAAATATTAATTGAATTGACAGAACCAAACTTTGCACAGATTCATGCCCCATTAGCATAAAGCGCCATCATTACGTCAAACTTTAAAGTCGTTCTTTTGTTTACGACTGAGTATCTTCAAAACTAATGACATCATCATCAGCTGTAATTTGTATTTAGCGCCAATTAGCAAATGGTAGCATGCTAAGAAGCAAAACTAATTTAATTTTCCATCACTTTGTGTTGGAAAAGTAGCAAATGGGAAACAGCTAACACACTAAGCTAACACACTAAGCTAACATTAGTCCCATCAGCTTCAGCTGTACTTTCTATTCAGTGTTAATTAGCGAGTATTAGCATGCTAACACAATAAAATGATAACATTCTCAATAGTCTCAATTGCACTTTGTGTTTAGTTCTAATTATGAAATGTTAGCATGCTAACATGCTAAACTAATGACATTTTCTTTTGCCTAAGCTTCACTCCGTGTTTACAACTAGCCTACAAATGGTAGTATGCTATCATGCTAAACTAGTGACATTCTTATTAGCCTAAGCTTCACTTTGTGCATAGAGCTAGCTTATGTTAGCATGCTAACACACTAAACTAATGTCATTCTCATTATCTTAGTTTCACTATGTGTTTAAAGCTAGCTTACAAATGTTAGCATGCTAACACATTAAACTAGTGTCATTCTCATTAGCTTAGGTTTCACTATGTGTTTAGAGCTAGCTCAAATGTTAGCATGCTAACATGCTATGTGATTAACATTCCCATTAGTCTCAGCTGTTCTATGTGTTTAATGCTAATAAGTGTTAGCATGCTAACACGCTGTACTCGTGATCTTAAAAGTTTTCTTGCATGAAATGTTTGAAACTCTTCCACCACGACTGGCAGATGTTTGTTTTCAGTTTTTGTTTCTTTAGTTTCTGCAATGATTTCTGAGCTTTGTGTGGTGTTTAAACAGGACTTTGAAGCTGCAGGTTTCTGGAGGATCAGAAGAAACAGGCAATAAATATGTCACACGGTTAAATAGCTCAGAGTTCAGTGATTATATGACGGCTAAAGCAGGCAGGAATGCAGCAAAAATCACGAGCATGATGCAAAAGTCGAATAAATTCAAAACGTTCCTTATCTGAGTGTTTTTCAGTGCGCTGAGCAGAACAGGAGCTGTTTGACATTCTCATGATGAGAGCTGAAGGACTCAATACAGTACAGAGACTCACGTCCACCACGGGGTGGACCGAGGAGGAGACGAGGAGATAAGAAGGAGAGGAAACATGGAGGAGAGACAAGGAGGCATGGAGAGAAGATAAGGAGGTGAGGAGGAGAGGAGGTGAGGAAACAAGGAGAGGATAGGAAATAAGAAGAAGAGGAAACAAGGAGGAGAGGAAACAAGGAGATAAAGAGAAGAAACAAGGAAACAAGGAGAAGAGGAGAGGAAACAAGAAGGCTAGAAGAGGAAACAAGGAGTTAAGGAGAGAAAACACGGAGTTAAGGAGAGGAAACAAGGAGTTAAGGAGAGGAAACAAGGAGTTAAGGAGAGAAAACACGGAGTTAAGGAGGGGAAAAAAGGAGTTAAGGAGAGGAAACAAGGAGTTAAGGAGAGAAAACAAGGAGGACACAAGAAGAGGAAACAAGGAGACAAGGAGTCTAGGAGAGGAGACATGCAAAAGAGATAAGGCTAGGAGAAGACATAAAGAAAGGAAACAAGGAGACAAAGATGGAGAGAGTAAAGGAAGAAGGAGAGAAGGAGAGGAGGAGGAGGAGAAAGCAGCATTTAGAGAGAAGCTGTGAGACCAAGATACCCGAGGAAGGAGAGTTTGTTGGACAGAGACGAGGATGAAGAGGATGAAGAGGAGGAGGAGGAGGAGGAAGAGCGTGGCTTCAGAGTGAGCAGCGTGCTGATTGGCAGCAGCGGAGATAAATCCCTCCACCCAGCTCGCTCCGTCAGCGAGGGGTGAAGAGAGGAGGCCGCACTGAGCGCGCTCGGTGGCGTGTGCAGCCGCTGCAGCTGCTTGTTCGCACGCTGATTGTCTCCGTGCACGTAGGAGCGGTGCGTGTGCACGTCGGCGTGCGCTTCGGCTCCGTGCGCGGCGTGCTTGACCTTGCAGTGCAGACGCAGACTGTCCCTCCGCTTGGCGCTGTACGGGCACAGCGTGCACGTGAACGGCCGCTCGCCCGTGTGCACGCGCACGTGCTCCACCAGCTTGTTGGCGGTCCGGGTCAGGTGACCGCACCGGTCGCACCGGTACTGGTTGCCTTGGCGATGACCCTGGAAGTGAACCAGCAGCTCCTGTTGCCCTGGAAACGACCTCTGGCAGATGCGGCAGCGATGCTCTGAGCTGCTCTGCTGCGGCTGGGTTACCACGGCAACCACAGGAGTGCTGCTGGAGGCGGCAGGCAGGGCAACGTGGCACCTGGGGGGCAGGAGGGCATTAATGACACAACATGAAGCTCAACGTCTTTACAGGTTTCATCTGAAACTTCTGAACTGATCAACAAGTTTCAGGAGCTGCTTTGTTGTTTATTGTTGTTTATTTACTGTAAATAAATCTGTCAGCAGGATGCTTCTATGGAGCAGCGCTTCTCAAAGTGTGGGGCGTGACCCTCTGAGGGGCACAGACGCATGACAGGGGGCAACTGGGAGGAAAAGGTCCGTCTAGGTGGAACTAGTTAGCTGAACTATTGTCTTAATGTCGGCCTGTTACAAACTTTACTGGCTGTTTGGAAAGTTTGGACTCCTGAGAACGCATCGTTAACGTGTAATTAGAACACCAGCATACTCGATGATGTCACCACCTCAAATACCGGCCAGATGGTCCATTTTGGATGACTTTACCAAGTGTTAAAATTACAGAGAAGACATTCACTGTAAAACTGTCAATTTTAAATCATTTCTAGACCATGAAAAATTGTTTTGATCATAAAGTAATTCCTCTCTGGTTCAGTTCTAGGTGAATAAATGTTGTGTTCCTTTGTAGACACTCTCTGATCTGGAAGTTGTAATGTGGAAATGATAAACTGAGGATGAATGTTGATGAAACTGAATTTATTTTTCTGAAGACATTTCAGGTTGTTCGTGATGTTTTATAAAAAGATAATTCATTCAGTGTGAACATTTTCAGAACGTATTTTTTTTAACTAAAACAAACATTAGTAGTTGTGGTTATTTAGAGGTTATTATTCTGTGATTTTAGGTCACTGGAGATCAGGGCGGGCTGAATGTGGACCTGGACTAAATGAGTTTAACATCCCTGGTTTGTTCTGTTAAAAACGACTAAATGTGATCAGATATAATAACAGCCCTGCAAGTTCATATTTTGATATAAAACACACAAATGTTTTTAGTCCTCTGATAACGTGTTAAAGTTCGCGTGAACCCACCTGATGTCTCCCGTGTCGCCCTGAAAGTGCGTGTGGACGTGAGCCCTCATCTCTGCCTCCTGATTGGTCGAGAGGTCGCACACGCAGCAGTGCAGCGAGAAGGAGCCGCGCTCCCATTGGCGGTGCTCCGTCATGTGACTCTGGAAGAGGGCGTGGCCGTCTGTCTCAAAGCCACACACGTGACACCTGAAGGACACGGGAAGTCACAGGTGAAGGATGTGGCGGTCGCCGTGGTAACAGAGTGACCCTGACCTGCTGATGCATGCTATGTGTGTGTGTTTATATGTGTATCTGTGTGTGTGTGTTACTGTGTGTTAGTGTGTGTTTCTGTGTAGGTGTGTGCTTTTACCTGTAGAAATAAGAGCATCCTGTGCTTTGGTCTCTGCTGGTTTGACTTTCTGTGAGTAAACAACAGAAACAAACAGTTTGTTTTCTCCTCTCATGTTTTAATCTGTAGAATCTACTGATGAAGAGTCTCTGAGGAAGAGATGAAGGTGAAACAAACTTAACTCCTGATGGTGTGAACGTAACTTTAACACTTTTATAACAGTTCTAAAGGAACATTGTTTATATTAGAGACAATATGGAGGAAAACCAACAACATAAGGGTCAATTTTGAACATCTTTGAGTCATTTAGGACATTTTTCAAGTTATTTCAGTCTTTATTTGATCCATATTGAAAATTTTGAGTGATTTTGGACACATTTCCTGTTATTTTAGTTTAGTTTCAAATCATTTGGAACACATTTAAAGTAATTTAGGACATGTTTAAGTTGTTTTGGATGCTCTTTAGTCACTTTAGATGTGTTGTTTTTGAGTAATTTTGAGCACAAGTGAATAATTCCTACTTTTTAAAGAAGTTTTTAATACTTTGAAGACATTTTAAATTCATTTTGGACACATTTTAGTAAATTTTTAACCCTTCTCAGCCATCCTAGACTACTAACTCATGTTGGACAAGTTTTGAACAGTTCAGGAGGATTTTTTGAGCAAGTTCTGGTCAAATTAGAGTCATTTGTCATCATTTTGCACACATTTCAGGTCATGTTTGACAAATTTTGACATTTAGAGAACACACTTATTTTATGAGGTCAGATTTGAGTCATTTTGGGCGTGTTTTTATGAACTGCTCTCTCTGACTGCTTTTCTACTTTTATGTGATAAAAATATGATGCAGATTATTGCATCTTGGTGCATAAATCAAAATATGAGTAAACTAATGTGGATTTTTGCTCAACAATGGACCAAAAACAGAGTTTTCGTCTTTAATCTTCATCAGTTTGGATGAATAATTGATTCTAAATTAACTATGTGCAGCTTTAATTCAAATCCAGATGAAAAATGACTTCAAATATGAGTCTGGTGAGATTCCATTAATTCTGCTGCAGCACCAAAGGTGGATTCATCCGCTGTAGAAAATAGTCCCCAATAAACACAGATTCCTCTTAGCATTAAAGACAACTAACTCCACAAACATCTCCATTTCACCAGAGTTTTACTGAAATACTCGAGTATTTCCTGGTTTATCTGCAGCTTCAGAAAATGTTCTGGATGCTTCTGATGTTTGACAACTCTCTGAAAATGTAAATAAATGAAGCAGAAACGAACACAGGTGTGAACAGAAGAAGAAGTGCAGGTGCTTTTACCCTGATGAGGATCCTGGAGGTTCGACTGAGGAGAGCAGAGCGGCTCCACCTTCAGCACAGGACTACACAACAACAACAACACAACAACAACACACAGAGGTCAGTCCAGGTGAGGTCAGAGGTCAAAGTGTGACATCAGCGACAGGTGAGTCGTCATTTAGTAAAAGAAAACTCTAAATTTAATAATTATATGAATTAAAATAAAATAAAAATAAAAACAGAAGCACAGTTAAGGAATAAAAATAGAAAAATAAAATGTAGCCCTTTTATTAGACAATAATAACAATAATAATAATAATAATAACAGAACATAAAGTTACCTGTTCCTGGTGGGCGGAGTCATCCTGTCCAGCTGATTACTGGATTTACTGACTCGCTCTGCAGACACACAAACACAGACACACACTGAGGAAACCAACATCATCCCTCATGTATAATTATCATTTATATTCTAGTATTTGATGCATCTTCAACATTTTTGTCTCCATGCTGATGGACTCGACCAATCAGGAGAGATTTAGATTCATTGGTTGTTTTTCTGTTCTTAAATTATCAGCAGCTCGTTTATTTCAAATGTTTTATCATGAAGCATGAAAATATAAAACTGTATCTTTGAAATTTTAGATTAATATATCAAATGCTTTTTGATATGAAGGAGAAAACAGTCCAACTAAAATGTTCAGACCTTCTACATCATAACTTTTCCATAATCTCCTCCTTTGTTTTTATTATTATTGAGAGGTTTGAGTGTCTTCTTACCTGAGAGCTGGTGCAGCAGCGTGGAGGCCAGGTTCACCGACATGTCCTGCCACAGCACGGCCCTGAGGCACTGCTCCTCCATCTTCGCTCCGAAGAACAGCTGCTGCTCCTCCATCTTGGCTCCAGAGACCAGCCGGTTCTCCATTTTGGCTCCTGAAGGGAACTCGTCCTCCATCTTGACCCCGTAGACGAACCCATTGCTCATCTGGTCTCCAGAGAAAGATCGCTCTGCAACCCCCGCCTTAAATACGAGCCCGTCCTCCATCTTGGCTCCAGTCAGAACATGGTCCTCCATCTTGGCTCCAGTCAGAACATGGTCCTCCACTTTCACTCTGACCTGAAACTTGTTGCCTCCAGAGATGCTGCTCTCTGCCATTTTGGAGCTGCTATGGAGACGATGGTCCACCATTTTGGCTCCAGTCAGAACATGGTACTCCATCTTGGTTCCAGATGTCCCATGATCCTCCATCTTGGAGCTGCCATGGAGACGATGGTCCACCATTTTGGCTCCAGTAAGAACAAGGTCCTCCATTTTGGCTCCAGACATCCCATGATCCTCCAGTTTCACTCTGAGCTGAAACTGGCTGCCTCCAGAGATGCTACTGTCCGCCATCTTGGAGCTGCCATGGACACATTGGTCTGCCATTTTGGCTCCAGAGTGCAGCTGCGGAGCCATGTTGTTCCCAGAGAGACTTTGGTCTTCTGTTTTAACAGTAAACAGATGGCGGTTCTCCTCTGTGATTGGTTGGTTCTGGGCCACGGCGTCCACTTCCATTGGCTCTTCTTCTTCCTTGAGTCTCACCACGTGGCCGTGGACGTCCTGACGCTCTGTGATTGGATGGGAAACATGTCAATGTTAGAAACAGAATTAAAATAAACGCTCTGAACCTCCAAACCTGCTCGTTATCTTTCAAAAAAGTGAAGCAAAGTGACCAGACAGAAACTGTAAAAATAAAAAGGATAACCAGATTTCCAGAGCTTTCTACAGGTCATTGAACTACTCATCTGGTAAATAATGGTAATTCATCAAAATCACTTTTTCCCACAAATTTGCAACAAAATATACCATTTGTAGTCACCAGAACGCGTAAAAAACTACAAATTCTGAGCTCCTCGGTGCAGCCATGACGTTTTTCAGATGAACTGCAGGCAGTGCAGCGTGGTGAGACGTTACAGCCCCATGTAAGGATGTTTTTACTTTTAAACCGTCTCAGAATAAAAAACAAACGTCCTGAAATTCCACCTGCGAGCTTCCTGAGCAGGTCCGACGCCAGCGTGTCCGTGGGGTTGTTTCCGTCCGGAGTGTTGGTGAGCGACGGCGGTTCTGGACTGGCTCCGGGTCCGTCCGGAGACAGCGCCAGGCCCGGCTCGTCCTGCTGCTCCGCCTCCGCCCGGCTCCCAGGATGCATCTGGGCCTTCTGGGTGGCCTCTGAGGAGAGAAGGAGGCCGAGTGAGATTAGATTCAACTGTAATCAGATTACAGCAGAGTTCAAACCAGACCCCATGAGGCCAGAAGTATGCGGACACTTGTTCATGTGGTGACGATGATGATGAAGCTGAGGACAGTCTGTCAGCTTCTGTTCTGGTTTTTAAATAACTTTATCGTCTGTCAGCAGCCTGATTAAAGTGTCTGAGAACAAAGTGACTTCAGGATGTGATTGTGTTCATGTTGTAAATCACTTTTAGTCGACTCATTATTAATTTTCCAGCCTGTTTACTTAACGTGTATTTGAACCGAGTGAAGCTCTGATCTGCACAGAAGATGTAAAACAAATAAAGTTTGACCCAAAGATCAGAAGTAACACAATATCTGAAACTGATCTACACTACCAGTCCAAAGCTTAGACACAGCTTCTCTTTTAGTATTTATCTTCATGACTATTTCCATGTAGATTCTCACTGAAGGCATCAAAACTATGAATGAACACAGATGGAATTACAAAGGAAACTAGATTCTAGATGGTTTCTGGATAGTTCCTAGATGGTTACTTGCAGGTTCCTGGGTAGTTCCTAGATGGTTACCTGCAGGTTCCTGGGTAGTTCCTAGATGGTTACTTGCAGGTTCCTGGGTAGTTCCTAGATGGTTACTTGCAGGTTCCTGGGTAGTTCCTAGATGGTTACCTGCAGGTTCCTGGGTAGTTCCTAGATGGTTACCTGCAGGTTCCTGGGTAGTTCCTAGATGGTTACCTGCAGGTTCCTGGGTAGTTCCTTGATGGTTCTTTGATCTTTCTCTGGAGCCCAGACGAGCACCGGGTTCGTCTGTGGACCAACCTGACTTCTGCACAACACAACTGATGGTCCCAACCCCATGAAGAAGACAAGAAGTTCCACAAATGAACCTCAACAAGGAACACCTGTGAAGTGAAACCATTTCAGGTTCTACCTCATGAAGCTCATGGACAGAATGCCAAGAGGCTATTTGGAAGAACCTAAAGTATAAAATGTGTTTTGACTTCTTTCACCCTTTTTTGTTTACTGCACAATTCCAGATGTGTTCATTCATAGTTTTGATCCGTTCAGTGAGAATCTCCAAAGTAAATAGTCATGAAAGCAGCTGCAGTGTTTTCTAAACGTTACACGGACGTTCCGAAACAGTTGTTGAGCCTGAAGTGGAACTGATCTGATCTCCTCGCTGCTTTGACTCTCAGAGAGTTCAACCTGCAGTCTGCAGACCTGCTGAGGAGTCTGAGTGATGATCAACCTTCATGTGGAGGATCATCAAGGTGACCAGAGGAGGGTCTGCGGTTACCATGGCGACCACCCAGAGACCAAACAGCAGTTAAACAGCGAAAGAGACACAAAACCACCACAAAGAGACAAAGAACTACTACAGAGACACAAAACCACCACAAAGAGACAAAGAATTACTACAGAGACACAAAACCACCACAAAGAGAGAAAAATACAGACACACAACGACCACAAAGAAACTCAACACAAAAAGTACCGTTGTCTAAAATATGTGAGCAGAAATCAGGACCAAAGCCGTTAACAGAGCGTCCTCATACCACTGGACGTCATGTGTGTGTCTGTGTTGTGTTACTGCGTAGTTGTGCTACCTGACAGCCTGATGAGGAGGTCAGACGCCATCTTGGTGCTGACATCAGGGCTGAACAGAGAGGTGGCTGATGGGAAAGGACTCGAACCCGCGGCGTCCGGCGTGCACTGAGCGCGTGCGTCGTGTGTGTGTCGTTTGGCCGCTTCAGAGGGAGGCGGCAACACACTCGACCCACGCTTCATCTTCAGCCACTCAGAGTGTGTGTCTGTGTGAGTCTGTGCTTGTTTGTGTGTTTGACAGAGCTGCAGTCAGAACTCCTCGCTGCAGGGAGGCGGTGAGGCTAAAATAAGCGTGTGTGGAACATGTGGAGGTGAGCAGCAGAGCATGCTGGGAGCTGTAGTGACCTGGAAGAGAGACGGAGGAACACGGAGGAGGATAAGAGCAGCATGAACACGCTGGATCTGTGAATGAATAAATTATTGAATGGATTAGACCCCATAATAACCGGATAAATCATTCCCCGCTGTCACCATGGCAACCGGTCCCGCTGCCTCCTCTCCTGCCCTGACCTTCGTGCCGACACACAGTCATCGAAAACCATCGAAAATCACGATAACCGTCAATAATCATCAATAACCATCAATTATAACTGTGGATAACCGCCGATAACCATCAATCAATCAACGGTTGATAACCAGCTGTTAGTCCTGGTCAGCAGAAATAATTCACACGTCAGCCTGCATCTGAATCCAATTACAGCAAATTAATACTATATATATATATATATATATATATATATATATATATATATATATATATAATAAATTTAAGTACATAAACAGAAACCAAAGTTAAAGTGGCAGCAAAGAACGAAATATAAAAATAAAAGCAAGTCAACTCAGCATTAAAAAAACAAACATTTTACGCCGCATTAAAATACTATAATTAAAAAAGACAAAAATTAAATTAAAAAAAGACAAGTTGTCAAGACAAATACAAATAAATAATTAATATAAAACAATTCATTTTGGATTTTTTAGGAACAAAAAAATATTAAATTATTTAAATCAAAAAAGAATTATTTTGATAAAAAGAAGAAAGAGGAAAAAATTTAAACAAGAATGAAAAAAGTGCCCAACACAGTAAAAATACTAAAATACAAATATGATGAAAACTATAAAGAAAAAATTAAAATAAAATTTCAACACATCCAAAAATATAATTAAAATGTATTTTTAAAAAATTACAAAGTGGTCATGGTAAATAAAATACAAAAAATAAAATGTAATTAATTCCATTTCCAAAAAAAAATTAATAAAACTTACAACATAATAATGGAGTCTGAAGTTTGCAATTAAAAAAATCTGATCTAACTAAATTATTTAAATTAAAACAGTTACATAATAAAAAATGGAAATTAAAAATATAATATGTACTGAAGTGTTCGACACAAATAAAATACAAAAATACTAAATAATAAAATAAATTATACTTTAAATTTTAAGAGTTGATCAAAATGAATAAAATATAAAAATAAATCATCAATACCCATAACAAAAAAAAAAAAAAAGTATTGATGAACATTTTCTTCCTGTGTTAAAAAAAAACATTGGTTCCCAAAAATAAAATCAAAAAATAAAAACAAGCAGAATTTAAAAACTTAAAAACTGGTCAAGACATTTAAAATATAAAAATAAAGCAACTCTCTTTCACACAAAAACACATAAAAAAGCAAACAATGCATAAAATTATTTAATTAGACAAAAAACAAACAAATAAAATTATATATAGAAATAATGTGGTTGACAGTTAAAATAAAAACATAAAATAAAACCGAGAATTAAAAAAGTGGTCAAGACAAATAAAATATAATGTAAAAAATTAAAAGCAGAATAAAAATTCAAAAAATGAAAAATTGGTCAAGATATTTGAAATATAAAAATAAAACTACTCTTTTTGACACAAAAAAACAAATAAAATGTCAACAATGCATAAAATTATTAAATTATACAAAAAAAAATATAAAAACAGTATAAATAATGTGTTTGACACAGTTAAAATATAGAAATAAAATAAAAACGACATAAAAAAAATAAATATTCAGGCCTCAAAAAATCTTTAAAAAAAATAAACTAAAAACCAAATAAAAATATTTTAATAAAAATAATTTCTATATTCTGTCTTAATTAAAAGATGTAATCTTGAAGCTGAGACTTGAACGTCTGATTAGATTTAATTATTTTAATTTAAATAATGGAGCAGCTCCTCTCGGTTCTCCCCCCCGTCCCCCCTCCAGCCTCCTCCGTCTCCAGGAGACACCGGACGGCTGCTGCCTCCGCATCCAGCCGGGGAGACAAACCACCGGGCAGCAGCCCCTCACAGCCCCGTCCCGGTGCCCCCGGTGCCGGTCGGTCGGTGTCAGAGCCCCCGGAGTCCCGCCGTTAGCCGCTGCCTCCCCAACATGGCTGATCCGCTCCAACACACCGATCCCTCGGTCACCTCCCGGGGCGGGATGGCCTGGTCGGTCCGCTACCATCACCTTTTACCGGGTTCTGCTGCCCGGTCTCCGGTTACCGGGAACAAGGGCAGGTGTCAGGAGCCCCGCCGTTCCCCCTCCTCCCCCTCCCCAACATGGCTGCCCGGTAACCCGACCTCAGAGGACCTCCGCTCCGCTCCACGGGTCAGTTAGCATCGTAGCCGGACGGCTAGCACCCACCGCCGGACCGACCTCCCTCCCCACCCCGGTCCCCTCCGTGACTTACCGGTACCGGGGAGGGCAGGTGGCGGCGGGGGGCTGCTGGTGGTGCAGTCCGGGGCAGAGCCTATATATAGACCGCGGATCCCTCCGGTGCCTCTCCGGTGCCGCTCCGCTCCATCCTCCGGTTCTTCATCCGCCTCGGAGACGCTGCTGCTCGGCGGGAGACGGTGGCTGAGATCCGGAGTCCGAGGAGGACGCTCGGTCACCGGGCAGGGCAGATGGAGGAGTCCGCCTCCTCCACCGAGAGAGAGTCAGAGTGTGTGTGTGTGTGTGTGTGTGTGTGTGTGTGTGTGTTATAGTGTGTGTTAGAGAGAGTGTGTGTCTGTGTGTGTGTGTCATAGTGTGTGTGTGTGTGTCATAGTGTGTTACAGTGTGTGTGTTGGTGTGTATAGTGTGTGTAATAGTGTGTGTTACAGTGTGTGTTATAGTATGTGTGTGTTATTGTGTGTGTGTGTGTGTAGACCTACACAGACATGAACCACTTGTGTGTAAAGTTCTAAGAAATAAACTCTTATTTCAGTGAGTTGTGTTGATTTATTTTCTTTGTGTGTTACTCCATCTGTAGTCGTCCTGCCAGCAGTAGTACTAATACTGGAGTAGTAAAAGAACCAGAATAGTCTGGAGTTTGTTTGTTTTAATGTGTTGTGATTTTGGCAGTAACATCTGTACGTGTTCTGATAAATACCACCACACACTCTAAGAAGTATTTCTACTGCATGGAGGAAAACAAAACTATGAAGAAAACCTAATTAAAGCAATTTCATTGAGTTTAACCTCCATTATAATGCAACTGAAGGAACCCGTTCCTGTTATTTATTAAATGTCTGGTGAAGAATTTACTGATTTCGAAAGTATCTTGATGGGTTGAAATGTGTCTAATTTAAACTCAAATTTGCTGTTTTTGTTTACAAAACCTAAATATCATACATTCAAATGCACAACTACAGTTCAATATGTAGTCGTTTCGACAAAATGTTGTTGAAAAAATACATTTCTTAAAAGCTGCGACACAAACAAAGACACAAAGTTGAAGACGAAGAAGAAAATCCCCCAAAATGTGACACAAAACAGCCACAGAGAGATGGAAAATGACTAAAATAAAACACAAAACGACTTTAAAGAAGTAAAACAGCCACAAATGGATGCAAAAAAAAAAACCAAAAAGACAAAACAGCAACAAAAAACAACAAATCTGAAGACTGACATGAATTAAAATCTGGTTTCAGTCTGAGATCCTGGAGGAGGAGAAGCAGCTGCTCTGCATCCTGATCACAGAAACACAACAACTAGAACAGACACACAACCACAGACCAACACAGAGCAGCACAAAGACTGAGAGGGACTGTAATTATCCTTAAAATTTAGGATGGTATGAAGACAGGAGAAAATAGATACTAAAAGACCAAAAAAAGACACAAAGTGATCTAAACAAGACACAAAACATCAACAAAAAAGAAACAGAACTGTCAGAACACAAAACAAAAACAAAGAGACAAAATAGCAACAAAGAGATGAAAAACTACAAAAATAAGATGCAAAGTCATTTTAAAGAGAGATAGAAAATGAGAAAATCATTGAAATGAGACACATAATGTCCTAAATTTGACTCAAACTAGACAAAATGGCAACAAAAGTGATGCAAAACATTTAAAATGTGACACAAAACAACCACAAAGAGATATAATAGCAACAAAGAGAGGAAAAATGACCAAAATGAGACATAAAATGACCTTAAAGAGGAAAAATAGCTACAAATAGATGCAAAGCGACCACAAAGAGACAAAACAGCAACAAAATGTTGCACAAAAATGATCAAAATGAGACACAAAATGTCCCAAATGTGACATAAAATGACCGTAAAGACGTAAAATAGCTACAAGCAGACACAAAGCGACAACAAAGAGACAAAACAGCAACAAAGATATGAAAAATGGCCAAAATGAGACACAAAATGTCCTAAATGTGACTCAAACTAGACAACATGGTAACAAATTTGACACAAAACAACCGCAAAGATGTAAAACAGCGACAAATACATGCAAAGTGACCACAAAGAGACAAAGCAGCAACAAAAAAGGAGAAAACAGACGCCAAAAGACCAAAAAACATCAAACAAAGAGATACAAAGCATCAGAAATGAAACAAAAGTGTCAGAAATGAGACACAAAACAACAGAAAGGAGTTAAATTGAAAAAAGCAGCAAGAAATGTAATATTAAGTGTTAAATACGAAGGTTTTCTTCTCGTCCAGGTCGTTTATTTTGGCTTTAAACAAAAAAAATGATCTGAAGACTGAAATATTCTCAGATGACCTCTCAGCACTGTAACATTGTGAATTTTTTGCTGTTTTCTTCTTTTTTTTAAATTAGAAAATCTGCACATAAATCTACCATTTTCTACTAGAAATGTTCCTCAGAAGCCTGTATGAAGAATGTAATATTTCTACTTCAATAATGTAAACGATTATTTCAAATTAAAATAATAATAATAAGAGAAGGAAAGGAACACATTTCATTTTCAAGCCATATATTCAAATATTAAACCTTTTTCCACTTTTAAACTGGTTAAATCAATTTATACTCATAAAAGAGGCAAAACTAGCACTTGTTAAATAACTGAGGCGGACGCATCATTTTCAGTAAATAAAACCATAAACTCTGTGAGGCTGTAACCTGCAGCTCTACGTGTTCTGGTTCTACGCTCCTCCTCCTCCTCCCTCCACATCCTGAAACTCTAAATCCTCTCACAACAAACTCTCGGTTCAGTTCAATGATTCTGAGCTGCAGGATGAACCGAAACAGCTTCAGGGTGAGAATTATTCAATCAATTTACACAAAAAGAAACAGCGATCCATCCGTTACTAATCTATTATCTTTATCGTTTATCAGCTGTGTTTAATCATTTATTAAATCTTTTTCATTCTTTTTCAATCATCAAATTGTTCAAAATCTGCTACAAAATGAAAAATAAACACATTTCAAACATTAAATTATTCTTGTGTGGACAAAAATGTAAAATAAACAATAAAACAAGGTGTTTTTCTGAACCAAAATGACAAAAAATGGCAAGAAAACCTCACATTTATTCTTAGACGGGTCATTTAATGTCTTTCTGTGTTTGTTTTTATTTGTACATAATTATACGATGTGTTCTTCTCCATGTTTGACTGTTTCCGTCTCATTTTTCTTCACCATGGTTCATTTTTCTCTGTAACATAAACTCCTGAAACTCTATGGAAGGAGAGAGAATTCGTCTTCTGTCAGGATAGAATGATGGAAAAATAACACAAAAACCTGAATCGATGTGTTTCTATAGATGTTACCAACACTGAAAACAACGGAGGCTCCACATAGTGTAGATATTTAACTATTTATGGATTAAATTAGTTTAATCTCTGCTCTGCGGAAACACTGAGGATCTCTTTTCTGACTGTTTTTGGTGACTTATTTTGGTCATTTTGCATCTGTTTGGCATGTCTTTCTGTAGATTTTGCATCAAATTTGATTGTGTTGTGCCGTTTTTGTTGCTTTATACACATATGCAGCAGTTTTACGTCTCTTTGTAGTCAGTTTTTGTTTCATATTTGACATTTTATGCATCTTTGTTGCTGCATTTTTCATCTTGAGGCTGATGTTGCATTTCATATTGGTCATTTTTCATCTGTTTGTGGTTTCCGGCATTTTTGGTCATTTTGTGTCTCATGTTGGTGCTTCTCTATGATCTTTTGTAGCTATTTTGGCTCTTTTATGTCTCTTTGTGCCTCATTTTGACCCCTGACTTTTGGTTCCTCACTAATCTGTGCTCAGAACGTCCTTTAACTTGTATTTTCATGTATTCAGACTTTCTGTCTCTTCTTTTTAATTGGCATAAACATAAAATCCGTGTGTGTTTAGATGTCGTCCACCCTGCGGTGTTTCGGGGTGGGTGTGGTCTTGTTCTCACTGGCTCTGCCCACCTTGCCGTTCTCCCGTGGAGCTAGCCCCGCCTCCTGTCAGGGAATGACTCCTGTCCACATCCGGGCTCATCCTCAGGACCCCCAGATCAGCTACGTGTCCATCCGAACATCCGCCTCCACCTACCTACCAGGACAGCTAGTCACAGGTACTAGTTAACTACAGTCTATCTCACTGACTAGTTAACCACCCTGTTAAACTACTATAACTAATCTGCTGGTGTCTCTGTTCTCAGTGACGGTTCGAAGCTCTCGGGACTTCATGGGTTTCCTGCTCCAGGCCCGCAGTGTGGAGGGGACCAGGCGTCGGGCTGATGGAGGTTCTGGGGTCCGGGTCGGGCCCCCGGTGTTGGTGGGCGGCTCCTGGACTCTGACTCCACCCGGCACCCACAAACTGAACTGTCTGTCGGAGGGCGACGCCATCACTCACTCTGACAAACAGCTGAAGAGGAACCTGTCGTTTGTGTGGAGAGCCCCGGATGTACCGACGGGAGATATCCGGTTCTAGTGAGTCTAGATACAGTTAGACGGGTCCAAACCTGAACAAAGTTATGACCCAACCTCATCAGAACTGAGCTACAGTAACTTCATTTAATGAAGCAGAGTCTTACCTTCAGTCTATGAATATTTTCAGAGTTACAGACCCATGAAGTACTTAGAGCTACTATGGAGACCTCTATGAACATCTGCACCTCTACGACCACCAGGTTCTGGAACCTTGTCTGGTCAAATTTTAAAACATCAGATTCTGTTGATGTTAGAGCCTCTAAAATTGGTGAAATGTCGACCAAAGACTAGATTTTATTATTAGAAATATGGATCCATTACAAAGAAACACTTTCTGGGGCCATGGTACCAACTTGATTTTAAAGAACTGCACTTTGCACTTTTTCGAGCCAGCATTTCTGATGAGAAGTGATGAAAAAAAGTCAATTTTTAACTGATTTTTTCCATCATTTCTGAGCCTCATCACTTCATCAGTGCAGCAGATAGACATAACATTTTAAACTTTTACTGAACTCTGCACTGACCTGTATCTTGTGTTTTGCAGCATCACTGTGGTCCAGTCCTACTTTGTGTACTGGGCAGGTATTGAGTCTGCAGTGGTGCATGATGGGAGTCGTCACTGGCGTGGGATTACCACTGGATGGAGTGGTGGAGCGAGTACAGTTTCTACAATGCCGTGGGATAAAGTCAACGTCCTGCCGGGTAAGAAAGCCTTCACAGTGTTATAAAATCCAGACTTCATCAGAACTGACCTGCTCTGTCCTCTCACCTTGTTGCAGCTACAATGAGACCCTTGACAGGAACAATCAGAGGAACTCAGGTCTACAAATCTATAAAAACACTAACAGAAGTCACTCGTCCAGCGATGGAGATGAGTAGCTCTGTGACTTCAGCGTCGCTCAGAGTTGACTTTCCAATAAATCAAGTTCTCGGTGGAAAGAATAACTCTACAGCTTTAGGATCTCTTCAGAATGTTCCTTCAGAATCTCTTCCAGGTGTAACTGAAGGCTTTTACACCAGTACTCAACCTGAGGAGTCCAGGAGCTTTGGAGGTTTGGATTCGACCTCCACAGTTCCAACAAACACCCCATTTCAATCCTCAACCAGCCCTGATTCCTTCCTGTACTACCTTGTTACCACCATTCCTCTGAAGGATGTACAGACGGAGAGTAAAGATCTGAATCTACCCACTGAAACCACCACCTCAGCTGTACCTTCAACCAAGACCAACACCCAAAGATCCTCATCTGAGAATCCGAGAAAACCAACCCAGAAACAACAAAATTCTACACAGACCGACTCAGGTCCAACTGAGTCCCAAAATAATCCAATCAAAGCCCAAACAGGAAGTTGGTCTCAAAATCCTCACCCCAAAACTTCTTCTCCAAAGCCTCTTTGGTTTCAAACTTCTACATCCAGACTTGTTCTCCAGCACCAAACTGTTACAAGTCTGACCTCTTTATTCCCCCAAACATCATCATCTAAGCTCCATTCTCAGTCAGAAACCAGTTCAATCACGGTTCTGTTGTCTGAATCTCCCACCCTTCAGTCTTTTCTCCAGTCCAACAAAACTTCATCCCTTCCTCAGGCCAAACTTCTGTCCCTCCAGCCTCAAAACACTCCATCTGGATCCACAGGTCCTCAGTCTACCAGCAGCTTTCATCAAGAAACTGGAACTCAAACCCAAGTTAGTTTTGTTCAGACAGACCAGCCTCAGTCTGAGATACCACCTGAGGCTTCCGGTTTTTCTTCCCAGCCATGGTCTCCAACTGGACAGAAGCTAACTCCATCCTCAGTAACTCCTCAACCTTTCAACACTCGAGTTTTCACACTGGAAGATCTGAAGTCTAGACCAGAGATCACAACCATGAGTCCAGTCTTTGCCTCTGTTCCTTCAGCCCCTCCTCCATCTCTTCCAGAATCTTCCAGCCTTTACTCTTCGTCTTCATCCTCCTCTTTGTTCACCTCTTCTGTAGTCCATCTGAGCTCCACCTCTCGTCCTCATCCCTCTGGATCAGTGGTAACCATGCCTCCATTCTTCAGGTCGACAGTGTCCATCCATTCTTCTTCCTCCACCTTCATGAAGAATCAACCCAGAACAGCTCCAGTTCTTTCCGCCCTTCCTTCTCCTTCCCCGATATCCACTCCACCTCATTTACCTTCTGCCCAACCTTCCTCTTCTACCAAACCTTACGTAACCTCCATCAACTATTCATCAGCAGCTCCTCTTCCTTCATCTCCTTCTTTCTCGACTCCTTTAACCTCCTCTGTCACAAATTCAGCCTCAGCTTCTTCTTCCACCATCTCACCAACTCCTTCTCCAATTTCTTTTACATCTTCTTCAATATCTTCTTCCTTTTTACCATCTTCTTCCTCTTCCATCTCATTCGTCACCTCCCCTCACCCTGGACCTTCTCCAGCTCCTCGTCGATCTCTATACAATCCCTTCACCTCCTCCTTGTCCCCGGTTCCCTCCCAGGAACTCACTATAGCTCAGAGTTTGCTAATCCAGAACCACATCGCATCATCTGAACGAGAGTTCAGCCTCAACCTTCCAACACCAAGAACAGTTGTTCACCCAAACCCTAAACCACACCCAAACCTCAAACCAAACCTTCCCAAAGCTGATACCAAACCCAATCGTCCTTCCAATCCATCCAGACCTCCAGACAAGGAAGGGAAGTATCCAGACATCATCCCCAGACACAGTGCCTGGGAGCTGGGCATGCTGCTGGGCTGCTCTGCTGGTCTGGGCATGGTTCTGGTGGTGGGGGTCCGGTACGTGTACCGGCAGGCCTGCGGCAAACGGACCGCCGTGACGCTAAACGACAGGGAGAGGGAGTACGGCAGAGGAGAGAGAGGAATGATTCAGGTCCAGGAGTGCGGAGATCTGGTCCGGGTCCGAAAAATCAGGGAGAACAGCTTCGTACTGCTGGCAGAGTACGACATTCTGGCGCCACCTGGAGACTAAAAGAAGACTGACAACACAGTCTGACACCAAAATGGATAGTTTAACCTTCTTTCAGGCTCTTGAAGTACATAGAGGTGGGCCCAAATTTCACACTTATAGTTACTTTTTCAGACATTTTAGCTTCTGGCTGTACAATGAAGAAGTAACATTGATGCTAAGCAAAAAACAGATTTATTCTTTTGATTGTGACGCCTGGGGTCAGGATGTAAAACTGATTTGGATGCAGTTTTCAACAGTTTTGTTCATCCTAAAATGTCATGTGTCTGTCTGCTGCACTGATGAAGCTCAGAAATGATGGAAAAAGTCCATTAATAAGTTTGGACGCATCTCTATGTACTTCAAGTTCCTTTACCTCTGAAAGTATTCATAGTATGAAGGTTAAACTTATAGCTTCCTAGCTTAGCATGTGTTTCTGGTTAGCGTTTAAGCTAAGCTATCTGGCAGTATTCTAAAATCATAATGACAGTAAATGAATGAAACAAAATGTTTTTTACATATACAACGCGCATTTTTGAAGCCAATGTGTTTTGCTGTTCAGACTGAGATCTCGTCAAAGTTTCATGACCCACAGACGTTTAGTTTTTGTTCAGCAGATAAATCTTTGGTAACTTTAACTGTGAAACTGTCTGTGGATGTTCATGATCCTCAGAGGATGAATCACATTTGGTCACAATTTAGGCCAACCTGAACCTGATATTTACTGAGCACAATAACGCTGTGGAGGATGAATCATTTAAACCTTGAACTTGGGGCCACAGTGTTAGGTCTTTATCTGTTTGCAGCTTCTACAGTGAGAAAAATCTTTTCCAGATTGTCAATCTGTGCTCAGCTAAAGCTCTTGGCCAAATATTTCAGACTCTGAGGATGTTTTGCTCCCAATATAATCAATTAACTAAAACTACAATCTGTCTTCACATGTCAAAAAGGTAATCTACCAAGGAGGACGCAATGACGAACACCATTTGGTGGATACTGAGTTTTATGTTTACGAAAAGTCCATATTTGACGAAAGTCCATCTCTGGGACTGATTATTTAGATTTGTATAAGAGAAGAACATGTACGCTGATTTGCTTTACTAATATTTAGATTTGTTTTTTACAAAGAGGTCAAACTACTATCCACTGACCTTGATTTGTCATACTAGGTCATGTGAATGCTTTGATAATAAAGTATATTTTCAGCACTATTCTCTGCGTATTTCTTTATCTGGTGCAGTTTGAGGCCATATAAAAAGCAGAGCTGCTTCTGTTACCGACTCTGGTTTGGTTTCTGTGTTAAAAGCAGCACAAAGCCTCGGCGAGCTGGCAGGACGTCCACAGTCTCACGTTTTCATTCCTGCTTCCAAACGATGTGACAGAAGAGCCATCTGTCCAGAAGAGTCGGGTCAGAGGAGCTAATGATCTGCCAGAGCGAAACGTTTGGTCAGAGAACAAACACAGGATTTATTCCAGAGTTTATCTGTAAGTTACTGAGGACTTAGGATTAATAGAATAAAAACAGTGCAGTTATCACATTATTGCAAACCGATTAAAACCCCTGCTGTTACCGTACCAGTCCAGAAGGTGGCAGTGTGCTACAGAAAAAAGAAAAAATTTTTGGTGTTCATTTCTTCATATTTTTTAATCAGCAAGTACAAGAACAGACCCACACATCGACTCGCTGTCTTTGTTCCCCACATAAAGTTCAGGTAAAACAATCACACTGTAAACCGGGAAAGACTGTAAACTCAACTGTTACCTGGACGACCAATATAAAGACATTTAAGCTGTAAAAGCTCCAAAACGCTCCACAGTAACGGACTCAAGAAGTCAGAAACGTGAAAAATCCGATGAGGTCGTTTCAAAAAAATGAGCTAAAAGAGCAAATACTGGACTTGGGTGTTAAAACAATCCACTGTCTGTTAACTAGTTCAATAAATTAGTCACAGCTTGTTTCCACTGCAGCTGAAATCAATTTTTTTTTTTAAAAAGTGCAATTATCAAACTCCAGAGTTTAAAATGCCCTCAGGGTGACAGCCAGACTTCTGAACATCTTCAACAAAATGAGACATTTGTCATGTTGGACTTTGGGAAACACTGATCCACTTCTTAACATTAACTCTGGATATTTATAAAGAGAATTGGGAAATTTTAGATTGATATATTAAAGCAAATGAAAAAGGGTCCAACAGAAGGTCTCTGATGATTTCAGATGGAAGAACCCAACTGTTGGCTGAGTTGTGATAAACCGCCTGTTTGAACTTCTTCAACACGATGTCCATTAGTTTGGAGTCGACACCAGTAAACGTTTGGTAAGCATCAAATAAATCAGACCTAACAGCCTCTGTCAGGTTGGACCGGTCCAAAGCTGTAAAAACACAGAGGAGTTACAGGTAGTCTATTCCTCCTGACGCATAAAATAATGGATCAATCCTGGAAGGCAACTAGAGTTCGTTGAGAGCAGGTCAACAAACAAATCAACCCTCAGATAGACTGGGTAACCGGGTGGTTCACAGGCTGGACTTCATCCTAACTAACACAACCAGCAGCGCTACAACTAGCAGTGGTTGTTCAGGAAGCTGTCAGAACTAAAGTCATCTCCTGCTGCTACAGAAACCCAATCAGCTGAGTTGATTACCAGAGTCCTCTAACTGTCAATGAAGGTGTCCAGAATCAGAAACACCAGAGAATATAAGGCCGGTAGTGAAAGAAGAAACATACAGAGATGCTTCCTGAGTGCCCCTGAGCAAAGTCCTGCCCTTATTAATGTCAGATTGGTCCATAGAGGAAACACTGTGGTTCTGGTCTGGATAGTAACAATCCGATGCAGCTCCACATCTGATGGGTTCTGGTGATGATGCATTCACTGTCAGGCCTCTGAATACGGTAATCTGGTTCCAGAACTTCAACTGGTTCAGATTGTTTCAGCAAAATCCAGATGGATCACGAAGCCAAGAATGTTTACAGAACATCCACATCTTTAAACTGGACTTTGGTTGCATTCACTGTCCTGTGTCTGAATAGAGGAATCTGTTTCCAGCCGGTTCTAACAGATCATCTTTTCCAGTAAAATCGGAACCTCAATGTCTTTAAACCAGACTTTGGTTGGTGGAACCAAGAAACTTCATAGCTTACTGAGAACAGAGTATCGTCTACATAGAGATGTATACTTGGATCTGATGATGATGCATTCACTGTCCTGCATTTGAACACGATAATCTGGCTCCAGAACTTCAACTACTTCCAGCAGATGAGATTGTTTTAGCAAAATCCAGTCGGATCACATTTACAGAACATCCACATCTTTAAACCGGACTTTGGTTAGCGGAACGAAGACATTTCATGACTTACTGAGAAAAGAGTATCGTCTACATACAGGTGCATATTTGGTTCTGATGATGATGCATTCACTGTCCTGCCTCTAAATATGGTAATCTGGTTCCAGCTGGTTCCAACAGATCACATTTTTTCAATGAAATCAGAACATCAATGTCTTTAAACCGGACTTTTGTTGGCGGAACAAAGAAACTTCCTAACTTACTGAGAACACAGTATCGTCTACATACAGATGTATATTTGGTTCTGATGATGATGCATTTACTATCCTGTGTCTGAATACGGAAATCTGGTTCCAGCGTGTTCTAACAGATCCTTGTTTCAGTAAAATCAGAACATCTTTAAACCAGACTTTGGTTTGTGGAACATGTTAGCTATGTATAACAGAGTATCGTCTGCATATAGACGAACATTTAGAGCCTGATTTCACTGAAGACTTGTGTTTTTTCTGCTCTCTTTATTGGTCCAAGTTAAAAATGCCCTTGTGGACCACAGACTTGGTCAGATCAGACTTCCTACCGCCACCTTCATGCTGTTGACCTGTCGGACAGAGCACCAGTTCACCGTCTCCTCACCACAGGACTCTTTCTACAGACACACGAGCAATTTCAGGAGGTCATAAACCCAAACAGCTCTGATTATACTGTATATTAATGTCAGACAATACAGCGAGTGACACACGATAAAGTCACAAACATCACTTTCTGGCAGTAGCAGTGAGCTGAGAGTAGAAAAATAAGAAGATGGTCCCAGAACTCCCGGTAAGATTCTCAAACCCAAAAAGAAAAGCACAGCCATCCTCAGTTTGTAGGAATTTGCAGATAGTCCATATAAAAATAAAACATGTGCTTCTTTTAAATATAAAATGTGGAAATACGAGTTTCTTTTTGTAGCAGAAATGTGGAGGCGGCACTGAGGTCTGTGTTGATTGGTTGTAATAAGGCACTAATGTATCCCTCCGCCGCAGTCCCAAAGGTTTCACAGCGACGCTGAAGCTTCGATTCGTCAACGTCAGACGGGCTGAAGAGCCGACAGCTTCACCGCCTGGACAAACAACAGAAACACAAAGTCAGAGAAGAAAAAACACAATGCTACAATTAAATGCAGGATTATTAAAATGAAATCTGGTGATTAAATCCCCGTCACCATCAGGAAGACGACTTTCACACATTTAAACACGGAATTCTGGGATTATTTCGCTTTGAGGATCTAAACAGAAGCTCCTCCAGTTGCAGCATTTCCCATCTGAACCCTAAAACCAGCCGGTGTGCTTAAAAGACATCCTAAAAATACAGGAAATGAATCTACAAAATGAATAGAAATCCTTTGTTGTCATAACACGAAGTACAACAAAATTTAAAGAGGCGCTCCTAAGGACACCAACAATACACACTATAAAACATTCTAAAACTCTATAAACAATATACAGTGGGTACGGAAAGTATTCAGACCCTTGAAATGTTTCACTCTGTGTCATTGCAGCCATTTGCCAAAATCAAAAAAGTTCATTTTATTTCTCATTAATGTACACTCAGCACCCCATCTTGACAGAAAAAAACAGAAATGTAGAAATGTTTGCAAATGTATTAAAAAAGAAAAAGTGAAATATCACATGGTCAGAAGTATTCAGAGCCTTTGCAGTGACATTCATATTTAACTCACATGCTGTCCATTTCTTCTGATCCTCCTCCAGATGGTTCTGCTTCTTTATTGGAGTCCAGCTGTGTTTAATTAAACTGATTGGACTTGATTAGGAAAGGCACACACCTGTCTATATAAGACCTTACAGCTCACAGTGCATGTCAGAGCAAATGAGAATCATGAGGTGGAAGGAACTGCCCAAGGAGCTCAGAGACAGAATTGTGGCAAGGCACAGATCTGGACAAGGTTACAAAAGAATTTCTGCAGCACTCAGAGCACAGTGGCCTCCATAATCCTCAAATGGAAGAAGTTTGGGACGAGCACAACTCTTCCTAGACCTGGCCGTCCAGCCAAACTGAGCAATGGTGGGAGAAGAGCCTTGGTGAGAGAGGTAAAGAAGAACCCAAAGATCACTGTGGCTGAGCTCCAGAGATGCAGTCAGGAGATAGGAGAAAGTTCCACAAAGTCAACTATCACTGCAGCCCTCCACCAGTCGGGGCTTTATGGCAGAGTGGCCCGACGGAAGCCTCTCCTCAGTGCAAGACACATGAAAGCCGCATAGAGTTTGAAAAAACACATGAAGGACTCCCAGACTATGAGAAATAAGATCCTCTGGTCTGATGAGACCAAGATTGAACTTTTTGGTGTTAATTCTAAGCGGTATGTGTGGAGAAAAGCAGGCACTGCTCATCACCTGCCCAATACAATCCCTACAGTGAAACATGGTGGTGGCAGCATCATGTTGGGGGGGTGTTTTTCAGCTGCAGGGACAGGACGACTGGTTGCAATTGAAGGAAGGATGAATGCGGCCAAGTACAGAGATATCCTGGAGGAAAACCTCTTCCAGAGTGCTCAGGACCTCAGACTGGGCCGAAGGTTCACCTTTCAACAGGACAATGACCCTAAGCACACAGCTAAAATAACAAAGGAGTGGCTTCACAACAACTCTGTGACCGTTCTTGACTGGTCCAGCCAGAGCCCTGACCTAAACCCAATTGAGCATCTCTGGAGAGACCTCAGAATGTCTGTCCACCAACATTCACCATCCAAACTGACAGAACTGGAGAGGATCTGCAAGGAAGAATGGCAGAGGATCCCCAAATCCAGGTGTGAAAAACTTGTTGCGTCATTCCCAATAAGACTCATGGCTGTACGAGCTGGAAAGGGAGCTTCTACTCAATACTGAGCACAGGGTCTGAATACTTCTGACCATGTGATATTTCAGTTTTTCTTTTTTAATAAATGTGCAAAAAATTCTACATTTCATTTTTTTTTCTGTCAAGATGGAGTGCTGAGTGTACATTAATGAGAAATAAAATGAACTTTTTTGATTTTGGCAAATGGCTGCAATGACACAGAGAGTGAAAAAACTTCAAGGGGTCTGAATACTTTCCTTACCCACTGTATTAGGAGTGGTAGTTGAGTACTGCACAAGATCAGTCTATCAGATGTGAAATGTTGGTTCCATTAGTCAAAATAACCAAATCTGAGCTTGAAATCCAGATATTTCATCAATATCACTCCATTCTATTTGCTTTAGTTTTTAGAAATGTCAAAAATAACTCATTTGCTCTAATAAGATTCTGTAAAAATCCAAAAAAGTCCACCCTCCTCAGGACATTTGTAAAGCCAAGATTGAATCAGCTGTGAGTTTTCAGAGGAAATGAGGATGAAAAAGTGAAAACATTGTGAGGAAAAACAAGCAGAAATCACCCGGAAACTGTCTCAGGGTTCAGAGGGTTAATCGCTGTTTAGTAACGAGGTGAAGCTGATTTTTACAACCTTTAATGAGATAAAAAAGAGAATCCCACCACCAGTGATTCAGCATTCTGCCTGCAGGAGGCGCTGCTGCACTCAGAGCTCATTCTACGGCTGATCGCTGCTGCTTGGGACACACGTCTCAATTCTGATCACGGATGTATTAAAAATGACTCCTGAGACACACACACGTTTTGCCGCCGATTGCCGACGGCTGATTTAAATCAACTGAAACAAATGTGAAATAATCTAATAAAGTCTGAACTGATAATTACCATGAAATGTTTTCTGATTCTTATTCCTACACTAACAGGTTAATTCATTAGTTTGATTTAAGTCACCTGATCTGACTGAAGAAAACCAATTAACTCATTAATTAATTTGAGAAGAATGAATCCAGAGTTCAGCAGGTTTCTACTCACTCAGAAGAACAGGATTCACCTCAACAGAACAGACTGTAGGAGAAAAACCAGGACTGTTAGCGGGTTAGAGGGACAGCAGGGAGGAGAGGCTCTCTACATGTTCTGCAGATGTGTAGATGTTGGGTAGATGTTGGCTAGATGTTGGCTAGATGTTGGCTAGATGTTGGCTAGATGTTGGCTAGATGTTGGCCAGATGTTGGCTAGATGTTGGCTAGATGTTGGCTAGATGTTGGCTAGATGTTGGCCAGATGTTGGCTAGATGTTGGGTAGATGTTGGCTAGATGTTGGCTAGATGTTGGGTAGATGTTGGGTAGATGTTGGGTAGATGTTGGGTAGATGTTGGCTAGATGTTGGCTAGATGTTGGCTAGATGTTGGCTAGATGTTGGCTAGATGTTGGGTAGATGTTGGGTAGATGTTGGGTAGATGTTGGGTAGATGTTGGGTAGATGTGTAGCTGTTGGGTAGCTGTTGTGTACCTTGTGTCTGCTGGTCATCCATCCTCTGATACTGGGCACCAGGACGGATCCCAGCAGGATCTGAGCTGGATGGTAGATGAGCAGAGGAACGGAGATCAGAGACAGATGCTCGTAGCCTTCAAACACGATCTTCAGCATCGGGATTCCTGAAGACACACGGAGACACAGAGAGACACACAGAGACACAGAGAGACACAGAGAGACACACAGAGACACACAGAGACACACAGAGACACACAGAGACACACAGAGACACAGAGAGACACAGAGAGACACAGAGAGACACAGAGAGACACACACACAGACACAGAGAGACACACAGAGACACACACAGAGACACACAGAGACACACGGAGACACAGAGAGACACAGAGAGACACAGAGAGACACAGAGAGACACAGAGAGACACACACACAGACACAGAGAGACACACACAGACACACACAGAGACACACACAGAGACACACACAGAGACACACACAGAGACACACACAGAGACACACACAGAGACACACGGAGACACACACACAGACACAGAGAGACACACACAGAGACACACAGAGACACACAGACACACACAGAGACACACACGGAGACACACACAGACACACACAGAGACACACACAGAGACACACGGAGACACACGGAGACACACGGAGACACACAGACACACACAGAGACACACACGGAGACACACAGAGACACACACGGAGACACACAGAGACACACACAGAGACACACACAGAGACACACACAGAGACACACACAGAGATACACACAGAGACACACTTCAGCATGATCAGTGATGGAGATGAACCTGAAATAAAGCATTTCTCTAAGTATTATTTGTGTCTTTGTGAGGTTCTCGTACCCAGAGTGAGCGACTTGTGTGTTGAACAGAACATGATGGCGACAGTATCGGCCGGACTGAACCCAGAACCCGACCTGCAGAAACAAACACATCAGTGGTTACTGAGCTTTAACATCCACGCACTTTCATGGTTTTCTGTTTCTGCTACTTTAGAACGTATCAGATGTTCCTCTTTAGAAGAAAAATCTGGTTTTCTGGAGCTTTAGGCCATGTTTAAATCTTCACTTTTAGTATTTTGCATTTTTCTGTGGTAATTTTTGCAACTTTTTGCAGTGATTTTCTGTCATTCTGTGGTGATTTTGCATCTTTTGTAGCAATTTTGCATGTTTCTAAGATGATTTTGCATTTTTCTATGATAATTTTTCATCTTTTTGTTGTAATTTTGCATCTTTTTGGAGTGATTTTCTGTCATTCTGTGGTGATTTTGCAACTTTGTTCAGTGATTTTCATCTTTTTGTGGTCATTTTTGCATCTTTCCATCTTATTTTTGCACCTTTATGTGGTAATTTTGTATCTTTTGGTGGTAATTTTGCATCTTTTTGTGTTTTTTGTTCCAAAATGAGACAAAACGACACAAATAATTCTGAGATTTATTGATAATGTTTCCTCAGAGCCTGATTTTATTGAGTTCTTCATTTCTAACATGTTTCTGCAGACTTAAGGGATATTTTTTCTAATTTAATTTTAACGGTAGATTTGCAAACTGATTTTTATGTGAATCTTTGCTCATATCTTTGTCTCATGCGGTGACTTAGTTTGTTTAAACCTGAAAAGGAAACAAACTGGATTCCATTCTCTCCTTTCAACTGCTTACATTCTTTGTATGAAAAGTGCTCTATAAATAAAGTTTGATTGATTGGTTAATTGTTAAAGTATTTGGCAGCAAACCAGACGTTCCAATAACACATTCGACCGGTTTCTCCACTCAGCTGGATTTAAACAGACAGAAGTGTTTAAAACAAAGAGGATAAGGAGGAGACTGACCTGGTGGAGAAGGCAAAGGTGAGCAGCATGAAGCTGATCTGAATGGAGAAAACTGCAGAGATACGAAAAATAAAACCTCCGTTAAAGTTCACCTGTAGTAGAAACTTTTCGTGTCACAGTGGATGTAAAATAAGTTGTGTTCACTGTAATTAACTCAGTTTTCTTCTTTTAGTGCTTAAAAGTCACACTAACGTGGTTCATTTTCATGTTGACACTAAATCACACAAATAGAAGTAAAATAACTAATAAATAATGATGGCTTCCTTCACAACTCTCTGGACTTCAAATTAAGAGTCGACTACACTTGAAATGAACTCTACACCTTTAATCTGCAGCTTGTAAATAAAAAAATGAGGGACTAACACACAGCTGGACAGCTGAGCCGCCAGTTACTTAGAAAGGTGGAAGGCATGTATAAAATGTGCTGTAAATGATGTAAAGACCCTCCAATTAAAGCTAAAAGTCTGAAAGCACATCTGGAGGATTCAATTTTAATTAAAAAAATGCTACTAATGATTGAAGATATGTCCAAAAAAACTGAAAAAAACAAATTGAAATTAGTCCTAAATGACTTAAAATCTGTTCAAAATTACTAAAAATCTCACAAAATGTGTTAAAAGTGATACAAAGTGACTGAAAATATGTCCAAAATGTGTTAAATCTTGTTGTAAATGACCCAAAAGAAGTCCCAAATAACCCTGAACAAGTCTCAAAATCTGTTCACAATAACTGAGTCGTCCAAACAAATTAAAACTTGCCCGTAATCACTCAAAATCTGTCTCAAACGACTTGCAAACATGTTGAAATTTGTCCAAAATTACTTAACCTGGAGTAATGGAACTGAATTTTCTTGATAATTAATTAAAACTTCTGTTCAGTGACTTGAAATGTGCAAAAATCATCCAAAGTGGCTCAAACTTGACCCATAATGAGAATATTTGCTGCAGTGAGTCTGACTGACTGATGAGGACGAGCAGCAGCAGGCTGCTGGGGTCCAGCTCCATGCTGGGGTTGCTGAAGGTGTCGCAGAACGTCGTGTAGATGATCATGAGCAGGACGCAGCTGCTGACGGCGCCCAGCGGAGGCTTCCGGCGCTCCAGGAGCTCCCTGAGGAAACGGCGGCACACCTGGAACCAGAACCACAGCGAGTGAGCCGCCAGCCGCCAGAACAGAACGGAGCGAGAGGGACGGAGGAGGGCTCACCTGACCCAGAACCAGAGGAACCACCACGGTCATGAAGAGCTGGGAGAAGATGGAGGAGAACGGAACCGAGGAGGAAGAACCCAGCTGCAGGAGGAGACGGAACCGGAACATAAATCCACATCTACTGATCCATCAAACGTCAAAGAATTCAAGCAGAAAACAGTAAAAGCTGCAGCTGTTCAGTCAGTTTACTAAAACTAGGAGAAAAGAATGTTTGAAAATGTTTTTAAAAACCAAATAAGTCGTTTTCTCTCGTCCCAAACTGAACCTCTAATAAAACAGTTAAAGTTTAATTTAAATCTTATTTTTTCATTCGTGTCTCTTTTAATTTTGGGAATATTTTGTTTAACCACCGTAATATTTTAAATAATTATTATTATTCATGTTAGCATCACCTGTTGATGACATTTCAGTTTTTTTCTGTTCCGTTTCCGTCGTTTTCTGTCATTTTTCTAATTTTGTGTTCAATTTTTGGCATTTTGTGTCTCCTTTTTCTCATTTTGTGTCTCTTTTTTCATGTTTTGTGTCTCATTTCTGGTCTTTTGTGTCTTGTTTATGGCACTGTGTCTCCTTTTTCTCATTTTATGCCTTATCTTTGGCAATTTGCGACTTATTTTGGGGATTTTACGTCTCATTTTGGCATTTTGCGTTTTCTTTTTCCCATTTTTTTGTCTCCTTTTTCTTGTTTTGTGTCGTGTTTTTGGCATTTTGTGTCTCTTTTTTTTTAGTTTCTGGATGATAAATGTTGTTAGAATTAGGATGTTTGAATCCACTGGAGGGTTTTTGGAGTTCGGGACGTGAATGAACATTTAGTGAAACACCGGATCAGAGCGTACAGCAGATTTAGAGGTCAAACTTACGAACAGCAGCAGCAGCACTGGAGTCACGACGATCCCCAGGAAGCTGCCGAACGCCGAGTTAAAGATGGCCGCAGCCTGAAAACACACCCACACACGTACCGCCGGTCACCATGGTAACAACAACAGTGTGCTGTAGTCTAACACTGGAGGACGTGTCACGGTGTGTGTTTTCATGTTGTTAGGGGTTTTTTTTACCTCGTTTCCTCCGACAGCCTTGGTGAGAATCACAGCGGAGGAAACCGGAGGAGGCATACAGCTCACCGTCTGTAACCTAGGCAACCGGGACAACAGGAGGAAGAGGAGGATGAAGAGGAGAGGGAATCACCTGGTTCTTCATCTACAGTAACTTTCAGTTCAGTTCAGAACATTTATTTCAAACCTGCACACAGCTCTTTTAACAACAGACATAAAAATATATCTTGGTTTGAAAATGGGATGGATGAAGCAAAAGCTTACTTAACTTTGTTTAATGCAGCAAAGTTTTACCTTCACAATATGAATATTTTCAGAGTTTCAGACCATTAACATCCACAGAGGAGGAAGATGAAGAGATGAGGCTCAGAAATGATGGAAAAAGTCCTTTTTTAATGGATTTTTTCCATCATTTCTAAGGATAAAGATCCTCAGAACTTCATCAGTCCAGCAGATAGAACCATGACATTTAGGAGGAAAAACACTGAGCTCTGATAAAAACCGACAACAGATCAGTTTAAATCCATCCAGAGTCACAAAGAAGAGGAAACTTATCAGATGATCCTGGTGTCGTCTGTGTGTAAAAATGCTCCTAAAAATGCTCCTTTCATTTTCATTCAACCAACCACCTATCACACATGCTGATATGAAAGTTTACTCAGAATGCACTGCCTAAAAACACTAAAACTTCTCCAAAGTGGCTCAAGATTTGTCCAAAATGACTCAAAACCTGTCCAAGCTGACTAAATTTGAGTCCAAATGTATCCAAAATTACTGAAAATGTGTCTAACATGACAAAAACTTCTCAAAAAATCATCCCGTTCTTGCCCAAAATGACAAAAAAAATCTCTGATATGACTGAAAAACTGTTCAAAATGACTAAAAATGGGGCAAAACGGGACACAATTTATGACATAAAAGAACTGAAACTAATAAATATTTTCATTTCTGAGTGAAACTACAAAACCTTCTATTAATTTATGAACAACATTTTAGAAACTTGCTGTTTCCATGGTGTCAGAAAGTTCTAAAAAAGGTGCAGTGTTGTCTGCAGAAACCTGAATGTGGTCTTTGTACAGAACGCTGCCTTCAGGGACCAGAATAAAGAACGGTATTCACACACTCCTACCCTCTGAGCAGCCACTGGTCGATGGTGGTGAGTTCAAGGACTCTGAGCAGCGTCCAGACGGCCAGCGGGAAGAAGACGAGTGTGAAGGACTGAACGAAGAGGTGGAGGCGGACGTGAAGCAGAGCGCTGGTCAGCTCCTACAGACAAACACAGTCAGTCCGGTTTCCTGCAGCCCCTGAATGCACCGCGGCCGTGTTTCTTACCTCCGTCTTCAGCGACAGGCCGCTGTTGAAGAAGATCAGAGAGACGGCCACGTAGGCGACGGTGATCTCCGGCCTCAACGGACCTGATAGAGGAGAGTGTTATTTACACCTGTAACCATGGCAACAGACCGATGAGGCTGTAATATCATGGTGAATACACGCTAAAAACATATTAAACACCAACATCTAGACAATGAACACTGTGAAGGACACTTTGACCAATTTTGGGCCGATTTGGAGCATTTTCTGAACAATTTTAAGCCATCATCAGACAAATTTTGGACATTTTTGAATCATTTTAAGCTCATCTTTGGTTTAATTTTGAACGTTTCTTTTTTTTAAAATCAGTTTTGCAGACTGCTGAAGTAAGATTTGTAAAGATGACCAATAAGAATAACTAGTGCTCTACCTTTGTTATTATGACTAATTACAGCATTTATTTTCTGAGCTTTGTGTCTGTCATCTGTCCTCATTTTAAATAAACAGATTTTGGAGCGTGATGTTGTTTCTTGTTAACACAGTCCCATTTGAAAATAAAGAAATAAAAAACTGAAAGGCTCAAAGTGGGGACTTTATGGATTTAAAATAAAAGAAACGGAGATAAAACGCATACAAAGAGACAAAAATCTGTAAAAAAAAACAAAACAACACATTTCCAGCTAAGATGGACTGAACAAGCCAGATGAAAATATAATGACAGTCATTATAACTACGTCTAATAAAAGAACAGTGTCTTAAATCAGAGACAAACCACCAGGCAGTAACCTCTGCTGGAGAAGCAGGATTTCCCAGCAGCCCCTGAAGGCAGCGCGCCAACAGTAGCTCAGCGTTTATCTGATCAGCTGATAAGAGGTGAAGCCTGGAGGATTAAACAGCAGCTTATCAGATAAAGCAGCAGAAATCAATACAGATAAACTCGTTTTATCTCTGAACTCTTGTTTTCTCTCCAGCAGGTGGCGCTGCCTCAGGGACAAAACACACCTGGAATATAGAAATCTACTAATTTAATACATTAATATTGTAAAAATACTACATAGTATAGCATAGTAGAAGATCCTGCAACATTAATAATTACTTAAACGCCCCTGACGAATGTAAATATGGAGGTTATTATGATTATTATGCAAATACACCTGATTAATTGACCTGAAACTACAATATGATGTAATATACTAATTTGCCAGATTAATTAGACCGTCCAGAAAAACGCGATTATGCGATCTAGGGCTGCACCAAACGACGCGTCGACGAGTTGTCTGAGCACGATACGTCATCAAAAGCGGAAGTGAGCGGATGAACGTCGGCGCGGCATCATGCATGTATTACGTATGCACGCTGCAGCACGGACGTCCGCGTTTAGATACAGCTGTATAGTAAACGCTGACATCCATGTTTACGATAGAACGCGGACGTCCGCGCTGCAGCGTGCATACGTAATACATGCATGATGCCGCGCCGACGTTCATCCGTGTTCTGCGCTCTGGTCGGAAGGGAATTTCTGTTGCATTGCGCTCTCACTTCCGCTTTTGATGACGTATCGTGCTCAGACGACTCGTCGACGCGTCGTTTGGTGCAGCCCTGATGCGATCGCATGAATTCCCGCATTAATCACCAAAATGCCGCTGATTATGCAGGGGTCAATTATTCCCAAAAGGCCGCATAATCCCCGCAAAACAGCGCAGGCCGGGCGTCACATTTTATGTGACGCCCGGCCTGACGTCATCAGTGTGTGCATACACACACACACACACACACACACACACACACACACACACACACACACACACACACACACACACACACACACACACACACACACACACACACACACACACACACACACACCAGAAGCACGAGCTGATGTGGAGCGCGGCGCCAGTGTTGCCAACTTTGCGATTTTCTCGCTAAATCTAGCGACTTTCCAAAGCGTCCTAGCGACTTTTTTTTTTTGTCAAAAGCAACTAGTGACAAATCTAGCGACTTTTTCTGCCATTTTGGAGACTGACAGGAAAACTCGGCTCATTCTGCAGTTACTGTTTTCAACAAGCAGCAGGTGCTGCTGTGAGCTTCTCCCCCTCCCAGAGCACAGGCTGTCAGTCCAGTAACCCCGCAGCAGTCCCAGTGTCTGATTAGAGGATGCATCACTCCGCGGCTAGAACGGCAGGTGAATCGCGCATATTTTTTGCAGATTTCACAACTATTCGCATACTTTGCAACTTTCCGCAATTTCCTCGCATACAATGTCATAAACACCCCGCATATTTATTCACATAATCAAGGATTTTAGCCCGCGTTTTTCTGGAGGGTCTAATTAATTTAACCACAAAGAGTTAAGGTCCTAAAACATAATTAATTATAAAACATTAATTATGTGACATTTAAAACTATTACTTAGGAAATAAAGTAAAATACTAGATTGTTCATTGTTCTTTTGACATTTTTGTTTCTCATTTTTGTTATATTTTCTCTTGTTTTTGTTGTTTTTGTCATTTGTCTCATGTTTCCTTTATGTCTCGTTTGTGTTGTCTAGTTTTTTTTAATCATTCTTTCTTACTGTTGTCATCTTTTGTATCATTTGTCCATTTTTTTTGCTGCTTTGTAACTTTTGTCTAATTTTTCCATCTTGTTTTGTTTAGTTTGTCTCATTTTGTTTCTCACTTTTGCGGTTTTGTGTCTAATTTTTGTAATATTTTGTCATTTTGTGTTTCCTTTTTGTCTCGCTTACGTTGTGAGCATGTTTTTTTTTTTTTAGTCATGTTTCTCGCTTTGTCTTTCTGTCTCGTTTTTGTTGTTTGTTAATTTTTCGCTGCTTTTTAACTTTTTGTGCAGGTTATTTTGCTGTAATTCAAGCCCAATTGAGATCAAACTGGGCTGAATGTGGAACCTGAACTAAGACGAGTTTGACCTACAGGGTTAATTATGAGTAAATAAATAACACAATTAATAAGAGGAATGCTCGTGGCCGCGCACACGGGAGCGCGGAGCGGTTTGTGTTGACATGACTGCTGAATGCAACGTGTCACTACAGTGTGAGCAGGTATGGAGGACACACACGGACGAGGACACACATGGACACACACAGACACACACAGGACCCAGTGTGCAGTAAATCCCAGCGGCCCCAGTCTAAATGAACTGTGTGTGTGAACGAACCAAATTCCGTTCGAAACACGTCAAATTTTACATCAACTCTCCCTTCAGACACATACGTTTATTCATCAGACCAACAACTCACACAAAAATATCACTAATAACACTCACTGTGTTTCGGCATACGCTACATCTATGAAATAATACGCATTTGAGCAGAAATGTAACATTTTTGCTTCAGTTTTCGCTCTTTTCTAACAGTCTTTGTGGGGAAAAACTCATCAATTAAATGTAAAAGTTGGTAGTTTAAGTAAAATGCAAAAGCTGTTTAGTGAAACTGAACCACGCCGATGTTTAAAGTGACTCCTAAAGATTGGTTTAAAATTTAAAGTGTTTTCCTGAAACATCAGGAGTAAACTAAAAACTCTCATGAGTCTGTTTCACCTCCTTTGACTCCGACGCTCGGCTGCAGTTTGGCCGACAGGATGACAAGCACGATCCCGATGATGAACCACTCTTTCCGCAGCCTCGCCAGGAGACCCATGTTTCAGCTGCCGGGGCTCCGGAGCTCCCCGCCGGCCTCCCGTCTCTACAGCTGGAGCCAACTTTCCATAACTCCGCTTCCTCTTCTTCTCTGGAGCTTTTTCTGTCACTATGCACAACACCCGGATCTACTTCCGGGCACGTGGGTCATGACGAAGCCGTAAAGACTGCAGGAGAGGCGCAGCACATTTTGCTGCAATTACCGTAAAAGAAGTTGATATTTGCCTCACTAATTGTGGTGCACAAATAAAAAAATCAATTATTTAGTTTTCTGGTCATGATTTAATAAATGGCAGCATATTATGATAAATAAATGCCTCTAGTGTAGGCCACGCCCCTACAGAGTGAAGCCAGGTCCCTAGAAAATGAAGTTATTGTCTTAGAGAGTCAAAATATGCTCTTAGAGTACATGTGTTAAACTCAAGGCCTGTGGGCCATATCTGGCCTGTAATATATTTATATCTGGTCTGTGAGATCATTGTACATTGATTTATTATTATTAATGGCCTGATGATATGAAACACTGATAACACACAAACTACAGATCCCATAATGCAGTGCAACAGCTGCCTTGTTGAATGATAGGTTGCCTGGGAACATTTCTGCATCATTCAAGTCAAGTGTCTGTTAATGTGTCCAACCTTATCGTAATGTCAAAGCTAGCCCTTAACAAAGGTGGAAAAGAAAAGCTGATTCTGCAAACAGAGCCTTTCAAAGCGATGGGAGGCTGAGTTTATGTATGTTGACATTGCCGGTAAAACTGTGTGTTTTATTTGTGGAGCTAATGTGGCTGTAATTAAGGAATTTAATCTAAGATGGCACTTTGAGCCAAAACATCAGGACAAGCTGAAAAACCTGCATGCAGACCAGAAGCTGCAGAAAGTAGAATGTGACATGTCAGCAGAGTGAAAACAAAGTGAAAGTAAGCTTTATTGTGACAGAAGAGACAGCCAAACAGGCCTTTTACTCAGGGAGAGTTTCTGAAGAACTGTATGCTGAAGGTGTCCAGATAGAAAAAGCAGATGTTGGCAAATGTTTGGTAGTGATCTGGCTTTTACTGCAGCATCACTGACCTCAAGACTCTGAAAGTAGAGTGTTGTTTCCTCAAGTCTGCTAACAATTTATTTATCTTCTGTTTTGTCAGTTGTCTTTGGAAGGTGTATTTTTTGTTATGCTGAGTCTTAGAGTGTCATTGAAGATTAAATTTCTTGTCGTCATATATGTGGGGGCTACTTGCAGTCCCATATTCTGTATTGGTGAGTTTTAGTGCAGGAGTTGAGGCCTATCTTTGTGAGCAAGTTCTCTCAGTAATGAACATAAATAAAACACATAAGCTCTTCACTGACCTGCTGAAGCTGCTGCTGCTCAGGACACGATGCCTGGTACTGATGCACTTGTGCAGGCTAAAAGATGTCAAGTTTCAGGAGCAAATAGGAGCAAGAATAAATCCTGTAAAATGCTGCTTTAAACATTGTTGCCCTATAGGGAAAAACAAACAGTTGACCTCAGTTGCTGTATAAAACAGCTGCTGCTTCAGATTTAAAGGTGTGCAGAGTTCATTTAGGTGTTCAATTACTTTCCAGATGTGGAAAACGGACTTCAAAAAGTTTCTATATCTTGATAAGTTAGATTTTTTTAAACTCCAGGACTATGTTTTTAAGTTCCACATACGTGTGAGTAAATATGTTGTGCCATTGTACAACCACTGTGATCAGCTGTAATGCACACAAATAAATGTTAAACTGAGTCATAGTGTTGTTGAAATTACACTTACTTTAATCTCTGGTTGTTTCTAATATAATTTTTTAAAGGACAGTTCATTACATATAAAGATTTTTCTCCTTTGCACTAAAACGTCATAAAAACTTGGACTTATTGTTACTTCTCAGTAATTCTGCTATAAGTTTACTGGTCCGTATGCAGCGCCTGGACCAACATGAGTTTGACAGTCCTGCCTTAGAGAGTCCAGTTCTTCTCTTACAGTCAGAACACCCTCAGACACACTGAAAAGAAACTATGAGAGCAAAAAGAGGGAGTAGAGGAACATGAAAACAAAAACCAACCTAAACACAACAGAGACTTTCTTTGTTTTCATCTAGTCAGAACAGATTGTGTTTAATGAACAGGAGGTAAACTCAGATCCGTTAAAAAGAACAAATCCAGGTTGGCTTTGACTAAAATGCTATCATATAAATGAACAGAACACATGTAGCAGCACTGTGATGCAGGCGTCAGAAGTAACTCTGGTTTCTTTACAGCTTCAGGTTCAGTCTGCGGTCTTTATTCAGGTTCTGGGGTTCCAGCAGCAGTCTGAAGGTGGACGATGTGTTTTCTGATGAGGCACTGAGCGCGAGCAGTGGCCACCATCACCTGATGGAAACAACGCTTCACATCAGCAGGAAGAGCTTCTTCATGTTTCTTACAAAAGGTTCTACAGCAGCAGTCACGTTTCTAGCAGTGACTGAGTTTCTAGGTGACGTTTACCAGACGTACCTGAGCCTTCTGCAGCTGAGCTTCATCTCCAGTGTTACAGTAAACTTGGTAAGCCTGCAGAAAGTTCTCAGCAGCTCTCTGATGCTCACGCTGCAGAGAAACGTGCAGAGAAACAAATTAACCCTCACCTGTCATTTATCTGTTTAAGTTTGCATGAGTGGATCGTCTTTGGCTGTTTCAGTGCAAATGATAGATGGCAAAGAGGTGGATTTTGAAGGGAATATATAGCTGGGTTTCCATTACCCTTAGATATGCGCAAAATGTAAATAGCGCAATAAAAAACTGGTAATGGAAACACGTGAATTTCGAAAAAGGACTAAAATATCGCGAAAAAGTTTTTACGCTCTCATGAGGTGGTTTTTCAGATGTTTCGATATTGAAAAATATCGCAAAAGTGCAACGGAAACACTTTTTCTGCAATTCTACATCTCCGGACGTGACGTACCTGGTCACATGACCAGTTCTATCGGAGTAAACATGGCGCGGTACGTGTGGACAGAAGAGGAGACAGAGACTTTTCTTGCCATTATTCTTGAGAAAAACATCACTGCCATACTAGACAGCAAACAGCAGAGGAATGCAGAGTGTTAGAAGGAGATAGAAACAGGTTTTGGGCGTCCATCTTCCTGCAGTGAAATCTCGCGGGATGATATTTTACGAGAGTTACGATGCTTCTGCCCAGAACAACCTTCAATGGAAACACGTTCAAAGCGCAAATATACTTTGTCGAAATTTTAGAAATATCGCCTTTATTTTGCGAAAAACTGTAATGGAAACCCAGCTAATAACACACTTTTTACAGATGAAAGTTACACTAGACAACAAAAGTCTCATTAAAACACGTTATAACTGCAGTTTTAATCCCTCCGCCACTGTTAGGATTTTTTTTAAATGCACAGCTAGCTGAACACTGAACTGGATATCACATATGAGTATTAGGAACACGCGTTCTCACACCATGAAACCATATATTCTCTGTCTTTAGTCCTTTATTCTGCCATCTCTACTGTATTTTTTTTATGTTATAATAGTTTGTTACCCTGCTGTAGTAGATGTTTCCCAGACTCATTAAGCTCTCAGCCAGATTGTGCTGCAGTCCATCGCTGCGAGAAAGATCAGCCAGCTTCTTCAGACATTGGATGGCTTCATCGGTGTTTCCTTCACTGTAAACACAATAAACAATAAACGTCTGGAGATCCAAATATCCTGAAATAAAAGCTCAGCATCAGTGTGTACCTCTGCAGAGAGCTGGCCATGGCCTTGTACGCCTTCGTCAGTCCGTCTGAATCCTGCAGGGATCCACAAATCTGCATGCAGGAGCTCAAGTGCTGCACAAACATTATTTTATGAGCAAACAGGAAATAATCAAACCTCTTTTATTTCTAACCAGCTGAATGAAAAGACTAAAACCTTCAGCTGTTTATCTGAGGTCCAAATAAAGATTCTCAGGTCTGAAAACACACAAAAGTCTCTAAATTCAGCCAAAATATTTCAGTGACTTTAGTTTAACCTCCTGTTGTCTTCATTTACAGGCACCAAAAAATATTGTTTCCTGTCCGAAAAAAAAATCCAAAAATTCAGCAAAAAAACCTCCAAAATTTCTGAAAATTTGCAAAAACTTCAGGAAGAAAATTCCAATAATTCCTTAAAAGTTTCCCTTCAAAGTTTTATTTAAAAAAAAAAAATCCCCCAAATTTGGCAAGAAAATTCTTGTAAATATTTTTCAAAAAATGAGAAAAAAAATCTTCCAAAAAATCCTAAAAATATCTAAAGTGATTCCATATATATCAGTAAAACTTCTGATATTTTCTTTAAGAACATTCACATAAAATCAACCAAAATCCAGTGAAATTCGCTGTTTTTTTTCCCACCAAAAAATGTTTAAAGATTTCCTAAAAAATGTTGAAAATGTGGACATCAGAAGTTTTCTCCACATTTTCAAACTAAAACAGGTCAGTTTGATCCACAGGACGACACGAGGGTCAAAAACAACAAAGGAGTGAATTGTGTTGTTCTAGTAAACCGACTGCTCGTTAAACAGACTGCTCGTTAAACCGACTGCTCGTTAAACCGACTGCTCGTTAAACCGACTGCTCGTTAAACACCTGTACCGACCTGTTTGGCAGCTTCGTGCTCTCCTGCGCTCTGATAGGCCAGCCCCAGTTTAAACGCTGCCTCTCCTTCCATCCGTTTGTCTTCAGCTGAAACACACGTTAGTAAATGTTAGATTTTATTCCAAACTTCTCGTCTTTGTGTCTCCACATGATTCAGCCAAATTGATAAAACATAACATAGCTCTGATCTGCATCTACAGAATGAATCACTGGACAGAAATCTGTGCATTTTACTCACATTTCATGAAAACAAATGTCGAAATAAATAAAATATGGAAATATGAAGGTGAATTTTCCTTTTTCATTCCATTTTGCCTTTGCTTTTACATGATGGACTGAGCTGTCAATCAAATGGCTGTGGGCGGGGCTTCTGTCCAGGTGAGTAGTCAATACGTGAAAAAACAAAAAATGGAAAACAAAAGGAAAAGGGAAAAGCTGACAAAATTAACCTTTATATTTCCATATTTATTTATTATATTTTCCTCTTTACATTTACATTTCTTTCTTTATTTTTTAAACACATTTGTTTTTTATTTGGTGTTATTTTATTTATACCTCTTGATAGTTACGCATTTATTTCCTTACTTTTTTAACACATTTTTTTCTTTATTTAACATTTCCTTATTTCACAACAGAATTCTTTTTTATTTATTCCTCTTTATATTTGCACATTTATGTAGTTATTTTTAACAGATTTATTTTTATTTAGTATTTTTTTATTTATTCCTCTTAATATTTACACATTAGTCTCCTTATTTTTAACATATTCATTTTTATTTATCTCCTCATTTTTAACATAGTTTTTAAAAAAAAAAAAAAAAAAAAATATATATATATATATATATATATATATATATATATATCCTTATTTTTAACATATTTTTTATTATTTATTATTTTTATTTATCCCATTTTTAACATATAGTTTTTCATTTATTATTTTATTTATCTCCTCATTTTTAACATATTATTTTTTATTTGTTATTTCATATTTTATTTATCTCATTTTTAACCTATAGTTTTTTATTTTATGTATATATATATATATATATATATATATATATATATATATATATATATATATATATATATTTAGCTCCTTATTTTTAACATATTTTTTATTTATCTCATTTTTAAACATATTATTTTTTAATTTTATTTTTTATTTATCTCCTCATTTTTAACATATTTTTATTTGTTATTTTATATTTTATTTATCTCATTTTTAACATATAGTTTTTATTTTATATATATATATATATATATATATATATATAACATATTATTTTTAATTTTATTTGTTATTTATCTCCTCATTTTTAACATATAGTTTTTTATTTATTATATTTTTATTTATTTATCTCCTCATTTTTAATATATAGTTTTTTATTTATTATATTTTTATTTATTTATCTCCTCATTTTTAACAGATTTACTTTGTTATTTATCACATGATTGACTCTGTGTCTTCCTGCAGCAGTAACCCGCTCCTCCTACTCTGGGTGGAGATCCTGTATCCTTCATGGAGCAGCTCCAGAGCATCTGTGAGGTCTCCAGCAGCCAGAGGAGCGTCGGCCAGTCGGCTGTAGATCCTCCACAGAACCCGGAGGGTCCGAAGCTTCAGGGACCGACTTTCCGAGTCCAGCCAGCCGTCCTCCATCTGCTGGAGGCTCAGCTCCACCTGCTGCCTCACCTGCTCCACCTCCCCTGCAGCAGCAGAACACGTTTTCACCTTCAGATTCATGCTTCAGCTCCACCGACGTCTCCATGCAGCTCACCGTCCTCCAGCTGGAGCTCGGCCAGACACAGCTGAGCCTCCACAGCCGGTCTGGAGCCTCGTCCTCCGTCTGAACAGCGCCGGTAGAAATGCACACGGAGCCAGAGGTCCTCAGGAGACGAGAAGAAGCGACCCAACAGCAGGAGCTCCTCACAGGCTGAAGACCACAGACCTGCAGTCAGAGAACCAGAACCTGATCCTGATCCTGAACCCTTAAACAGTCCTGTAAAAGTCTGTCTCATAGGGAGTCCTATCGACCTGTCCTCCTTCCTAAATGTCCTCACTGCAGTTTGTACCACAGGTCAGACGTGTTTTCCTGTGTCTTTCTCTGGTCAATTAATCTACTTTTGTGGTGATTTTCCATGTTTTTGCTGACATATTTGAACGTTTCAGGGGAATTTGAGCTCTTCTCGTGGAAATTTTGTGTCGTCCTATCGGGATTTTTGATCTTTTTTTACTCAGTTTGTGTCTTTTTGTGCTCGTTTGCGTGTTTTTGTGCTGATTTAGAATTTCCTTTGGGGTAATTTTGGCCCTTTTTGGCAATTTAGTCTGTTTTGTGGTAATTTTGCTTCTTTTGGTGGAGATTTTGTCTTTCTGTGGTATATTCACCAATTGTTGTGGTCATTTGTTGTCATTTTGCGGTAGTTTTGCACCTTCTATGCTGATTTTGTGTCTTTTTGTAGGAATTTTGCATTTTTTTTGTGCTGGGTTTGCATCTGTTTGAGGTAGTTTTGGCCTTTTTGTGGTCATTTTGCATCTTTTGGTGGACATTTTTGGTCTTTTTGTGCTGATTTTGTAGCCTAGCCGCGCTACACCCATGTTTCTGACGGCACAAGGGTCTAGGGAAGCTCGACAGGGAGGGAGGCGGGCTAAAAGGTTGTCTATCAAATCCCTCTGCAGCAATTGGGTAGGTATACAACCAATCAGCGCAACGAATAGGCTGACGTAGTTCCTGGAGCACCGGCGGATTGTGGCTAAGTCCCATTAGCTTCCCAACCAGCGGAGCCAACTGGTATATTAAGGATTTGCCATATCCCGTCGGCATAAGTCCAAATACGTCTTTCTTCTCAATGAAATACTTCAGTGCCGTTCTTTGTTTATCTTTCAAGTTGAATTTTAGCTTCAAATCTTTAAGGGCTGTGGCCAAAGCCGAGTCCAAAGATAACTGTTTATTGTGCGCCGGTTGTTTCTGTCAGAATCGTCGCGCCTCTGTCGTCACTTAGTTACGCCCGCCTTCTGACTCTACACTTCATGGTGATTGGTCCGGCCAGTTTTAGGAGAATCCAGCCTCGAGCCTTATGGAGGGTAACTAGACCCACCCTGGCAGAGAATTAAATTCGTTGCAGTGGGTTGTCTAGCGCGGCTAGGCTACTGATTTTGTGTTTCTTTGTAGTAATTGTGACTCTTTTTTGTCGATTTGGTCTCTTTCTGTGGTCATTTGTGGTATACTCACCTATCTTTGTGGTGATTTGGGGTCGTTTTATGGTAGTTTTGGCCATTTTTGTAGTAATTCTGCACCTTTTGTGCTGACTTTGTGTCTTTTTCTGGAAATTTTATGTGTTTTTGTGGGTATTTTTGGTAATTTTGTGCTGATTTTGTATTTGTTTGTGGTAATTTTGGCCTTTTTTGTGATTTTTCAGCTTTTTTACTTATTTTAATTGCAGTTTTTATCAGAACTCAGATGTGTTTTTCCTCCTAAATGTCATGATTCTATCAGCTGGACTGAAGAAGTTCTGAGGCTCAGAACTTCATCAGAAAAAGTCAATTTTTAATGGAGGTCAGAGGGGGAAGTTTATTCAGATTTAGTTGCTTTTGTCCCCTTAATTTTACACCACATCCTTATTCCAGCGTATATTCTGTCCATGAGGTTGTGTGTGAGGTACCGGTCCGTTCGGCCCGCTCGGCTCGGCTCAGGTGCAGCTTCATGGTCTCCAGTTTGTCCAGTTGTTCCTCCAGTGGAGGCGTCTGGAGCCTCACAGCTGAACTGGCCTCCCTACGATCCCGATCAGAAGCCAGCAGACGGAAGAGCTCCGAGAACGACCTGAGGGGCAGAACGAGACCATTTATTCCAGCTGCGGTTTTATCGCATTGCAGTGAAAAGTGAAGACAAACGAGATCTTCAGCTACCTGTGGTCGCCGTCCTGCAGCAGCTGCACACAGACGTTCTGCTTCAGACTGTTTCTGAACCTGCGGAGGAACGAAGCAGCGCTGAGCAGATGGTTCTTTTGGTGGAGATTTTGTGTCTTTTTGTGGTATATTCATCTACTTTTGTGGTGATTTGGTGCCGTTTTGTGGCAGTTTCAGCATGTTCTATGCTGATTTTGTGTCTTTTTGTGGTAAATGTAAAGCTTTTTGTGCTAAAATTTTGTGAAATTTTTGAGGGGATTTTGAGTCTTTTAGTGCTGATTTTGTATTTTTTGTGGTAATTTTGGATTTTTGGTGGAGATTTTGTGCCTTCTTGTGGTAAATTCACCTATTTCCGTAGTGATTTGGGGTCATTTTGTGGTAGTTTTGGCCATTTTAGTGACAATTTTGCATCTTTTGTGCTAATTCTGTGTTTTTCGTGGTAATTTTGGCCCTTTTCTTGGCAATTTGGTCTCTTTTCGTGGCAGCTTTCAAGCTTTTGTGCTGATTTTGTGTCTTTCAGTGGAGGTTTCGCCTCTTTTTGTGCTGATTTGAGAACCTCCTTCTCCCTTTGCAGCCACACAGTCAGCAACAAAGACGGTAGCTGCTGTGGACTGATGCCAGCCTGTTGGAGTGTTTCACAGATTTTATGGCTTTTTCCACATAGACAACTGCTGCTGCTAATGAACAGACAATTAAAATACTTTGGATTGCAGAGGAAAGTTCACTTCTTTAACTCAGTTTAGTTCATTGGTTGAACATAAACTACAGTCTAAAGTTTGGACACAGCTTCTCATTAAACGGTTTTATTTAATTATTTTATAAGCTGTAGAATAATACTGAAGACATCAAAACTGTAAAACAATACATCTGGAATTCTGTTGTAAACAAAACAGTGTCAGTCTACAATGTTATCAGTAGGGGGCGCCCTCACCTTCTGGTCCTGACTCGTATTCATTTACTGCGGCTCAGATGGATTTATAAACTGAATTTATTTATTCTCTGTCAAACTTAGTCGGTCTGGTTCCTGACTAGTCGCCCCACCTCTGACATTAATGTCATGTAAAAACATCCACCTGGTTACCACGGTTACCACAGAGACTGAACTCACAGGCCTATTTCTCTCCTGGAGAGATGAGATGAATTATCTGGTGAAGATTCAGTTTGGAGGGACGCCGTCTGCTGCTCCATCCTGCTGAAAACACACAAACGTAAACACGAGGTTTCACTATTTTCTGACTGCTTATTTAAATAATAATAGACTTAGTAAATGTTGATGATAATATCTAAACCAGGCAGAAGTTACCAGTAAACAGCTACATCATCTCCATAAAGATTATTAACACTTTTAGGTCTTTATCTCTGAAGCTTTCTGTCTGTTACTTCTGTTTTCTGAGTCCTGCAGCTGGACTTTGTCTGTAATCTACCTGTAATTTATCTGTAATTTACCTGTTCTGAGTGTTAATGTTGAGTCGAAATGACATCCGTCTTCGTGTGCCGCTCATCTTCACATTAACAGTCTGAAAATGACCAAAAAAGAAACAAAATGAGTACAAAGACACAAAAAACAACCACAAAAAGACACAACATGACCACAAAAAAGCCAAAAATGACACGATATAACCACAAAAAAAAAACACAAAATGACTCAGTGAGACAGATAATTATCGTATAAAGACACAAAATGACAAGACACACAAAATAATTGCAAAAAAATTGCAAAATAACCACAAACACACCGAAAATTATCACAAACTAAAAATGACCACAAAAAGACCAAACACAACACAACCAGTAAACACAACACACCCACCTCCATGACACAACCAGCTGAGGGACATGTGAAAGCTCCACAACAAGCTTTAAAGTTGAATCATTTTAATTAAACTACAGATAACAATCAGTGACCGGCATGCGCACTATTAGAGGCTAATTAGCACGGCTAAACCGCAGCTATGCTAATGTTATTCCGGGTTAAGTTTAATTTTGGGGCTAACTATAAAGGTTTGTGTTATTATTTATTGTTAAACGTGTCTGTTGTGGGCTGTTCTGTGTGTACTAAGGTGTACTTTTACCCCAAACTAATGAGTCAAAGTAAAGCTGAGTGAAGCTAGTTAGCTAATCGTTAGCAATATAAGTTACACATCAACATTAACATGAAAATTAAACAGTCTAGCTATAAATACAAAGATTACAAACCGTGTATTTACCGAGCTGTGTGTCCTTACAGACTCCGGTCCAGTTTAAAGCTGAAATCACAGAAACTAACGGAGGCAAACTTCAGATTTTATTCAAAGTTTATCGCTAACTGACGGCAGAGTTGCGGCGTCTCCATGGCAACGACGTCCGGCCGCGTCCCAACACTGAGCTGCTGCGGGGCTGGTTCCATTCAGAGGATAACTGCTGTTTATATCCACTGAAACGCGCAGAAAATACACAGAAAACAGCTATTTACGATTATAACTGACATCCATCATCATCCAGAGACGCGAAAAAATCAGAATAATTTATTCTGAGCAACAAATAATATTTTATGATGTGTTAAAACTATAAATATATATTAAAAAATCCCATTAGATGCCCATAATCATCATTTTAGTCACTTTTTTTTTTTTTTTTACCACAAGCTATGCTGGGAAATCCTCAATAATCTCTCTAATAAAAGTATTTGACATGAAAATATTTTTTGACCAAACTAAACAGATCAAAGCTTTATCAACAGTAAAATAAGATTCCAGTGCTTTTGAGACACTCTGTCATATTATTTTCCAGGGCTACATATGTAGCCGCTAGACCCAGCTCTTAAGACACAAGGGTCTAGGAACGCTGGACAGGGAGGGAGGCGGGCTAAAAGGTTGTCTTTCAAATCCCTCTGCAGCAATTGGGTAGGCATACAACCAATCAGCGCAACGAATAGGCTGACATAGTTCCTAGAGCGCCGGATTGTGGCTAAGTCCCATTAGCTTCCCAACCAGCGGAGCCAACTGGTATATTAAGGATTTGCCATATCCCGTCGGCATAAGTCCAAATATGTCTTTCTTCTCAATGAAACACTTCAGTGCCGTCCTTTGTTTATCTTTCAAGTTGAATTTTAGCTTCAAATCTTTAAGGGCTGTGGCCAAAGCCGAGTCGAAAGATAACTGTTTATTGTGCGCCGGTTGTTTCTGTCAGAATCGTCGCGCCTCTGTCGTCACTTAGTTACGCCCACCTTCTGATTCTATACTTCATGGTGATTCCCACCCTGGCAGAGAATTAAATTCGTTGCCGTGGGTTGTCTAGCGTGGCTAGGCTACAGAACCACATCACTCCGCGGCCAGACGGCAGATGAATCGCGCATGCGCAAAGTCACTACAGATCCCATCCATAGACTGTATATAAAGATGGACGTAGCATCTGGCTCCAAAAATGAAGCCCACCCAGAAGTGTCAAAAACTTGCAATATCCCGCTGTCCGCTGGGGTTGGCTCCAAAAAGCTTTTGCTCCATAGACCCCAATTCATTTTTGGAAAAAATAAAATTTGATAGACTGATGTTCTACAGCTCAGGATTTTTTTCCCGTTAGTTTTCATGGTCAAAATGAGAGATCAGGTGGCCGATCTTAAAATAAATCAATACTGAATTTTAAATAAATCGTTAAAGTTGGCGGAGCCAGGGGGCGTGGCTATACTTGATTGACAGTCCCATTGACTGGTCCTGCCCTTAGTTGCTCTCCGGTCCAGCCTGGTTGATGACGCTTTTTACGTCACTGGCTCCAAAAAATCCAAAATGGCGACCAGGAAGTAGCAAAATCTGGGCTTCATTTTCTCGGCGTTGAAACCAACGGGTGACGTCACGGTTAGTTCACGCCTGATCCCATCCAGACTTACGGAGCGGAATGAGCGGAATATACATGAAAATGTTTCTTCACTGTCATACTAAAATAAACCACAGCATTTAGCCTCTAGTACAAAAACATATTTTGGGTGTTTTATACTCACTTTTTTCTATACTCTATAAACATTATATACAGTCTATGCACCGTACTCTGATTGGCTCCACACTTGCTGATGACCACTTCCGGTCTCAGAAAATGAAAAAAAATGACCTTTTTTCATTTCTGTCTCTTACAGATTTTATTTTCTTTTTATTGTAAATATATAATGAAAGTCAAAGCATTTTCAAAATGTCATTAGAAAGCTATGTTATACTGTGAAAAACAAACTTTCAGACAACAGGTCAATAATTATTCTTTATTCGTGAGGATTAGATATCTGTGAACACTAATTTGCTTGATATCTGATATTGCAAAAAGGACATTGTGATGTTGTAAAGAACAGTGTTGGAGATCAGTCCTTTAACTGATTTGTGAAATTTAAGTTGTGATGGAACGGTTTCCTTGCAGAGGAAAAAGAGATGATGGTGTTATTAGAAAGTGCCACACCTTTTATTTTAGTTTTTAAATTTAATATTTTTATTTCATTTTTAAGGTTTGGATATGCGTGAACACTCATTTGAACAGAATACAGATTATGATATTGTTGTAAAGAATAATGTTGGAGATGTGCACTCATGTTGGAATAAATCCTCACTGTGAAGCAACCCTTACTAGCACTGGATTGGAAACATTTTAGAAAAACACTGAATTACAAGACAAGGCTAGAATTACATGACTTTAATAGCAATAGGTCGTGATCTGCAGCGGGCCGGTCTGAGGCTGAAAACGAGTCCCACTCTGACCCTGCTCTGTGGTCTCTCAGTTTGTTCCATTAAATGTCACCACAGCTGGATGGAAACTGACGCCGCGGTTCTGGATGTTTCTGCTCTTCAAAGTCGTCCTAATAAATGTTTCTTCAGGCTGGAAATCAGACAGAGGAGCCGTTTCCTTTCTGTAAAGGATCTGGGTTTGATTTGCTCTTTGAATTCGGCTCGTTTGTTCTTCTCTTTCTAATTAGTTTGGGGGGTAATTTGTCCATGAACCAGCGGCGCTTTTGAAGAGAAAAGTGAGAATCAAACCGCGTTTTCTTCCACTGGTGGAGACTAATAACACAAAGAGTCGGTGGTCTGTGAGGCATGTTTCTGCTTTCAGGAACATCTTTTCCTCTTCTCTGCAATAAAAAACACAAATTATGAACTAATAAAATCAATAAACTCAGTCCTTTGTTGCTCTCATTGTGTCATTTTCCATTCTAACATTAAACATAATGCAGTTCACAGCGATAAAAGTGGAAGATTTACCTCTAAGAAATGAAAGTTCTCGATATTGTGCTTAAAGATGGAGGCTAAAGCTAGCAGCTAACAGATGCTAACATTAGCTTTGGTAGCATCCAGGATGGGCAGAAACGCGATGAGGGAACACTGCAGTATTCAGTTAAATTTACATTAAACTGTAAATACAGTCAACATATAAACCTGTACTTCCATAAATAGTGACTTTACCATAAAATAACTGTATTTAAATCAGCTATAAAGCCCATTATTTTACAGGTATTTGCTGACACTCTTGCTGCCAGATGTTTTTTGTCTGCTTGGATCGTTTTTTTCTGTGACTTTCTGGCCAGGACTTTGAAACCTGAGCTGAAGGAAGCTGCAGTTACTTCCATGAATTCTCCCTGAACACCTCATGTGATGGTTTCCTTGTGTCTCTGGATGATAGTTTTACATTTCTTTGCTCTTTTTATTGTGTTCCAGGGAAGGTTTTGTCCACTAGTTTGACTCACAGTAGCAGCAGGAGGAGACACAGTGATGAGGATGAGTGAGAGCTGCTGTCAGGCTGCATGGAGAAAGTCACGTACAGCTTCTTCATGTGTTTATCTCTGCAACGAGTAAACAGCACACACACACACACACACTCAGATAGCTCGTATCTCCACTCAGATAACACACACAGAGTCAAGGGTTAGACTGAACACAGACTGACACACATGTGCTGCAGATGTGCTGCCACTGACATGTTCCACTCATGAATTAAACACACTGACAGAAGTTTAGACCTCGGCATGATGAGAACAACATGGAGAGCATCTGGCAACATCTGGGGTTTGATTCACAACCAAATCATTGTGGACAAGTTTCAAATCATTTCAAGTCAATCCTATATCATTTTTTGAATCAATTTTGGAAATCTTTGAGTCATTTTTGGAAAATTCTCAAGTCATTTTGCAATTTTTATGTCTTTTAGGACATTTTTTCAAGTTATTTTGGACATTATTTGAGCCATACTGACCATTTTTGGCTGATTTTGGACACATTTCTAGTTATTATGGACAATCTTCAGTCATGCTGGACAAGATTCAAATCATTTGGGACACATTTTGGTCATTTAGGACATGTTTTAAGTTATTTTGAGTACAACTGAACACTACATGATGATTCTGATCCTACTACAAATCCACTGCTGAGGAGCATGAATGTTTATAAAGCTAACTGCTGTCTTGTTTTGTCGTTTTCTGTCTTGTTCTTGTCATCTGTCTCATTTTTGCGGTTTTGTTTCTTCTTTTTGTCATTTTGCCTCTTGTTTTTGTCATTTTGTGTGTTGTTTTATTAGTTTTGTGCCTGGTTTTTGTAATTTTAGGTCTCATTTTTGTTGTTTTGTATCTTGTTTTTGTCATTTTGTGCCTTGTTTTGTCATTTTTGTCTTGTTTCTGTTGTTTTGTTTCTTCTTTTTGTCATTTTGCTTCTTGTTTTTGTCATTTCTTGGATTATTTTTGTCATTTTGTGCCTTGTTTTGTCGTTTTTTGTCTCATTTTTGTCATGTTCTATCTCATTTTTGTCATTTTATGTCAGATGATGACTTCAGGAATTGTTGTAAAACCAAAAAAAACACATTTTTTTCTATTTTTTCACAGATATTTGGTGTCATTTTGTCATTTTCAGAAGTCGACCAACATCCGTGTTTCATTAAAATCTTATTAACCGCTTTAAATGTTCTCATAACGTTTGTTGAGATGTTGCATGTCGGAGGAGATGAACAGTAAAACGTACACGCCGTAATAAAGCACGTCTGGCATCAGTTGTGTTCAAACGCTCGCGAGGCTGCCGTAAATTTTACCGCCTCAGTTTCCACAACATGGTTTCATCAATAAACTGTGAAAGGGGAGAAGTGTCTCTGCTTCATTTAGGGACGGTAAAAAGTCACGACTTCACAGCGTTTACGAGACGTTCAGGCAGAAACAGAGGAGGAGGCGTGGAGAGAGGAGGGAGGGGAGCTTTTACCACCATCAGAAACAGAAAGAGAAGCTCAACTCCATCAGTAGGTCACAGATCATCCTGCTGCTGCTGCTGCTGTAGAGACCTGAAGGATTTAATTCAACCAGAAACACTGAAGGAGACGCAGAAACACCAGCTGGTGAGTCTTGATCTGTTAACATTCATCCTGATCCAAACTTTAAACCAGTGGCGGCTGGTGAAGTTTTCTCTTGGGGGGGCGCACTTAATTTACCAAAACAAACAGCAGAGTCAGCAACACCGGAATACAAGGATTGATGTAAATTATGTTCACAGCCATTTGATGAGCTACGAGGGTACACTAAGCACTACTGCTGAGTCAAACAGACAATTAAATGCACATAAATGTTAGCAGCTGGTGAATGTGAATTTATCTCCCCAGTGTTTGATATGATTTGCTCCAGATAAGCTGTAATTGGTACACACACCCTTAAAATCTACTTTTCTATAATTAAACAAATTAAGAATGTATAAATACGCAAATCTATTTTTTAGTTCAAAAGTTAAAAAAAAGAAACAATTTCCAGCTTCAAAGAGGCCAAGTGCTTCTTCTGTCAACAACATATTTATATTTACATACTCAAATAAACAAAAACAAATCCATACCTGTGAAACCAACAAACATTGGACATTTTGTTAAAAAAAACTAACTATAAGGCTTAAAGCAGACAGTGCTTCTGTGAGCTAACTTTTACATGAACAACCTTACATTACAATGAGAAAACAGCAAATCTGCAGATTTAAGATCAAAGCAATAAAAAATAGTGAAACCATGAGGCATTATACTCTGTATAACTGTGCACGTGACAAATAAAACCTTCTTATCTTATCTTAGAGCCCAAAGTGCTTCTGTCAACTAACATTAAATATTTACAATGAAAATAAAGAAAAACAGTAATTCCTCAGATTTCAGAACATGTGAAAATCAACAGACTTTCAGTCTAAAGTGCCACTTGTGTCAACTAACATTTCTATTTACATTATTAAATGACAAAAAAGTAAATCCTCACATTTTAGAGACTGAAGCCAGCACCTCTACATCGGTGTTATTTTTTATTTTATGCAAGTTTTAATTAAAGGCAAGCGGATGAACAAACCGCTCGCTCTCTGCTGCCACCCCATGGCCGGTGGTGTGTAAACCGATCAGAGGGAGACCGGCTGTCTCCCTCTGATCGCTCTGATCGTGTAACCGATGTTTATGTGTGTGTGGTCAAGATCATGGAAGTAGCCCAGCTGAATTTTCTTCACACTTTATTCTGCAGAAGAAAGGAATACGTGTGACTGTCTTCTGCTGAACTGTCCTTCTGCACGCCGCTTCCACAGCAGCTCAACAACGACTGTGTCAGATACATCCAAAACATACATTTTCAATACAAAATTTTACAACAATGAAACTAAATCAAACACAAAGTGAAAAACAATGCCACCTGGTGGCCACATTAGCACAGTGTTTCGGGGTGGGGTGACTGACTGGAAATAAAATGTATAACTTATAAATAAAACACATACCTGCAGAAGAAAGGAATACGTGTGACTGTCTTCTGCTGAACTGTCCTTCTGCACGCCGCTTCTAAACATATACACAAAGAACAATGAACACCCGAGCTGTGCTGCATTAGACAGAGCACACGTCCTCACTGACAACTCGCGCCAAAACAGCACAACCAAAATCATCTGTAAAACCTCAAATAATGGTCAGAAGAACACAATACAGCTCGACATTAAAGTAATACACAATGATAAATAATATTCACCGAAGACTGCAACATAAAACGCTAAATATATAAAGAAACCAACACGAAATCACAGCAGCTAATTATCCTGTGACTTACCCACAGCAGGTCAACAACGACTGTGTGGGACATAGAAGCTACGGAAGCCCCAGAGGCGCTACAGAAGCCCAGGAGGCACAAACAGAGCAGGGTGCAAAAAGGCAATTCATATTTACAAAATCAGTAAAAATAATGGCAAATACTCATTGGCAAGAACTCATTGAGATAAAATTTAAATATATTCAAAATAACAGCAATAAACAGGAAATGAAAATAAGAATTTGAAAAAAAAAAAAAAGAACTCCGTTACAATCGCTCAGCAGGGCGCGGTCAGCCTGCGCCCCGCGGTCTGCTGTCTCTTGTATTGAAGAGGAACGAACTGCGCATGTCAGAGTTATGACGAGAGTCAATGGGGAAAGATGAGTGCACCCGGACGTTTCTAATCTGACCTTTTATTACAAATTATACATCTTAGTAACTCTCTACAGGCTCTATTATCCATTTTGGTTGTTAAAAACATAGGATATATATGTAAATGTAATTTTAAAAACGTTTTATAAAAGGAAGGGCTGTGACTCTACATGATGTGACACAGAGGGGGCGGCGCCCTAGCGCCCTCTATTGACCAGCTGCCCCTGCTTTAAACTCTGAAGGAGAATTTTAATTGCAGATTCAGCAGATATTCAGCCTCATATTTACACTTGAACTCATTTTATTTCCCTCCTTCAACTTCCTTCAGTTTTCAGGAAACACTTGATCTTTGTTCCCGCCGTCTGAGATAAGAGTCTGTTTAATCTGAGATCAAACTCAGATTAAACATCCGTTCTTCCTTCATAACAGTTTATTTAAGAACGGACTAAATCACAGCACTTAAAGCTGCCACAACCAGAGTTTCTGTTTAACAGTGAAGGAAATTATTTAATTTTCTGGAGTCAAACAGCAGCTTCTGCCTCATTTTTCTCTGCAACATAAAGTCCTGGAAACAGAATGAAGAAGAGAGACTCAGAAATGTGTCTTTGTGGTCACGCTGTGTCTCCATTTTGGTGGTTTATGTCGTGTTTGTTTCATTTTATGTCTTGTTTGTGGTGCTTTGTGTCTTGTTAGGAGCTAAAATGGCAAAAACGAGAGAGGAAATGTCAAAAACAAGACACAAAATGACACAATTTCTGTCATTTTGTGTCACTTATTTTGTGTCTTATTTGCATAGTTTTGTCTTATTTTTGTCATTTTGTGTTTTGATTTTGTCGTTTTTTGTCTTGTCAGGACCCAAAATAACACACACGAGACACAAAATGATATAATCAAGACACAAAAAAACAAAAATAGGACCCAAAGTGACACAAACAAGAGACAAAATTACAAATGCAAGACATAAATCGATGCATTTTTTGTTGCTCTGTGTCCGTTTTTCGTCCTTTTGTTTCTAATTTGTATCCCATTTGTCATTTTGTGTCTTGTTTGTGTTGTGTCTACCATCAGCTAGTTTCTGAGTCAGGTGACATAACTCTGAACATTTTGTTGGTCTGCAGCGACTCACATAAACCAGCAGCATGAGGACTCTTTTACTGGTTCTCAGAAACTAGAAAAGTTCTGTTCAGCAGGAGGAACTAAATGAATCGTCTCAGATCCAAACCTTCAAACACTTTCAGAAACGTCTCTAGGAAACGTTCCTCAGACTGGTTCCTGATAATCAACGTGTCTTCTTTTCATTTCAGTCTCTCCAGAAGAACAAACCACCGGAGAAGCCTGAACACCGTCCTGGTTCTGGTCCATCCTGACGTCAGCCTCTGAAGGTCCCCAACACTGACTCTGGAGTCCAGCAGAGGGTTTGAAAAGGTTCTGGGATCACAGCAGGTTCCAAAGCAGTTTCTAGCATCAAAGCAGGTTCTGGTTAGCGCTCTAGATTTTCTGCCGTGTTCTCAGGGATTGGTTCTTCAGGATGGAGTCCAGAGTCAAAGGTTCTGGGATCACAGCAGGCTCTGGGTTCTCCTCCATGCTGCTGGTTCTCTGTCTGGTGCTTGTCGGACTGGTTGGTTGCCACGGAAACTTCACATCTGAGGTGTCACGATTAGATCTGATGATGTCGGACCTGCCTGACCTGCTCGCTACCGACCTCCCTCCAGAACCGGAGACGGACCGTCACAGTGTAACCTTAAACGGAGAGTCAGCGACGTCCTCCAACAAGCTGCAGCACAAACCGGATCTAAAGGCTCTGTCTCAGTCCTCCAACCGGACCCGGGAGGTCCAGGTCCAACAGATACCGCCCACCTGCCTGAAGTCCACGTCCATCCACACCTTCTTCAAGTACATCAACACGGTTCTGTCCTGCCTGATCTTTGCCGTGGGGATCGTCGGGAACGCCACGCTGCTCCGGATCATCTGCCAGAACAGAACCATGAGGAACGGACCCAACGCCCTGATCGCCAGCCTGGCGCTGGGAGACCTGATCTACATCGCCATCGACATCCCCATCAACGTCTACAAGGTGTTTACATCACAGCTGGCTGTTTGTTTACATCAGCAGCTGTTTATTTGTTTACATCACAGCTGGCTGTTTGTTTACATCAGCAGCTGTTTATTTGTTTACATCAGTGGCAGTTTATTTGTTTACATCACAGCTGGCTGTTTGTTTACATCAGCAGCTGTTTATTTGTTTGCATCAGTAACTGTTGGTGTGTCGGTGCATTGTGGGAAAAAACTTCCTCATAGCTGTTGTGTGTCTCAGTCAGGAGGTTGAGTGTTGCTCTGATAACGACACAAAAATATCACACTGATAACACACTCTGATAACCTAATGTGTGTGTGTGTGTGTGTGTGTGTGTGTGTGTGTGTGTGTGTGTGTGTGTGTGTGTGTGTGTGTGTGTGTGTGTGTGTGTGTGTGTGTGTGTGCAGCTCTTGGCAATGCAGTGGCCGTTTGCCGACAGTCTGTTCGGTCTGTTCCTCTGTAAACTGTTTCCGTTCCTGCAGAAAGCTTCAGTCGGCATCACAGTTCTCAACCTGTGTGCTCTGAGTGTGGACAGGTGAGAACACACCTGAGGAACACACAACACGACACGACACGACACGAACATTTTATATCTCAGCATGAACCTTTGTTTATGGTCTGATTACAAGAACTGTCCCTGTAGAACATCTCTAATGAGTCGTCTCTGTAGACCCTCTGTGAGGAAGCATCCAAGTAGAACATCCGTAAGGAAGCGTCCAAGTAGAACATCCGTAAGGAAGCGTCCAAGTAGAACATCCGTAAGGAAGCGTCCATGTAGAACATCCGTAAGGAAGCGTCCAAGTAGAACATCCGTAAGGAAGCGTCCATGTAGAACATCCGTAAGGAAGCGTCCAAGTAGAACATCCGTAAGGAAGCGTCCATGTAGAACATCTGTAAATAATCGTCCCTGTAGACATTCTGTAGAGAAGCGTTGCTGTTGACCTTCTTTTGGGATCCATCCCTGTAGAACCTCTTTGTAATAGAACCTTGTTTAGGTAGAACCTCTACAAACCGTCACGTTATATAATGTTTTTTCCCTTTTTTAACACTTGAGCTGAAGCCTCATCTGGTCAACAGCCACTAAATAATCTGGGTAAAAAACAGGCAAACATCAGGTCATGTTGACACGTTAAGCTGCTTCTAGAACTGACTTTGTGGAACTGAAATGAGGAGAACCTTCTAACACCTGTGCACAGGTACCGGGCCGTGGCGTCCTGGTCTCGGATCCAGGGGACAGGCGTTCCCACGGTAACGGCGCTGGAGATCGTGGTGATCTGGCTGCTGTCGGTGTTTCTGGCCATCCCCGAGGCCGTCGGCTTCGACATGGTGAACTTCGAGTACAGGAACGTCACCATGAGAACCTGCATGCTGCAGCCCACAACACCCTTCATGAAAGTGAGTCTGTTTACCGTTAGATTTAAGGTGGACTGACTGAGATCTCCTGGAATCACCCTGTAACAGGATGAAATGAAATAGTAAAGGAACCGTCCCTGCAGACCATCCATACAGAACCGTCTCAAACTGTCTCGAACGTTCCAAAGTCTGGACCTTCATGAGATGTTCTGTGTGTTTGTGTGTTTGTTTCTGTGTTTATGTGTGAGTTCACTGTGTGTGTTTGTGCTCTGCTGCAGTTCTACCGCGATGCCAAGGACTGGTGGCTGTTTGGGTTCTACTTCTGCGTTCCCCTGCTCTGTTCTGCCGTGTTTTACGGTCTGATGACCTTTGAGATGCTGCGACACCAGAAGGGCAGCCTGAGGATCTCTCTGAGCGAACACCTGAAGCAGGTGAGAGCAGACCTGAGAGCGGCCGGACTCCAGCTGGACGGAGAACACCTGACTGAGGTTCTGTTCTGTTCTGTTTGTGTTGCAGCGTAGAGAAGTGGCCAAAGCTGTGTTCTGCCTGGTTCTGATCTTCGCTCTGTGCTGGTTCCCTCTTCATCTGAGCCGCCTGCTGAAGAGGACGGTCTACAGTTCCCACGACGCTCACCGCTGTGAGCTGCTCAAGTAGGTTCACCTGGAAGTGCACTGTTCTACTGGGTTTTAGTCATTTTAGACAAACTTTAAGACCAATTTTTGTAATTTTGTACAAACTTTAAGTCATTTTAGAAAAAACTGAGTCATTTAAAAAAAAATTTTTGGTCATTTTAGACAATTTTTTTAGTAATTTTGGACAAACTTGAAATCATTTTAGACCATATTTTTTGGCCATTTTGGACAAACTTTAATTCATTTTGGATTTTTTTGGGGGTCAGTTTAGATACGCTTAGATACGACAGATTTGAAGTCATTTCTGACCAGTTTAGGTGGTTTTGGAAGTTGTTTTTCCTCACTGTGGGTTCACTTGAAGAAACAAATCAGATAAAAAAAGGAAAAACAACTTCTCTCTTCAAGAACGAGAAGAAAAGTTCAGCTGTTTTGTTTCTGCTGAAGCTCCACCTGATGACTAAAAATCAATCAAAGGATTCGTTCAGAGCAGACAGGTAATTTTTGACATATTTTTAAGGAGACATTTAGCACGAGGCGACTTTGATTAAATATTCTGCCACAGACGATCAGTTGAAGTTTGTTTTTACAGTTTCTGGAGTCATTGTGGTGATACTTTCATCAGGTTTTATGGTTCAGAGTTAAAGCTTGGTGCTTTTTCTCTTCCTGTCAGTTTTCTGTTGGTACTCGACTACTTCAGCAACAACATGGCGACCATCAACTCCTGCATCAATCCCATAATCCTCTTCTTTGTCTCCAAGAAGTTCAAAAACTGCTTCAAGGTGAGAACAGAAAGTAGTCAGAGTGTGATGGAAGATCAAATGGTTATGTAGGCTTAAGTCCTTTTAGACCATTTTTAATCATTGTGGACAAACTTTAAGTCCTTTTAGATCATTTCTTAGTCATCTATGACAACCTATTAGGCATTTTAGATCATTTTTTGTCATTTTGGACAAACTTTAAGTCATTTTAGATCTTTTTTTTAGTCACTTATGACAACCAACGTCATTTAATCCTTTTTTTGACATTTTGGAGAAACGTTGTGTAATTTTAGACCATTTGTAGTAATTTTGGACAAATTTGAAGTCATTTTAGACCATGTTAGGTCTTTTAAGACATTTTTTAGTGATTTTGGACAAACTTTAAATTTTTGTTAGACCATTTTTTAGTTTTTTTGGAATGGACAAACTAGGTTATTTTAGATCATTTTTTTGTCATTTTGGACAAACTTTAAGATATTTTAAACCATTTTAAAGTCATCTATGACACCCTCTAAGGCATTTTAGACCATTTTAAGTCATTTCTGACCATTTTTTAGTCATTTTGGACAAACTTTAAGTAGTTTTAGACCATTTTCAAGTCATTTTAGACGATTGTGACACCACAGAGACAGAAAACAACCCAAAAGAAACACTGAGGGGCCACAGGGAGATGCAAAATGCAAAACAACCTAAACGTAACACGTTGCTAAAATTAAATGTCAAAACCACAAAGACATGAAAAAAACAGAGAGAAAAGGGACAAAAATCAGCACAAAAAATGTCAGATAACTCAAATGACGTAGAACAACCGGATGGAGACAGAAAACCATAAAAAGATAAGAGACGATGTTTATAACGTTTGGTCCAAACAGCTGAGAGTCTCCGAGTCGTCGTGACCTCACTGTGAGGTCACAGTGAGGTCACAGAGTCAGAGGTCGTGAGACTTGGATGTAAACCCGGAGATGTTTGACTTATCTGTAGATATCTGAACCCGGAGAGGTCTCGACCCCATTAAACACTTGTATAACAGCAGATTTTCACATTAAGAGCAGTTTAAAAGTTCCCCCAACATCTGGAAGCTCTAAAACAACAACATTCACTGAGTTCAAACTGACCTCCTGCTCAGACAAAAACCTCAAATGCTGTGGTTTAATCTGAGAATCTGATGTTGTGCAGACCCTCCATCCACCCCGACCTCCTCCTACACTTTACCAAGCCGTTTAAAGCTGAGAGACAACAGGGATCCTACGACTCAATAATAATAATAATAATAATCATAATAAAGTTATCATGGTTATTATTATTGTTAATAATAATACTGTCAGTAATAACTGCATTATTTGTAACATTATTAATAATAATGTATTGCTTCTATGGTTATAATAATAATGTTTATTAAATTATTGTTAACAATAATAATAACAAAACCTGAAAACTGATTCAAACTAATAAAGGAGATCCTAAATCTGTGACATTTTGTTTTATTTTTTTAAGCACATTTCAGTGCTTTCCAGTAAATAAGACGATGACTGATGCTATAAATGAACCAAACATGTTTAAATATGGAGATTAAGAGGCAACAATATTATTTATGGTGGGACTTAATTTAATGAGTTTGCAAATTAGAGATTAAACCTGCACAGAAATGATGTAAAATGCCACTCGTCCATGTCTAAAATCACTTAAAGTTTATCCAGAATGACTAAAAAATGGTCTATAAAGCATGTTTAGTCTGAGGCATTACAGTGTTTTTAATTGTGTAGATCAATGTGATGATTTATTTTGGACCCTACACAGCACCGTAACAGTTTGGTCACAGAGGAATGTAATTTATTGGATACAGCACTGAAAAAACGGAGCATTTAATAGCTGTTTACTCTGTGTGTGTGTGTGTCTGTCTGTCTGTCTGTCAGTCTTGCCTGTGCTGCTGGTGTTATTCTGGTTCTCTGTCCAACAGTCTGCTTCCCCTCCACCATGGAACCAGTCTACAGTACAAACACACCGAACACTGAGCCGCTCCAGGAGTTAGTCTGCACCATTTAGCCTGTATTATACTGTATTTATTCTGGAGAAATGTTCCACTTTTATCACAGGTTCACGTCCGATGTGCGAAACAGTCACTCTGTTTGGGTCAGAACTCACTGAATAAAGACATTTTTATGTGACCACCATGGACAGATCAATGAACAACACAAATATACTGAACTTTAACCCAGACAGAAACACAAAATGACCACGAAGAGACACAAAACGACCACAAACAGACACAAAATGACCACAGACACAAAATAACCAGAAACAGACACAAAATGACCACAAACGGATACAAAATGACCACAAACGGATACAAAATAACCAGAAACAGACACAAAATGACCACAAACAGACACAAAATGACCACAAACGGATACAAAATGACCACAAACGGATACAAAATAACCAGAAACAGACACAAAATGACCACAAACAGACACAAAATGACCACAAACGGATACAAAATGACCACAAACAGACACAAAATGACCACAAAGAGACACAAAATGACCACAAACAGACACAAAATGACCACGAGAACTTGTAAAACAACCAAAATGAGACACACAATGATTGAAATTCCAATGCAAACAACCACAAAGAAACAGAATCACACACAAAATAACATAAATGACAGAAAATGTCCTCAAAGACAAGAAAAAGACATACAATCAACAGGAAGCTCACAAAGAAACACAAAATGGCAACTAAGACACAAAAAGACACAAATGAGACACAAAATGATTGAAATTTCAATTAAAATTAACTTTGAACAACCACAAAGAGCAGCAAACAAATGCAAAACAACGATGAAAAGGTGGAAAACAATCCAAAAAAAAGATCAAATGTGGACAAAAAGACATTAGATCAACAGAAAGATCACAAAGAGACACAAAATGGCAACTAAGAGACATAAAAAGACTCAAATGAAACACAAAGTGGCCAAATTGGAACCAAAAACGACTACAAAAGTTCTTTCTGGTCCGTCCATGGTGAGTCCAGAGACTGAAACAGAACCAGTTCAGTGTGGAGGAACCTGATTGGTTGAACTGGAGCTGTGGTCCAATCAGAGAGTTGCTCACTTCAGGTCATTGATTGTATTTATTTCCATGTTTTATGTATTAAATGTTCCAGTGGATGCAGGTATACTTTCAGCTGATTTATTGTATTGAATTAAATGTATATTTCTCAATAAAACTATATTCTCTGAGCTGTTGAGGTTTTCTTTGTGTCTTCATTAAAAACTGCAGTAAAAACTGTGTCATGTGTTTTCCAGATGAAGATTCTGCATCTAAAGTCAACATTATCAGTTTATTTTTATCTCATATGTTTGACTTTTTCTCTGTTATTAATTCTTTACTTCGTCATTTTTAAAACATAATTTTTATGCTTCATATCTGTTCTAATATAACAATATTTTAAATTTTTAACACAGAATTTTGACTCTTTATATATTTTTTATTGTGACCCCATTATTTTTAACTATCTTTAATTTATTATTTTTTTCACACACAGTTTTTTTATATATATATCCTAAACTTTTTTTATTATTCTGACACTATTTTTTATTTTTATTTTATATATATTTTTACGTTTCTCTCAGGGACAGAGATTATCTGTTTTTAAAAATCCTTAAATCAAGGCGATTGTTTACTTTTTGGGTGTGTGTCTGCGCCGCTTTTCTGCGCATCACGTGACGGTAGCGGAGCGTCATCGCGGTGACGTATGAGCTCAGGACGGACAGACAAACAGCCGCAGCCTCCACCTTACCGGAGGGTGATCGATCGATCAGTCCGCTGACCGGAGGCCTCTACCGGGATCAAACGGAGCGGGGACCCGGTCCGGTTTGGTCCGGTCCGGTTCGGTCCGGTGGTGGAGGAGGAGGATGCGTTGCCTGGTAACAGCAGCAGGTCTGAGGATGGAAACAGGCCGAGAGTCGCTCTGAGAGAATCTGCAGCTTCTTCTTCTTCTCCTCTCCGGTTATTTATGACTTTTATTGATTTAAGCTCCTCAGATTTGATGTTTTCACAAACAGGAAGTGTCTCTGATTGTTGTTGTTGTCATGATTTAGTTTCAAATATTAATATTCAGGAAGAAGCTTCATGTCTGTTTACTGTAAATGTTTAACTTCACAGGTTTAATTTAGGGATGTTTTAATGGAACAACCAGATGTTCAGATGATGCGTTTATGTCTATATGTGTGTCATATTTTACATTTATTTAACTTAGATTTTTTCCTCATAATTCTAAATGTTCATCACATTTTTAATCTCCAATTTTAAATATTTTTAAATCACTAATCTCAAGTTTTAAAAAATGTTTGTTTTTTAAATCTCACAGCTTGTATTTAAAATTAGTTTTTACTTAATTAGTTCATCTTTGAAAAATCTTCCTAATTTTAATTCATTTTTAATTGTATAATAGTTTTAATTTGATCAAATTTATGCCATAGTTTTGACTTTTTAGTCTCATATTTTTAACAACATTTTTATGTCATATTTTTTTAAAAACTTACCACATTTTAATCCTAAACTTTTGAATTTTATTCCAGTATTTCTATTGTTTCTCATCTCAAATTTTGTTATATTTAAGATCTTTTATCTTATTTTTTTTAAATCATGTTTAAACTATTTAACTCACACATTAAATTTTTTTAAATTTAAATTTCTGACATGTTTTTTAAACTTTCTTACTACACTGTTTGGATATGACCACTTTATATTCATGCTTTTAAAACCAAAACACATGTATTTAGCTATTATTTCTTCGAACATGTCTTTTTCATGTCTGTATTTAAAAAAATTCAGTAACACGTGACACCAGATTATATCTCAGCAGGTTCCTCTAACAGAATTTAACTTTTCAGAATCACTCAGTTGTCTTGTACAAGTCAGAATAAAAGCAGTTTCATATTCAGCCTTTTTTTTTCTAAACAGAATGAATAAAAGCATGAATCAGGGCTGCTGCTGTGTAACTCCACCTGTCCTCTGGCGTTCAGGATGAACCTGTAGTCGGAGCTCAGGGTGAAGCCGCCGTGATGCCGTGTTCCTGTGCAGAGTGGAGGAGGTGGATCCGCCCTCTGGTTCTGGTTCTGTACGCTCTGCTGCTGGTGGCTGTGCTGCCGCTCTGCATCTGGGAGCTTCAGAAAGACAAGGTTTCTCCTTGTTCTGCAGCAGCATTGACAGAACTCTGAGCAGAAGCAGCAGATCTTTATTCTGCTCTATGTTCTGTGTTCAGGTCGGGACTCACAGCAAAGCCTGGTTCATCGCCGGCGTGTTCGTGTTCCTCACCATCCCCATCTCTCTATGGGACATCCTGCAGCACATGGTCCACTACACCCAGCCAGAGCTACAGAAACCCATCATCAGGTAAACACACCTGCTGTACACCAACATAAACAACACAAACACACAACCACATGAGTCCTAGAACCCTCTGTCTTTTCTGCAGGATACTGTGGATGGTTCCGATCTACAGTCTGGACAGCGTGAGTCATTAAACACCGTGATTACTCCTGTTTCCATCTAAAGACCTCCTGTTCGATGAGCTGAATGTTCTGTCTGCTCCTCTCAGTGGCTGGCTCTGCGCTACCCCAGCCTGGCCATCTACGTGGACACCTGCAGGGAGTGCTACGAGGCCTACGTCATCTACAACTTCCTGGTGTTCCTCCTCAACTTCCTCAGTAACCAGTATCCCAGTCTGGTCATGATGCTGGAGGTGCAGCAGCAGCAGGCCCATCTGCCCCCGCTGTGCTGCTGCCCCGCCTGGCCGATGGGAGAGTAAGAGCAGGGCGACATGGGGGGTCACCGGCCAAGGATAAGTAGTGAAATATAAAATATAATCAATGAAAAACACAGATAACCAATAATAACCACTGATAGCCAACAATATCGAATGACAGCCAACGATATCTAATGACAACCAACGATATCTAATGACAACCAACGATATCTAATGACAACCAACGACAACCAATGATATCTAATGATAACCAACGATATCTAATGACAACCAACGATATCTAATGACAACCAACGATATCTAATGACAACCAACGACAACCAATGATATCTAATGATAACCAACGATATCTAATGACAACCAACGATATCTAATGACAACCAACGATATCTAATGATAACCAACGATATCTAATGACAACCAACGATATCTAACGACAACCAATGATATCTAATGATAACCAACGATATCTAATGACAACCAATGATATCTAATGATAACCAATGACAACCAATGATATCTAATGATAACCAACGATATCTAATGACAACCAACGATATCTAATGATAACCAATGATAACCAACGATATCTAATGACAACCAACGATATCTAATGATAACCAACGACAACCAACGATATCTAATGATAACCAATGATAACCAACGATATCTAATGACAACCAATGATATCTAATGATAACCAACGACAACCAATGATATCTAATGATAACCAACGATATCTAATGATAACCAACGACAACCAATGATATCTAATGATAACCAACGATATCTAATGACAACCAACGATATCTAATGATAACCAACGATATCTAATGACAACCAACGATATCTAACGACAACCAACGACAACCAATGATATCTTATGATAACCAACGATATCTAATGACAACCAATGATATCTAATGATAACCAACAATATCTAATGACAACCAACGATATCTAATGACAACCAATGATATCTAATGATAACCAACGACAACCAATGATATCTAATGATAACCAACGATATCTAATGACAACCAATGATATCTAATGATAACCAATGATAACCAACGATATCTAATGACAACCAACGATATCTAATGACAACCAACGATATCTAATGATAACCAACGATATCTAAAGACAACCAATGATATCTAATGATAACCAATGATAACCAACAATATCTAATGACAACCAACGATATCTAATGATAACCAACGATATCTAATGATAACCAACGATATCTAATGACAACCAATGATAACCAATGATATCTAATGATAACTCATCTCTATGTCTCCATCAGGGTGCTGCTGTTCAGGTGCAAACTGGGAGTCCTACAGTACACTGTGGTCCGGCCCGTAACCACGGTGATAGCACTGTAAGTATCCCACTGTAACTGTATTAACGGCGCCGTAAGTTTACCTCTGTAACCGCGGTAACGCCCCCCTGACGTCCCCCGTCCGTGTGTCTGTAGCATTTGTCAGCTGTGTGGGGTTTATGATGAAGCTAACTTCAGCTTCAGGAATGCCTGGTCCTACCTGGTCATCATCAACAACATCTCACAGCTGGTAAACACGCAGCATGATGTCACGCAACAGGAAGTGACCTCAGTCTGAACCACATTCACTTTTACCTGCTTTTGTCTAACGTCTAACGATGACAGTTTCCTTCCCGTCCGTCCACAGTTTGCCATGTACTGTCTGGTTCTGCTGTATCGAGCTCTGAAGGAGGAGTTAACTCCCATCAGGCCTGTGGGCAAATTCCTCTGCGTCAAACTGGTCGTGTTCGTCTCATTCTGGTAAGACTGGAACCAGAATCAGTTGGTTTGTATAACTAATGAAAACAGGCAAAGTTCTACCTTCAGACTGTGAATATTCCAGGTCCTTGAAGTCCAGATTTATCACTTTTTAAAGGACTTTTTCCATCAATTCTGAGCCTCAGAACTTCATCAGTACAGCAGATAGACTCATGACATTTAGGAGGAAAAACACATTTAAGTTCTGACAAAAACTGCCACCAAATCAGTTTTACTTCCTCCTCAGGTGTCAATCTAAAGACCAAATCTTAGATACGACGATTACACATCATCACTGTTCAGTCTGAGGATGAAACAGAACAGAACCAGAGCTGAACCCTATCAGAGGAGGATCTAAAAGACTCTCAGACGAGCTCTGAAATCTGCTGACTGGTTTGAAACGTGTGACTGATGTTCTGATTTCCTCCTCAGGCAGGCGGTGTTCATAGCGTTCCTGGTGAAGGTGGGTGTGATCTCGGACAAACACACCTGGGACTGGGACAGTGTGGAGGCTGTGGCCACTGGTCTGCAGGTACATTCACAAACCAACAGACCATAATGTTCACTCATATTATGCTGTGGCAGACCTTTCAAAGCATAAGCTGTATATACAAAATGAATGTAGGAACCTTGATGTCATCTCAGCCAGCTTGTTTTTTTAATAGTGACCCTACTATGAAGCATGTAATCTATTTTCCTCTAAATGGGACCAAAATTTACTAAATGAACATCAGGCTGTTCTGAAGGAGACTTAAAAGTACAGATTAAGGTTAAATGTTTACTGAGGGAACAAAAACCATTTCCTCAGACTTTTATATCATCAGACTGCTCTTATCGACCAGACACTGAATTCATTTTGTCTCATTTACTGATGTTTTAACCAACAGGACTTCATCATCTGCATAGAGATGTTCCTGGCTGCCATCGCTCACCATTATACCTTCACCTACAAGCCCTACGTACAGGTAACTCTGCCTACCAAACCACTGAATCTTCTACCTACGATGAAGCATATTTATGCAGCTGTTGTTCCATCTTTTTCCCGTCCAATCAGGAAGCAGAGGAGGGGTCGTGCTTCGACAGCTTTCTGGCCATGTGGGATTTTTCTGACATCAGAGCTGATGTCACAGAGCAGGTCCGCCATGTTGGTGAGTGTCAGATTATCAATCAACAAATTAGAAAATAACATTTAGTGATTGGTAATAAGAACACAAATCTTTAAGTTAATTAGGTGTTACAATTAAGCTGCTCATTTCAAAGAACTGTTTCAGTGTAATATACTTTATTATCATAAGTATGAACACAAGTTTTTAAGTTGACCAACATTTAATAACTTAAGTCGCTGCAGTGACACCTTTTCAGTACTTTTTTGGTTCTTTAATGTTTTTTGTTGATGGAATTATTGCATTTAGTGACAAAACTGTTGGTAAATAGTTTTTTATTTTGAACTGTATGTTGGTAGAGGATGAGAAGTGAAGGTGACGAAAACTTCATTTGTCTAGTTTAGTGTCTCTTTGTGATGGAAGTTCATCTTTTGTCTACCACCTACCTACCTCGCTGGGTTCCTGCTGGACGTTAACTATTTTTAATCTCTTCAGGTCGAACGTTTCTCGGTCGACCCAACAAGATGTACTTCGGCGCCGCTGCCCGTCCGGAACACACCGAACACACCGGCCTCCTCACCGCCTCCTCCCAGGACCCCGTCACCGCGGCGACCACCTCCATGCCCTCCTCCCCGTCCTCCAGTGGGCGGTACCAGGGCTTAGGCCACACCCCCGCCCCCCACTCCATCTCCGCCCCCGCAGGCTTCACGTCTCCGTCCTGGGAGGATGACGGCGACGCCTCGCTTCCGCAGCCGACCGGCCAATGAGGCGCTCCGATCAAAGCAAACGTCTGGACTTCCTCCTCCAGGGTGAAACTAAAGACAGAGAGACTCAAAGACGAACTGTGGTCTGACTGAACAGATTTAAATGTTTGAAATGTGTATTTTGATGTCAGATGTACTTTTCATAAGTGTTTCTGAAGTGTCCTTGGGCTCGACTTTACTCTTTGTTCTGACTCACAATAAAGCAACACAACTCAGTTATAACCTCTTTAATCGTTCTGGTCGTTTTACGTGGTGTTACATCTTTTTGTGTTCATATTGTGTGTCTCTTTGTGGTTAGTTGGTGTCTTTTTTGTTGGTTTTAGTTATATTGTGCTGTTGTTTCGTCTCTATACAATAATTTTTAACCCATTTGTGTTCATTTTGTGTCTTTTAGTCAGTTTTAATCTCTCTACGTTCATTTTGTGTGTCTCTGCAGTCATTTTACACTTATTTTGCAGAATTTTGGGGGGGCCTGTGTTCATTTTATGTTTTTTTATGTAGTTTTTTGACTCGTCCAACCACTCTGAGTCTCTTGGTCCTTGTTTTGCATGTGTTTTTGGTCCTTCTGTGTCTTTTTGTGGTCATTTTACACTTATTGGTTGTCAGTTTGCATCAGATTTTGTTTGATTTTTTCTCTTTGTCATCCTTTTGTGTCTCTTTGTTGTTGTTTTGTCTCTATACAATATTTTTTCACCCATTTGTGTTCATTTTGTGCCTCTATTAGTCAGTTTTAATCTGTTTTTGCTCATTTTGTGTGGCTCTACAGCCATTTTACACTTATTTGTGGTCACTTTTTTATTAGTTTGTGTTCATTTTGTGTTTTTTACGCTGCTCCTGCAGTCGTTCTGAGTCTTTGTAGTCATTATTTTTGCATGTGTTTTTGGTCCTTTTGAGTATTTTTGCCATCGTCTCTCTTTGCAGTCCTTCAGAGCCCCCTAGTGGTTGTTCATGCATCTGTTTGTGTTCATTTTGCGTGTCTTATAGTTAGTTTTAACCTCTTTCTGGTCACTTTGTGTGTCTTTGAGATCATTTCACGTGTATTTGTGGTCAGTTTGCATCATTCTTTTACTGGCACTTGTCTTTTTGTGGATGTTTTCCGTTTTTTTTTTTTTGCTGTTGTTGTGCGTCTGTTTGCATTGGTTTTGCACTTGTGTTAATTTTGCGTGCCTGTTAGTCAGTTTTAACCTCTTTCTGCTCACTTTGTGGTCATTTTACATCTATCAGTCGTCAGTTGGTATTATTTTCTTCTGGTTTGTGTTTCTTGGAGGATATTTTCTGTCTCTTTGCTGCTGTTTTATGTGTTTGTGCTGGTTTTGCACCTGTTTGTGTTCATTTCGTCTCTGTTGTAGTCAGTTTTTATCTCTTTCCCATCACTTTTGTTGTCATTTTACATTTATTTGTATTAATTTTTCACCGTTTTTATTGGATTTAGTGTCTTTGCAGTCATCCCAATCCCTCTTTTGTCTTTTTGTGCCCATTTTGAGCGTCTTTGTGTTCGTTTTTATATATTTATATTTCTTTTTTATTGATTTTGTTCATCTCTTTGTGTGTTTTACATGTCTGTTCATCATGTGTGTGTGTGTGTGTGTGTGTGTGTGTGTGTGTGTGTGTGTGTGTGTGTGTGTGTGTGTGTGTGTGTGTGCAGCACCTTGTTGTGTGTCTGCTCCACTGGTTTTCTGGAGGCGGTGCTTCGTCCTCCCGGTGTCCAGCTGTCGTCTCCGTCTTCATCCTCCGACACAAAGAGACACATCAGAGAACAGACCAGGAGTGACAGCAGATTCTGTTTAACGAGATTTTCACTTCACTCATCGCCTTTTATTACCTCCATTAACATTTTATCACCTCGCATTTTAACTGCACAGCACTTCAGTTCAGCTCCTGTTGATTTTAAATGTGTTTTATGATCAGTTTCACCTTTAAATGATCCAAATCTCCACATAAAACAACATGAGAATAAAACTCCTGCATGCAGAAAACAAAGAAATGACATAAAATCAAATGTTCCTTAATATTATACAAAGAAAATCCAGATTTAATTCCTTGTTGTGGTTCTATCAGGAGCTTGTTTGTGAGTTAAAATCCCCCTGCAGCCATTTTAAAATATATTTTACTGGTAGTTTTATTAGATTTCATTGCTGTAGCTGATGTTTGATCATAAATCTCTGCTAATGTAACATAGTGAAGCAACAGACACAAAATAATCACAATGGTAGAAAAAATGAGCTCAAAGAGAAGCAAAAAGCACAAGTTTCTGACACAAAACAACCACTGAGACGCAACGAAAATGAAGTAAAATGACCCCAAAGAGATAAAAATCTCTGTTTTCTGTCATTTTAAAAGTAAATCTGATATTAAAATGCAGATAAGGTTGATCTCTGCAGCCACATTCAGCACCGACTCATCAAATATTCATCGTCTCACATGCAGCAGAATTATTTATTACTTCTACTATCTTACACATTTATTATCATTTATTCAGCACTTCCGAATCACTGCACTTTGTAAGCTTTTGTAAGATGTATTCATGTTTAATTATTATTAATATTCAGCTTCTACAGTCGCAGCTGGGCCTTCCTGCTCTGTGGAACTGGAGATTTACATCAAGTAAATGGAATAATGAAGAAAAAACTAAAATCATCAAGAAAAAAAAGGCTGATCCTGGAGACGACTGGATGTTTCAATAAAGCAAGCACCCAAAACCAACACCAATAGTGGTAAAGAAATGGTTCAATCAGGATAAAATGAAGGTTTTAGACTGGTCTACCCAAAGTCCTGATGAAAACCCATCAAGAACCTGCATCTGTTCTGTCCAGAGGAACGAGGCATGGAGTTAGTACTCAGGTCCCGGTTGGAAGTCAAGAAATAAATAAGGAAAAATAAGGAAAATTCAGAGGAATATAAGCAATATATCCAAGTGTATGTGTGAGGTAAGTAAACCAGAAGCTTGAGGACAGAACCCAAAAAGAACCCAACTGAGGTGGAAACTGACAAATTTAAGCAAACATTACACCGAAGTAGAAGAAAAATGTTAATCTTGGACACAGTTGGATGTTTCAAGGCCCAAAAAAAACACCAAAAGTGGTAAAGAAATGGTTGAATCTGCACATAAATGTAGGTTTTAGACTGGTCTAGTCTACCTAGTCCTGACTTAAACCCATCAAGAAACAAGACAAGTTGAGTTGAAATGCATCATTTCTGTCCAGAGGAGTCAAAGATGAACCAGAAGCTTGAGGATGGAACCCAAAAGAACCCAACTGAGGAGGAAATGGGCAAATTTAACCAAATATTATACCAAACTATACATAACTGTTTGTGTACTTTTGACAGCAGATTGTCATATTTATAGAAGACCTATCTTATCAGGCTGAACTATTTAATCATCGTTTAATCAAAAAATGTGTGTTTTCATTTAATTAATTGGTCTGTTTCATATTTTCAAACTAAAAGTCTCTGTTGATCCCAGAGGACAGGTTTCAGTTCCTTAATCTACTAAATAACCTTAAAGCCTGATTGCTTTTTATTTGTGACTAATTATTATTTAATATTAGTGCTGTAATGACTTATTTAACTGAATCTAACTGCAGCTGGTGATCAGCCCGTCACTGACTGACAGACAATAGATCTGCAGCTGAGCCGGTTCAGACAAAGCAGAGAGGAGGCGGAGGGACGCAGCACGCACGGCGGCGGGAGGAGACGTTCCTCCGGTGTCTCTGCAGCAGCGGCCATGCTGCTTCTCTCGGTGCATCCCGGTCCTCCGCCGGTGTAGCTGCCGCCGCCGCCTCTCTCTATCCCGGTTAACGGAGCGGCCAGGCACGGCTCGGTTCGGCTCGGCTCGGCCCGCCTGGAGCCTCCGGATCCACGGACACATACCGGAGAAGAGGCTCCGCAGCGACAGACCGGTTCAGCGGCATTCCCGGTAGGAGCCTCCCTGAGCGGCGGAGTCTGTCTGGGCGGAGGGATGGACGATTAGTGGCGGGTTGGAACCGACCAGCTGATCTCTGCAGCAGAACACCGGTAACGGTGAGATGTGCGGTGCTGGTTTCCCATCCGGTTCTGTTTTTTAATCACATGTAAAGCTGCTGCTGATCCACAGAAATCCTGCAGCATGTGATGGAGGGATGCTGAGGACGGAACCAGAGGATTAATGATTCTGATCCTGTTTCAGGTCCAGTCAGGGAGCTGAAGGTTACTGCAGGGACACGACCTGAATCCAGGAGGCTCAGCTGAGACCTGGACCAGAACTGGATCTCAGGATCTTCAGCTCTCCATCACTGAGGTTCTGCTTGTGCATTTACAAGAAGCTGGTCTGATCTGGGCTCCAACTGTCCTGGTTCCGGTGGGGATTACTATGGAAGTCTACTGACCTTTAACCAGAGTGTAAAATATTCTGGTTCTGGTCCAACAACCTTCCATTGGGTCCAAGAGGAAGTCTTCATTTTAAGGATTGAACGAACCAGAACCCATCTGGACCTCTGTACTGGGATGGATCTTCTGTAAAAGTCTGAACACCAACAACCATCATGTCTCTGAGTAAGACCCTTGAGTTGGAGCATTTCGACGAACGCGACAAGGTCCGGCGAGGCCGCTCCACCCGGACCAAGAGGGATGACTCCACCGGCAGCATGGGCGGAGGTTCTGGTCCCAGCTCCAGGGGCAGCAGCCTGGTTCCCAGTCCGGCCCACAGCGCCAACTGCAGCTACTACCGGACCAGAACCCTGCAGGCCCTCACCTCGGAGAAACGGGCCAAGAAGGTCCGCTTCTACCGCAATGGGGACCGGTACTTTAAAGGCCTGGTGTACGCCGTGTCCAGCGACCGGTTCCGTTCCTACGACGCCCTGCTGATGGAGCTGACCCGATCCCTGGCTGACAACCTGCACCTGCCTCAAGGTGTCCGAACCATCTACACCATCGACGGCAGCAGGAAGATCAGCAGCATGGACGAGCTGGTGGAAGGTAAGACCCACAGCTCGCTGCTATGCTAGCTGCTATGCTAACTGCTACGCTAGCTGCATTTAGTCACACAACTAGTACCACAGCTGTGTCCTGTACTTGGTGCCGGTACTTTTGGTGAATTATCCGTTTTAATGACAGTTCTCCAAGTTTCAGAAGCATCATCACTACATCCTGGGCTTAGCTCCGCCCATAACGGTTGCATCATCCCCTTAGCTGAATGAGGTGCAGTCAGACCATTCTCCAGTTCAGAAAACAGCTGTGAGGAAGTAGATCTGACTATGTATGACAATCTGAATCCAGTCCTCATGCTAAGCTAAGCTAAGCTAAGCTAGGCGGCTTAAACTCCATGAACTGCTTTGACAGTTGTGGACATTTTTGAGTCATTTTGATAGTTTTAAGTCTTTCAGGACGTATTTCAAATCAATTTGGGCAAATTTTGAGTCATTTTGGACATGTTTCAAGTTATTTTGCAAAATTTTTATATAATTTTATACAAATTTTGAGAAATTTTGGACAGATTTGGAAAGATTTTGGACATTTTGAGTCAATTTTGAGACTTACTGCATTTTATTTTTGAATTTATTTTAAAAATTCTTCAATGAATTTTCAAGAAATGTTTCTTCCTCACAGGAACCACTCCGGTTAAATGTTGCTGCATGTGTGTTCTAAAGCAAAATAGATGAGCATACATTCATTATATCTGTAATATGTCATATTTATTACCTATGTGACGATCGGCGTACATTTATCTGTCCGTCCGTCTGTAAGCAACATTACTCAAAAACGGATTAACAGATTTGGATGAAATTTTCAGGGAAGATCAGAAATGACTCAAGTGACCAGTGAAACTAAAGTAAACCTCTGGCTCAGATGGAGTCCAGATGTTTGAACCTGATCAGGACGACCACAGTGGATACATGGTCCTGAAAGTGAAGCATGGAGGTGGAAGTATCATGAGTGGAAAAGGTGTTGATGACATTTAGAGATGGAACCATGAATGTGTCTGTTTAAATAAAATACTGGCTGAAAAGACGACTCCCAGTCTGAAGAAGCTGGAAGAAGAACCTTCCAAACATCAGAGACGTCACTGGTAGAAGTAATCTGATTACTTAAGGGGACACAGATTAGCATAACGTGACGTTAAGTGAAGCTACACAGTCTTAGATCTTTATAAAGACCAGCCCACCATCTTCTGGACCATTTTTCTTCATTAAATCATTCAGTGGAGATCTATTTCCGTCATCTGTTCCTCTTTAGAACATCTCTACAAATGGACGCAGGAATAAATGAATAATGTGTCTTTGTCCATCTGTCCATCCATCAGCCTGTCCTTGGTTTTACAATCATCCTGCATTATTCATTCCTGTGTCCATCAGCAGCACAATAACTGGTAAATAATCAATACAGAGTCACTGATTGATGATCAACCAAACCATTCAGCAGCTACAGACTCTAGTAAAAAAGGTTTAGCTCTGTGATTCTGATAAATGACAGGAATATTCAGATTATTCTGGTTGGTTTGAGTGACGTCAGCTGATCCTGTCCTGTTAGAACCACTCATCATCAGTATTGATCTGCTCTAAGGTCCGTTAATGAGCAGGAAGCTGTCAGAGATGTTCTAACGGACAGATGCTCCACTCCGAGCCACTTACTGTCGACCGACGCTGCCGACAGATTAGAGTCTGAGGAGGAAACTCATCAATCAGCTCCACCTGATCGATTGATCGCAGCAGAATCTGATCAGAGGATGAACGAAATGTTCCACAGAGCGACTCCACCTGCAGATTATCAGAACCAGCTGCAGCAGATTAAACCTCTAAAAAGGGTTATTTATTACTGAAGAGATGAGAGCAGACTGACAGCAGCAGCACATAAACAGAGGAGCTATGAAAGTACAACAATCAGCGGGGGGGGGGGGGGGGGGGGGGGGGGGGTGGCATCTTTTAATGGTAATTTCAGTGTTTTCATGCTAATTTTCCATCTCTTTGTGGGAGTTTTTCATCTTTTTGTGCTGATTCTGAACTTTCTTTTGTGGTTTTGCCTCTTTTACTGATAATTTTGAGTATTTTTGTGCTAATTTTGCATCTTTTAATGATAATTTTGCATCTTTTTGTGGTGATTTTGCATCTTTTAATGGTGATGCGTTATAATTTCACATCTTTATGGTGGTTTTGCATTTTTTCAATATTAATTTCAAGTGTTTTTGTGCTAATATTGCATCTTTTTGTGCAGATTTTGCACCAATTTTGGTGTCTTTTGTCTCTGTAGTGATGTCTCTTTTAATGGTAATTTTAAGTGTTTTGTGGAGATTTTGTGTCTTTTTCTGGTCATTTAGTGTATTTTTGTGGTATCTTTGCACCTTTTGTAATATTTACTGCAGTGAGAGCAGATCAGCAGCACATATTCGCATGGTTTCTGAAAAAGAGCAATACTAGGTGGTGATTTTACACCTTTTGTGGTGATTCTGAACTTTCTTTTGTGGTTTTGCATTTTTTTAATGGTAATTTTGATGCTTTTTATGCTGATTTTACATATTTTTGTGCTGATGAGTCAGCTCCATTTTTGGCGGTTTTGTGGTGACACTGCATCTTTAAATGGTGATTTTGAGGTTTTTTGTGCTAATGTTGCATCTCTGTGTGAGTTTTGCTTCTTTCTGTGCTATTTGTGTTGATTCTGCAACATTTTTGGTAATTTTGTATCTTTTTTATAGTAATTTTAAAAAAAAAGTGGTTATTGCATGTTTTTGTGGGGATTTTATTTCTTTTATGGTCATTTAGTGGGTTTCTTTGCGGTATCTTTGCACATTTTGTCCTATTTACTGAAGTGATAACAGACACTTCTGTGACATCATATGAAGTCTGAAAATAAAACAATATTAGCTGGTTGTTTTTGTGGCAGTCTTACAGAGGGCGTTTCATATTTAGCTGTGGTTGTATCGAGATAAAAACCCACAGTAGTGTGTCCGGCTGGTTTAGCGTCTTTTTTTAGTATCTTTGAAGAGAACAGACTGGGAGCAGCTGCACGTGTTCACATGATTTCTGAAATAGAGCAGCATTAACGGGTGGTTTGGCATCTTTTTGTGCTGATTCTGCACCTTATTTTGGTGGTTAAACATCTCTTTGTGCTGATTTTTACATCTTTCCATGGTGATTTTGTGTTTTTTTGAGGTGATTTTACCGTAGATGTTTTCATGTCATTATTATTCTCATGGATGTGTCTGAATAAAACCCAGAGCGATGCGTCCGGCTGGTTTGAAGGTGAAAGTGAAAGTAAAAGTGTTCAGAGGAGGTGAAGCTGCAGAGGAAGAGGATGGAACAGAGGAAAGAGTTTCTGGCAGCATCGGTGTGAACAAACAGAAAGGTGTGTTTGGAGGACAGATCGTGAGGGAAGGTGGAAGTCAGCCATTTTTAACCATATAAGGTAAGGCTGCTGTGATTGGCTGGAACCTGCTGGAGACACTTTGACTGAACAATGAGCTTCTAATCCGAGAGAATTTTAAATGGAATGAAAGGATCTGGATGGAAAATAATGATTTAAGGATCAGGTGTGGTTGATGATGAGTTCAGGGACGGCTCTGTGTTTTACAGTTTCTCACTCATAAATGGTAATTTTGTGTCTTTTTGTGTTTTTTGTGGTATCTTTGCACCTTTTGTCCTGATTCTGAACTTTCTTTGGTGGTTTTGTATTTTTTAAATGGTAGTTTTGAAGTTTTTTTTATGCCAATTTTGCATCTTTTTATGCTGATTTTGCATCTTTTCTTGTTGATTCTGCACCAGTTTTGGTGATTTTGTGTCTTTGTGGTGATTTAGCATATTTTTTATGGTGATGTTGCATCTTTGTGTTGTGACTCCACGTCTTTATGGTGGTTTTGCATCATTTTATGGTAATTTTAAGTGTCACTGTGCTACCTTTGCATCTTTCTGTGTGAGTTTTCCATCTTTTAGTGGTGATTTTGCGTCTCTTCTTGTTGGTTCTGCACAGTTTTTGGTTTACAGCTTCTGGCTCATAAATGGTCTCATGTCTTTCTAACTGATAAATATGAGTGAAACGGTTTGTTTGGAAACTAAATTAACATCTTTAATGCCTTCTTTTGTTGGGTTTAGTTCTAAATCCTGACGTTTGTCCTCTGGTGAACCTTCAGGTGAGTGCTACGTCTGCGCCTCCAATGAACCCTACCGGAAGGTCGACTACACCAAGATCAGCATTCCCAGCTGGAAGCCCGGCGCCGCCAGCGGTACCGGTGCTGCCGGATCCACCCGGACCTCCACGGCGTCGGCGGGCGTGTCGACCAGCAGCTCCGCCTCTAAAGAGCGACCGGAGAGCCGGGAGGGTCGGGAGAGCAAAGACTTCATCAAACCCAAGCTGGTGACGGTGATCCGCAGCGGGGTGAAGCCTCGGAAGGCCGTCCGGATCCTCCTGAACAAGAAGACGGCTCACTCCTTCGAGCAGGTTCTGGCAGACATCACCGAGGCCATAAAGCTGGACTCTGGAGCCGTGAAGAGGCTCTATACTTTGGACGGAAAGCAGGTGAGTTCTTACCTGAAACTGGACTGTGATGCTGTAAAAACACAGAGTTCTGGTTCAGCAACACGGAAAGTTCTTGAGGCTGTTTAGTGTTTATTCAGGCAGATAAGAAGATTATTCAAACTTCACAGCTTCAGACAGGACATCTGATTTTTTACATTAAATTAGTTCCCCCCCCCTCAATTTCAGAATACAGTGGTCCCTCGTCTATCATGGGAGCTACGTTCCAGAACTCACGTCTTCTAGTTTGAGAGTTTAACGTGTTTGAAGTGAGAGCTGCTGATAATTCACTGAAAACGTCCTGGAAGTCTTTATCAGCTCCAACTGGGTTTAAGGATTTAAATTTATCACATGTTCAGCTATTTATAACACACACACACACCCTGTTTGAAGTGTGTGGATGACGGTGCAGAAGTAAAGCCGATGCAGCAGAGAACAGATTAATACACACACCTAGTTCACTCACACACACACACACACACACTGCCTCCGTTTGTTCTGATGTTCCTGCAGCAGCTTCAGAGAACACAAACAGTTTTAGCTTCTAGATTCTGGCTCCACATCAACTTCCTGTTTAGAAATAATACTAATAGAAAATCTGTCCACATGAACGTCTTTTTACTTTAACTTGTTCTGACCCACCACTGATCACACGCTGATATGAGCCCAGAATGCACTAAAAAGACTAAAACTTCTCTAAAGGGACTACACTTTTGTCCAGATTTGTCCAAAGTTACTCAAAATGTGTCCAAAATGACAAAAAATCATTTTGTCTCATTTTTGTAATATTTTGTTGTGTTTCTTTGTAGACACTCTGTGATGTGGAAGTTGTAACGTGGAAACGATAAACTGAGGCTGAATGTTGACGAAACTGAACTCATTTTTCTTCTTAAATTTCAGGTTGTTGTTCATGATGTCTGGTAAAAAAGATAATTCCTGAAATGTGAACTGAAATGAGTTTTACCCCCCTGATCTAAACCCTGAAGTCTGTGAGAATCGTCAGCGACCTGCCGAGCCTCATTAATTAATTCATAATGAATTAATATTTAACGGTGTTTGTCAGAGAGTTTATAAATCCACATGTTGACTAAATACTGGATTTAAACCAGGTTTTAATGAAGGTTTCCCTCTGAGTCAGTCTGGATCCCACTGAACACAACAAGGACAGTGTGTGTGTGTGTGTGTGTGTGTGTGTGTGTGTGTGTGTGTGTGTGTGTGTGTGTGGGGCAGTGTGTGTGTGTTACAGTGTGTGCTGTTGTTTGGTCCTTTCAGTTTGTGCAGCAGGACAGAAACCTCCATCTAACTCTGTGACACTGCAGCGTGGTTACCGTGGCAACCAGCTATCCAATAACAACCCCCCTCCCCTTACTACACACACACAAACGCACACTTCAGTCCAGTTCCGGATCCGTCGGACGGCGATTTGGTCGCCATGACAACCGTACAACATTAAAATTCCTGTTTCTCTCCGTTCCTTTACCTCCAGTGTATCCCCTCACAGTAATCTGATTACTCCTGAGTACGATTACCATTTGTTCTGGTGTCAAAACTTTAAAAAATGTCAAGTTTCACTCTAAAAACGTCCTCACAGTTCAGATCTCCAAATTTCTTACGGTCCTTGAACTCATCATGGGTGTGTTTACTGCGTGTGTGTGTGTGTGTTTACTGTGTGTGTGTGTGTGTGTGTGTGTAGCTGACCTGTCTCCAGGACTTCTTCGGGGACGATGACGTCTTCATGGCCTGTGGTCCAGAGAAGTTCAGATACGCTCAGGACGACTTTGTTCTGACGCACAGCAGCAAAACTCAGGCCTTCGTCAACGGTAACACAAACACAACACACACAATAAAGCTTTAAATGTGTGTTTAGATTTAAAACTTTGAGTTTCAGACCATTAAAGTCCATAGAGGTGGATCCAGATGAAGCGATGAAGCTTATTTTTGATCCTCAGAACTTCATCAGTCCAGCAGATAGAACCATGACGTTTAGGAGGAGAAACATCTGAGTTCTGGTAAAAACTGACACCAGATCAGTTTAAATCCATCCAGGTGTCACAATCTAAACACTAAACCTGTTTTTTTTCCCAGTTCATTTTAGTAAGCAAACCTACTTCCACAGAATGAATCGTGTCTATCAGATGATCCTGGTATCTTCTGTGTAAAAATGATTCTTTTATTATCTAGAACTTGCTCTGATCAACCACCAGAAAACAGAAACACATCCAGGGAACCAGTGAGCGTTTCTAACTCAGACAAATTCTCAGGTTAATGAAACGATAAATCAAACTCTCATAAAACTTACGAGTCCAGCAGAGACGAGAACAACAAGCGACTGATGATCCAGAAAACCAGACTCAGGTGGAACCAATGAGACGATCAGAGGAGAAATAACACGCAGGAGGAGATTGAACTCAAAAAACAACCACTCATCAAGTTATGAGGCTCAAAAATGATGAAAAAGTCCATAAAAAGTGAAATTTGGCCTTCAGATTAATCAGATTTAATCCTAAATGACCCAAAGATGAGTTTTATTCTATTATTTTTATGTGTTTTACACCTCTGTGCTGTTTCTTCTTTATAATCTGACTCTGATTCTACTTCCCGGTGAGAATAAAAGTGAAATAAACCTGCTGTTTCTGTGCAGAGTGCAGAGCGAAGTCGACCCGATCGGCGGCTCCTCAGAAAACTCCAAAAACTCCGAGCGGCTCCGGACTGTCCTCCTCCAGAACTCCTCCCAGAGGCCCGACCAGGACCAAGTCACCGGGTCCAGGTGAGACGTTCAGCCTGGTGGACACGTCCAGGTTCAGATCAGCTCCCGTTAAATAGACATTCACAACCAGCAGAAAAACCGTAAAGTGGTGTGTTCATATTGACCTCCAGCTGTGCTCAGATCTGATGGATCCAGGTATAAATAAACTGAATTTACTGCAGATGAACGCTGGAGTCACATAACTTCCACTCTGGACACAAGTTGAGCCTCATTTGTTCACATTTTGGCAAACTGACACCCTTTGATGTGCTGTGTAGGTCAGGAGATTTTCCACTGGATCTGTGTCATTTTTGACCCACAGCTAAATTAGCCATTAGCTGGCAGTTAGCTTTCAGAAATACTTAAAATTGGTAGACAATGACCAAAAAATATCCAGCATTATTTAAAGATTCTTCAAAGTGACTTAAACTTTATTTAAAATGGTCAAAGGTAGCAAATGGTGCTTAAAATTTACCCAAATTAACTCAAATAATGTTCGAAATGACACAAAATACTCTGAATTACTTAAAAAGTCCCCAAAATGACTCAATATTTGTCTAAAATAACAAAAAAAGTAAAACATTACTTGAAATTGTCTAAAATGGTGATATTAAATTGTGGGAGTTTAGCAGCAACGGGCACCATGACACAGACTTCTGAGGTTAATGACCTCCAATCTGAGCTTTTGTTAATTATTACTGAAGAACAGTCAGAAAAAATGAGAACTCTCAGGAAAGTTCTAGGACGAACTCAAAAGATAGAGACGTTCTCAGACAGTGTAAATTCTACTGAGGGTGAAAATCAGTGAAAATGTTTCGATTAGGTTCTGGTTGCAGGAAGTGTTTGACCAATCAGAACGCTCCTCTCTCCTGTGCAGCCAATGAGGCGTCAGGATCCCAGGGGGGGAAGTCGTCCAGATCCAGTCCGACTCCCAGCAGCCCCGGGTCACGAAGAAGCCTCAAGGTCAGAATATCACAGAATATTATTACAGAACTGTCATTTTATAAATAAAAAGCAAAGCTAAAACCTGTTAAAAATGGTTAGAAACATGTATTTTTTACAGTGCATGCTTAAATCTGTCTCTCTTCAGTCTAACTCTCATTAAATGTGATTATATCTACAGATTTCTCCTCGTCGAACTTCTTCCACTGATGTTAACGGAGAAGCTGAGCAGCCAGACGACGCTGTAGAAGGTTGGAGTGTTTGGAAACAGAATATTTCATATTTAATTTAACTCAGCGTGTTTGACTGCAGCTCTGAGAACTTTAGAATGAATGTCAGAGTGAATTAAGGTGAAACCTGAAACTCTCAGAGCTATTTGTTGGAATGTAAATAAATCGATCTAACGTCTGATCTTCTGCTCACAGTGAATGGAAACCGATCAGTTTCTTCCTCCATCATCAACGACAAATACAAGGTCGGAAAAGTGATCGGAGACGGAAATTTCGCTGTGGTGAAGGAGTGTGTGGAGAGGTAAAAATACTTTAAAACTTATCTTCTAACCACCAGAACTGATCTGTTTGAATACACAACAAACTAAACACATGCATGGATGTATTTGGGTCTTTAATGATGATTGGTGGATGTATCTGGGTTCTTATTGGTGATTGGTGGATGTATTTGGGTCTTTAATGATGATTGGTGGATGTATTTGGGTCTTTAATGATGATTGGTGGATGTATCTGGGTTCTTATTGGTGATTGGTGGATGTATTTGGGTCTTTAATGATGATTGGTGGATGTATTTGGGTCTTTAATGATGATTGGTGGATGTATCTGGGTTCTTATTGGTGATTGGTGGATGTATTTGGGTCTTTAATGATGATTGGTGGATGTATTTGGGTCTTTAATGATGATTGGTGGATGTATTTGGGTCTTTAATGATGATTGGTGGATGTATTTGGGTCTTTAATGATGATTGGTGGATGTCTTTGTTCTGATCTACAGGTCGACTGGTCAGGAGTTTGCTCTGAAGATCATTGATAAAGCTCGTTGCTGTGGGAAGGTAACGCTCACCTGTTCACCGTTGACACACATGAGTTCTAGAAACATTGATGAAGTGTTTTATGTTGGTTCCTCCACTTAAAACTACAGAGGAGGTAACCTTTAATGTAGATGAGTGGATTGAAGATGTTTTGATGTTGTATCTGTTACAGGAACACCTGATAGAGAACGAGGTGGCCGTCCTCAGGAGAGTCCGACATCCGAGCATCATCCAGCTGATCGAGGTGGACGAGACGCCCAGTCAGCTCTTCCTGGTCATGGAGCTGGTCAAGGTGCTGGTTCCTCTCCTCATCAACATCATCTTCTTCCTGGTTTCTTGTCAAACAACTGGCACTTTTGTTTACTTCGACATCTCATATCAAGCAGTAATAATTCTGATTGTGTTGATACCTCGTTCCTCCTGCAGGGCGGCGACCTGTTCGACGCCATCACTTCCTCCACCAAGTACAGCGAGAGAGACGCCAGCGCCATGGTGTTCAACCTGGCCGGAGCCGTCAAATACTTGCACAGGATGAACATCGTGCACCGAGACATCAAACCAGAGAACCTGCTGGTACACAACAGACACACAACATAGTAACACATCACCGACACATCGTTTAGAGGTTTAAAGTGTTGTGTTGTTATTTATGGTGTTGTGTTGGTGTTGTGTTGTCCTCCAGGTGTGTGAGTATCCAGACGGCACTAAGTCTCTGAAGTTGGGGGACTTTGGTTTGGCGACGGTGGTTGAAGGTCCTCTGTACACCGTATGTGGAACACCAACCTATGTCGCCCCGGAGATCATCGCTGAGACCGGGTGAGAGGAGGAGTTAAAGTCTGACCGACCAATCAGATGAAGAGTTAGAGTCTGACCGACCAATCATAGGGACATTCTTATTTCTTTCAGTTCATATAGTGGTAGATTTTAAAGATTTTTGTTTTTTTTTGGGATTCCTGGTTCCTGGCCTCTCATATTCAGCTATTGTGTTATTTTTGTGTAGTTATGGTCTGAAGGTGGACATCTGGGCGGCTGGAGTGATCACATACATCCTGCTGTGTGGGTTTCCTCCGTTTAGAAGGTCGGTCCAGTAATCAATGAGTCCTTCGGCGTGTTTTTTCAATGTCTTTTCAATCTTAAATTCAGTGAATTAAAACCTGTTTGTGATCCTCAGTGAGAATAACGTCCAGGAGGAGCTGTTCGATCAGATCCTCAGAGGGAAGCTGGAGTTTCCATCTCCAGACTGGGACACAATCAGCCTCCCAGCAAAGGTACGGAGAACTCATTTAACCTCAAGTCCTGCCTCATTTCTACTCACTGTGGCTCATTTTCACTGCAATCTAAAGTCCTGCACCTGTATGGAACAAAACTATCATAAAGTAGAGAGAGAACAAAGTTGGTTATTTTACATGTTGCTAACAGTCACATGACCTGTTCTGCAGATGCTGATTAGTCAGATGCTGCAGGTGAACGTTGACGCTCGATTCACTGCCGAGGAGGTTTTGTCTCACCCCTGGGTGACGGTAAGAACCAACAGAAAGACTCTGGAAAGATGTTTGTACACATTTGCTAACTTTTATGCTAAAGCTTATTGTTGTGTTTGTTCAGGATGAGGCCCCTGTGGACTCAAACACTGTGAGCAGCACTGAAGACCAGCCCAGTGGAGACACACTGGAACCAGAGCAGGAATCCCCCATACTGGAAACCAAACAGGTTCCTTCACCTCTGGTCTAAAACATCCCCGTCCATCAGCTGGAAACCTAACAATCTTCATCTGGTCAACTAGGAACACGGAAAGTTTACGCCATCTGGTCTGGACTGGAAACCAGACCAGTTCCTTCTAATCTGGTCTAGATTCAGTTGTATGAACCAGATTAGTTTTGTCTTCTGGAAGCCAACAAGTCCAACATGATCCAGTCTAGGAAGAACCTGGTTCCTTCTACTGCAAACCAAACAAGTTGCCTCCAGTCTGATGTTGAATGTTCTGCGCTTTTTACCGGAAACCAAACAAGTTCCTTCACTCCCTTCTATCGGCTAGAAACAGAACCTAACCTCTTCTCATTTGGTCTCCTTGTAACCTAGAAAGTTCCAACCATGTCTGACCTGGACTGAAAACCAGAGGAGTTCCCTTTAATTCAGTCTAGAACCTGTTCTAACGACTCCTGTCCAGAACACGGCCTTTAGGAAACCAGATTAATTTATGTCCTGGAAGCCAACAAGCCAAACCAGTCTTGGACAGAACCTGTTTCATTGACTGCAGACCAAACCAGTTCCCTCCATTCTGATCTTGAATGTGCTTCTGTATCTACTGGAAACCAAACAAGTCACTTCCTTTGTTCTTGTTCCATTTCACCTTCCTGAAACTGAGAGAACATCTCTGTTTGATCATCTGATCCAGAAAACGTGTCAGTTTCTTTAACTGGAAACCAAACCAAACACGTATCAAAGAGTCTCGTTCCTTCTTCTGGAGACCAAACCAGTTTCCTCCTATTTGATCTAAAACACGTCCAGTTCAATCTAACCAATACCAAACCCCTGAACGCATCGACACGAAACCAAACACAGACCCTCAGGACATTTTATCTTCGACATATTGGACTAGTTCTATCTCCAGAGATCTAGAATCCACCCTGAACAGAAATGTTCTTGAAAAAGTAGTCTAGAAAATGTTCTCTTTTCTGCGACACAAGTTTTTGTACCCCTGGTCCAGAACGTGTGTTTCTACTACAAGAAACAAACTAGAACCAGTCACACTTTAACCACTAGAAACCCAACAAGTTCCTTCAAATCTGATCTAGAACATCTCGACTTTTATTTATTCGCAATCAAACAAATTTCCTAAAACCTTGTCTAGAACCAGTCACACTTCAATCAGTAGAAATCAAATAAGTTCCCTTGGGATTGGTCTAGAACACTGTAACTTTCATCTATTAAAAGAACCAAACCAGGTTCCCTTAAATCGTGTCTAGAATACAACCACATTCACCCGACTGGAAAACAAACAGGTTCCATGAAGTTTGGTCCAGAACACACCGTCCTTTATCAGCTGGAGGATAAAGTTCCCTTAAACCTGGTCCAGAATGCAGATCCTTTTATCTTCTGGAAACCAAACACATCTGATCTAGAATACGTTCCCTTTCATCAACTGGAATCTAAACAAGTTCCCCACAGTCTGGCCCAGAATAGAACCTGTTAAATCCTGGAAACCAAATAAGTTCTTCAGAGTTCTGTCTAGAAAACATACCATTTTATCTCCTGCAGACCAAACCAGTCCTGCTCCTCTGATCTAGATTATCTCCCAAACCAAACAAGTTCCCTGAACTCTGGTCTAGAACACATTCCCTTTCTTTTACACTTGGGCTATTTAGGTTCCTTCTCTTTGGACTTTAAAGGGAACGTTTCCTCCTATCTCTGGATGCAGATTGTTCTATCTACTGGAAACAGATCAGATCTCCTGAAAACCGTTCTGGACCATCTAAATCTATTGAAAACGTTCATAGAGCCTGTTTCTGCTGCTGCTGAGCTCCATTTTGATTTGGCGAGACGCTGATGACATCACGTCCCGGTTACTTGAAGGACTCTGGGATGAAGGTGCTGCTGGACTCGTCCAGAATCACAGACCTGGGCCGTTGCTTCCTGAAAACGGCCTTTTACCTCTGAAAACACTTTAACAGAACAAACCAGGAGACCCACCTCCAGACGTCCCTCTGGTTCAGGGACAGGCCTCTCTGCCGAGGCCTCCAGGATGTCTTCCATTAGTTCTGGGAAACGTCCCACTTCTTCTGCCTTTCACCTCCAGTTCACCTTCTGCTGGCCCGAAGGACGTTCCTCTTTGTTCTACCCAACAGCGACTGAGGAGAAGATCCAGTTCTGTGCCTGTTTACGCTGCTGATTAGTTCCTCTTCAAACCCTGTATCTCAGAACTTCTTATTCACCGTCTGGAGACAAAAGGCTCATTGTTTCGGAGTTTTAAAGGTGAATTTTGCTGAACATGTAATTGGTTGTTCTTCTCTCAGTTTGGTCATTTTCAATACAAATTCATGGAACTTCAATTCTTTAACACATTCAATTAGAGCACTTCAGATTTGTTGGCACAGATTTGTCAAAACAGATTCTCACCTTTATTTTTTCAGAAGAACATTCTACATTAAGACTAAAACTCCAAACATTGAGCCGTAGTCATCGACTTGTCTCGACCCTCTGTCGGCTTCGTCACTGTTTCTCAAACTAATAGACTTCAAACCTCAAACGTCCATAAACTGTTTCCTGAAGCAGTTCCAGTCTGGATCCTCTGCTCGGTTTACAGCAGCGTACGGAGGATAAAATGTGCTGTAAATAGTGTAAATATCACTCTGTGTGTCGGTGTCTGTCTGTGTGAGTCTGTTGTGAAGTAGGAAACAGTAGCAGTTTGGGAAAAAAATAATGAAAAGAAACAATCTCATCGTGGACATGTGGTGTCAGCACCCAAAACAAACCTTGTCTACTAAAAATACAAGATTTTCCACATTGATATGAAAACATTTTGACATTTTAAAAGGTATTTTCAAGAGTTAGCTACTTATTAAATTAAATAAATGTGAGATTCAAGGTTTCTGCAGGGTGTTGATCAACTGTAATGAAAGAGTTCTTACCTTAAGTTCAGAGCCGGATGGATCTCTTTCTTTATGAGGTCACACGTCTATGACGTCCACCAATCATACGCTCCATCCACATCATCTGTCTTGTTCTGGTTGTCCGTTGCTGAAAGTGAAGGAAAGCTGAGTGTGAATCGGTGTGTTTGGGCAGCTGTATGGATTTAATGTGGAAAGTATGAGGTTAACGCGTGAGTTTGGCGTGTTACTTTCTGTAAAACTTGAACAGAAGTGTGAGTCGTCACCTGGACTGATGCAGTGTTGTGACTTTACCGACCCTCGAACTCACCCGTCCATGGCCTTGACCTTCGGCTGCAGCCGCTGGTTCAGGGTTTGGCTGAACCTGACCAACAAAACTACGGATCAAAATGGCTGCCGACTGATTTTCTGTCCATCAAGTAACTGACTTTACAAGATACAAACGGAAAAATGTTGAACCACTCAGATGTTGAAAAGCTGAATACATTTTGTCACTTTAAGTTAGGAAAACAAAATAAATCTGAATCAGGTTTATTCAAGAACTATAACTAGGAATGGCCTTATCAAATTCTTTTGACCTCAATCCGATCCGACTTATTTAATATTTAGTATCTGCCGGCAAGTCAATTTTCGCCGTAAGTCAGAACTCCGGTAAAAATGTAAACAAAGCCGTTAAGTGCATCAATATATCGATCAGTTCTTTGGAAAAGTCATGAAAACCAACAACTGTCATGCATATTTGAATCATTTTACAATAAGATAACAGAATATGTTGCACAGTTTTTACAACTTTATCTAATAATGCTGATGTTGGTCGGTGTTTGACCCTGTTCTCAGCATTTTATTCTGTCTAATTTCACTTCCATGGAGACGGCTTTCCTTTTCTTCCAAGCATCAGAAGAGTCTGACTCATGCTGGGAGCCATAATGAAGGGCAAAAAGTTAGTAAATGTAGCACAATCCAAGGTGGAGTACAACTGGAGAATGGAAACAAAGCTGTGTTATAGCGCCACGTGACAACGTATTCATCCACTTCACTCGTAAAACTAGTTCCACGTAACTAGTTCCAACATAAAGATGAAACGTCGTAGGTCGAGGACGTCGTAAACCGAGGACCTCCTGTATTGTGGATGAGCTGTAGGACTTGGCTGCACCACCAGGGGGCTCTCTAATACTGTAACGACTAGAGGATGTGGACAGTTCCATGTCAACAGAAATCACTGTGGACATTTGGCCAGTAAAGGTGAAACATGACAAGTCTTCTGTGACACTAAATGACCTCCAGCTAGTGCACATAATGGCTTTTTTTCCCCCAACAACAGAACCACTGATAGATGTTTGTCAGCCAAGAACACACAAACATAAACACAAACCATCCTGCAGCCATGTATGTATTACCACTAATGATTACGACAGTATTACTAGCACATGAAGATACATTTAGCATGTTGCTAACAAGCTAAACCCCCTCACCTGGACCTTCAGCAGCAGCCAAACCCTCCAGCAGCGGCTCGGCCTCTGACCTTCTATGCCTGCTATGAACCCAGTGGTCTTAATTCTTTTCTCTTTGCTTTATACCAAACCAAGAGGAGCCTTCTGTTGATGCCGTCAGTGCTGCAGCCTTCCAGGTCCAACCAGCATCTGTTAGTTTTAACTGTTAAAAGTACGATGGCGGCTTAGCAAGTTTTAACCCAAATTTATCTGCTGTTTGTTCAGATCCTTCAAGATTAATTTCTTTGTTCTATTAGGCAATAAAAACAACTTTTGTGAAATTAATAACCAATATTGCTTGGTCAAAATATTGTTTCTTGTGCAGATTAAGAAACTTGGTGCATTCAAAAACACTGAGAATCTCAGTACTACTTGGCACAGCGGATAACTAATCCAGTGTATCGGTATTTTATTTTCATTGTAAACTGAGCTGCTGGTTTAGTGGAAGCCGACGTAAGTGATGGCTTCAGTTGGACCTGGGCGGCTGCCATCACTGTGTGTGAATGTGTTTTTATCCGATGCAGAGTGTATTTGATCATTTCCCATCATGCCTCATTGTAGACAGGAACTGATTTTTTTAGTATGTGCAGTAGACAAACTAGGATTGAACCAAACTGGGCTGGTTTTCCTCAAACGGATCTCTGAGGTTGGTTTACATTCAGTCAGCTAAAGTTAGCAAACAGCTAAAGATGACAAAGATTATAAGTATTTATTTTAGAGACAATCCATCAGCTGAAGAGCTTCGACTGAAACCCTCAGCCTTGACTCTGGTAGCCAACGAGCTTTACTGTGGAAAAACCAATTAATCACCACGTGTTTCTGGTCCTGACCTGATTGGAGTCATTTAATATTAAGTTTCAGCTCACAAAGAGTCCTAATGTAGTTCTGTTTTTTTTTAAATAAGTAGACAAGCTTCATTCGATCATTGACTGAAAATACTGCAGTCAAGAAAATGATGGGGTTTAGCTAGCAATGGGCACCATGACAAACACTTATGCGACAAATAATGACCTCCAATTAGAGCTCATATGTTTAGAACAAAATGGGACCAACTAGGAGAGAGTTCCCTGATCCCAGCTTGTCTTAAAATATTAAGGTAATTACTTCAAATTAGGACCCTTAAAGTTCTGCCACAAACTTTATGACACCTGTATGACAGGAAACTAAGGTTTCAGATTTGACAGTAGCCTCGATCTCTGAGGTCAGATCAGACATCAATGCTAGTAAACGTTCTTTCTTTGAATCTCAAAGCTGTTTCTGTTACATGTAGCAAAGATTAACGATGTCTGCTGAGTTCCTTTCTCTTGGAGATGCGTTGAGGAAAACTAGTTCTGCTTGAGGTGGGAGGAGTGTTTGGAGAACACGCTGTAGACATGTTTTAATGCTAACGATGATCTGTAACGTGATGTGTGTTGATATGAAACATGTATGTTTGCTGGGATCGGGGTGGACGAGACAACCCCTGATGTGTATCCAGACAAGATGAATTCAACTGTGAAAATAAAACTAATGCAGTCGAACCACGTCTCTGAGAATGAATTTGTATGGTTGCAACAAGAGCTGAAAAACTGCAGACAAAAGGTGACACCAAAGTCTTTTTCTGTTATATAACAATTAGTAATTAATTTACTTCATTCTAGTTCTGCTTTACCTCCACAGATTAAATGTGCTAATTCCTACACAGTAAAGTGTCAAAAAATAAACCTGAATTATTTGTTTAATCTTGTCTCTTAGAATCATTCAATTCAATTCAATTTTATTTATATAGCGTCAATTACAGTCAAATCGTCTCAAGACGCTTTACAGAACCCATATGCCTGACCCCCAGAGCAAGCCCAAAGGCGACAGTGGCAAGGAAAAACACCCTTTTAACAGGGAAGAAACCTCGAGCAGAACCCGGCATCATGGGAGAGCTTTGAGGAATCCTGGGGATGTTTCACGAACACTGCTAAATAGTTAGCTAAAACTAAGAGTTAGCTAAAATTAACAGCTAGTTAGCTAAAAGTAATAGCTAGCTAAAAGAAACAACTAGTTAGCTAAGAGTAATAGCTAGCTAAAAGTAACAGCTAGCTACAAGTAACAAATAGCTAAACGTAACACTTAGCTAAAGCTAACAGTTAGCTAAAAGTAAAAGTTAGCTTAAAGTAATGAATAGCTAAAAGTCACAATTCGCTCAAAATCACAGCTAACATAAATACCTGTTGACGTTACAGGTAATGTAAATGGTTAGCTAAGAGTTCATCATTAGAAGTCGTGGTTACTTCTCTAGGAGTCGGTTGACATAATGGTAAATAAATCACAGTATAATGTAAACTATACAGAATATTCAGCCGCTTATTTGTCCTAAAGTAACCGGCAGACAATTGCCACCAACTTAAAAGTTCTGTTGAGCTGCTGGATGTTTGTAAAAGTTTTAGAGGAACAAAGTCAAAAATGAGAGAAAGTGTCAAAGTTTTATTTGCATTAAAAAGAGGGAATGTTTGGTTACACAAGAAAAGACATTTCTATCTCACACTGGTATGAAACCAGTCCAACGCGTTTTCTCTTTGACGACACTTTAAATCAGAAACGGACTGAAAAATCCAACCGCGAGGCTGTAAAGTGCAAAAATTCAGGAAAAGGCAACACAGACGCTGAGATTTTCTTTGTCAAACACCGACTGTCTCCAAACTCTCAGTGTGGAAATGTTTTGAGTCGTTGTGGACAGTTTTTGAGTAATTCTGGACTATATTCAAGGAATTCTGGAAAAGTTTGAGTTATTTTGGACAGTGTTATTGTTATTCTGGATATAAAAAGATACTTTCATAAGCATGTATATTAGCTTTAGTACCTACCAGTGTACAGGACGAAACATTTGAACAGTCAAATGTCCTAATAATGGTCCCATTTGTCTCTAGTTACAGACTCACCTGGAGTTTCTATTAAAACCTGCCTCATCATCAGTTTAAACTTCCTCAGATCTGGACCTCAAACTCTGCTCCTCCTGATGAACTAGGGTAAAGAGAAAACAAGTCTTTTAGTCACTTTTAGAACCATTTGTAAAAATGTGGAGACCAGCTTCAGTCTTTCAGTTTCCATCGTAGATCCAACAGCTTCGTGTTAAACAGTTACTGGATGTAGGAAACAGAACAACGGAGGTTAAAGAGAATCAGGAGCTTCTGTTAAACATAGAAACTGAGCTGAGGTGAACTGAAAGTGGCTCTTTGAAGCAGACGTCCATTTCCAACCATTTCCTCTCCGGTCGAGGAGAGTCCAGACGAATAAACCCAACAGTCAGCGAAAGGAAAAGTAAGATCCAGTCCAGCAGAAAGAATCCAACAGAACTAATCCATCCATCAGCTGCTCAAATCATAACCTCCAATAAAGAAATCGAACCAGGCTGCTTCAGAAACAGCCTGGAAATCAAGTCTGACCTCTGGATGTGTTCAAACCTCCAGAAGACACACTGAAGGTTTTAGTTTCCTTGTCAAAGAAATGAAATGTAGTTTTTAGGCACAATGCCTCGCTTCCCTCCTATGACCCCAAAAATCCACTGATCATCCACAGACTCCACCTGAGTGATCACATCTCCAACCTGCAGGACAACAGAACAGAGTTAGAGAACACCATGAAACACGAAGCAGAAGGAACATCTGGAGAACTTTATGTTGGTGGTGACGATAGAGAAGACAGAAAAGCTGTTCTCCTCTGAGTTTAACCTATCGGGGTGGACAGGTTTGGGGTATTTTTGACAGGTTTGGACAAATCTGGTGTAATTTTTGGTAGTGTTTTAGTGATTTTGGACAGATTCTGAGTCATTTAGGAGTAATTTGAATCATTTTTGACAGGTTTTAAGTAATTTTGGACAAATTTTAAATCATTGAAGACACTTTTGTGTCATTTTGGAGAAGTTTGATCATCCTGGACAACTTTTGAGTAAAATCTGAATTGTCATTTTGGACAATTTTAGTCATTTTGGACAAATTCTGTTGATCTCTGTGTTCTCTTTTTGAGTAATTTTTCACAAGTTTTGGGACATGGGAGACAATTTTCCAGTCATTGCGGACAAAGTTATTTTTTTCTCGACATGAATTTACGAAGATCAAACACTAATCAGACCTTCAGTGTGAGCTCGTCCTCGCTCTCTGCCGTGAAGTCAAACAGAGCTTTAGCCTCAGCTTTAACCGCCGCCTGCTGGCCTGTGATTGGCTGAGCTGGACAGAAGAAGTAGAAGAGTTAGATTCCTGAGCAGACTGCTGGTTAAACATCTGTTCATGTTGTTGTGTTTTCTACCGGGGCAGGGCTGGGTGAAGGCTGCAGGGTAAAGCCCTTCTCGGCCCTCCAGTCTTCCTCTGCACCACTCTGCATCCACGTGCTCCATCACCTGGATCAGCGCCCCCTTGTGGAAGGACAGATCCTCTGCAGTCTGACCGGGGAAGTCGAACAGAGCCACAGCCCACTGTTCTGTTTGCTCACGCTGCGGAAAAAACACCCAAAAAATGTGAGAAATCAACACTGTGGAGGCTGAAAATCACCAGGAGGGTTGATACGAAGATTATTTTATTAAATAAAACAAAACTACAACATTTATCAGAGATGGAAACTGTGAAAACAGAAGGAATCGACAGGTTTTCAGCTTTCTAAAAGATGCTAAGTGGTGCTAACAGATAAACGCAAAATCAGGATATTTCAGTAAAACTACTTCTAACATTGCCAAAAATAAACAGCACTAAATGAAAACACTCACCTCAGACTGTGGAGCTTCAGATGTGTTTGGAGCTGCTGAGGACATGAGAAAAAAAATACATCAGAATTAAATTTAAAAAATGGATAAAGACAAGAAAACTTATTTTAATTTTAAAACTGATGTGTCAGACAACAAAGAACAGAAAGAGAGATTTGTGTACAAGAAGAAACCTGAAATGTATTTGAATAACAGACTTCACAGATCAGATGCTAACAGGTGCAAATAGAGGCTAAGAGGTGTTAAAAGATGCTAACAGCTGCTAGCAGAGGCTGACGTGCAAACAGCTGCTAACAGAGGCGCTAACAACTGCTGACAGATGCGCTAACAGCTGCTAACAGAGGCTAACAGCTGCTAACAGAGGCTAACAGCTGCTGACAGATGCGCTAACAGCTGCTAACAGTTGCATCCTTTAGCTCACCGCTGCTCTCCATCGGACCCGTCTCTGTGGATGCCGGTTTGGTTTCCCCCGGCGATGGCTGTGGGAGGGGCTCTATCACCTCGGTGAAGCTCAGGGGGAAGATTCCGATTCGTCCGTGGATCTGGCCCCGCCCCCACTCCTGCCCAATCAGCTGCAGGAGGGCGATGACGTCACCCTGACAGAAGGTGAGCTCGTCTTCCTCCTCACCTTCGTAGTCGAACACGGCGACACACCGAGGACCGCTGGAGACACAAAACAGCACAAAGACACAACAAAGGGGTGAGGTGGAGGCTGTGTGTATCTTTGTGTGTGTCTGTTGTGTTACTGACCTGACAGTAGCAGGTTCTGGCAACTCTTTTTGCTCCGCAGGCAGAATGGACTGAAAAGAAAAATAGGAATGTTTATTAAAAACAGAACTACTTCTAGACTCACAAACAAGTAAAACAACACAGTCAAGACACAAAATGACACAAACAAGACATAAAACAACATAAAAAATGAGACACATGACAATAAAGCATCACAAAATAAAAGACAGAACAACAAAAACAAGGCGAGAAACGAGACAAATCGTTTCTGTCTGAACATCAGAATCAACACTGGGTTTACCTGGGAGTCTGAGAGTCCCTCTAAGGCAGGTTTGGACTGGTCCTGATCCAGACCCGGTTCTGGCTGAGGTTCCAGGTCCAGGAGACACTGTGGAGGGCTGATCACAGGGGAGGAGACGGTCTGAGGCTCGGAGGGACTCGGGTCATCCAGGACGATCAGAACCTCCTGCTTCTGAGAGGAAATTTAAAAAGATTAAACCCAAAATAACATCAACCAGAACATGTTTGGATGAGACACACAGGAAGTAGTATTTTGGTGGAATAAAACTACAAAACTACAGGTACTTGGATAGGAAGTAGTATTTTGACAGGTAGTAGTATTGTGGGTGTTTGGGCCGTACCATGTAGCTGTTGAAGAGGGGGTGTCCAGGTTTGGGGCGTGGTGGTAGAGGAGGGCCTTTCTTCGGAGCCCGCTGCATCTGATTGGCTGTTACAGCAGCAGAGTGCGGGGCAGCTGTGTGAGACGGTGGAATCTGATTGGCTGGTGAGACTGAAGAGGTGGGAGCAGCTTTAGGAGGAGGGATCTGATTAGAGGATGAGGCTGCGGCTGAGCTGACGGTTGGAGGAGGTGGTCTACCAGGGATGGATTTGATTGGTGGAGGACGGAGGGGGAGGAGCTTCACACTGGAGGGGCTGGAGGACAGAGAGGGAGAGTCAGGTGACCGAACAGGTGACGTTCACAACTATCTTATAACATTTTAACGGTTAAAAAGGTGAAATTTGAGATTCTGCTTCATAAAAGAAGCTTTTGCAGCTCTGAACTTCACTTTTCACCGTCACAGGAGGATTTTCTCCAGGACAAGTCTTACCGTGGAGGAAGAGGAGGTTCTGAGGAGGTTGGACTGCTGCTGGTCTCAGCTTTGGTTTGGACTTTCCTCAGGGCCGGAGCTGGAGTCTGGTTCTGGTTTGGTGTCGGCGGTTTGGTTGGTCCTGGAGGTTTGGGGGCTGGAACCGGGGCAGCAGAAGGCTTGACTGGATCTGGTTGTGTCGGTGAAGGTCCGGTGGGTTTAGGAGCCAGATTAGGAGCTAAAGGTGGAGAACAGACAACGTTAAATATTTATCTATTAAACAAGAAAAAAACCTGCCTCCAGGAGGGTTGAAAGACATCCTATCTTTACAAAAAACACCAAAATTACACCATTTATCAGTCAAAAACATAAAACTATCATCAGATTTTAACTTTTAGTGGAACTTATGAGTTGTAACTTTTGGTTTTATCTAGAAAATGAACCAAATCTAAGCCTGAAATCAGGATGTTTCATCAAAAACCACAAAGTGTCCTTCAAAAAACGAATAATTTTAGGCTTATTTTCAACACAATATAGTATGTGGTGAAAATAGCTAAATAATAATAGACAGAAAACCTTTAAAACTACATATATTTGGACAGAAGGTAGTAGATCCGGTGCTGCACAGACAGAGAGCCTTTATATTCTACAGAATAATAATAAAACCAGACCAACGGCAACAACCGGCTGCTGGTTTAGTTGGTTTAAAATGTCGTTAATCTGCTGCGTCAGACTCAAGAACACTGGAGGCTTTTTCCTCCTCACACAATCGCTGCTTCTCTCTGCCCGGATCCAATAACACGGCTGCAGTCGCACACAAACACTGGAAATCTCTTCACATGTTTGCATATTTCTGCCACACAACAAACTGGCTCCATGTGACAATCGCCGCTTTGTGCTGCAGCTTCATGCAGCTCCGTGTTCGAGGTCTTTGTCTTACCGCTGGATCTGCGAGCCGAGTTCAGGGAGGTCGGTTTGGTCGGGACGAAGGGACGAACGCTGCCAGATTTAACTGGAATAAATCACAAGAAAACAGGTAGTTTAGATGAAAAACACGAAAAAAGAAACATCTCTGGAGCTGATTTCTGTACAGTTAGTCCTGATAATAAGAATTAAACTTTCAGAGTTTTATCTGGTGTCAAGTTTCAGGTTCATTAAAGGTCATGGGAGGCCACCAAGACTCCTCTGACTCCTTTGAAGGAGTTACAAGAACATTTAGAGCCACCCACAGACTCACCGGTTTGGTTCGTGGTGTTCTGCGTTGCTTCGGTTCCAGCCGGCGTTTCTCCACCTCCGACCTCCACAGAGGGTCTGGGGGGCAGAGTCGGGGTTGTGTGTCCGTCTGCGGTGATCCTCTCTGGGGGTGGAGCTCCAACGCTGGCCCTGGGAGCTACTGGAGGTCTGGGAGGGACTCTGGAGTCACTGAGGGAGGAGGAGAGTTTGGGTGGAGGAGGCCTCGGGGCAGGAACCGGGGCAGGTGACGGGGATTCAGGGACCGACGGGGGTTTTGGACTGATGGAGGGTTTGTTGGGCATCCTGCAGGTCTGAGGTTCTGAACCGGGACCTGGTTTTGGTTCTGCAGGAGGTCCGGAGGTTCGATCTGCAGACGGGGTTTCAGTCGTGTCTTCTCTTGGTTCTGCTGTCGGCCCCCCGTCCTCCCAGAACACCTTGCTGGAGGGTTTTGGACCGTGTGGGTAGTGTTTGGGTTTGGGGGCGATGGCGGGCGGACCCGGTTTGGACGGTTGCCCCTGGAGACGAGGCCGTGGTCGAGGCTCGGGCCTCTTAGCGAAGCCGTCGACAGTCTGAGTGTCTCCTTCAGCCGCCTGCTGCTGCTCGAACGCTTGTATCCTCGCCCTCAGAGTCGCCATGTCCTCCTCCTCCTCCTCTTCCTCCTCGTTGTCTGATTGGCCGAGGCTGCTGCTGTCGCTACGGTGATCGGGGAAACCCCAGTCGTCGGAGCTGAAGGCGTCCAGCAACTCCTGGAGATACTTCCCTTGAGTCACGTCTTGGTTGGAGCCGTCGGTTGAAGCGCGAGATGCTAACGTGGCCAAACCGTCCTCACGCAGCTTCACCAGGGTCTGAACTTTGACCTCACTGCTGATTGGCTGGATTCCGAGCTTAGAGCGGGGGCGTGGCTTCGGACGCTCCGACGGGTGATCCCATTGGTCGGTCTGAGCGGCGGAGCACGAGGTCAGAGGAGAGCAGAAGTCAGAGAGAAGGTCACAGCTTCCTGGTTCCACAGCGTCACTTTCAGCAGAGCTCAGCGCTGATTGGCTCACAGCGACGGTGATGTCATCAAGGTGAGACGACTTTGGAGGGTGGGGGAGGGGTGGTCTGGCAGGTCTGACTGGTCTTCTTACTGCAGGTTCAGGATTTACTCAGTTATTTACCAATAAAACAATAAAATATGAATAAAACTCTGAATGTAATGAACCAGTCTGACCTGGAGAGTCGTGAGGATCAGCAGCTGAAGATCGAGGGTCGGTCTGCGTGGCGATGGTCGTCGTAGAAACTGGACGAGGCGATGACAAAGAGGAGGAAGAGGAGGGGACGGGAACCTGCTCCTGAGATTTCTCCCTGATCACCTCCTCATAGGATGGAGGAGGCTGAAAGAAACAATCAGGAAGCAAAGAAACGATGGACAAGTTCATTAAAAAAAATCTGGACCTTCTACTTCAAGGGTCTGAAACTCTAAAAATATTCATAGTATGCTACAAAAATGAGACACAAAATGACATAACAGAGACACAAAATGCTCAAAATGAGACAAAATGACACAAACGAGACAAAAATGAGACACAAAACAACAAAATGAGACAAATGAACAAAAATAATGAGACACAAAATAACAATTGACACAAAAATGAGACAAAACAACAACAAACAACAGAAATGAGACAAATAAACAACAATGAGACACAAAATGACATAATTGAGACAAAATGTTCAAAATGAGACAAAATGACTTCAATAAGACACAAAATGACAAACGAGACAAAAATGAGATACAAAAACAACAACAGAAATGAGACAAACAAAAATAATGAGACACAAAATGACATAATTGAGACACAAAATGTTCAAAATGAGACAAACGAGACAAAAATGAGACACAAAACAACAACAAAACAGAAATGAGACAAATAAACAACAATTGAGACACAAAATGTTCAAAATGAGACAAAATGACACAAACGAGACAAAAATGAGACACAAAACAACAGAAATGAGACAAATAAACAACAATAATGAGACACAAAATGACATAATTGAGACACAAAAGGCTCAAAATGGGACAAAAGAACATAAACTGACTGACAGAAAAGTGTCCAAAAGACACAGTAAACACCAAACACACTCCTCACAGGACGGATCAATCAGCAGAATCCATTAAAAAGTGATAAATCTGGACCCTTGTCTATGGACCTTAAGGGGATCGTGTGAACCTGGCGTCACCTGAGCAGCTCACCTGTATGGACGGAGGGATGGTGGGACCCCAGATCTGTGCAGCAGGAGGAGGAGGAGGTGGGAATCCCCCAGAAGCCCCGGGGAACCAGGAAGGGGAGGCCAGCGGCTCTGCTGACAGGATGGTGATCTCTGGTCGCCTGGCAACACGACAACACAAAGTCAATGTAAACAGACGAAACTGGGCGACGGCAGGAGGCTCTTATGTGACGGAAAACATCAAAGTTACACCATTTATCTCCTGGAAAATGTGAAAACAGAATGAATTGAATTATTTTCAACTTTTACAGCATTTAAATGAGACACAAACAAGATGAATACAACAAAAAAGTGACACAAAACAACAAAAATAGACAGAAAACAGCAAAAATGAGAGAAAAACGATGAAAATGAGATATGTGATGACTTAAATGAGACACAAAGCAACGAAAAAATGACAAAACATAAACAAGAATGAGATTAAAATTACACAATCGAGCCACGAAAGGTTAAAAATGAGACAAAATGACTTAAGTGAGACAAAAAACAACAAAAATGAGATACAAAGTGACATAAATGAGACTACAAAGACAGAAACTGTCCAAACGACACATTAAAGAACCAAAACGAGACAAAACAACTGATAGTCTCAGAGATATATGCAGTGAAAAATGAGCCCACAGTGAGAAAAAATGGACCCAGAAACTGACTTTGGAGTTCAGAGCGTTAAACTGAAAATGATCTCCTGAGCAGCTGTGACTCCAGAGGCTTCGACCAATCAGAGAGGAGGACACAGATCACATTTAAACAGAGCAGGAGGGTTTATTCTGCCGTCTTACCTCCTCTCTCTGTCTCGTTCTCTGTCTCGATCTCTTTCTCTGGGAGTCTCGGACAGAGACGTCGATCTGGCGGAGGCTGAAAACAGACCATAAATAACAATTACATAAAAGCAGAATGTGTTTAAACAAAGCTGTAACTCAAACCAATCAGAAGGAATCATCGTCTGAGAGTAAAACCAGGACTCTTTGGTTGTTTAGATTTCCTGTTTTCTGTAGAAAAACAATAAAGAGCTGCAAGGATGCAAAATCACCACAAAAAGATTCCAAAAACCCGACAAAAACACACATCATCACCCAAAAAACAAGATAAATCACCACAAAAAGGTGCAAAATCCAGCCAGAAAGACACAAAATTACCATAAAAAGAACAAAATTTAATGAGAAAGACACACAATCCCCATAAAATGAAGTAAAATCACTGAAAGGGAAGAAAACTTCCAAATAAAGGTGAAAAATCATCACAATGACAGAAAATGACATCAAAACAAACACAGTAAAATCACTAAAAGGGTAGAAATCTACAAATAAAGCTGCAAAATCATCACAAAAAGATCAAAAATCACATTTGAAGACACAAAACTACCACAAATCTAACATAAAAAGACACAAAATGATGCAAAATCACCACAAAAACACAGAAAATAACATGCTAATGACATGTTATTCCTCATATGGAGTTTGTAGAATTTTTCGTGTCCTCTGAAGTCCTGAACATGTCGGATCCAGAACCTGTTTGTGTCGTTTTAAAGCTACATGAGAGGAAAACAAACAGCTGATTGAACTGGAGGAGCTGCTGTTTTATTCAACCACTAAAGGTCAAAACACACATTTTCCACTTTTAAAAGCACATTTTCCAGCTCTGTTAGACTCATTTCCACAGTTTGGCCTCAAACCAGTTTAACTTTGTGTGTTTTTAGGACAAAACTTTGGCAGAAAAATGATTAAAGTTATTCAACCTCCTTCTAAACCATGACAGGAACTTGTTGCTTTAGTCGGTTAAAATCATCTCTGTGACAGTTTCTTGGTTTTTAAACTTTCCAGAATGTTATTAATGCAGTGTGTGTGTTCAGTGTGTCGGTTCTCTGAGCAGATCTGACCCTGGATGAGGACAAATACGATAAATACTCACTCCTCTTGATGGCGGCTCTGATGGATGACAGAGGTCCTTGGCTGCAGAGACAGAAGGAAAAAGGAAACCATGAGTCACTTTATTTCACCTCCTCCCTCCATAAAAATCTGTTTTCCACCGATCCGCCCAGTTCAGAACCAGAGCTCCATCTAGATGCACATTCACAACGTTCAGTCTGACTAAAAGGTAAATGAGAACGTTCAGTCTGACTAAAAGGTAAATGTGAACGTTCAGTCTGACTAAAAGGTAAATGTGAACGTTCAGTCTGACTAAAAGGTAAATGAGAACGTTCAGTCTGACTAAAAGGTAAATGAGAACGTTCAGTCTGACTAAAAGGTAAATGAGAACGTTCAGTCTGACTAAAAGGTAAATGAGAACATTCAGTCTGACTAAAAGGTAAATGAGAACGTTCAGTCTGACTAAAAGGTAAATGAGAACATTCAGTCTGACTAAAAGGTAAATGAGAACGTTCAGTCTGACTAAAAGGTAAATGAGAACGTTCAGTCTGACTAAAAGGTAAATGAGAACGTTCAGTCTGACTAAAAGGTAAATGAGAACATTCAGTCTGACTAAAAGGTAAATGAGAACATTCAGTCTGACTAAAAGGTAAATGAGAACGTTCAGTCTGACTAAAAGGTAAATGAGAACGTTCAGTCTGACTAAAAGGTAAATGAGAACGTTCAGTCTGACTAAAAGGTAAATGAGAACATTCAGTCTGACTAAAAGGTAAATGAGAACGTTCAGTCTGACTAAAAGGTAAATGAGAACATTCAGTCTGACTAAAAGGTAAATGAGAACATTCAGTCTGACTAAAAGGTAAATGAGAACGTTCAGTCTGACTAAAAGGTAAATGTGAGCGTTCAGTCTGACTAAAAGGTAAATGAGAACATTCAGTCTGACTAAAAGGTAAATGTGAACGTTCAGTCTGACTAAAAGGTAAATGTGAACGTTCAGTCTGACTAAAAGGTAAATGAGAACGTTCAGTCTGACTAAAAGGTAAATGTGAACGTTCAGTCTGACTAAAAGGTAAATGTGAACGTTCAGTCTGACTAAAAGGTAAATGAGAACGTTCAGTCTGACTAAAAGGTAAATGTGAACGTTCAGTCTGACTAAAAGGTAAATGAGAACGTTCAGTCTGACTAAAAGGTAAATGTGAACGTTCAGTCTGACTAAAAGGTAAATGTGAACATTCAGTCTGACAAAAAGGTAAATGAGAACATTCAGTCTGACTAAAAGGTAAATGAGAACATTCAGTCTGACTAAAAGGTAAATGAGAACGTTCAGTCTGACTAAAAGGTAAATGAGAACATTCAGTCTGACTAAAAGGTAAATGAGAACGTTCAGTCTGACTAAAAGGTAAATGAGAACGTTCAGTCTGACTAAAAGGTAAATGTGAACGTTCAGTCTGACTAAAAGGTAAATGAGAACGTTCAGTCTGACTAAAAGGTAAATGTGAACGTTCAGTCTGACTAAAAGGTAAATGAGAACGTTCAGTCTGACTAAAAGGTAAATGTGAACGTTCAGTCTGACTAAAAGGTAAATGAGAACGTTCAGTCTGACTAAAAGGTAAATGTGAACGTTCAGTCTGACTAAAAGGTAAATGTGAACGTTCAGTCTGACTAAAAGGTAAATGAGAACGTTCAGTCTGACTAAAAGGTAAATGAGAACATTCAGTCTGACTAAAAGGTAAATGAGAACGTTCAGTCTGACTAAAAGGTAAATGTGAACGTTCAGTCTGACTAAAAGGTAAATGAGAACATTCAGTCTGACTAAAAGGTAAATGAGAACGTTCAGTCTGACTAAAAGGTAAATGTGAGCTAATCAAACACAGTAACTGGTAATCTCAGATGACTGAACAAGAAGTAGACCAGTGAGGGAGGCCACCAGGACAGCATGACTCCTCTGAAGGAGCTACTAGATGCTCAGTGTTTGTTACAGAAAGCAGACTTGTTCTTCAGGCTGTGACACCTGGAGCTGACATAAAACTGATCTGCTTTCAGTTTTCATCAGAACTTTTCAGCTCTGATTAAAATCGGCTGATTCTGGGGAGCGTCTCCCAGATTTTTCCAGTCTAAACAGAAAAGCAGATGTTTGCGAGCAGGTCAGGACTGGTCCAGATGTTTGCTGCCACAGAGCTGCTGAGCATCAACGGTTCATGACTCATTCCTGACGCTGCAAAAACCTCCTGAGCCTCCTTCCATCCTCTGATCCACAGATTAAACATCATTAAAGGCAGTCAGAGGTTTCACTAAAGGGTCCGTTCTGAGGACATTCTGTGTTTGTTTTTTTAAACAGTGTGGTTGTAACGTTGTTTTTCTGTTTGGTGTTCTAATCCCTGCATTACATCAGTCTGAGGTGTGAAGGTTCAGCAAATAAACACAAATAAACAGGTTTTATCTCTGCATGTGGTAGCCTCCACACTGTAACAATAAAGTTTATTAAGAGGTTTAAACTGGCATTTTTTAAACAATGTAAACTGTAGTTTGATTGATGATAATTTCACCTAAATGAATAATTGTTTCTGTGTTTAAATCATTTAAAAATGTCAGTATTTTACAGATATTTGCTGCTATTTCAGAGAGAAATTGTGCCTATTAAGAACTGAATAATAATGAATATTTTAATTTACAGGTTTTATACATTTTTCCATCACTTTAACAGGATGTTTTCCACAGTGCAGCAGCTACTTTCTCAGCTAAACTATCAGAAGAAGATGAAGGTACCTGTGGCGATGCTCCGGTTTACGTCTGTCAGGACGACCTGGAGGACAAACGGAAGAACATCAACAAAAACATTCTGATTTTATTTATTCTTCAGTCCTCACTGACTCCACAGGTTAGAGACGTCACTGATGAACTGCAGGCAGTGTTTACATCTGGTTTTGGTCAAAATCTGAGGGATTTTGGACAGTTTTACATCATTTTGTGCAGTTTTTGAGCCCTTTTGAACAGTTTCAGAGTCATTTTGCGCAGTTTTTCAGTCATTTTGCACAGTTTTTCAATCATTTTGCACAGTTTTTCAATCATTTTGCACAGTTTCTGAGCCATTTTGGACAGTTTTTTAATCACTTTGGACAGTGTTAGAGCCATTTTGGACTGTCTTTTAATCACTTTGGACAGTTTTTGAGTCATTTTATGCGGTCTTGATCCATTTTGGACAGTGTTTGAACCATTTTGTAACTCATTTTTGTCAAAATCTGAGGCATTTTCAACAGTATACCATCATTTTGCACAGTTTCTGTAAACTAATCGATCATTGCTTCTCCTTTGTGCCATTCCGTCTCATACTTTTCTCTCTCCTTCTTCCTAACTGTTCTGTGTCCATACAGACTGAATGTTTTCAAGCTTTCATTTGGTTTTGTGACAAAGTTTCTGGTCTGGTAGTAAAATAGTCATAAATAAAACAGCGTCCCCTAGAGGAACTATGTGACAACAGTTAAATGGAAAAAGATGCCAGCGTCTCCCTGCTGCTGCTCTGATGGAAAAATAAAGCAAACGGCTGAAAGACAAAGAGGACGATATCTTTAAAGGAATCCTACCAGCAGCTCCTACCTCTGGACAAAGAATCAGACAGAAAAGGAAGGAAAAAGCAGAGAAAGAAAAGCAGAGTTTTCCTCTATAAAGTGTATTTTCCAGTGTCCTACCTCCTTTCTTCTGCTTCTCCAACTGAAAACCAGCTGAGCTTCGAGTCACAAACGCTAAACCTGGACTGTGAAGTTGGTTTTCTTTCTTTCTTTACTTCTATTCCAGAGGTTAGAGTCTTTTCTCTGCTGTCCCACTCGTCTTTTCCTCGACTTTCTTTCACCGGACCGCCCGTCTGCTCTGGCCTGCGTCCTGATTGGCAGAGAGCATCCAGGAAGTGGGGCTGCGATTGGCCGCCGAGGGGTTCTGCTGCAGTCATCAGAGTTTTAACACTTCCAGATGTTTGTTCAGCAGCTGGATGAGCAGATCTCATCTGTGGGTTTCTGGTTTTCCTCGAGGAGGTCGAGGAAACAGATTCAGTGTTCAGGTCAGAACCAGGAAGTCTGCAGAATTAACCTCTGGAAAGCTGCTAAATTAAACTTTTAAAGGCAAAACGGTGATTTTCACCTCCTTAAGAGGTCATTTTGTATATTTTTGTGGTGATTTTGTGTCATTTTTCTTGCTTTTGTGGTGATTCCGCATCATTTTGTGGTTATTTTTCTTTTTGTGGTGATTCCGCATCATTTTGTGGTCATTTTCTTCTTTTTTTGGCGATTCCGCATCATTTTGTGTTCATTTTTCTTCTTTTTTTGGCGATTCCGCATCATTTTGTGTTCATTTTTCTTCTTTTTGTGGCGATTCGGCATCATTTTGTGGTCATTTTCTTCTTTTTGTGGTGATTCCGCATCATTTTGTGGTTATTTTTCTTCTTTTTTTGGCGATTCGGCATCATTTTGTGTTCATTTTTCTTCTTTTTGTGGCGATTCGGCATCATTTTGTGGTCATTTTTCTTCTTTTTTTGGCGATTCGGCATTATTTTGTGGTCATTTTTCTTCTTTTTTTGGTGATTTGGCATCATTTTGTGGTCATTTTTCTTTTTTGTGGTGATTCTGCATCATTTTGTGGTCATTTTTCTTCTTTTTTTGGCGATTCGGCATTATTTTGTGGTCATTTTTCTTCTTTTTGTGGCGATTCGGCATCATTTTGTGGTCATTTTTCTTCTTTTTGTGGCGATTCGGCATCATTTTGTGGTCATTTTTCTTCTTTTTGTGGTGATTCCGCATCATTTTGTGGTTATTTTTCTTCTTTTTGTGGTGATTTGGCATCATTTTGTGGTCATTTTTCTTTTTTGTGGTGATTCTGCATCATTTTGTGGTTATTTTTCTTCTTTTTGTGGTGATTTGGCATCATTTTGTGGTCATTTTTCTTTTTTGTGGTGATTCTGCATCATTTTGTGGTCATTTTTCTTCTTTTTGTGGTGATTTGGCATCATTTTGTGGTCATTTTTCTTTTTTGTGGTGATTCTGCATCATTTTGTGGTCATTTTTCTTTTTTGTGGCGATTCGGCATCATTTTGTGGTCATTTTTCTTCTTTTTGTGGTGATTTGGCATCATTTTGTGGTCATTTTTCTTCTTTTTTTGGCGATTCGGCATCATTTTGTGGTCATTTTTCTTCTTTTTGTGGTGATTTGGCATCATTTTGTGGTCATTTTTCTTCTTTTTGTGGCGATTCGGCATCATTTTGTGGTCATTTTTCTTCTTTTTGTGGCGATTTGGCATCATTTTGTGGTCATTTTTCTTCTTTTTTTGGCGATTCGGCATCATTTTGTGGTCATTTTTCTTCTTTTTTTGGCGATTCGGCATCATTTTGTGGTTATTTTTCTTCTTTTTGTGGTGATTTGGCATCATTTTGTGGTCATTTTTCTTTTTTGTGGTGATTCTGCATCATTTTGTGGTCATTTTTCTTTTTTGTGGTGATTCTGCATCATTTTGTGGTCATTTTATGCTATTTTGTGGTGATCCACTTAAAAAACAGGCTAAAACTGTAAAAACATTTCTATGGCTGAACTGTTCATAAAGACTCTCATAATCTAAAAGTGTAAGAACAGGTTCAGACTCCTGGTTTCCATCTAATCAGTGTAATAATCGTTGAGATCAGCTCATCCTGTGAAGCCGTCAGAGACCATGTGATGATCTGAGGTCAGTTTTCGTCCCGCCTGCTTCAGACATGAGAGAAGAATCTGAATGTCTAAATCCGTTTCACCGTCCAGCAGCGTTATAAAACATTTGTAGCTGACATGATCTCATTCTCTGGAACTAGACTTAGTTAACAGCATTCCTGCTCTGAGGAGGAAATCTGTTCTTCATTTCTGTGGCGTCTTCACTCTGCTGTTTATTCCAGCTTCTCCTCAGCTCTGGGAAACGAAACCTGTTAGTTCACAGGTTTACCATTTCCTGCAGCTGTTTGGGGCATTGTTTGTGTTTTTGTGGCTCTTTTTGTGTTGATGTGATTTAGATTCAGTATTTATCAGTATTCTGTTTAAAAATTCCTCCTTTTAGCTCCTAAATACTGTGATATTTGTAGTATTCCTGTAAAACCTCTCACAGGTCTGCTCATTTGTGCGTCTTCAGAAATCACATAAATATGACCTCCTACCAGTCTGTTCTTTGATGTCACTAGAGAAGCACAAAACGATTTTAAACAACTTTAAAAATCTGAATTTTCTACCAATGGCTCAAAAATCCCTTTAAAGTTCCCAGAAAATGGAGGCAAAATCACTTTAAAAAGAGGAATAAGTACCACAAAGTGATGAAAGATCACTGCAAAAAGGTAGAAAATCACCACTAAAAGATGTACAACCCCCACAAAATAGGTGAAATCACACAAAAGACGAAAAATCACTGCAAAAAGACAAAAAAGCACCATAAAAAAGTGACTTTTTAAAATAAAAATCCCTGTGGCGATGCTCTGATAACTGAAAAAAGGCAAATTAGCAATAAAAGACAACTATTGTAGCGGGAAAATGTCCTCTATAAATGTTGTTCTGATGGTTTTAGTCAATAAAACCACATCAAACTGTCCCATAAATGACATAAAAACATGTCTATTTCCAGTGCAGGCTGCCGTCTACCTGCATGATTCTACTTTTCCTCTGATCAGCAGAAATCTGTGTACAAAACATCTCCTTGGTGCTGAAGCGTCTCTTCAGAAGGCCAGTTTGAGTTAACCTACTTTTGGGTCGTAAAACTAAAACAAACGACGTCCAATCTGTCTAAACTGAAGGACAGACAGATATAATAAAACATGAGGTGCTTACAGAATAAAAACAGTAAAAACAGTAAAAACTGTGTGTCTTTCTGGTTGTTCTATGTCTCTATGCGCTCATTTCACAGCTCTGAGGTCAGTTTGAGACGTCAGAGTTATTCTGTTGTTTTCACCTCTGAGGCCATTTTGTGCCTTTTTTGTTGTGATTTTGTGGCATTTTGTGGTACATTTCTCTTCTTTTTGTGGTGATTTCACCTCTTCTATGTGGGTTTTACATCTTTCAGAAGTCATTTTTTGCATTTTTGTGGTGATTTTGCATGATTTTGTGGTCATTTTGCATTATTACATGCCATTTTTATGCCCTTTGTGGTTATTTTGTGTCATTTTGTGGTGCTTTCCCCTCTTTTGTGGGGTTTTTGCATCTTTTAAAGGTCATTTTGTGCATTTTTGTGGTAATTTTGCATCATTTTGTGGTGATTTCACCTCTTTTGTGAGGTTTTTTTGCATCTTTTAGAGGTCATTATATGCCTTTTTGTGGTGATTCTGTGTCATTTTGTGGTGATTTCCCCTCTTGTGTTTTTTTTTTTAACTTATAGAGGTAATTTCATTCCTTTTTGTGGTAATTTTGTGGTCATTTCTCCTCTTTTTGTGGCAATTTCACCTCTTTTGTGGAGGTTTTGCATCCTTTAGAGGTCATTTTGTGCCTTTTGGCAGCAATTTCTCCTCTTCCTGTGGTGATCTTGTGTCTTTTGAACACATCCAACTCTTGATGGTAAAGTTACATCATTTTGTAGTATTTCTCCATTTTTTTGTGGTGATTTTGCCCCTTTTTGAGGTGATTTCACCTCAGATTTTTAGAGATTTTATGGGGATTTTTGTGCCTTTTGTAGAAGATTCTGATTTTTAAAGTTATTTAAAATCTTTTTTGCACTTCTCTAGTGAAATCAAAGAACTGAGTGGTAGGAGATCATATTTATCACACAACTGAACAGTCCTGTGAGAGATTTTACAGGAATATTACAAATATCACAGTATTTAGCAGCTAAAGAGGAGGAATCTTTAAACAGAATGCTGATAAATAGTGTATATAAATAACATCAGCAACCACAAAGACGCACAAAATGAGCACAAACGCACCTTAAAAGAGCTACAAAAAGACAACAGCAGCTCCAAAAGAGAAGCCAAACAGCTGTAAAGACACTAAACCGATCTAAAACGGAGTGAAGTCTTCTGCTGCTGGTCGAGTTCAGACATGTCGGATTAAAACACGTTTATAGAATCACACTCGGGCTGCACTTCCACACGGATGTAAGAACTTTGACCCGAATCATCGCGTAGGTACGACATTTTATGGCTTCAGGTTGGAGCAGACGACGCCCACGTTCACTCTGCTGCACTTTTACAATCATTTGCATGCGTTTGTGCACGAGAAGGAGGAAGATAACGACGAAAAATCCCTCCAGTATTCCTCTGATTAAATAACAGGCCTGTCATTGGTTGCGGTTTTACATCCTTTAGAGCTCATTTTATGCCTTTTTGTGGTGATTTTGCGTCATTTTTCTTCTTTTTATGGACATTTCATCACTACAATAATAGTCTTTTGTTATTAATTTGTCATTTTGTGGTAATTTCTCTTCTTTTTATGGACATTTCACCAATACAATAACAGTCTTTTGTTGGTAATTTGTCTTTCTGTGGGGATTTCCCACCTTTTGCACTAAAGTCATCTCTTTTTTATAATGATTTTGTGTCTTTTTTCAGTGATTTTTCATTATTTACTTGTGATTTTATGTGGTTTGGTGGTGATTTTGTGTCTTTTGTAGTACATTCATCTCTTTTTGTGGAAACTTAACCATAACATTAGTGGTCTCATGTTGAATAATTGGTCTTTTTGCCTCTTTTATGGTTATTTTGCATCTTTTAGTGGTCATTGTATGCCTGGTTCTTGCCTTTTAAGATGATTTTTGCCTCGTTGTAGTGATTATGAATCTTTGAGGGGACTTCACATCTTTTGTACTGAATTCACCTCTTTTTGGAGCGACTTTATCAGGCTGCATTTCCGCACAGATGTAAGAATTTTGACCCAAATCATTGCGTCGACAGAACAATTTATGGCTTCAGGTTCGAGCAGACAACGCCCACGTTCACTCTGCTGCACTTCTACAGTCATTTGCATGCGTTTGTGCACGAGAGGGAGGAAAAAACTTCAACATTAAACTGATTATAGAACAGGTGCATAAAATATAGAAAAATATAATGAAAGAAGTTCCACATGCCTTTTTTGTCGATCCAAGATCTTAAATATCTAAAATATTTAGCTTAAGGTCAGAAAAGCAACAGAAATCTAGCAAATATTCACATTTCTAAAGGAGGAACGAGGGCTTGACCCGAACATCCGAATATTACTACGGTGGTATCCGGATATTAATTTTCGTATCCGAATATTCACGACAAAACGAAGGAAAAATTTGGACCCAGGAGACCAGACGAACGGATCCGAATATTCAGGCCGTCTCCGCCAACCCCTCCCCCCACCCGGACGTTACGGGGTGGAACGAATATTCGGATATTCGTCTTTAATAGGGCCCGAATATTCGGAGGCCAGAAACCACTATTCGGGACAGCCCTAGGAGGAACCAGTGAATGTTCAGTGTTTTCTCTCAGCTATTTAGCTCCAAAGCTTCAGAAACACCTCATAACTGACCTGAAATAGAAACTTACACCATTAAGCTGTTGGTTTAACATCTGAAGCCAGTAATTTTCTGGTGTTTTCAGTCTGACTGTACAGTTTATACACAGGAAGGAAGCAGATTTATCAGTCCTGTGAGAGATTTTACACAAATACGACAAATATCACAGCATTTGGAAGCTAAAAGGGAGTATCTGTACACACACTGCTGATAAAATACCTGAACAACTGCAAAGACTTAAAGTGAGCACAATCTAATGTACAACAACCACAGAGACATACAAAAACATGCCTAAAAGATGAGCAAACAGTGACTAACACTCAAAAATACCATAAAGAGGTGTGTAACAACTGCTAAGACACACAAAACGACCATAAACACACTCATAACAACTAAATCCAGACATAAAAAGTCCCTAAAAAGGCACAAGAGCCTAAATAGACTCAAAACAACCACAAAGACACACAAAACGACCACCAGGCCTTACAAAAAAACAACAAATAGTATCAAAACAAAATACATCAAGACACAAAACATCACAAATGACACAAACTGACAACAGACTAATGGATGACAACCACAAAGACACACAAAATGACTACAAACGGGTTCAAGATAACAAAATTAAGACACAAAATGCCCCGAAAAACGCCCACAAAAAACAAAAAGTCTGAAAATGAAATCAGATACACAAAACGACTAAAACAACACACAAAATGCTCCCAAAAAGGACCACAATAACTCAAAATAATCACAAACAGACTCACAGCAACATATATGAAGACATTTCATCCCAAAAGACACACAAAATGACTACAAACACACTCAAAACAGCTGCAGCTACACACAAAACAACCACAAAGACACAAAAATAACAACAAATACACACAAATCAACTACCTACAGGCAACGATTATCCAAAAAGGACCCACAAAACGCCGACAAACACACTCAAACCAAGTAACCAGATGCACAGAATGCCCCCAAAGATTGACACAAACACAACAACAACACACAAAACCACAAAAGACATGGATAACAACCACAAATGACTATAAAAGCACTTGAAACTGGGACAAAATGACATTAAATTCACACAAAACAATCACAAGGACACACAAAACGATTACAAATAGACACACAATGTTCCCAAACAACCATAAAGAGACCCAAAATACCTACAAAGACACATAACATGAAGCAAAAACACAACAAGAACACACAAAACAACCACAAGGACTCAAAATAACCATGAAGGGATGCTTAACAACCACCCAGACACACAAAATAACCACAAAAACACTCAGAACAGCAACACAGACGCATAAAATGCCCCACAAGCGGAGGAAAACAACAAAAAAAAGCAACACAAAAACAACCAGACAGACTGACAACAACCAGAGAGTTCAACAATATGAGAATTAAAGATATTTATCAACATTCAACAGTTGAACCAACTGTTTAAACTCCATTTAAACCGGGAGAGCTTCTGTTTAACACACATTTAGAAACTGGGACACGATCAGCCGGGTTGTGTTTTGGTTAAATCCTGTTGTGAACTGGTCAAACTGGTTCAACTGGTGCCGTTACCTCCGGAGCTGCTCGGCGGTCTCCGGACCACCGGTTCCCGGGCGTCCCTTGGCATGTTGTCGTCGTCCTGCTCGGCACGGGCCTCGGCCATGTCTGTGTCCGTGTGCTTTCTCCCGGTGTGTCGGTGCTCGATCACAGCAGGGACATGGTTCTCCTCCTCCCGGCCGGAACAACTTCTCCCACAAACTCCGTCGGAGCCCGAAATGGCCGCCTGGGTTCGAACTGCTCTTCGGCGCCGCTCGGCTGTTCGGGGCTGTTCGGGTTTGTTCGGCTCAACTTTCTGCCTTCCCGTTGACGAGCTCATTAAACACACAGCAGCACGCGCTGTGGCCGCGGCGTGACGTCACCGGTTAGGAAAAATATAACATGGAAAAAAAGAAAAGAGGCAATAACAATAAGAAAAAGAAAAAAGAAAAGAAAAGAGAGAAAAAGAAAAGAAACACGAAGGGAAAAAAGTAAAACGAAGAAAGAAAAGAAAAAGAAGACAAAATAAAAGATAAAGAAAATAAATTAAAGTGAAAGAAATAATAAAAAGAAGAGAAAATAAAGAAAGAATAAAATAAACAAAACAAAAAAGGCAAAGGAAAAAGAAGAGGATTAGAAGAGGATAGATTAAAAGAAAATAAATATAATTAAAAGAAATGAAATGAAAAGAAAAAATGAAGAGAAAAGAAAGGAGGAAAAGTATAGAAAAGAAAAGGTGAAAAGAGGTGAAATTAAAAGCACAAAGGAAACGAATAAAAGAACAGAAAAGATGGAGGAACTAACTGTTAACTAAACCTTTAAACAAACCTTTGAGGACACACACCTGTACTACTCAGGTGTCACAAAAATCCCCACAAAGAACTTCACTGAAACTGAATAGAGACACAAAACGTCCTAAAAATGAAATAAAAATGACTATAAAGAGACATTAAACACCACAAAAGAGGAACTAAACCCTTCAAAGACTCAACATGTCCACAAAGGGATACAAAAATAACACAAACAGATACAAAATAATGTACAAAAGGAAAAAAACATCACAAACACACTCAACACAGCTACAAGAAGACACATAATGCCCACAAATACAAACGAAACAAATATAATGCTACATAATACTATAATGAGTCAAAGGTTCTGTTCACATCTGATTTTATCCTTTTCTGGGAAGCTGTTCCAAGCATAAAATGTCCTTAATCAAGATTCTTTTGAGACACTGATATTAGAAAATTAACAGCTTAATTGGAGAGAAGTAGTTCTTCTTCTATCTCAAAAAACGAACGCTCTCAACAATAGGACACAATATTCCTCATATGCCCACAAAGACACTCAAAACAACTACAAAGACACAAAACCTCGACAAAAACAAGCAAAAGAACAGAAAACACACTTAAAACCAAAAGAAAACCACAACACATACCTGCATGTGGATGTAAATCAGTTTGAACATGTTGGTTCCACGTTTCATCAGAAAAAAAATGAGACTAAAGTTAAAAACACACAGAATGAATGAATGAATGAATGAATGAATGGTAGTTTCAGTGTTCAGCCACCAGACAGCGCCACTAACTCATGATCCTCAGTGACTGCAGCAGGTCTGACTGTTCACCTGTCAGATATAGACACCTGTACTTACTGTATACCTGTACTTATACCCTTTTATATGCCTGTATTTATACGTATACACATAGCTGCCCATACAGGTGTACTTATACCTGTACATACTGATCTGACTGCTTGTGGTCGGACATTTATTTTTATCATAAATAACATTCTTTATTATATTATACTTACAATAATGGTAATATATAAAGCAAAATATAGAAGAAAATAAGCAAAAAAAACAGAAAAAGCATATTTAAATCAAATGCAGAAAAAAATGAGCAAAAAAATAAAATAAACAAAAAATTATATATATATATATATATATATATATATATATTATTCTTACCAAAAATACATTCTACATTTATGTTTATACTGTTTCTACTTATATTTGTATTTTGAGGTCATATTTTAATAAAGTGTTTTTGATGCTTATATATATTATATAATTATAAATTAATAATTAATTTACTATAGATTAAATTGTCTTTTTATGACAGCAATGTAGTTATTTCTTTGTAGACTTTAATTTTGCAGATTTTATCATTAAAAGTGCAAAAATAGACTTAATGGTTATAGTAAAAATAACATAAAATCCCTTATTTTAATAAATCCAGAGTGTCAGTAAACATTATTTTTATATTTATTTACATGTATTAATGTAAATCTGCGTCTCTGAGTGTCCTCATTAATTAATATTCTTGAATAAAAGGCTCTAATCTGTGCATGAAGCAGGTTATTGTTCTCCGTTAATTAGCGCTAATCCCTGCTGGGGGCGGGGCCTGTGGCTGCTGGGGGCGGGGCTGGCGGTCGCCTAGCAGCAGCGGGCTGAGTGACAGCTGAGCCGCTTAGAGCGTCAGACCGAAGCGGCGCTCAGAGGAAACAGAAGAGACCGCTGGAAAAAGAGGAGAACAGCGGGAAATCTGGGTTCTGTGGAGCTTTTACGGAGTTCAGAAAGAGTTTCTGTCCACCTGAGGAACCAGAAGACACACCTGGACCACCTGCTCAGGTAAGAAAGTGACGTCAGCTGCAGCTCAGCCTGAAAACCCCTGAATAGAGTGAGATTAGCAGCTTCAAGAGGACTGACAGAGCTGCAGAGGTGAGGTTTATCAGAGGAAATAATGTGTGAAAATGATGATGTGAGTCCTGAATAGCAAAAAGTGAAGAAACAGCAGGTCAGAAAAATATTAAAACACAGTAAACTGACAGATTAGAGCAGATTAGAGATAAAAACACTGAAAATACAAACAGAAAAACAATAAAAACATCATTTACCTTCAGTCAGAGAATCCATATTACATGATGTAACGTTTAAAACTCTTATAAATGAAGTCAACCTTAAAAATACAGCTGTTTTAAGAAGTTATTCTGCTGATTAATACAATGATTTGTGTTTATTTTTATTTTAATAGTTTTCTAACTGTAATTATATCAACAATTTACTGTTGTTTTAAAAAAAAATCCTGTTTTTTTAAACTACAGATATTGTCTAGGACAATCACAGAAAACATATATTCATATTATTGTTAATATTATTAATGTTGATGTTAAAAAACACAAAAACAAACAAAAATACTGGTCAAAACTGCATTAACTGTAAATAACATACCATAATTGAACTATTTTTCCTGTTATTAAATCGGAAACAACAAAAAAAACATTTTACAGATAGAAGACGTATATTATACTGGGTTTTTTTTACAGATTTTTTCAGCTTTGTTAAATTACAGATAATATCTAATTAAAAACATAGAAAAAAGTAATAATTTACATGTTAACTGTTTAAAAAAAAGAAGAAATAAGGGCGTAATAATAAATAATATTCACACAAAAAGTCTGTATTTTAATAGATGGTCATTTCTTCCCTGAAAATATTTTACCATAAATTAAACTTTTTTTTAACTGTATTTAAATGAGTATAAAATGTTATTACTTTGCAGATATCATGAAGTTTTTTGTCACAACAATACAAACTAAAGTTAAAACCTGTTAAAAATGGCTATAAACATCACATTTTTACAGTTATGTAAATTTATCCTTTTTTTACTTGACTTTGTTATTTAACAAAACAGTGAAAATCTGCAAAATAGCAGTAATTTTGTTCTTTTAAAAAACTGACAAATTAAAGCTAAAACCTGTTAAAAACATTAAAAGCATCACATTTTTACAGTCAACATGTAAATTAAAATACATTTTTAGTTATTTTCTGACTAATTGTTCAATATTTAGAGTTAAAAAGTACATTTGTGATGCGTGTGGATGTTTTCTGACTGCTGAGAATCACACAGATGTTGCTGGTTCCTTTGAGGATCTCTGAGAACCGATCAGCTGTTCAAACACGAGCTGAAGGTTCAGTCCTGCCGACATCATCATCATCAATCAGCTGAAAGCCTGAAAACAGAATAAATGAAAAGCAGGTCAGACAGACTCCAGGTCAATCTGTGTTTAATCCCTGATCTGTGTGATGGCATGTGACACACACACACACACACACACACACACACACACACACACACACAGTTGGGATTAAACATCAGCGTCTCCTCTCAGATTATCTTTTATCTCTCTGGATCTTTCTGTCTTTATGAGGACGTTCAGTCACCTGATGTGATCTGATTCTCACCATGAAAAAACACTAAATTAAAACATTAAATCATTAAAATCATTCAGTTCTTTTCCAAAATGACAAAAAACATCTCTAATATTACTAAAAATGTGTCCAGAATGATAAAAAGTTCTATAAAATGACTCAAGTGAAGAGGAGTCTTCAACAAAATTGTGCACACTGGAGAATTATTCTTGGTTTTCCATTAACCAAATTTGTCCAAAATTACCCAATTCTTGTCTCAAAAGACAAAAACGTCTCCAAAGTGACTCAAGATTTGTCCAAAATGACCCAAAACCTGTCCAAGCTGCCTAAACTTTTGTCCAAAATTACTCAGAATTTGTGCAACATGACAAAAACTTATCAGAAAATCATCGAGTTCTTGTCCAAAATGACAAAAAATGAATCCAAAATAAAACAAATGTTCTCTAAAACGGACTTTCTCCATCATTTCTGAGCCTCATCTCTTCATCTGGACCGACTTTAAGGGTCTGTAACTGTGGAAATATTCAGTCTGAAGGTAAAACTTTGCTTCATTAAACCGACTAAAGTCAGACACACAACAGACACACACTGGACTTGTCTGGATGCTACACAACAGTTCCTGCTGCAGATTAGAGCCCAGATGGTGGAGGATGGATTTGGAAACTGTGTGTGTCGTTGTGTTGCTCAAGTTGTGAGGACACAAGTCTGTTTATTATCATGGCCAGTGGTTGCTTTGTGTGTCTTTGTGTTGTTTTATGCCTTTTCTGATCATTTGTGGGTTTTCTTTTCATGTGTGTGACTCTTTATGGGATTTTCTCTCTAGTTGTGGTGGTTTTGTGTTGTTTTATTGTTATTTGTCTCTTTGTGGTTGTTGTGTGTCGTCTTGGTTGTTTTGTGGTTGTTTGCGTCTCTTTCCGTTTGTTTTGTTTCTCTTTGTATAACTTGGTGGTTTTGCATGTGCATTTCTAGTTGTTTTGTGTCTTTTTGTGTTGTTTTGTGTTTTTCTGTGATCATTTTGTACCTATTTCTGTTTTGTGTGTCCCCATTTCTGATGGTTTTGTGTTCTTGTCTGTGGACATTTTGTGTTCTGTGTTTTTGGTGTCTTTTTGTGGGCGTTTTGTGTGAATCTTTAGCTGTTTTGTGTGTTTTTTGTGCTGAGTTTGTCTTTATTTCTGGCTGTTTTACATCTTGTTAGTGTTTTTGTGTCAGTTTTTGTCTGTCTGTGGTCATTTTGTGTGTCTTTGTACATCTAGCAATGAGTGTGCTGTTTCCACAGAAGTGGAGGGCTCCATAGTCCACAGTGGGTTAAAATAAGCCCACAATAAGTACAAAATGAGCCCAGTGAGTCAGAATGAGCCCACGGTGAGTTAAAATGAACCCAAAGTGAGTTAAAATGATCCACAGTGAGTTAAAATGATCCACAGTGAGTTAAAATGAACCCACGGCGAGTTAAAATGAGTCCACAGTGAGTTAAAATGATCCACAGTGAGTTAAAATGAACCCACGGCGAGTTAAAATGAGTCCACAGTGAGTTAAAATGAGTCCACAGTGAGTTAAAATGAGTCCACGGTGAGTTAAAATGAGTCCACAGTGAGTTAAAATGATCCACAGTGAGTTAAAATGAGTCCACAGTGAGTTAAAATGATCCACGGTGAGTTAAAATGAGTCCACGGCGAGTTAAAATGAGTCCACGGCGAGTTAAAATGAGTCCACAGTGAGTTAAAATGATCCACAGTGAGTTAAAATGAGTCCACAGTGAGTTAAAATGATCCACAGTGAGTTAAAATGAGTCCACGGTGAGTTAAAATGAGTCCACAGTGAGTTAAAATGATCCACAGTGAATTAAAATGAGTCCACGGTGAGTTAAAATGAGTCCACGGTGAGTTAAAATGAGTCACAGTGTGTTAAATGAAGCCACCATCAGTGTGTTGAAGCTTCTTCTGAACCAACAGAAACCTGTGAATGCTGTAGTTGTGTAGTTGTGGATCTGTGTGTCGTCCTCAGTGTGTGTTTTCTGTCTCCAGGACGGCCGACCAGCAGAATGCTGCTCCACCCTGAACTCCACCTCTGAGGTAAAAACACTGCTGCTGGGAATTCTGGGAATTTCCTGCTGCGCCCTGGGAGGAGTCAACAACTACTTCCTGTTTAGTTGTTCTTCCTGAACTGGAGGACAGACACACAACCACAAACACACACAAACACAGACAATGAACACATGAATACCAACTTTCATGTTTGCGTGAATCATTTTACAAGAAGATAACAGAATATTGTGAGAGAGAGCTGGCTAATTATGGAGCTAAATTATGGGGTTTTCTAGTTAATCTGGAGCTAAGTTATGGGGTTTTCTAGTTAATCTGGAGCTAAGTTATGGTGTTTTCTAGTTCTTCTGGCCATGTTGGCTATGGCCCACAGTAGAACCCTCTGTGCTCATTTTGTTTCTTTTTTGGTCATTTTCAGTACATTTAGTGGTAATTTTTTTTCTTTGGTCATTTTGTTCCTTTTTGTGGTAGTTTTCAGTCTGTCTCACTGAGTCATTTTATGTTTTTCTGTGGTTATTTTGTGTCATTTCAGTAATTTTGTGTGCTTTTGTGGTCACGCTGTGTCTTTTTGAGGTTGTTTTGTGTGTGTTTGTGCTGAAAATGACCTCAAAGAGGTGCAAAATGATCACAAAAGGACCTAAAATGCCCACATAATAGTCTGAAAGTGACCAAAAAAGAAACAAAATGAGCACAACCAGAATCTGTGTTTCCTCCAGGTTTCCTCCCAGCAGAGCCTCTGATGATGCTCACAGGTCCAGGTGAGGCCCTGAGCCGGAACATGAAAGAACACCTGTAGCGACCGCCGGTAACCCGGGCAACATGATGGCCTCGGTGGTCGTCAGGGGCAACCGGAAGAAGTCCCTGACGCTGAGGGGAGTCGACCCGGAGACCTGCATGATCGTGTTCAAGAACCACTGGGCCCAGGTATGCAGCTCACCTGTCCACTTGTTTACCTGTCCACCTGTTTACCTATTTACCTGTCCACTTGTTTACCTGTCCACCTGTTTACCTATTTACCTGTCCACTTGTTTACCTGTCCACTTGTTTACCTGCTGCTGCTTCACCAACCAGACAAACTCTGCTGCTGAACGTCGCTCTGAATCTGATTCTGTCCTATTTTCCTTATAATGAGCAGCAGCACAGTGTGTGTGTGTGTGTGTGTGTGTGTGTGTGTGTGTGTGTGTGTGTGTTACTGACCCAGACTTTGGCCCTTAAACACAGGATCCATTTAGGACAAATCGCCCAACACCGCCGCCAAGAAAATCCTCACACACAGAGTGTACGAGTGTGTGTGTGTGTGTGTGTGTGTGTGTGTGTGTGTGTGTGTGTGTGTGTGTGTGTGTGTGTGTGTGTGTGTGTGTGTGTGTGTGTGTGTCTGAGGTCAGAGGTTAACACAAGTCTGGACAGTGAATCACATTCTTTCTGTCTCTTTTCATTCATGCTTTGATCAGCTGCAGGAAAAACCAACTGGATCCTACAAAATAACTCATATTTATTTATAATGTTTATATATTTATTAACACAAAGTTTTACCTTCATACTGTGAATATTTTTAGAGGTACAGGTCCTTGAAGTACATAGAGGTGGGTCCACATGTCACACAGATGAAATGAGGCTCAGAAATGATGAAAAAATCTATTTTAATGGACCCAGAATGCACTGTCCAGAAAGGCTAAAACTTCTCCAGTGACTCAATATTTGTCCAAAATGACCCTAAACCCGTCTGAGTGGACCAAACTTTGGCCCAAATTTGTGCAAAATTACTCAGATCTTCTCTAAAATGACAAAAATACAGCAGATAGACACATGACATTTTAGGATAAAAACACATTTGAGTTCTGATTAATACTGACCCCAGATCAGTGCAAATCAACGTAAACTCACCTCCAGCTGCTGTGTGTTCAGGTGGTGAAGATTCTGGAGAAACATGAACCGGGTCGGAGCGGTACCGGAGCTCTCAGCTTCCTCTCAGGTCACAGCAGCTCCGGAGGATCTCGTCTGGGTCCGATCCCGGCCGACGAGGCCAGCGCCGTCCAGAACTACGTGGAGCACATGTTGTTCCTGCTGATGGAGGAGGAGGCGGGCCAAGGTCAGAACACAATTACTGTCTACATATTAGAATTATATGAACAGAAGGAAGGTGATGAGGTGAACATCTAGATCATTTATTACTGTAAAACTAAGTGTAAATCTGGAAGAGGATCCAGAAATCTGCCCTCAGGAGTCACAAACTAAATCTTTACTAAACTTTATTTTCTAAAAATTGATGTTATTCTGACTTTAGCAGCAGCATAAATGTTAGCTCATACATCAAGATTTGTTTTAACTGTTTGAAGATTTTTAATTAATTTACCATTTGAGCAGCCTGTAGGACAACAGTTCTAACTTTAACTTTATTATATATTTAAATCTGTGACATAAAAATTGTGTTTAATCAGCAGGAATGACTAGCTTTAGCTTAACATAGCATAACATTGTCAGCTATAAAACAGGTCAGCTAATTAGCCTTTCAGACAGATAAATACAGAATAAAGAAACTTTATTGTTATTCTGCAGAAGTACATTTTTCTTTGCTTACCCATTATGTTACTGTATGTAATGAGATATTTATCAGAAATCCAACATTAGCAGAGCTACAGGAAAAAAATCATTGATGTCAGTGGAGGATTTCTTCCCTTACCATTTATCACGTTTTCTTATATTACAGAAAAAATAATTTGTTTTCTCTTCAATTTACTGAAGAACCCTCCATATATTCTCATTTTAATAGAACACAACAGACCAATAAAATGGTTTCAGTGATATTTAAAGTTTACTTAGTTCACGGTCGTCAGAGAAAAGACGTGGTGGAGGTCTTCTTACCCTGGTTTGTCCTCCATGTACCATCAGGAGGAGCCATGGGTCCCATCCTGGAGCTGGTGGTTCTGGAGGGGGTGATGGAGCGTCTGTTCCTGTGGAGCCTGAGGAGACAGTTCACTGAGGACATGAAGCTGGAGCAGCTGAGGATGTACCAGATGCTGCTGTCTCAGGCCCGACAGCCGCTGCTGCACCACAAACCCGTCCTCCGGCCGCTCATGATGCTGCTGGCGTCCTGCGCCGGAGCTGCAACCGGTGAGGATGTTCTCCAGATGTTCTAGCAGGAAGTTCTAACAGAGATCTAGATGGGTTCTCAGTGGGGAGTTGTTCATTGTAGTTCTCAGAATGTTCCTCCTAAAGGTTTAGAAGAGTTAAAGGATAAAAACAAAACTGTCCAAAATCAACGTCCACATCAAAAAGAGGCCGGTTAATGTTAACTAGTTACCTGGTTGGCTACCTGGTTAGCTACCTGGTTGGCTACCTGGTTGGTTACCTGGTTAGCTACCTGGTTAGCTACCTGGTTGGCTACCTGGTTGGTTACCTGGTTGGCTACCTGGTTGGTTACCTGTGGTCTCTTGCAGACAGTGGAGGTGTGGTGGAGGCGGAGCTTGTCCTCCTGTTGAATCAGCTCTGCGTCGCTCTGGTCAAAGATCCTTCAGTGCTCGAACTTTTCTTCCACACCAGTGAAGACCAAGGAGCCGCTAACTTCCTGCTCTTCTCCCTGCTTATCCCGTATACTCACAGGTAGGAATACACAGAGTTCATACAGTCACATATTCATCCATTCATCTGTCCTCCCTGCTCATCGTTTGTACTCACAGGTTGCAGTTAAGACAGCTCAGAAATTTTAACGGCATAAAATGTGGACATTTCTAGACATGCAGGAGGTCCTCGACTTACGTCAATGTAAGTCGATTTTCACCGTAAGTTGGAACTCCGACTAAAATAACCAAAGCCGTTCCGTGCATCACGATATCGATCAGTTCTTCATAAAGTCATGAATACCAACGACTTTCATGCATGTATGAATCATTTTACTAGAAGATAACAGAATATTGTAACGGACTGATGTTGTTGTTGATGTTGAGGTTTCAATGTTTATTGTTCAGTTCCAGATTTACCTGATGTCAGTGAATGTGCCATGTCTAGTTAGCTCACCTCTGATTGGCTGAGAGTCAGCAGTAGAGAGAGCTGGGAACGGTGGCTAATTCTGTAGCTAAGTTCTGGGGTTTTTGTTGCTATTTTGGAGTCCAAAAATCAGGATAAAGTCTCACTAATTCATCACAGGGTCGCTACATAATGTTGACCTGTTTTTACAACTTGACCGATGTTGGTCGGTGTTTGGCCCTGTTCCCAGTGTTTTATTCTATCTAATTTCACTTCCGACGTAACGACGAAACACCGCAGGTCGTAAACCGAGGACCCCTGTATCGTGGATGAGCTGTAGTACCTGGTTGCACCACCAGGTGGCTCTCTAATACTGTAGTGACCAGAGGATGTGGACAGTTCCATGTCAGCAGAAATTTGGCCAGTAAAGGGAACCATGACAAGTCTTCTGTGACACTTAATGACCTCCAGTAGTGCACATAATGGCTTTTTCAGCAGCCTGCTTCATCTGTAATCGAAAAAAATTAAAACTTCCTGGAAGCATCATTTCCAAGACAACGTTCAGCAGACTTTTTGCTCTACTTGGATCAGACCATCAGTATTTTAGTTTCTGTGGTGCTCAATCAGTTTTTAGAGTTCAACTAAAACAACTTATTTGCCTTTCTGTGTCCATGTATTTTAGTGTGTTTAGTGCTATATTATTGTGGCTGCAGCTAAATTCGGTTCAGAAAATATCACTAGTTGACGTGTGTATTATCAGCTTGTTAATGTTTGCTGAAAGATGGAACTTTATATGATGGGTTAATTTCTTTTAAATTTAAATTCACCAATAATCAGCCCAATATTCCAGATTGTGTTGTTCAAACAGCTTTAGATCTCAAAGAGCACATCCTGTATTAACATCATTATTGATGTCATGTTGTCTGTGTTATTAATGTTATTACTGCATGTTCAGTGTGTCGTTATGAATATTAATATCATTTGTCGTGTTGCTCCTGTCAGACAGGGTTCTGTGGGTCAACAGGCCCGAGACGCTCTGCTGCTCATCATGTCTCTGTCGGCCTCCGAACCTCGAGTCGCTCAGCACATCGCCCAGAACACCTACTTCTGTCCTGTAAGTCTGAAAAACACCGCTCACATTCTGTCAGGACAAACAGAACCTTTTTTACCCTTTTTTTCACAGCGTTGGTTAAAAATCTTACAGCTTTTGAATGTTAGGGCATTCCTTTTCTAAACATATTCTTTATTTCAGTTTGTATGTGTAAAAAATGTACTTATTAACTGTAATTTTTGATTTTTTTTCTTTTTTAATCACAGATTTCCCCTGTTTTGTTAAATTATTAACGTTCCAACTCTACAAAAGGCCCAAATTGTAATATAAATTGGTTTCTACATCATTATTTACAACATTTACTTGTAGAATTAAACTGTTTTTAAGTAGCTAAGATAAAAATGTCATTTTTTTATTATTATCTTTGTTAGTTTTCTAATGTTGTAATAGTCTAATGTTTTTTTTGAAGTTTATTTGATTATTTTTTAGAAAGTTGAACAATTTTTAAGTTTTTAATTCAAAATATTTTTACAGTTTACAAAAATCAGGATTTTAACAAAAAAATATCTATTTTCCCTGTTTCATTAAATTACAGCTAATATCCAATAAGACTTTTTTAAAAAATTCTTTTTCTTGTTTTTTTAGTTTTGTTTTGTTCACTTTATTTATTTATTTATTTTTTTTACCATTTTCTTAGGTTTTTCTTGTTTTTTTTTTTTTTTTAAATCATTTGTCTTAGGTTTTTCATTTTTGTTTAGTTTAGTTTTTTACCATTTCTTTTTTATTCTTAGGATTTTCTTTTTTTTTTTTTAGTTTTGTTTAGTTTATTTTTTTACCATTTTCTTGGGTTTTTCTTGTTTTTTTAATCATTTGTCTTGGGTTTTTCTTGGCTTTTTTTGGTGCTTTTTTAATGATTGATTTTTACCATTTCTCATGGGTTTTTCTTCATTTTTTTGCTTGATGTTTTGCTTTGTTTGTTTGTTGCTTGCTTACCAAACCAGACATACAACAGTCACCAGTGGAGCTGCAGCAGGTTAATCTTTCCTACAGTGTGTTTTAAACACGTGTTTCTCTGAATGTTTGGAAAAGAAAAGAAAGAATTAAGGAGCAGAAAAGTCTCTTTAAGAGGCTGATATTTGTGAATCAGTCGCTGTTTGAATGAATGGACTCAGTAGTTTTTTTCCTCAGCGTTATAATCTCATTACAGCAGTTATGTAACAAACTAATGAGCTCAGGCTGCTCCTCAGAGACTCAGTATGACGGATATGAGCTTCAGTGATTCTCATGTTTAACATTTTTACATCATTTTGTTTAGATTTGAGTCATTCTGGACAAATTTAAGTCAATCTTTTAAGTTTTTCAGTCATTTTGACAAAGTCCATCCATTCTTCTTCCTCTTATCCATGGTCGGGTCATGGAGGCAGCAGATGAAGCAGGTCATTCCAGATGTTCCTCCACCCAGCGACACTTTGCAGCTCTTTCTGGGGGATCCTGAGGTGTTCCCAAGCCAGATGAGATACATAATACCTCCAGGAGGTTCTGGGTCTGCCCCGGGGTCTCCTCCAAGTAGGATGTGTTCAGAAAACCTCCAAATTAAGTCTCCCTGGCGGATCTGAATCAGATGTCCAAACCAAGGACCAGCAGCTCTACTCTGAGCTCCCTCCAGATGTCTGATCTTCTCCTCCTATCTCTAAGGTTGAGTCCAGACACCCTACAGAGAAAGCTCATTTCAGACGCTTGTATCCACCATCTCATTCTTTGGGTCACTACTCAGAGCTCATGACCATAGGTGAGGGTGGGAATGGAGATGGATGGTAAACTGAGTTGAATTTTCACCACGACAGTTCAGTTCAACGCCTTCATTACTACTGACGCTGCACCAATCCTCCTGTCCATCTCTAGCTCCATTTTCTCATCACTTGTGAACAAGATCCCCAGATACTTGAACTCCTTTGCTTGGGAAGCAACTCCCCCCAACCCAGAGAGAGAAATCCATCAGTTTCCATCAGAGAACCATGGTTTCGGACTTGGAAGTTCTGATCCACATCCCCGTCGCTTCACACTCGGCTGCAAACCGCTCCAGTGCTGCTGAAGATCATGATGTGAGGAAGCCAACAGGACCACATCATCCGAGGTCCCCAAACTGGACACCCCGACTGTGCCTTGAGATCCCGTCCATGAACACCACAAACAGGACTGGAGACAAAGGGCAGCCCTGGAGTCCAACACCTACAGGAAACGTGTCTGACTTTGAGCCAAGCATATGGACACAGCTCTCACTTTGGTCGTACAGAGACCAAATGGCTCGTAACAGTGATCCTGGTACACCATACTCCTTCAGTACCCCCCACAGAACCCCTCAGGGAACACAGTTGTAGGCCTTCTCCAGATCCACAGAACACGTGGACTGGAAGGTCGAACTCCCATGAGAGCTCTGTAACAGTAAAGATCTGATCCACTGATCAACGACCAGGACAGAATCCACATTGTTCCTCCTGAATCTGAGGTTCAACAATTGGTCGGATTCTGAATCATTCTTAGTCTGGTATCTCCCCCAGGACCAGCTTGTTTTTGGTCCCCTACCAGGACAACATGTCTCCCAGGACCACAGAAACACTCAAACCACTCCTCCATAAGGTGCAGGGGGATTTTGACCAAGTATTAAGTGGTTTGTCATAAATAACAAGGCTTTTTCAACTATTTTTGTGTCATTCTAAACAATTTTCAGTCACTTGGGACAAGTTCTGCATCGTTTTCAACAGATTTTGCGTCATTGTTCAGCTTTTAGTCCTCTGGTTTGAGTCATTTTGGGCTGAAACTTGGAAAAAATAAAGCCCTCAATGTCAGTGAAGGTGTGCGTGTCGGCCATGTTGGATCCATCACTGCCAGTTTCTGCTTCATGAGAGAAAAAACACTGCAGCATGTGACACCTGTGTGTGTGTATGTGTCAGATTTAAGCCCATGTGACCACCCTCTGACCTCAATCTTAATGTGTCGAGGAGATTAGTAACTCAGTGTGTGATTGGCTGCTGCTCAGAGGGGGGATTAGTAAGTCTGCACCTGATTGGCCGGCTGCCTGCAGCTGTTGATGCTGCTGTTTGGACTGATGTTGATCAGGAGCTCTGTCCTTTTCATCCTCCTGTCTCTTTATTCTGGGTCAGTCTGGTCGTTTCAGACAGCAGTGTTTCTGCATTATCGCAGATCCTGTTCACAGTTTAGTGAAACTAAGTTCTGTAAAATATTTTGGCTGAATTTAGAGAATTTCATCTGTTTTTAGAGCTGAGAATGTTTGTATTTTCACTCTCTAAAAAGCCGGTGAAGACATTTAAAAGGTGCAATATCTCCACAAATGAAGCTTACAGACACATTCTGATGATGTTAGAGCCTCAAAAGTTGGTGAAATGTCGACCAAAGACTGTATTTTAGTAGAAATATGGATCCATTCAAATATATATTTACACTTACAGGAACTTTCTAAGGCCACAATACCACTCTGGCTTGATAATTTTGTACTTTTTTCCATTTTTAAGAACCAATAATATAACATTTGTCTGTGATCAGCAATTTTTCCTTTATTGTTTAAATGATTTATGTCATCTAGGATCAATTTATGACAAATTATGAATAATTTTTAACTATTTTGTGTAATTTTATTTAGATTATCACATTTTCAAGCAATTTGGGAGAAATTTTTCCTTTTCCTTCTTTCAACAATTTTGCTTTGTTTTGTACAGCTGTAGTCACAGAAGTTTATGACGTTTTTGCTTTGGAAAAAAATCAAGTTATTTTGAACGATTTTGATTAGTTTAAGACAAGTTTGGACTGATGTTTGAGTCATTTTCAACAACTTTCATGACAATTTGGACAAAGAAAAATGAACCACAGTGAGTAAAACGAGGAGGTTGATGAGGTGTTTGTCTGCTGCAGGTTCTGGCCACAGGTCTGTCTGGTCTCTACTCGTCTCTTCCGGCCCGACTGCAGGTTTACAGCGAGGACTGGCACTGTCTGGACCGGGCCGACTGGCAGCAGGTAGCACAGTTAGCAGCTAGCATGCTAACATTTAGCTGCTGTCACTTCTATGATCACTGCTGTTTCCTGTGTTAGCGTAGTAATTAGCTATAAACAGTACTATTAAAATTCGGGGTCATAAACATAAAGTTTCAGACAGATTTAAAATTTTAACTTGAATTTGTCCAAGACTGGACCGGGCCGACTGGCAGCAGGTAGCACAGTTAGCAGCTAGCATGCTAACATTTAGCTGCCGTCACTTCTATGATCACTGCTGTTTCCTGTGTTAGCGTAGTAATTAGCTATAAACAGTGCTATTAAAATTCAGGGGTCATAAACATAAAGTTTTTAGATAGATTTAAATTTTAATTTGTTCAAAATTTTATGGATGTTAGAGAATAGTACAAAGTAGTAGTGCAAAAATTTTTTAGTTCACTTATGGCATTTTAAATGTGTCATACTGCAAAGAATATAACGTTTTCAATCATTTTAGACAAGTTTGACTAATTTCGGAAAAATTTAAACTAATTTTAGACAAATTCTAAATTACTTTTTGCAATAGCTGCATCACTCTGTGTGGGCTTTGAGTCATTTTGTACCAGTTTAATTCATTTTCAAATTATTGACAAAAATCTTTCTGTCAGTTTAAACAAATACGAGGCATTTTCAACAATTTTGCCATCATTTTGTACAGACTGTGTGATTTTGGACAATTTTAAAATCATTTTGGACAATTGCTGAGTCATTTTCAAAATGTTTTGAACATATTTTGAGCATTGTGGATACTTTTGAGTCATTTTTGAAAATGATGCATCATTGACAGTGATTTTGATGTCACTTTGGACAAGTTTCAAGTCATTTCAAACACATTTTGTAAATTAAATTATGAAATTAGTCTTACCTGGTGTTTGCATCAACAGGTTCCAGCTCTCGTCCACTTTCTGCACTCGCTGGAGTTCTGCAGCGCTGTAACCAAGGTAACCACACAAACATAATAAACATTAACACAGATTTTAATCTGCGTTAATGTTATGATAATAATGACCATTAGTACAGATATTAGTCATAATAATGAACATTAATAACATGCTGTATCTTCACTGTATCTCAGGTGGCTCATCCGTCCATCCGCTCACAGCTGCTCAGTTACATCTACAACGGCTTCCTGGTACCTGTACTCGCTCCAGCTCTGCACAAGGTGGCGCTCCTGTTCACTACAGTACTACTATACTGTACTGCTATAGTACTGCTGTACTCTTTATCTCCAGTAACTTTATTTGACAGAGCAAAGTTTTACCTTCATACTATGAATATTTTCAGTTACAGACCCTTGAAGTCCACAGAGGTGGGTCCAGGTTTCACACTGATGAAGTGATGAGGCTCAGAAATGATGGAAAAAGTCCATTTTAATGGACCTTCTCCATCATTGACTTCATCAGCATGAACTTTGGGTCTGTAACTCTGAATATATTCATAGTATGAAGGTAAAACTTTGCCAGAACCCACTGACTTCCTGTCTGCTGTGGTCTGTCCGTCAGCTGACCGTGGAGGAGGTGATGACCACCACGGCGTACCTGGATCTGTTCCTCCGCTCCGTCTCTGAACCGGCCCTCCTACAGACCTTCCTCTCCTTCATCCTGCTGCACAGACACGACAACGTGCACATCCTGGACACGCTGGTCAGCAGAGTGAACACACCTTTCCAGGTAAGATCGTTACCGTTGCCCTCAGCTTCAGGCCCCCAGATGTCCGTCGTCCAATCAGCTGCTGTCTCTGTCCTCAGTTAGGGACGGTGTCTCTGGCTCTGTTCAGGACTCTGATCGGACTCTTCTGTGAGGACGTGATGCTGCAGCTGGTCTTCAGGTCGGTCCACTGGTTTATACACGCATACAAAGACATATTTAGCATTTTATGAGTTTAATTAACATTAATTTGTAGAAATAATCTGTTTTCATGTTGATATGAAATTGTCTTTTTTTGTAAAATTAATTAAATTCACCATGAATTAGTGTCAAAAAGCCAAAAAAGGGAACATTTTGGAGGCTAGGTTCCAACAGCAACACGACAAATGACAAAAGTCAGGCAAAAAAAACAACACAAGAAAAAATGCAAATTTTGAAAATTTCTCTGCTGTGGGATCAAGGACTTGAAACAAATCTAAAAATGACTAAAAATATGTTCAGAATGACCCAAAATGTGTCTGAAACGACTCAAACTTGACTCAAGGTTTGTGTAAAACAACTTCAGAGTTGCACAAAGTTACTAAAACCGTTTTTAAATGACTTGAAGCTTTTCCAGACGACTTAAAAACAAAAGCTGCCTAAGCTTGCCTTACTGAACTCAGAATTTGATCCAAAACTTTGTTTTTGTGCTATTTCCTTTGCTGTACCACTGCTGATGAAGAGCTTGAAATCTAAAATGATAAAAGATTTCTGAAACGGCCTAAAATTTGTCCAAAATCATCCAAAACTTGTACAAAACTACTCAAACTTCACCAAAATATTAAAATTTGTGCAAAATGATTTGAAACTTCTCTATAATGATGCAAAAAATGTTGAAAATGACCCAGAAATTGTTTTTTGACTGTTCCCCCTCACTGCTGTACCACAATAAAACAATAAAAGATAATGTTATTCTATATTCATTAAGAGGAAGAAGTTACTCTGCAGATGAGATGGAAATTGTCCAACTGGAACCACTTTTAGTCCAGTCAGTTAATTCGTGTTTAAACCGGCTCAGTATGAACATGGAGCTCTACCTGTAGTTCTGCTACCTGTCCTGAGGCTACCTCAGTCCTGAGGCGCTGTGTGTCTCCTCAGGTATCTGCTCCCCTGCAGCCACCTGAGCAGGAGGCAGCGCTGCTCCCTGCAGCAGACTGACTGCTACTCCTGCAGCGCCTCCTCCCTGCTGCTGCTGCTGCCCTCCTGGTGTCCGGTTCACCTGCACAGCAGCAGCCAATCAGAGCACGTCCACTGGCCCCGGGCAGCAGGTGAGTGCAGGTGACTCAGCACAGGTGATCCTCCTCCAGCTCGTCCTGACTGCAGCTCTCTGTGCCTCAGATCTGTCGGTGTCGGACAGCGTCGCCTACTGCCGAGGCTCAGACTTCCTCATGGATGTGAACTACCTGCATTACCTGTGGGACGCCCGGCAGGCCATCAGCACCTCATACAGGTGAGTCTTCACCTGCTGCAAGAGCCCGTTTCACTGCAACAGAGTCCTGCACCGCTATGGGAATGTCTCCTGTCTGCTAGAATGAAGGAAAATTAAAAATTGACTCTCTTTGACAATTTTATTTAGAAAACCTGCTCAAAATGACACAAAAAGGCTGAAATTCACTCAGAATTTGTCCAGTGTGAGTCAAAACTTGTCCAAAATTACAAAAAATGGCCAAAATGAAACAAAAAATCATTGAAAGTGACATAGAATGTATCCAGAATTACTCAAGATTTGTCCAAAACAACTTCCAATTGTTCAAAATTTCTCAATTTGGTCCAACAGGACTAAAACATGAACAGAATTAAAACTGTTTTTGCCCCAAACGACTTAAAACCAGATAGATAGATTCTCACAGAGACATGATGATGCAGTAAACTACCTTAGTAACGTGGAATCAAACCATCTTCAGACTGTAACAGGTTCAGTGTGTTGGAGTGACACCTGCTGGACAAACTGCAGTACTACACCTGTAGGATCAAACAGAGGAGCTGATAAAAACAAACGCTGACTGACTCACTGATGTGGTTGTTTGTCATAGAAGCATTAAAGGTTTCACTTTACAACCACAGTGATCAGAAGTCAAGAGTTCAATCAGTGTAGGGCTTATGTTGATCTTCATTATTAGTAATCACGGAGACTTAGACCCAATAAGTAGAACTGGCATCTATTTGTGGCAAAAATCCTGGCATCGTTTTCTTGGAACATGTCCATGCCATCAGGGAAGAAAAACTCCACTCACCACCATCCTTCAGGTTTTAATGATGCGTTGGACGGTTCTTAACCTGATTTTAGTCGTTTCATCTCCTCAGTTGTTTTCTTTGTTGATGCAGGCCAATAATTTGACCCTTCTGAGACAGATTAACATCCTTTCCATGACCACAGGATATGTCTTCCAACATTTAAGAAATGAGAAGCTCCTCACTGCATCAGCTAGGGATAAATAAGTTGTTGTCATCACTGCAGTAATGATCCAATGGGAAGCTCCTACCTATCTGCTTGGTTAAATCCAGATGGTGACTCTTTTTTTGGCCAGGCAGTGTACATTCATTACCTTCAGTTTGATGTTGTGGTTTGTCTTCAGGGCGTGTCGGTACTGGTCGGCTCCGTACGATGGCGTGGATCCTCCTCCTCAGCAGTACCGATCGGACACACCGGGGGACGACTTGGACGAGGAGGAGGAGGAGCTTGTCCAGCGAGTGAAGAGTGACTCCATCTGCTCTCTGGTTTTAACTCCTCCCCCATCAGCCGTCTCCCCGACGCCGTCCTCCTCCGATACCATCTCCACCGGAAACCAGGCCGGCAGAACCAGCTCTGCTCTGGAGCTGGAGTGGGATGACATCTTTGCAGACGAGGATTCATCGGCGGTGATAAACATGGCGCTGGCGAACGGCGTGGAGGGCGACAGGTTCATGGTTTCACCTGCTCCTCCACCGCTGCTTCCTCGACACATCCAGGAAATGAGACGCAACGCGACCAGGCTGGTTCACGGCGCCTACGTGGAGGAATCAGAGTTTCAGGACGACGTTCTCGTCTATGACCTCGTCGCTCAAAAAGACACCAAGGCGGCCATTTTGGAGCGGATCATGGCGGCAAATCGTCGAGCCCGTGGAAGCATCTCAAAAGGCCAGCGAGTGTCAGCGACAACAACGTTTCCATCGACGGGGAGGACGGTGACGGAAACAGTCAACAGCATCATGTCGTCCCGGAGGAGGAGCGAGGACTACGATCAGGAGGCGAGGAGGAGGAGCGAGGACTGTGGACGGGACACCAGGAGAACCAAGGAGGACGGAGATCCCGAGGTAAAGAGGACAGATGGACCAACAGAACCAGCAGCAGAACCAGCAGGACGTCAGAACTTCACCAACGGTTTCTATGTAAAGAATCACATCATCGACGAATGTGATGATCCTGATGAAGGAAACAAGACGTTTCAACCAAACTGTGCCCTGGGCGACTGTCCTAATCACAATCACACAACACAGCAGCAACAACACAACACACAACACCACACCTCACATTTAGCGACAAACCCACTGTCCAATGGCCATGCTGAATCCGAGTCATGTGACCTTACAGTTACCAATGCCAAGTCTCCCAGTCTGCCTGACAACACAGTCGCTAGCAGCAGCAACTTCCTGTCCCAGTACCATGAGCTCATGCTCTCTTTAGGGGTGGAGCCAGACTGTGATGACATCACAGATGACATCAGCAGGTTCAGGAAGCGCGTCCGAGCGCTGCGTCAGAAACTCGTAGAGGACGAGGAGGAGCTGAGCGCTGACTTTGGTTTCAGCTCATCATGGGAAGATGCAGAGGAGGAAGAAGAGGAGATGGAGGAGGAAGAGGAGGAGGAGCGCATGAAGAGCAGCAGCAGGAAACATGGAGTTCCATTTACAGGTAAGAACGAGCTTTAATGTTCTGTAGAGCATCAAATGTCCTGATCAAGGATCTCCACCCCAGGTATGATCTGAAATATTTAATATTTAGTCCCAATCTGATGCCATTCTCCTGATAATACACACTTCAAGAACATTAAAGTTACTAAAATCAACCAAAACATTTACAAAAAGACTCAAAATTTGGCCCAAATGATTTGTAACTTTGGACAAAAAAAGGTCAAAATGCCTTTGAAATTGTCCAAAATGACTGGGAATGTCCAAATGGTCAAAAATGTCCTAAATTCCCGAATTTGTTCAGAATGACTTACCATAATCAGGCCAACTTAAAACTTGTACACAATGAACTATAAGCTGCCCATAATGATTCAGTTTTATCCAGAATAACTCTAAAACGACAAAAAACAACTTGAAACTTGTCCAGGATGTCAAAACATCCAAAGTTACTGAAGTTTTGCCACAAATGATTCAGAACTTGAATAAAATGACTCAGTAATAACAAAAATGTCCAAATGACCTCAAGCGTGTCCTGAAATGAAACGAAAATCTAAAATTACTTCAGACTTGCCCCACAGGATTTAGAAATGGTACAAAAGGGCAAAGAATCTCCAGAAGTACAAGAAAAATGTCCAAAATGACTTGAAAGTTGTCTTGAACAACTATAAATTGTCCAAAATGAACCGTATTGGAGTGAGAAGGCTATAAAATGTGCTTCTTATGTCTCTATGGATCATGCTAATATGCTAACAAAAAGCGGATCTACAAACTCATTGAAGCCCAAAAACCAGAGCATGGATTCTCACATCTGGAAGCATTAATTTGCATTTTGAATGAAAAGTAAAGCATGGCTGTAAATACTGAGATGTTCTGAGGTTATTGTAGTTTAAAACAGTGCTGCTCTCCACCACATGCTCCCTTAACTCACACTGACATGTAGTTTCCCATCATGCCTCAGGTCCGTTCATCAGCGTCCTGTTGTCGCGGCTGGAGAACCTTCTGGAGAACTCGATCGCTGTGAACCTGCTGGTGACGGGAATTCTGGCCCAGCTGGCTTCGTACCCACAACCTCTGCTCAGGTCCTTCCTGCTCTGCACCGACCAGCACCACCAGCCCAACGTCCGAACCCTGTACCAGGTAGAGTCCACACTCACCTCCGAGTTCCTTCTGGTTCCATCGGTCAGACCTGGAGATGATAACGTGAACTTTATTCCCGTGCAGGTGCTGGTGTCGGTGCACGCTCAGATCGAACGCTACGTAGCAGCCAGACCGGACTATCCTGCTCTGCTCACTGAGGCCTGGAGGTTCCTGTTGGCCAAAGACCAGGACGGCAAATTTAGAGGTTCATGAACGCACAACAAGATATGAAATCACACAGAGTAAAGTTAAAGAGCAGCAGTAATTTTAAAAATAGCAGCTATAGAAGCAGGAGATCATAAAAACTCAGAGTGTAAATATAAAGTACCAGACAGGAAACAGTCCTGCACAGAACTGTTGGTTTACAGTTTGGTTTTTGTGGATGAAACGTTAGAGGTACTGGACAGACCGGGTGGTTCTTCATGGTTCTAGATAATGCTAAGCTAATGCTAAGCTAATAACAGATGTTAACAGTGCTGTATTCTCATCAAGCAGATTTGACCCACTGCAGGAGCTTGTGGATTGGTTTCTACGCATTCTGACCACATGAACCGTCCCTCTAGAACCTCTTTAAGGGAACAAAGGTTCCTACTTCAGGGAACGTACTTCTGAGTGGTCCTGAAATGCTGCCATGGTAGCTTCAGTGCTGTTTGGTTAATTTTGGAGACAAATGCAGTTCTTTCTGTCCTCTTGATCGGTGATTCCTTCAGCAGGAACTCGGAGCAGAAACAGTCCCAGAATCCTTTCTTTTAGTCTTCATGTTTCCACTCTAGGATCAAAACAAACAGTAGTTACTGAATGTAACTCCGGTTCGATGCAGGAAACAGAACAATGGAGAGTTTGTCTGCTAGAATATGTCAAGAACTTAATGTTGTTGATGGTGATGGTACAGAGGAGAAGAAGTTGCTTGATGAAAAACAAACCTCTGTTTTGTTTCTCAGGTAAAACTGAAGCTGTTAGAGTGGAAACAGAAGGACTGAAGGATGATTAGGAGGTTGATCACGCAGTCATTCAGTTTGTCTCTGCTCCACGTTCCTGCAGCAGAAATGTGAAGAGTTTCAAGAAGTTTTGTCTGATCAAATCTGAATACAAAAGTCTTTCTAGCGTTTCAGAGTAGGTAACCTTCAAGGTGTATCTTAAAGCCAGCTGTAGAGCAGGGCCTTCTGCATCACTGTTGGTTAATTAAAGTCATTGTAAAGGTGTAGAAGAGAACCAGACCTCAGTTCCTCTTGTCCATGTGTCCTCAGAGAGCCTCCAGTCTCAGGGAGGAGACCTCATCCTGGATCCATCTCTTCCTAACGGATTGGTGAAGAACGCTCTGGCTCTGCCTCCCCTCAGCGTCCTGCCTCCGTGTCCCAGCATCCCCCCTCAGGCCAAGAGCCGAGTGTTCGCCATCGTCCTGTTCGCCGAGTTCCTGAAGGAAATGGCCGCCATCGCCCAGGAGCACAGCATCGCCCTCGACTGGTCCGCCAAGGAATCACATCAGCATGGCCGTGCTTCATTTTCCTGTGAAGAATCTCCTTCAGGAAAACCATCTCTCTGAAGAAAACCAGCTCATCACATGGAGGCTTCATCAGGAACCCGCTGTGTCTTATTTTAAACCAGTGTGCAGTCTTTTAGCGGCACAGAAATGGAGTTACGTCCAGCAACTACTACGACTACTAGACTTAAACATTTCTACAATTACAAACATTGTTCAAAATCACTTTTATTATTGTTGTATTTTTGATTATTACTGGCTTTCTATTAGTCATTTTTATCTGTTATAATTTTTATTGTCATATACATTCACACATTTAGAATAAAATTAAGTTTTCCTCAAGGTTCTAAGGTTGAAAACTGAGGCTAAAAGGCGTCCAGACACCAAGACGTCCTGATGAAGCGTCTGTAGTGACAGTTAGCAGTGACAGCAGGATGCTAAAATCCAAGCACAAAAAGGATCATTTAACTTTTGTTTTATTTACAATACAACGTTGTTTAATGCAATAATTTATCTGCTCATTCTGTATATATTCCTGGCAGCACTTGAACCTGTTTGTCCACATGTGAATATTTATAAAAATGACTGGAAGGAGATTATTCTGAACCAACATGAAGTTTTCTATGCATTTGCTGGAGGTGGTTTTCTAGAAAGTTTTCTTAGATTTTTTTGCACTAAATTGTCTGTGTGTGTAAAGTTTGACGTCCAGTTAAAAAGCAGAGAATCGGACTTTAATTGAACAGAACCTGCTGCTCAGGATGAGAAACATAATGCAGAAAATAGTGAGAAACTAACCTTAATAAATACACTGAAGTGACTTTAAAGACTCCAAATTAACCAAAATATTAGAGACAACTGCTGCTTGATTTCAGGTGAATCAGCCACCAGCTGCCTGAGAGAGTCAACTCAAAATTCAATGATATTTGAAAAGAAATATGTCAAAATGCTGATGTAGAAAAGCTGTACTTTTAGTTTCAAAGCTAAAAAAAGAAGATCAGCAGCAGTTACTTTTCCATCAAAGCGAGATTTTAATTTTAATTCTGTAGATATATTTCTTTGTTCTTATAGAAGGAGGTGATTATTTCTTTCCGATGTCACGGTGTCCTACAGTTCTTTGTTTCTGCTTAAATCACAAAGAAACTGATGTGATTATTTGTGGCTGAATATTTGTGGTTATCAGCTCTTCATTTCATTTATTTATGATTCTTGTTTTATGTCTGAGTAAATCTAGAAAAGCTGTTCTGCCTCCATAAGAGCAGCTACTTTTACAGCATTTTGAAAGCAGATTTTGTTGAGATTTTAATGCTGAAAATCAAACAGTGTCAAACAGAATATGAGCTCAAGGTGTTTTCATGGAGAAATGACGAAGCCTTACTTCAAATGACGGAGACGTTTGTGCAATAAAAGACTCAGAAACAGCGGATTGTTGTTTCACGGGCAAGTAGTGATGTCGATTTCTCTCTTTTAAATGTCTGTTCGTGTGTGATTTATTGCTCTTAACATGACATTTTGTTGCTACTTTTGTCTTGTAAACTCATCAGATCGTTGGCGCAGATACGAGCTGACTTTTTCCCTTCACATCTTGAAGAGGAAACAGATTCTGTCTGGGTGTGAAGATGTGGTCAGACTAAAACCACAGCAGCAGCTTCTCTGTAAACTGTGTTTCCATGATGGTTTTACAGGACGAACTGACCCCATTAGCTCAAACTGGGACTATCTTTTTGTTTTCTACTGTCTTTCCTCTTTTCTTTGGGAATAAATTATTGCCAAGATGATGTGGAAACTAACAGAAAGATCATAAAATATGCTGCAGATTGTCATGTTTGTTTCTTCCTCTTTGTGTGTTTTCTACAGTTTGTTGTTTGTCTGACGCATTAATTAAAAGAGTCCTGAAGAACCATGAACTTCAGTTATGTACAGATACCAAACAGCATCATCATTTTAACCAGTGAGAACCTTCGACAGACACAGACTTAGTTACTTTGAGAAACAAACAATCTGCTGCTGTGGAACACAGTGGTTTGTTAGTTTCGTTCTTAGTTTCTTGAACAAAGCAGTCTATCCTGAGACAAACCAACAGCAGCTTCGGACAATTGCAAACTCTTCAACAGGTTTGAAGTTTTTGAGCCAACGTTTGAAGAAGAAGACAAAGAAGAAGAAGACGACGAAGAAGAATATGACGATGGTGGTGATGAAGGTTTACCTCCTGATCTGGGCTCTCGGTGAGTCGATTGCAACACAAACTGTTTTACGGCATCCATAACCTCAGAAAGTGCCTCTAACATTAAACTTTTGTCATTTGTCCAAAATGATTTTAAACAAGTTCAAAAAAGTATTCAAAACCTGTACAGAATTTGTATAAAAATGGCTAAAAATGAAGCTTGAAGCTTGTCAGAAATGATTCAGATTTGTTCAGAATTGACATTTTTTAATATATATTTATAATTAAAGATCACTCTTAATTTTACAAACTTGATTCAAAACCTGTCCAAATGGAATCAAAATGGAACAAAAACAAGCAAAATGTGTTAAAAAATTATTCAAAAACTGTTCAAAATTACACAAAAAAATGAGGAACTTGTGAAAAATGACTGCAACCTACAAATTATGCAAAGATTGTTGAAAAATGTGTAAAAATTCGGCTTGTCTATTAACATTTACAAACGTAATAAGAGCTGTAAAAGCATAAAAGACATGAATAGATGAAAAGTATTTGACGACAAGTGCTGGAAATACAGACAAGTCACCAGGTACAAGAGTACGAATTCATGGATCTTATTCTGTTTACAAATTTCAATACAGATTAGCAGATTATTTACACATTTGAAAACCTCATTACAAATACAGAAATTTTAAAACAGCATTTGCTGATTCCGATTTGCATTGACAAATCTTAGTACATATTTAAGAATCTTTCTACATATTTACGGATTTTGAGGGCATTTATAGAGCGTTACACACATTGACGGATCTTTGTATGTATTTATGGATCTTTGTACGCATTTACGGATCTTTGTACGCAATTACGGATCTTTGTACGCATTTACGGATCTTTGTACGCATTTACGGATCTTTGTACAAATTTACGGATCTTTGTACGCATTTACGGATCTTTGTACGCATTTACGGATCTTTGTACAAATTTACGGATCTTTGTACATATTTACGGATCTTTGTACGCATTTACGGATCTTTGTACGCAATTACGGATCTTTGTACAAATTTACGGATCTTTGTACGCATTTACGGATCTTTGTACATATTTACGGATCTTTGTACGCATTTACGGATCTTTGTACGCAATTACGGATCTTTGTACAAATTTACGGATCTTTGTACGCATTTACGGATCTTTGTACGCATTTACGGATCGTTGTGCGCATTCACGGATCTTTGTACATATTTACAGATCTTTTGCGCATTTACGGATCTTTGTACGCATTTACGGATCTTTGTACGCATTTATGGATCTTTGTACGCATTCACGGATCGTTGTACGCATTTACGGATCTTTGTATGCATTCACGGATCTTTGTGCGCATTCACGGATCTTTGTACGTATTTACGGATCTTTGTACGCATTTACAGATCTTTGTACGTACTCACAGATCGTTGTACGTGTTCATGAATCCCTCTACACGTTCATAGATTTTTGTACACATTCACAGATCTTATCAAGTTTACAAATTTGAATACAGATTAGCTGATTTTTGAAAACCTAATTACAAATACACAAATTTTAAACACATCTGCAGATTCCAGTTTGCGCTGACAAATCTCAGTACATTTACAAATTATTTTACTTATTTACAAATCTACGAACACAGACTGAGATACAGACACACATTTAGAAATAGTTTTTCTCAATAACATCCTCACATTGGCCACTTAAGGGTTTTCTAAATCACTGTTGTTGATTATTTAAGGAAGTCAGGAGATACTGGTTTGTTTGAACGGTTTTAACAAACTTTCTGTTTGTTCACCTGCAGGCGCTGCAGTGATGCTGACAAGAGGAGGCGATGAAGAGGATGATAACTGGGGGCCGACTTACACATACGAATATTATGGAGAAGATAACTATACCCTGATTATACCAGACACAATAGGAAACTGGTACGACTCCGACCCCGCCCACTCAGGTAACCGCCTCCTCCTCCTCAGGTGTGTCAGACAGCTGCTCACCTCAGAAAACAGCCATACTAATGTACCAAGACGTTTCCAACATTAACCAGATTTACCGTATTTAGAAGGTTCGTAGATGATTTCTGTTGACAGAATCTACTTCTAAGGTTTCAGAATGGACGAAACAATGGAAACATCTGATGAAGAAAACTGCACACCTTTAGATACAGATACCTTCTCGTGTCACTTCATCATTGTATTTCCTGTGGTTATCCACAATTCTTTTATCTTTTATTTGTTACTGTGTGTCAGACTCCCTCTTACCTTTTGTTGTCTGCCAGATCTCTTGATTCAACCAGCTTTTCTTCTTTGTTGTCTTACCTTCTGTTACTGATTAGCAAACAAATGAACCACTAGTCATCCTCATATTTACACACGGTCCAGTCCCTACTGTCTGAACATTCATATAAATTGTATACTTTCCAAATGTTTCTGGTCTTCTTACCTTCACAGACTCATGCTCTGTGTTGGTAAGCCCACCGTATGCCAGAGTACCAGTAAACATCCCACTACAGCAAACGTTCAAGTACCAAGAGTGAAATTTCTTCTACGCAATGAAAAAACTGGAATTTAAAGATATTAAAAAAAAAATCAAAAATATGACACCAATGCCTGTCATCTTGAACGAACGCTGTCTGCCGTATAAGTTGTTTCAAATTTAGTGCTTGTATGACAGTTTTCCAGATATCTGCTCCATCAGATGCCATAAACTGCTGTTATTACAGTCTGACATGTTCTTTGCTTTCCAAGACGAAAATATAAAATAATAAAACAGCTGAGCACAAATGTAACACCGGATGGAAAATGGTTGAGTGTAATCTGGGGTTTTCAGAGTTTTTGTCTGAGCTATCTTTGAAAATTTTGATTTTAATTTATCAAAGATTCTGTTGCGCAAACTTGGATCTTCGATGTTTGAGGTAGTGAAGGTTGATCGAGGTGATTTTTAACTGACCAGTGTGGACTTCAACCTCAGCCTGATTCTTTACTTACACCCACTAAAAAATAAATAAAGTTTAATAAATCCATGAAATAGCAGCAACAAAAAACAGGGAAGTTTACACCTCACCTACTGTAAATGAATACATTGTTGGCAATAAAAACGCAACGTCTTTTTGATGCACGGACAGTTTTATTAACAACTATTCAAATGTGATGCAAACCCATTTTCCCTTAGTTTTATTTTTTTATTTTTGTCAAAATACTAAAATGAACGTTTGCATTTATCTTGAGGTCTTTGTGAAGAAATGTTGTGATGTTTTATGAACATGCTGTTATATTTTTAATGGTTTCTTCTTCTTCTGTTTCTTTACTCGCAGCTGCGATGAACATTTTCCCGAAGGAAGCAGCAAACCTCTGCCTGTCCGCTGTTCTGCTGGTCTTATTCATCATATGACAGTCCAACATCGTGTGGTTTTGTTATTTTATCATATTTTATTATGTTGTTAAACAGAGTTTAATGTTGTCCAGCTGAATGACTTCAGTGTCCGTCCGTTTGCAGAAGATGTTCTTTTATGTCTCTAATTCTCTCATAAACTGTTTACCTGAACAGTAAACTGACCTTTCTCTGTTTATTTCATCCATCTATCCATCCATTCTCTATACACCGCTTTATCCTCACTAGGGTCACGGGGGGGTGCTGGAGCCTTCTGTTTATTTCAGTCATTTCTAATTAAAATTCATTAAAGTTCAGCAGAAAGATTTTCTAATAATAATCTTCATTTATAAGCAGTTTTACCAGTTTTGTTCCATAAATGTTGTTTTGTGTCCATTTTTTCTTTTGTATCTCAGTTGTGTGGTTTTGTGTCCTGATTTTTGTTGCTTTTGTAATTTGGTGTCATCTTTGTGTCATTTTGTTTCTCGTTTGTGTGGTTTTGTGTCCTTTTTTTAAACATTTTTTTGTAGCTTTATGTCGTTTGCGTTATATGTGTCGTTATTTGTCTCACTTTCTGTTGTATTTTTTGTCATTTTGTGTCTTATTTGTGTTGATTTGTGTCTCATTTCTGTTGTTTTGTGTCTTGTTCCTGTCGTTTTGTCTTGGTTTTGTAATGTTGTGTTGTAATGTTGTGCCATTGTTTCTTATTTGTATCTTACTTGTGCCTCCAAATTGTTGTTTTGTCTTGTTTTAGTAGTTTTGTGTCTTATGTGTGCCCATTTTGTGTCTTGTTTGTGTCGTTTGGTTCCTAATTTACATGGTGACTGAAAACAAATGGACTAGAACTGCTCCGTTTGTGTGTTTTTGGAAGATTTTTCCGTTTGTTGTCGTTTTGTGTCTTGTTTAGGTTGTTTAGTGTGACTCTCTTTTGTTGGCGTCTTGATTTGTGTTGTTTTCTGTCTCATTTTTTTGTCTTGCTTGTGTCATTTTGTGTGTAATTCTTTGTCCATTTGTGTCTAATTTCTCTTTCCTATCTCAGCTGTGTGGTTTTGTGTCTCATTTGTGTTATTTTCTGCCAGACTTTTTGTCTATTTGTGTCTGTTTTAGTTCCTGTATGCAGTTGTGTGGTTTCATCCAACAGCTTTGTCATTTTGTGTCTTTATTTGAGTCTCTTTGTCTTGTTCTTTAGTAATTCTGTGTCACGTCTGTGTCATTTTGTGCATCATTTGCGTAATTTTGTGTCCACTCCGTCTCAGTTTTTGTCATTTTGCATTTAATTTTTTTAACTCCAAAAAGGACTCAAATTTGTCCAAAATGTCTCGACAGTTGTTTGAAATGAGTCAAAATGCGACTCAAAACTGCTACCAGATCAGTTTTACATCCTCTCCACGTGTCACAGTCTAAACACTAAAGCAGTTTTTTGTTCATTTTCTCCAAATTCAACTGTGAGCATCAGTATTATGTATCGTAGCTTAAACAGTAAATCTGCAGCAGTTTAATGACAGCGTCCGAGACACAATCATTGGTTTCCTGGATGTGTTTCTGTTTTCTGATAATTCACCACAGAAAACTTTACAAAGTGCATTCTGGGTAAACTTCCGTGGCTCATATGAGCATGTGTGATAGGTGGTTGGTCAGAACGAGTTCTAGATCTGTATGTCTATAAAACAGGGACGTTTGCTGGTGGTTTCTGGTCCATCTACGCTGAAAATACGACGTTATCAGAGGATCAGAAGACGACTCTGGTATCAGTTCATCTCAGCACATTTCCCACAGCGAAGCGAGCATTTTATTACATTATTTTATAGAGATAAACTCTCAGTGAGGGGGAAGAACTCATTTTAACCAGTAAGAACCTTTGACAGACCCAGACTTAGTTACTTTAAGGCAAGGGCGCAGGTTTGCATAGGGACGGTAGGGACATAACACTACCAACTTTTCAAGAGGGTCAAATTGTCCCCACCAACTTTTAAGCAACCTTTTTGCATTATATAATGAGTTCAGTTATATAGGTAATTTTGATTGTCTTCCCATATGTTGTAAGGATAGAATTGACCCTACCATTATTAAGTGAATTATTTTCATTATGTTCAGACTTACATTTACCCCTTTTCACTTGCTGAATGTGCCCCCCCCCCCCACACACACACACACACACACACTCACACACTCACTCACACACTCACACAGCCCCGACAGAAATACACAAGAAATAAACATGCCGCCTTCTCTGCCCCCTTCAAAGAGGAGGGATATTAGAAGTTTTTTCGGCCAGCAGCAGCAGCAGACGACACTGTAAGTAATGTAAAAAGACGTCAATGCTGTGGACGTGGGGAACACACCACTAATGTTGCTACTGAAAGTCCGACCTGCATCAGAGTTAGCATAACATTAAACTGTGTGAACTTGCTAACCTGCAAAACTCCAGTAGGAAGCTGCTTAGAGAGAATTGTCCTCCTGTAGGTGTTTTCTACTGTTAACGTTAATTAAACTGTGAGAAATGTAGTGAACTCTGCTGGAAAATATAGAACCAGAAAAACGTGAGCAAGAAGCTGCTTAGAGAGAGAGAGGTCCCAGTCTGTGTTTCACAGGAAAGTGTTGACAGTCAAAAAAAACACATGCTGCTGCTTTTCTTCTGGTTTAGAAGGAAAGAAGGCTAGAGCATGTTGTGACTTTACACTTTTGAAACCAAATACCTATTAGTGCATTTATTCATTAATTAAAATGTATTTAATTATTTTCTACATTATTTATTTAAAAATATTTTTATTTGCAGCCTATGCAGACATTTTTTCAGATAATCTACATTAATCATGATCGAGGTAAAAAGTTCAATTAATCCCGATTTAGATTTTTTCCATAATTGCTCAACCCACTGATGCACTTTAGAGATGAAAATAAGGGAGAAGAAGATGAAAGAGACCAATTAAAGCAACGTATTACTCTTGTGGTGAAGGACAATGTAGGCTAACATGTAGTTCCATGTATAGGTTAAATAGTACCCCCCCCCCCACAAAAACACACACACACACACACAAAAAAAAACAGCCACTGTAAATTTCCTTTATATGAAGCAAGGGGGAACTCCCCCATTTTGAAAATTACTTTCTCCCATGAAAATAACAATTTTAACTTTTTCATTTTTACGTAGGTAACACATCAGCAACTAAGAGAGGGAGAGAAAGAAGGGACACAGCAGAGGAAGTTTTCAAAATGTTTCTTTAGTAGTTTTTGAAAACAAAGATTTGAATCGAATGGTGTATCACCTGAACCAATACACATGAAAGTTAGTATAAGTCAATACAGATTTATTTTGCATTGATCATTTAGCTTATCAATTAATTAGGTTAATATTCGTGAGAAATGTAGCCCTGACCCCCGTTCACCCAATCTGTTTGCTCTTATTAATGTCCCGTCCCCAGCAAAAAGTGTACATGCAGGTTATGCTGTTATATCGTCCCTACCAATGTTGAGACCAAGCCCACACCCTTGCTTTAAGGAACAAACAAACTGCTGACGTGGAACACAGTGGTTTGTTAGTTCCGTTCTTAGTTTCTTGAACAACCAACAGCAGGTTCAGACAATTGCAAACTCTTCAACAGGTTTGAAGTTTTTGAGCCAACGTTTGAAGAAGAAGACAAAGAAGAAGAAGACGACGAAGAAGAATATGACGATGGTGGTGATGAAGGTTTACCTGCTGATCTGGGCTCTCGGTGAGTCGATTGCAACACAAACTGTTTTACGGCATCCATAACCTCAGAAAGTGCCTCTAACATTAAACTTTTGTCATTTGTCCAAAATGATTTAAAACAAGTTCAAAAAAGTATTCAAAACCTGTACAGAATTTGTATAAAAATGGCTAAAAATGAAGCTTGAAGCTTGTCAAAAATGATTCAGATTTGTTCAGAATTGACATTTTTTAATATATATTTATAATTAAAGATCACTCTTAATTTGACAAACTTGATTCAAAACTTGTCCAAAATGGAATCAAAATGGAACAAAAACCAGCAAAATGTGTTAAAAATTATTCAAAAACTGTTCAAAATTACACACAAAAAATGAGGAACTTGTGAAAAATGACTAGAACCTACAAATTATGCAAAGATTGTTGAAAAATGTGTAAAAATTCGGCTAATCTGTATTAAAATATATAAGCGTAATAAGAGCTGTAAAAGCATAAAAGACATGAATAGATGAAAAGTATTTGACTACAAGTGCTGGACATACAGACAAGTCACCAGGTACAAGAGTACGAATTCATGGATCTTATTCTGTTTACAAATTTCAATACAGATTAGCAGATTATTTACACATTTGAAAACCTCATTACAAATACAGAAATTTTAAAACAGCATTTGCTGATTCCGATTTGCATTGACAAATCTTAGTACATATTTAACCCTTTACGCTTCAGTGCGTCGTAGGTGTACCGCCGGCGGTACACCTACTAATTTGCATAGGAATTTCAAGAATGTCCGACGGCTGCAAACCCGATTATACAAACACTATACGCCGATGGAACAACCCGGTCTCACTGGGATTCGTGAAACTGTCACGTAAATTTTTGTTTCGGTTTCGTGCGCACCAACACGATTTCGTCATGTTTTTCGTGCCGCTCACCACTAAATGTTTTTCGTGTTGCTCACAACGAAATCCGCTGTGGTAATCACATCTGAAAGTGCTTTATACCGGCGGATTCATGGCGATCTAAGCTGTCCATCGGCGTATACTGCTTGTGTGATCGCGTTTACGGCTGTCGGACATTCTTTAAATTCCTATGCAAATTGGTAAGTGTACCACCGGGTTATGGTTAGGGTTATGGTTAGGGACGATGTCATGCAAAATATAGCGTTGGATTCGCCACGGTTTTACATTAAAAATATAATATACCCATTCGTTTGAAATACGTTCTGAGTGGCACGAAAAGTCCGCCGTTTAAAATACATTGGTGCGCATTTCGTGGTGAGCAGCACGAAAAACATGATGAAATCGTGTTGGTGCACACGAAACCAAAACAAAAATTTACATGACAGTTTCACGAATCCTCGTGAGATCGGGCTGGATGGAAAGCTTAGATTCTCATGAATCCGCCGGTATAAACCACTTTCAGATGTGATTACCACAGCGGGTGAGAAAAACACATTTGTCCGACAAAAACAAATATTCATCCATCCGTTCTCTATACACGGCTTCAACGCACACAGCGCGACTCACATTTCCGGGTTCATTATTACACACAGAAAAAAAGATTCCACATAAAACGGCCATAATCCAACCTTTTACATCCAGACAACACAAGCCAGTAAACTATTTTGTCCAAAACATATCCTGAAGTCGGTATAAAATCCACGAATCGGTCGTTTTCAAGGAAATACACCTCGCGATGTGCGTCCAATATTCCCTGTATTTTTCGTAATTTTTTTATTTAAAAATAGAATATTAGTGATTTTTTGTACTGAAAACGGCTGGAATTGACTGAAGCTTAAAGGGTTAATGATCTTTGTACGTATTTACGGATCTTTGTACGCATTTACGGCTCTTTGTACGCATTTACTGATTTTTGTACGTATTTACGGATCTTTGTCCGCATTTACGGATCTTTGTCCGCATTTACGGATCTTTGTGCGTATTTAAGGATCTTTGTACGCATTTACGGATCTTTGTCCGCATTTCCGGATCTTTGTGCGTATTTAAGGATCTTTGTACGTATTTACGGATCTTTGCACGCATTTACGGATCTTTGTACGCATTTACTGATCTTTGTACGCATTTACTGATCTTTGTACGCATTTACTGATCTTTGTACGCATTTACTGATCTTTGTACGTATTTACTGATCTTTGTACGCATTTACGGATCTTTGTACACATTTATGGCTCTTTGTACGTATTTACGGATCTTTGTGCGTATTTACGGATCTTTGTGCGCATTTACGGATCTTTGTACGTACTCACAGATCGTTGTACGTGTTCATGAATCCCTCTACACATTCATAGATTTTTGTACACATTCACAGATCTTATCAAGTTTACAAATTTGAATTCAGATTTGCTGATTTTTGAAAACCAAATTACAAATACACAAATTTTGAAAAGGCATTTGCTGAATCTGGTTTGCACTGACAAATCTCAGTACATTTACAAATTATTTTACTTATTTACAAATCTATGGACACAGACTGAGATACAGACACACATTTAGAAATAGTTTTTCTACAATAACATCCTCACATTCTCCACTTAAGGGTTTTCTAAATCACTGTTGTTGATTATTTAAGGAAGTCAGGAGACACTGGTTTGTTTGAACGGTTTTAACAAACTTTCTGTTTGTTCACGTGCAGGCGCTGCAGTGATGCTGACAAGAGGAGCCGAAGAAGAGGATTATTACTGGGGTGACACAACCAAAGGTTATGGAAACTGGTCGCTTCTCGATTACTACTACGACCCCGCCGACTCAGGTAACCACCTCCTCCTGATTAGCAAACAAATGAACCACTATTCATCCTCATATTTACACACGGTCCAGTCCCTACTGTCTGACCATTCATATAAATTGTATACTTTCCAAATGTTTCTGGTCTTCTTACCTTCACAGACTCATGCTCTGTGTTGGTAAGCCCACCGTATGCCAGAGTACCAGTAAACATCCCACTACAGCAAACGTTCAAGTACCAAGAGTGAAATTTCTTCTACGCAATGAAAAAAATGGAATTTAAAGATATTAAAAAAAAATCAAAAATATGACACCAATGCCTGCCATCTTGAACAAACGCTGTCTACCGTATAAGTTGTTTCAAATTTAGTGCTTGTATGACAGTTTTCCAGATATCTGCTCCATCAGATGCCATAAACTGCTGTTATTACAGTCTGACATGTTCTTTGCTTTCCAAGACGAAAATATAAAATAATAAAACAGCTGAGCACAAATGTAACACCGGATGGAAAATGGTTGAGTGTAATCTGGGGTTTTCAGAGTTTTTGTCTGAGCTATCTTTGAAAATTTTGATTTTAATTTATCAAAGATTCTGTTGCGCAAACTTGGATCTTCGATGTTTGAGGTAGTGAAGGTTGATCGAGGTGATTTTTAACTGACCAGTGTGGACTTCAACCTCAGCCTGATTCTTTACTTACACCCACTAAAAAATAAATAAAGTTTAATAAATCCATGAAATAGCAGCAACAAAAAACAGGGAAGTTTACACCTCACCTACTGTAAATGAATACATTGTTGGCAATAAAAACGCAACGTCTTTTTGATGCACGGACAGTTTTATTAACAACTATTCAAATGTGATGCAAACCCATTTTCCCTTAGTTTTATTTTTTTATTTTTGTCAAAATACTAAAATGAACGTTTGCATTTATCTTGAGGTCTTTGTGAAGAAATGTTGTGATGTTTTATGAACATGCTGTTATATTTTTAATGGTTTCTTCTTCTTCTGTTTCTTTACTCGCAGCTGCGATGAACATTTTCCCGAAGGAAGCAGCAAACCTCTGCCTGTCCGCTGTTCTGCTGGTCTTATTCATCATATGACAGTCCAACATCGTGTGGTTTTGTTATTTTATCATATTTTATTATGTTGTTAAACAGAGTTTAATGTTGTCCAGCTGAATGACTTCAGTGTCCGTCCGTTTGCAGACGATGTTCTTTTATGTCTCTAATTCTCTCATAAACTGTTTACCTGAACAGTAAACTGACCTTTCTCTGTTTATTTCATCCATCTATCCATCCATTCTCTATACACCGCTTTATCCTCACTAGGGTCACGGGGGGGTGCTGGAGCCTTCTGTTTATTTCAGTCATTTCTAATTAAAATTCATTAAAGTTCAGCAGAAAGATTTTCTAATAATAATCTTCATTTATAAGCAGTTTTACCAGTTTTGTTCCATAAATGTTGTTTTGTGTCCATTTTTTCTTTTGTATCTCAGTTGTGTGGTTTTGTGTCCTGATTTTTGTTGCTTTTGTAATTTGGTGTCATCTTTGTGTCATTTTGTTTCTCGTTTGTGTGGTTTTGTGTCCTTTTTTTAAACATTTTTTTGTAGCTTTATGTCGTTTGCGTTATATGTGTCGTTATTCGTCTCACTTTCTGTTGTATTTTTTGTCATTTTGTGTCTTATTTGTGTTGATTTGTGTCTCATTTCTGTTGTTTTGTGTCTTGTTCCTGTCGTTTTGTCTTGGTTTTGTAATGTTGTGTTGTAATGTTGTGCCATTGTTTCTTATTTGTATCTTACTTGTGCCTCCTAATTGTTGTTTTGTCTTGTTTTAGTAGTTTTGTGTCTTATGTGTGCCCATTTTGTGTCTTGTTTGTGTCGTTTGGTTCCTAATTTACATGGTGACTGAAAACAAATGGACTAGAACTGCTCCGTTTGTGTGTTTTTGGAAGATTTTTCCGTTTGTTGTCGTTTTGTGTCTTGTTTAGGTTGTTTAGTGTGACTCTCTTTTGTTGGCGTCTTGATTTGTGTTGTTTTCTGTCTCATTTTTTTGTCTTGCTTGTGTCATTTTGTGTGTAATTCTTTGTCCATTTGTGTCTAATTTCTCTTTCCTATCTCAGCTGTGTGGTTTTGTGTCTCATTTGTGTTATTTTCTGCCAGACTTTTTGTCCATTTGTGTCTGTTTTAGTTCCTGTATGCAGTTGTGTGGTTTCATCCAACAGCTTTGTCATTTTGTGTCTTTATTTGAGTCTCTTTGTCTTGTTCTTTAGTAATTCTGTGTCACGTCTGTGTCATTTTGTGCATCATTTGCATAATTTTGTGTCCACTCCGTCTCAGTTTTTGTCATTGTGCGTTTAATTTTTTTGGCGCCAACAGAAAGCAGAACGGTTTTGTTGTGTGGTTTTAAAAGCAGGTACTGAAGTTTTAAAGCTTCTGTTTGGGAGGACAGAAAGTGAAGCAGCTTCCTGTCGAGTTCTGTGGTCGATGACTCGCTTCCTGAAACTTTTACAAGATGAGACGCTGAAGCCGAGAGCAGCTAGACGGAGGTGAGAAAAGTCACGGTCATGAGTTAGACTGAGAGAAAACCTACGTTAGTTTACAGCTTTAACTTTAACTAGTCCAACAACTTACTGCTATTTTACTGTTTGTTGTCACATTACAGATCATATTCAGTAAAATCACAGAAAAAATGAATTAATTTACATGTTAACTCTAGAAACATCCTGTTATTAATTCGTTCTTTATGTTCGACTGCACACTTAAACTACTTTACTGAAGCTAAATCAAGCAAAAAAAGATTATTTTCACATATTTGTAGCTATTTGAATGAAAATCGCTGACTAATTCTGTCACTGCTAAAAAAAATAGAAAATATCGAGTAAAACCACAAAAGATCAATTTATATTAATAAACCAGGGCAAACTGGAAATAGATACATCCCCTATCAAAAGTTTTAGGACGCTTTCTCATTCAAATGAATGAGAAAGCGTCCTAAAACTTTTGACAGGGGGTGTAAACAGATATTCTACGTCCTTTAGGGGAAAATCAGGGTCAGTTCCTGAAAACTGATCTGACAGATTTAAAGTCTGCTAAAAATATCTCATTTTACACGTACTTCCTGTTATTTTCACGGGATATATTTTCACACTCATTAACGGTAAAACCTTGGAAAAACTGATTTTTGATGCGACATTCAGAGTTTTAGTCCATTTGTTTTCAGTCACCACGTAAATTAGGAAGCAGACGACACAAAATGAGACGCTAAACAACACAAATGAGCCAAAATGACACAAATGAGACACAAAACAACTAAAACAAGACACAAAATGGAACAAAAAAGGCACAACATTACAAAAATAAGACCAAAAACACCACAAATCAGACAAAAATTAATACAAATGAGACGCTAAACAACACGAATGAGCCAAAATGACAGAAATGAAAGAGAAAATCACAACAAGACACAAAACAACAAAAATGAGATGCAAAATTAAACATGACACAAATCAACACAAATGAGACAAAATCACAAGAACAAGTCAACAAAACAACAAACAAGAAACAATTTTACACACATAAGACACACAATGACAGAAATGAGAAACAGAATAAAACAAATGAGGCAAAAATGACACAAACAAAAGACAAAATGACAAAAATAAGACACAAAACAGCTAAAACAAGATGCAAAACAGCACAAATAAGACAAGAAATAATACAAACAATGCATAACACAACAATTAGGAGACAAAAGTGAATACAAACGAGACACAAAACTGCTAAAACAAGACAGAGTAAACCCTGTAACAGTGTTTGAAGACATTAAAACGCTGATTTGTTGTATTTAATATGCCAGTAAAATCCATTTTGTCTGCAGTGTCTTCCAGGATGTTTAGTGTTTGAATCCTGAACTCTGAGTTTGTTTTTCTTTCATTTCTGCATAACGTCTGGAGATTGAAATGATTCATGAACGACTCGAATGTTTAAACCAAAGTCATCGCAGCGCAACGAGGAAGAGGAAAGAGCTGAAGGTCGAGCAGGAAGACGAGGAAGAAGAAGAACTGAGAGGCGATCAGAAGCGAGAGCGCCGAGGAGGAAGATCTAAAAAAATAACAAAAGAGGAACAAAATCCAGAAAATAAAAGAGAAACTCTGCAGCTCAAAGAGGATCTAAAAACCGAGAAGGTAAATCAGAGAGGAGCCGGTTTGAGACGACCATGAGGCTGAAGAGTCGACTCTGTTTCCTGGGTGAGTTCAGACCGACTAAACACCAACAACCTCCTCAGATCCTCCTGCTTCTGGATCTGCAGCAGCTTTTATTTAAGTTTTACCTTCATACTGTGAATATTTTCAGGTTCCAGGTCCATAGAGGAGGGTCTGATGAAGTGATGAGGCTCAGAAATGATGGAAAAGTCCACAAAAAATGGATTTTAAGTCTTTTTAGACCAGTTTTGACTCACTGGGACAACTTTTGCAACAACATTTTGCCATTTTGGACATTTTTTTTGTGCAGTTTTTAAAACGTTTAGAGTCACTTTAGACAATTTTTAGTATTTTTGAGTTCTTCATCGGGCAGAACAACATGTTCCAAGATGACAGCTTTGGTTTGATCTGAAAAAATGTGACGGACTTTTTTTCCCCATTGTTTTCTCTAACTTTGAGTATCAGTATTATGGGATGTATCGCAGTTTGAACAGTAAAACTGCAGCAGTTTAGTGTCACAGAGTTCCCTGGATGTGTTTCTGTTTTCTGATAATTCACCACAAAACACTTTGTGTTGTCTGTGAAGTTCAAAGGTCTTCAGTGTTTTCTTAGAGGGATTCTGCAGATTGAAGAGAGTTTGGTAACTCGTTCCACCACAGACTAGAAGAGTCCAGACATCGACCTAACACCCAGCTGTGTGGTTGGATCAGGCGCCTTTTACTGTAGACCTGAATGAGTGTTCAGCTAGAAGCAAGAAGCTCATGTACCAGAGTAAAAATATGACTGGATTAGAGAACAGTTGTTCCACAGAGTGTCCAGAAGATGATCCTGGAATCAAATAGTGATGATGGTAAATAGGTTTTCTAACTATTTACAGTCAAACAACAACAACAAAACATAAACTATAAAACGTGAAACTAAAAGAAAAAGCAGCATCCAGCTAACTGTTGATCTTTCGTGAAGACCGGCATTGAAAAAACCAAGTGGCTGAACTCTGAGGGGTTGGTCCTGTTTCTCCTCTGTTCTGATCTGCTCTGTGAACACTTGGACTTCCACCAGCTCAGTGGGTCAGCACTCCTCCAGATATGATCTCACTTCCAGCGTTACATCTGCTGATGGGTTCTTCTTGTAGTGCCACAAGTCGGTCATTCTTCAGAGAACCTCCAAACAGCAGATGCTTGTGGTCCTCTTATGGCGCTCTGCTGTAGAGGAGCTGACCGGTTGATCTTCTGTCTGAAGAGCTTCATCAAAAGCTCTACTGTCATGCAGGCCAGCTTTTTCAATCTTGGGTCAAGAAGGGCGGTTTCTGTCAGAACACTGTTTTATTTAATTCTATGGATTTTCTCTCCATGGATGGTCAGAGAACATCTTTTCCTGTGTTTCCTCTGGTCTGCTGCTTTTAGAGACGGTTCCTTCATGACCAACGCATCACTAAAAATGATCCTTTTAATGTCTACAACTTGTTCTGACCAACCACTTATCACACATGCCGATATGAGCCTTAAAATTTACCCAGAATGCACTTTGTAAAGCTTTCTCTGATGGATTATCAGAAACAGAAACACATGCAGGGAACCAATGATTGTTTCTGGGACTCTGTTATTAAACTGCTGCAGTTTTACTGTAAAACTACGATACATCCCATAATACTGATGCTCAGAGTTAGAGAAAACAGTAAAAAAAAAAGTCCATCAGCTTCTCAAATCAAATCAAAGCAGGAATCTTAATGTTTGCATCATTTCTGAGCCTCATCACTTCATCAGTGATAAATCTGGACCTGCTTCTATGAACTTCAAGGACCTAAAACTCTGAAAATATTCACAGTTTGAAGGTAAAACTTTGCTTTCTTATATAAAGTTACTGTAGATTTAAAAGGACAGCTGATTCTGAGGAGGTCAGAACATTTTTGACCATCATGAAGCTGAAAATCTGCAGAATATTTCACATCTTCTCTCTCTGATAAATGGGTTAATTTGGTGATTTTTTTTATGGATACCTTCAACCTGCTGGTAGCTCAGATGTTTACAGATGTTTCTGTGTGTTCAGTCATCGTGTTTCTCTGCTAACAGTTTGGACTCTCAGTGTGAACTTCAGTTTTTCTCTCTTTGTGTCTCAGTTCTGGTGATTTCTTCGGTGTCGAGAGGAGAAGTAAACCAAACTGCAGTTCCTCCAACAGCTGCCGAGAAAGTGGAGAATGAAGGTACGGTGGAATCAGAACCTCTACAAAACCCATCTGTTCATCATCTGTTCATTTAACTCACTCTATTCATGCTGATTTTACAGATAAATGTGTGTACAAGTAAAAAAAAACAAAAAAAGATTTTACTGACATTTAAAATGGAAAATACTGATACACTCTGGGGATCGAAGCTATACTCTCCACCCGTCGGTCATTCGTTCTTATTTCCTGTTCCTTTTCTGTGTTTTCTAACTTCCTGTCCTGAAACTCATCAGTCTCATTCTGTTTTGTGTCTTCAGATTCCCCCATTCCTACGGTTCCACAGCCTCAGGATGACACCAGAAATGACACTAACAGCTCCAGAGCAACCAATCAGAGCCTAGTACCAATGGGGACGGTTTCCACGGTAACACGGTCCACTATCTCATAGTTCCTCGGTACCTGCAGCGGTTAAAACAGTCACTAAGCCAATGATTCTCGTTCATATCAGTCACCATTCTAACGGAACTCATGTGGAGCACATTGAAAGCACTTTGAATTATGAAGAGATTGGACTGTGTGTCAAAAGAAGCTGGAAAAACTAACGTGCTTACATGCTAACATGCTAACGAGCTAACATGCTAACATGCTACTGGGCCGTTTAAAGAGCAGCTGTTGTCGGTTAAATATTTTAGTTATTAAGAAACTCGCTTAATTACATTCACACATGCTACAAAAAATAAATACATGAAAAAATAAGAAATACATTTTTTTTAAAAATGTGGAAATCTGTCAGGAGAGATACTAAAAAATATGATGTAAAAAATGGTAGAACATTAAAAGATTTTTCTTTACTTGTCTGTAATTTAAAGTGTCAATAAATCTATCATAACTATTAAAAATCACCGAAAAAAGTGTAAATTTACGTTAAATGTAAGAAAACAGGCAGAAAAATATCATTTCAGAGCGATATGATCCTGTTTTTAAAAATTATGTTCATTAAACATGTTTTAAAACCCAGTTTTGTTAAAATAAAGATAATTTAATTATAAAATGAATCATAAAATTACTAATTTACACGTTGACATGACATGAGCAATTTGATCTTTTACAATGTGCGACCATAAAACCACACTTTAACTGTATTTAAATCAGCTAAAAACATGATTTTGCTCATATTTTTCCAGTATTTAAATGTTAAATTATTGTGTTCTTATTTAATGTTTATTTTCTGACACTTTGTTGTTTTGTTGTAATTTTTCTCTTTTACAGCCTGTAGCAGAAACGACAAGTAATGAAACGACAACTGAAGGCTCGACGCCACAGCCTCCAACCTCCGATCGCGAGACAACGGTTTCTATGACGACGGGTACACCACCCATCGTACCCAGCGACAGTAGGTTACCTAGGTTACCGCCTCCAACTCACAGCTCGTCTTCCTGCGTGTCAAACCACAGCCGTGACTACGATGTTCTATAAACGTCAGCTGACAAACACTCGACTGGAGCTTCACCGAGACACAAAGAGAACCACAACACACACCGTCTGCAACATTTAGCCTGAAACAACAAACTAACAGCAGCACTCATCAGTCAGTCACATGTTAAACAGTGGAAATGGATCCGTTTTTAGGAAGAGAGCATCGAGAAACCACCAGTTCAACATCTGATTACATTACATTAGATTTATTACATTATATTTACTATCACTGTTATTATACAATAAGCCTATAATAACTGTCAATAACAATAATTATTATTATTGTTAGTAGTAGTAGGAATAATAATAATAAATATCAGTGCTTTTTATATAAAATTATACATCACATTTAATGTGATCCAAAATGAACAGTCTGTTGTTGAACTGGGAATCATTCAATCAAGTATTTACATGTTTCATTATTATTTTTTAGATTATTGAATGCTGAATATAAAAGATTATTAAATTATATTATGCATAAGACGTTTTGCACGTTAAAATCGGGAAAACAAATGTATTTGAAATATCAAAAATGACTGTAATTTATGTGTTTTCAGTGAGTTCTCTGTGTTTTTTGTGTCGTAGCTGCCGGAATATTCCTTATTATATTATTATATTAATTATAAATTGTCCATATTAGACTCAGCTGTCTGTATTATTATTAATACACATATTATTATGATATTACATCACAGATTATTATATAATATAACCATATTTATTAAAATTAATGTTATGTATTACATATACACCTGTCAAAAGTTGTAGGACACTGTCTCATTCTAATAAAGTAGAACCTGTCCTACAACTTCTGACAGGGGGTGTATTTCATCATATGGATGTGATCAGGGCAGGACTCTGATCATACATGTAAAGTTTCAGGCAGATTGGAGCATGTTCAGGGCATTTACACAGCATTTGGAATTTCATGGCGAAGGATCAAAATTCCAGAGGCCGCCACGGACACGCCCTTTGACTTTGGAAAAAGATTTTAATAACTTTGGATCATTAAGGCCTCCTGTATGTACTGGCCCAATTTGAGGTGAATTGGAGTTTCCCCCTAGGAGGAGTTCACTCTAGAAAAAAATGAGAAATGGGCAAAATCTGACATTCAACGCAAAATAGCTCACTTCCTGTTGGGTTTGGAATGTGGCTGTCACTGACTTTTTGTTCAGCCTGATGTGCTGCATATGTGTACCAAATGTGGTAGATACACCCCCTGTCACAAGTTGTAGGACAGGTTCTACTTTATTTGAATGAAAACGTGTCCTAAAACTTATCTTGTATAAGTTTAATCTGAATGAGTGAATCTGCTGTTTGTTTCAGTAACAACTGCTGAGGGGGGATATGGAAATGGTCCATCCTCCTGGGGTGAGAACCTTTCTGTTTATTTTAAGTCATACTATACTATTCTGCTATGTACTACGCTATTCTATACTCTACCAGTGCGTTTCCAAACGTTGTGTTAAATGCGTGTTTCCAGCGTATGTCTTCCTGGTCATCATCATCCTGGTCATCATCGTTCTGTGTGTCATCCTCTACTTCCTCCGCAGAGCCTCCAGGGTGAGAAACTGAACCACAATAACGACTCAGTGTGTTAAATTCAGACTCCTGAACTGTTCTCGTTTGTCCGTCCAGACGTATTCCTTCGACCTGCACCGTCCCAGTCCGGTGGATCACCTGAACCTGCCCATCGGCACCTTTGAGCCGGTTTACCTGGACGACCTGGGTGTGTTTCTGTGGATGGAACTGGACTCCAGCTACAGTAAAGTGGTCCGATTCCTTCCTCATGTGTTTCTGTGTGTTTTATCTCAGAGCGACCGACTCCTAAAGAAACCACGACGACAGACGAAGCTCCTCCGGCTGCCAACGGAACCAATCTGACGGACGAGAAGTCCTCGGGTGGACACAACGGTAGGAGAACTGACTGCTTACCTGACCTGGTTCCACATGTTCCCATCATGTTTAACAGGAGTCATTCTGGACACGTTTTAGGTCCTTTTGGTGAAGCTTCAGGTCAATCTGTAGAAAGATTTTTGTTATTTGGGATCATTTTTGAGTAAATTTGTACAAATTCTGAGTCAATTTGCACAAATATTGAATGAGTTTGGACACATTTCAAGCAATTTTGCACAAAGTTTGAGGAATTCTGAAGAAATTTAAGTCACTTTAGACAAATATTGAGTTCCTGGACAAATTTAGTTATGTTTCACCAATTTGGGATCATTTTATAGAAGTTTGTAAAAGTCTTTTGTCATTTTGGACACGTTTTAAGTAATTTTGGACAAATTTTAAGCTATTTAGGACAAATTTAAAGTAATTTTGGAAAGGTTTCAGGTCATTTTGGATCTTTTTTTCACTTTGAGCGAGTCTTAAGGAGACTGGACAATTCTGAGTAATTTCGGAGAATTTACTATGATCATTTCAGACGCATTTTGACATCCTTTCGGTGAAACTTCAGGTCAGTTTAGGCCGGAATAAATCAGGTTTTGGATTTTTTATAGGTGCAGACACCATAAGAATTAAACATTAGAATAAAACAGTCAAACATGGCCTCAGAATAACTGAAATGTTGTAAAACCACAGACAAATGAAATGATATATCACTTTAAATGTGTTCTCTTGCTGTGTGCAGATGCTCAGGAACATCTGGACGTAAATGGTTTGGAGACGTCACCCACCAGTAACCCCAGTAACACCAGCGTGTCGTCGGACGGTGACCCGGTGGAGCCCCTGGACGGTCCCAGTCTGATGTTCGCCGAAGAGCAGCAGAACGAGAACAACAACAATCCCTGTAAGAGCAGGGATTAGCTTATGCTAAGCTAACTGTAGTAATATGAGCAGGGATTAGCTTATGCTAAGCTAACTGTAGTAATATGAGCAGGGATTAGCTTATGCTAAGCTAACTGTAGTAATATGAGCAGGGATTAGCTTATGCTAAGCTAACTGTAGTAATATAAGCAGGGATTAGCTTATCCTAAGCTAACTGTAGTAATATGAGCAGGGATTAGCTTATGCTAAGCTAACTGTAGTTATAAGAGTAGGGATTAGTTTATGCTAAGCTAACTGTAGTAATATGAGCAGGGATTAGCTTATGCTAAGCTAACTGTAGTAATATGAGCAGGGATTAGCTTATCCTAAGCTAACTGTAGTAATATGAGCAGGGATTAGCTTATGCTAAGCTAATTGTAGTAATAAGAGCAGGGATTAGCTTATGCTAAGCTAACTGTAGTAATAAGAGCAGGGATTAGCTTATCCTAAGATAATTGTAGTAATATGAGCAGGGATTAGCTTATGCTAAGCTAACTGTAATAATGAGAGCAGGGATTAGTTTATGCTAAGCTACCTGTAGTAATAAGAGAAGGGATTAGTTTATGCTAAGCTAACTGCAGTAATGTGAAGGGTAATTTAGCGTTTTGAGGATGTCAGTACAGTACACAGCTACTAGCATGCATGCTAACGTTTAATGATTTAGTTTTGGGCATATTAGCAACAAAAACTAACTTTCGTCACTGCTTTTTATTATTTTGAGGCAAAACAGGACCTTAGGCTGTCTAACAACATAATCTGTGCATTCATGAGCATTCATTTTATTACTTTCTGTTTCACTGTAACTCAAAATTACTGGAAACCTGATCAAAATGTATTAATATTTCTATTATGTAAAAATACATTTATAAAAATAAATTCATATTAATTCATAACAAGCTAAAAAATGTCCAAAAAGGACTCTAAATGTGCACAATACTTCAAAATATGCCCAAAATGAACTAGGAATTGTCCAAAATGATTCAAAGTTTGTCCAAAATGACCTCATTACTGTCCAAAATGAATAATTAGTGTTAAATTTCTCAATATATTTTCAAAAGAGGTTAAAATTTACCCCAAAAACAGGTTAAATTTGTCATAATTTAGTCAAAATTGTGCACAATAACTTTAAATGTGTCCAAACTAACTCAAAATTACTGGAAACCCAATCAAAATTAGTACATTACTCACTGGTCCAAAATGACTCAACACTGGTCCAAAATTATTCAATATTTGTCCAAAATGACCTCATAACTGTCCAAAATTACGAATTAGTGTTAATTACTGTTGTTCTAAAATGACTTAAAATTCACTCAAAAAACCTAAATATTGTCCAAAAAGGGCTTTAAATGTGTGAAACGGCTCAAAACAGCCTATGATAGAAGAGAGTGGTGCATTTCAGTGACGTTTTGGCCGATGTGAACCTAACATGTCCTTTCTCTGTCTGTGCTGTCCAGCGGTTTGTTCCAACGAGCCGTTCGTGGAGATAAATCTGGATGAACCGGCCTGGTGTGATCAGCTGCTCACCTCCCCTGAAGCTCCGTCGTCCGTCCTCCCGTTCTCTCCTTTCTCCTTCTCCTCTTCCTCCTCTTAGCGTCTCACCGGAGGCCAAACTCACATCTGTCTTCAAGTCAAACTAAACGTTCAGATCAGGAGGTCGCTTTGATCCAAGGATCTTCTTCTGTTCCAGTTTTCACGTCAAAACACGACATTTTACCCAAACCGTGTCCAGCAACAGTCAGTACATCGCTGTGGAACGTCATCTAAAATGTTTGTCTAAGATCAACAGCTGAGTGTTAGTAGTAATCTGATTACTGTCATGTGTTAGAGTAGATTCACCGCTGGTTTCTCAAACTGCAGTTAGTTTCTGTAAATACTGTTTGACATTCTGTTAAATTCTGTTTGTGATGCTGGATGTTTCTGTGTGTTAGAAGATGAAATGTGTCGACTTTTATTTTTCTTTTTGATAAAAAAACAATCAAACTGACTAGAATTACAAAAATGAACATTTTAATGCAGCATCTGACTTCATTTAGAAAACATCAAACTGACAGACTGATACAATAATAATAATGATAATAATAATAATAATAATAATAATAATAATGAGCTGCTGGTTCAGTGTTAAATGGCTGACATTAAAGTGTTTTCTCTGTGGTTTGCATTTTTGTGTTGTGATAAATGTGAATTTGGTGAAAAAATAAAACTAAACTTTGCTAATTCTTGTATTTGTACGTTTCTCTCATTATTAGAAACATTATAATCCTCTAATTAACATCAGAAATAATAGATCTGGCTGAGTTTTCACACCTGGAATCTGTTTCCACGCAGTCTGACTGTGTTTCTTTAAATCCCGTCTGGTTTCCTGATGAAGCTGCAGTGGTCAGAATATGTAGATTTCCTCCACTAGGTGGCGCTAAAGATGCTTCGAACAGAACAGGCTTGTCAGGCTGTCCATCATGACTCAATAACTCTGTAAAACAAGTTAAATGAGTCTGAAATGACTCAATAACTGTCCAAAATAACTAATTTGTGTTAAATTTCTCTAAATATGTACAAAACAAGTTAAAAATTGTCTTAAATTGGTCAAAATGTGTCAACAGTAACTCAAAATTACTGAAAACCAAATCAAAATGACTTCAAATATTTTCAAAACAAGATAAAATTGATCAAAATGAATTAAAATTGACTCATAACAAGTTAAAAATAGTCTAAAATGACTCTAAATGTGCAAAATAGCTTAAAACATGCCCAAAATGGACTAAGAATGATCAAAAAAAATCGAAATTTGTCCAAAGTGACTCTAAATGTAGCTCAAATTAAGCCCAAAATGAACTAACAATTTTTCATAATGACTGAAGAAAGCAGACGGCAGAAAAAAAATCATATTTCACAAGAACAAAGTGGTCTGTTACGACTGATTTACCCTCTAAATGTGTTCATTTATGCAGACGACTGATACTCTAAACATGCATTTAACAAGAAACAGAAGCTGGTCTTCAGGGTAAAAAATGAACAAATTAGTGTCACTTTAGAGTTTTTAACTGTTTTGTTCGATACGGTTAAACATGGAAACAAGAACTCTGGTCTGAGATCAGCTGCTGGGTCGTGTTCTGGAGGAAAAACTCAGCAGAGTCTCAGTTTGGAAGTTTGAAAAGAAATAAATCAGACTTATCTGAACCACAAACTGGTCTGGACCAGATCAGTCTGGACCAGAACCTTCATCCAGCTCATGGTGGTTCCTCTCCAACAGACAGTTGAAGCTGGTTGGTTCCTTCCAGCTTCCAGGTGAGTCTCCTTCAGCAGGTGGAAGCTGCTCCTCCACAGTCTTCATGGAGTCACAGCGCCCCCTGCTGCTGTGGAGGATCACTGAAGGCTTGAACTTCTGGTTTGTCACAGTCACACAGAAACACACGTGGTAGTTGATGAGGGTGATTCCAGAACAGGACATTTTACACCCACCCATGAAAATTCAAATAATCCATGTAGAAAACACTAAAACATGCAGTTGTTGTGGAAATTTATGAAAACTAGGAGGAAAGAATGATTCAAGATATTTTTAAAACACCAAATAAGTCTGGAGTTCCCCCTAAAATAGACTTTTCTAGAAAACCATCACAGTTTCTAATCCTGCACTCTGAGTCACACAGAGCCCAAAACTCAGTTCACTCAAATATTTTAACTGAATTTTGGGATTAATATCCATCATCATACCTGGAAAGTTTTCTAGTTTCAGCCTCAAAAAAACCTGTGAAGACATTTTCAAGCTTCAGTATGTTCAGAAATAAAACTCCACAGACACGTTGAGGACAGAATAGTTTATTCAACTGGAAGTATAAAGTTCATGAGTAAAATGGTCAGAAAGTCTATTATTTTTAACAGTTTTTAACTAGCTTATTGAAGATTTGACCTGTTGTTAAATTACAAATAATATCTATTAAATCAAAAATCTTGTTTTTTTACAAACAGTAATTGTTCTTCTACAATGTGTGACCAAAAAGTACAGTTTTACTGTATTTAAATCAGCAAAAAATGAGGGTTTTACACATATCTGCTATTATTTTCACAGTTTTGAAGATAGATTAGACAGACAGACAGACAGACAGATAGATAGATAGATAGATAGATAACAGGTTAGTAACGAGATTAACATTCACATTAAAGCTTAGTATATATTAGCATAAAGTGACGCTCTCCAACACTGTAAACTTAAACCCCTGAAGTCCTTGAGGATGGACTGGAGGCTGCTGAGGTCACCATAAAGGTCTGAAGTCCAGTTTCTTCAGACTGAGTCCCGTAGGTTCTGTTGTTTAGACTTTGCAAGCATCTCGACATCAGATTTGATCTATTTTTTTGCATCCAGACACCAAACAGAATCAGTAAAACTAATGCAATTACTGACAGTCCAATTGGTAAACTGGTCCAGCTTCCACTGTCTGGGTTTACTAGTTGAGGCTGATCAGCAGCTGTTGGACATAAAAACATCTGTAAACAACTGAAAGTGTCCACAATTATATGATACATTTATAAAACTGAACTTGAATCTAACCAGGAGTTCTTATTCATGGAAAATCCATCGTGTTAGCGCATTGTGTGGCTAATTTGGCTAACATTAGCATTAGCTTTAACCGTAGCACTGAAGGACATTCAGATATGGTGGAAACTTTAGGCTGCTTAGTCTTCATACACTGCCAACATCTGAGGAACGGAGCTTCCAGTGGAATATGTTTAATACTAATATGACTAACATTAGGGGCTGCTCAGCGGCGTAGTGGTTAGCACTTTTGCCTTGCAGCAAGAAGATCCCTGGTTTGAATCCCAGGGTGGGCCCAATAAAATTGCCAAGAAATTGGGAAGAGATACTAGGACCATCAAAAAGTATATCAAAAACAGTCAAGATGGCAGAAAAGGCAAGTTGAAAAGAAAAGAAGAATGTTACCATCAAAGGATCTGAGAAGAATTAAGCGAGAAGCAGGAGTATTGGGAGTAAATTTCTCTGACAGCAACTGAACTATTTGGCTCTTTTCTGTAGCCGTAAAGTCCGTTTTTTTTTGTCCCATTTAGATGAAAGCTAAAACTGACCTAATAATTTGGCACATGCACTTTTGACACGTGGTGATTTTCTTGCTTTAAATGTAATATAATTTGAAATGATGTCTGACAAATACAAAGTTAGTTTAGGAGAAGACTATTTAAAAGTGGGAAGGCCCAGACTTATTTTTAAGACTGTGTTTTGGACAAAAAACCTACTTGCCTAATAATTTGGCACAGGGTGTAAGCCAGAATACCAATAACCATCCCACTACAGAAAAACTCCAAGGACTAAGTGTGAAACTTCAACAATCACATGTGCAAAATCAATTTAATCACCAATCATTTACCAAAAGCAGGAAAAATCTGTAAAACATCAGCTTAAAAATGAATTATGCCCAATTTTCCTGAAAATGATTGCAAAGATTTTCTACTTTACTTCACATAAAGACATTTTGAACATAAAAGTGATGCAGAAAATGAGCAAAAAGTCAGTGTTAGAAGAACAAACCTGCAGGTCGCTGTGGAGCGTTGCAGGAGGAATTCACTTCCCTTTTCTCAGTCCTTTACTGTTCCTGCAGGAGATCAATAAGGTCGATCAGCAGACGATAAATGCTTGATTAGCTCAGCTCAGCTCAGGGAAACGAGCTCTGAAGTGCTGAGTAGCGTTTCAGTGCTACCTTCCTGGTTGTTATTCAAGACTGAAGGTGGCACGGAAACCACAAGTTCCTCCCTTCTTCAGCAGACTGGAGGAAAAAAATGAGGAAAAAATGAAAACATAAGCACACATCTGGTAAACAATGAGAGTAAAATGAGTAGGAAATAAATTAAAAAATTCAGTTTGTTATTTTCTATGTTTTTCCTCTTTGGGTTAATTATTGACATTTAGTAAAACCACAGAAAAAATATTAATTTACTTGTTGATGTAAAAATGTAAATAAAAAAAATCTGTTATTCTTTACTATGTGTGACCATAAAATGAGTTTTTACAGTATTTAAAGCTACTAAAAACAAAACTGAAATAGAAAATGTCATTATTTTACAAATATTTGCTGTTATTTGAAAGAAAAATAAGATCTAACAGAATTAAAAATGGTAAACATCTTTTAAAAACTCCTCTTTGACAGATTTCACTGATAATATCCAGTAAAATAAAATAAAAAAATAAGGGAAAAAAACAATCCAAAACTGTAGATAATGTCAACATTAAAATCAGTATTTTTCATAAAGAATCGTTTGTTTTTTCACATTTTATCATTTGTGTGCGAGTTCATTTTTAATTCTGATTTTTTTCAGATATTATTGCCAGATTTTTACAGTTTTTTATGCTCTTTTTTCTTTTCTTTTTTTACAGCAACTATCAAGAAAAAATATTTTTTCCCTGTGATTTTACTGGTTATTTTCTGTAGTTTAACCAAACAGGGACAATCAGTAAAAAACCAATGAATTGTTTAAAAATTACAGTTAAAAAATGTAAAATGTTACCGTGTGAAGCAGCAGATTTCCTTGTTTGTGTCCCGATGATACAAATGTCTGCTGGACTACAAAGATCCAGAATGAAGCGGTAAACTAACAGATAGCATGACAAACGACGTCACGCTCAGCAGTTCATCACTTCTCTAAAAAGATTCCTCACCTTTATCCTCATTTCACCGTCCTCCCAGCAGGTTCAGCTCATTTCCACTCCTCAGTCCTCTCAGTTCTGCTCACTTTAGAGTTTATTTGCATTTTCTTTGCTGCACAGAATCTCATTTAAACAGAGTTGGCCAATAAGTAACATTGTATTTATGAGATTTTTGTGCTTTTAGGTGTGACTTCAAACAAAAGTGAAACTGTTAATTCCTGCTGACAGATTCTCGTTTGACCTGATGTGACTCTGAGCTGACGGAAGCTCAACCACTTCCTGAAACAGAAGCTGAACTGAAACTAGGATGGCCATATTTTGATCACCAAAACCTGGACGTTCGTCCCGACAGCAAGACTCAAATGATACTCAGAGTTTAGTAACAACAAAACAATTAAATATTCGTGTATGAAAATGAAATTGTTCCTCACAGTTAACCATCTGCTTTAAATGAAGAATGAATGGTTTGAAAGTTGTTTTTTCCCCCCATGATCTCTCTGGTTTATGAAAAGACAAAAAAACATATGAAGAGTTCATTTGCAAAAACAGGTAACTCCGTTTTCAGAAAACTCATTTTTTTATTGTTTACTTGCGATAATAATAATAACACTAATAATTTATTTTTTCTCTGTTTTCTCATGCATTTTTCTACTGAGTAAAATCCACTCAACTTCAGTTTGATTGATATTACCTCAAGTAAACAATAAAAACGTTTTCTGAAAATTTATCAAAATGTTGTTTTCTGTTTTTGCAAATGAACTCTTCATATTCTGTGAAAAAATCTTGTAAAATTACTCAAAATTTGTCTAACATAACAAAAACTTCTCAAAAATTGTTCAGTTCTTGTCCAAAATGACTTAAAAATCTCTAAAATGACAAATAAAGTTGTGTTAAAATGCATCAAAAATGACTGGAGTGAAGAGGAGGCAGACACATGTGAGTTCTGGTTAAAAGTTTCACATCCACTGCAGGTGACACACTCCAAAAACCAACTCTGTTTTTTATTTATGCACCAACAAAAGACAACTATCAAAACAAATCCTCCTGTAAATCTGCTTGGTCTTCTTACTGCAGTGTTAAAAGAGAATAAAAGCCTGAAAATAAAAGCACTACTCACAATAAAAGCATTTATTTAATATTTAAAATAAAAAAGTACATTTATCAACAGACAGTATAAATATTTCAAAACATAAAGTCAGCGCTGATTATTCAGGTGAAGACTTTATGTATTTACAGCCTATGATCCACTGACATGAAGACCACAGAACGGTTCCTGCAGCGTTCATGTCAGCAGCACATGAAAACCCACATCTGGAAAACGTAAACCGAAGAGAATCAGGAACAGATTTAGTGAAAACAGTCACATTTAAAGTCCACTTTGAAACATCAGCGACAACATCTGTGATCACCTGAGCTTCAACAGCTCCTCCAGGCGGGTAAACCAGAACGCCGAGGTCCTGCCACCACGGAACCGGGTCGGTCCAGAACCAGAACTCTGCGCTGAAGCTTCTGCAGCAGAGCCAGGTGTGAGCTCACCTGCAGGTTCCCTTTGGAGCAGCTAGGGGGCGCCAGATCCTCGTTAGACTCAGGTGGGATGCCTGTGGAGGACCAGGCAGCAGGGGGTCAACAGAACCACCATCCCTGCTGCCACGGCAACCAGCAGCAAGGGTCTGACCGCCCTGCCAGGTTCTGGCGTCTCCGTAGAAGGTGTGGTTCTGACAGGAGCAGCTGTGGAGCACACAGGTGAGTCATTTACCTGAGCAGGAAGTGTTTGCTCACAGCTGAAGCTCCTAGCATCCTTTCTGAAATGCTGATTGTCACGTTTGACCCTGAGAACCTTCAGTCCAACTTTCACTTCCTGACTCTGAGCCCTGACGTCACATCAGATCAAAAAAAAACTCCCAGCTGTGCTTGGAAATTTACTGAAGCTTTTCTAATGTGGAAGTTTAGAGATTAAAATGTTTGTGTCTCCATGCTTTTGTCATCATTTTTTGTCTCTTTGTGTTTTTTGTGGTTGTTTTGTGTCTATTCGTGATTAGTTTATGTGTTTTGTGGTTGTTTTGTTTCTCGTGTCATTTTGTAGTTGTTTTGTGTTTCTTTGTGGTTGTTTTGTCTCTTTGTGGTTAAAATTTATGTTTGCTTTGTGTTTGTTTTGTGTCTTTTTGTGGTTGTTTTGTGTCTTTTGTGTTTGTTTTGTGGTTGTTTTTTGTCTGTTTGTGTCTTTTTGTGGTTGTTTTGTGTCATTTTGTGGTTGTTTTGTGTCTATTTGTGATTAATTTATGTGTTTTGTGGTTGTTTTGTGTCTGTTTTTGTCATTTTTTGTTATTTTGTGTCTTTCTGTGTCTCTTTGTTGTGGTTTTGTGCCTCTTTGTGGTTGTTTTGTGTCTTTGTGGTTAAAATTTATGTTTTTTTTGTGTTTGTTTTGTGCCTCTTTGTGGTAGTTTTGTGTCTCTTTGTGGTTGTTTTGTGTCAGACTGTGAACGTACCGGTGACGTTGAGCCAGAACTCTCTGACCTCCTTGCCTAACCCGGTGACCATCCTGCACAGGTACCGACCCGAGTCGTCGGTCCTGGTCCTGGACAGAAGCAGCCGGACTCGTCCTGCAGTCAGAGCCTCTCTGTCACATTGGACCCGTCCAGCAAACCGCTGGTTCTGAGGCTCCTCAGTGCTGTTGTCCAGGTGATAAAACACCTGCAGGTCAGGGAGCAGCACACAGTGGATCTTCAGGGAGGAGATGCTGAGGCCGGCTGTGGAGGTGAAGCTCCACTCCACGGTGACGTTGCTGCTCTCCTCAGCCTCATACTGTAAGGACTTGTTAAAGGACAGGACTCCTGGGAGGACAGAGGGACACGCTACTGAAGCTCTGGATGTCACAATGCAGCAAACAGTGAAATAAACATTTGTTTCTATCGCTGGACGTCACAACTTTTCTCTGAGGAGGATGCATGTTCAGATTCTGCAAAAGCATGAGGAGGACGTGCTGCAGTCGCACTTCCAGCCGTCTAATAATCCTGGTTAAAGTATGAATGAAGAACGGTTGAGGAAACGCTGCCCTGAGAGCTTTTTATTGCCACAGCGAGTCATGAACACAGTTAACTCAGCGTGACTCATATTTAAGCATCACATTCCAGAAGCCTCGTGTTCCCATGAGCTGACATTTATCAGTAAAATCAGACCCTCCCAGCGCTCTGATCACATACAGCCGCTTTCATGCTAACATGCTAACTGATGTTTAGCAGCTGGACGGTTCACTGAGTCATCAATGGTTGGAACATGTCACAATAAATTATACAGTCAAATGCAATACCATGACAGGTAAGCAGCAGTAGAAATGACAGTCAACTTTATAAAAGCTAATAACTGTTTTAGTACTATTTTACCCTGGGAAAGCTGTAAACGGTTTTCAGCAATATACCATATTTATCCCTGTTTCTTATTATGTCATTGTTGCACTGACTGCTTTACGTGCCTTTTTAATTGCCCCCTGGGGACAAACAAAGTTTCCTGAATCTGAATCTACCACGCTAACTAGCTGATTTAATGCTACGCTAACAGTGTTGTGCTATATTAAGTGTAGCATCAGCTAGCTAGCTTGAAATGTTTGTCACTGGAGGGAACTTTGAAGAGTGCTTTTACTTTTTAAAAAGGCAGAAAAAAAGACATGAAATGTTGAATTCATCTAAATCTGGACCCACCTCTAAGCACTTCAAGGGTCTGCAGCTCTGAAAACATTCACAGTATGAAGGTAGAACCCGTTTTAAAGTTTGAAAATGTGGAAAAAAAAATATTTTCACAGTGAAGCTTCTATTGTCCACATTTTCAACAGTTTTGGGAGATTTTGGAACATTTTTTGGTGTTAAAAATGTTTCTTTAAGAACATTCACATAAAAATCAACCAAAATCCAGCGAATTTCGCTGGATTTTGGTTGATTTTTATGTGAATGTTCTTAAAGAAAATATTAAAAGTTTTAGTGATCTATATGGAATCACTTTTATTTTTTTTAGGATTTTTTGGAAGATTTTTATTCATTATTTGAAAATATTTACAAGAATGTTCATGGCAAATTTGGGGGATTTTTAAAATAAATTTTTGAAGGGAAACTTTTATGGAATTGTCGGAATTTTCTTCCTGAAGATTTTGCAAATTTTCTGAAATTTGGGGAATATTTTTTGCTGAATTTTTGGACTTTTTTTCAGACGAGACAGCAGGAGGTGAAATAAACTAAAGTTGCTGCATCAGTAAAGATAAAAACAGACAATGAAGACACGTTTCTAACAGTCTATTTTAGGCTGAATGGAGAAAATGTTGGTAAATATGAAGGAACAAACTGACCAGAGACGCTGGAGCTGAAGCTGAGCAGCAGCAGAATCCTGCAGATCATCTCCTCGCTGTCAGAGAAACAACAATGGAAAGTACCAAGTGCTGCTCTGCTGTTTATGTCGGAGCCTCTGATTGGCTGTTAGGAGTCCAGGTGAGCTCTGATCCACCTGTTGAACTCACGGCAGCGTTCTGTCAAAGCGAGTCCCTCAGACGTCTTAATTCTTTGAGTTGTCGTGTTTGATTTCTCACCGACTCTCATCGGGAAACCGGTTTGTCAGATGATGTCATCGCTATGTGTTTCCTAGCAACAGAACACGTGTTTCACTCAGTCCGCCCCACATGCATAACCATGATCATAAACACAACATTTAAAAGTAATTCATGAGGATTTGTGGAAAAACTTCATTTTCATAGATATTTTAGATGCTTTCTATCTACATTCAGACCATTTTTGTTGCTTGAAATTAAGAAAAAAAACGCCAATATTTAAGAATTTATATATTCTTAGTCATACTTGGAGAACTCTGTTGTATTTTCTACCAATATTTGAGTTTTTCTGCTCAGTCAGCTGTGAAATATCAACTAAAATCATTTTTCTTTTCATGTTTGATTACTTATTTTACACGTCAGAATTAAAATTTACCAAAATCAATCATTTATACTCAGCAAATTCTGTTAAAAATATAATGTTTTTCTTACTATTTTTGAGTCATTCTGGACAAATTTCCAGTAATTTTGAACAGATTTGAATAATTCACAAATAATTTTTAATATTAATGATGCTATTTTGCACAGATTTTAGCCATTTTCAATCATTTTTGAGTCATTCTGGACAGATTTTGAGTAATTTTTGACAAATTATTCCTCATTTCAACATTGCTTTGTGCCATTTTGTACAAGTTTTAATCATTCTGGGCAAATTTTGACTCATTTAGGACACATTTGATTCACTTTGAACACCTTTCAGGTACATTTTTAATCATTTTTGTGTCATTTCTTTTTACCTTTCAGTGCTCCGATGATTCCGGGTCAAGTGTTTAACGTCACAGCTCAGTGATTCTTATCTCTCTCTGACGTTTGCTTCGCCTTATCGCCTTCGATCTCACATGTGAATGAGGAAACAAGGCGGCTGTCGAAGGATGTAAATTTCCAGCTTCGCAGGTACTTTCAGTTTCCAGCAGCAGAAGATTCACTCAGGGGAAAAACAGTCGCATCACCTGCCAAGAGGAAAACTACAGAATCCAGCCGGTCTGGTTTGTGTTCATTTCTCTGCTTATTCTGCGGTTTGGAGGATCTGATCGAGCGTTAATGAGTCTGTGTGTGACGGATTTAAATCTGAACATCTGTCTGCAGAAGCTGTGTAAAACTCACCAACCAGCCTCCAAACTGAAGCCCTTTCCTCCAGAGTCGTCCTCACATTGGTTCAGTTTCAGAGAAGCAGGTCAATTTATAAGAACCGCCTCACACCTGGTTGCCATGGTGACTAAACAACAACAACAAAAACACTGGGGGACACTCAGGAGCCATCAGTGAGTCAGACAGCAGATCAGCTGCAGAGGATGGACGTCTCACATGCAGGAACAACTGCTCAGGTGTGTTCCTCTGACTGCAGGGATGGAAATCAGTCGTCTGCCAGAATGAACTTCACCACAACAAAGTCACATTCATTCATGCTTCTGAAGAATTTTAACCTCAGTAATTACAGCAGCGGTCCAACGGTTGGACACACCTTCTCAATAAACGGTTTTATTTAATGATTCTTCTGTTTACCTTCACTGCATGTTGTTGTTTGGAGCTGGTCGCCATGACAACAGCATCTACAGGTGAGACGGTGTGAGGACGCATGAAAACATGCAGGGAGGAGGGAATCTTTGCACCGTTTTTTAATCTTATCTTTGCACCATTTTCATCTCGTCTTTGCACCGTTTCCATCTCGTCTTTGCACCGTTTTCATCTCGTCTTTGCACCGTTTCCATCTCGTCTTTGCACCGTTTCCATCTCGTCTTTGCACCGTTTCCATCTCGTCTTTGCACCGTTTCCATCTCGTCTTTGCACCGTTTCCATCTCGTCTTTGCACCACTTTTACCTCGTCTTTGCACCGTTTCCGTCTCGTCTTTGCACCGTTTCCGTCTCGTCTTTGCACCGTTTTCGTCTCGTCTTTGCACCGTTTCCGTCTCGTCTTTGCACCGTTTTCGTCTCTTCTTTGCACCGTTTTCATCTCTTCTTTGCACCGTTTTCATCTCTTCTTTGCACCGTTTTTGTCTCGCCTTTGCTCTTATTTCATGGGAGAATGAAAACCCAGTAGCAGAGATCAGATTGAAGTGTCGTGTTTATTTTGTTGTTTATTTTATTTCATCACATTACTGAACAGATTTCGTCCATCCTGTGGATAGATCTGATTTGTGTGGAGAATTCTTATGATTCTGTGATTTATTGATGATTAGATTCATCCTGATTCTTTTCTCTGTTTCAGCAGGAATCACAACCTTGAGGTCAAACTAGACTTCTACGTGTTTTCCAAACATACGAATCCTTCCTGCATGGACTGATTCTTTCTGTGCAGCGCAATGAAGACAATAAATGTTTATTTTAATCTGAGAGTCTTTTCTGTCTGATTTTATCATCAGACTCTGAGTTTAAATCAGCAGCAACACGTTTAAGTGAAGGGTTTAGAAGCTGCTACTGATCAATGGATCAATAAATCAACAATAAATCAACAATAGATCAACAATGAACTGTCAGAACAATGCCAGTTTAACAACTTCAAAGGGATGTTTTTTAAATTTGTGGGAAGCTTAGAATCAATGATTTTGATAGTTTTTACCGTATTTCCTGTGAATTTAACTATTTCAACCTGATATCTGTGTCATTTTTGAATAAGTTAGTTAACATTTGTGGGAATTTAACTGATTTAACTCAGTAGTTCTGTGAATTTAACTCAACATTTCCGTAAATGTAATTACTTTAAGTGAATATTTCTTTTGAACTGAATTAATTTACCTCAACATCTCTATGAATTTAATTGTTTTAACTCAATATTTATGTGAATTTTTTTATTTTAAGTGAATACTTTTATGAATTTACTGACTTTAACTAAATATCTGTGAATTTAATTCAATGTTTATGTTAATTTAATAATTTTAACTCAATATTTATGATAATTAAATTACTTTAACTCAATATTTATGTGAATTTTTTTATTTTAAGTGAATACTTTTATGAATTTACTGACTTTAACTAAGGTAGTGTCTACAGATACGGACCCGTACCCGTAGCCTGTGGCCTACGGATACGGCACTTTCCCTTATCATAAATATTAATGAGACGTACATGAATATTAATGAGTCGGCTGATGAACGCGCTTTGTGATTGGCTGGTAATCCGACTGACATAAATATTAATGAGCCGGCTTGGTAATAAAGTGTGAGAGGAGACGGTGTATTTTTGGTTAAATTATACAATGTTCGCCGTCAACGTCATTCATATAAACTGCCTGTAATGTGCAGCAAATAGTAGTTAACCGGCGCCAGCTCTTCAGTGACCTTAACGGGTCCGTATCTGTAGCATCAACCTTTAACTAAATATCTGTGAATTTAATTCAATGTTTATGTTAATTTAATAATTTTAACTCAATATTTATGATAATTAAATGACTTTAACTCAATATTTCCATGGAACATAAACAGAAAATATCATTATATTTGTTTAATATTTATCTTTCTAAATGAAAATGTTTTTATTGAATATTTTAAATCAGTAGCAGCTCAGAAACCCGTCATTCTAGTTCTGTCTGTAGTAATGTCAGCAGTAATCTATTACTTCCTGTATCCTTACTCTGTGTCTGTAGTAATGTCAGCAGTAATCTATTACTTCCTGTGTCCTTGCTCTGTGTCTGTAGTAATGTCAGCAGTAATCTATTACTTCCTGTGTCCTTGCTCTGTGTCTGTAGTAATGTCAGCAGTAATCTATTACTTCCTGTATCCTTGCTCTGTGTCTGTAGTAATGTCAGCAGTAATCTATTACTTCCTGTATCCTTACTCTGTGTCTGTAGTAATGTCAGCAGTAATCTATTACTTCCTGTGTCCTTGCTCTGTGTCTGTAGTAATGTCAGCAGTAATCTATTACTTCCTGTGTCCTTACTCTGTGTCTGTAGTAATGTCAGCAGTAATCTATTACTTCCTGTGTCCTTGCTCTGTCTGTAGTAATGTCAGCAGTAATCTATTACTTCCTGTGTCCTTGCTCTGTCTGTAGTAATGTCAGCAGTAATCTATTACTTCCTGTATCCTTACTCTGTGTCTGTAGTAATGTCAGCAGTAATCTATTACTTCCTGTGTCCTTACTCTGTGTCTGTAGTAATGTCAGCAGTAATCTATTACTTCCTGTGTCCTTACTCTGTGTCTGTAGTAATGTCAGCAGTAATCTATTACTTCCTGTGTGCTTGCTCTGTGTCTGTAGTAATGTCAGCAGTAATCTATTACTTCCTGTATCCTTACTCTGTGTCTGTAGTAATGTCAGCAGTAATCTATTACTTCCTGTGTGCTTGCTCTGTGTCTGTAGTAATGTCAGCAGTAATCTATTACTTCCTGTGTCCTTGCTCTGTGTCTGTAGTAATGTCAGCAGTAATCTATTACTTCCTGTGTCCTTGCTCTGTGTCTGTAGTAATGTCAGCAGTAATCTATTACTTCCTGTGTCCTTGCTCTGTGTCTGTAGTAATGTCAGCAGTAATCTATTACTTCCTGTGTGCTTGCTCTGTGTCTGTAGTAATGTCAGCAGTAATCTATTACTTCCTGTGTCCTTGCTCTGTGTCTGTAGTAATGTCAGCAGTAATCTATTACTTCCTGTGTCCTTGCTCTGTGTCTGTAGTAATGTCAGCAGTAATCTATTACTTCCTGTGTCCTTGCTCTGTGTCTGTAGTAATGTCAGCAGTAATCTATTACTTCCTGTGTCCTTACTCTGTGTCTGTAGTAATATCAGCAGTAATCTATTACTTCCTGTGTCCTTGCTCTGTCTGTAGTAATGTCAGCAGTAATCTATTACTTCCTGTGTCCTTACTCTGTGTCTGTAGTAATGTCAGCAGTAATCTATTACTTCCTGTGTCCTTGCTCTGTGTCTGTAGTAATGTCAGCAGTAATCTATTACTTCCTGTGTGCTTGCTCTGTGTCTGTAGTAATGTCAGCAGTAATCTATTACTTCCTGTGTCCTTACTCTGTGTCTGTAGTAATGTCAGCAGTAATCTATTACTTCCTGTGTGCTTGCTCTGTGTCTGTAGTAATGTCAGCAGTAATCTATTACTTCCTGTGTGCTTGCTCTGTGTCTGTAGTAATGTCAGCAGTAATCTATTACTTCCTGTGTCCTTGCTCTGTCTGTAGTAATGTCAGCAGTAATCTATTACTTCCTGTGTCCTTGCTCTGTGTCTGTAGTAATGTCAGCAGTAATCTATTACTTTCTGTGTCCTAGCTCTGCGTCTGAAGTAATATCAGCAGTAATCTATTACTTCCTGTGTGCTAGCTCTGTCTGTAGTAATGTCAGCAGTAATCTATTACTTCCTGTGTCCTTGCTCTGCGTCTGAAGTAATATCAGCAGTAATCTATTACTTCCTGTGTCCTTGCTCTGTGTCTGTAGTAATGTCAGCAGTAATCTATTACTTCCTGTGTGCTAGCTCTGTCTGTAGTAATGTCAGCAGTAATCTATTACTTCCTGTGTCCTTACTCTGTGTCTGAAGTAATGTCTGCAGTAATCTATTACTTCCTGTGTGCTAGCTCTTGTCCTTCTCTGTGGACATCCTCCCGTCATGCCAGGCCTCCCTGGTGTTCCTCAGAGCTTTGGTCCGTTTGGGATCCACCACCACATAGTCCACACGTGCACGCTCGCCTCGTGCACGCTCCTCGCCGGCTCCAGAGGAGTCGCTGCCGCCGACTCCTCCTTCAGCCGTGCAGCGTTTCTGCTCACAGGGAAACAAGTTTTTACACTCAGAACTCACAAACAACCTACTGGAAAACATTTAAATGGAAAAAAAAGAAGCACAAATTACTGTTTTTATCTGGAAAAGCAGAAAGAATCCTCACACTTCTGAATTCATATTATTACTCCTGCTATTACTACTGTACTACCTTTGAGTCATTCAGGACAAATTTCAAGTAATTTTGAACAGATTTGAATAACTTTGAGGAAGTCTGTTGAATTTGGGAGGTCTGGAGTCATTTTGAATGTTTTTTACATCATTTTAAACAGATTTTGAGTAATTTTTGAGCAATTATTATTAATTTCAGCATGTTTTGTGTCATTTTGAACAGGTTTTAATCATTCTGGGCAAATTTTGACTCATTAAGGTCACATTTGAAGTAAATTTTCAGATATTTTTGTGTCATTTGTGACAGGTTTTAGTCATTCTTACCAAGCTTGAATCATTTTTCATATGATTAACGTCATTTTGTGCAAGTTTGTGGATAAAACTTGTAAAATAGCGCCCTCTGGTGGCCAATCATTGTCATATTGGTGATTGTTGGAGCTCCAGAAGTGTGTAAAACGTGGTTCTGGGCTGCTCTGTGGTTCTGGGCTGCTACCTGTCTGCTGGGTGCTGAGCGGCCCGTGTGCAGGTCCAGGTCCAGGTACTCCACCTGTTTGTCTCCTCTGGCTCGCCGTAGCAACGGGCTGCTGACTCCGCCCTCTGAGGCCCGGTGCAGCATCAGCCTCAGAGACTGGAGGGTTCAGATGGAGAGAAGATTAAAAATCGTTCACGGATCACAAATCAACAACATCAACATCAAGTGTTTCCTCGTCGTTCCTCCCCAGAATTAATTATTCCAACAGAAAGCTGCAACAGTCTGCGTTTTTCATCAGAGGTGAAAGAAAATGAACTGAATTCAATCAAATATCGAATACTTAAACTCTAAATGTGATTCTAACTTGATTATTCACTGCTTAGATCATTATTAAAGCTTTAAACTAGAAGATTATTGAGACTATTATTGTTTGTTTGCATCAAAAATCAAAGTAAACTAAAGCTGAACTTTAATATCTTCTAAACTTTTGATGCTCTGGTCCACAGGGAAAGAAATTTGGGGATCAAAACAGATTTTTTTTTTAAAAAAAAGCAAAGCAAAAATGCATCATAAAAGAGCATTTCTTATTTCAGTGACAGAAATGTTGCACAGATATTACATGAATATTTACCAAACAAAAATGAAAATGGCTCCAGGACGTTATTCCTCACAACTGTCTTTTTTGGTGAAATGTTTGTTTTTGTGTGTTTTTAAAGTTCTAAAACATTATTAAAGCATTATTATAACATCTAATTCATTCATTCCTAATTGTAATAGACTCAAATAAAGACTAAAACCTTTAAGTGACATTTTTGCTTCCAGAAAATCTGATTTTTTTTGCATTAAAATCAATAAGAATGAACTAAAATCTTAATAAACTTTGATAAATGAAGCTCGTTTGTTGTTATAGATCCAAACTACAAGATAAAAACTTTTTAAAAATGCCATTTTTGCTCTTTAAAATGAGATATTGTTGTGTAAAGCTGCTATAAATTGCATTTTTTGCATTAAAATCAATAAGAATGAACTAAAATCTTATTAAACTTTGACAAATGAAGCTCATTCATTGTTATAGCTTTAAACTACAAGATTAAAACCTTGAAAAAATGACATTTTTTCTCTCTATAAAGAGATATTACTGTATAAAGTTGCAAGAATTTGCATTTTTTGGCTCAGAAACCAGTGAAAACTCAAAGAAAACAAACTAAAATTGAGCTGAACTAATTCTGTTCTGAAAGAAAACAACAGAAATAAAACATAAATAAAGGACAGGATTAAAGGAATAGAAATTGTGGATGAAGGTGAAGCAGGTAAATGAAGGCGTGTTGTTTTACCGACTCGCCGGCGCTGAAGCTGAGGTTGGAGGTCGTCATGGCGACGTAGCTGTCGTCAGGGTCGTCAGAGTCAGAGGAAGGGGAGGAGCTCTGAGCCGAGGTGGGACGGACCGACCGACGGCTGGACGGACTGACGGACAAATAAATCAGAATAAATCGTTTATTCTTCAAGTAAAACCTTCAAACGTTCTGAACCTGATCAGACGATCGATCAATAAATCAGTGATTATCAGTTAATCAACCCATGGAAGATTAATTCAATGATTTAAGTCACTTTTTGAACTTTTCACAGCCGTCTTTTGGCAGTTTTTCTCTTCATACTGGGAAGTTTTTAGTTCTTCTAAATGACAAATAGTAAAGTCTAATTCTCAAACTCAAATCAATAATACTAAAAAACAATCAATCTAATATTTGATCATTTCTAAGGCTTCTAACTACAAGATTAAAACCTTAGTGACATTTTTATTCTCTAAAAGAGGAATATTGTAAAGTACAGCTTCTATAAATCACATTATTTGCATAAAAACTGATAAAAATTATCTAAAATCAGATTAAACTTTAGCATCTAAAGCTTGTTTGTCTTTACTGCTGACCTTTTATTGGCCTTTCTGCACAGTAAAAACTCAAATAAAAGAGCAGAACAGTGCAGATATGTTCTTAATATGTGCATATTTCAGATTTTATAGCTTCACATTATGAGATTAAAACCTTAAAGTGACATTTTTGTTCCCTAAATGAGGAAAATTGCTGCTCTGAATTGAAACTTTTGCACAGAAATGAATAAAAATGATTTAAAATGAAGCTAAACTTATGTATTACTATCATCTAAAGCTTCTTGATTGTTACAAACTTTAAACTACAGGATTGAAACCTTGAAAAAGTGACATTTTTGAAAAAAACAGGAGCTTAAATTGGACTTTTTGCATCAGAAATGAACAAAAACAAACTCAAATCATGCTAAATTTTGGCATCCAATGCTTGTTTATCTCCACCAGAAGAATAAAACGTAAAAAGCTGACATTTTTTCTCCTTACAGAGCGACAATAAAAGTTAAGGAGTGATGTTTTATATAAATAAGAATTAGGAGCTGCAGTTCTCCTCCATGACCACCAGGTGGCAGCAGAACAGCTCCTTCTCTTCCTGCTTCCTCCTCCAGCGGTGTTTAAACATTAAATCCTGAACATTTGTGTGTTAAAGCTCAACATGCCCACAGACTTACTCTCGTGTGAAGGTTCGAGTGACAGGTGAGCGAACAGGGGGCGGGACTTCCTGCCAGTCCTGAGTGACGGGGCTGATGTCCAGAGGAGCTGGTTTCACTGGGAGAAAACACACATTTACTCTCATGATCACCTCCACAGAGAGTCCAGAAAGGTTCAAAGGGAAGAAGAAGCAGAAGAGCTGCTTGTTTTTCACATTTTAGGGCCTAAAATCTAGAAACTAAATCTGTGAGTCTTCAGGGTGAAGGATTGAAGTATTCTGAAGTATTTTGAAGAACAGCAGACACACCTTGTTCTGATATTTTAATGTTTCATGAAGCGAGTTTACCAAATAATCAGGTTTTTTTCAGTTCATTTACTGTCAGGTTATGTTGAGCTGCAGAACAGATTATTAATTAATCTTTTTTGAGTAACTTCAGAGATGTTTTTGGTCTTTCTAGACCAGAGTTGGGTCGTTTTGGACAAATTTGGTTGAATGAAACCTTAAAATAATTTTCCAAAATGTACATTTTCTTGAAGACTCCTCTTCTCTTGAGTCATTTTATAGAACTTTTTGATAATTTTAGATGTATTTTAGAAATTTCAGACAATTCTTTTAGTCATTTTAGAGATATTTTTGTCATTTTGGACAAATTTTGAGTAGAAATCATCCCTTCATCAGTGATAAATCTGGACCCACCTCTACGGACTTTAAGGGTATAAAACTCTAAAACTAATAATAATCTGAAGGTAGAACTTTGCTTCATTAAAAGAAGTAGCTGTAGATAAAGTCATGTGATTGTGAGGAGGTCAGGGGGAGCTTTTAACAGATTTTTTAGGACTGCTTTAGGTACAGATGGAGTTAAAATGTCCTTAAAAGACTTCAGATGTGACTTCAGCTCTTGTTTCTTGTTTTATGAGAACAGACACACACGGTGGAAAACAAACTGGTGAGGCTGATTTTGTGTGAAACTAAAAGCTCTTCAGTGGAAGTAAAATCTGAGCGTTGAACATTTTTCATGTTTTATTGATATTTATTGCACCTATAAGCTGCTGTCAGCTGGAACAGATAAATAATTCAACCTAACAGGAACCTGGATGGAGAAGAAGGAACTATTTGAGGAACAGAAACCTGCAGGTACGTGGATTTACTCTGGTTTCACTGTGGAGGTGGTTTTCTTGCTGTGATTATTGACTGCACTGAGGAGCATCTTCAGAAACGTGTTGTTGTGATTTATGATTGGATTCCACCATCACCATCTACTGAAGTCTGTATTTCATTGAACTTCTACTGTTTTTCCACATATAACCTGTAAATTCAGGTTTTTGATATAAATATGTGAAAGATGATGTTTTCTCACTAATAAAAAAATCTCAAATTTGTGTTTTTATTTCAGTGACTGTATATTTAGAACATATCAGCTGAAATATGGTGTCCTCACCTTATAACAAACTTATAGATTAAATGTGATTTAACTGTTCCATATTTTAATAATAAAATACTAATCCCTCCTTTCTTACAAAGTAGGACTGATGCTGCAGAAACCAGATCAGACATGCTTCCAGGTGTCGTTTTCTTTCTAAAATGAATATTTCTACTTGTCAGCTTCCTAAATGTGAACGTAAAGTCAAAAAAAATAACTAAACCTGCGTCTGTTTGGCTCAGAGATGGAGGGATTTTACTTTGTGATGAAATATTTTCACCCAAACTGCTCTTTCTTCCACTCCTGCTGACAGACTTTAAAGCTGCTTAATGTGAATAATCTGACATATTTGGCTAAAATAATGTAACTGAAGGTCTGCTTTTATTTTTACAGATTACTGTGTCCAACCATGATCTAGAAAAGACTAAAACTGTGTGCTGTGTGGTGTCAGTCTGTACCTCTTGTTTTGGGCTCTGCTGTCGTCTGAAAGTCGCTTCGTTCCACCGTCTGGTTCACACAAACTCCTGCAGACACAAAAAAACCCAACAACTGAACACATGAAGCTGATTGATGACCTCTGTGGATAAAAATCCTCATTTAATCACTGACTGCTGATGAAAGAGGTCAGTTTAGACAGACTCTGAGCTGCTTCCTAAAGCTTCTCTGATAACGACCTCTGCGCTGGGGCTTCAGGTTGCGGAGGATCGGCGGCGGCGTGGCGTCCGTCACGGTGTTCCTACGGAGTGGAGGGGTCAGCGGGGGGTTTCTGAAGCCCATGTGGGCGGGTGGAGGCACCTGTCGGCCCAGAGAGGCCGGGTCACCTGCAGCGGAGGGCAGGTGAGGGGTGAGGGGCGTCATGGGGACGTAGTTCCCGTCATGGAGGTGGGCGGAGTCAGAGGGAGGAGCTGGAGGCAACCTGAAGTAAACAGACGAAGAATCACGAGAATTAACTAGAAATAATTACAGCGGATCCCCTGGTTAAGACGTACGGCGCTTCATCGTTGTGTCAGAACTGGTTACGTGGAACTATTTGATGAGCAGAGCGGATGAATACGTCGTCACGCGGCGCTATCAGACGGCTTTGTTTCCATTCTCCAGGTGTATGCACTGCAAGAACTCAAAATCTGAACAAGTCTAATCATCTTATTTTTAGTCAAAATGTCTCATCCCAACTGGTTTAAGATAAATTCACATAATGAGTGACATTTAAGCAACATAGAGGGACGAAAACACCAAATAAGTTTAACCCTCGTGTTGTCCTGTGGGTCAAATTGACCCGTTTTAAAGTTTGAAAATGTGAGAAAAAAATGTATTTTCACAGTGAAACTTCTGATGTCCACATTTTCCACATTTTGGGGAAATTTTTGAACATTTTATGGTGGAAAAAAGAAATGTTAAAAATGTTTCTTTAAGAACATTCACATAAAAATCAACCAAAATCCAGCGAATTTCACCGGATTTTGGTTGATTTTTATGTGATTGTTCTTAAAGAAAATATTAGAAGTTTTACTGATAAATATGGAATCACTTTAGATATTTTTAGCATTTTTGGAAGGTTTTCACTAATTTTTTGAAAATGTTTACAAGAATTTTCATGCCAAATTTGGTGGATTTTTTTAAAAATAAAATTTTGAAGGGAAACTTTTAAGGAATTATTGGGATTTTCTTCCTGAAGTTTTTGCAAATTTTCAGAAATCTGGGGATTTTTTTTTGGCTGATTTTTAAAAAAAATTTTCAGACAAGGAAACAATATTTTTTGTGCCCGTAAATGAAGACAACAGGAGGGTTAATACGTCTCAAATTAGGAGGTTACATGAAAGCAAAAATCTATTCTTGAGTGAAAAACATTTTTTTTTAGCATGTCTGGCTTATTTTAAGACACCTGAGCTTGACACTCCTGGTAAAACAGAGCTTAAAATAAGTTTTCCAGCTAATTTTAGGATCTCAATGTTCTAAATGTCACATCTTATTTCCAGAAATCTTACCAAGCCATTTTTCACTTGTTCTATTGTCAGATTTTTTCACTTATTTCAAGGTAAAAGTTCTTTGAAATAAGTGATTTGTCTGATCTTCTGGCTGTGAGGCGACAGTACTAACCACTGACCACTGTGCAGCCCCCCCCCATAAATACCAGCAGTAATAAAATCCCTTCTATAATGCTGTTTGGGTTTGTTGTCACATCTTAAACGTCTGTAATGCCATCTGAGTATCAGCTGCAATGAAAACAGAACTTTTCCTGACCTGGCAGCGACCGGCGGCTCGGTGGTGGCGGCGCTCATGGGGACGTAGTTTTCGTCCACGTCGTCGTCTTCAGAGCAGACGCTGCCCAGAGGCACCATACCTTTATTGATCTGAGGGCCGGAAATGACGGAGAGATGAAGCAGAACAGCATGCTGTGTTTGTTACTCTTCACGTTTAAGAGTGTGAACTCACAAAGTAGCTGCTGAAGCTCTCGCTGAACTCAAACATGCTGGCTCTGTCGGACAGAGAGCGAGGAACAGAGGAGGAATCACCGCCTGGAACACAAAACACCATCAGTCTGCAGACACTAATGGGGTGTTCGTGGTCTCAGCTGAAGGGTGAAACTGCTGCCGCACCGCAAAAACCCAAAATCCTACCAAGTCCAGTCGTCTTATTTTTAGTCAAAATGTCTCATCCCGCTTGATTTCAGATAAATTCACCTAAAAACGGTCATTTCTATCTTGTTTTGAGTTGAATTTTACAAGAAAACTTTCCTGAGGGTCAAACTGACCCGTCTTAAAGTTTGAAAACGTGAAAAAACAATCTATGTTCACAGTGAAACTTCTGATGTCCACATTTTTAACATTTCTGGAAAACGAAACAACAAAAACACGAGACAGAAGTCAGACAAAAAAACAACAAAAATCAGACACAAAATGACAAAAATCAGACGAATGACACAAAAAAACAAAAAAGAGATACATTTTTGAACATTTTTTGGTGTAAATAAGGAAAAGTTTTAAAAAATGTTTCTTTAAGACCATTCACAAAAAAAAAAATCAACCAAAATCCAGCGAAAGTCGCTGGATTTTGGTTGATTTTTTTGTGAATGGTCTTAAAGAAACATTTTTTAAAACTTTTAGAAGTTTTGCTGATATATATGTCATCACCTTAGATATTTTTTAGGATTATTTCGAAGATTTTTACTCATTTTTTTGAAAATATTGACAAGAATTTTCTTGCCAAATTTGGGAGACTTTTTTTTTTTAAATAAAATTTTTAGGAATTATTGGAATTTTTTTCCTGAAGGTTTTGCAAATTTTCAGAAATTTGAGGGATTTGTTTTTCATTTTTTCAGACAGGGAAACAATATTTTTTGGTGCCTGTAAATGAAGACAACAGGAGGGTTAAAACATCTCAAATTAGGAGGTTACATGAAAGCAAAAATCTGTTTTTGAGTGAACTTTTTTTTAGCATGTCTGGCTTATTTTAAGACACCTAAGGTTGACAATCCTGGTAAAATTTCGCTTCAAATAAGTTTTCCAGCTAATTTTAAGCTCTCAATATTCTAAATATCACATCTTATTTCTAGAAATTTTACCAAGCCATTTTTCACTTGTTCTATTAGCAGATTTTTCCACTTATTTCAAGATAAAAGTACCTTGAAATAAGTTTTTTTTCCCTTGTTTTGAGAGGGGCGTTTTTTCCAGTGCAGCTGTGTGCGCTCAGTAAATGAACGGAAACAGATCAGATGCAGTGAATCTGTCAGAGTTTGAAACTTCGGATCAGATCTGCAGTTAAGGAGCTTTATTTTGGGATTATGTGGCCACAGCAGGGTCAGGTTGTGCCTGGTTCCACCACACTTTGATTGGCTTTAGTTCATTAATAAAACCAGAACTTTGACCCCCAGCAGCACAAAGAGTTCCTTCAGCTCCTGATCCCACTCTGGTTGGTCAGAAATAAACCGTTTTCTGATGTTTGTTCATTAGTCAGCTGCTCAGGGAACATGAAGGTGGATGTTTCCTCCACCAACATCTGCTGGGGATCATTACTTACAAAATGAATCAAATCTCAAGTGAAGAGGAGCCTTCAACAAAATGTACATATTGGAAAATTATTTGAAGTTTTCCCTAAATAAATTTGTCCAAAATGACCCAAAACCTGTTCAAACTGACTAATCTATTCTCCAGAATTACTCTAACATGACAAAATGTTTTAAAAAAAATGACTCCAACTTCATCCAAAACAAATTAGTTCTTGTCCAGAATGACAAAAAACATCTCTAACATGACTAAAAATTATACAAAACGATTAAAAAGTTCTTTAAAATGACTCAAGTAAAGAGGAGTCTTCAAGAAAATGCACATCTTGGAAAATTATTTCAGTTTTCCCTCAAATAAATTTGTCAAAAATGACCCAATTTTTGACTAAAAAGACAAAAACTTCTTTACAGCAACTCAAAAATGATCCAACATGACCCAAAACCAGAGAAAATGCTGAAGCTGAAACTGATCTGGTTTCAGTTTTTACCAGAACTCAGATGTTTCTCCTCCTAAATGCCCTGGTTCTATCTGCTGCACTGATGAAGTTCTGAGGCTCAGAAATGATGGAAAAAGTCCATTAAAAATCCATCAGGGTGTATCTGGACCCTCCATGTATTTGAAGGACCTGAAACTCTGAAAACATTCACAGTATGAAGGTAAAACTTTGCTTCATTGAATGTAAGAAGGTTATTTATGGTAATGTCAGGTGGGAGGGTGTGACTGTTTTTAAACTGGCTGTATTTCCTGCTCTGAGCTCACCTGTCTGCAGGCGTCCAGGTGTGGTGATGGTGTTGCTCCTCGGCAGGTATCCTCCGCCCTCCTCCTCCCTCCTCTCCGGCTCCGAGCTGGTCCGGGGCAGCGTGGTCGGCCTCGTGCCCGCCGAGGAGCCCTCCCCCTGGGCCGCCATGGCGGGCGGCTTGGGCGGGCGAGGAGGAGGAGCCGGGGTGGAGGCGTGGAGCTCCGCCGGGCTCAGAGAATCCACGCTGGGGGTGGAAGATGGGCGGCGAGGGGGCGGCGGCTGAGGGGTGGAGGCCGGGCGGGGGATCTGGTACCCGCTGGGGGTGAGGGAGGGGTGAGGTGTGGCGTCGTCTCCCAGGGGGATGGCCACGGGTCGCAGGTGGAAGTCCAGAGAGTGCTTCCTGGGGTGGGGAGAGGGGTGGCAGCGAAGCCTGGCCCGTCGCTGGGGCTCGGACGTCATGCCGGCGTCCAGGGATTGGCTGAAGGGGCTCGTCGCCACGGCAGCCGTCCAGGTGGCGGTCCTGAAGCCAGAGGGGGGAGGAGGCGGGAGGCTGTTGGGGAGGAGTGGGGAGGAGGAAGAGGAGGAGGAGGAGGAGGCAGCAGGAGGGTAGAGACCATCGCTGTAGTCTGTCTCCAGAGACGTGGACGAACCTAAAGGAGGCCTGAGCATGGACGGATGGATGGACAGATGGATGGATGGACAGATGGATGGACAGATGGATGGATGGACAGATGGACGGATGGACAGATGGATGGATGGATGGATGGATAGATGGACGGACAGATGGACGGACAGATGGATGGATGGACAGATGGATGGATGGATAGATGGATGGATGGATGGATAGATGGATGGATGGATAGATGGCAGATGGACGGATGAACAGACAGATGGATGGACAGACGGATGGATGGATAGATGGACGGATGGATAGATGGACGGACAGATGGATGGATGGATAGATGGACAGATGGACGGATGAACAGACAGATGGATGGACAGACAGATGGACGGACAGATGGATGGACAGACGGATGGATGGACAGACGGATGGATGGACAGACAGAGGGATGCAGAGTTTAGAGAGTGAAGAAAATTCTTCACTGGAACGCTGTTTGCTTAAAAGAACACTCAGTCAGTGAAATGTTTTATCGCTGTCTTCATACATATAATTTGGTCAGTTTGAAGGTGTCCATATCTAAATCATGTCTTAGTTACACCAAAGTGTTTTTGCAGCAATCATTAATTCAGCAAAGAAAAAGATAAAAGGCAGAATCTCAGTCGTACTTCTTAAAGTTACAGTTTAAGCTGAAGTTATGTCAAACAGCATTTTTTGTGACTCCAGAATGTTGAAATCTGCCTCTAAAACTCCACAAACTGAACAGTAAATCACTGAGTGTGGTTTAGATTTTCAGGTTATTTCAGATGTTAACAGTATAAACCTGGTAAACTCATCTCTTCCACCCTGGTTGAGGCCAAAGTAAAGCTTCGGAGCTGAACTAGCTGCAGGTTCAGACGTGCTGGATGGAAGCAGCAGGATTACTGCTTTATCTGGGATCACACCCACACGGTTCCACAAGGGTTGACTTTGCAAAACTTCATGGGACGCTGCAGAACACAATAGAACCTCCTCTGCTGCAAAGACCTCATCAGTCCAGGAGGTTTCGGGTGCAACTTGTGACTCGAAGTGTGAATAAACTGGAGCAGGAAAGGCAGCAGGAGCTTATTGTTTCATTAAGAGCTGCTTTAGACCAAACTTTCCTCCACGCACAGAGAAGAAATTTTGGATTTTTTGTTCAGTTTGTGTCACTTTAACGATCAATTTTCTCCACCGGCCACAAGCTTGTGTTAATGTGGAAACATTTAAGGAAAGTCAGCCTCACATGTTAGAGCCTCAAAAGTTGGTGAAATGTCGACCAAAGACTGGATTTTAGCAGAAATATGGATCCATCCATTTTTATAGACTTACAGGAACTTTCTGGGAACAATACCAACCTCGGTTATACATTTTGCACTTTTTTTTCCATTTTAAGAGCCAACAATTAATCATTGTTCTCATTTTGGACAAGTTTCAAGTCATTTTAGACAAATTTCGAGTCATTTTGGACATGTTTTTGGTCAAAATATCAAAAAATGGGAATCATACTTTCCACACATCAGATTCTACTGATGTTAGAGCCTCAAAAGTTGGTGAAATATCGACCAAAGACTGGATTTTAGCAGAAATATGGATCCATCCATATATATAGAGACATTTAGAGGAACTTTCTGGGGACACTATACCACCAAAGCTGGATTTCTTTCTCTTTTTTTCCCACTTCCAATAACGAACAATCCCAAATGTGTCCTCTGCTGGATCCATTAAATCCTTCTGATCTGCTGGAAACTATTCAGTCTGTGTCTTCACCACATTTCATGTCTGTGAAATCATCTAAATTCAGATTAAAGTGTGTATCTGTGAGTGTGTCTGTGTTCACCTGATGTGACTCTGGCAGTGAGACAACCACAGGTAATCGTCCTCCGAGCTGCCGTCGTTCTCCAGGTGTCGCACGCTCACCGGGTCGTACGGCGGCGGGACCGAGCCCGTTACCGTGGCGATGGAGGCGGTGCCACCGGTCGGGGTCGTGGACGGGACGGAGGTGGAGGTGGGAGGTCTGTCTGGAACTGAAAAGTGCGTTCATTGGTCGAGTGTTTTACGTTTAGATCATTAAAAATGAAGAAAAGCAGAAAAAGTCGTTTTAAAGATGATGTTTGGTCTCCAGGCTGAGCTCCATGAAGCCTGCCAGACGTGAAGACTTCAAGCTTAAAACTACATAAAAATCTGTGGGTGTAAAGTCAGGACGAGGTGCATTGTGGGTAATGTAGGCTTTGATGAGACAGACGAATGCTGGAACCATTTAAAGACAAAAAAACAACTTCTCTTCATTGTTCTGATATTATTTAAACATAAGTCATTTTATTAGCAACACTAACACATTTTAAAGCATTTTAATACGGTAGTTATGCCACTAATTTTACATTTATGAAGCCAGAAATGTCCAGTTAGTGTTGAATATTCTTCAAACTGCAGAATTTACGGTTAAGCTTTTTAACATATTTAAATTATTTAAACCCAAACACATCTTATAATAAAGGCTGAAATATGGTCCCCAGGTGTGTTTAATTCACTCTAAATATAAAAACATGTCAGTAAACGTGCATCAGGCCACTTATTTCTACCATCAACACAGAAATCCATCACTTATATTTTTCACATGATGGAAGCTTAAAACATCTGTGAAGTGATGGGAAAAAGAGTTGAAATGACGATGAAGCTGGTTTGGATATTTACTGATATTTTATGAAATGTTTCAGCGTCTCTGTCCGTCTTCTCTCCTCCTACCAGATTTCACACTGACTCAGCTTCACCCACACATCTCCCTGATTTAATGCACAACATGATGCATCGAAACCGAAACACAGACCGACCTCCTCCAAACCAGAATCACAAACATGAACCTGAATACTGTGAGGAGCAGTGTGAGCTTTAACCGACTTAATTTGCTTCTTGTTTGTTTGTCCTGCTGCATTAGAACTTCCATCATCATCCCTCCCTGAAAAACACAATTTCCTCAATTCTGATCATTTCCTGATGTTTAAGATCATTTATAATCTCTAATTCTGTTCAGACAGATGGCCTTCAGTCAGAATAGACATCATTTATCAGCCAGAAATGTTAGGATTCTTCACTCAAAACTGCAACATTTCATCAAAATCTGTTTTTCCGCTTGTCTTATTTAAAAATTCACTAAAAAATATATCGTTAACTTTACCCAAATTCTGTGAAAAACTAAAAATTCTGCTCTAAAAGACAGAACCATGAAGCTATTAGTGACTCGGATGTGACCAACAGTCAGGTGAGGAAAATTCAGAGAGTTTTCGGGTTGAACTGCAGGCAGTGTTTCCACAGAGCGGAGTGGAAACCAAATAAACACGTAAAGATTTAAATATGCATAAAATGTGGAGATCTTTTCCAGTGCTGGTAACAGCTGTGGGCTATACAGGTTGAGACATTCTTTATACAGATATTTAACATTTGATTTATGTTATTTATGATTTGTGTCATTCTTGTTATACTGACAGAAGACATTTCTGATTTCTCTCTCCTTCTTCATGGTTGTTCTGACTTTGGATTTAAGTATAAGTTTTTTTTATTTATAAGTGGCTAGGACTTTATATTACCGTAGAAATGAGCCACAGTGAAGAAAAATGAGCCACATTGAAGAAAAATGAGCCACATTGAAGAAAAATGAGCCACAGTGAAGAAAAATGAGCCACATTGAAGAAAAATGAGCCACAGTGAAGAAAAATGAGCCACAGTGAAGAAAAATGAGCCACATTGAAGAAAAATGAGCCACAGTGAAGAAAAATGAGGACATAGTGAAGAAAAATGAGCCACAGTGAAGAAAAATGAGCCACAGTGAAGAAAAATGAGCCACATTGAAGAAAAATGAGCCACATTGAAGAAAAATGAGCCACAGTGAAGAAAAATGAGGACATAGTGAAGAAAAATGAGCCACAGTGAAGAAAAATGAGGACATAGTGAAGAAAAATGAGCCACAGTGAAGAAAAATGAGCCACAGTGAAGAAAAATGAGCCACAGTGAAGAAAAATGAGGACATAGTGAAGAAAAATGAGCCACAGTGAAGAAAAATGAGCCCACAGTGAAGAAAAATGAGGACATAGTGAAGAAAAATGAGGACATAGTGAAGAAAAATGAGCCACAGTGAAGAAAAATGAGCCCACAGTGAAGAAAAATGAGGACATAGTGAAGAAAAATGAGCCACAGTGAAGAAAAATGAGGACATAGTGAAGAAAAATGAGCCACAGTGAAGAAAAATGAGCTCACAGTGAAGAAAAATGAGGACATAGTGAAGAAAAATGAGGACATAGTGTAGAAAAACGAGCCATAGTGAAGAAAAATGAGCTCACAGTGAAGAAAAATGATGACATAGTGAAGAAAAATGAGGACATAGTGAAGAAAAATGAGCCACAGTGAAGAAAAATGAGCTCACAATGAAGAAAAATGAGGACATAGTGAAGAAAAATGAGGACATAGTGAAGAAAAATGAGCCACAGTGAAGAAAAATGAGCTCAAAGTGAAGAAAAATGAGCCGACAGTGAAGAAAAATGAGGACATAGTGAAGAAAAATGAGCCACAGTGAAGAAAAATGAGGACATAGTGAAGAAAAATGAGCCACAGTGAAGAAAAATGAATTCCAACATGTACTTTGAAATCAGACAGAGACTCGGTAGAAGATTAGATGTTCCTACTGGTTCCGTCGTCGGTGGGGTTGAAGCCACAGAGCAGGCAGATGGACGTCACCCAGCGGTTCATGTCCTCCTCGGACTCGGCCACCAGGTACCAGGTCCTCTCCTCCGTCCTCAGGTCGAACACAAAGCTGCTCTCCAGCTCCTTCTTGGTGAAGGACAGACCAGCGTCCACCTGAAGGAGTTCATCAGACTTCATCTAGTCTCCTACAGACACATCTACAGACAACATGAGGACAATCCTGTCTAACAGCCCGCACCATATATCAGTGGAATAGGTCAGATTTATCAGAGAATATCATTAGTTTTCCATAAATTTACAGACATAACTGAAATCTTTAGGAACAAAACTACTTAAGAGGAGCAAACAACGGGAGAAACTGTGAAAATAGACATTTTTCTCCACATTTTCAAACTTTAAAACAGGTCGACATGAGGGCTAAATGACAACATGAAGTCCTGACACCATGAGGCTGTCTGACAGTCAGCTGTGTGCAGGTTCACCTGTTCACACAGGTTCAGGTTGATGGTTCTGATTGGCCGCCTGGACTGCTGGTTCTTGTAGTACTGCAGGACGTCCGGTTCTCCGCTGAGCCGACCGCTTCGCAGCACGAACCAACGCCTCTTCCAGGCCTGAGACAGAGACGAGAAGAACTTTAGGGGTTACAGACTCATTTAAGAAGACAGACGTTACAGAGCAGCTCTCAGCCGTTTAAACCATTTCGCTGCTGCTGTGGACTTTAGCCTTCCTGCTGGGGGGGTACATGGGTTACTGTTCATGTGATGTTTCTGTCTCATGTCCTCAGTTTTACAGTCCAGTGAGCAGGAATGTTAAAAGACACACAAGCAGCCAAGTGCTGAATGTTTGACAGCGTTCTGCAGCATCCTGCGCCGAGCATTCTGGGTAAATATCCACGATCCACGAGGACACCTCATACCTCAGACATGACTCACCGTGTGTGAGTGCTGTCAGCGTGTAGGTCGAGTGTGTGAGGGACACGTCATGATCATCTGAAGGTGTGAAGAAGCAGCTTCTACTTTCATACCAGTAAACTGTTTGAGGATCTGTCGGTTTAAAGGACAGTTTTCCACCACACTGGAAAAAATGCTCCTCTCACAACAAGAAAAAAAGCTTATTTCAAGGAACATTTACCTTAAAATAAGTGAAAAAAATCTGCCAATAGAACAAGAGAAAAAATGGCTTGGAATGATTTCTAGAAATAAGATGTGACATTTAGAATCTTCAGATCTCAAAATTAGCTGGAAAACTTATTTTTTAGATGTATTTCATCACGAGTGTCAGGCTTAGGTGTTTTAAAATAAGACAGACATGCTGAAGAGAATAGTTTTTTACTCAAAAATAGATTTTTGCTTTCATGTAACCTCCTAATTTGAGATGTATTAACCCTCCTGCACCAAAAAATAGTTTGTCTGAAAAAATCCCCCCAAAAAATCAGCAAAAAATTCCCCGAATTTCTGAAAATTTGCAAAAACTTCAGGAAGAAAATTCCAATAATTCTTTAAAAGTTTCCCTTAAGTTTTATTTTTAAAAATCCCCCAAATTTGGGAAGAAAATTCTTGCAAATATATATATTTTTTTAAAATGAGTAAAAATCTTCTAAAAAAATCTAAAAAATATCTAAAGTGATTCCATATTTATCAGTGAAACTTCTGATATTTTCTTTAAGAACATTCACATAAAAAAAATTTTTTATGTGAATGTTCAGAAACATTTTTAACATTTTGTTTTCCACCAAAAAATGTTCAGAAATTTCCCAAAAATGTTGAAAATGTGGACATCAGAAGTTTCACTGTGAAAATATGTATTTTTTTTGTAAACTTCAACTCAAAACAAAATAATTGGTCTTCAAACAGGTCCCTCTATGTTGCTGAAATGTCACTTGTTAGGTGAATTTATCTTAAATGGAGTGGGATGAGACATTCTGACTAAAAATAAGACAAACAGACTTGGTAACATTTGGAGTTTTGCGGTGCATAACTACATTAATCTGTGACTGCGTTTGCAGCACTCTGACATTCATCTGCTCTGGTCCCAGCTGAACAGAACCTCTGCATGTCGTGATCGGAGAGATTAAAATCCGTTTCCCTTCCCTCCAAACTCAGACAGGACGAGGAAGGAGCTGCTCAGGAAATGCCACTCTGAGATGTTTGTTCTGTCGTCTTCAGACTGCTGCCGGACCAACGCAGCAGAGAACATATTTCTCTGCGCCTTCTAATTAAAGGAACAGTTTCACCAGCTATTTATAATCCACCAAGGTCCTTCCTCTGCATGAAACATTTAAACACAAGGAATCTTAGTAGTCAGCGCAATCCAAAGGGGAAAGAAAAGGTCACAGAAGAAGATTTTTAACACAATTCCTGTCTGAACTAAACTGAACAATACATAAAAATGATCTGTCAAGCCTTTTATAAATGCAGACATAACCTGTTGTGCAGATTACAAGAGTAAAATCAGTAAGAAAACCCTAAATGTGACATTTGACATTCTTAATTTGAGGTAATAAATACGTGTTTATCATATGTTTTACGCTATATACTCAGCTAGTTTGGCTAGTCTGGATAGGATTCATTTCTAAATGTTGAACGGCTCATTAAACGTTTTGATCAAGTGTCAAATGCAATCATTTTACTTTTGCTCTTCACTCTAAGCAGATTGTATGTTAGCAGGCAAATGTTCCTCAGTTACACTGGAAAAAACGCCCCTCTCAAAACAAGAAAAAAAGAACTTATTTCAAGGAACTTTTGCCTTGAAATAAGTGAAAAAATCTGCCAGTAGAACAAGTGAAAAATGGCTTGGTAAGATTTCTTGAAGTAAGATATGATCTTGAGATCTTAAAATTAGCTGGGAAAACTTATTTTGAGCTGTATTTTTATCAGGATTGTCACGCTTAGGTGTCTTATCCCTCCAGCTGTCCTCATTTACGGCACCAAAAAGTATTGTTTCCTTGTCTGAATTTTTTTTTTAAAAATCCCCAAATTCATTTAAAAAATTGCAAAATCTTCAGTAAGAATTTTCCCCTAAAAAAATTTTTTTTTACAAAAATCCCCAAATTTGACAAGAAATAAAAAAAATTAAAAAATATAAAAATTGTAAATATTTCCAAAAAATGAATAAAAATCATCCAAAAAAATCTAAAGTGATTACATATATATCAGTAAAACGTCTAATATTTTCTTTAAGAACATTCAGAAAAAAATCAACCAAAATCCAGCGAAATTCGCTGGATTTTGGTTGATTTTTTTCTGAATGTTCTTAAAGAAACATTTTTCTAAAATATTGATTAATTTCCACCAAAAAATGTTAAAAAATGTCCCCAAAGATTTTAGAAAATGTGGAAGTCTTCACTGTGAAAATATTTTCCCCCACATTTTTAAACTTTAAAACGGGTTAACATGACCAGCAGGACGACAGGAAGGTTTAAACAAGACCCTCCATCTTTCTGAAATGTCACCTGTTCAGTGAATTTATCTTAAATCAAGTGGGATGAGACATTTTGACTAAAAATAAGACAAATAGGCTTGAGAGATTTGGAGTTTTTGCGGTGTAGCTAGCTAATTAGCAAGTGGAGCTGTCACACTGTTAGCTACAATTCAGTTATTTCATACAGTTTTGATGTTCTAATTAAACACTACACTCTTTATTAATAGTGTTTTCCTGCCACAGTAACATTATTACATGGGTTCTTCATTGTCCTGTGTTGTGTTTATTATGTCCTCGGCGGTTTTATTGCCTTTCCTCTAGTTTTTATGTCGCCTCATTTCCTCTGTGGGACATTAAACATCTGAAGACAAACTAAGTTCATTCCACCACGTTTAGCTGCTCTGATGTTTCCACAGTAAATGCTCATTTTGTGTCTTTTCCTCTCCGAGCAGCCCAGCAGTACTAAAGACAACCTGTTTTCATGCTTCTCTCCCGCCGTTGTTTCCTCCTTGACCTCTGACCTCGGCAGGACGGAGCCACAATGGATCTAAAATAGGGTTTCCTACCAGCAGACCTGAACAACAACCACCTTCCTGCTGTTCCTCAGCTGCTCTTCTGCTTTCCCTCATCTTCTCGTGGCATCTTGTGCTTCAGACTGCAGACACACGACCTTAAAACACATTCACTGTAGAAACAAACGGTGTATTTACTCGTACATATCCATTAGACAGAAGCGAGACTTTATATTAAATTATATGGAGATGTATTTCTGGTTTATTGTCACCCGCAAAACTTGTGTTGTGGTGAGAACTCTTAGCTTTCTGTGAGTTCTACAGCTGAATGCAAATAAACTGATCATAATACACACGTGGACAAAATTGTTGGTACCCCTCAGTTAAAGAAGGAAAAACCCACAATTCTCACTGAAATCACTTGAAACTCACAAAAGTAACAATAAATAAAATTTTATTGAAAATTAAATAATCAAAAACAGCCATCACTTTTGAATTGTTGATTAACATAATTATTTAAAAAAACAAACTAATGAAATAGGGCTGGACAAAAATGATGGTACCTCTATAAAAGATTGAAAACTATTTGACCAGAGTGACATGATTAACTCAGGTGTGTCATTTAATTGACATCACAGGTGTTTCCAAACTCATAATCAGTCAGTCTGCCTATTTAAAGGGAGACAAGTAGTCACCCTGCTGTTTGGTGAAAAGGTGTGTACCACACTGAACATGGACAACAGAAAGCGAAGGAGAGAATTGTCCCAGGACATCCGAAAAAAAATTATAGACAAACATCTTTAAGGTAAAGGCTGTAAGACCATCTCTAAACAGCTTGAAGTTCCTGTGACAACAGTGGCTCATATTATTCAGAAGTTCAAGACCCACGGGACAGTAGCCAACCTCCCTGGACGTGGCCGCAAGAGGAAAATTGATGACAAATTGAAGAGACGGATCGTTGGAATTGTATCCAAAGAGCCCAGAGCAACCTCCAAAGAAATTAAAGGTGAACTCCAAGGCCAAGGTACATCAGTGTCAGATCGCACCATTCGTCGTTGTTTGAGCCAAAGTGGACTTCATGGGAGACGACCAAGGAGGACACCACTGCTGAAAAAAACTCATAAAAAAGCCAGACTGGAATTTGCAAAAATGCATGTTGACAAGCCACAAAGCTTCTGGGAGAATGTCCTTTGGACAGATGAGACCAAACTGGAGCTTTTTGGTAAGGCACATCAACTCTATGTTCATAGACTCAAAAACCAAGCATACGAAGAAAAGAACACTGTCCCTACGGTGAAACATGGAGGAGGCTCAGTAATGTTTTGGGGCTGCTTTGCTGCATCTGGCACAGGGTGTCTTGAAAGTGTGCAAGGTACGATGAAATCTGAAGACTATCAAGGCATTCTGGAGAGAAATGTGCTGCCTTGTGTCAGAAAGCTTGGTCTCAGTCGCAGGTCATGGGTCTTCCAACAGGACGACGATCCAAAACACACAGCCAAAAACACCCAAGAATGGCTGAGAGAAAAGCGTTGGACTATTCTAAAGTGGCCTTCTATGAGCCCAGATCTGAATCCCATTGAACATATGTGGAAGGAGCTGAAACATGCCATTTGGAGAAGACACCCATCAAACCTGAGACAACTGGAGCTGTTTGCTCATGAGGAGTGGGCCAAAATACCTGTTGACGGCTGCAGAACGCTCATTGACAAATACAGAAATCGTTTAATTGCAGTGATTGCCTCAAAAGGTTGTGCAACAAAATATTAAGTTATGGGTACCATCATTTTTGTCCAGCCCTATTTCATTAGTTTGTTTTTTTAAATAATTATGTTAATCAACAATTCAAAAGTGATGGCTGATTTTGATTATTTAATTTTCAATAAATTTTTATTTATTGTTATTTTTGTGAGTTTCAAGTGATTTCAGTGAGAATTGTGGGTTTTTCCTTCTTTAACTGAGGGGTACCAACAATTTTGTCCACGTGTGTAATTAACCGTTTAAATTAATACTGTAGAAATCAGAAAGGTTTTGGTAGCGATGAGCATTTTACTGTAGACTTTACTTCATCTCCTGCATCTCCGACTTCATATCTCTCTCTTACTTCATCTCCTTCATCGTCTTCTCCGCCATCAGCTCCTCCTTCTTCATCTCCTCCATCTTATCCTTCTCTTTCTCCTCCATGATTGTCTCCATCTCCTCCTTTATCTCCTCCTTCATCTCCTCCATCTTTTTCTTCTTTCTCCTCCATGATTGTCTCCATCTCCTCCTTTATCTCCTCCTTCATCTCCTCCATCTTATCCTTCTCTTTCTCCTCCATGATTGTCTCCATCTCCTCCTTTATCTCCTCCATCATCTTCTCCATCATCCCCTCCATCTCATCCTCCCCTATCTCTTACTTCATCTCGCCCACCATCTCCTTCTCCTTCATCATCTCCTCCTCCATCTCATCCTTTTTCTCATCTCCTTCTCTTCCATCATCTCCTCTATCTCCTTAATCTTCTCCACTTCTATCTCCTCTTTAATGTCCTCATTTCTTCCGCCATCTCCTACTTCAACTTCTGCTTTATCACCATCTCCTCCTTCTTCATGTCCTCCTCTATCTCCTCCTCCTTCTCTTCTTCTTTCTCCTCCATCTCCTCCTCCTCTTGTTTCTCCTTCTTCTCCTCTGAGCAGCAGCAGCTGACACTCATTAGTTTGTTGCATAACAGCAGCTTTCAGCAGAGCAGGGAATGTTGGAGGAGGAACGTTCTCCCAACGCTCAGCAGAAACATGAACACACCCTGTGTGTGTGTGTGTGTGTGTGTGTGTGTGTGTGTGTTTACCCCTCACTGTGTTGACAGTGGACACACAGCTGTGCAGCAGTGTGTGTCTGTGTACACACTGGGTTGTGTGTACCATCACAGAGTCTCAGCAATAAGAGCCTCACTGGCAGCTTCAGCTCTTTTACTGCAGACTAAAAAACATCATGAAAAAACATTGTGGAACAAAATATTCTACAAAAAACACTATGTAAAAAAAAATTCTACAAAAAACACTATGTAAAAAAATTCTGTGTAAAGTATTTTGATAAAAATGTTCAGTAAAAAACATCCTCTATAAATATTCTGTGAAAAAATCCACATATAAACACTATGCAAAAAATATTCTGCAATAAAATATTCTACAAAAAATACTATGTAAAAAACATTATGTGATAAGATATTCTGCAAATATACTCAATAAAAATATTCTACAAAAATATTATGTGAGAAACATTCTACAAAAAATATTCTATGAAAAATATTCTGTAAAAAATGCTCCAGAAAAAAAAATCTGTTAAAGATTTCCTGTAAAAAATACTGGACAAAAACACTATGTGAAAAATATTCTATAAAAATATTCAGTAAAAGTTTTTTTGCAAAAAAATATTGGACAAAAAAATTCTATAAAACCTATTCTGCATATAATATAATATAATATAATATAATATAATATAATATAATATAATATAATATAATATATTTTATACAATACATATAATATATAATATAATATAATATTCTATGAACACATTCGACAAAGAACATTGTTTAAAAATATTCTGTAAAGGATTTTCTGCAAAAAACATTCCATAAAAATATTCTGCAAAAATATTTTGTAAAAAATATTTTGTAAAAACATTCTGCAAAAAAGACTTTTAAAAAAGATTCTGTAAAAACATATTCTGTAAAAGAAAATATTTAAAAAGTCAGTTAAAAAATTATGTATTTCACAAATAAACATTAAAAAACAAACTACCATTTATGCAAAAATACAGATTTTTGACTTGTACATGATATTTGCTTTGTTTTATTGGTTATCTATGAATCAACAAAACAGAAAATGATGATTTTTTACGGTGCACTTTTGCCTACTTTATTTCTAACTGAGGAATAAAGAACAAAAGCAGATTATCTTGGTTCCATCTTAGAAACGTTCCCTGCTGGGAGGACCTGGAGTCCAGAGGGATTGTGGGTAATGAAGTCCTGCAAATTAAAACCTTCAGTCTGTTCATTTCCAGTGTTTCTGTCAGATGTGGTTCCTCTGTTTGTTCTGACCCAGCTATTCTCTTTACTTTCACTCTCAGAAACACATTTCTCCTCTGGAAAAGGACAGAAAACGACAACAGAGGAGGAGGAGGAGGAAGGAGAGCATGAATGAAAGAGACAAACAAAGTCGTCTGTGGCGAAGGAAAGAAAAGGAAAGTGTGGAGGCAGAGATGAGATTAGCTCCAGTCAGCAGCCAGGAATCCCAGATATGTGCTCTGTGTGTGTTTTAGCTGCTTCGTCACTGCAAACCCAGCAGCTCCGGGTGGATTTAGAGCTCCGATCCGCTGCACACTTTATCAAAAAACAACTGCAGACGGGTCCAAGTTTCCACTGCAGCAGGTTTCAGGGTTCTGTCTGTGAGAAGGTCAGCAAAGCACCCACTGTGTTCCTCCCATCAGCAACAAAACACAACGACTGACTCAGGAAATGCAGAAATGAACATAGAAATGAAACTATAGCTCAGTTTGATCAGTCCCCACCTGAAAGACTGAAAACATCTCATCTACTGACTGAGAGCTTTTAAGTTAAACATTATTTTTCATGAATTGTTGACATCATAATGTTGCATTAACTTCATATTTTGTGCGATTTAAACAGAAATTTGCAGGTTTTGTTTCTAAGATTTAAATTTTGTGAGTTCAAATACACAATTTAAAATAGAAAATGTCAAATTAAAAGCCTGCATTTATCATTCATGAAGTAAATGACACATTAATTCCTTTTAAATCACGTGAAAAACCTGATATTTTTAAATAACCAACATAAAAACGTGTGTTTCTGCTGCCAAACATTAAATAACTAAAACCCCTTTGATTTTTATTCATTCACTAACTTAATGTGGTTCTTTTTTTTTCAGACAGAATTTCTAGAATTTGTCTGAACTCTAAAAAATTGATGCAAACTCTTTCTGTTGAGCTCAAACTTGATTTTACACAAGGACCTTTTTTCCAACACAAACACGGTTTCAATGAGTTGTGTTGAAACTGACTTAATATTTTGTGTGATTTAAACTGAAATCTCCCCATTAGCTGACTTTAAGCGAAACTCGTGACATGACAACTTCATTTTTCTTCACTTTGAGTTCAGGATTTGCAGTGAATTAACAAATCTTTGAATGAAAGACTCCTGTGACCTACAAAAGGTCCTCAGAAGGTGTCAAACTGCTGCTTTATTGCTGCGTTTTATGGTTTTGCTGCTTTGTAATTCTGACTTTCTGACTTATTTACGGTACAACACTCACGTATCGCCTCAGCTTCTTCTCTGGAGGTGACTTTCTGAGCCAGCCCTCACACACCACGTCCCCCGCCGCACTCATCCTCACAATCAATCGATCAATCGATCAGCTGCGGGACAGGTAATCCTCCAATCAGGATCCCCCAGACTCGACCAATCAAGCGTTGTGATGCGTGAATCGATCCGGTGATTCCGTGGAGGAGTCACACCTCCTCCTGCTTCCCGGCAGTCACTCCTCTCTCTGAGGCTGGAGATAAGCAGCACAAAGCCCTGGACATTCCTTCCCTCCTCACTCCTCCCACCGCTGGGCTGAACAGGAAACTCCCCCTGTGGATATTCTCATGCTCTGTTCTCTGGAAACCGTGGAGAAAAAAAAAAAGAGCAAATCTTAAAGGCCTCGTAGCGACAATAATGATCCCAACAGACTGAAGCTACAAGCAGCAGCTTTACCTCCATAACGTGAATATTTTCACACTTACAGACCCTCCACTGCAAAAACTCCAAATCTTACCAAGTCTGTTTGTCTTATTTTTAGTCTAAATGTCTCATCCCACTTGATTTAAGATAAATTCACTTAACAGGAGACATTTCAGTAGATGGAGGACTTGTTTTAAGACAACGCATCTTAAATATCTTGTTCAGTCAAACAATCTTGAAACTATCTTGTTTTAACCCTCGTGTCGTCCTGCGGGTCAAATTGACCTGTTTTAAAGTTTAAAAATGTGGGAAAAAAATACATATTTTCCCAGTGAGAACTTCCACATTTTCAAAAATTTTTGGGAAATTTCTGAACATTTTTTTGAGAAATAAAAGAAATGCTAAAAAAAAGGTTTCTTTAAGAACATTCAGATAAAAATCAACCAAAATCCAGCGAAAGTCACTGGATTTTGGTTGATTTTTATCTGAATGTTCTTAAAGAAAATATTAGAACTTTTACTGATAACTATGCAGTCACTTCAGATATTTTTTAGGATTTTTAAAATTTTATTTTTTGCCAAATTTGAGGATTTTTTTTGAATAAAATTTTTGAGGAATTTTCTTCCTGAAGATTTTGCAAATGTTTATAAATTTGGGGATTTTTTTTGCTGAATTTTTGGATTTTTTTCAGACAAGGCAACACTATTATTTTGTGGTGCCGTAAATGAAGACAACAGGAGGGTTTAGACACCTAAGCTTGACAATCCTGGTAAAATAAAGCTTAAAATAAATTTTCCAAGCTAATGCTAAGATCTCAATATTCTAAATATCAGATCTTATTTCTAGAAATCTTACCAAGACATTTTTCACTTGTTCTATTGGCAGATTTTTTTTCACTTATTTCAAGGTAAAAGCTCTTTGAAATAATTTTTTTCCCTTGTTTTGAGAGGAGCATTTTTTTTCCAGTGTGACATCTTCAATCTGAGTTCTGATAAAAACTGCATCCAGATCAGTTCTACATCCATTCCAGGTGTCCCAGTCTCAATGCTGAATCTGGTTTTTGTTCATTTTCTCTATAACTAACCTTGAGCATCATTTCATGGGATGTAACAGGAAAATAATACATGAGCCTTAAAGTTTACCCAGAACGCACTGTCTAAAAAGACTTAAGCTTCTCCAAAGTGACTGAAGATTTGTCCAAATTGACCCAAAACCTGTCCAAGCTGACTAAACTTTAGTCCAAATTTGTCCACAATTATTCAAAGAATGTCTAACATGACAAAACTTCTCAAGAAATGACTCAAATTTGTCCACAATGACTCAGCTCTTGTCCAAAATCACTAAAAATGTGTCCAAAATGATCAAGAAGTTCTACAAAATGACTCAAGTGAAGAGGAGTCTTCAAGAAAATGTGCATGTTGGAAAATTATTTTAAGTTTTCCCTCAACTAAATGTGTCAAAATGATCCAAAACCTGTCCAAACTGACTACATTTTAGTCCAAATTTGTCCAAACTGACTACATTTTAGTCCAAATTTGTCCAAAATTTACACAAAATTTGTCAAACATAACAGAAGCTTCTCAAAAAATACTAAAAATGTATCATTTTGGACAATTTTTGAATCACTTTGGGGAAGCTTTTGTCTTTTTAGACAAGAATTGGGTCATTTTGGACACATTTGGTTGAGGGAAAACTTAAAATGATTTTCCAATACGTACATATTATTGAAGACTCCTCTACACTTGAGCCATTTTATAGAACTTTTTGATCATTTTGGATAAAATTTTAGTCATTTTGGACACATTTTCAGTCATTTTAGAGATTATTTTGGACAAGAACTGAATACTTCTGGACAAATTTGGACTAAAGTTTAGTCAGCTTGGACAGGTTTTGGGTCAATTTGGACAAATCTTCAGTCACTTTGGAGAAGTTTTAGTCTTTTTAGGCAGTGCATTCTGGGTAAACTTTAAGGCTCATATCAGGTGGTTGGTCAGAACAAGTTCTAGACAATGAAAGGAGCATTTTTACACACAGAAGACACCAGGATCATCTGATAGACATGATTCACTCTGTGGTGAAAAAACTTTCTAATAATGTTGAGGGAAAATGTGATACATCCCATAATAATCATGCTCAGAGTTGGCACGTCCTTCATTTCCCATGATGCATTACAGAACAAAACTCTGAGACAAAAACTTTTCTGTCAGGAAAAACTGACTGACATTTATAAAAGGGTCACATGTTCTCTTATGAAGAGTTCTTATCTGAATATAATTTTCCTATACCACCTAGAGAATTTGCAATCATCTTTGATGCTATTCCATCAGGTCTTAAAATGTTATTATCCTCTTCAACCTCTGATGTCTCCATTGAAACCACCCTATCTAATTTATATATAGGGAACTCAGATCCTTTCCTGAATAGTAAAACAAACAATAAATGTATAAGAGATTTAATTTTAAGAAATACAATCTCTAAGCCTACTTCAGTTTTTTACTGGAATAATCTGTATGTTGATATTGACTGGCAAAAAAACATGGTTATTACATAGGAAATTTTGTATTTCAAATAAGGTGCGGGAAGTTTCTCTGAAAATACTCCACAGGTGTTATCCTGTTAACTCTGTTATTGCAAAATACAGACTCAACATTGACCCTCTTTGTTCTTTTTGTCACCACACAGAGGAAACTATAAATCATTTGTTTTGGGATTGTACCCTTAGTCAGGGATTTTGGCAGGACCTTAACTTGTTGTTGAACAGAAAAATGAATACTCAACTCAAATTTAAAATTGAATTTATTTTATTTGGCTGCTTTGATGATACTTTGCCTATTAAAAAAACATATGTCATCAACTTTATTGTACTTTTAGCAAAATTCCATGTTCACACCAGCAAATTTTCAAAACAAAAACCCAACCTGACTGTCTTCCTTGCATATTTAAAATTCTACCTTGACACTTTAAAACTTTGCAGTAACTCCAAAGCTGTGAAGACAAGAACGCTTTGTGTTGAATTTGATTTCATTTGATCTCCATTCCTCTTATATATTCTTTATTTATTTCTTAATTTTGTGAACTGTATTATGTATTTCTATGCTTTCTTTATGTCTGTTTTATACTATGAGATGCATACTACCTCGAGCGTACAATGTTCCTGATGAAATTGTGAACTGTTATTGTTCAGTTTTGTAAATAAAGTTAAAAAAAAAAGACTGACATTTATTGGTAATAAGGTTGAGTTGAGCTTCAGTCAGTGGTGAGTTCATGTTAAAGTCTAATGCTGACATCTAGTGGACAGTTTTAATCACTACAAGTTTACACAAATTAAATGACTTAAGTGGTCCGCATGCGCGCTTACTCACTGAACGTAGACGAATGCGTTGGGCTTCAAAGGCTTTCATACGCTTTTTGCGTACCGACGGCTCTGACCACGAGGAAAAGAGAAAAAGCACTTCTCAAAATGTCAAAGAGGCAGGCCCCGCTAAGTAATTATTTTCGTGTTCCTCCACCCCTTTCACAAAAAAATCCGACAGAGTCGTCACCGGAGCCACCGAAAAAAAGAGCTTTTGGCAAAAGCTCTTTTTTTCGGTGGCGTCAGAGCCGTCAGTACGCAAAAGCGTATGAATGCCTTCGAAGCCCAGCGCATTCGTCCACGGTCAGTGCGCAAGTGGGCAGGCAGACCACTTATGTGCAGCCCTGGAAATAGATCAGTTATTACAGTAAAACCAAAGTTTGAGCGAAAATTACTCAGCTAAAAATATATTTTCTGAAAATTTTATTTGCTGCTTCTTAAAATAAAAATGAAATGAAATAATTATATATAGGATTATTTTATAAATTTCATTTTAATTGCTATTTTATAGAATTTTACTGTTTTATTAATTAAAGATGTTCAGTAGAATCTGAGAAAAAAGTATTAATTTACATGTTATTTGTAAAAAACCTGAATTTTTAAAAAAATCTCATCAGAAATCTGCATTTTTAAAATAAATAGTAAGTTATTTTCCAATGTTTGAAAGTAAAATTAAAATTCTAAATATCTTATTTGACATATATTTGCTTTTACTTTAAATGAAAATGATCGAAGTTAAAGATTGAAAAATTACAAATCATTTTGTAGCTGCTGTTTTCCACATGCTTGATGTTTTGTTCATTACAGATAATATCTAGTCAAATAATAATACTTTTAAAATGCATATGTTTAATTAATTAATTTCAAAAACAGGCCAAAATTGTAAATAATGTCAACATCAGGAAATAGCTCTTGTGAAAAACTGTAATTAATACTGCAGTGATTTACTGACACTGTATTAGAATAAAGGACTAAATGCAGGAGCTCATTGATTCTGTGGATGTAGAGGAGTGTTCACAGCGTCTGTGTTGATTTATGAAGCAATTCTTCATTTTAAAATCCCTGTCTATTTAATGCAAATGGATCTTATTTGACTTCAGTGCGCTGGAGCCGAGCTGCAGCACAGAGACGGTCTTATAGAATCCACAGACGGGGGAAGGTTAGTGCTCTTTTTGTTTTCTAACATCCCCATATGGAAATGCACAGAAAAACTTAACGTTTGGGCTCTTGCCTATTGAATATTGTACATAGATGTGTAATAGTAAATCAGTCAGGTAGCTCTTTAGTTTATCGTTAATGCCATTGATCTTAACACTCGGAGTTTTGTTCCAAATGTATGAGCAGCCCGTTGATCTGGACATGTTTTCTGTCCACTGAAGGACCGTCAGTCGAGCAGTCCATAACTCTGTTACTGTCCACACAAACTCTGGAGAATAAAGATATTAGCAGTTCCTTTCAGCCATTATGCTGCACTGCTGTGTGTTGGTGGTTAAATCAGTCACTGGCTTCACCAGTCACCTGAACCACACCCACAACGTCTGGAAGTTTTCCTCCTTTGTTGCTTTTCAACGTTGAATCGTGGTCAGTTTAATTTGGCTTTTTTTGATTATGTATATATGAGTTTTTACAAATATGCTTTCACACAAAATGAACTAATTCTACAAATTAATGTCAATTCATTAGAAATCTAAAATACAAAATAAGTGATGGCAGTATTCACCTCCTGCTGCCTCCACCGTGCTTCACATCATGATGCTGCCTCCACTGTGCTTCACATCATGATGTTGCCTCCACCGTGCTTCACATCATGATGTTGCCTCCACCGTGCTTCACATCATGATGCTGCCTCCACTGTGCTTCACATCATGATGTTGCCTCCACCGTGCTTCACATCATGATGTTGCCTCCACCGTGCTTCACATCATGATGTTGCCTCCACCATGCTTCACATCATGATGTTGCCTCCACCGTGCTTCACATCATGATGCTGCCTCCACCATGCTTCACATCATGATGCTGCCTCCACCGTGCTTCACATCATGATGTTGCCTCCACCGTGCTTCACATCATGATGCTGCCTCCACCGTGCTTCACATCATGATGTTGCCTCCACCGTGCTTCACATCATGATGTTGCCTCCACCTTGCTTCACATCATGATGATACCACCACCGTGCTTCACATCATGATGTTGCCTCCACCGTGCTTCACATCATGATGCTGCCTCCACCATGCTTCACATCATGATGTTGCCTCCACCATGCTTCACATCATGATGTTGCCTCCACCGTGCTTCACATCATGATGCTGCCTCCACCATGCTTCACATCATGATGCTGCCTCCACCGTGCTTCACATCATGATGTTGCCTCCACCGTGCTTCACATCATGATGCTGCCTCCACCGTGCTTCACATCATGATGTTGCCTCCACCGTGCTTCACATCATGATGTTGCCTCCACCGTGCTTCACATCATGATGATACCACCACCGTGCTTCACATCATGATGCTGCCTCCACCGTGCTTCACATCATGATGTTGCCTCCACCGTGCTTCACATCATGATGCTGCCTCCACCGTGCTTCACATCATGATGCTGCCTCCACCGTGCTTCACATCATGATGATACCACCACCGTGCTTCACATCATGATGCTGCCTCCACCGTGCTTCACATCATGATGCTGCCTCCACCGTGTTTCACATCATGATGCTGCCTCCACCGTGCTTCACATCATGATGATACCACCACCGTGCTTCACATCATGATGCTGCCTCCACCGTGCTTCACATCATGATGCTGCCTCCACCGTGTTTCACATCATGATGCTGCCTCCACCGTGCTTCACATCATGATGATACCACCACCGTGCTTCACATCATGATGCTGCCTCCACCGTGTTTCACATCATGATGCTGCCTCCACCGTGCTTCACATCATGATGCTGCCACCACCGTGCTTCACATCATGATGCTGCCACCACCGTGCTTCACATCATGATGCTGCCTCCACCGTGCTTCACATCATGATGATACCACCACCGTGCTTCACATCATGATGCTGCCTCCACCGTGCTTCACATCATGATGCTGCCTCCACCGTGTTTCACATCATGATGCTGCCTCCACCGTGCTTCACATCATGATGATACCACCACCGTGCTTCACATCATGATGCTGCCTCCACCGTGTTTCACATCATGATGCTGCCTCCACCGTGCTTCACATCATGATGCTGCCACCACCGTGCTTCACATCATGATGCTGCCACCACCGTGCTTCATCATGATGCTGCCACCACCATGCTTCACATCATGATGCTGCCACCACCATGCATCACATCATGATGCTGCCACCACCGTGCTTCACATCATGATGCTGCCACCACCATGCTTCACATCATGATGCTGCCACATATCTCATCTGGCCTGGGAACGCCTCGGGATCCCCCAGGAAGAGCTGGAAAGCGTTGCTGGGCGGGGGGAAGTCTGGAACGACCTGCTTTGCCTGCTGCCTCCGCGACCCGGCCCCGGATAAGCGGAGGAAAATGGATGGATGGATGGATTTTCGTTTGTGTAACTTGTAGTGATCAAAACTCTCCACTGACTGAACCTCAACTCAACTTTATTACGAATAAATATGTCAGGAAATTTCAATAAATTTCAATTAAACTGCTGCAGTTTTACTGGTCAAACTATGATCCATCCCATAATACTGAACACTGGTGGCTCCATGTTTGTGAAAGTCTTAATCTAACTAGATGGGACTGAGTAAGATTCTAACCTTTTACAACCATGCATCTTAATATTTCATAATTTAAACTGACAGATTTCATTCTTCTGAACTGCTTCATGTCCAACCATCTTCTGTGAGATGAACTGATCTACAAAAGAGCTGCAACAACCCTGAACATAGAAAACCCCCACACAGGATCATCTCAACACAGAAAAGGTAAAATGATGAAGAACTGAGTCAATGGATGATCTGAGAAATAAGTTCATCTGCTTCACTCTGTGTCTGACTGACCAGAGTTTACCATGAAACTCCACGAGAGACAGACTACTGATCATCACATGAGGGGAGCAAACACAACAAACCTTTACCACAATTCAGGGAAATAACAACAAAACAGCCCCAAGTAAAGAGTAGACAGTTTTATTTTTACCATCAGCATATATTTGGAGGAATGATAGTTCTGTTTTCATCATGAGAAGAAACTTCAGCAGAGTTCACAGGAAGTGAAACATTTAAAAGTCTGACATCAACAGTTATTAATCATCACTAAAGTGTCACATTAAACTGAGAGGCACTTTTGATTAGTGGTGGGGGAGAAAATCGATTCTTAGATGCATCTCGATTCAGGCATGGACAATTCTGAATCGATTCACAAACGTCCAAATTCCGATTATTTAAATGTTAAATAACGTGACATTGGCGGAACGAAAAGGCGGAACTCAGTAGTGCTGCGCGTTGTCACCCGGCGTACACTTTACGGGGAGCACATAACAAAGATGGCTTAACGCCAGATCCACCCTGCGCCTTCCGGATTAAAAGCGAATGTGTGGAAGAATTTTGGCTTCTACAAAGTTGAGGGTGGACTTGAACTGGACAAGAGCCACGCTATATGTAAACTGTGTCACATCAAGATAAAATACTTTGGTAACACCACTAACATGAGGAGCCACATCAGTCGTTTTCACCCGAACGAGGAGGGAAGATGCCCGGCTGCTGTTGAGGCTACCTCTGCCTCCACCAAACAGAGAACAATCGAACAAGTAATTACAAAGCTTCCCCCCTCATCGGAAAAGGCGAAACGAATCACAAAGTCCATCGCAACGTTTATTGCCAAGGACTTACGTCCGTATTCAGTAGTGGAGAACCAGGGCTTCCGAGCACTACTGCACACGTTGGAGCCGAGATACAACTTTCCATCCCGACGCTACTTCACTGACACGGCCATCCCGACACTCTACAAAGAGACCAAAACAGAAGTCATGTCCTCGCTGGGGAAAGCTGGTAGGATAGCAGTTACACACGTGGACAAAATTGTTGGTACCCCTCAGTTAAAGAAGGAAAAACCCACAATTCTCACTGAAATCACTTGAAACTCACAAAAGTAACAATAAATAAAAATTTATTGAAAATTAAATAATCAAAATCAGCCATCACTTTTGAATTGTTGATTAACATAATTATTTAAAAAAAACAAACTAATGAAATAGGGCTGGACAAAAATGATGGTACCCATAACTTAATATTTTGTTGCACAACCTTTTGAGGCAATCACTGCAATTAAACGATTTCTGTATTTGTCAATGAGCGTTCTGCAGCTGTCAACAGGTATTTTGGCCCACTCCTCATGAGCAAACAGCTCCAGTTGTCTCAGGTTTGATGGGTGTCTTCTCCAAATGGCATGTTTCAGCTCCTTCCACATATGTTCAATGGGATTCAGATCTGGGCTCATAGAAGGCCACTTTAGAATAGTCCAACGCTTTTCTCTCAGCCATTCTTGGGTGTTTTTGGCTGTGTGTTTTGGATGGTTGTCCTGTTGGAAGACCCATGACCTGCGACTGAGACCAAGCTTTCTGACACTAGGCAGCACATTTCTCTCCAGAATGCCTTGATAGTCTTCAGATTTCATCGTACCTTGCACACTTTCAAGACACCCTGTGCCAGATGCAGCAAAGCAGCCCCAAAACATTACTGAGCCTCCTCCATGTTTCACCGTAGGGACAGTGTTCTTTTCTTCGTATGCTTGGTTTTTGAGTCTATGAACATAGAGTTGATGTGCCTTACCAAAAAGCTCCAGTTTGGTCTCATCTGTCCAAAGGACATTCTCCCAGAAGCTTTGTGGCTTGTCAACATGCATTTTTGCAAATTCCAGTCTGGCTTTTTTATGAGTTTTTTTCAGCAGTGGTGTCCTCCTTGGTCGTCTCCCATGAAGTCCACTTTGGCTCAAACAACGACGAATGGTGCAATCTGACACTGATGTACCTTGGCCTTGGAGTTCACCTTTAATTTCTTTGGAGGTTGCTCTGGGCTCTTTGGATACAATTCCAACGATCCGTCTCTTCAATTTGTCATCAATTTTCCTCTTGCGGCCACGTCCAGGGAGGTTGGCTACTGTCCCGTGGGTCTTGAACTTCTGAATAATATGAGCCACTGTTGTCACAGGAACTTCAAGCTGTTTAGAGATGGTCTTATAGCCTTTACCTTTAAGATGTTTGTCTATCATTTTTTTCGGATGTCCTGGGACAATTCTCTCCTTCGCTTTCTGTTGTCCATGTTCAGTGTGGTACACACCTTTTCACCAAACAGCAGGGTGACTACTTGTCTCCCTTTAAATAGGCAGACTGACTGATTATGAGTTTGGAAACACCTGTGATGTCAATTAAATCACACCTGAGTTAATCATGTCACTCTGGTCAAATAGTTTTCAATCTTTTATAGAGGTACCATCATTTTTGTCCAGGCCTGTTTCATTAGTTTGTTTTTTTAAATAATTATGTTAATCAACAATTCAAAAGTAATGGCTGTTTTTGATTATTTAATTTTCAATAAATTTTTATTTATTGTTACTTTTGTGAGTTTCAAGTGATTTCAGTGAGAATTGTGGGTTTTTCCTTCTTTAACTGAGGGGTACCAACAATTTTGTCCACGTGTGTACATGTGATGCTTGGACATCTGTTGCCACCGAGTCATACGTTACTATAACTGCGCACTTTGTAAGCGATGACTGGAGGTTAGTGTCGCATGTGCTCCAAACAAGAGCAACGAATGAAAGCCACGCGGGTGCAAATATGGCTGAACTTTTGAACAGTGTTGCAGATGAATGGCAAATGACATGTAAAGACATTGTTTTGGTAACAGACAATGCCTCTAACATGGTTGTTGCTGCTCAGCTGGGCCACTTCGTCCATGTGAAATGCTATGCCCACACTCTAAATCTTGCCTCTCAGCGTGCTCTAAAGTTGCCCATTGTGGCAAGGTTACTGGGGAGAGTGAGACGGGTTGCTGCATTTTTCCACCGCAGCACCATCGCCAGACACCAGCGTGAAGAAAACCAGAAGCTGCTTGGCCTTCCAAATCACAAGATGAAAACGGACTGCAGCACCAGGTGGAACAGCGCTTATGAGATGGTTAGCAGGTTTTTGGAGCAACAGCCTGCTGCATGCGCCACTCTGCTGTCCCCACAGGTGAGAAGAGTGGAGTCAGACATTTGTACTCTCAGTGAAGCAGACATCTCCAGTGCAGAGGATTTTATCAAGGCCCTAAAGCCCATGAAGGATGCAACCACTGTCATGTCAGAGGAGAAGAACCCCACCATTTCTTTGGTTGCTCCTTTGCATGCCAAACTCCTTGATGAGACAAAGGACAGTATTGGAGAGTCATCACTCATCAGGGAGATAAAGCAGGCCATCCACGGGGACCTCCGCAAAAGATACACCAGCGAGCAGGAGAGAAACACCCTTTGCACAGCTGCTGCTCTTGATCCTCGGTTTAAAAGCCTTCCTTTCCTTTCAGAAGAGGAGAGAGATGAGACCTATGGCAGAGTGACTGCTGAGGCTGCTTCCCAAGAGGTAATTCTCTTATTTTACTGTCTGTGAAATGCTGTTAAGACATTTAATTATTTGAATTACACAATCGGCAAAGTAAAACAGATATAAGATAATCCACGATTTTTAATTCAATATTTTGTTCAAAATGTGATTTGAAGTAAAGCTGATGTCATTTTGACTTAAACATTTGAAGCTTATTTGTTTACATTTCCTTCTCATTGTGTTTACCTACAGCGAGTGGTGAGGATGGAAGAGGAGGAAAACCCTGTGCATACTGTGAGGGAAGAGGCCCCCCTAAACACCGAGGAGGAAGAGGAACACCAAAGCAAGGCTCCCAAAAGAATTGCCTTGTCGTCTTCCCTGCGGGAGAATCTGCTGGGGCCAAGCTTCACTGATACTCATGCCCAGCAACAACCCATGTCTGTCTATGCCAGAGCTCAGGAGGAAGTGAACAAGTACTGTAGCACTAGCACCCCACCTCTTCCTCTCTCTGAGGACCCTCTGAGCTGATGGAGTAAGAATGAGGCAACATTTCCTCTCATTTCCAAGCTAGCCAAGAGATACCTGTGTATTCCAGGTACCAGTATCGCTGCAGAAAGAGTATTTTCTACTGCAGGAGATACTGTCACTGCCCAGCGCAGTACCCTCGCATCTGAACATGTAGATCAGCTCTTGTTCCTGCACAAGAACTTGCAAATTTGCACTACACTCCCTAACTAAGCACATTGTCCTGCACTGCACTGATGTGATTTTTTGGGGCCCATTTGTTTTAAGGTTTCTTTTTTTTCTTGAGTCCCTGTATCTGTGGCCCATTGAGGACTATTTTAAAGGTGATTTTTATATTTCCCTAAGGAATTCTGTTTTCTGGATTTAGTTTGAAGTCAAGGCCTGACTTATTTATAACTAAAGGCTGCTGTTATTTGTTTACAAAAGTTTGAAATACATTTGTTCTGCTGCTTGTACATAATTAGAAATTTTTGACCTTTTCGTGGTCTTTTTTTTCTGAAGTCTGAAAGTACTTTTGTTGTTACCAAAACAGAATTCTCTGTTATTCGTTTTCTAAAAAATTATGTTTTTTGTTTTGGCATAGTAAAATGTTTTTATTTGTTTGAATGCTATATTGCACATAAATTAAAGATTTTGTTCATATTTTCTTACATTTTTTAATAAGGACATATTTTCACATTTCACAAATTGTGATTCAAGATATGTTAAAAGCCAAGGATGCTGCTACCTTTTGTTCTTTACAACGAAGTTGTAACTTTTCAGTTTACACATTTCCATTAATTTAATAAAAGACAATGGAAATTAATTCATTTAATTGTTTCTCATTATTACTATTTTAAAAACACAAAGTGGTGACTGGTCTCACACTGAGACAAAAAGAAATGTGTAATAGCTGGGGGGGGGGAGATAATCGTTTCAGAATCGAATCCTAGCACCTGAATCGTAATCGTAATCGAATCGTGATGGGCCTGAAGATTCCCACCCCGACTTTTGACTTAAATCTGCCATTAAACAATACTGTTCAAACACACAAAGAAAATAACGCAACAATAAAAATGTAAAACGTGACTCAAAGTTTAACATCACTGAGGAAAGCAGCTGAATATAAGGAGGACAAGACTCAGAGGATACTGAAGACCAGCTGTAAGATCAGACAGTAGAACAGTGAGCTGGTCATAGAGACCATCCAGACTCCAGCAAAAGTCACAGTAAAACATCACGTTCATGTCAGGGTTCCTCACTAAGTCTCCTTCCTCCTTCCTCTCTGCTTCGTGTCTGTAACGGCAACTGTTCATCTTCTGAAACTCTGCTGTTCATGTTAGACTGTCTATTTGACTTACTCTTACAAACTGCATAAACGACATGTTCACCTGCGAGAAATAACCCACTTACCACTCCACCTACCATCGCACCCACAACCAAACCAATCAATCCACCTACTACCCCAGCTGCTACATAAGCTGTTACCCCACCTTCAAGAAAATAAATAGACAGAAAGATATAGATACTTAGGTATAAAGTTACCACCCCACCTGCCACCCCGCCTACCATCCCACCAACCACCTCACGTGCCACCCTACCTGCCACCCTACCTTGAAGCCAACCTATCAGACCACCCGCCACTCCACCTACCACACCACCTACCCCAAAACCGAACAACCCTAATCCCACCGAAGCTGTCACCACACCTGTAACCCCAGCTACCAGCCCACCTACTAGTCCACTTATCACCCCACCTGCCACCCGACCTAGCACCCCAACTGCCACCCCAACTACTGCCCCAACTAGGATCCCAATTACCTTGTCGTCTGTCAATATACCGACCATCCCACCTACCGCCACACCTGCCACCTCAAAACCTATTACATAAGGTATTATTCTTTCCCACGGTGAATTCTTATCGGGTTTCTCTCTGGCTCCACCTGACTGATCTGGACGGTTACTATCAACTGATGTGATGTATGCATGAACTATACTTTCACCTGCAAGTACCAACCCACCTACCACTCCACCTATCATTCCACCTACCACCTCACCTACCACCCCACCTGTTACCCCACCTGTTATCCCATCTTTAACCCAAATTTCCCCCACACCTGTAAAGTAACCTGCCAACCCACCTGCCACACCACCAGCCACCCCACCTGTAACCCCACCAACCACCTCACGTGTCACCCTACCTGCCACCTGACTTGCCACTCCACCTGTCACCCCTCCCACTACCCCACCGGCCACACCACCTACCACCCCACCTACCACCACTCCATCTGTCATCACCCCTGCCACCCCACCTGCCACCCCACCTACCAGCCCACCTATTACTCCACCTATCACCCCACCTGCCAACCCACCTGCCACACCACCAGCCACCCCACCTGTAACCCCACCAACCACCTCACGTGTCACCCTACCTGCCACCCGACTTGCCACTCCACCTGTCACCCCTCCCACTACCCCACCGGCCACACCACCTACCACCCCACCTACCACCACTCCATCTGTCATCACCCCTGCCACCCCACCTGCCACCCCACCTACCAGCCCACCTATTACTCCACCTATCACCCCACCTGCCACCCCACCTGCCACCCCACCTACCATCCCAACTACCACACCAACTAACAATCCAACTATCAAGTTGTCTGTGGATGCACCTACTGCCCAACCTGCCACTCCACCTGCCACCCCAAAACCTACTACATAGGGTATTATTCTTTCCCACGGTGGATTCTTATCTGGTTTCCCTCTGGCTCCACCTGACTGACCTGCTCGGTTACCATCAGCTGACTGAGCTGCTCGGTTCTTTTCCTCTCTGATCAAGGTCTCAGCCATCCTGAACATATCAGAGGTGCAGTGTTCTCCTCCGTTAGCTGTAACCATCTGGTCTATTTTATTCAGCAGCTCTCTGACCTGCAGCCTCCTTCCTCTCTGAGTGTTGTCAAACACACAGTACCTCCCATCACACATGGACACCAGATCAGACACACAGCTGTCGGACTGGATCAGCTCATCCATGGAGCGACCTCTCACTTCATCTCCATGAGTGAAGAGCACCATGGTGTACTTAGAGGCATCTCCTCCAAACAGTTTGGGCACTAACTCTAACAGTCTCTGGTCTGCGGCAGAGATGTTTCCTATTCTGACCACAATAACAAAGGCATGTGGTCCTGGACTGGTCTCCACTAATGTCTTCATGATCTCCTCGTAAAGCTGCTCAGGATTCAGGACTTCTTCAGCCAATCCTGGAGTGTCGACCACTTGGATCAGCCGACCGTCCACTGATTCTGATTCAGAGACACACTCTGTACTGACTGAGTTAAAGTTACAGTCTGATTTAAACTTCTCACATCCCAGGATGGTGTTTCCTGAAGAACTCTTCCCAACTCCAGGTAGACCAAGAAGAACCATCCTCCTCTGAACCTCCAAACCAGCTGGAAAACAGAGCATCAGGTCAGGAACCCGGAGAACCACTTCAAAGACGTTCCATTCACTGTCAAAGGAACTCTGGACTCACATCAGAACTAACAAAGACAATCATCCCACAAATCTGGACTCAGTTCCTTTATATGTACTTTATATGTTCATTTCACAGAACAAATGAACTCTTTAACAACCTAACGGTCAATCTACATTACATCTTGACTTTAACCTTTAATTCTTTTGATTGGTATTAAGATGATAATTCATAACATGTCTGCCATCTACATAACCATATCTGGTACTGTTCTGATGCCCTGTCTGTCAATAATGCAATTAGGTAAACCATGTTCATCTTATAATATTTTTGGAGTTACAGACACTAGAAAATTATCTGCCAATGTATTTATGCGAAGTACATCTGGACTTTAGCCCTCCCCTACAGAGGTTGGTGGAGATGCACCCACTCCCAATATGAGATGCAAGAATCCGTTTTAAAAGACCATGCCTGAAAGCACCACTTTGAGTTCTCCTGACTTTTGAAGTCGACTTGCTATCCATCACTCTGAGGCTCCACTCTGTCCATTGCTGTTCTGACCCGCTTCCACAGGCCGACTGGACTGCATGCGTCATCGTCACCTTCGTCATCGTCTTTGCCCTCATCATCATCACGGGCACGCAAGTACCTCCTAGTCACTGAATACTTGGTGCATTCTCCTCAATTCTCAAAATTCCTAAAACCATTAATTTGGCAAACTTTCAAATTGGTATTTCCCGAAATTTCATGGCTGCTTTCAGGTGTGGTCTCCACATTCCTTCCTCCTGGAGCGCAATATTACAACGTACTATTCTCCCAATATTGCGCTGTAATATTGCGGTCTATTCCTTCGCTTCCCTGTCATTCACATTCCGCTCATTGTTTGTTTTGTGTTCGTGTCTTGTGTTATATGTGTATTGTTGTGTTCTTAGTTGATAGGGGCTATTAATCATAGTTAGTTGTTGTTGTCTTGTTTGCTATTAGGAAATAAATGTTTTGTAACAAAGTTCAGTTTTATTTTGTTTATTTTGGTCTGTAACTTGTATTGATCTCAGCTACCAAAACTCTATGCATCGTCATATTGAGCTAAAATAATTCACTTGATCATTTTATGAGACTTTCCTTGTCTGCAGCAAGAGATGTTTCAGATGCTGCATTATTATGTTTAGCCTAACTTAGACATTTCACCGACCGAAACCAGTTCGACTATTTAATAATTCTGCACAAATTAATCTTAACCCCATTTACCGTACATTTCATAATTTGGTGGAGAAAACAATTTAAACCCTATAAACACATATGAAGAAATCCTACATTAGTTTCTTCAACCATCTGATTTAGAAATAATGAGCAGCCTCAGTCACTGGCTGACGTCACCCAGAGTCATGGGGTTTCTGATCAGTGTTGAGGAGCTCCATCACAGTCTACCTGCTGGGTCCAGTGCTTGATGCTCTCCAAGGTTTCTGGTCTTCAGCAGCAGATCTTGGACTTGTTCCTGATCTCCATCCTCATTGTTGAAGAGGTGAGACGTCCCTGAAAACATCTTCTCTACATCTGGGAGTTTTCCTTCTTTCTCTGCAAAGATGAAATCTGTCAGTGATCTACCCTTTAGTTGATCTCTATTTGTGAAGAGCAGGAAACTCTTTTTAAACCCCAACATCACCTTCAGAGCTGTGTCTGCAGCCTTCTGCTCCTCCAGAGGGAACCTCCAGATGCTGAGAACCACCAGGAACAGACATGGTTTGTTGGACTTCAGTAGATCCTGACAGTAGATCTTAATGTCCTCTGTACTGTCCTCGCTGTCTCAGATTCCTGGAGTGTCGACCACTGAGATCTGTTTCCCAAACACTGGTCCTGTTTTAACAGAGATCTCTTTTGTCACTGATGTGAAACTGAAGTCTGACTAAAGTCATGAATTTCTCTTGGGATATATAAAGTATCTATCTATCTATCTATCTATCTATCTATCTATCTATCTATCTATCTATCTATCTATCTATCTATCTATCTATCTATCTATCTATCTATCTATCTATCTATCTATCTATCTCTGCCTCCAGAGTTGTCCTTATGTTTCGTCTCTTTCCAACCTATCAGACGGTCCTGTTTGAGATCTAGACACCACAAAGGCCATTCCAGATGATTCCATTATGATTTTATTTGATAATTAGACAGTTTGTCCAAATGCAAGTATTTACAACCAAGTCATGATATTGTAGTAAGTATTATTTGGATGAATTAAAGCTTTAAAATTTTAGGTAGGATATGAAGTAGTACTTCATGTAGAATAGTCGGTGTGGTCCTGAAAGTGCAGGTTCCAGCTCTGTAGACAAACTTACTGGGGCAATAATAAAAGTGGAATACTCTTTGAATAAACCTTTTAAATTCTAAATACATTTTGAGTGAAATCGTCCTTTAGAACTGTAAGTTGTGCATTTAAATCATAGATTGTGCCCTTCAGCGGTCATCTGTGGTTGCAGATGTCTCTAAAAATGCTCTGGATGTGCAGCCTCCGGGTCTGCAGTCAACATTTCTAATGAATGAGGTCGACTGAGGACAGCATAGATATATACAAACACTAGATGTCTCAAGACGGAGTCGTTACTTGGCGGCCATCTTAGGACAGGGGACTGCTCCGGAGCACTGTACTGTAGTCAATGGTAAGGTGGATGATTCCCTCACTTTAACACTGATAACTCGCTCAATTCTTGATTGATTTACAAACGGTTTAGTTTATTACAAGCCTTATTAACGTGGCTATGATTCAGGCTCAATTCCGAAATCGCAGCTTTTTGTTTTGAAAAATGCGGCATAGTTGTGTGTCTTTTCTGCCTGGCTACTCACATTGAAGATGGTGTTACTCACAATCTGATTTTCAATTATTAGGTTTTCCTGAGACCAACGTTTTTTGAGACCCTAATCTTTAGGCGAAATTACATTCTTTGTGGTTGTGGTTGTATTTATTTGCTTGTTAAGAGACTTTGATTGAGACCTTAGACTTATTGTTTGTATACATCTATGCCTGGATTAGTTAGCCTGCAGCCGAAATGCATTGTGGGTAATGTAGGCACCAGGTTCATGAAAAGAAAAGACAACATCTCTGTTTGTTGTGCATTGATTTTGGTTGAGCTTTGTTTTATCTGTGCATTAGAAAGCTGATAGTAATAAAGAAGTGCAATGCTAAATAATAAAATTACATTTACATCCATTTATGCTGAAAAAAGATGATATCTGTGTTCATTTTTTATTTTTTTTGCAGTGGCAGCCTGAAGTTTAGAGAAGTGGAAGGTCCTCGCCGCAATCCTCAAACCAGCAGGATAAAATTGTGAAGATTACAATATAAGTATAAACCATAAATTAAGAATAGTAAGACACTAAATAACCTTTGACTAAAAAGACAGCTGGCAGACAATTTTCATGCCCGAGATTTAGAAATAAATTCAAAAGCTTAACATGATACTGTGCAGCTCGTTAGAGATATTGGTCATCAACCTTTAATCTTGTTTTTTAAAGAAGGCGAGATTAACTTAAAAATTGCCCACTCCATTGTTGTAACTTCAGCTGGTTATGGGACACTGCAAAAATCCTGGAAAATGATTTATTGAAAAGAGGGGGAACCTTGTTATTATTTTTCTTCATGCATTATTTATTTTTTTGTTCAAATGTCATTATTTTTTCATTTTAGCATTACTTTTTTGTTATTTGTTCATCAGCATTTATTTATTTTGTCTATTTGAAATATTGTAAATATTAAAGATTGACAGTATAATATCAGTGTGTGTATAGCTATTTATTACCTATCTACTTAATATAATTTTTATATGAATTCAATGGTTTTAATTATTCTTATGTAAGCAGTAAAACAAGTACATCTCTGACGTTTATAACAAACCAAGCTGTTGTAAAATCGGTTGAAATTGAGCAATCTGCAGTGATTTTAAAATCCATGCTCCATTGACTTTAATGTTATGAGTGATCGAGCAGCCCTGTCCCAAGATGGCCGCCATGTGGCGACGTTGCTCCCCATAGGCTGACAGCGCTCATGAGACATCTCGTTTTTGTATATATCTATGGATATATATCTATGGAGAACAGCCCCTCCTCAGGGCGGGTCGCCTCTTTTTTACCGTCATGGTGCATTCACAGACACATGGACATTAGAGTTTCCCTTGTTTTTCGTCCTCTCTCGTCTTTCTCTATTTTCTGCCTGCCACAAATTCAAATATACATATTTTTGAATGAGATCGTTCAGAGCTGGTGTTGCCACCCCAGTACATCCGCCCCTGTAAAGCGGCATATTAATAACGTAAAGCAGCTTTAAAATGTGAGTTTACTGACAGGATCACTGCTTGTTTTTATATAGGCTAAATGTACAAAGACAACAATTACAGACTTCTGATCAGTTTTCTTCCTCCCTCCACAGAGCCATGTTTTCACTTTAAATTTAAGCAAAAAAGTCTGATGATAAAAACTACAGAAACCTTAAGCTCACCTGTTCACAGCAAACAGTCGCTTCACAGATCAGTCAGCCGTTAGCTCGCTGCTCTTCTGTCCGCAGGCTGAGCTTCAACCGCAAAAAAACACGATCTCGATAAGATGAGACCTTCAAAATAAAAGCATCAGATCTGCAGTTTTTGGTCTGCAGATTATGCAGCTTTTCCTTAAACACCTCCTATTTGTTTTGAGTTCTAGTTTGTTATTTCTGTGAGAAACATATTTAAAGGTGTCCACACTGACTTGTAGGCTTCTATGTGATACTTATCAGTTAGAAGCAATGAAAGCAAAAATAATTCAAACCAGTAGAATGCAGATCATCAACATGTTGATTTAAGAGAATATACAGCTGTAGGTACAATCAGATCTACTAGTGTCCAAATAATTTGGTATCAATATTGATAATCTTGTTAACAGTCACAGTCTGTATTCTGAACCTGAAGACTGGGAAATCTTCATCCACGGTTGAGGTTGCAGAGGTAGTAAAGAAGCTCCTCCTCAAAGCTCCAGGTGTGGATGAGATTTGTGAAAATGGCATCATGTGAGAGGATTAAACCATTACTGACTTAAAAAAACAAAGTTTTGTCCGGCATTTGTTAAAAATATCTGTGTGAGCCCCAAGAGTTTGGAATAACATCCTGTGGACTGATGAGTCAGAGGTGGAACTTTCTGGAAGACATGGGTCTGTTCCATCTGGTGTAAAGCTAAAACTGTGTTCCACTAGAAGAACATGATCCCAGCAGAGAAACATGGTGGCGGTAGAGTGATGGTTGGAGGACCTGGACGACTTGTCATAATTATTGGAGCCATGAACTCTGCTCTCTATCAGAAAAACCTTCTGGAGAACATCCACCATCAATTCATGACCTAAAGTTCAACACAAATGGTTGCTGTAGCAAGGAAAGCCCCAAAGTACAGAAGAAGTCCACCTCTGAGTGGCTCAAAAAGAACTAAATGAAGGTTCTGGAGTGGCCAAATCAAAGTCGAAATTCTGACTGTGTTACCACGTCTTTTAGCTTGCGAACGAGTACATCAGCAAATCAGAGGCTTGTGTGCAAATTTACATAGCATGTTAGCATAGCATTTAGTCAGTAGTTTGATGTTTAATGACTGTTCATAGCACTTTGCTAGCAGTTTATATTAACCAGGCAACTTTAAAACTAAGCTAAAAACGCATTTTTTCTCTTCTCTGTTTGTACATTGCAGTTTCACTCATAAGTTTTCACCTGTCATCCATGAGATGCTAATAAAGGAGCAAAGCGCTTGCTTCCTGGCTCATGAAAAACGAGTTTGGCTGGCTGTTTAACTGCGTTGACATACAAGTTGTATTTAACACAAAGAGAGAACAGTATAGAAGATGAGGTCTTTACTTCATGGTTCCAATGGAATAAGGACAAATGTCAGATTTCAACTGGACATGATTTCATTTCTAAGATTGAGAAGTTGTGAAAGAAATAAATCATGATGAAGACGTCTTTTCTAGACAGCTAAAGCTTGAAGAACTGAACTAGTTTTTGGAACCTTCAAGGGTCTTTCTATTAAAATCAGTCAGTCCTCCACTCTGACCTCAGAATCAGCTGGTTCTTTATCTACAGTAAAGGTATTTAATATGAACATTTTCAGAGTTCCAGGTCCTTGAAGTCCACAGAGGAGGGTCCAGATTTCACTCTGATGAAGTGATGAGGCTCAGAAACATTTCTGCTGTAAACTGAGATCTGATCAAACACACTTTAAATCGTCACTGTGTGTTGTTGATTCACATTTTTGACCGTTTGTAATTTGTGTAAACTTGTAGTGATTAAAAGTGTCCACTAGATGTCAGGATTAGATTTTATTATTAACTCACCACTGAACCTCAACTCAACTTTATTACAAAAAAATGTCCGGAAATTTCAGTCAATTTTAATTCAACTGCTGCAGTTTTACTGTTCAGACAATGATACATCCCATAATATTAAACATTGGTGACTCCATGTCTGAATGAGTGCCCTGCCCACTTTTCTGTGAAAATTTTAATGTACCGAGATCAGACTGAGTAAGATTCTAAACTTTTACAACCAGGTATCTGAATATTTCATAATTTAAACTGACAGATTTCATTCTTCTGAACTGCTTCATGTCCAACCATCTTCTGTGAGGTGAACTGATCTACAAAAGAGCTGCAACAACCCTGAACATAGAAAACCCCCACACAGGATCATCTCAACACAGAAAAGGTAAAATGATGAAGAACTGAGTCAATGGATGATCTGAGAAATAAGTTCATCTGCTTCACTCTGTGTCTGACTGACCGGAGTTTAGCATGAAACTCCACGAGAGACAGACTACTGATCATCACATGAGGGGAGCAAACACAACAAACCTTTACCACAATTCAGGGAAATAACAACAAAACAGCCCCAAGTAAAGAGTAGAAAGTTTTATTTTTACTATCAGCATATATTTGGAGGAATGATAGTTCTGTTTTCATCATGAGAAGAAACTTCACAGGTTACTGACTTCACAAGTTCACAGGAAGTGAATCATTTAAAATTCTGACATCAACAGTTATTAATCATCACTGAAGTGTCACATTCAACTGAAAGGCACTTTTGATTTAAATCTGCCATTAAACAATACAGTTCAAACACACAAAGAAAAAAGTGAAATAATAAAAATGAAAAAGTATGATTGAAAGTTAAACATCATTGAGAAAAGCAGCAGAATGTGAGGAGGAAAATACTCAGAGGATATTGAAGACCAGCTGTAAGATCAGACAATAGAACAGTGAGCTGGTCATAGGGACCATCCAGACTCCAGCAAAAGTCACAGTAAAACATCACGTTCATGTCAGGGTTCCTCACTAAGTCCCCTTCCTCCTTCCTCTCTGCTTCGTGTCTGTAACGGCAACTGTTCATCTTCTGAAACTCTGCTGTTCATGTTAGACTGTCTATTTGACTTACTCTTACAAACTGCATTAACATATTCGCCTGCAAGTACCAACCCACTTACCACTGCACCTACCACCGCACCCACAGCCAAACCCATCAATGCACCTCTTACCCCAGGTCTTAAATAATCTCTTACCCCACCACCAAAGGAATTAAACATAAATGTCAAGAAACTGAACACTGCACCTATCCACCCACCTGACAACCCACCTGCCATCCCACCAACCACCTCACGTGCCACCCTACCTGCCACCCTACCTTGAAGCCAACCTGTCAGACCACCCACCACTCCACCTACCACACCACCTACCCCAAAACTGAACAAACCCAATCCCACCAAACCTGCCACCAAACCTGCCACCACACCTGTAACCCCACCTACCAGCCCACCTACTAGCCCACCTACCACCCCACCTGCCACCCAACCTATCACCCCAACTGCCACCCCAACTACTGCCCCAACTAGGATCCCAATTACCTTGTTGTCTGTCCATATATTGGCCCCCCCACCTACCGCCACACCTGCCACCCCAAAACCTATTACATAAGGTATTATTCTTTCCCACGGTGAATTCTTATCGGGTTTCTCTCTGGCTCCACCTGACTGATCTGGACGGTTACTGTCAGCTGATGTGATGTATGCATGAACTATACTTTCACCGACAAGTACCAACCCACCTACCATTCCACCTATCACTCCACCTACCACCTCACCTACCACCCCACCTGTTACCCCACCTGTTATCCCATCTTTAACCCAAATTTCCCCCACACCTGGAAACCAACCTGCCAACCTACCTGCCACACCACCAGCCACCCCACCTGTAACTCCACCAACCACCTCACGTGTCACCCGACCTGCCACCCTACTTGCCACTCCACCTGCCACCCCTCCCACTACCCCACCTACCATCCCACCTACCACCCCACCTACCACCACTCCATCTGTCATAACTCCTGCCACCCCACCTGCCACCCCACCTGCCACCCCACCTACCACTCCACCTATCACCCCACCTGCCACCCCACCTACCACCCCAACTAGGACACCAACTAACAATCCAACTATCAAGTTGTCTGTGGATGCACCTACTGCCCAACCTGCCACCCCACCTGCCACCCCAAAACCTACTACATAGGGTATTATTCTTTCCCACGGTGGATTCTTATCTGGTTTCCCTCTGACTCCACCTGACTGACCTGAACGGTTACCATCAGCTGACTGACCTGGACAGTTACCATCAGCTGACTGAGCTGCTCGGTTCTTTTCCTCTCTGATCAAGGTCTCAGCCATCCTGAACATATCAGAGGTGCAGTGTTCTCCTCCGTTAGCTGTAACCATCTGGTCTATTTTATTCAGCAGCTCTCTGACCTGCAGCCTCCTTCCTCTCTGAGTGTTGTCAAACACACAGTACCTCCCATCACACATGGACACCAGATCAGACACACAGCTGTCGGACTGGATCAGCTCATCCATGGAGCGACCTCTCACTTCATCTCCATGAGTGAAGAGCACCATGGTGTACTTAGAGGCATCTCCTCCAAACAGTTTGGGCACTAACTCTAACAGTCTCTGGTCTGCGGCAGAGATGTTTCCTATTCTGACCACAATAACAAAGGCATGTGGTCCTGGACTGGTCTCCACTAACGTCTTCATGATCTCCTCGTAAAGCTGCTCAGGATTCAGAACTTCCTCAGTGAATCCTGGAGTGTCGACCACTTGGATCAGCCGACCGTCCACTGATTCTGATTCAGAGACACACTCTGTACTGACTGAGTTAAAGTTACAGTCTGATTTAAACTTCTCACATCCCAGGATGGTGTTTCCTGAAGAACTCTTCCCAACTCCATGTAGACCAAGAGGAACGATCCTCCTCTGAACCTCCAAACCAGCTGGAAGACAGAGCAGATTAAAACACATTGATGAACAGGTTAAGGTTCTGAAATGTCAGTAGACAGTAATTTAAGGTTTTATGTAGTTTATTATCACTGCTAGTTTCAATGCAGCATGTTTTAATCTGACTTTCTAACCTGCTCTCTCCTGATCTTACTTTTACAAGTTTCTTCAACCATCTGATTTAGAAATAATGAGCAGCCTCAGTCACTGGCTGACGTCACCCAGAGTCATGGGGTTTCTGATCAGTGTTGAGGAGCTCCATCACAGTCTACCTGCTGGGTCCAGTGCTTGATGCTCTCCAAGGTTTCTGGTCTTCAGCAGCAGATCCTGGACTTGTTCCTGATCTCCATCCTCATTGTTGAAGAGGTGAGATGTCCCTGAAAACATCTTCTCTACATCTGGGAGTTTGCCTTCTTTCTCTGCAAAGATGAAATCTGTCAGTGATCTACCCTTTAGTTGATCTCTATTTGTGAAGAGCAGGAAACTCTTTTTAAACCCCAACATCACCTTCAGAGCTGTGTCTGCAGCCTTCTGCTCCTCCAGAGGGAACCTCCAGATGCTGAGAACCACCAGGAACAGACATGGTTTGTTGGACTTCAGTAGATCCTGACAGTAGATCTTAATGTCCTCTGTACTGTCCTCGCTGTCTCAGATTCCTGGAGTGTCGACCACTGAGATCTGTTTCCCAAACACTGGTCCTGTTTTAACAGAGATCTCTTTTGTCACTGATGTGAAACTGAAGTCTGACTAAAGTCATGAATTTCTCTTGGGATATATAAAGTATCTATCTATCTATCTATCTATCTATCTATCTATCTATCTATCTATCTATCTATCTATCTATCTATCTATCTCTGCCTCCAGAGTTGTCCTTGTGCTTCGTCTCTTTCCAACCTATCAGACGGTCCTGTTTGAGATCTAGACACCACAAAGGCCATTCCAGATGATTCCATTATGATTTTATTTGATAATTAGACAGTTTGTCCAAATGCAAGTATTTACAACCAAGTCATGATATTGTAGTAAGTATTATTTGGATGAATTAAAGCTTTAAAATTTTAGGTAGGATATGAAGTAGTACTTCATGTAGAATAGTCGGTGTGGTCCTGAAAGTGCAGGTTCCAGCTCTGTAGACAAACTTACTGGTGCGATAATAAAAGTGGAATACTCTTTGAATAAACCTTTTAAATTCTAAATACATTTTGAGTGAAATCGTCCTTTAGAACCGGAAGTTGTGCATTTAAATGGTAAATTGTGTCCTTCAGCGGTCATCTATGGTTGCAGATGTCTCTAAAAATGCTCTGGATGTGCAGCCTCCGGGTCTGCAGTCAACATTTCTAATAAATGAGGTTGACTGAGGAGAACAGCCCCTCCTCAGGGCGGGTCGTCTCTTTTTTACCGTAATGGTGCATTCACAGACACATGGACATTAGAGTTTCACTTGTTTTTCGTCCTCTCTCGTCTTTCTCTGTTTCCAGCCGCGAAACAACTTTAAATATTCATATTTTGAATGAGATCGTTCAGAGCTGGTGTTGCCACCCCAGTAGATCCGCCCCTGTAAAGCAGCATATAAATAACGTAAAGCAGCTTTAAAATGTGAATTTACTAACAGGATCACTGCTTGTTTTGTTAAAAATGTACAAAGACAACAATTACGGACTTCTGTTCAGTCCTCTCCTCCCTCCACAGAGCATCATGAAGTCACGCCTTGTTTAACTCACTGATGTCTTTCCAAACACAATCATGTTTTCACTTTAAATTTAAGCAAAAAAGTCTGATGATGAAACTACAGAAACCTTAAGTTCACCTGTTCACAGCAAACAGTCGCTTCACAGATCAGTCAGCTGTCAGCTCGCTGCTCTTCTGTCCGTCATCTGAGTTTCAATCGCAAAAAAATATTTAGATAAGATGAGACCTTCAAAATAAAAGCATCAGATCTGCAGTTTTTGGTCTGCAGATTATGCAGCTTTTCCTTAAACACCTCCTATTTGTTTTGAGTTCTAGTTTGTTATTTCTGTGAGAAACATATTTAAAGGTGTCCACACTGACTTGTAGGCTTCTATGTGATACTTATCAGTTAGAAGCAATGAAAGCAAAAATAATTAAAACCAGTAGAATGCAGATCAACAACATGTTGATTTAAGAGAATATACAGCTGTAGGTACAGTCAGATCTACTAGTGTCCAAATAATTTGGTATCAATATTGATAATCTTGTTAACAGTCACAGTCTGTATTCTGAACCTGAAGACTGGGAAATCTTCATCCACGGTTGAGGTTGCAGAGGTAGTAAAGAAGCTCCTCCTCAAAGCTCCAGGTGTGGATGAGATTTGTGAAAATGGCATCATGTGAGAGGATTAAACCATTACTGACTTAAAAAAACAAAGTTTTGTCCGGCATTTGTTAAAAATATCTGTGTGAGCCCCAAGAGTTTGGAATAACATCCTGTGGACTGATGAGTCAGAGGTGGAACTTTCTGGAAGACATGGGTCTGTTCCATCTGGTGTAAAGCTAAAACTGTGTTCCACTAGAAGAACATGATCCCAGCAGAGAAACATGGTGGCGGTAGAGTGATGGTTGGAGGACCTGGACGACTTGTCATAATTAATGGAGCCATGAACTCTGCTCTCTATCAGAAAAACCTTCTGGAGAACATCCACCATCAATTCATGACCTAAAGTTCAACACAAATGGTTGATGTAGCAAGGAAAGCCCCAAAGTACAGAAGAAGTCCACCTCTGAGTGGCTCAAAAAGAACTAAATGAAGGTTCTGGAGTGGCCAAATCAAAGTCGACATTCTGACTGTGTTACCACGTCTTTTAGCTTGCGAACGAGTACATCAGCAAATCAGAGGCTTGTGTGCAAATTTACATAGCATGTTAGCATAGCATTTAGTCTGTAGTTTGATGTTTAATGACTGTTCATAGCACTTTGCTAGCAGTTTATATTAACCAGGCAACTTTAAAACTTAGCGAAAAACGCATTTTTTCTCTTCTCTGTTTGTACATTGCAGTTTCACTCATAAGTTTTCACCTGTCATCCATGAGATGCTAATAAAGGAGCAAGGCGCTTGCTTCCTGGCTCATGAAAAACGAGTTTGGCTGGCTGTTTAACTGCGTTGACATACAAGTTGTATTTAACACAAAGAGAGAACAGTATAGAAGATGAGGTCTTTACTTCATGGTTCCAATGGAATAAGGACAAATGTCAGATTTCAACTGGACATGATTTCATTTCTAAGATTGAGAAGTTGTGAAAGTTAAACTCTGAGTTATATTTTCACCTTAAATCTAGGAAAAAGTACTAAATCAAAAACCTAAAAAATCCATTTAAGAAATGCTGAAACCCAGAAATGTTCACATTTACAGCGGTTTCCTCCACGGCAAATTCAAATCTAAATTTATGTCAAACTTTAGATTCAGAAAGTGAAAATATTCTCGACATCTCTGGCAAAGTAAAATACGGAGATGTTAAACTGAGAATCTGTGTTTGATTTGATAACAAAGATCTGCAGAAACCTTCAACTCACCTGTTGACAGCAAACAGGGGGCTCAGTGACATCTGTGCATTTCAACGACCCCCACCGATACTCACAACCACCATCGTTGAGTAGTCAGATGAGTTTTGGTATCGGTCATTGGAATAATAGCCCTGGACACACCTCACAGAGGTTTAAAAGATGAGGCAACACCAACCACCACCAGAACTGAAGAAGCCTCTTGGATGAGAGGTGAAACGTCTTCAAGGAACTTTCTTAAAGTCCAGTGGATTGATTTAAACTACTTTGGATACCATGACCTGGATGAATGAGAACCTACACAGACATCCTCCACTTCCACACTTCTAACTGACAAAATTGCATCCCTTCAACAATCCTGACTCTGTAGAGTTTACATGATGTGTGTTATAACCTTCAAATATCCTATAATATAAAACCATTTTAATCACATCATAACCAGAGTTTTATCTCCTATCATGTTGTTGAATTAAATGAACCTCATTCACCACAGAAAACATGAAACATCAGTGAATCCTGCAGAATATTGATCCAGATTAGCTGCAGTTGTGCATCAGAACCACTAGATGTCAGTAAACAACCACATTTCAGTCTGCATCAAAGTCATGGAGACACACCTTGGTCACATGACCTGAAGGTGTTATTGGAACATGAGCTGGAACTTTAATCCAGACTGAGTCCTCACTGAAAGGGATTTAATTCAATTGTATTTATTTACAATGACAACAAAATAAATTCCGTCAGAGCTCCTGCAGTTCATTCAACACAATGCTGCTCAGCTCCTTGTTCAGGTGGAGCAGGTCTGCTTCATTGGTAGGAGATGGAGATGAGACAGACCTGCTGAGTCTGTTCACTGATACGTTCTACTGTACTGTTTAACATCAAGCAAAGCAGCCCATGTGAAATTAAACACATTTTGTTTCAGTTATGTCATTTTCAGTGATCCACACATTCATAAATCTAGAAATAAAACACATTAAATTAACAAATGTGACTCTGAGATGGGCCACTCTGCATAATAAAGATGAGAAAATTGTATTTTACTTTGTAGTTTTACTACTTTTACCTCAGTAATGGTTGTGAATACTGCTTCCACCACTGTCTTGGACTAACAAACAGATTAAATTCAACCACTCACAGACTACATCTGCCTTTCCTTGTCAAAATAAATGAACATTTTCTGACATTTTCACGGTTTTCTTTTCTCTCTCTTTCTTTCTGTCTTTGGAAAACTGACAGTCACCGACACTCTGCACTCACAGTTCACATCTAGAGGTTGGAAGTGGTTCATGTAAACAGAGATATTTTATGATTCCCTGTCAGCAAAGAATTTAATTTTAAAACAAATGTAGCTGCTATTCTAATAATCCATTTCCTTTGTCAGTAACAGGTTCTTGAAATCATCCTCTCAATATGAACTAAATCCTGTGATGACAGATTTAAAGGACACCCACCTTGTCAGCAGTGTTTCTTTCTGACCTTCCTCCTGCTGCGTTACAGAGTCACACACTGTTGGAAACTGACATCTGATCCACATTTACACAACTTTACAACATCAGTTTGTGTGATTATGTAGCAGGTGGAAGGAGGGCTGTGAGGGTTTTACATATTTCATCAATTCACACTTTATCATTTGTTTTATACGGTTCATTTCTTCAGGCAAATGTTCTCCTGGTTCTCTCCCTTTTCAGCGGTTAATGATCTATTTATTAAAATGAACATTTGTTAGAATTCAAATGACTTTTAAAAAATGAGAGACAGGTGTGTATTCAAATAAAAAAAAGTGATTAAGCTCAGAGCGGCTGTCCAACCTTGTTTTCTTTCATTTCTCGTTCATTTTAATGGCTGGTGCCACTCGAGGGAAACTACCTGAAGAATACAATGAACACGACAAAAATGCAGCTGACAACATAATACTCCATGTCCCATTCGACATGCTTAAGCTTAATTGTATTCCCAGGGTCTATAAGAGACCAAAAGCAGCACTGTCATATGTAAAGACCTAGAGTGGTTTCCTGCTGACATTCAAGCCACAGAACAACTCAGAAGCTGTCAGCTCTCACATAACGCCTAAAACTAAAGAATTATGTGAAGCCACAAAGGCAGCCATCATGAGTGAGAGACAGGTAGAGAAAACACTGAAGATCTGCAAGACAGACGTTCATTACAGCAACAAAAAAACCAAACCCAGCAGGGTTCTACCAAACTGCTAGCTGGTCAGGAAACGTCTTTCTACCACCAGATGACCGTCACTCGTCTGTTCCTTCAGGAATCATCCTCAGACCTCCAGGAACCTTAAAAATGAGTGGACATGGAGAAATGGGACTTGCTGGACAAGGACAGCTGGAAAGTGACTTGTTGAAGCTGGTCTGAAGTCCTACAGGGCAGGAAGAAGCCCTTCATCAAGGAAAGGTAGAGGAAAGCCGGTTACTCTCTGCTGGGATCACAAGGATTGGACTGTTGATAATTGGGCTAAGGTTCTCGTCAGGGATGAATCCAGTTTTCAGTTGATGTCCACTCCAGACAACTTACTGGTTAGGAGGAAACCTGGAGAAGCTCCAAAGCAGACTGTCTGCCCCTACAGGAAAACATGGGGGTGGATCAGTGACCATCTGGGGTAGTTTCAGTCTGGGTGGAACAGGGACAATGAACCAGGTCATGTTTGGGGCGACTCTAGAAAACAGTCTTCTTCCATCAGCTGGAAAACTCTTTCCTGCCTCCAATGACTGGATTTTCCAACAGGTCAGTTAAAGCCTGGATGGAGAACCAGAACATTGAACCATGCCTTGGCTGCTCAATCACCAGATCTAAATCCAACTGAAAACCTGTGGAAAATCATCAAACGCTAAACGGAGAAACACAAGCCCAAAAATAAAGCAGATCAGTTAGAATGAGTGCAACAGGAATGAGCTGCTGTGATCAGAAGCTGGTGTAGAGCATGAAGAGACATCAGAAACAATGGTTCTGAATCAGTACAAACTCCTGTGTGGATCATGGGACTAAAACAGACAGAAAAGAAAACATGGAATCCTAAAAGCTGTTTTTGGAAGAACAGTACCATAGCTGTTGATGTAAGAGGTTAAATGATTTTGGTTTTTATCAAGACAATCATGGCAAATGTCTGATATCAGCTCTGAAATTAAACGCCAATGAGCTATTTTTGTTGTTATCGTTATATTTGTCCGAATAAATGTACCTTTAGTGGTACCAGGCATTAAAATGAACAAGGAATTGAAGAAAACGAGGGTGGCCTAGTAATGTTTTCCATGACTGTATGTAGGGCTGGGCGATAAATCAAATTAATTCGATTAATTTACCTTTTTAAAACCTGACAATTTGAAAATCTGCCAAATCGTACAATCGAGGCGAGCTTAAATATATAACAATACAGATTCTTCTTCTGCCTTTCACAACTTGTGCACCGGCATTTGCTTCCATCTCCTTCTTCTTTCTTCTCTCATCTCCTTCCACCAAAACACTCACACCCCCGTCATGGCGGACAGAACAGCAGCCGAAGAGTTGGTGGCGAGAAAAGGGCCTCATGTTACGTCGATTATATGGAAGTGGTTCGGCTTTGACAAGACTGACACAGAGCAAACTACAGTCATGTGCAAGGTTTGCAAAAGTACTGTGAAAACGAAGAGTAGCAGCACAACTAACCTCTTTCAGCACCTCGGACAGAGGCATCCTAAAGAATGGGAGGAGTGCAGCATGGCTAGCACTAGCCATAGCAAACAGACCGCAAAGAAACAGCAAAAATCCATTAAAATCGTAATTGTCCAAGATGACTAAAAAAATCGCGATTTTATTTTTTGGCCATATCGCCCAGCCCTAACTGTATGTCCTCCGATTTTATAATCACTCTCCTACCAGCCTGTGCTATTCTCTGTTTCATGCTCGATCAGATTGCTTTCAGATGTTGAGTCTTTGCTTTGAAAGTTGGACAAAGAAATACCAACAACTGCCACAAAGAAAGGATGCTTTAGGGATTTTGAAAGTTAATTCATCAAATAAACATAGTAACTCTGCTGTTAATGAGTATTTACATGACAGTAAATGAAACCAAACCACACGTCTTCTTCTCTCAGTGATCATTTATCTCCAGGCTCGTATTTGAATGAAACAACAAGAACAGCTGCTCTGGACTCAATCAAGGTTTCTCCATCATTGACCTTGTGAGTGTTGAAGCCTCCCAGCAGAACTATGAAGTCCTCAGAAAACTACTGTGTTTAAAAAACAGCAGTGGACCAGAACCCTTAGTTATTTTTATCTCTGAGGCTGAGGACCACATGGATCCAGCTCTGGAGGTCCATCTCTTGGTTTTCTTGACATTGAATCTCTCTACTTGAGACATGAGAAAATGTGCCTGTTTTATTCTTTAAGAGCTGTTTTTGTTGCCTTTTATCTGCATGTCAAGTCCTTCTGTTTAACTGTATTTATTTACTGATGCCATTTACAGAAAACATAATCATGTTCTCATTGGGATCATGATCACTGTTAAAACATACATTACTTCACAACAATAAAAGCTGCAAACATCTTGGAATAAGATGGTGATAGATGAAAACTTCATTGAACAGAAAAATCAGTGGAAATTCCTGCTGCTGCTTTGACTTGTGTGCTTGTCTTCTATGGAATCATGTAATGTGACGGGAATAAAACCATTCAAAGCGTGTTTCACAGTAGTTTAATCGGGATTATTCAGTGAAACAGAAGCAAATCTCCATCAGGTAAATGGTTTGTTCCAAAGAGAAGTGGTCTTAAGTAGGGAGTGGCTACAGCTCCACAATCAGTCACATTCCCCACACGCTATAAAACAACAAGAACACACAGGAAGCTACACAACAAAGCACTCCATAGAGTTAGAATCATAAATTTACCTCAAAACTGTTGACATTAAAGGTTAAAGTAGGATACAGAGAATGTTTAAACCCACCAAGAGCCAAACTGCATCCACTGATATATAAACCTGTGAAATGTGTCAGGTTCTATTTGTAGATGAACCTGCAGCAGCTGAAACTGACACAAACAAAAGTACAAAGACAATATTCAAACTCAAATGATGGTTCAGACTGTATTTTATGTGTACAGATGTCTGTGTGGAGCAGAGAGCTGAAGGTGAACAAACAAATCAGACTGAACTCTGCAGCTTCGTCCACGTTTTAAGTCTTGTTTAACTTTGTTTTGTCTTTACAGATCATGTGGTTCAGCCTCAGAGCTTCATCAGCTTCATCTGAAGCCTCAGCAGACAGCCGACACACAAACAAGGTGGGAAACAAAAACCAACATCTAGCATTTAAAGACACAGAAAAAGAGAATGTAGAAGTGATTTTTGGCTAACTTTGTTACTTAGAATAAATTTGAAATAGATTTTAATGTGAATTCTGCGTCTGTCAGATTTTTGTTGTTTTTCTTTACCTAAGTGGCAAAAGTGGCAAAACAAATGATTTAATTTTACGTATTCTCACTGGATGTTTTTCTTCCAACACACTAATTTTCCTGCTCTGAGTAGAAACAGCAGAGGTAACACCAGACTGCTGGGAAGATTAAACCAGAGACCACTTATTATTGTCACACACTCAGTGCTGTTTCTCATCACGTAGAGTACAGCCCAAACCAGATTAAAAGTCAACCTCAACACCAGCACTCCCAGTATGACCATAATGGTGTAGAATGCCCTCAGCTTTGATTGGTCAACCCTCTTCTTATCCCCACCCTGTTCCCCTGGACCTGGACGAATCAGAACACAGAGAACAGAAACGCTGCAGAAGGAGACGACTGTAAAAGACAATATTAAGTGGCAGAAATTCATAGAAACGTAGATTACACCAGTTGTCAACAGACTTGTCTGTACAATGCAAAGCAGCCAGACACAGGCGATGCTGATGTTCCTGATTCTGATCCCTCTCTCTTTTCTCAGGCTCAGGTAGGTGATGGGATGAACCACAGCCAGGTAGCGCTCCACACAGGTCAGGAGGTGGAAGAAGATCTGTCCAAACCAGGTGAAACAACCACAACTGAATCCCACCAAAAATATGTTTAAATGATCACTATAGACACCACAAATCATGAGGACAGACCCAAAGACACCAATCATCTCTATGGTGACCATGTTGTAGGTGAAGCTGTCAGAGTGACTCATGGTTGCTGCTGAGGAGGTGGAGCCATTTAGTCTCCATTGTTGGAGACCATGGTAGATGATGAAGATGTAGAGAGGGAGGAGGAGGAGGATGGTGGTGATGAAGTATGAGATGAAGATGAAGGAGCCTGGTCTGGTGACGATACAATGCATGTATAATAAGACATCAAAGCCGTTGGAGGAAATGTTTGAAAAAAGAAGGGAGTCATTGGAGGATGATGAGGAGTTCAGTGACATCTGGAAGAGAAGAAGACATGACAGTAACATCAATCAGTCATTAATTAAATGTATCAGTCACACCTGTCTTTGTGTTTTAGAAGAAAGGTCCCTATTTTGTTGCCACCACAAGTTTCAAACTCAAGAAAAGATTCTGCGTTGTCTCTACACCATCCTTCACCTCTTCCTCCACTTCCACACTCCTCCCTGACAAAACTGTGGAGTATAAATGATGCATGTAATAATGTATCTTGTAATTTAAAACCATTTTAATCATCATAACCAAATTTTTACTTCCTACCATGTTGTTGATTGAAATGAACCTCATTCACCACAGAAAACATGAAACATCAGTAAATCCTGCAGAATATTGATCCAGATTAGCTGCAGTTGTGTATCAGAACCACTAGATGTCAGTAAACAACCACATTTCAGTCTGCATCAAAGTCATGGAGACACACCTTGGTCACATGACCTGAAGGTGTTATTGGAACATGAGCTGGAACTTTAATCCAGACTGAGTCCTCACTGAAAGGGATTTAATTCAATTGTATTTATTTACAATGACAACAAAATAAATTCCGTCAGAGCTCCTGCAGTTCATTCAACACAATGCTGCTCAGCTCCTTGTTCAGGTGGAGCAGGTCTGCTTCATTGGTAGGAGATGGAGATGAGAGACAGACCTGCTGAGTCTGGAGCTGCTCAACATACAAACTAACTGATACGTTCTATTTTGTGATTTTTCTTGAAGGAACTCAGATTTGAAATGATACTAATTTAATCCAGCAATGTCATTTAAGTGATGCACACATTCATGAAAAATACACAGAATACAAGTAAATCACACACAACTCTGAAAAGGAGCATTCAGCAAAATGAGCAGTTTAACTTCATTTAACTGGACTTTAAACTGTAATATAAATACTTTGATGACCATAAAGGTTCCAAACATTTCTTCTATCACTGTTATGGACAAATTAACGTCTGAATTTCCACCAACAGATTACATCCACCTTCATTTAGTAAAAATATAGTTACAGATTGTCACTGTTTCTTCTCTCTCCTCTTTATTGTCTGTATTCTTCACTCACAGTTCTCTGGTTTAAATGCAGGACTGAATCATTTCATTAAAACAGAAATAATTTAGTAAATGATGATTGGTGAAGAATTTAATACAAAACAAATTTAGCTGACATTATAGTAATAGATCCACTTTGTCACTCACAGCTCCTCAGAACACTCTTCTGATATCAATCAACAGTTAAATTATTTTCAGCTCCAAACAGAAATAACTAACTTAAATGATGCTCACATTAATGAATTAATACACATAACCCAAGAAGAGGACATGTAGTTTAGTTGTAACAGATTATTTCTACTTGAGGCTTGAAGCTCAAACACCAGCATTTCATGTAACCAGAAAATATTGTCTCAATGAATGGTTCAAAACTGTTTTAGTTCATTCCAACCAGATTTAACTAAAACATGATGACAGATTTAAAGGACACCCACCTTGTCAGCAGTGTTTCTTTCTGACCTTCCTCCTGCTGCGTTACAGAGTCACACACTGTTGGAAACTGACATCTGATCCACATTTACACAACTTTACAACATCAGTTTGTGTGATTATGTAACAGGTGGAAGGAGGGCTGTGAGGGTTTTACATGTTTAGTTAATTCACACTTTGTCATTATTTGATACGGTTCATTTCTGTAGGTAAATGTTCTCCTGGTTCTCTCCTTTTCCAGGGAGGTCAGAGCCTTGTTCAACAATACGTCAGCGCTTAATGATGATGTGTCGATGAAGGTGAACATTTATCAGAATTCAAATGACTTTTACATAATCAGAGACAGGTGTGTATTCAAATCAAATAAAGTGATTGAGTCCAGAGCGGCTGTTCTTGTTGTTTCATTTAAATATGAGCCTGTAGTTGCCGGCATCTGAGGAGAGAAGAAGCCGTTTCTGTGGTTAGAGCAGAAACCCTACTGGAAAGATCTATGTGGTGATGGGTGGGATTCTGTTGGAAAGCCTCCACAAAGATTATCTGCAGCTGTCATCATGTGTATTTGTCTGTGCTGCTGTTTCTCCTCCTCTTTACTCCTTTAATGTTGCCTTCAAACGTTACCAGATACAATTAAACTTGTTAAACAAACAAAAACTTGCAACTTTCTGTAACAAAATATGTTTCAGTGGTGCTAAAAGTTAATTCATCATCTAAATGTACTACCTCTTTTACATGACAGTCCAACAACAAAACTAAACCACACGTCTTCTTTTCTCAGTCATCATTTATCTGCAGGCTCATATTTGAATGAAACAACAAAGACAGCCGCTCTGGACTCAATCACTTCATTTGATTTGAATACACACCTGTCTCTGATTATGTAAAAGTCATTTGAATTCTGATAAATGTTCACCTTCATCGACACGTCATCATTAACTGCTGACGTATTGTTGAACAAGCCTCTGACCTCCCTGGAAAAGGAGAGAACCAGGAGAACATTTACCTGAAGAAATGAACCGTATCAAATAATGATAAAGTGTGAATTACCTAAACATGTAAAACCCTCACAGCCCTCCTTCCACCTGTTACATAATCACACAAACTGATGTTGTAAAGTTGTGTAAATGTGAATCAGATGTCAGTTTCCAACAGTGTGTGACTCTGTAACGCAGCAGGAGGAAGGTCAGAAAGAAACACTGCTGACAAGGTGGGTGTCCTTTAAATCTGTCATCATGTTTACTTCATGTTGTTTGGAGCTGAAATTAGTTTTTATTTTTGATTAGTGATGATTTAAAGACCTATTACTGACAGAGGAAAGACATAATTTAAATATAAATCTGTCTTACAGTGAATTCTTCAACAATCATTTAAAGAATTATTCTGAAGTATTTGTCAGACTTCAGTCTGCCTCGAATCCAGGAGTGAACAATAGTGAACAGAGAGAGGAGTGCTGGTGTCTCAGAAACAATAATCTGTCCTTCAGTGAAACAAAGTAAAGAAAATATACAGTGATAATATTTTGGAAGTGATGGAAATGAATCTATTAATTAGTTCATAGCAGTAGCAGAAGCATTACTGAGGGAAAAGCAGTAATCCTACATTGCTAAATACTCTTTTCTCATTCACATTGTACAGAATAGCACATTTCTGAATTACATATACTATTAATTGGACTTTAATTACTGATTCATTAGTGTCCATCTCCATCTCCTACCAATGAAGCAGACCTGCTCCACCTGAACAAGGAGCTGAGCAGCATTGTGTTGAATGAACTGCAGGAGCTCTGACGGAATTTATTTTGTTGTCATTGTAAATAAATACAATTGAATTAAATCCCTTTCAGTGAGGACTCAGTCTGGATTAAAGTTCCAGCTCATGTTCCAATAACACCTTCAGGTCATGTGACCAAGGTGTGTCTCCATGACTTTGATGCAGACTGAAATGTGGTTGTTTACTGACATCTAGTGGTTCTGATGCACAACTGCAGCTAATCTGGATCAATATTCTGCAGGATTCACTGATGTTTCATGTTTTCTGTGGTGAATGAAGTTCATTTAATTCAACATGATAGGAAATAAAAATCTGGTTCTGATGTGATCACAAACTCTATTATTGTACAGAATATTTTTTTATCATATTCACTCTACAGAGGAAAACGAGCACATAGGGACAATGTAGAATCTTTTCATGAGGTTGAACCCTGCACAGATACAAGGATCAGTCAGACAGATGTGATTGATGCATTTAGTCCACTGAGTTATGTTTTGAAATTGTTTTGGTTGTTTTTGAGTTCAGTTTAAAGTTTGGCTTTGTATATTTCTCAGTTGCCTTCATGATGTTGTGACATGTCCGAAATATATGAAATAAGCAAAAAATAATAATGAAGAATGTCTTTTTCTCTTCCAGATGTCAGTAAACTCCTCCTCATCCTCCAATGACTCCCTTCTTCATTTAAACTTTCCCTCCATTCATGACAGCATCCCTTTGTATATACACTGTCTCAGCACCACACCAAACTCCTACATCTTCATCTCATACTTCATCACCTACATCCTCCTCCTCCTCCCTTTCTGCATCTTCATCATCTACCATGGTCTCCAACAATGGAGACTAAATGGCTCCACCTCCTCAGCAGCAACCATGAGTCACTCTGACAGCTTCACCTACAACATGGTCACCATGGAGATGATTGGAGTCTTTGGGTCTGTCCTCATGATCTGTGGTATCTTCAGTGATCATTTAAACATATTATTAGTCGGGTTATTTCTGTCAAATTTATCCTGGTACGGTGAGATGTTCTTCCACGTCCTGACCTGTGTGGAGCGCTACCTGGCTGTGGTTCATCCCATCACCTACCTGAGCCTGAGAAAAGAGAGAGGGATCAGAATCAGGAACATCAGCATCGCCTGTGTCTGGCTGCTTTGCTTTGTTCAGTCAAGTCTGTTGACGTTCACTGACGTCTACGTTATTGTTAATGTCAACCTCTTCATATTATTTTTAGCAGTCGTCTCCTTCTGCAGTGTTTCTGTTCTCTGTGTTCTGATTCGTCCAGGTCCAGGGGAACAGGGTGGGGGCAGGAAGAGGGTTGACCAATCAAAGCTGAGGGCATTCTACACCATTATGGTCATACTGGGAGTGCTGGTGTTGAGGTTTTCTATGGATTTGGTGTGGTCTGTCTTCTATGCTTGGAATGATGGAGCGATAATTCCTGGTAAATGCATGGTAACGGTGTTCAGCTTTTGGGTGAATCTTCCCAGTGCTCTGGTGTTACCTCTGCTGTTTCTACACAGAGCAGGAAAACTGGTGTGTTGGAAGAAAAACATCCAGTGAGAAAATCCCAGAATGCTCTCTCATGAAAATGAAGTTCATGTTTCACTTACTTCAATTATTTTTATCATTTTAGTTTGGTTTTCACATGTTGTCTTGATAAGTTTAGCTTCTTTGTTGAGTTTCGTAATATATCATGTTTGGTTTGAAATACACCCTTTATGCACATTAATGACATGCAACCAGGTAATGAATGACTGAAAAACAGAATCAAGGCTGCATGGTTTGATTTCTCTTCTTTGTTTTTAAACTTGGGTGCAGAACAACAAACAGACCATCACATCTTATCTTTAAAATGTGGCATACACATTAAAATTGCTGAAATTTTCCCATTTAGAACATCCTCTGGTTTGGTCTTCACTTAAAACACACAAAAGTCTGACACCAACAGGACAACGTGATCATAAAGGGAACATGGAAATCTTCACCAAGACAATCATCAGAACCTTTCTTTAGCTTTGTAGTTTCATAATTGTTTAAAAGCCACAGTGATTATATGGCAGTTAATTTGTTTTGTCCTCTCTGGTATCTAAATGTGTGGTTTGTCTGAAATTAATACCAGTATAATGTATGAAAGACACAAAACCTGTTATGTTGATTCTGCTTTAATAATGCTGATTAAACAATGAAAAATGTCCGTTTTTATTTATGTAACTTTGAATGAGTGTGTTTAAAACAGAATAAAGCACACCAACAATAAAGTGACTGTTACTGTAAAGAACCATCAAACCACAGCCAGGGATGTCAATAAAATACACAACCATGAGCACAGAAACACTCAAACACAACTTCAGTTCTTTTCTTCATCTACAATAATTACATTACTTTCAAGTTAAACTAAATAGTTTCTTGAATATGAAGAATCAGAAACAAACATTTGTCAAAGACTGTATTTAAAGTCGAAGATTGAAAGCACTGCAACAAAAATAAATACACCTGTGAGAACTGACACACAAGTAAAAAACAACTGATCAGTTCAAATCTCAGTGGACACACAGTCGTAGCAGTAATCAGGAGGTTTACAACGAGACAGAGTGGCAGTAATCAGAGCTGCTAACCCGAACTCTGCCGACACAATCTGGCTCTGAAAACCAGATGGGAAGTCCTTCACACTTAGCACATGTGTTACCAAAGGAATACGTTATTAAATGAAAAGTCAAAAATCAATACTAGCTGTGTTGAAAATACAGGATCTAAAGTAGAAAATGAATGCAACAAAATAAACACCTATAATAACTGACACGCAAGTTTCAAAAAAAGTTGTGATCAACTATAAATTCAGGGGATCTGCAGTCACAGCACGAGTCAGAGCTGCATTTGTCGTCGTTCTGAAATGGTGCCATGTACAGTCCAGCACTCACCCAATCAGCTCAATGGAAAGCGAGAAACAAGAAAAATCAAAGCCTTATGACAGCTGGAGGCACATTCTTTGGTCAGACAAACATCTGTGTGGCTCAGATCGAGTCCAGCATGTTTGGTGAACCTGGCAAGAGCTGTCATAAATCCAGAGTCCCAACGGGGAAGTACACTGCTCCAAAAAATTAAAGGAACACTTTGAAAACACATCATATTTCAATACGGGGAAAAAACAAACTGGACATTAGCATTGATATGGACTGGATAATGTGTTAGGAATGAAAAGTGCCACATTGTTTGATGGGAATGAAAATGATCAAAAGGTGTTCAGGTGATGACATTTACAGATGTCACCATGAATGTCTGCGGACGTACCAAAATACTGACAGGACGACTCCGAGTCTGGAAAAGCATGGCAGAAGTGGAATATTCAGCATGAGAATGATATTTTTTAAAAGTCACCATATGAGACACTCATGCTCTAATCTGATCAACCAAGTCTTCAATTAATCAATTTTGGGCTCCAGATTCAAATAAATATCTGACAAATCCTCATGTGTTACGACAGTGGCTCAGGAGAAAGCAGCATGAAAGAGGAAACAGAATGTGGCTAGCCATGTTTGATATTTATTAAGAGGGTAGATTACATTTCGCATACAAATATCACACAGTGTTAAATGTAAACATATACAGTTATGTTAAGATTTTCTACAACAGAACATGGTTTAACAGCATAAACAGGATCTACTACATTTATCAGTGATACAACTCTGACATCAACAGTCCTATGAATCATCACTGAAGTCTAAGAACCACATACAAGTTGAGAAGATATTTAGAAAGAGAGCACTCGTTTTAAATTGACCATTAAAGAGATCGTTTGTCAGGCAGTTTTAAATGACATGTCAACAAACCTGGCTGTGCATTCAGATCAGTTAGTGTCTTTCAGCCCTGAACATCTGCTCTGGATCTGTCAAGCTTTGGATTCCTCCACCTGTCAGACAGCTGTGCATGAGGCTTCATGAAGACGTGACACTTTAATATGTACAGTTGTGTCTTGGTTTGTTTGAAATTTAAAACCAAACAAGAAAAAGGTGTGTAAACCTGATTTAACAGTGTTTTTGTCTGAGCTTCAGTATGGTAGCACATTTAATACGTAATATTTACAGACTTTGTTGAAGCCATGCTGAGTTTAAGGTGCTAGCAGCTCCAGCTATGGGAATGTTTTACACTGCAGCAACTCTACTCAGGCTACCTCAAACACCATTATGGTTCCAGGGTTCCAAGAAGTTCCAGAATGAGAGCTGTTCCACCATCCAGGATGCTGACTTTGACATTTCTATTGTTCATACTTGTAAAATTAGGATTATAGACTTAAACTGCAATACGACAACAAATGCTTTTTATTACCTCCGCCAGGAGGTTATGTAATCACCGGAGTCCGTCTGTAGCATAACTCAAAAAGTCATGGACGGATTTTCACCCAATTTTTACAGGATGTCCGGAAGAGCAAGAATTGATTAGATTTTGGAGGTGATCCGAATCACCGTCTGGATCCAGGAATTTTTTGAAGGTCAAAGGAAAATTGAGATATGGCCGCCAAAAAAATTCCTGGATCCAGACGGTGATTCAGATCACCTCCAAAATCTAATCGATTCTTACTCTTCCGGACATCCTGACACACACACACACACACACACACACACACTTTTACATTTTTTTTATTAAAAACAATATGGCCTTTCTCACCGAGCTACAACTGATAAACAGTCAACAGCGACCATCATTTTGTCCGAAAAAGTCACATTCACCAGAAAGTCTGAAACCGAGGCTGAATCTAATCCAGTCACTGACCTGTGGTATTGCTGTTCTTATAACATGGTAGTTTTCCTGCTCTGCGTAGAAACAACAAAGGCAACACCAGACAGCTGGGCAGAGAAATCCAGAAATCAGCCATCATCAAACCACATTGTTCAGCCTCCCCAAGCTGAGTTGAAATATTCAAAATAATAATCAAAATATCCCACCCAAACCTGAACACCAGCACGCCCAGTATGGCCATGATGGTGTAGAACGCCCTCAGCTTTGATAGGTCAACCCTCTTCCTGTCTCCACCCCCTTCCCCTGGACCTGGACGAATCAGAACACAGAGAACAGAAACGCTGCAGAAACAAATGATAGTTATGTTGATGAGTGCCAAACAACAGACAATGGTGAAGAATCTCTGTTCTTCTGAAGACATGAAACCAATCGCGTTAAGGCCCAGCAGCCAAACAAAGACCATGGTGACGTTTCTGAATCTGATCCAGTTTGCCTTCTTCAGGTCCAGGTAGGTGACGGGGTGAACGACTGCCAGGTAGCGCTCCACACAGGTGAGGATGTGAAAGAACATCTGTACACAGAAGCTGATGAAGAGAAGACAGATACCCATCATCACCATGTCTGCGAAATCGGTGTGGACACCACAACAGCAGACAGCACACCCTAAGACGCTCAGCAGCACTAAGACGGCCATGTTGTAGGTGAAGAGGTCAGAGTGAGTCGTCGTGTCTGAACGCTGCTGCCGCCATTGCTGGTGACCGAGGTAGAGGACGAAGACGCAGACAGGGACAAGGAGGAGGATGTAGACGATGGTTAAGGCGGTGATGTTGAAAACACCAACTGTTGAGTTCATGCAGCGCTGCAGGAACTTAAAGAATGAGGAAAAGTGGGGAGGATGATGAAGAGAGGCATTGGAGGAGTAAGAGTTTAATGACATAACTGTAGACAAGGGAAGGGACAGAGAGAAAAAGACAAAACGAACAGGTGGAAATGGTTAAATTATGCCAAATGGTCACTATATTCTTCTATGAGGTGATGTGTCCAGGTAAATGCTAATGCTAGCATGCTAACAGTGACAACTCCAACATGACGTTCAGCAGCCAAATCATCACAGTGGTGCTTTAGCATGCTAGCGCTCACATTAATCAACATTACAAAGATAGGTACATATTTAAACCAGTCACAGACGGCCTGATTTTCTGAAAAAAATACCGACAACATGTCAGATACACCACGTAACTCGATCTCAGGCAAGTGCAAGGTCGAAATAAGATAAAAATAAGGTAGTTATTGTATTCCGATTTTCGCCACTAAATCATGGTCAATATGATTGAATTTTCTTGACAAGAATTTACATAAACACTCCTATGCACAAATGAAGATACTTTTACAAAGTTTGCAAAATTAAAAACAATCATGTATAATAAGTAATTGTGCAGTAATTTTGTTCATTCAGATTTTTGGGTTTTTTTGTAAATTAAATTGTCCTAGTGAGACAAAAAAGAAGCATTGAACAACCTTACTGCCACAGAGTTCTGAAAACAGTCTGGGAGTCGTTGAAAACTTCTTTTGATATGATTGTTATATCTTTAGTACTTCAAACTTGAAGAATCTAATTCTTTCTACATTTAAAATACTTCAGGGATTAAATACACCATTTTGTTATTAACAGGTAAATCATATCCGTCACTGCCAACATGAATCCTGCACATTTTATACAATGCAGCTACAAAAAAGACAGTTAATAATGAATGAAGGGTAAGCAGCACATTACATTGCAATCTTAACATAGTAAACATATGTAAAATCTATTTGTCTTTCTGTAGGGTCAGTAAATTACTCACTTTCTCTGCTCTTCTGTTCCGTGCGTGTCTGGACTGAACTGTGTCCTCCACAGTGTTCATATCAGTGGTGTGTGTGTTTGCATGTTACATAACCAGTTTACATCATTAAAAGCCACACAGTGTATTAATACATGCCATAATGATCGATGTGTGCGCATAAGCCAATTACCAGACCACCCTTCTTTTCTTCAGTTTCTTGTTCATTCTAATGCCTGGTACCACTAAAAATAAATCACCTGAAGAATACAACGAACACAACATAAAATGCAGCCGATTCCAAAATACTTTATGTCCTATTTGACGTGTTAAAGCTTCTCACATAACGCCTAAAACTAAAGAATTATGTGAAGCCACAAAGACAGCCATCATGAGTGAGAGACAGGTAGAGAAAACACTGAAGATCTGCAAGACAGACGTTCATTACACCAAGAAAAACCAAACCCAGCATGGTTCTACCAAACTGCTAGCTGGTCAGGAAACGTCTTTCTACCACCAGATGACCGTCACTCGTCTGTTCCTTCAGGAATCGTCCTCAGACCTCCAGGAACCTTAAAATGAGTGGACACTGTGGAGAAATGGGACTTGCTGGACAAGGACAGTTGGAAAGTGACTTGATGAAGCTGGTCTGAAGTCCTACAGGGCAGGAAGAAGCCCTTCATCAAGGAAAGGCAGAGGAAAGCCGGTTACTCTTTGCTCTGATCACAAAGACTGGACTGTTGGTGACTGGACTAAGGTTCTCTTCAGGGATGGATCCAGTTTTCAGTTGATGTCCACTCCAGACAACTTACTGGTTAGGAGGAAGCCTGGAGAAGCTCCAAAGCAGACTGTCTGCCCCTACAGTAAAACATGGGGTGGATCAGTGACCATCTGGGGTAGTTTCAGTCTGGGTGGAACAGGGCCACACTCTTCAGTCAGAGTATCAATTTGTGAGTTTTTGTTCAGTAATATTGACAGGTCAACACATTAACATAAAGTCAATACCTAGCTATATAATAAGGTCCCGTCAGGCACAGACTTGTAGAATGATTCTAATAGTTCTCAAAACAACAGCTCCAAACAAACAACATGAAGTAAACATGATGACAGATTTAAAGGACACCCACCTTGTCAGCAGTGTTTCTTTCTGACCTTCCTCCTGCTGCGTTACAGAGTCACACACTGTTGGAAACTGACATCTGATCCACATTTGCACAACTTTACAACATCAGTTTGTGTGATTATGTAATAGGTGGAAGGAGGGCTGTGTTTCTTTTTTCCTGCATATTTAGTCAATTCACACTTTATCATAATTTCTATACGGTTTATTATCCCCCGCCTCCATGAAGTGGAAAAGGGGGATATAGGTTTGGCGTCCGTCCATCCGAGATGAAGGGGACAGCTTTTCTCAGAAACTATTACAGCTAGGATTATGAAATTTAGTGCGTAGCTTCACACCATGGACACCTTGATCAAGTTCGAAAATGAGACCCGTGCGACAATATTTAACAGAGTTATGGCCCTTGATCACTATTTTGGATATAGACTCAGACATCACATGTGGCGGGGGATATTGATGACCATGTCGTCTTGTTTCTGTAGGTAAATGTTCTCCTGGTTCTCTCCTTTTCCAGGGAGATCAGAGTCTCGTTCAGCAATACGTCAGCAGTTAAGGATCTGCCCATTGAGGTGATCATTTTACAGAATTCAAATGACTTTTATATAACCAGTGACTGGTTAGTATTCAAATGAAATGAAAGTCTTTGTTATTTCACTCAAATATGAGCCTGCAGATTTTATTTCAGGCAGGGCTTGTTGGACTGTCATGCAAATAACCATTAACAGCAGAAATAAAATGTTTAGATGATGAAATAACTATTAAAACCACTGAAACATGATCTCTTTCTGACTCTTGGTTGTATTGTTTTGATCTGAACCACTTCGGTCCAAATCCTGCAGCCTCTGCATCAGGCCTCATCGCTACAGTAACAAAGACAATGAACCTTCAATATACAAGAGTCTGACTGGAAGAGAAATCTGGATATGAGCAGACAGAGAAACAGAGAAGGCGAGCGTCGTAGCAGAGCAGCCATGTTGGATAGAGAACGATCAGCACAGCAGCAAAAACCAAACACCTGAAGAATGAACAAGCTCTCACCTTTAGATGAACGTTTGAACATTAAAACAGAAACAGAGCAGCAGCTGTGTTTGACAGACAGACCAACACCGCTTTGAGATATTCAGGCATTCATGTTGGAAAGATGCACGGAGAGAAAGACTGATAGAACCACATTTAGATGAACACGTTTCTGCACCAAAATGGATCTGATGTGACGATGGATCAGCAACAAGATTCAACAGAAAGTCAGAAGGAAAGTAAGAGAGTCATGGCACGGCGGCCATGTTGGAAAGACAAGAAGAGACTGAACACTGGGACAGAGACAGACCGTGATGAATGGGAGGATGGAGATCAGCACGGCGGCCAAACAAAAACCCAACACACGATTAAACACAATCAGAGATGGAATTAGACAATCATGGCATGGCGGCCATGTTGGAAAGACAAAGATAAAGGAGGCGGAGAGAAACACGTAAAAATACAAGAAGAAAACAGGCTGTTAGATTCAGATGGAGATGATTGGAGAGAGATCGGCACGGCAGCCGAGAAAAACCAAGAGAAATGAAATAAAAATGGTTCTTACTGTTGGTAGATCTACCTGCAGGAAAACAGAAAAGAACAGAGTCAGTTGGAGTGAAGTTTGATAGTCACAGGTGGAGCTTCATTCCAATGACAGTGAGATCTGTTGGAACTAAATCATCACAACAACCACTTCCAAACACAAAGTGTAGTCATCTTATTTGATCTCTCTGTTGTCTGGATTTCTGTCACAGAATGAGCTCTAATATACAATATAAAGAGAATGATTTAGAGTCACTGGATCACAGGACATGAAGGCTGTTGGAAAGAAAACAGTTTGGATACAGACAGATTCAGATCCAATAGAAGCAGCACTAAAACAGGAAAAACTGTCTGATGTATTCAGTCTACTAAAACAACAACTCAGACTGATTGAAAACCACTGGATCGCATGACATGAAGCATTAGAAAAAGGATGAGAACAAATCCAAAACATTCCTAGAAAAGCAGAAACATGTGGAAAATAGAACATAAAAAGTGCATCTTATTGATCCATGACACTAAAAGGATTCAGCATTGATATGAAACCACTGAGTCACATGGAAGCATTAGAAAAAACTGCAAACATTGATGTAAAATGAATTAATGAGGCTAAATATCAGCAAAGAAAACACGTGCTGGACATGAGAGCACTCCAGGATCATTTTAAAGCATCATTTGTACTTTGTTTGGTTGAAATCCTTTCAAATGATGTTTAGAGCAGCAGATGAGGTCTGACTGTGAGCTAACAGTGTGTAGGCGACACCTGAGCTGAACAAACACTACAACTTTACTCTCTTCATTTCTGTGGAACCTTCAGGAATAAAAACAGGAGCCTCCATGATTAAACATTTGTGTTTCCAGACAGAAGCAGAGAACTTCAACATGTCACCATGAACAAGTTCAGCAACGTCCAGCACACCTGACAGCCATCAGACTGCATTCACACGGACCTTCATCTGACTCTGGCTGCAAACGGACTCATTCACAGACTTTTACTGACCTTTAGGAGTGACTTTGAAAGTTTCTCGTGAAGATGGAGCAGGTCAGCTGAAGAGGTGAAACAAACACTCCTTGTTGTGTTTGTCTGGGCCTCACAGGCCTGAAGATGAGAGAAACACGCTGGGATGCATTCAAGGACCACACAAAGTTGGAAAAAACAAAACTCCTCTCCTAGAAAAATGTTTGTCCCTCCGTCTTTGGAAGACTCTGTGTCTGTTTCCAAGGTTCAAGCAGAGAAGGAACATTCTTGAACAATGCTTTGTTTTCTTTTTCTGCACCTGTTTGATGGTTTCTTGCACCAAACTAATTTCTGGACCAGTGAGGGAGGAGAGGTGCAGCTGATCCTCATGAGACGCTGATTTGGAGCCACAAAATCTGATCCAATGAAACTCTGATCAACGACAGAGAAACTTTAACTGGAGAGACCTTCACCAAACACCGTTCATTAACATTCTGTTTGCTCCACATTTTATCATCCATTGTGCATTAAATTACAACTTTTATTGTGACTTGATGAAGATTCTTTTTTATTATATTTCCATCAGATTGAAAGAGACCTCAGGAATGTTGTTTATGAAGACAGAGCAGCAACCTCTACAGCGGTGATCACAACAGAAAGAGGTTCTGTGTAGAATTTGTAGGATGACAGCAGCTTCATTATATCAGTGATTCATTTAGAACTATTTGTTTTATTTAAGCAACAAAAGCAATGACATAACTTTAAAAAAGTACAATGAAACACGAAGGATTACATAATGAACTTAAAACTGCAGGCCGATGTGCTACAGAATGTCAGAAACAGAAAAACATGAATCAATCATTTAAATGTTAATAAAAACAAACAGTAAAATGGCATGAATGTAAAGGAGCATTGTTTGATGTATGACTGAGGTATAGAGGAGCAGAATCAGTGATTTCAGTTTCAAAGAATAAATAACATTTTAACTTTCTCCAAATGACAGATTAGAAAGTTTTTGTCATGTAAAATAAATTGAACACGAGCTAAAATCATGTGGACTGAGAACAACAGAGGAATTCTAAGTCAAATGTTTAAGTTTTAGTTTCTTGTTGGATTAAAAGAAATCAATTTAATGCAGTCTGCTCTGCATCAGCCTCACACTGATTTGATGAGGCTGATTTTTTTAGGTGTAAAATTATAATCTCAGAGTTTTACTGGAAGAAAAGTCCCATGAAATGAAGAATGTCTGAAGAGATTTTAAAATAATCACATTCTTGTTTGACAACGTTGATCTTGTACAATTTGGGATCAAAACGTTTGGAAAAGAGGTGATGCTTGGAGCATTTGTTATAAAATTCAGACAACCAGCTGCTGCATGGAATCTGTCCTTTATCATCATTTAGGAAGCTCACACTAACATGTTGTTCTTTCATCACTGTGAACTGAGTTTAAACAAACAGAGAGCTGTTCTACTGCTTTTACAGTGGAAGAAAGTGTTTGTGTTTCCCTACTTACGTCCTGCCCTCACTGGATGTTTTTCTTCCAACACATTAATTTTCCTGCTCTGAGTAGAAACAGCAGAGGTAACACCAGAGCACTGGGCAGATTAGACCAGACACCACTGGTAATTATCACACAGTCAGTAACTCTTTCTGCCACATTCAGCACAGCCCAAACCAGATTCCACATAAACCTCACCACCAGTACTCCCAGTATGACCATAATGGTGTAGAACGCCCTCTGCTTTGATTGGTCAACCCTCTTCCTGCCCCCACCCTGTTCCCCTGGACCTGGACCAATCAGAACACAGAGAACAGAAACGCTGCAGAAGGAGACGACTGTGACTGATAATATCAAGAAAAAGAAATTAACAGCAATGAAGACGTCATCGATCACCAACAGACTTGACTGAACAAAGCACAGCAACCAGACACAGGCGATGCTGATGTTCCTGATTCTGATCCCTCTCTCTTTTCTCAGGCTCAGGTAGGTGATGGGATGAACCACAGCCAGGTAGCGCTCCACACAGGTCAGGACGTGGAAGAATATCTCACCAAACCAGGTGACAGACAGAAGAAAGTACGCCACCAGAAACTTCTTTACATGATCACCGTAGATACCAGAAATCATGAGGACAGACCCAAAGACACCAATCATCTCCATGGTGACCATGTTGTAGGTGAAGCTGTCAGAGTGACTCATGGTTGCTGCTGAGGAGGTGGAGCCATTTAGTCTCCATTGTTGGAGACCATGGTAGATGATGAAGATGCAGAGAGGGAGGAGGAGGAGGATGTAGGTGACACGATATGTGATGTAGATGAAGGAGCCTGGTGTGGTGACGTAACACCTCATCGATGGAGAGATGAGGTTGTTGGAGGAAATGTTTGGATGAAGAAGGGAGTCATTGGAGGAGGAGGAGAAGTTCACTGACATCTGGAAGAGAAAACACATGACAATCAAATGGGTTCAAAATAAAAACCATCATTAGTTCATCAGAGCACCAACATTGTGAGTGTTTGTTTCTGAGTTTCCTCCCTCTGTGTCTGACTCTGTTTGATCCAAATCTACTGAACTGACTGTTCATCAGCCCCACTCCACCTCTCTGTATCCGTACGTTCAATTCAAATATGTTTCATTTGTGTTAAAAACTAAAAAACCCTAAAAACACACTGGGACAATGACCAACTGATTGTCAAAACTGGCAAATGATAAACTGCAGGAACGCTCCGTTAAAACACAACTGCTGCCATGATGGACAGTTTATCCACTGCAGTCTGACCATGGATCACCTCTGGATCTGTCCTTCCTCCTTTTCTCTGCCTGCATGGATGTTTTCTTTCTTCTAGGTGACATTGTTCTCTCATCCTCTGCTCTTTATTTATGTTTCTGTGCTGCTCTCTGTCACCCTGTTTGCAGCTTTAATGTTGTTGTGAAGTGTTTCCAGATTTTATGATTGAACTTGTTCAATTGAACATAAAAGAGAAATACAAACAGAAATAAAACACGTCTGCCATCTCAATGTACTACCTCTGCTGTTAATGATTATTTACATGACAGTCGGACATCATAACCAAACCACACGTCTTCTTTTCTCAGTGATCATTTATCTGCAGGCTCATATTTGAATGAAACAACAAGAACAGCCGCTCTGGACTCAATCACTTTATTTGATTTGAATACACACCTGTCACTAGTTAAATAAAAGTCATTTTAATTATGACAAATGTTCACCTTAATGAACACATCATTAACCGCTGACGTATTGTTGAATGAGGCTCTGACCTCCCTGGAAAAGGAGAGAACCAGGAGAACATTTTCCTAACATCAGCTGTAACTTTAGTTCAGACTGAGTCACTCAGAGCATCACACCCCCCATCCAGCATCAAAAACAGAATTTAGATAGATTTTGTTTCATATAATGATCATTATGAGTAGAAAGAATTACAGCTATTGAATTATTCTCATTTGAAAAGATTTATTCTGATCCTAACAGACTCCCTGCAGTTCTGCCTCAGCACATACTAAAAACTAGGGTTCAGTGAACAAACGTCTTTTTCATTATTTATGGGATTTTAACTAATTTACTCAACTACTGGACTTGAGTGCAAAATAGAACAAAGTAAATGAAATTGGTTGAGACAATTATTCTAATGAAGTAATTTGTCTTATTTTGAAGTGGGCAGTTATATGAATGAGTCCTTTGACTTCAGTTTTTTAAAATTATAATGAATTTGTACTCTTGTAGGATTTTGAATGCAGGAGTTCTTGAGTATTTTCACTCTGTTTAATTGATAGTTTTAGTTCAGTGAATGATCTAAATCCTTCTTCCAACACTGACATGGACTAAAGTAAAAGTTGAGTTTCCACCATTTGCTCATGACACAAACTATTTCTTTTGATAAACCAGTTACATTCTGTCAGTTTATTTTCTTTCTGCAGTTATCTGTCAGATTTCTCACTAGGAAGCTGAAATACTGACACTCTTTACACACAAGTTACTCCATGACTGATGTGGAGGAAGGACTGAACCTCTGCTGTTTAAAAGGAAATACACCAAACACAATGACAGAGAAATAAATGGCAATAAATGTCTAATGTTCCAAACATTTTACAGCTCTGACAGTCACATGTTCTTACAAACATCTTCTCATTTTAATCAATAAAATCATTCATTTTCAGCTCCAAGCAACATGAAGTAAACATGATGACAGATTTAAAGGACACCCACCTTGTCAGCAGTGTTTCTTTCTGACCTTCCTCCTGCTGCATTACAGAGTCACACACTGTTGGAAACTGACATCTGATCCACATTTACACAACTTTACAACATCAGTTTGTGTGATTGTGTAACAGATGGAGGGTTTACATGTTTTGTCCAGGACCAGAGCTCAGAGTCTTGTTCAACAATACGTCAGCGGTTCATGATCTGTTTATTAAAATGAACATTTATCAGAATTCAAATGACTTTTATATAATCAGAGACTGCTGTGTATTCAAAACAAATAAAATGACTGAGCTCAGCGGCTGTTCTTGTTGTTTCATTCAAATATGAGCCTGCAGATAAATGATGACTGAGAAAAGAAGACGTGTGGTTTGGTTATGTTGTTGGACTGTCATGTAAATAATCATAAACAGCAGAGATCATACTAAAGATGGTGAATTAACTTCACATGTAATTAAAGAATTAGAATCATTTCAGTTTCTTCAGTCAGATCATGATTTCATATAATCTGGAACAATTATGAAACAGAGATGATAAAAACTAATAATGAGTAAGAATGAGTTTTATATGAACAGACAAATAAAAGCTTACATCCACTTGTACAGACAGCATCCATCATGGCAGTACTGAGTTTCCAGTGACTCTGTATGATGGAATCATTGAAACACATGAAGAGGCTCCCATGAAAGAAGAACGTTCTTGCTGTAGAAATGGCATCTTAAAGCTCGACTGCAGTTTGCTGCTGATCACATGGATCAACAAGAAAAACACTCAGAGAGCACAGAACTCCACCAAGGCTGCTCAGTCTTTGTATCATTTCAGATAGATGAAATCTGAATAAAAATGACCTTGCAGTGAGTACAGGTGTGTTCTGCATGTGTACGTGATGTACGGATACCGGATCATGTGATCTAAATATGTAGCAGGCGACAGGAACTGATGGGACTCAGAAACACCCCCACAGTTTAATCAGTTGTTCCTTGTATGATCTGAGACCAATAAGTCCTGATAAGTCCTCAGTGGTGGATTTGTAGTAGAATAGCAGTCATGTGATCATCAGCAGACAGCTGATGGAGTGTTCACTGGTTGTCATGGTTACAGTGACTTTGTGCTGCCATCTCACAATACAGAAATATTTAACAAATCCGTGGATCCAGACTAAAAGCTGCATCACTGCAAAAATCTAATCACTTGGTCCTTGTGTCATTTCTGAACTTCCCTGAAAAGTTAATCCAAATCCATTATTCCGTTGTTGACTAATGTTGCTAACAGACAGACAGACAGACACACAGACAGACAGAATGAATTCATTCCACCACGTTCTTGGGCAGAGTAATAGAAGGTCGTCTGGAGGAAAGGTCTATGGAGATGGAACAATAACTGAGCTTTGTGGCTACATTGAGCAGAAATATGTTTGGAGGAGAGAAGGTGAGGCCTTTGACCCCAAGAACACCAAACCTACCATCCAGCATGGTGGTGGCAGCATCATGCTCTGGGCTGTTTGGTGCCAGTGGAACTGATGCTTTAGACAAGGAAATGGAAAAATGAAGAAGAAAATTTGCCTCAACATTCTTCAAGACTGAACTAAAATGTTTAGTTAGAAGGTTGGGTGTTGAACAGTTTGGTGTTCCAACAAGACAATGACCCAAAACACTCATGAATGATGGTAAAGAAATGGTCCAATCAGGCTGTAATGAAGATTTAAGACTGGTCTGTCCAAAGTCCTGACTTAGACCCCATCAAGAACCTGTGGACTGTGATGAAGAAACAAATCTGAGTCAGAAAGACGACAAATCGAGTTGAACTGTATCAGTTCTGTCAGAGATACGACTAGAAGCTCGTGGATGTTAATGACCAAGTGTTAGAATGGCTGTATGTAGATTTTAGACCCAGTGGGTTTTGTCTTATTTCTAGAAGAATTATAATGAATTGATAAAAGAACCAAGATACATGATTGTTTTCTTTTTGTGACAAGACGCATTTCAATGCTTCCCTGATAGAAAAACTTAGAGTTATAGTTGTCAGAAGTGATAGTTTAACCTGACACTAATATTATTGATGAGGAGGAGTTCTGAATGTCCTGACAAGTTCTGTGCGTGTCTTCATGTGTTCATATCGTGTTACGCGTGGTGATTCATCAAGTTGCTAATCATTTGTCAGCGAGTCAATGAGTTTCAAATGCAAATGAAAGCTATTTGAATTGGACCTATGCAGACAGACAGAGGTGGAGTGGTTCTGTCATATACAGTCTGTACAGTAGCTTTGGATCAAACACTCACAATCCACAGAGGAGACACCCAGAGGGAGGAAGCTCACAAACAAACACTCACAAGGTTGGTGTTCTTTTCATATTTTAATGTCATCATCAGACCAGTATTTGGAAAGCTCAATGAACAAGCAGTGCAGTCAGTGTGGATGGGTTTTTTCTGTTTTCTTAAATGTAATCAGTCTGCTTTCTAACACTATTCAATGCTGGTTATTCTGTCAAACAGACATGATGTGACCCATTTACATGAAGCCATACACTAAATAAGACGTTTACATAGAGGGACTTTAAAACCAGCAACAAGTTTGAAAGGTTTGATTTGAAGATTTCTCTGCACAACAACTTTGATTTTCCTTCGTTTAAATCTGCTATTATTAATAGTGTGATAGTTCCTGTAAAGCAGCATATTTCAGCAAACCACAGTCACAGGTGTGACTGAAACAACACAACCATGAACACAGAAACACTCACAGAGCACAGAGTTAATGACTGCTTGATCTGAATACACAAATCTTTGTCAGGACACCATTAGAATTCTGTTTGCTGTTGGATCAATGAAATGAGAAAATATTCAGTGTCTAATGTGATGTTGTTATGGGCGCGGTGTTAAAACCCAAAGCAGGCACAACAGACAGACAGGTACTGAACAAAGGACTTTAATATGTCAAATAAACAGAGGGCTCTCCATATGGGAGGCACGGGAAATGAACAGAAAGGGGGGATTAACTGAACTGAGGGCGACGGACCAAACGGCCGTGGTGGGGGCTGACTAAACTAAACGGGAAGGGATGACTCACGTCTTAAGTCCAGGGGGGTGGGGAGACGAGGCGGGGACGGAGCTGATGAGAGCCGTTGGCGGAGCTGTGGCAGGGAGGGAGGGGCAGAACTAGAGCAGACCGGGGGGAGTGCAGAGCGGAGGGGAAGACAAAGCAGGCGAGGGTTTCCAGGATGAGAGAGAAGGCGGAGCGGAGCGGAGCAGACTGGTGTGTCTTCCTGGTAAAGAACCGCAGGCAACGACCCAGCAGCGAGTCGTTGGCAGAGTCAGGGGCTGTGTCCGAAATCGCATACTAACGTACTACTCATACTAAATGTGACGTCAAAATAAGTATGTAGTGCGTTCACACTGGATAGTATGAACAGATTGAGTACGCGAGAAATACCCGGATGTATACTATATCCGGAAAATTTTTAAGTATGCGCAGTGACCACACTAGTCATACTCAACCGCCCCATAATGCTTTGCGAGCTACCCACCGAAATGGAAGCCTCCGTGGGATCTGTGGCCGGACCGCGGCGATTTTTATTTTATTTTATGTGGTTAGTAGTCATCCTAATCACCCCACAGATTTGAGAAATAGGCGTTTTCTGACCAACGTTTTAAATTTGTCAGACGCCTCACAACGTGCTACTGAATGCTAGCAGCTAGTTGCAGCAGCTCGCTTTGCATACAGAACAAGTAGCAGCTACCTCCAGTAGCCTGCAGCTACAACTGAAATGATTCACATAATCTGGCTAATAACTGCATGAGGAGTGCCGGCTTGAAATTGCCACATTAATTATGCGACTGTTTGTTTGCGTAAAATCGACCTGAAGCCGGCATTCAGCCGAGATATTTGATAGCCGTACTTCCGGTTTTTGTCGTCGGAGGTTTGAAATGCATTATGGGAAACGGAGTAGTATACTACAGTGTGAACGGTCGGCATTCTAATCATACTTATAGTACGTAGTATACAGTATATACTCATTGAGAATGTAGTATGTTAGTATGCGATTTCGGACACAGCCAGGGTTTATCTGCAGCTGATTACTAACTGGGAGCAGCTGTGCTACTCCTCAGCCGCTTGTAATCAGCTGGGGCTGAATGCTGGCCAGAAGTGCAGACAGGAGAGGGAGGGGCCATGACAGATGTATGGTAAAGATGTTGGTAAAATGTTAGAATTGCTAGTTAGTAAGTTGTCTGTTTAAACTGTGTTGAATTCCATGAGAGGAAAAAATGATTGTCAATGAACATGAGAATGAAAATATATAATATAGAATGACTGTCTTTAAAGAAAAGGGAAATTACTGACACTAATAATGATTCATTAAGGATCAGCATTGTGGACGGCTGAAATACACAGAAAAACCTCAGTGTTTGCAAACACATTTGATGTAGATTTGTACTAAACTGGGTAGTTTAAGAAAGCTGGAATGCACAGTCTGGTTCATAAATCACCTTTCATTAAAAAATATATGAAGGTTTTAGTTTGTTTTTCTTTAATTGAATATCTGAGAGCAAAGCAAAAACAATAATAACAAAAATGTCAACTCAGGAATCAATAGTTTGAGTCAAGAACAGCAACACAGAGGATCCCCTTCTTTCACAGAAAGATTTTATCTGATTGACTGTGATGTTCTTCTCTTTCAGACATGTTGGTAAACTCCTCCTCAGCCTCCAATGACTCCCTTCCTCATGGAAATCTGTCATTTGTCAACTCAGACATCCTCAATGACATCAATTGTATTTTCACCACACCAAGCTCCTTCATCTACGTCGCATATCGTACCGCTTATACCCTCCTCCTCCTCCCTCTCTGCATCTTCATCATCTACCATGGTCTCCAACAATGGAGACTAAATGGCTCCACCTCCTCAGCAGCAACCATGAGTCACTCTGACAGCTTCACCTACAACATGGTCACCATGGAGATGATTGGAGTCTTTGGGTCTGTTGTTGCGATTTGTGGTGTCTGCAGTCATAATACAAAGATATTTGTGGTGGGAGTCTTTCTTGTGTCTTTCAACTTCTTTGGAGAGACTTTCTTCCACGTCCTGACCTGTGTGGAGCGCTACCTGGCTGTGGTTCATCCCATCACCTACCTGAGCCTGAGAAAAGAGAGAGGGATCAGAATCAGAAACATCAGCATCGCCTGTGTCTGGCTGCTTTCTGTTGTAATGATGGGTTTGCAAGTGAACGGCAGCATTTTATTCATGGTGAATTTCTGTCTCTTGATATCGTCTTTAGGCATCATCTCCTTCTGCAGCGTTTCTGTTCTCTGTGTTCTGATTGGTCCAGGTCCAGGGCAACAGGGTGGGGGCAGGAAGAGGGTTGACCAATCAAAGCTGAGGGCATTCTACACCATTATGGTCATACTGGGAGTGCTGGTGTTGAGGTTTTCATGGAATGTGGTGTTGACAGCACTGATAGTGTTGGATGGAGGTCCTGATTGTGTGACAATTTATATTGGCTACTGGCTGAATCTGCCCAGTGCTCTGGTGTTACCTCTGCTGTTTTTACTCAGAGCAGGAAAATCAGTGTGTTGGAAGAGAAACATTCATTGAGAAAAAAGGTTAAACTTCAAAAGAAAAAAAATACATTATTTAATAACACAACATTTGGTGAGACAAAATTAGAGATTTCCCTCCATGAGGAAAGAGAAAAGAGAAATAAAATATAGATGACAAAGTGGGAGGAAACCTCAGTCTAGCCGCGCTAGACAACCCACGGCAACGAATTAAATTCTCTGCCAGGGTGGGTCTAGTTACCTTCGGTAAGCCTCGAGGTTTGATGCTCCTAAAACTGGCCGACAAATCACCATGAAGTGTCGAGTCAGAAGGCGGACGCAACTAAGTGACGATAGAGGCGCGACGAATCTGACAGAAACAACCGGAAACAACTAGCCTAGCCGTGCTAGACAACCCACGGCAACGAATTTAATTCTCTGCCAGGGTTGATAACAGTCGTTGAGCTCCATTAGCACCGACTCTGAATAATCTTTCTATTAACATGTCTGTAATATACTTGAGCTTCACCCATTGACTGTATAAATAAGGCTTCACCGAACTACCGCATCCTCTGATTTCCGGCACTCTAGGAACTATGTCAGCCTATTTGTTGCGCTGATTGGTTGTATACCTACCCAATTGCTGCAGAGTGATTTGAAAGACAACCTTTGTCGAAGAAGCAGCCTTTCACGCACTTCCTTTCATTTCCGCTGAATGATTCCAAAATTCAAGAAGTAGGAACTCCCTGTCGAGAGTTCCTAGACCCTTGCTTCTTCAGACCTGGGTCTAGCGCAGCCAGGCTAAGGAAACCTCATTTGACTTCATTCTTTGTGTTTGTCTCCACCTACAGGCAGAATAACTCAACAACAAGTTGACAAACCCAACCAAGTCAAATTCTCTTTCACAGAGGAAGAAAGTTAGTTTGTAGTCAGAGCAGAATTCAGTGATCATACAGGCTGGATTTACACCAATTCAACCACTTCAGACACCAAAAACCTGATCATTTTTCTGTTGCTGCCTCCAGGCTCCACAGGGACAAATTCAATGAAGCTGTTGTTGTAGCTCAGCTCAGGGTTCAACAGCATCATCCCAGAAAACCTCTGCTCTGAACTCACCCAGCTCTCTGTGACCACATCCAGCTGTCAGTCAATCACAAAGTTCCATTAAAACCAAAGCAAGAAGCTGATATTCATATATATGGAATAGTGATAGAGTAATAAAATACACAAGCACCACATATAAACCATCACACACAGTTAATGTCAATATAAATGTATAGTAGTAGTACATATAGACATGTAGATTATGCTGTGATTTACTGTATTTACATGATATGTTTATTACTTTTGCTTTGATTGTATTAATTATAATTTACAGAGAACTTGATTGTGTGCACAGTTTCTGTAGCACTCACTTCCTGTTTGACTCATTCATTTATATCATATTTCATTGTGGTATTGTTTTAATTTCCTTTAACTCCTTTTGTTCTGTGAAGCATTTTCTGTTGTATTTCATTTGTATCAAACGTGGTAAACAAATAAAGTTAAACACTGGAACTGAACTAAATTCTACCTTTAATTTCTAATTAGTCTGATTGTGTGAACATAGTTATGAAGACCAGAACTTTCTGAGTCCATCTGCATGTCTGCAGGCTTCACATGGAAAAGAATGACCAGAAAACATGAACAAAAACTTCTGACTCTGAGACAGTGATCCAAAGATGTAGAACATGTTAGAGACCGTCTAGTTGAACCCGAGCAGAGAACACACAGCTGAGGCAGAGGCAGGATGTGACCGGTTTAATGAGGGGAGGTAGGAGAGGAGCGAAGGGGGGGATCAGGGGGCGGTGGAAGGGGAGGTGAGAAGAGGTCGGGAGGCGAGGCGGAGCCAGGGATCGGCGGTCGGTCGGTGCCCCGGGAGGACAGAAGTGTGGCTGCAGGGAGCGGGGGGACGTTCGGCGGCGGCGAGCGGGCGGGAGGCTCGGTTCCAGAAGAGGGGAAGCCAGGCGCAGGTGGTTCGGGGACAACGAGGGGGCAGGAGGGTTCGGTGTCTCAGGTGGGGGACTGAGGAGGGGATCCAGAGTGAGGCACGGGGGAACCAGGCGAGGCGGGGGGGTCTGGGCAGCTGGGTTGTACTTGGCAATGAGAAGACAGGCAGGGATTAGTAACACTAAATATACTTGTAAGAGTTCAAAGAGGCGAGAGGGAAAACTGACTGTGTGAGCAGAGTTTACGATCTGGCAGGGGAAGGCTGGAGCGACCGGTCCTTTATGGCGGAGGTGGTATTCAGTAGATGACGCACAGCTGGCCGGAGTCTGGGGAGACACTGATCGCCGAGTGAAGACAGCCGCTCCAGAGGGAGGGAGAGAGAGGGAGAGAGAGAGAGGGAGAGAGAGAGAGGGAGAGATGGAAAAGGGAGAGGGATGCCAGGTGGGCAGAGGAGGAGGAGGAGGAGGAGGAGGAGGAGGGCTGACAGAACAAGCCGCAGTAGCATTACTTCCTGTTACAGTGGTTGCTCTCCTAAAACAACATCATGGAAAGTGCACTGATTGCACAATCTACTCTGAAAAACAGATAGACGAGTGTTTCAAAATCTGAGTTTCTGTGAAAACTGAAGCTGATGGTGATTAACGTCAGCCTCTGACTTTAACAGAGCTTCACCACGTTCTGTTTGTTCTTTCTCTGTTTGCTTCACGTTTTATCATGAATGGACTTGCTCTTATATAGCACTTTACTACTCATCAGAGTACTCAAAGCGCTTATACAACAATTGCTTCCATTCACCCATACGCTCACACATTCTCACTCTGGGGCGGACAGAAGCGTGGCTGCCAATCCGCAACCACCACCAACATTCACACGCATTCATACACCAGTGAAGAGCACTGGAGGCAAGGAGGGTTAAGCGTCTTGCCCAAGGACACAACAGCACATGACGAGGCAAGAGCGGGAATTGAACCGCCGACCCTTTGATCATTGGATGATCCACTCCACCACCTGATCACAGCCGCCTATCATCCAGTGTGCTTTAAATTACAACTCTGAATGTGACTTGAGGAGCATTATTTCTACATCAGATTCAAAGAGACATCAAGAATGATGTTTATGAAGACGGAGCAACAACTTCTACAGTGTTGGATCACAACAGTTCAGCAGTCTGATGACTGAAAGAGGTTGTGTGTAGAATTCACAGCGTTCACTGTTTCACTTATTCATTTAGAATTATTTATTTTATTTAAACAGAAAAAGCACTGAAACAACTTCTCTTTTACCAAACTACAATGAAACATAAGAAGGATTACAAAATGATAAAACCGAAGGCTGATGTGTTTACAGAGTGTCAGTAAAACAGAAAAATATGAATCAACTGTGTAAATGTTAATGAAAAGCAAACAGTAAAACCACATGAATATAAAGGAGCATTGTTTGATATATGACTGAAGTGTGGAATTAAATGAGTTCAGAGCAGCAGAATCACAATGATTTCAGTTTCACAGAATAAACAAACATTTAGAAATTTTCTATGTGACAGATTCTCATTAATATAAATTAAACAGAAGCTAAAATCATGGAAACTCAGGACAACAGCAACCACAATAAAGAATTTAGTATAAACTGGAGTCAATATTTAACTTCCATCAAATCTGAAGTTTCTAAATTCTTAAAACAGAGAAATCAAAGCAACATCATGGATCAAAGTGTATTTTATGTCTCCAGATGAATGTGTGGAGTGGAGAGTTGGACCTGAACACAACACAGGAAGTCCTTCTGTAAAGCTAACCATCCATCATCTAAACACCGCTTCATCCTCTCTGGAGTCGCAGTGGGGCTGAAGTCTATCCTAGCTGACTGAGGGTGAAGGCAGAGTTCACCTGGACAGGTAACAGTCCATCACAGGGATACAGAGACACATCCAACCACGAACACTCACATTCAGACCTACGGATGATGTAGAACTGTGCTGCCATCTGTAAATGTGATCAGCTGTAGATGAGCACTGGATAAAACCACTCCCTCTGCAATGATAAATGATTGTCTCTGTCCGTGTTTAAAGCCTCGTTTACCTTTTCTGATCAGCTCATTTCCTGCTTGGTTCAGCCTCAGAGCTCTAATCATCTTCATGTGAAGCCTCAGCAGACAGCTGACACACAAACTTAGCAACAGGCTGGTGAAGAAAGTCCAGCATTTAGCTTTGAAAGACACTGAATTTTTTGAGAAGGTGAACACCAACATGAGGATGGTTAAATAAATATTTTTTTAAGGAAACTTTATTGCTAGACTCTCAAATCTGTAAATGACAGTATTATGTGAGTCTGTGTCAGCTTGTTATTGAGTTTTTGGAAAGTCCCAATCTGTGGTTGCTGTCATTGTTTTAAATTCAGCCTTTTTCCTCACTAAATCTTGTTCTTCCAACAGACCAGTTTTCCTGTTCTGTGTAGAAACAGCAGAGGTAACACCAGAGCACTGGGAAGATTAAACCAGAAACCAGTCGTTCTAAGCACACATTCAATTCTTCCCAATACATAGAATACACCCCAAATCAGATTCCAAGTAAACCTCAACACCAGCACTCCCAGTATGATCGTAATGGTGTAGAATGCCCTCAGCTTTGATTGGTCAACCCTCTTCCTGCCCCCACCCTGTTCCCCTGGACCTGGACCAATCAGAACACAGAGAACAGAAACGCTGCAGAAGGAGACGACTGATAAAGATAATATCAAGATGTTGAAATTTACAACAATGAAGACGTCAATGAACATCAACAGACTCGTCCCTGCAAAACAAAGCAGCCAGACACAGGCGATGCTGATGTTCCTGATTCTGATCCCTCTCTCTTTTCTCAGGCTCAGGTAGGTGATGGGATGAACCACAGCCAGGTAGCGCTCCACACAGGTCAGGACGTGGAAGAAAGTCTCACCGTACCAACTGAAAGACCTCAGGAAGTACGTCGCATTGATTAACTTAAAATCCTCTCTGTAGATACCACAACAGCAGAGGACAGATCCAAAGACTCCAATCATCTCCATGGTGACCATGTTGTAGGTGAAGCTGTCAGAGTGACTCATGGTTGCTGCTGAGGAGGTGGAGCCATTTCGTCTCCATTGTTGGAGACCATGGTAGATGATGAAGATGCAGAGAGGGAGGAGGAGGAGGATGCTGGTGATCAAGTATGAGGTGAAGATGAAGGAGCCTGGTCTGGAGACGAGACACTCCATGTCAAAGTAAAAGTAGTTGTTGGAGGAAGGTTTTGGATGAAGAAGGAAGTCATTGGAGGATGAAGAAGAGTTTACACACATCTGGATGAGGAAAAGACAGGACAATCAAATGGTTTAAATCAACAACATGCGTTTAGCTTTGTTTCCATGAACAAAATGGACCTGCTCTTTTAGCTGTTCTTTTGATTTATCTGAGTGTTTATTCAGTAAACTTTTTTTTTTTTTTAGTTTTGGATTGTCTGTAAAGCCCAATTACAAAAATATCCTGATCATCTTTGAGACAGTGAGTTGGGTGAGTGTAGAACCAAGGTTTTCTGGGATGATGGGGTTTTCTGAAACAACAAAAGCATGTTATGATCCATGCTTCAGCCCCTAGTCTTCTCCTTCCTCTTTCCTACGTGATTCTTCCTCTTGTCTTTGTCATCTGTTTCTCTTGCATCTTTCTCGTCCTGTCCTTCTGTTTGCATCTGTTGGTCTCTACCTGGGCTGCACAGTGGAGTAGTGGTTAGCACTTTCGCCTTGCAGCAAGAAGATCCCCGGTCTTTCTACATGGAGTTTGCATGTTCTCCCTGTGCATGCGTGGGTTTTCTCCGGGAACTCCGGCTTCCTCCCACAGTCCAAAAACATGCTGAGGTTAATTGGTTACTCTAAATTGTCCGTAGGTGTGAATGTGAGTGTGATTGTGTGTCTGTATATGTAGCCCTGTGACAGACTGGTGACCTGTCCTGGGTGTCCCCTGCCTTCACCCGAGTCAGCTGGGATAGACTCCAGCACCCCCCATGACCCTAGTGAGGATAAAGTGGTGTATAGAGGATGGATGGATGGATGGATGGATGGATGGATGGTCTCTCCCTCTGCTTCTTGTCTCATTCACCTGCCTGCACTTTGCTGATTGCAGTGATGTACATCAGCTGCAGTCATTAATTCATTCCACTCACCTGTTCTCTAAATCACCTCCAGCTATTTAAGCTCTGGTTCTTTCACTCACTGCCTGCTGGACCATAGACTCTGATTTCTTCATGGATTCTGCTTTTCCACCAAGCCCTCCTTACCTCCATTCTCCTTCAGTTCCTCATGGACTCAGCTCTCCCCCTGGATTCCCTCCAGTTCCTGTTTTTTATTTCCTGTCTGCCTTTGTCACTTTTGGACTCTGTATTCCCAAAGCCTGCCTCCCCGTTTAGTCAGTGCCCCGTTGAGCCAGCCCACTTAGTTTGGCATGCCTTACTTTGTTGTAATGTTCGCCTTTGGGTTTAGTGGTTGTTTAGCCATCGACTTGTTGAGTTAGTTCTAAGCAGGTTTTGATTTAGTTTTTCCTCCCGTTTTGTTCTTAATTTTCTTTGATCTTGGCTTCCCCCACAATCCAGCTTCCCTTTTTATGTTGTAGTTCTCATCTTGTTAAATAAAACCCTTTCCTTGATTCGTCTGTGCCTGGGTTCTTCAGCTTTCCCTCTAACAAAACAACCTTTCTTGTACATCAAGTGGTTTTATTGATGCAAACCCAGCCTGCCTGCTCACTGAATTTTGCTCTTACTACAAACTAATATTCTTTATCTGTGAAAAAGAGTTTCACTTGCATGAGAGAGTAAGTTTTAAGTGAAATGTCAGCAAATGCAGAACAACTAACTGTTCAGGGTTGACTGATTATTACCAACAACAGTGTATATAATCAATAATAACTGCACAACACTCACACTATGGATGATTTGAAATGATATCAGGTAACTGAAAGAACACCAACCTTGTGAGTGTTTGTTTCTGAGCTTCCTCCCTCTGTGTCTCTCCTCGGTGGACTCTGAAGGTTTGATCCAGATCTGCTGTACTGACTGTATATTGAAGTCCTACTCCACCTCTCTGTCAGATTAATTCAAATATATTCCATTTGCATTAATAAAACACTGTGACAATGACAGACTGAGTGTCAAACTTGAAATAATATAGAACTGCAGAAACAAACTATGACTCCAACACACAGAGAGAATGAATCTTCATGACATGCAGACAAAGTTTGTGTATTCAAATCATTTACTGTGTGCTTTGTGGGTGTTGTTTTAATCACACCTGTGACTGCAATTTAATGATGCTTAACACAAACAATTATTGCTTGTATATTCTTAATTTAGCATAGTTCAGGTCTAAAAAAAATCCCTCTTTCTGGCCACTCATCAAACATCCCTGCTGAAAAATAATTCAAATAAAGGCCTCGACCTGTTCTAATCCATCCATCATTGGGGTCTCAAATGGAGGATGAGGATGCAGAGAGGGATGAAGAGGAGGACTGTGGTGTGTTGAATGCAGCAGCAGCAGACTGGGCAGCGCTGGAGTCGAGACAGTTCAAGAAGTTTGTGTGAAAAGAGAAGCTGGTTGGACTATATATATATAAATCTTGTCCAGCCTGCAAAACCCACATTTATCTATACATTCATCTAGTAGTTTACTGACATCTGGGAGAGAAGAAGACAAAAGGGATTAGATCTTTACAGTAACATCTGTAGTCTCCTGAACAGATGATCCAGGGTCACACTTGTGTTCTAGGTTTTATTCTGTGATCAAACTTTCTTGTGAACTATAAATATTCCATCGTCTCCTGACATTAGGACATGTTTCAGTGGAGACTGCATCCAAAAACTAATACTGATGAGAGTCTGGAGAAGCCTGTGTTTACGTCAAAACCAGTGACTGATTTAAATAACACACAGCAGTGCAACATTTAGCAGCAAGAGGACCAAACGTTTTCTCAGGAGGTGGTGAAGACCAGAACAGAGTTGTAGAGTGGAACTACTGGTATTTGGTGAATGTGTGAAGATCTTAGAAAAGTGATTTACTGAATATTGTGTTTACAGTATTTTGCTTCATCATTTAATGCATCTTTAGGTCTGATTTCTTCATAACTTGTCTGACAAAATTAACTGGCTAGAAAGAATTAAAGAGGTACTTTTAGTGTTTTACAGACACAATGTTGGACATTTTTGGAAGGAGACTGAGTTTATAAAATACAGTATCAACTCTGTAGGTGTTCAAACATTGAGGTTTTTCCTTTCAGTCATTCAGTGTTGTAGCCTAGCCGCGCTAGACCCATGTTTCTGAAGACACAAGGGTCTAGGGCCACTCGACAGGGAGGGAGGCGGGCTAAAAGGTTGTCTATCAAATCCCTCTGCAGCAATTGGGTAGGTATACAACCAATCAGTGCAACGAATAGGCTGACGTAGTTCCTAGAGCGTCGGCGGATTGTGGCTAAGTCCCATTAGCTTCCCAACCAGCGGAGCCAACTGGTATATTAAGGATTTGCCATATCCCGTCGGCATAAGTCCAAATACGTCTTTCTTCTCAATGAAACACTTCAGTGCCGTCCTTTGTTTATCTTTCAAGTTGAATTTTAGCTTCAAATCTTTAAGGGCTGTGGCCAAAGCCGAGTCGAAAGATAAATGGTTGTATTTATATAGCGCTTTTATCCAAAGCGCTTTACATGATGATATGTCACATTCACCCATTCACACACTGATGGCGGGAGCTGCCATGCAAGGTGCTAACCACACCCCATCAGGAGCAATTAGGGGTTTGGTGTCTTGCTCAGGGACACCTCAACATGAGCACGACGGGCCGAGGATCAAACCGGCAACCTTCCAGTTACAAGACGGCCACTCTACCCACTGAGCCATGCCGCACGGACCGGCACAGGATGAAGACTGGCCTCAGGTTTAACGGAGGATCTGTGTGTCAGATCAGACAACACCCACCTGCACTTGATCTGCTGATTACTGGATGAGAAGCAGCTGCTGCCAGTCTGCACTAACGAGCACCAAGCAGAGAGAGCCCAGACCCAGAGGAGAGGAAAGCACTGCACCAGTCACAGCCTCTTTTTAGGACTAAATCCATGAAATGAACACCAACCTTGTGAGTGTTTGTTTCTGAGCTTCCTCCCTCTGTATCTCTCCTGGTGGACTCTGAGTATCTGATCCAGATCTACTGTACTGACTGTATATTACAGCAACACTCCACCTCTGTCTGTCTCTTTAAGTTCAATATGTTTGATTTACACCAACAATGACAAAGTGACTGTCAAACAAAGAATAGCTTCACAAATCAACACCTGTTACATCACATGAGCACATCTAGGTCATGGTTTTCTTGTTTTCTTGTGTCCCTGTTTCATTCTTTGATTGTTCTCCTTTATCTGCATGTAAAGTCTTTCTTTAACTGTTTATGTCCATCATGCTGATTGATAGCGTTGAGCTGAAAACACAGTTCACTCAATCCACCACGTAGAGCTCCATCCTGTTGTTGGACAGCAACTCCCAAACTCTATTTAAACTGATCAAACTTCATTAAACAAGCAGTGCAGTGGAAAGTTCTGCTGCTGTGTTGAGCCGTGTGCAGACGAATGTTTTCTATAAAACACTCAACTTCATGGAAATAAAATAAACCAGGTTTCATAGATGTTTAATCAGGATTATTCAGAGAAACAGAAGCAACATAAGAGCTTTATACAGTTTGAGACAGACTTCCAGGCAGCGTCTTTAAAAAATAAATTTATCAATGATGTTTAGGCTTCAACCTTCATTAGATAAATGGTTTGTTACAAAGAGAAGTCATCTTAAATAAGGAGTGGCTAGAACTCCACAGTCAGTCACATTCTCCACAGGCTGTAGGAAGGTAGAAATCCTGAAACTTCATTCCACTAAATGACAACTTCAGCACTCAAAACTGACTTAAATTGAACCGAATCATCACATTTACCTCAACACCTTCTGATATGTTCATCCCTTCACTGCACACCGGTCTAATGAAACAGATGAAATTACAGAGAAAATAGCATGAGTAAATAATCATTTCAGAATCATTTCTTTATCCTCTGAATTATGATTTATAGAACTTTACACCACCATAACAGTAAAAAAGAAAGATAAAGAGATCAATCAGACTGTATTGTACATGTGTGGAGCAGAGGGTTGGAGATGAACAAACAAACCAGACTGAAGATTGGTTGTGGACACAAAGCATGAAGTTTTGTTGTGAATCTGATCAATTCTATAAGAACATGAAATAAAATGATTCCCTTATGATTGACAGGACTGTCGCTGTCAGCTCTGTCCAAGTTCTAAGTCTTGTTGAGCTTAATTTTGTCTTTGCAGATCATTGGTTGCATGGTTCAGGTTGAATCATTCTGCCTCCAAGTGGTTAAACAAGGAGAAAAATCAAACAAAGTAGAATTTATCTATTAATTGTTGAGATTTCTCAAAAAAGTCTCCCAAGTGCTGCTGGTGGATCTTTTATGGATTGTGAACTTGTCTCTTATGTGAGCTGTTTTTCCTCAGGATTTAAAACTGCTGTGATTAAGCCACTTTTAAAAAAGAGCAACCTCGACAAGTTGCAAATGAATAGCTACAGACCAATCTCTAATGTCCCATTTTAAAGTAAGATAATTGAAAAAGCAGTTTTTCAACAGCTAAACAATTATCTAATAAAAAGTAACAGCTTCAGTGTTTTTCAGTCAGGTTTTCGACAGTGCCACAGCACTGAGACGGCTCTTATTAAGGTAATTAATAACATCCGCTTAAATACAGACAGAGGCAGGATGTCAGTCCTAGTCCTGCTGGATCTGAGTGCTGCGTTTGACACAGTCGACCACGATATACTACTTAACCGACTGGAGAACTGGGTGGGACTATCCAGCACAGTACTCAACTGGTTCAAATCTTACCTAAAGGAAAGGAATTACTTTGTGTCTATAGGTAACTTTATGTCTGAGCAGACAGTAATTACATGTGGAGTTCCCCAAGGTTCCATTCTGGGGCCTCTTCTGTTTAACATCTATATGCTCCCACTGGCTCAGATTATTGAAAACAATAATGTAAATTACCATAGCTATGCAGATGACACGCAGATCTACATTACAATGTCCGCAGGAGACCATGGCTCTATACAGGTGCTGGGAAAGTGTATTGAGCAGATAAATGAGTGGCTGTGTCAAAACTTTCTTCAGTTAAATAAAGACAAAACTGAGGTAATGGTTTTTGGAGCCAAGGAAGGGCGATTAAAGGTGAGCCTAGAGCTTCAGTCTCTACAGTTAAAAACTGCAGACCAGGCCAGAAATCTGGGTGTGGTGATGGACTCAGAACTCAGTTTTGGAAAACACATTAAAGTAGTTACAAAGTCAGCTTACTATCACTTAAAAATATCTCAAGAATTAAAGGGCTGATGTCTCAGCAGGACCTGGAAAAGCTCGTCCATGCATTTATTTTCAGTCGGCTTGATTACTGTAACAGTAACTTTACAGGTCTACCTAAAAAAACACTCAAACAACTGCAGCAGATTCAAAACTCTGCTGACCGAGTCCTCACTAAAACCAAGAAAACAGATCATATCACTCCAGTTTTAAAGTCCTTACACTGGCTTCCTGTCACTCAGAGGGTAGATTTTAAAGTCCTGCTGCTGGTCTACAAAGCAAATGACCACTCAGGTCATCTGGATCAGGTCTTCTAGTAGTTCCTATAGTAAAAACCAAACACGGAGAAGCTGCATTCAGCTTCTATGTCCCATATATATGGAACAAACTCCCAGAAAACTGTAGATCAGCTGAAACTCTCAGCACATTTAAATCCATTCTGAAGACATACCTGCTCTCAGCTGCTTTTAATCAAAGTATTTTGAGTTATTTTAAATCTTATTTGATGACAGTTACTTTTAACAGTTATCTTAACTCTTATTTTATGACAGCCCTTGTTTTCTGACTTCTGTTGTTGATCTTTTTACTGTTCTGACCTATTTTTTATGATTTCATACATGTTTTCTTTAGTTTTTCTTTTAATAATTGTTGTCATCTTCTGTCTTAATGTCTTTGTAAAGCACTTTGAATCGCCTCGTTGTTGAAATGTGTTATATAAATAAATTTGCCTTTGCCTTTAATATTTTAATCATCTTATTCATCATGCAAATAATTCTATTTTTCTTTTCTCAAGGAGTCAGGGATTTTAATGTTGAAAAATTTGCTCTCACAATCACTGGATGTTTTTCTTCCAACACACTAATTTTCCTGCTCTGTGCAGAAACAGCAGAGGTAACACCAGACTGCAGGGCAGATTAAACCAGACACCAACTGACAGTAACACACAATCAGGACCACTTTCCAACATGCCAAACACAGTCCAAACCAGATTACCAGTCAGTCTGAACACCAGCACTCCCAGTATGACCATAATAGTGTAGAACGCCCTCAGCTTTGATTGGTCAACCCTCTTCCTGCCCCCACCCTGTTCCCCTGGACCTGGACCAATCAGAACACAGAGAACAGAAACGCTGCAGAAGGAGACGACGGATAAAGAAAATACCAACAGGCAGAGATTCAAAATGGTGAGTAAGTTTCCCAGAATCCCCAAACCCATCAACACAAAGCAAAGCAGCCAGACACAGGCGATGCTGATGTTCCTGATTCTGATCCCTCTCTCTTTTCTCAGGCTCAGGTAGGTGATGGGATGAACCACAGCCAGGTAGCGCTCCACACAGGTCAGGACGTGGAAGAAAGTCTCACCGTACCAGGTGAAAGAAAAAGGAAAAAACCCCACAATAAATAGCTTGTAATCATCTCTGTAGATACCACAGATCAAGAGGACAGACCCAAAGACTCCAATCATCTCCATGGTGACCATGTTGTAGGTGAAGCTGTCAGAGTGACTCATGGTTGCTGCTGAGGAGGTGGAGACATTTAGTCTCCATTGTTGGAGACCATGGTAGATGATGAAGATGAAGAGAGGGAGGAGGAGGAGGATGTAGGTGATGAAATATGAGGTGAAGATGATGGAACCTGGTCTGGTGATGATACAAAACAGGTCTAAAGTAAAGTCAGAGCTGTTGGAGGAAAGGTCTGGATGAAGAAGGGAGTCATTGGAGGATGAGGAGGAGTTTGCTAACATCTGGAAGAGAAGAAGACAATCAAATGGATTAAATGTGTCAGTTCATCAACGTGTCCTCCAAGATGGATCCCTCCTCTGTTGGAGCACCGACAGTAAAATACTGCATTGTCACCACACAAGCTTTAACCTCTTCCTCCACTTCCACACTCCTCCCTGATAAAACTGTATCCTTTGAACAATCCTGGCTCTGTACAGTTTACATGATGTATGAGATAATATATCTAATAATATAAAACCATTTGTCTTCATATCATAACCAACATTCCATGTTGTTGATTTAAATGAACCTCATTCACCACAGAAAACATGAAACATCAGTGAATCCTGCAGAATATTGATCCAGATTAGCTGCAGTTGTGCATCAGAACCACTAGATGTCAGTAAACAACCACATTTCAGTCTGCATCAAAGTCATGGAGACACACCTTGGTCACATGACCTGAAGGTGTTATTGGAACATGAGCTGGAACTTTAATCCAGACTGAGTCACTCAGAGCTTCACACTGTCCAGCATCAATACAGACTATAGGCTGCTTTGGTTTCATAGAATGATCATGATGAGGAAAATCATGTTTGAATTCTAACAGCACTGATTCTACACATATTCAGTGATAAACTAAAATTCCCTCAGACCTCCTGCTTTCCTCCTTTCTACCAGCTGACATGTCATTCAACACACAAACATAGAAAAAGAAAAACAAGCAACAATCATGAACACGTAGTGCACATAACAGAGCAGAGCTGTGGGACCAAAGCAGCCACCAAGCAGTGATGAATCCACATTTACACATGATTCTAGTTCAAATATCCCTCTGTCAGTGTTGCTCATTGTTATCCTCACTAAGCCCTCTGTCACCATCAGATTCCACTACACATGTCCCTCTGACACTATTCTACATGATAACATGGCACATTTCTCTGAAGAACTATTGCACACATTCCTGTCTACATTACACATAATTACACTATTTATGTCCCTTTAACACTACACACAGATCCCATCATCACTACCAGTTATCAGTACACAAATACATTACATAAAAAGTACTTTAAAATGATTATGAAACAAATTATATTATTTGTATTTAAAACAAATCAGTAAATGTAAAGTTATTGAAAAACAATTCAGCTTTATCATTTAAATGATGCTCACATTAATGAATTAATACACATAACCCAAGAAGAGGACATGTAGTTTAGTTGTAACAGATTATTTCTACTTGAGGCTTGAAGCTGAAACACCAGCATTTCATGTAACCAGAAAATATTGTCTCAATGAATGGTTCAAAACTGTTTTAGTTCATTCCAACCAGATTTAACTAAAACATGATGACAGATTTAAAGGACACCCACCTTGTCAGCAGTGTTTCTTTCTGACCTTCCTCCTGCTGCGTTACAGAGTCACACACTGTTGGAAACTGACATCTGATCCACATTTACACAACTTTACAACATCAGTTTGTGTGATTATGTAACAGGTGGAAGGAGGGCTGTGAGGGTTTTACATGTTTAGTTAATTCACACTTTATCATTATTTGATACGGTTCATTTCTGTAGGTAAATGTTCTCCTGGTTCTCTCCTTTTCCATGAAGATCAGAGCCTTGTTCAACAATACATCAGCGGTTAGTGATGGTGTGTCGATTAAGGTGAACATTTATCAGAATTCAAATGACTTTTACATCATCAGAGACAGGTGTGTATTCAAATCAAATAAAGTGATTGAGTCCAGAGCGGCTGTTCTTGTTGTTTCATTTAAATATGAGCCTGCAGATAAATGATGACTGAGAAAAGAAGACGTGTGGTTTAGTTTTCTTGTTGGACTGTCATGCAAATAATCATTAACAGCAGAGTTAATATGCTTACATGGCAGACGTGTTTTATTTCTGTTTGTATTTCTCTTCTATGTTCAATTGAACAAGTTCAATCATAAAATCTGGAAACACTTCACAACAACATTAAAGCTGCAAAGAAGGTGACAGAGAGCAGCACAGAAACATAAATAAAGAGCAGAGGATGAGAGAACAATGTCACCTAGAAGAAAGAAAACATCCATGCAGGGAGAGAAAAGGAGGAAGGACAGATCCAGAGGTGATCCATGGTCAGACTGCAGTGGATAAACTGTCCATCCTGGTGTCAGCAGGTCAATGCAACAGCTGAGTGTGTGCAAGAATGCAGATTAAGGTAGCCATCTTTGTAGTTTTTCACCATCAGAGCCAACGACAGCCACAAGGGGGATGGAGGCTGAAAAGAAATGCAATAAAATGAAGAGAAAAAAGATGAGCAGTGTACAAATCCATGCCAATACATCCATGCTTATAAAGTTTATACACAGAAAAAGAAAGTGTCTCTGTGTAACAGGTGGAGATGGAATACGCTTAATTCCCATTGTATTTTCCTGTCACTGTCTGTCAGCTCAGTGCAACAAACTGATGTTTGATGTCATAACTAGTTCCTGCAGACAGTGAACAAATGCTGCTGAGAGGTACATTTTGCTGAATTTACAATGTTAGATCATGAATTTTGCAGAGTTGGCATTAGGTTTCTTTTTTGTTGCTGCTCTTCTGTTTGGTTGTAATTCTGCAGCTAACAGCTTTTTTCATGATCAGTTAATCTGTCACTTCATTTCTTGGATAATTTGTGATTTGTTTGGTTGATTAAAACACTATAGAATGGTGAAAAACACACATCAATATTCGAGATTCAAGATTGAAGACCTTTATTTATCACAAACACAGTTATACGTAGTATAATGCACAGTGAAATGCGTTGTGTACCTGGTCCAGACCGAAACAATGAGAGTCATAAGAATAAAGATTAAAGTCCAACATGACCTCCTCAAATGTTTTGTTTTGTCCACAACAGCCATCCATACATTTCCAGTGATGTATCTGGGGTCAGGTTGCAGAAGCAGCAGATGAAGCAGGTCATTGCAGACGTCCCTCCTCCAGGCAGCGCTTTCCAGTTCTTCCTAAGGGATCCTGACGGTTTCACAGGCTGGACAAGATATATAATCCCTCCAGCAGGTTCTGACCCAAGGTCTACTCCCAGGCACTCATGCTCAGAAAAACACCAAGGAAGCCTCATTGGAGGCATCTAAATCAGGTGTCCACACCACCTCAACAGGCACCTTTCAACGTGAAGGATCAGCAGCTCTACTCTGCCTCCAGATGTCTGAGCTTCTCACCCGATCTCTACGGCTGAGCCCAGTCACTCTACAGAGGAAGCCCATTTCAGCCACTTGTACCCACGATCTCATTCTGTCTGTCACTATCCAGAGCTCATGACCATAGGTGAGGGTTGGAACATGGATGGTAAATCCAGAGCTCCCTCTTCACTGTGATGGTTCGGTACAACGCCTTCATTACTGCTGCTGCTGCATCAACCTGCCTCTCCATCTCACACTCCATTTTACCATCACTTCAGCACAAGATCTCGGGATCCTTGAACTCCTTCATTTGGGGAGGCAACTCCTCACCACACGGAGAGAGCAATCCATCAGTTTCCAGCAGAGAACCACGGCCTCAGATTTGGAGGTTCTGATTCACATTTCAGCCACTTGACACTCGGCTGCAAACCGCTGCAGAGCTGCTGAAGGTCTGCTGAAGGCAACAGAACCACATCATCTGCAAAAAGCTCATGATCCTGATGTACCCAGACTGGACACCCTCCTCACCCTGACTGCACATCTTCAGGCTCTGCTCACTTATTCTCCACCTTGTGCTTGAACATGATGTTTGTTTCAGCAAATCTGTCCACAACACAATGCTGTTCATTTTACTGTCATAGAGAAGGACTCTGACAGCTTTTTCTGAACAAATAACTAAAACCAACTGGCCAATATATAAAATAGCTGGTAGAGGCAGCTCTCCATGAAAGCGTCATTGTTAAATTTTCCCTCTTCTGACATTTTCTCCTCTTTGTCTCGGTCTCTTCTTCTAATTTTCAGGCTGTTTAGTCTCTCAGTTCCTCTTCTTCCTCTAAAGCCCTCGTTTCTCCTGATTTGTCGCCCTCCAGCTTCTCTTTTCACACTAACTTCTTGAACTGTCTCGACTCCAGCGCTGCCCAGTCTGCTGCTGCTGCATTCAACACACCACAGTCCTCCTCTTCATCCCTCTCTGCATCCTCATCCTCCATGTGAGACCCCAATGATGGATGGATTAGAACAGGTAGAGGCCTTTAATTGAATTATTTTTCAGCATATTCCAGCTTGTGAGGAAGCTGTGATCAGAGTGCAGGAACCTTAAGTCTTATTTCCATTCCTCGTGTTATGTTTCTACATGTGCATTAAAAGACTACATCTCCCAGCATTGATAGGTGAGAAGGAAGCAGGGATGTTTGACGACTGTGGCCAGAAAGAGGGATTTTTTAGATTTTAACTGTGCTAAATTAAAATTATACCAGCAATAATAAATTGTTTGTGTAAAGCATCATTAAACTGCAGTCACAGGTGTGATTAAAACAACAAAACCATGAGCACAACACCCACAAAGCACACAGTAAATGATTTGAATACACAAACTTTGTCTGCATGTCATGAAGATTCATTCTCTGTGTGTTGGAGTCATAGTTTGTTTCTGCAGTTCTATATTATTTCAAGTTTGACACTCAGTCTGTCATTGTCACAGTGTTTTATTAATGCAAATGGAATATATTTGAATTAATCTGACAGAGAGGTGGAGTAGGACTTCAATATACAGTCAGTACAGCAGATCTGGATCAAACCTTCAGAGTCCACCGAGGAGAGACACAGAGGGAGGAAGCTCAGAAACAAACACTCACAAGGTTGGTGTTCTTTCAGTTACCTGATATCATTTCAAATCATCCATAGTGTGAATGCAGTGCAGTTATTATTGATTATATACACTGTTGTTGGTAATTATCAGTCAACCCTGAACAGTTAGTTGTTCTGCATTTGCTGACATTTCACTTAAAACTTTACTCTGCATGAGACAGCTCAGAAAATAACATTTCACTTTGTTGAAACAAAGTGAAATTCTTTTTCACAGAGAAAGAACATTAGTTGGTGGTAAGAGAAAGAATTCAGTGAGCAGGCAGGCTGGGTTTGCATCAATGAAACCACTTCATGTACAAGAAAGGTTGTTTTTGTTGTTCCATTTTAGACCATCATCCCAGAAAACCTCTTCTCTAAACTCACTCAGCTCACTGCTAGAGACATGATCATATTTACTGATTTATTTTTGTAATTGGGCTTTACAGACAAGACAAAATGAATAAAGTCAAAACTTTTACTGAAGAAACATTCAAACAAATCAGAACAACAAAAAGAAGAAGTCTCTTTTTGTTCACGGATACAAAACTAAAAAGATTTTCTAGATTGACACCACCGATTGTTCTGTTTTGTCCTCTTCCAGATATGCCTGTAAACTCTTCCTCATCCTCCAATGACTCCTATCTTCATCCAAACCCTTCATCCAACAACCTTTTTTACTTTGGCATAGAATGTTACACCACCAGACCAAACTCCTTCATCTTCATCTCCTTCTTCATCACCATCATCCTCCTCCTCCTCCCTCTCTTCATCTTCATCATCTACCATGGTCTCCAACAATGGAGACTAAATGGCTCCACCTCCTCAGCAGCAACCATGAGTCACTCTGACAGCTTCACCTACAACATGGTCACCATGGAGATGATTGGAGTCTTTGGGTGTGTCCTCATGATCTGTGGCATCTACAGTGATCATTTAAACATGGTCATTGTGGGGTACCTCCTGATGTCTTTCAGTTGGTACGGTGAGACTTTCTTCCACCTCCTGACCTGTGTGGAGCGCTACCTGGCTGTGGTTCATCCCATCACCTACCTGAGCCTGAGAAAAGAGAGAGGGATCAGAATCAGGAACATCAGCATCGCCTGTGTCTGGCTGCTTTGCTTTGTGGGGATGAGTCTGTTTATGTTCATTGACGTCTATGTTTTTGTCAATTTCAACCTCTTGATCTTATCTTTAGGCATCGTCTCCTTCTGCAGTGTTTCTGTTCTCTGTGTTCTGATTCGTCCAGGTCCAGGGGAACAGGGTGGAGGCAGGAAGAGGGTTGACCAATCAAAGCTGAGGGCATTCTACACCATTATGGTCATACTGGGAGTACTGGTGGTGAGGTTTGCTTGGAATTTTCTTTGGGGTTTAACCTATGTGTTGGGAAGAATTGAATGTGTGATAATAACAACTGGTTACTGGGTGAATCTTCCCAGCCTTCTGGTGTTACCTCTGCTGTTTCTACACAGAACAGGAAAACTGGTCTGTTGGAAAAACAAGATTTAGTGAGGAAAAGGGCTGAATTTAAAACAATGACAGCAACCACAGATTGGGACTTTCCAAAAACTCAATAACAAGCTGACACAGACTCACATAATACTGTCATTTACAGATTTGAGAGTCTAGCAATAAAGTTTCCTTAAAAAAATGTTTATTTAACCATCTTCATGTTGGTGTTCACCTTCTCAAAAATTCAGTGTCTTTCAAAGCTAAATGCTGGACTTTCTTCACCAGCCTGTTGCTAAGTTTGTGTGTCAGCTGTCTGCTGAGGCTTCACATGAAGATGATGAGAGCTCTGAGGCTGAACCAAGCAGGAAATGAGCTGATCAGAAAAGGTAAACGAGGCTTTAAACACAGACAGAGACAATCATTTATCATTGCAGAGGGAGTGGTTTTATCCAGTGCTCATCTACAGCTGATCACATTTACAGATGGCAGCACAGTTCTCCATCATCCGTAGGTCTGAATGTGAGTGTTCGTGGTTGGATGTGTCTCTGTATCCCTGTGATGGACTGTTACCTGTCCAGGTGAACTCTGCCTTCACCCTCAGTCAGCTAGGATAGACTTCAGCCCCACTGCGACTCCAGAGAGGATGAAGCGGTGTTTAGATGATGGATGGTTAGCTTTACAGAAGGACTTCCTGTGTTGTGTTCAGGTCCAACTCTCCACTCCACACATTCATCTGGAGACATAAAATACACTTTGATCCATGATGTTGCTTTGATTTCTCTGTTTTAAGAATTTAGAAACTTCAGATTTGATGGAAGTTAAATATTGACTCCAGTTTATACTAAATTCTTTATTGTGGTTGCTGTTGTCCTGAGTTTCCATGATTTTAGCTTCTGTTTAATTTATATTAATGAGAAACTCTGTTTAATCTGTGGTTTAGAAAATTTCTAAATGTTTGTTTATTCTGTGAAACTGAAATCATTGTGATTCTGCTGCTCTGAACTCATTTAATTCCACACTTCAGTCATATATCAAACAATGCTCCTTTATATTCATGTGGTTTTACTGTTTGCTTTTCATTAACATTTACACAGTTGATTCATATTTTTCTGTTTTACTGACACTCTGTAAACACATCGGCCTTTGGTTTTATCATTTTGTAATCCTTCTTATGTTTCATTGTAGTTTGGTAAAAGAGAAGTTGTTTCAGTGCTTTTTCTGTTTAAATAAAATAAATAATTCTAAATGAATAAGTGAAACAGTGAACGCTGTGAATTCTACACACAACCTCTTTCAGTCATCAGACTGCTGAACTGTTGTGATCCAACACTGTAGAAGTTGTTGCTCCGTCTTCATAAACATCATTCTTGATGTCTCTTTGAATCTGATGTAGAAATAATGCTCCTCAAGTCACATTCAGAGTTGTAATTTAAAGCACACTGGATGATAAAACGTGAAGCAAACAGAGAAAGAACAAACAGAACGTGGTGAAGCTCTGTTAAAGTCAGAGGCTGACGTTAATCACCATCAGCTTCAGTTTTCACAGAAACTCAAATTTTGAAACACTCGTCTATCTGTTTTTCAGAGTAGATTGTGCAATCAGTGCACTTTCCATGACGTTGTTTTAGGAGAGCAACGACTGCAACAGGAAGTAATGCTACTGAGGCTTGTTCTACATCTTTGGATCACTGTCTCAGACGTTTTTGTTCATGTTTTCTGGTCATTCTTTTCCATGTGAAGCCATGATGCAGACATGCAGATGGACTCAGAAAGTTCTGGTCTTCATAACTATGTTCACACAATCAGACTAATTAGAAATTAAAGGTAGAATTTAGTTCAGTTCCAGTGTTCAAACTTTATTTGTTTACCACGTTTGATACAAATGAAATACAACAAAAAGTGCTTCACAAAACAAAAGGAGTTAAAGGAAATTAAAACAATACGACAATGAAATATAATATAAATGAACGAGTCAAACAGGAAGTGAGTCCTACAGAAACTGTGCACACAATCAACACCCCCCTGGGCCATTACGAGTACCTGGTTATGCCCTTTGGCTTCCAGCACCTTGTAATTGACGTTCTCCGGGATTTCCTGAACCGGTTTGTTTTCGTTTACCTTGACGACATCCTGATTTTCTCCCGCAGCCTGGAGGAGCACCGTCGGCACGTTCGACAGGTCCTGGAGTGCCTTCTTAAAAACCGCCTCAACGTGAAGACGGAGAAGTGCGCATTCCATGTGTCGACGGTGCCCTTCCTGGGTTACATCATCGCTGCGGGGAAGATCAGGATGAACCCGGCCAAGATCGCGGCGGTAAACGGAGGATTGACCGGAGCCCGGGGATCGCAAGCAAGTGCAGTGATTCCTGGGCTTCACCAACTTCTACTGCCGCTTCATCCAGAACTACAGCCAAATCGCCGCCCCCCTGACCGCTCTCACATCCACCTCCCGTAAATTCATCTGGTCCCCCGCCGCACGCTCCACCTTCCACACCCTAAAGTCCTGCTTCACCTCTACCCCCATACTCGTCCAGCCAGATCCGCGCCTGCAATTCATCATTAAGGTCGACGCCTCGGATACCGGAGTGGGGGCGGTGCTCTCTCAGCACGCCGGCAGAGATGATCGGATTCACCCCTGCACATTCTGCTCCCGGAAGCTCTCCCCGGCCGAAAAAAACTATGACGTGGGGAATCGGGAACTGCTGGCAGTTAAACTGGCACTGGAAGAATGGAGACACTGACTGGAGGGGGCCGAATAGCCGTTCCTGGTGTGGACCGACCATAAAAACCTTCAGTATCTCCAGACGGCCAAACAGTTAAATCCCCGGCAAGCCAGGTGGGCCCTATTCTTTGACCGTTTTCACTTCACCCTGTCATACCGCCCCGGAACCTGTAATGGCAAACCTGACGCCCTGTCCTACATTAATTCCAAGGAAAGCTCCCCTGAAACCCCTGAAACCATTCTGTCTCCTCGCCTCCTGGCTTGCCTCACCTGGGACATCGAAACCACAGTCTGCCAGGCCCAACAGAACCAACCCATCCCGGAAGGAGGTCCCCCAGGAACGCTGTTCGTCCCGGATGCCGTTCGTGCTAACGTCCTCCGGTGGGCCCACTCCAGCCAGTTCTCCTGCCACCCAGGGGTGCCCGGGATGCTGGCGGTCCTCCGCCGGAGGCTTTGGTGGCCTTCCATTCTCCTGAATTGCCGAGAATACATCGCAGCCTGCTCCGTCTGCGCTCAAAACAAGACCTCCAACCAGCCTAGCACTGGCCTCCTCCATCCTCTGCCCATTCCCAGATGACCTTGGTCCCACATCACCCTTGACTTCATTACCGGTCTGCCTCCTTCCCAGGGGAAGATGACCATCCTGTCCATCGTGGATCGATTCTCCATGTACGCTAACTTCGTTCCGCTACCAAAGCTCCCCTCTGCCTGAGAGACCGCCAATCTGTTGGTGGCCCACATTTTCCGTGCTCATGGCATCCCAGTGGACACTGTCTCTGACCGTGGGCCCCAGTTCACCTCACAGGTCTAGCGGGCATTCTGTTCAGCGCTGGGGGCCAAGGTCAGTCTCTCCAACGGTTTCCATTCGCAGAGCAACGGCCAGATGGAGCGGCTCAACCAGGAGATGGAGGCCACCCTCCGGTGCGTCACATCGAGGAACCGCAGCTCCTGGAGCTCCCAACTCCCCTGGGTGGAATATGCGCACAACACCCTCCCCAGCACCACCACCGGCATGTTCCCTCCCCACTGTGTCTACGGGTACCAGCCCCCTCTATTTCCGGACCAGGAAGAGGGAATCGCAGTTCCATCAGTGGCCGTTCACCTCTGCTGGTGCGCCTGGACATGGCTACAAGCCCGTGCCGCCCTCCTCTGGGCATCCCGTCGCACGCAGGACCAGGCCAACCATCAAAGATCTGAGGCGCCGATCTACACGCCCGGTCGGCGGGTCTGGCTGCGAGCTAAGGATTTCCCCTCCGTGTCCCATCCAAAAAATTAGCCCCCCGTTTCATTGGTCATCGATAAAATCATCAACCCCTCTGCCGTTCGCCTCAAACTCCCCCAGTCTATGCGGACACACACACACTGAAACACACACACACACACTGAAACACACACACACACACACACACTGAAACACACACTGAAACACACACACTGAAACACACACACACTGAAACACACACTGAAACACACACACACTGAAACACACACTGAAACACACACTGAAACACAAACTGAAACACACACACTAAAACACACACTGAAACACACACACACTGAAACACACACTGAAACACACACTGAAACACACACTGAAACACACACACACTGAAACACACACACACACACACACTGAAACACACACACACACTGAAACACAAACTGAAACACACACACTAAAACACACACTGAAACACACACACACACTGAAACACACACACTGAAACACAAACTGAAACACACACACTAAAACACACACTGAAACACACACTGAAACACACACACTAAAACACACACTGAAACACACACACTGAACACACACTGAAACACAAACTGAAACACACACACTGAAACACACACTGAAACACACACACTGAAACACACACTGAAACACACACACTAAAACACACACTGAAACACACACACTGAAACACACACTGAAACACACACTGAAACACACACACTGAAACACACACACTGAAACACACACTGAAACACAAACTGAAACACACCCACTAAAACACACACTGAAACACACACTGAAACACACACACTGAAACACACACTGAAACACAAACTGAAACACACACACTGAAACACACACACTGAAACACACACTGAAACACAAACTGAAACACACACACTAAAACACACACTGAAACACACACTGAAACACACACACTGAAACACACACTGAAACACAAACTGAAACACACACACTAAAACACACACTGAAACACACACTGAAACACACACACTGAAACACACACTGAAACACAAACTGAAACACACACACACTGAAACACACACTGAAACACAAACTGAAACACACACACTGAAACACACACACTGAAACACACACTGAAACACAAACTGAAACACACACACTAAAACACACACTGAAACACACACTGAAACACACACACTGAAACACACACTGAAACACAAACTGAAACACACACACTAAAACACACACTGAAACACACACTGAAACACACACACTGAAACACACACTGAAACACAAACTGAAACACACACACTGAAACACACACTGAAACACACACTGAAACACAAACTGAAACACACACACTGAAACACACACTGAAACACACACTGAAACACAAACTGAAACACACACACTGAAACACACACTGAAACACACACTGAAACACACACACTGAAACACACACACTGAAACACAAACTGAAACACACACACTGAAACACACACTGAAACACACACTGAAACACACACACTGAAACACACAAACTGAAACACACACACTGAAACACACACTGAAACACAAACTGAAACACACACACTAAAACACACACTGAAACACACACTGAAACACACACACTGAAACACAAACTGAAACACACACACTAAAACACACACTGAAACACACACACTGAAACACACACACTGAAACACAAACTGAAACACACACTGAAACACACACTGAAACACACACACTGAAACACAAACTGAAACACACACACTAAAACACACACTGAAACACACACACTGAAACACACACTGAAACACACACACTGAAACACACACACTGAAACACAAACTGAAACACACACACTAAAACACACACTGAAACACACACACTAAAACACACACTGAAACACACACACTGAAACACACACACTAAAACACACACTGAAACACACACACTGAAACACACACTGAAACACAAACTGAAACACACACACTGAAACACAAACTGAAACACACAAACTAAAACACAAACTGAAACACACACACTGAAACATGGTACATGTCGATTTCTCTGTGTTTGTTTTAATCAAGTTCTCACACAAACATCTGATATAAAAACAGTTTATTTCTCTTCTGTGTCGTATTTATTCTACTCCTGTCAGTCAATAATATTCACTTTCTAACTCTTTATGATGAATAAAAAGACATTTTAAAAGTTGGAATGAGGATTAAATAAATCTACAGTTTACTCTGGTAGCTTCAAACTATTGTTTATTAAATTATTGATAAATTATATATAACATATTTGTATATTTTCTATGAAATGTATTAAATTAGATTTAAAAAATATTTTAACAATAGAAATGAATAATTTAATAAAATATATTGTAATAATTAATATATTAAATCATATATAAATGATATATAGTTAAGCAATCTAATTTTATTGATAAATTCTATATGGCATATTTACATATTACATGTTTAATGTTCTACACTTTTTTCATTTTGTTTCTTTTCTTGTATGTTTTTTCTTTTATATATATATGTATATATATATATATATATATATATATAAATTTATTTCAATATTTTAAATGACTTGAATTTTACACAAATTTAAGTCATTTAAGTATCTTTTTATTTTGTTTCTTATATTTTGTTTTTGTTTTTTTCTGTAGATATTTTCTGTAAAATACCAAATCACAGAAAATCTGTTTTTAAAAATTATTAAAAGCATAATTTTCAGTCTCTTTTACATAATTTCATTTTGAATAATAAGAAATAATATTTTTATCTGTATTTAATACAATAAAGTTGATTTTACAGCCAAATAAATGACTATTTGTCAAAATACAGATTTGTATTAATTTCCAGTCTGCATTAAATTAATACTTGTGATTTTACTGGAGATTATCTGGAATTTAAATATGGAAAATGTGTTGACTTAAAATAAATGGTTGTTGAAAATGTTGTTATAATTTTACACAAATTTAAATCTTTCTGGGATTTTTCTGAGTGACGTTGAATTGATCCAGCTGGACTTTATGGTGTATTTTTAGATCTGTTTATGTTCTATACACGTTATTTTAACGTTGTGATTTATGGTCAAACTCTGATGATTTCTATTCTTGTTTTTCCAGAAACATTACCAGAAGCTCAAACAGAAACTTTCAGGAACACAAAACCCTCAAAGTTGTGACTGACGGAGCAGAACGACTGAAGATCTTCACCTGGAGGAGAAAAGCCATCAGAGAAGGAAGCTGCTGCTGCTCATCACATGAAGTCCATCCTCTGGTTTATTCTGGCTTGAAGATGCCCGAATAAAATCAACAAAGAACTCAAGTGTGAAAGCGAACTTTATGATGAAATATTAAAAAGTGCAGCGACGATGAAACTACAAACTAAAGGTTTCAGCCTCGGCGCCTTCTTCTTCTTCGCTGCCTGCAGGTTTTGTCTCCAGGTTCATCATGAATTTGAGCTAAATTTGACTTTTAGACTCGACGGTTGTGCAGCAGAACGCCACCAGAGGGCGCCGCTGGTCCAGAGATGCACCGGGGCTGATGGGAAATGTAGGAAACGGAGTGTTTCTGCTGTGAATGGGAGCCTGTTGACAAATGAAACGTAGAATTTAAGACGCTTTATTAGCCGCCATGCTAATGCTAACTAGCATCAACGCTGCAGCTTGAATTGATAAAGATTCGTTTGACCTTTGGAAAGACGAGTTCATGTGAAAAATTGAATCGAATAAATCTGTAATCCTCCGTTAGAACCTTGTTTTTACTTCAGTTAGTTGAACTCGTAGTAAAATCAGTAAATCTGAACATTAAAACGAGTCTTTTGTTCCAAACATCCAATAAAACCTGTTTTAATGTTTGTTACCTGGAACTGATGCTTTGGTTTCCATTAACGGTGAATAAATGAATGAATGAATGAATGACAGTCAGCAGAAATGACAGAACCAACATGAGAACAGGTCAGGTGTCCATTTATTTTAGATATAAGACTTATTTTAAGTCTTTTTTTACAGTTTTTTTTAAACTCATTTAAGACCATTTTTACATCATTTAGAAGCAGCTGAAAGTCGTTTTGGATGTTTTTTTACTCATTCTAGTGAAAACTGTCCTTAAACTGGACTTTGTAGTGTCATAATAATCATGTTTCTATCATTGTTTGATTAAATGCCTGTGTTTCTTTTTTCTTGGTCATTTTCTTCACACAATCTTCTGGAGCAGTTTTTAGTCATTCTTCACCATTTCTGACTCATTTTAAACAGACTTTGGTCAGACAAGCAGTTTTGGACATTTTTTAAATCAACGTTGGACAATTCTGAGCCATTTTAGACCATTTTTAACTCTGTCGTCATTTTGAATCATTTCATACCTTTTGGACATCATTTGTTTACGATTTTCCAGACATTTTGAATAATTTGTTCTCCATATGGAAAATCTTTGACTCATTTTGGACAAATTCTAGTGAAAACTGTCCTTAAACTGTGTCATAATAATTTTGTTTGTATCACTGTTAGTTTACATGACACCACTGACATATATACGCTGCTCAGAAAAAATAAAAGAACATTTTTTAATCCGAGTATTGCATCAAGTCAGTTAAACTTCTGGGACACTGATCTGGTACCAGAGGTGTTTTTTAATCCGTTTCAGCTGCTTTGGTGTGAATGAAATGAGCACCAGGTGGAACGAGAGGGAAAAACAATGAGACAACACCAAACAGGAAGAGTTTACAGGTACCTTTATTATTCATTTCATAGTTTGTGTCGGGGCTGCTCAGTGGCACAGTGGTTAGCACTTTGGCCTTGCAGCAAGAAGATCCCCGGTTCAAATCCCTTCCTGGGCCTGGGATCTTTCTGCATGGAGTTTGCATGTTCTCCCTGTGCATGCGTGGGTTTTCTCCGGGTACTCCGGCTTCCTCCCACAGTCCAAAAACATGCTGAGGTTAATTGGTTACTCTAAATTGTCCGTAGGTGTGAATGTGAGTGTGATTGTGTGTCTGTATATGTAGCCCTGTGACAGACTGGTGACCTGTCCAGGGTGTCCCCTGCCTTCACCCGAGTCAGCTGGGATAGACTCTAGCACCCCCCATGACCCTAGTGAGGATAAAGCGGTGTATAGAGGATGGATGGATGGATAGTTTGTGTCCAACATTTTTTGAGTAATTTGTCCAATATTTTGAGTAAGTTATGACCATTTTGAGTCATATATGATGAGTCATTTATGACAGCTTTTAGTCATTTATTGTCAATTTGACTCATTTTGGATCAATGTTTGTCAATTACTGTTCATTTTAAGTCATTACTGATTAATTTTTGAGTCATTTGTCCTGCATCTTCAGGGATGTTTGACTATTTCCATTCACTTATTTATAGTCAGTTATTGCACATTTTTAATCATTTATTCTAAATTCCGAGTCATTCACTTTTATTTTTGAGTTGTATTTGACACGTTTCTGTCATTTCTGAGTCATTTAAGGCAGTTTTTGGTGATTTATTGTTAATTTTGAATAATCTTGGATCAATGTTTGTCAATTGTCATTCATTTTAGTCATATATTAATAATTTTTATTCCTATTTGACAGATTTCAGTTCTTTATGACGAATTTTGTGTCATTTATTGTGACTTTTTGGCATTTTTGACAGAATTTTGTCATTTATAATTAAATATGGCAAATTTAGAATTATTTAGGAAAATTTTTGAGACTCATCCTTCCCTGGAAGCACAACAATATCTTCTTCACTGCCTCTAAAACTGCACAAAACACAAAATCCAACAGCTTCAACTGATCAGAAATATTAGAAAACAGATCCCAAAACAAATATTTGAGTTGGATAACAGACCCAGAAATGACAGGACCAACAAAAGGACCTGACTGTGTCTGACCTCCTCTCATAAAACCCTCTTGCTGCAGCTCCATCATGTGGGATCATATCAGAGCAGGGGCGCTACTGCCCTCTGGTGGACAAAGGCGGTAATGAGACTGTTATTATTAAATGGCAAAGCTGGCGAGATTACGGATGAGCAAGCACTTCCTATTTCAACGTAAAACTATCGGAATTTTATTATTTTAACAAATGCGCTAAAACGTGATTTTGTGAGACTCAGAACAACCTGCAGTATGAGCCAAAGTGTATCTAAGGACCACTGGCTTGTCAGCTTCCTCAAACCGTGTTTGTCTGATTTTACGTCCATAAACGAACACGTTATAGCTGATGTACGAATGACAGGAAGTATTAGCCGAGCTAGCGGAAGTGCTAACGAGGGTTTGCTATGACACGGACGAGTACTGCAACACATATTGCTTCTAAAATAAATCCTCTCCAAGACACAGAGCTGATGTTCCGTTCTCGTCTGAGGTCGAATGTTTCAGCCTGATATCGTGGTCAGCACCTTTTAAAGAGACGCTGCTTGTAGCGCTGGAGTTAGCTTGTCACTAGCTTCTGATTAGCTGCTAGCTCGCTAACACTGCCGCCACATTTCCTGTTTGGACGGGACTGAGACTACAACAAATGCAATTCGAGCAAGTGGAGGAGCAAGCTGTCGTTAAATACGACCTAGTTTACTGCAGAGATCCTTCTGAGTCGACCAAAATCGCTTCGTAGTAATATTTTTGACATAAAAGAAACCATTAGGATGCTTTTACGTTGAATAGTAACAGGAAATGCTTCTCCTCCGAAATGTCGCCAGCTTTGCATTTAATAATGTTTTTTTTTTTTTTACCGCCTGTGTCCACCAGGAGCTACTTCCCTCTAGTGGACTTAGGTGGTAACGACACAATTATCATTATTAACTGCAAAGCTGGCGACATTACGGATGAGCAAGCACTTCCTGTTTCAACGTAAAACTATCATAATTTTATTATTTTTAACAAGTACGCTTATACGTGATTTTGCTAGATTCAGAACAATCTGCAATATGAAACAAAAAGAAACAAAATCATCAATGGTGGAAATCAGCAACCATATAAACATGAAAACAGATCATCAAGTTCTCTGTAAGTTATAATTAATACAATCAAAGCAAAAGTAATAAATATATCATGTAAATACAGTAAATCACAGCATAATCTACATGTCTATATGTACTACTACTATACATTTATATTGACATTAACTGTGTGTGATGGTTTATATGTGGTGTTTGTGTATTTTATTACTCTATCACTATTCCATATATATGAATATCAGCTTCTTGCTTTGGTTTTAATGGAACTTTGTGATTGACTGACAGCTGGATGTGGTCACAGAGAGCTGGGTGAGTTCAGAGCAGAGGTTTTCTGGGATGATGCTGTTGAACCCTGAGCTGAGCTACAAAAACAGCTTCATTGAATTTGTCCCTGTGGAGCCTGGAGGCAGCAACAGAAAAATGATCAGGTTTTTGGTGTCTGAAGTGGTTGAATTGGTGTAAATCCAGCCTGTATGATCACTGAATTCTGCTCTGACTACAAACTAACTTTGTTCCTCTGTGAAAGAGAATTTGACTTGGTTGGGTTTGTCAACTTGTTGTTGAGTTATTCTGCCTGTAGGTGGAGACAAACACAAAGAATGAAGTCAAATGAGGTTTCCTTAGCCTAGCCGCGCTAGACCCAGGTCTGAAGAAGCAAGGGTCTAGGAACTCTCGACAGGGAGGGAGGCGGGCTAAAAGGTTGTCTTTCAAATCACTCTGCAGCAATTGGGTAGGTATACAACCAATCAGCGCAACAAATAGGCTGACGTAGTTCCTAGAGCGCCGGAAATCAGAGGATGCGGGAGTTCGGTGAAGCCTTATTTATACAGTCAATGGGTGAAGCTCAAGTATATTACAGACATGTTAACAGAAAGATTATTCAGAGTCGGTGCTAATGGAGCTCAACGACTGTTATCAACCCTGGCAGAGAATTATAGTCGTTGCCGTGGGTTGTCTAGCGTGGCTAGGCTAGTTGTTTCCAGTTGTTTCTGTCAGATTCGTCACGCCTCTATCGTCACTTAGTTGCGTCCACCTTCTGACTCGACACTTCATGGTGATTCATCGGCCAGTTTTAGGAGCATCAAACCTCGAGGCTTACCGAAGGTAACTAGACCCACCCTGGCAGAGAATTTAATTCGTTGCCGTGGGTTGTCTAGCGCGGCTAGGCTGAGGTTTCCTCCCACTTTGTCATCTATATTTTATTTCTCTTTTCTCTTTCCTCATGGAGGGAAATCTCTAATTTTGTCTCACCAAATGTTGTGTTATTAAATAATGTATTTTTTTTCTTTTGAAGTTTAAGCTTTTTTCTCAATGAATGTTTCTCTTCCAACACACTGATTTTCCTGCTCTGAGTAAAAACAGCAGAGGTAACACCAGAGCACTGGGCAGATTCAGCCAGTAGCCAATATAAATTGTCACACAATCAGGACCTCCATCCAACACTATCAGTGCTGTCAACACCACATTCCATGAAAACCTCAACACCAGCACTCCCAGTATGACCATAATGGTGTAGAATGCCCTCAGCTTTGATTGGTCAACCCTCTTCCTGCCCCCACCCTGTTCCCCTGGACCTGGACCAATCAGAACACAGAGAACAGAAACGCTGCAGAAGGAGATGATGCCTAAAGACGATATCAAGAGACAGAAATTCACCATGAATAAAATGCTGCCGTTCACTTGCAAACCCATCATTACAACAGAAAGCAGCCAGACACAGGCGACGCTGATGTTTCTGATTCTGATCCCTCTCTCTTTTCTCAGGCTCAGGTAGGTGATGGGATGAACCACAGCCAGGTAGCGCTCCACACAGGTCAGGACATGGAAGAAAGTCTCTCCAAAGAAGTTGAAAGACACAAGAAAGACTCCCACCACAAATATCTTTGTATTATGACTGCAGACACCACAAATTGCAACAACAGACCCAAAGACTCCAATCATCTCCATGGTGACCATGTTGTAGGTGAAGCTGTCAGAGTGACTCATGGTTGCTGCTGAGGAGGTGGAGCCATTTAGTCTCCATTGTTGGAGACCATGGTAGATGATGAAGATGCAGAGGGGGAGGAGGAGGAGGGTATAAGCGGTACGATATGCGACGTAGATGAAGGAGCTTGGTGTGGTGAAAAGACAACTGATGTCATTGAGAATGTCTGAGTTGACAAATGACAGATTTCCATGAGGAAGGGAGTCATTGGAGGATGAGGAGGAGTTTACCAACATGTCTGAAAGAGAAGAACATCACAGTCAATCAGATAAAATCTTTCTGTGAAAGAAGGGGATCCTCTGTGTTGCTGTTCTTGACTCAAACTATTGATTCCTGAGTTGACATTTTTGTTATTATTGTTTTTGCTTTGCTCTCAGATATTCAATTAAAGAAAAACAAACTAAAACCTTCATATATTTTTTAATGAAAGGTGATTTATGAACCAGACTGTGCATTCCAACTTTCTTAAACTACCCAGTTTAGTACAAATCTACATCAAATGTGTTTGCAAACACTGAGGTTTTTCTGTGTATTTCAGCCGTCCACAATGCTGATCCTTAATGAATCATTATTAGTGTCAGTAATTTCCCTTTTCTTTTAAGACAGTCATTCTATATTATTTATTTTCATTCTCATGTTCATTGACAATCATTTTTTCCTCTCATGGAATTCAACACATTTTAAACAGACAACTTACTAACTAGCAGTTCTAACATTTTACCAACATCTTTACCATACATCTGTCATGGCCCCTCCCTCTCCTGTCTGCACTTCTGGCCAGCATTCAGCCCCAGCTGATTACAAGCGGCTGAGGAGTAGCACAGCTGCTCCCAGTTTGTAATCAGCTGCAGATAAACCCTGGCTGTGTCCGAAATCGCATACTAACATACTACATTCTCAATGAGTATATACTGTATACTACGTACTATAAGTATGATTAGAATGCCGACCGTTCACACTGTAGTATACTACTCCGTTTCCCATAATGCATTTCAAACCTCTGACAACAAAAACCCGAAGTACGGCTATCAAATATCTCGGCTGAATGCCGGCTTCAGGTCGATTTTACGCAAACAAACAGTCGCATAATTAATGTGGCAATTTCAAGCCGGCACTCCTCATGCAGTTATTAGCCAGATTATGCGAATCGTTTCAGTTGTAGCTGCAGGCTACTGGAGGTAGCTGCTACTTGTTCTGTATGCAAAGCGAGCTGCAGCAACTCGCTGCTAGCATTCAGTAGCACGTTGTGAGGCATCTGACAAATTTAAAACGTTGGTCAGAAAACGCCTATTTCTCAAATCTGTGGGGTGATTAGGATGACTACTTAACCACATAAAATAAAATAAAAATCGCCGCGGTCCGGCCACAGATCCCACGGAGGCTTGCATTTCGGTGGGTAGCTCGCAAAGCATTATGGGGCGGTTGAGTATGACTAGTGTGGTCACCGCGCATACTTAAAATTTTTCCGGATATAGTATACATCCGGGTATTTCTCGCGTACTCAATCTGTTCATACTATCCAGTGTGAACGCACTACATACTTATTTTGACGTCACATTTAGTATGAGTAGTACGTTAGTATGCGATTTCGGACACAGCCCCTGACTCTGCCAACGACTCGCTGCTGGGTCGTTGCCTGCGGTTCTTTACCAGGAAGACACACCAGTCTGCTCCGCTCCGCTCCGCCTTCTCTCTCATCCTGGAAACCCTCGCCTGCTTTGTCTTCCCCTCCGCTCTGCACTCCCCCCGGTCTGCTCTGGTTCTGCCCCTCCCTCCCTGCCACAGCTCCGCCAATGACAATCATCAGCTCCGTCCCCGCCTCGTCTCCCCACCCCCCTGGACTTAAGACGTGAGTCATCCCTTCCCGTTTAGTTTAGTCAGCCCCCACCACGGCCGTTTGGTCCGTCGCCCTCAGTTCAGTTAATCCCCCCTTTCTGTTCATTTCCCGTGCCTCCCATATGGAGAGCCCTCTGTTTATTTGACATATTAAAGTCCTTTGTTCAGTACCTGTCTGTCTGTTGTGCCTGCTTTGGGTTTTAACATCGCGCCCATAACAACATCACATTAGACACTGAATATTTTCTCATTTCATTGATCCAACAGCAAACAGAATTCTAATGGTGTCCTGACAAAGATCTGTGTATTCAGATCAAGCAGTCATTAACTCTGTGCTCTGTGAGTGTTTCTGTGTTCATGGTTGTGTTGTTTCAGTCACACCTGTGACTGTGGTTTGCTGAAATATGCTGCTTTACAGGAACTATCACACTATTAATAATAGCAGATTTAAACGAAGGAAAATCAAAATTGTTGTGCAGAGAAATCTTCAAATCAAACCTTTCAAACTTGTTGCTGGTTTTAAAGTCCCTCTATGTAAACGTCTTATTTAGTGTATGGCTTCATGTAAATGGGTCACATCATGTCTGTTTGACAGAATAACCAGCATTCAATAGTGTTAGAAAGCAGACTGATTACATTTAAGAAAAACAGAAAAACCCATCCACACTGACTGCACTGCTTGTCCATTGAGCTTTCCAAATACTGGTCTGATGATGATATTAAAATATGAAAAGAACACCAACCTTGTGAGTGTTTGTGAGCTTCCTCCCTCTGGGTGTCTCCTCTGTGGATTGTGAGTGTTTGATCCAAAGCTACTGTACAGACTGTATATGACAGAACCACTCCACCTCTGTCTGTCTGCATAGGTCCAATTCAAATAGCTTTCATTTGCATTTGAAACTCATTGACTCGCTGACAAATGATTAGCAACTTGATGAATCACCAGGCGTAACACGATCTGAACACATGAAGACACGCACAGAACATGTCAGGACATTCAGAACTCCTCCTCATCAATAATATTAGTGTCAGGTTAAACTATCACTTCTGACAACTATAACTCTAAGTTTTTCTATCAGGGAAGCATTGAAACACGCGTCTTGTCACAAAAAGAAAACAATCATGTATCTTGGTTCTTTCATCAATTCATTATAATCCTTCTAGAAATAAGACAAAACCCACTGGGTCTAAAATCTACGTACAGCCATTCTAACACTTGGTCATTAACATCCACGAGCTTCTAGTCGTATCTCTGACAGAACTGATACAGTTCAACTCAATTTGTCGTCTTTCTGACTCAGATTTGTTTCTTCATCACAGTCCACAGGTTCTTGATGGGGTCTAAGTCAGGACTTTGGACAGACCAGTCTTAAACCTTCATTACAGCCTGATTGGACCATTTCTTTACCATCATTCATGAGTGTTTTGGGTCATTGTCTTGTTGGAACACCAAACTGTTCAACACCCAACCTTCTAACTAAACATTTTAGTTCAGTCCTGAAGAATGTTGAGGCAAATTTTCTTCTTCATTTTTCCATTTCCTTGTCTAAAGCATCAGTTCCACTGGCACCAAACAGCCCAGAGCATGATGCTGCCACCACCATGCTGGATGGTGGGTTTGGTGTTCTTGGGTTCAAAGGCCTCACCTTCTCTCCTCCAAACATATTTCTGCTCAATGTAGCCACAAAGCTCAGTTACTGTTCCATCTCCATAGACCTTTCCTCCAGACGGCCTTTTATTAGTCTGCCCAAGAACGTGGTGGAGGTCTGTCTGTCTGTCTGTCTGTCTGACTGTCTGTCTGTCTGTCTGTCTGTCTGTCTGTTAGCAACATTAGTCAACAACGGAATAATGGATTTGGATGAACTTTTCAGGGAAGTTCAGAAATGAAACAAGGACCAAGTGATTAGATTTTTGCAGTGATGCAGCTTTTAGTCTGGATCCACGGATTTGTTAAATATTTCTGTATTGTGAGATGGCAGCACAGAGTCACTGTAACCATGACAACCAGTGAACACTCCATCAGCTGTCTGCTGATGATCACATGACTGCTATTCTACTACAAATCCACCACTGAGGACTTATCAGGACTTATTGGTCTCAGATCATACAAGGAACAACTGATTAAACTGTGGGGGTGTTTCTGAGTCCCATCAGTTCCTGTCGCCTGCTACATATTTAGATCACATGATCCGGTATCCGTACATCACGTACACATGCAGAACACACACCTGTACTCACTGCAAGGTCATTTTTATTCAGATTTCATCTATCTGAAATGATACAAAGACTGAGCAGCCTTGGTGGAGTTCTGTGCTCTCTGAGTGTTTTTCTTGTTGATCCATGTGATCAGCAGCAAACTGCAGTCGAGCTTTAAGATGCCATTTCTACAACAAGAACGTTCTTCTTTCATGGGAGCCTCTTCATGTGTTTCAATGATTCCATCATACAGAGTCACTGGAAACTCAGTACTGCCATGATGGATGCTGTCTGTACAAGTGGATGTAAACTTTTATTTGTCTGTTCATATAAAACTCATTCTTACTCATTATTAGTTTTTATCATCTCTGTTTCATAATTGTTCCAGATTATATGAAATCATGATCTGACTGAAGAAACTGAAATGATTCTAATTCTTTAATTCTAAGTTTAGTTAATTTATCATCTGTAGTATGACCTCTGCTGTTAATGATTATTTACATGACAGTCGGACATCATAACCAAACCACACGTCTTCTTTTCTCAGTCATCATTTATCTGCAGGCTCATATTTGAATGAAACAACAAGAACAGCCGCTCTGGACTCAATCACTTTATTTGATTTGAATACACAGCAGTCTCTGATTATATAAAAGTCATTTGAATTCTGATAAATGTTCACCTTAATCGACACATCATCATTAACCGCTGACGTATTGTTGAACGAGGCTCTGACCTCCCTGGAAAAGGAGAGAACCAGGAGAACATTTACCTACAGAAATGAACCGTATCAAATAATGATAAAGTGTGAATTAACTAAACATGTAAAACCCTCACAGCCCTCCTTCCACCTGTTACACAATCACACAAACTGATGTTGTAAAGTTGTGTAAATGTGGATCAGATGTCAGTTTCCAACAGTGTGTGACTCTGTAACGCAGCAGGAGGAAGGTCAGAAAGAAACACTGCTGACAAGGTGGGTGTCCTTTAAATCTGTCATCATGTTTTATTTCATGTTGTTTGGAGCTGAAAATGAATGATTTTATTGATTAAAATGAGAAGATGTTTGTAAGAACCTGTGACTGTCAGAGCTGTAAAATGTTTGGAACATTAGACATTTATTCCCATTTATTTCTCTGTCATTGTGTTTGGTGTTTTTCCTTTTAAACAGCAGAGGTTCAGTCCTTCCTCCACATCAGTCATGGAGTAACTTGTGTGTAAAGAGTGTCAGTATTTCAGCTTCCTAGTGAGAAATCTGACAGATAACTGAAGGAAAAAAATGAAGCAATGATATGTCGACCTTTTTTGTTTGTTTGTTTTTTAGATCAAATACTTTGTGTCATGTGCAAAATGTGCAATCTGTTGCTTTAGTCCATATCAGTGCTGGAAGAAGGATGCTTTACTGAACTAAAAATAGTAATTAAGCAGCATAAAGAGTTACTGCTGCATTTAAAATCCTCCATGAGCACAAAAACAAACTTACATCAAAATATATTCAAGTTCCTGAAGTCAAAGTACTCATTTGTAAAACTGCCCTCTTAAAATAATTCAAATCACTTCATTAGAATTATTGCTGCAACCAGTTTCATTGACTTCATTCTATCTGGTACCTAAATCCAGTACTTGAGTAATTTAGTTACATCCCATAAATAGTAAAAAACATGATGTTTGCTGCATTAATATTAAATATTTACTGATTTATTTTTTTTCCTCATCATGATCATTCTATGAAACCAAAGCAGCCTATAGTCTGTATTGATGCTGGACAGTGTGAAGCTCTGAGTGACTCAGTCTGGATTAAAGTTCCAGCTCATGTTCCAATAACACCTTCAGGTCATGTGACCAAGGTGTGTCTCCATGACTTTGATGCAGACTGAAATGTGGTTGTTTACTGACATCTAGTGGTTCTGATGCACAACTGCAGCTAATCTGGATCAATATTCTGCAGGATTCACTGATGTTTCATGTTTTCTGTGGTGAATGAGGTTCATTTCAATCAACAAGATGGTGGAAGGTGGAATTTTGATGATGGAATGGTAATCACAGGAATCCACAGAGCTGAGCCAGAACTGTTTACATTTGGTCAGGGAGAAGTGTGGAAGTGAGGAAAGAGATGAAGGATGCTGTTGTGAACATGTAACGTCTTTTCATGCAGATAACAAAGCTTGTCAGTGCTCCAATAGTGAAGGGATCCATCTTCCAGGACTGATGTATTCAGCTCATTTGATTTTCATGTCTTCTTCTCTTCCAGATGTCAGTGAACTCATCTTCATCCTCCAATGACTCCTTTCTTCATCCAAACATTTCCTTCCTCAACTTTAGCCTCCCTCTGTTAATCGATTGTCTCATCTCCAGACCAGGCTCCTTCATCTTCATCTCGTTCTCCATCACCTACATCCTCCTCCTCCTCCCTCTCTGCATCTTCATCATCTACCATGGTCTCCAACAATGGAGACTAAATGGCTCCACCTCCTCAGCAGCAACCATGAGTCACTCTGACAGCTTCACCTACAACATGGTCACCATGGAGATGATTGGTGTCTCTGGGTGTATCTTCTTGATTTGTGGTGTCTGCAGTGGTCATTTTAACGTAATATATGTCGGGTTCTTCCTTTTTTCATTTACCTGGCTTGGAGAGATGTTCTTCCACGTCCTGACCTGTGTGGAGCGCTACCTGGCTGTGGTTCATCCCATCACCTACCTGAGCCTGAGAAAAGAGAGAGGGATCAGAATCAGGAACATCAGCATCGCCTGTGTCTGGCTGCTTTGCTTTGTTCAGACAAGTTCACTGATGCTCAAAGAGTCTCTCTTTTTCTTCTCTGTCTCTTGATATCGTCTTTAGGCATCATCTCCTTCTGCAGCGTTTCTGTTCTCTGTGTTCTGATTGGTCCAGGTCCAGGGGAACAGGGTGGGGCCAGGAAGAAGGTTGATCAATCAAAGCAGAGGGCGTTCTACACCATTATGGTCATACTGGGAGCGCTGGTGTTGAAGTTCACTTGGGGTATGATTTATGTTGGACAGCATATGCCAGGAGTTAGTACCAACTGTGTGATGATAATGGGCCAAAGCTGGTTTAATGTTCCCAGTGCTCTGGTGTTACCTCTGCTGTTTCTGCACAGAGCAGGAAAACTGGTGTGTTGGAAGAAAAACATCCAGTGATCATCAGGGCTGAATTTGCGTGAAATAAACCAACTTAAAGACAATAAGAAAGGTCTTGAAAAAGTTTTTAAAAATGTATATTACTCATAAGGACAGAAAAAAAATCACCATTTATTGCTTCAGTGTAGCTCAAATGCAAACTGATAGAATATCTGCATTTTTAGATTGTAAATGTTGGACTTTCTGTGTTTAAAATGTGATGAAGCTGATAAAGGCACAGCAATACATATTAAGAAATCATTTTACATATATTTAACTCTTATTCTTATATTTGTTACATTCACAAAATAATGTGGCTGGATAGAATGTTGATCACTGGATTAGATCACATCAGTTATCAGTCAGTGTCTGTTCAATCTGCTGTAAAGTTTTGCTTTTTTGTGCATTTCAGTTTGCAGATGAATAGATTTGGCATTGTAACGCAAAGGGAGTGAGACGGTGTGCTGTGATTTTCAATCTCAAGCATTCTCAGTGATGTTTTTAGAGCAGCATTGATGCTGAAATGTGGACAAAGTCTTCCCTCAAAGTACATCTGCATGTGTCTGTATGTTAAAGGGACAGGTCAGACTTGTTGAATGTAACTCTGAAATGTTGCTCGGCCTGATTAAGGACGATCACAGATCTGCAGAAGTGACCAGGATGCTCAGACATGAAGCCAACATGTTAAACTGCCGTCAGATTAAAGGAACAGAGCACATGTCTGAAAGTACAGACTGAATGCTGAGAACAGGGTGTCAGTTCCAGCAGTTCTACATTTATCTTTGTACTGTGTTGTAAGTTTTATGTCTGTTTCAGAGATGTAATGTTGGACAAAAATCATGGTTTGTCCCTCTATTTTTAAATCATGGCTTGGTATGTTTTGGATCAGAAAAAACAAACAAGAAGTATATTAGATTATACAGGTTCTTTTATCTTTGTCTTATTACATTTTATTCCGTCATTTAAAACATCTGTCAGCACTCCTGTAACTGGCTGTAACCTAATATTCAAGAAAATTGCATGGAAGTAAATCAATACAGATATTTTCTCAAACAATAACAACAAAAATCCCTAAAGCTGCAGCATTGAGAAAACCTACTGTCATGGATTAGAGTTTGGTCTCACAAACCTTTCTGTAAATAGATTTTATGTGCAAACTGGAATTTAATGAGACTTTGTTGTATTCATTGATGCTCTTATTATACTGATGTGTTTCCCTGCTGCTTCATCTACAAATGTGAGTGATTTTATAGATTTATATATCATGTGGAATGTAGTTTGACTTCTTAAACATTCACTTCATGTAATCACTGTTGGGGTACATTTATTACTGTTACTGTATAGAGCAGTGGTTCTCAACCCTGTTCCTCAGGACCCCATGTCCTGCATGTTTTAGATGCTTCCCTGCTCCAACACCCCTGGCTCAAATGATCAGGCTCGTCATCAGGCTTCTGCAGAGGCTTGATGACGAGCCTGATCATTTGAATCAGGTGTGTTGGAGCAGGGAAGCATCTAAAACATGCAGGACATGGGGTCCTGAGGAACAGGGTTGAGAACCACTGGTATAGAGTGTTCTACTTTTCTAACTTCTTGTACCTTATTGAAAGTTGTCAATCAGTAGAATGATGTTTTGATATTTGTAACTTCCAATAGCATGTGAGGAATACGACTGGTTGTGTTTCACCGCTCCGTGTTTAGATGACTTCTCTTTGTAACAAAACATTTACCTGATGAATGAATAAATGTGTTTTATCAAGTTTCATCAGCTTCACTCAATAATCCTCATCAAACAATTGTTGACTGTTCCGTATATGTACAGAGAGAGAGAGAGAGAGAGAGAGTGCATATATGTGTGTGTGTGTGTGTGTGTGTGTGTGTGTGTGTGTGTGTGTGTGTGTGTGTGTGTGTGTGTGTGTGTGTGTATACATATACACACACATATATATGATCACACTGGTGCAGAAGAAAAAAAAGACACCAGACTTGTTGAGGACATTTGCTTTTCTGCATTTAACTGTGACCTGAACACTTGCTTTGGAAAAACATTTTACCAAAGAGGAGTTTTAGTTTTCCCAACTCTCTGTGATCCTTGAATGCATCACAGCATGTTTCTCTCATCAACAGGGATTGGTGATTTTCTTTCTTTTTTAAAATTTTGTTTGGTGAAGGTCTGTCCAGTTAAAGTTTCTCTGTCGTTGATCAGAGTTTCATTGGATCAGATTTTGTGGCTCCAAATCAGCGTCTCATGAGGATCAGCTGCACCTCTCCTCCCTCACTGGTCCAGAAATTAGTTTGGTGCAAGAAACCATCAAACAGGTGCAGAAAAAGAGAACAAAACATTGTTCAAGAATGTTCCTTCTCTGCTTGAACCTTGGAAACAGACACAGAGTCTTCCAAAGACGAAGGGACAAACATTTTTCTAGGAGAGGAGTTTTGTTTTTCTAACTTTCTGTGGTCCTTGAATGCATCCCAGCGTGTTTCTCTCATCTTCAGGCCTGTGAGGCCCAGACAAACACAACAAGGAGTGTTTGTTTCACCTCTTCAGCTGACCTGCTCCATCTTCATGAGAAACTTTCAAAGTCACTCCTAAAGGTCAGTAAAAGTCTGTAAATGAGTCCGTTTGCAGCCAGAGTCAGATGAAGGTCCGTGTGAATGCAGTCTGGTGGCTGTCAGGTGTGCTGGACGTTGCTGAACTTGTTCATGGTGACATGTTGAAGTTTTCTGCTTCTGTCTGGAAACACAAATGTTTAATCATAGAGGCTCCTGTTTTTATTCCTGAAGGTTCCACAGAAATGAAGAGAGTAAAGCTGTAGTGTTTGTTCAGCTCAGGTGTCGCCTACACACTGTTAGCTCACAGTCAGACCTCATCTGCTGCTCTGAACATCATTTGAAAGGATTTCAACCAAACAAAGTACAAATGATGCTTTAAAATGATCCTGGAGTGCTCTCATGTCCAGCACGTGTTTTCTTTGCTGATATTTAGCCTCATTAATTCATTTTACATCAATGTTTGCAGTTTTTTCTAATGCTTCCATGTGACTCAGTGGTTTCATATCAATGCTGAATCCTTTTAGTGTCATGGATCAATAAGATGCACTTTTTATGTTCTATTTTCCACATGTTTCTGCTTTTCTAGGAATGTTTTGGATTTGTTCTCATCCTTTTTCTAATGCTTCATGTCATGTGATCCAGTGGTTTTCAATCAGTCTGAGTTGTTGTTTTAGTAGACTGAATAAATCAGACAGTTTTTCCTGTTTTAGTGCTGCTTCTATTGGATCTGAATCTGTCTGTATCCAAACTGTTTTCTTTCCAACAGCCTTCATGTCCTGTGATCCAGTGACTCTAAATCATTCTCTTTATATTGTATATTAGAGCTCATTCTGTGACAGAAATCCAGACAACAGAGAGATCAAATAAGATGACTACACTTTGTGTTTGGAAGTGGTTGTTGTGATGATTTAGTTCCAACAGATCTCACTGTCATTGGAATGAAGCTCCACCTGTGACTATCAAACTTCACTCCAACTGACTCTGTTCTTTTCTGTTTTCCTGCAGGTAGATCTACCAACAGTAAGAACCATTTTTATTTCATTTCTCTTGGTTTTTCTCGGCTGCCGTGCCGATCTCTCTCCAATCATCTCCATCTGAATCTAACAGCCTGTTTTCTTCTTGTATTTTTACGTGTTTCTCTCCGCCTCCTTTATCTTTGTCTTTCCAACATGGCCGCCATGCCATGATTGTCTAATTCCATCTCTGATTGTGTTTAATCGTGTGTTGGGTTTTTGTTTGGCCGCCGTGCTGATCTCCATCCTCCCATTCATCACGGTCTGTCTCTGTCCCAGTGTTCACTCTCTTCTTGTCTTTCCAACATGGCCGCCGTGCCATGACTCTCTTACTTTCCTTCTGACTTTCTGTTGAATCTTGTTGCTGATCCATCGTCGCATCAGATCCATTTTGGTGCAGAAACGTGTTCATCTAAATGTGGTTCTATCAGTCTTTCTCTCCGTGCATCTTTCCAACATGAATGCCTGAATATCTCAAAGCGATGTTGGTCTGTCTGTCAAACACAGCTGCTGCTCTGTTTCTGTTTTAATGTTCAAACGTTCATCTAAAGGTGAGAGCTTGTTCGTTCTTCAGGTGTTTGGTTTTTGCTGCTGTGCTGATCGTTCTCTATCCAACATGGCTGCTCTGCTACGACGCTCGCCTTCTCTGTTTCTCTGTCTGCTCATATCCAGATTTCTCTTCCAGTCAGACTCTTGTATATTGAAGGTTCATTGTCTTTGTTACTGTAGCGATGAGGCCTGATGCAGAGGCTGCAGGATTTGGACCGAAGTGGTTCAGAGAACAGAGCAGTTTCCTACATCTTGACCAGTAATGTGTCGTGCTTCAGGGCTCTGCTGTGGATCAGTCGGGTTTTAGGTTGACTCAGAGAAGGTGGTTCACTGCTCCTTCACTTTGTAATTCTTTGAGTGTCTCTGGGACAGGGAGGGAGTTTTATTTCATTTTATTTCTTGTGGAGTTGATGTCAGAGTAGATAATGATGTGAATGGAGCAGTCTGAGAATCTGCTTTCATGAAGTTTTTCAATAACTGTTGATCTGAACAGACTGTCGATACAGCTGATGGAGAAAAGAAGGAAAATAGGTTGTTGTTGTTTTTTGACCCACATATTTGCATTTTATTTTGAAATATTTAAAAGTGACCTCAGAAAATCTGGCTTTGATCCAAATGATTGTGGATGGTTCCATGTCCCGTTACATTCCTGTCTCATCAGGGTCAGTGCAGTGTTCGTGTTTATGCAGTAATCCTCCTTTTTGTCCTCAGGAAGATCTACAAACAGTGTCATTTCTGTTCACAGACTGTTTGGATCATTCTAATCGCTCTTTCTCTGCACTATTCTGAATCTACCTCTGCTTTATCTTTCTATCATTTGTCTGTAATAAAGACAGGACAGACTTTATCCATCTTCAGAATGAATTTGAAACCTCACCCATAAATAATCCACACAGCTCTGCCATGAACTCTATTATGAAAAGGGTTCAAACAGACTTGAATAAATCTAAACAGGTCTTTGTCATTTCCAACAAAGTGAAAACTGCTTTGTGCAAGTTTGTCATTTTGGACCATGTTTGGCTTTGTTTTTCTGAGTCGTCGTTTACAGAAATTAACTTATTTTGGACAACCATGAAGTGCTCCTTCATCACATTTAGTTGCTGACTTTCCAGAAATTCACACATGAAACAAAACGGTGGCTTAATATGTCTTTAATGCAGTTCAGTGATACGTTACAGTAACAGTTGCTGGTATATTTTCTTTTTAGGGAGACCCTGAAACTAATGTACACAAAATTGCTGAAACAAATGTAAAGTTGCATAAATCCATGGGTAGCACATTGCATAGTTGTTAAATCAGTATTATTCAGTGAAGAAGAAACTAATAGTAAAGAGAAAACAAGATGAGTATGGAACTGATTTTATATTAACTGAGAAATCACCAAAATTATCAAACTTGTATGTGACTTTTCTTTTTTGTTCCTAGTCCAGCCTTTTCCTCACTGGATGTTTTTCTTCCAACACACCAGTTTTCCTGCTCTGTGCAGAAACAGCAGAGGTAACACCAGACTGCTGGGAAGATTAAACCAGACACCAACTGACATCATCACACACTCAAGACCTTTTTCCATCAAGTAGTTAACATTTGCAACCAGATTCCATGAAAACCTCAACACCAGCATTCCCAGTATGACCATAATGGTGTAGAACGCCCTCAGCTTTGATTGGTCAACCCTCTTCTTATCCCCGCCCTGTTCCCCTGGACCTGGACCAATCAGAACACAGAGAACAGAAACGCTGCAGAAGGAGACGACTGTTAAAGAAAATACGGAGAGGCAGGAATCGACCACCATGGTAGCATCTTCACTCACCACCAGAACCACCATTACAACAGAAAGCAGCCAGACACAGGCGATGCTGATGTTCCTGATTCTGATCCCTCTCTCTTTTCTCAGGCTCAGGTAGGTGATGGGATGAACCACAGCCAGGTAGCGCTCCACACAGGTCAGGAGGTGGAAGAACATCTCACCGTACCAGATGAGAAAAGAGAGAAAGAATCCCACAATGATGATGTTGTAATGATCACTGTAGACGCCACAGATCATGAGGATACACCCAAAGACTCCAATCATCTCCATGGTGACCATGTTGTAGGTGAAGCTGTCAGAGTGACTCATGGTTGCTGCTGAGGAGGTGGAGACATTTAGTCTCCGTTGTTGGAGACCATGGTAGATGATGAAGATGCAGAGAGGGAGGAGGAGGAGGGTGCGGGTGATGAGGAATGATGTTAAGATGAAGGAGCTCGGTGTGGTGACGTAACAATGCATGTCTAAAGGGAGGTTGTAGATAATCGAGGAAATGTTTGGATGACGAAGGGAGTCACTGGAGGATGAGGAGGAGTTTACTGACATGTCTGAAAGAAAAGAACATCACAAAAGGATGAAATTAGTTTCTATGAAATGATTGGAGCCTGTGTTGCTGTTATTGATTCTTGATTTAACTTTTTGTTGTTTTTGCTTTGCTCCCAAATATTGAAATAAAAAATAACTAAACATTAATATTTTTAATGAAATGTGATTTATGAATCAAACTGTGCCTTCCAACTTCATTTAAACGACCCAGTTTAGTAGAAATCTGCATCAAATGTGTTTGCAAACATTGAGTTTTTTCTGAGTATTTCAGCTGTCCACAATGCTGATCCTTAATGAATCATTATTAGTGTCAGTAATTTCCCTTTTCTTTAAAGACAGTATCACAAATAATATTCATTGATTATCACTTTGTTCTATTCATGGAATTCAACACATTTTAAACTGACAACTTATTCAACTAACAATTCTAACGCTTTGCCAGCATCTTTACAATACGTCACCTCAGCTGCACCCTGTTTTGTCCGTTAAGATGAACAGTAAACAGAATTCAAATGGTGTGCTGACAAAGATTTGTGTATTCAGATGAAGCAGTCATTAACTCTGTGCTCTGTGAGTGTTTCTGTGTTCGTGGTTGTTGTTTCAGTCACACCTGTAGCTGTGGTTGTTGTGCAGAGAAATATTCAAATCAAACCATTCAAACCATCAGAGTTCAGCCCATCATCTGTTTTTTTTTTTTTTTTTGGCACGTATTGAGTCTCATTTGATCCTTAGCACATGCCACATAGACATTATTCTATCAGGTCAACTTAATGAAGTGTTGGACGCTGTTGTTCTGAGTATCTGATCAATAATCGATATCTCCCTGCTCAGTGGCTGTGAACCATCTTGTTTTAAACATGCTGTCGTTCACCGTCTGATCAATAAATCAGTCTTAGATCCATCAGTTCCCGACATGTAACCACATCACACTATGTAGCGTCAGTAAAAAATACAATTAGATGGATAGTTATTTATCAGTAAAGCAGTTCCAGTTATGTTTAAACTTATGAATTTAAAAAACGTGTATTAGCCGTTTTTCCAAACATGAAGGTTTTTCTGTGCGTTCTAGATAATGATGATGTTAAAAAAAAGAGAGAAAACGACCAACCTTGTGAGTGCTTGTTTCTGAGCTTCCTCCCTCTGTGTCTCTCCTCGGTGGACTCTGAAGGTTTGATCCAGATCTACTGTACTGACTGTATATTACAGAACCACTCCCCCTCTCTGTCTCCATGAGTTTAATTCAAATATGTTTAATTTACATGAGCAACACACTGTGACTATCACAAACTGTCAAACTTGATAACTTATGAACTCCAGAAACAAATTCTCACTCCAGCACACACACACACAAGTAAATGGTAAATGGACTTGCTCTTATATAGAACTTTTCTACTCATCAGAGTACTCAAAGCTCTTTACAATAATTGTTCCCATTCACCCAGACACACACACATTCACACACTAATGTGCAGGTTGCTAATCAACCTGCAACATCAGTCAGTATACATTCACACACCAGTGGAACAGTCACTGGTAAGCAATTAGGGGATTCACAATCTTGCCCAAGGAAACTTCGGCGTGCAGCACAAGGCGAGAGCGGGAATCGAACCGCCGACCCTTCGATCATTGGACGACCTGCTCTACCACCTGATCACAGCCGCTGCAGACAAAGTTTGTGTATTCAAATCATTTACTGTGTGGTTTTAATCACACCTGTGACTGCAGTTTAATGATGCTTTACAGAAACAATCAATCATTGCTGGCATATTTAGCACAGTTAAGGTCTGAAAAAATCCCTCTTTCTGGCCACAGTCGTCAAACATCCCTGCTTCCTTCTCACCTATCGGTGCTGGGAGATGTAGTCTTTTAATGCACATGTAGAAACAAAGACATCATTAGAGCTTTGCACTAGTTCATGCAGGTGCAAAGTGAGGACGTCGCAAGCCTCTCTCCTTTTAAATCATCTTCTGCTTAAGTCTTCTTAAGTCAACTTCTAAGGATCTGCAAATCTCCCCCTCCTCCTTTTTAAGAGATTCAATATCATAACTTGTGATTTGACAGAGAGGGCTGCAGCACACCTCTGCATCTACTCTGTTCAGTCAGTGGAAGAGGACGAGGAGCATCGCTGCTGATGCCCACCGATCCACCTGTTCATCTAAACTTTGCACTGGTTGGGAACTGTCTCCTGTGTTTCGATTTTTGTGGAGAGATCTTCTTCCACATCCTGACCTGTGTGGAGCGCTACCTGGCTGTGGTTCATCCCATCACCTACCTGAGCCTGAGAAAAGAGAGAGGGATCAGAATCAGGAACATCAGCATCACCTGTGTCTGGCTGCTTTGCTTTATAGGGACAAGTTTGATGGTGGCAAAAGACTTCATCTTTGTGAATCTCTGCTTTGTGATATCGTCTTTAGCTACCATCTTCTTCTGCAATGTTTCTGTTCTCTGTGTTCTGATTGGTCCAGGTCCAGGGGAACAGGATGGGTGCAAGGATAGGGTTGACCAATCAAAGCAGAGGGCGTTCTACACCATTATGGTCATACTGGGAGTACTGGTGTTGAAGTTTTCCTGGAATGTGGTGTGGGTTGTGCTGAGTTTGTCAGAATTGCTGATTGTGTGATAGTTACCAGTGGTTTCTGGTTTAATTGACCTGGCACTCCGCTGTTGCCTACCATGAAAACTACCATGTTGTAAGAACAATACCACAGGTCAATGATTGGATTCAATTAGTCCTTGATTTCTGAGAGAAATCAAAAAGCCAGCAGCTTTTTGGTTCTGATTGGTGGACATGGATTTTGTTAGATGAAATGTTGAATGATTTATCAATTGTGGGTCGGTAGAAGAAAACACTCTCCCTTGCTGACAAAATCATGCTGTTGTGTTTAAATGCTGAAACTAAAATTCAAACCTGAGCACAAAGACAGGATTACAGTAGGAACATTTGCTATTGTATTGCAAATTAGAGAGATCATCCAAATGTTACAAGGGTGACCGAATAAATGTTAGATCAGCTGTTAACATCCTGAATGTTGGGGCAACTGTCATTTTGAAACTATTTTTTTAATTAACACGAGACATCCTGATTGGGCATGATTCATCTTTTGAGTGTTTGCTGCCAAGTTTCCAGGATGAGAGCTAATCACAGATCTACAGAGGTGTTCAGGATTGAATACACAACAGGGTGTGCTGACATTGTCATTTAAAGCTGTCTGATAAATGATCACTTTAATGGTCAATTCAAATTAAACAATCTGAACAACTTCTTAGTTTCAATGTGATTCTTAGGCTTCAGTGATGGTTAATAGGACTGTTCATTTCAGAGTTGTATCACTGATAAATGAAGCAGTTCAGTCTGTTTTAGGTGATATTGCTGATGTGGGAATCAGAGGGTGCATGGGTGTGTTGTGTAGTCTGTGAGAAAAAACAAACAAACTGCTGAGCATCTTGCTGGATCTGGCACAGAAGCTTCTATACCTGAATGTATGAGACAAAACAGTGAGATGGGTGATAAGGATGCAGCGATGTTGAAGGAGAGGGCATTATGATCTTATTGGTTGTGTTTACCATCTGGTCAAGCTGGTGACGTTAAGACGCCTGACCACAGATATGAAAGAGGTGCAGGAAGAACTTGTGTCCGCAGACATTAGAGGTGCAGGAAGAACCGTTGACCGCAGATTTAAAAGAGGTGCAGGAAGAACCGTTGACCGCAGATGTTAAGAGGTGCAGGAAGAACCGTTGACCGCAGATGTTAAGAGGTGCAGGAAGAACCGTTGACCGCAGATGTTAAGAGGTGCAGGAAGAACCGTTGACCGCAGATTTAAAAGAGGTGCTGGAAGAACCGTTGACCGCAGATTTAAAAGAGGTGCAGGAAGAACCGTTGACCGCAGATTTAAAAGAGGTGCAGGAAGAACCGTTGACCGCAGATGTTAAGAGGTGCAGGAAGAACCGTTGACCGCAGATGTTAAGAGGTGCAGGAAGAACCGTTGACCGCAGATGTTAAGAGGTGCAGGAAGAACCGTTGACCGCAGATTTAAAAGAGGTGCAGGAAGAACCGTTGACCGCAGATTTAAAAGAGGTGCTGGAAGAACCGTTGACCGCAGATGTTAAGAGGTGCAGGAAGAACCGTTGACCGCAGATTTAAAAGAGGTGCTGGAAGAACCGTTGACCGCAGATTTAAAAGAGGTGCAGGAAGAACCGTTGACCGCAGATTTAAAAGAGGTGCAGGAAGAACCGTTGACCGCAGATTTAAAAGAGGTGCAGGAAGAACCGTTGACCGCAGATTTAAAAGAGGTGCTGGAAGAACCGTTGACCGCAGATTTAAGAGGTGCTGGAAGAACCGTTGACCGCAGATTTAAAAGAGGTGCTGGAAGAACCGTTGACCGCAGATTTAAAAGAGGTGCAGGAAGAACCGTTGACTGTAGATATTGAAGAGGATCAGGAAGATCCAGTGCTCACAGTTGTTCAAAAAGGAGCAGGAAGAACTGATCCTGTTTTATCAGTACAGTCTTTAACAATTTTTTTTTAAAATTTTTCGTTGAGAGGAAATATTACATTTCCTGGAAGTAATGAAATCATTGTGTGGTGATACAGTGCTGTATCATTTGATATTTAAGTGATTTTGCAAATAGGGTGTATTTAATTTAGTTGTGCAGTGAGTATCACTCACAGTAGTTTATTTTACCATTCCATCAGGATGAACAGAAGAAGGAATTCAGCTAGTTTTTTAAGGATATCTGAATGTTAAACTGTGTGCTGTGTTTCTGTGTGCGTGGTTGTATAATTTTCTGGACACCTGTGAGTGATTTTGGTGATTCTTTACAGTAACAATCACACTGTTGGTATAATTTCATGGAAGACTGATGCTGGTGTGCACAAATCTGTTTAAATAGTCCCATTTAAGATACATAAATACAAGCAAACATGTTTGATCATTGTTTAGTCTGAATTATTTATTGAAACAGCAGCTACAAAACAGTTTTTATGTGCTTTATACAGGAAATGCAGTGATGCTTAGCGAACAGAAAATTGCCATGTGGTTATCGTGACTTTAAAACAATTATCAAACTACGAAGACAGAAAAGGAGCAAATTATAAATCAGAATGCATTTTATTTGTACAGATATGAATTCAGTCAGGATGTGGACAAATGTACCACGTTTGATTTGTGTGGTTTGGTAGGACAGTCTTGGTGAACATTATATCATCTCAGAATGTCAGCATTATGATCATGTTGTCATGCTAATGTTAGCAATTTGCTGAAAGCTCTGTTATTTCAAAGTACATCCTCACAGGGTTGCAGGAGACTCTTAAGTCCCTTTTACTTGGCGAATATAAATTAAATAATTCCCTTTAAAGTAAAAGGAATGTGTCTGAACTCTGCAGCTCTATCCGCATTTTAAGCCTGTTTAGCTCATTTCTCATCTGAATCCTCAGCAGACAGCTGATTCACGAAGTCCAACATCTCCAGACAGACATTTTTCTAAGCATGTCTGCTACATGTGGTACCAGACAGACTGTGTATTTATTAATGTACCTGTATCATGTCATGTGTCTTTGCAACACGAAAACAAACAGACGCTTAATAACTGAACCACAGGCTTTCTTATTAAGTTTTGGAATTTCTTGCTATTTAAATTTGCATATTAATTAGTGAAATGAATTAATTTCTCAGCAGACTACATTGTGGTGGGATTTAAACCGACTGCTTACAGATGCATAGATGTAAAATTCTGCAAAAAAATCTTCCACTTGTGTTTATTGCATGCTTTTCTTCCAACACACTAATTTTCCTGCTCTGAGTAGAAACAGCAGAGGTAACACCGGACTGGTGGGGAGATTAAACCAGAGACCACTGGTTATTATCACACAAACATCATTTCTTCCAGATGCAGAGAGTACAGCCAAACCAGATTCGATGAAAACTTCAACACCAGCACTCCCAGTATGACCATAATGGTGTAGAATGCCCTCAGCTTTGATTGGTCAACCCTCTTCCTGTCCCCACCCTGTTCCCCTGGACCTGGACCAATCAGAACACAGAGAACAGAAACGCTGCAGAAGGAGATCACTATTAAAGATAATACTAAGGTACAGAAAGCCATACTACTGTTGATGTCATTGATCATCAACAGACCCGTCTCTACAACAGAAAGCAGCCAGACACAGGCGATGCTGATGTTCCTGATTCTGATCCCTCTCTCTTTTCTCAGGCTCAGGTAGGTGATGGGATGAACCACAGCCAGGTAGCGCTCCACACAGGTCAGGATGTGGAAGAAAGTCTCTCCAAAGAAGAAGAAAGACGCAACAAAGTACCCAACAAGAAAAGTCTTTACGTGTTGACTGTAGATACCACAAACCCCGAGGACAGACCCAAAGACTCCAATCATCTCCATGGTGACCATGTTGTAGGTGAAGCTGTCAGAGTGACTCATGGTTGCTGCTGAGGAGGTGGAGCCGTTTAGTCTCCATTGTTGGAGACCATGGTAGATGATGAAGATGCAGAGAGGGAGGAGGAGGAGGATGTAGGTGATCAAGTATGAGGTGGAGATGAAGGAGCCTGGTCTGGAGATGAAACAATAGATGTATGAAGGAAAGGGATTGTTGGAAGAAATGCTTGGATGAAGAAGGGAGTCATTGGAGGATGAAGAGGAGTTTACTGACATCTGGAAGAGAAGAAGACAATCAAATGGATTAAATGTGTCAGTGTCTCTTGGAAAAAGGATCTATCATCCATTGCTGGGGGGTAATTTTCAACCCCAAGAAGACATAATTAATTTTCATTCCATTGTCGTTGATCATCTTCCTCCACTTCCACACTCCTTGACAAAATTGTATCCCTTCGACAGTTCTGGCTCTGCAGAGTGTAAATGATGCATATAATAATGGTTCTTGTAATATAAAACCATTTTAAATCGTATTATAACCAGATTTTTATCTCCTATCATGTTGCTGATTGAAATGAACCTCATTCACCACAGAAAACATGAAACATCAGTGAATCCTGCAGAATATTGATCCAGATTAGCTGCAGTTGTGTATCAGAACCACTAGATGTCAGTAAACAACCACATTTCAGTCTGCATCAAAGTCATGGAGACACACCTTGGTCACATGACCTGAAGGTGTTATTGGAACATGAGCTGGAACTTTAATCCAGACTGAGTCCTCACTGAAAGGGATTTAATTCAATTGTATTTATTTAGAATGACAACAAAATAAATTCCGTCAGAGCTCCTGCAGTTCATTCAACACAATGCTGCTCAGCTCCTTGTTCAGGTGGAGCAGGTCTGCTTCATTGGTAGGAGATGGAGATGGACACTAATGAATCAGTAATTAAAGTCCAATTAATAGTATATGTAATTCAGAAATGTGCTATTCTGTACAATGTGAATGAGAAAAGAGTATTTAGCAATGTAGGATTACTGCTTTTCCCTCAGTAATGCTTCTGCTACTGCTATGAACTAATTAATAGATTCATTTCCATCACTTCCAAAACACATCCAGCTTGAAATATTAACACTGTTTATTTTCTTTACTTTGTTTCATTGAAGGACAGATTATTGTTTCTGAGACACCAGCACTCCTCTCTCTGTTCACTATTGTTCACTCCTGGATTCGAGGCAGACTGAAGTCTGACAAATACTTCAGAATAATTCTTTAAATGATTGTTGAAGAATTCACTGTAAGACAGATTTAGCTTATATTTAAATTATGTCTTTCCTCTGTCAGTAATAGGTCTTTAAATCATCACTAATCAAAAATAAAAACTATTTTCAGCTCCAAACAACATGAAGTAAAACATGATGACAGATTTAAAGGACACCCACCTTGTCAGCAGTGTTTCTTTCTGACCTTCCTCCTGCTGCGTTACAGAGTCACACACTGTTGGAAACTGACATCTGATCCACATTTACACAACTTTACAACATCAGTTTGTGTGATTGTGTAACAGATGGAAGGTTTACATGTTTTGTCCAGGACCAGAGCTCAGAGTCTTGTTCAACAATACGTCAGCGGTTCATGATGTGTTTATTAAAATGAACATTTATCAGAATTCAAATGACTTTTACATAATCAGAGACAGGTGTGTATTCAAATCAAATAAAGTGATTGAGTCCAGAGCGGCTGTTCTTGTTGTTTCATTTAAATATGAGCCTGCAGATAAATGATCACTGAGAAAAGAAGACGTGTGGTTTAGTTTTCTTGTTGGACTGTCATGTAAATAATCATTAACAACAGAGTTAATACATTTAGATGATGAATTAACATTCAAAAATCTCCAAAACATGTCTTGTTTGTTTTTCTCTTTTTTTGTTGAAGCTCGGTTCTTTGATAAAAGATTCTGGCAGCCTTTTAAGACAATAAGAAAGAAGCACACAGACAAATAAAGACCAGAGAAAGAGAAATGACAAAGGGTGAGGAGAAGGGAGAGAGAGGGAGAGAGCAATGTCACCGAGAAGAAAGAAAACATCCATGTAGGGAAAGAAAAGGAGGAAGGACAGATCCAGAGGTGATCCATGGTCAGACTGCAGTGGATAAACTGTTCATCATGGCGTCAGCAGGTCAATGCAACAGCTGAGTGTGTGCAAGAATGCAGACTAAGGTAGCCATCTTTGTAGTTTTTCACCATCAGAGCCAACGGCAGCCACAAGGGGGACGGAGGCTGAAAAGAAATGCAATAAAATGAAGAGAAAAAAGATGAGCAGTGTATAAATCCATCGTTCGCCATGCTCAGACTGCAGTGGATAAACTGTCCATCATGGTGTCAGCAGGTAGAGGTTGCCATGTTTGTAGTTTTTCACTCTTCAGGTTTCACAGTTAGAACTGCACATCAAAAAGCCCTCCTCTGTATCAATTATATTCCCTTCAATTTACCACATTTACTCTTATGCTAAGAATACCATTTCTGTTGAAATAACTCAACAAATTTTAGAACTGATTGAACATGAACAATAAAAAATGTAATAAGAGTCGTGGCAACGTTCCCATAATATGAGGGTTTCTGAATCTTTTTTAAAACGGAGGTTTCATCTGGAAGTCTGCGCTTGTTCTTTTAACGACAAAATGTTGAGTAGATTTCTTGGAGTAGAAACAGCATTGCTATTTTTAAGCTTTTAAATCTGAATTGGGGTATTTCTCCTCATAGTTGTGTTTCTTCTTGGGTGTTGGGTTATTTGTTGGTGCTGTGGTTAACATCGACAGTCATCTGAACCTGTAAATTGAGCTCAGCGATGCTGTGTAGCTGTCATGTAGGGTTAGCTCCACTGTCAGGCATAAGTCTGGACAGGAAAGGTTAGAAGAGAGCTGACAGGAAACACAGGTGCTGTTTCAGGCTCTCTTTCACAGAGTCTTTGGGCAGTAGGTCTGTAAAAACTGTGGCTTTGACTCACATCACGCTAATCACCTGCATCCAGTTCTGATGTTGGGGAGGAGTGTGTCCAGTCAGGAGGTTATTGTTCAGCTGATTTAAAGGAGACTATCTAGACTGCCCTGTGAAGCTGACAGTAGGAGACTACTGACAATCAAAAGAACTGAATGTATTGATGATTCTTCAATCCGGGGGGTCTACCGCTCTGCCAAGTCCTTGATCTATCTTTTGACTGCACATTGACCACTTCAAGAAGAGATTATTTGGAAATATTGTCTGTAAGAATACTGTAGTCTTCAAGTTCTCATGAATAATTTGAAGTATATAATATGATCTGAAGTCAGTCTATCTTTTATTACTGGGATTCAAAACTTCCGTTATTTCAATATTTTGGATTTCCACCTTTTATTAATGAGGCATGGTGTAAACCAGCTTTCTGTAGACATGATCTGCTCTTCTTCAGTGACTGCTTTCTATTAAACTGCTCTTAGCTGGAGGGCTTTTGTCGCTCCACATATTTCTTTAAAATTCTAAAAGCGTACTTTGGGATTCAACTCAAGCAACATACTTAACACAGCTGTAGTTTTTATGTTTTTTCTTCTTTTGACACTCAGTGTGCTTTGGATGGGACCATGTTGGAATATTCTTCTTCTGCCAAACTTCTGCAGACCAGGAATCGTCTTGTCAGTAGATATTTTGGTATATTCTCTGGCATTTATGATGCCTGTATAAATCTCTGTATATGTCATCTCCCCAACACCTCTTGCTGTCATACAACTGGATATTTTCACACTCCCACTTCTGTGCTTCACTGTCAGGTTTATGTATTCACTGCCCATCTTCTTAGTTTAGATTGAACTCACAATATTCGTCAGACTTCTTTTCATATCTTTATGCAAAGTTAATCTTATTGAAGCTGTCCATAGAGGCTGACATAATGTACCATCTACCACACTGTCTGAACTGCTGCAGATATTTTTTAGAAGGTTCTGGTGTTCACAAGTCATTTTATAACCATGTTAATGGAGTTAAAGTACTAACAGTTTAGTTGCAATAATTACAAATGTTCTTGTTTTTGTCAGTGACCACAATATGTGTTTATCTATCAATCAAGCTTTATTTTTAGAGCACTGTTCATGCAAACATAATGCATAACAAAGAACTTTACAGAACAAAAACAATCAATTTTTTACAATCTAACATATTCTACACAATTTCAATGAAAGATGCAATTCAACAGGAAAGGAGGAAATGGTCTCATAAATCAGTACAACAGACAATGATTATAAATGAAAAAGATTGACATGTCTGGGACAGTAAGCTGGGAGAGTTTAGAGCAGAGGTTTCTGGATGGCGGTGCTGAACGCTGAGCTGAGCGAGACAAACAGATGATTCCAGAGTCTGGGCCAGCGACAGACAAAGAAGTGATTTTAATTCAATGACTTTAGCATGTTTTCTAATTGGATGCTCTTTTACAACAACCTAATTTTCCTGCTCTGTGTAGAAACAGCAGCGGTAACACCAGAGCACTGGGCAGATTAAACCAGATACCACTGGTCAACACCACACAATCAGCATTTCCTACGGACACAGAGAGCACAGACCAAACCAGATTCCATGAAAACCTCACCACCACTACTCCCAGTATGACCATAATGGTGTAGAACGCCCTCTGCTTTGATTGGTCAACCCTCTTCCTGTCTCCACCCTGTTCCCCTGGACCTGGACCAATCAGAACACAGAGAACAGAAACGCTGCAGAAGGAGACGATAGTTAAAGACAGTGTCAAGAGACTTAAATCCACAATGACGAATGAGTTTCCCATCATCATGCAACCCATCATTACAAAGCAAAGCAGCCAGACACAGGCGATGCTGATGTTCCTGATTCTGATCCCTCTCTCTTTTCTCAGGCTCAGGTAGGTGATGGGATGAACCACAGCCAGGTAGCGCTCCACACAGGTCAGGACGTGGAAGAACATCTCACCGTACCAGGTGAAAGAAAAAAGAAAGAACCCAACAATTAATAGGTTTAAATAAGTGATACCGCCACAGTAAAGAGCACACCCAGAGACACGAATCATCTCCATGGTGACCATGTTGTAGGTGAAGCTGTCAGAGTGACTCATGGTTGCTGCTGAGGAGGTGGAGCCATTTAGTCTCCATTGTTGGAGACCATGGTAGATGATGAAGATGCAGAGAGGGAGGAGGAGGAGGATGACTGTGACGGAAAATGTGGTTAAGATGAAGGAGCCTGGTCTGGAGAAGTAACAGTAGATGAGTAAAGGGAGGTCAGAGTTGATGGAGGAAATGTTTGGATGAAGAAGGGAGTCATTGGAGGATGAGGAGGAGTTTACTGACATCTGGAACGGAAGAAGACATGACATTTTAAGTGGATTAAATCAGCAAACTACATTAAATTTCATATGTGTGAAAGATGAAATCGTCTTTTGCTACTTTCAAGAGTTTGAGGGATTGTTTGATGATGGTTGTGCTTGTCTGTGAAGGTCTGATAAAAGAAAACAAATGTGTGGTAGGAGATGTGACTCCAGCAGAAATTTTGTCTTGAATTGCTCATGCAGCCACATCACAGCATATGTCATCAATAATAATCCCAAACAGCTGAATTTTTAATGAATAGTAATTATCAAACCAAACTTGAGCGTTTATCTAAAAAAACTTTCAACTATACAAGTGTCAAAAATACTGAGGTGTGTCTGTGCATTTCAGTCATTAATGTAACTGATTACTTTAAATGATTGATATTTAAAAAGTAAAATGAGAAGAACACCAACCTTCAGAGTGTTTCTTAGAGCTTCCTCCCTCAGTGTCTCTGCTCTGTGGAGGGTTTGATCAGATCTACTGTACTGACTGCTTATTCCAGCCCAACTCCTCCTCTCTGTGTCCACAAGATCAATCATGTTTCATTTGCATTAAACTAAACACTGTGACCATGACAAGCTGATAAATGAAGAGCTGCAGAAGCATTCTATGAACACTCACACACACACACACACACACACGTTTGTACTTCTATCTTAGTGAGGACATCCATAGGCGTAATGCATTTCCTAGAGCCTTACCCTAACCTTAACCATCACAGCTGATTGCCTAAACTTAATCCTTACCCTAACCCTAACCAAACCTCAATTCATACCTGTTCTCTAAAAACAAGTCTTCACCCTCAAACATGGCTGTTTCAAAGTGAGGACCGGCCAAAATGTCCTCACTTTGATAGTGAAAGGCAGAAAATGGTCCTCACAATGTAGCAAGTACAAGAACACACACACACACACACACACACAGATGTTTGTTTTTCTATACCGGTGGGGACTTACCATTGACTCCCATTCATATCCAACTCCTAACCCTTACCCTAACCCTAACCTTAACCATCACCAAATCAATGCCTAACCCTAAACAAACGTTTTTGCACTTTTACATTTTTTATTAACAACAATATGGCCAAGAAAACGGCGTTGCCACCCGTGGGGACCTCATTTTAGGTCCCCACCGTAAGACAAGTCCCCACCTTTATAGCAAATAGTCAGGTCAAAGTCCCCACCGGTATAGCAGAAACAAGTACACACACACACACACACACACACACGCACACGCACACGCACACACACAGACAAAGTTTGTGTATTCAAATCAGAGTCATCCACTGTGCAGTCTGTGAGCTTATCTGTGTTCATGGTTGTTATTTTTGTCACAGCTGTGAATGTGGTTTTGATGATGCAGTAAATCACACCATTACTGCTGTATCTTTAAGTTGAGATAACGAAAAAAGAGAAAAACACTGTTTGTCTCTCTCACCCTTTAATAACTCACATGAAGCATTATCAGATATTTAGATCCAGGGATAATCCCGCTTTAAACTTAGCAACAGTGACGTTAATTTGTACAACCCAAAAACATAAAGTTGTTTGACAGAACATCAGAATCTCTTCAGCGAACAGCATCCTTTAACCCAAGAAAAAGAGAACACAGCATTTACTGGGGAAACAACTGGATAAATCACAGTAAAGAACGTCCCCCTTCTTCCCCAGACAGGAAGACGTCTCCATCAGGTAAATGGTTTGTTCCAAAGAGAAGTGGTCTTAAGTAGGGAGTGGCTACAGCTCCACAATCAGTCACATTCCCCACACGCTATGAAACAACAAGAACACACAGGAAGCTACACAACAAAACACTCCATAGAGTTAGAATCATAAATTTACCTCAAAACTGTTGACATCAAAGGTTAAAGTAGGATACAGAGAATGTTTAAACCCACCAAGAGCCAAACTGCATCCACTGATATATAAACCTGTGAAATGTGTCAGGTTCTATTTGTAGATGAACCTGCAGCAGCTGAAACTGACACAAACAAAAGTACAAAGACAATATTCAAACTCAAATGATGGTTCAGACTGTATTTTATGTGTACAGATGTCTGTGTGGAGCAGAGAGCTGAAGGTGAACAAACAAATCAGACTGAACTCTGCAGCTTCGTCCACGTTTTAAGTCTTGTTTAACTTTGTTTTGTCTTTACAGATCATGTGGTTCAGCCTCAGAGCTCTCATCAGCTTCATCTGTCAGCTTTTTGTTGGTTTTTCTGTCCCAAAGTGGCAAAACAAAGAAAAGGAATTAAATTAGGCAGAATTTTTTCTGATTTTTAATTTTTTTTTTTACATTGTGGAATCTTTAATGATTTAAATTTCACTTCTTCTCACTGGATGTCTGTGTAGGTTCTCATTCATCCAGGTCATGGTTATCCAAAGTAGTTTAAATCAATCCACTGGACTTTAAGAAAGTTCCTTGAAGACGTTTCACCTCTCATCCAAGAGGCTTCTTCAGTTCTGGTGGTGGTTGGTGTTGCCTCAGCTGTTAAACCTCTGTGAGGTGTGTTCAGGGCTATTATTCCAACGACGGATACCAAAACTCATCTGACTACTCAACGATGGTGGTTGTGAGTATCGGTGGGGGTCGTTGAAATGCACAGATGTCACTGAGCCCTCGTGTGCTAATGGTGGTCATTAGCATGAGTCTGCTGAGTAGTTCTTTTGGGGAGTTTTGAAAGGACCTGATTGTAAATCGGCGAAAGATGATGTCGCAGACCACCCCCCCTTTCAGAGATGGCTTCTCTCCTTTGACATCATCCTCATGATGAGAGGAGTGAAAGAATCCATCCATGTCGAAGTAGAAGCCTCTTGGAAGAGAGGTGAAATGTCTTCAAGGAACTTAAAGTCCAGTGGATTGATTTAAACAACTTTGGACTTCTCACTGGATGTTTTTCTTCCAACACACTAATTTTCCTGCTCTGTGTAGAAACAGCAGAGGTAACACCAGAGCACTGGGAAGATTACACCAGACAGCACTTATTATTGTCACACACTCAGCGCTGTTTCCCATCACGTGGAGTACAATCCAAACCAGATTCCAAGTAAACCTCAACACCAGTGCTCCCAGTATGATCATAATGGTGTAAAACGCCCTCAGCTTTGATTTTTCAACCCTTTTCATGCCCCCACCCTGTTCCCCTGGACCTGGACCAATCAGAACACAGAGAACAGAAACGCTGCAGAAGGAGATGACTGTAAAAGACAATATTAAGTTGCAGAAATTCATAGAAATGTAGAGGCCATCGATCGCCAACAGACTTGTCTGTACAATGCAAAGCAGCCAGACACAGGCGATGCTGATGTTCCTGATTCTGATCCCTCTCTCTTTTCTCAGGCTCAGGTAGGTGATGGGATGAACCACAGCCAGGTAGCGCTCCACACAGGTCAGGACGTGGAACAAACTCTCTCCATACCAGGTGAAACAACCACAACTGAATCCCACCAAATATATGTTTAAATGACCACTGTAGACACCACAAATCAAGAAGATACACCCAGAGACTCCAATCATCTCCATGGTGACCATGTTGTAGGTGAAGCTGTCAGAGTGACTCATGGTTGCTGCTGAGGATGTGGAGCCATTTAGTCTCCATTGTTGGAGACCATGGTAGATGATGAAGATGCAGAGAGGGAGGAGGAGGAGGATGGTGGTGATGACACATGTGACGAAGATGAAGGAGCCTGGTCTGATGGTGATACAATACATGTATAAAAAGTCAGAACTGATGAAGGGAGTGTTTGAAAGAAGAAGGGAGTCATTGGAGGATGATGAGTTTACAGACATCTGGAAGAGAAGAAGACATGACAATCACATCAATCACTGATCAAATAAATGTATAAGTCACATCTATCATTGTGTTTTAGAGTAAGGATCCATTCTCTGTTGCGTTGTCTCTACACCATCCTTCACCTCTTCCTCCACTTCCACACTCCTCCCTGACAAAACTGTGGAGTATAAATGATGCATGTAATAATGTATCTTGTAATTTAAAACCATTTTAATCATCATAACCAAATTTTTACTTCCTATCATGTTGTTGATTGAAATGAACCTCATTCATCACAGAAACATGAAACATCAGTGAATCCTGCAGAATATTGATCCAGATTAGCTGCAGTTGTGTATCAGAACCACTAGATGTCAGTAAACAACCACATTTCAGTCTGCATCAAAGTCATGGAGACACACCTTGGTCACATGACCTGAAGGTGTTATTGGAACATGAGCTGGAACTTTAATCCAGACTGAGTCCTCACTGAAAGGGATTTAATTCAATTGTATTTATTTACAATGACAACAAAATAAATTCCCTCAGAGCTCCTGCAGTTCATTCAACACAATGCTGCTCAGCTCCTTGTTCAGGTGGAGCAGGTCTGCTTCATTGGTAGGAGATGGAGATGAGACAGACCTGCTGAGTCTGGAGCTGCTGAATGCATGCAGTAAATCTGGTGACACTACAGTACAAAGAGAATATTTGTGTCCCTCTTCATTGTTGCAGTGGTTCTGTAATTTGCAGACGGTCCCTGTTTACTTGCTGCACAGCCGTCTGCACATAGACACCAATGTTATTTCTGCAGCTGCAAAGACAGCTACTTTTAATAAAACATGGCTTAAAGCACATTGTGTACTTTACAATGATGGGAAAGAGGCATCGTTTATGTTTAGACAACATATATCTGATGAGTTATTGATGGCAGAATCCAAATCTGTAACAAATTCAGGTCGAATTCTGTCGTCCTAAAAAAACAAATATTCTATGAAAACTCTCAAGGTATAGCCAGAGGTTTTTTTTTTTTTCCAGGCACTGACGGACTTTTCAGCAGTTTTGCATTTTTCAGACATGGTTTCCGTCAGTAATTGTCTAACTGCACACATAACACGAGTACATAAGTAAATCACACACAACTCTGAAAAGGAGTATTCAGCAAAATGAGCAGTTTAACTTCATTTAACTGGACTTTAAACTGTAATATAAATACTTTGATGACCATAAAGGTTCCAAACATTTCTTCTATCACTGTTATGGACAAATTAACATCTGAATTTCCACCAACAGATGACATCCACCTTCATTTAGTAAAAATATAGTTACAGATTGTCACTGTTTCTTCTCTCTCCTCTTTATTTTCTGTATTCTTCACTCACAGTTCTCTGGTTTAAATGCAGGACTGAATCATTTCATTAAAACAGAAATAATTTAGTAAATGATGATTGGTGAAGAATTTAATACAAAACAAATTTAGCTGACATTATAATAATAGATCCACTTTGTCACTCACAGCTCCTCAGAATACTCTTCTGATATCAATCAACAGTTAAATTATTTTCAGCTCCAAACAGAAATAACTAAAACATGATGACAGATTTAAAGGACACCCACCTTGTCAGCAGTGTTTCTTTCTGACCTTCCTCCTGCTGCGTTACAGAGTCACACACTGTTGGAAACTGACATCTGATCCACATTTACACAACTTTACAACATCAGTTTGTGTGATTATGTAACAGGTGGAAGGAGGGCTGTGAGGGTTTTACATGTTTAGTTAATTCACACTTTATCATTATTTGATACGGTTCATTTCTGTAGGTAAATGTTCTCCTGGTTCTCTCCTTTTCCAGGGAGGATCAGAGCCTCGTTCATCAATACGTCAGCGCTTAATGATGATGTGTCGATTAAGGTGAACATTTATCAGAATTCAAATGACTTTTACATAATCAGAGACAGGTGTGTATTCAAATCAAATAAAGTGATTGAGTCCAGAGCGACTGTTCTTGTTGTTTCATTTAAATATGAGCCTGCAGATAAATGATGAATGAGAAAAGAAGACGTGTGGTTTGGTTATGATGTTGGACTGTCATGTAAATAATCACTATCAGCAGAGGTAGTACATTTAGATGATGAATTAACTTTTAAAATGAGTGAAACATGTTTTTGTTTCTGACGCTTGTTACATTTTGTCTTCATTTTACAGGTTTAATAAGTTTCATAGAAAACTTTTGTCACATTGAAAGATAAATTAAAGGAGCAAAATGGTAACAGTCAGCAGCACAGACAAATGAATCAAAACCAGAGAATGAGAGATGAAGAGAGAGAGCAATGTCACCTCGAAGAAAGAGCATCAATGATGAACAGAATCCTTCACACTAAATCTGACAAAGCCTCAGAACAACTGTGAGGAACCTCAGAGTTATCTTTGACCAGGACATGTCCTTTAACTCACACATTAAACTAATCTGTAGGACTTCCTTCTTTCACCTGAGAAATATTGTAAGAATCAGGAACATCCTGTCTCAGAGTGATGCAGAAAAACGAGTCCATGCATTTGTTACTTCCAGGCTTGACTCTGTCTCCCCCTCCACCTTGAAACACTGTGCTGATCAACTGTCTCCAGTCTTCACTGACATCTTTAATAAATCACTGGAGACATGTCACATTCCAGCCTGTTTCAAGACCTCCACCATCATGCCTGTCCCGAAGAAGCCAAGACCCACTGGACTTAATGATTACAGACCTGTTGCTCTGACCTCTGTGGTGATGAAGTCTTTTGAGCGCCTTGTGCTTCCTCACCTAAAAGCCATCACAGACCCTCTTATGGACCCCCTGCAGTTCACCTACAGAGCCAACAGGCCTGTAGATGACGCCGTCAACCTGGCTGTCCACTCCATTCTGCAGCACCTGGACTCAGCAGGAACCTACGCCAGGATCCTGTTTGTAGATTCCAGTTCTGCTTTTAATACAGTTGTGCCTGCCTCCACCTGCAGATGGATCACAGACTTTCTGTCTGACAGGAAGCAGCATGTGAAGCTGGGGAAGCAAGTCTCAGGACCATCAGCACTGGCTCCCCCCAAGGCTGTGTTCTTTCCCCACTGCTGTTCTCCCTGTACACCAACAGCTGCACCTCCAAGCACCAGCCCGTCAAACTCCTGAAGTTTGCTGAGAAGGTGATCGGATGTAACCTGCCATCTCTCCAGGATCTGTACACCTCTAGGACTTTAAGGCGTGCAACCAAGATCTTGGGCGACCCCTCTCACCCTGGACACAAACTTTTTGAACCCCTCCCCTCAGACAGGAGGCTGCTGATTCTGATTCTGACTATTGTAATTCCTTATTATCAGGATGTCCCAGTCGTTCTCTGAAACATCTACAGTTGATCCAAAACACTGCAGCCAGAGTACTGATAGGAGTTAGCAGAGAGATCATATTTCTCCTATACTGGTTTCTCTTCATTGGCTTCCTGTAAAATCTAGAATAGAATTTAAAATCCTTCTTCTAACATATAAAGCTCTTAACAACCGATCTCCATCATATCTTAAATCTGCTGTGTGTCACCCTCTTGGCTCCTTTATTATTGTCTTTAAATGTTACCAGATTTTGAAATTGAACTTGTTAAACTGAACAAAGAAGAGACAAGCAAGCAGAAATGAAACATGTTTCAGTAATTTCAGACGTTAATCTGTGATTAATGATTATTTGCATGACCGTCCAACAAGCCCTGCCTGAAGCAAAACAAGAAAACCAAACCACACGTCTACTTTTCTAAATAATCATTTATCTGCAGGCTCATATTTGAATGAAACAACAAGAACAGCCACTCTGGGCTCAATCGTTTTATTTGATTTGAATACACACCAGTCACTGGTTATATAAAAGTCATTTGAATTCTGATAAATGTTCATTTTAATAAGCAAATCATTAACCGCTGACATAATGTTGAACAAGGCTCTGCTCTGCTAGAATCAGTACCCTCTATCTACTCAGTAAAATGAAGGCAACATCTTCAATAGCGTGCCAATAAAAGTGTTTGTGCTGCAGTGATTTACTGATAGTTTTACAGCTCGATTATTGTCATAAGTATTTGACATACGTACTTATGTGACCATGACTTCAGAAATAATCTCCAAACTTGTCTTGGTAGCAGCTCCAGCCCCACACTTCCTGGGGGCAAACACAGGCATGAAGCGTTGCCACCTAAATAGAAGGTACAGATTGTCTCCATAATGTTGTCAGATACTTATTTTGCGGTAGTAATCTTATTAGTTCCCAGTTTTCAAGAACGTTTCCTCCTGTTCTACTAGCCAAACTTCCTGCGATGGCCTGCGGCCGGTTAGTTTCATCAGTAAACTGAAACAGAAACTGACTGAGGAAGGTTTTAGATTCCAGCAATGTGAAGTATTTGTTTGTGATGAACACATTCAGACAATTGTAAAGGAACAATCGGTTCAAAAAGGTTGTGCAGTGCATCAGGAGGGTATCTTCTGACAAAACTGAAGCGACTCTGTCTTATTGATTATTATCAGGAGATGATTCTAAGGATCTGTGACTGACAGGAGCTGAATAATCCGGGAGAACATGCAAACTCCATGCAGAAAGATCCCATAAAATGATCTGAGACCAATAAGTCCTGATAAGTCCTCAGCGGTGGATTTGTAGTAGAATAGCAGTCATGTGATCATCAGCAGACAGCTGATGGAGTGTTCACTGGTTGTCATGGTTACAGTGACTCTGTGCTGCTATCTCACAATACAGAAATATTTAACGAATCCGTGGATCCAGACTATAAGCTGCATTGCTGCAAAAATCTAATCATTTGGTCCTTGTGTCATTTCTGAACTTCCCTGAAAATTGGATCAGTTTATGAGTAAGTAAGCTGGCTGACTGACTGACTGAGAGACTGACTGACTGAAAGACTGACTGAAACACTGAAAGACTGACTGAAAGACAGACAGACAGAATGAATTCATTCCACCACGTTCTTGGGCAGAGTAATAGAAGGTCGTCTGGAGGAAAGGTCTGTATGGAGATGGAACAGTAACTGAGCTTTGTGGCTACATTGAGCAGAAATATGTTTGGAGGAGAGAAGGTGAGGCCTTTGAACCCAAGAACACCAAACCCACCATCCGGCATGGTGGTGGCAGCATCATGCTCTGGGCTGTTTGGTGCCAGTGGAACTGATGCTTTAGACAAGGAAATGGAAAAATGAAGAAGAAAATTTGCCTCAACATTCTTCAGGACTGAACTAAAATGTTTAGTTAGAAGGTTGGGTGTTGAACAGTTTGGTGTTCCAACAAGACAATGACCCAAAACACTCATGAATGATGGTAAAGAAATGGTCCAATCAGGCTGTAATGAAGGTTTAAGACTGGTCTGTCCAAAGTCCCGACTTAGACCCCATCAAGAACCTGTGGACTGTGATGAAGAAACTAATCTGAGTCAGAAAGACGACATAGTGGCATAATGGTTAGAACTTTCACCTTGCAGCAAGAAGATCCCTGGTTTGTGTCCTGGCTTTCCCAGGAGTTTGCATGTTCTCCCTGTGCATGCAAGGGGTTTCTCTGAGTACACCAGCTTCCTCCCACAGTCCAAAAATATGCAAAGGTTAATTGATTGTTCTGAAGGTGTGAATGCAAGTGGGATTGTTTGTCTGTGGCCCTGCGACAGACTGTTGACCGGTCCGGGGTGTCTCCTGCCTTTTTTAATGCAAATGAAAGCTATTTGAATTGGACCTATGCAGACAGACAGAGGTGGAGTGGTTCTGTCATATACAGTCTGTACAGTAGCTTTGGATCAAACACTCACAATCCACAGAGGAGACACCCAGAGGGAGGAAGCTCACAAACAAACACTCACAAGGTTGGTGTTCTTTTCATATTTTAATGTCATCATCAGACCAGTATTTGGAAAGCTCAATGGACAAGCAGTGCAGTCAGTGTGGATGGGTTTTTTCTGTTTTTCTTAAATGTAATCAGTCTGCTTTCTAACACTATTGAATGCTGGTTATTCTGTCAAACAGACATGATGTGACCCATTTACATGAAGCCATACACTAAATAAGACGTTTACATAGAGGGACTTTAAAACCAGCAACAAGTTTGAAAGGTTTGATTTGAAGATTTCTCTACACAACAACTTTGATTTTCCTTCGTTTAAATCTGCTATTATTAATAGTGTGATAGTTCCTGTAAAGCAGCATATTTCAGCAAACCACAGTCACAGGTGTGACTGAAACAACACAACCATGAACACAGAAACACTCACAGAGCACAGAGTTAATGACTGCTTGATCTGAATACACAGATCTTTGTCAGGACACCATTAGAATTCTGTTTGCTGTTGGATCAATGAAATGAGAAAATATTCAATGTCTAATGTGATTTATTGTAAAGATGTTGGTAAAATGTGAGAACTGCTAGTTAGTAAGTTGTCTGTTTAAAATGTGTTGAATTCCATGAGAGGAAAAAAGATCGTCAATGAACATGAGAATGAAAATAAATAATATAGAATGACTGTCTTAAAAGAAAAGGGAAATTACTGACACTAATAATGATTCATTAAGGATCAGCATTGTGGACGGCTGAAATACACAGAAAAACCTCAATGTTTGCAAACACATTTGATGTAGATTTGTACTAAATTGGGTAGTTTAAGAAAGTTGGAATGCACAGTCTGGTTCATAAATCACCTTTCATTAAAAAATATATGAAGGTTTTAGTTTGTTTTTCTTTAATTGAATATCTGAGAGCAAAGCAAAAACAACAATAAAAAAAATGTCAACTCAGGAATCAATAGTTTGAATCAAGAACAGCAACACAGAGGATCCCCTTCTTTCACAGAAAGATTTTATCTGATTGACTGTGATGTTCTTCTCTTTCAGACATGTTGGTAAACTCCTCCTCATCCTCCAATGACTCCCTTCCTCATGGAAATCTGTCATTTGTCAACTCAGAAATCCTCAAATACATGAATTGTTTCTTCTCCAAACCAAGCTCCTTCATCTACGTCATAAATCGGACCGCTTACATCCTCCTCCTCCTCCCTCTCTGCATCTTCATCATCTACCATGGTCTCCAACAATGGAGACTAAATGTCTCCACCTCCTCAGCAGCAACCATGAGTCACTCTGACAGCTTCACCTACAACATGGTCACCATGGAGATGATTGGAGTCTTTGGGTCTGTCCTTGTGATTTGTGGTATCTGCAGTGATCATTTTAACGTATTTCTGGTGGGGTACTTTGTTGTGTCTTTCAACTTCTACGGTGAGATGTTCTTCCACGTCCTGACCTGTGTGGAGCGCTACCTGGCTGTGGTTCATCCCATCACCTACCTGAGCCTGAGAAAAGAGAGAGGGATCAGAATCAGGAACATCAGCATCGCCTGTGTCTGGCTGCTTTCGTCTGCAGTGACAGTTCTGGTGATGAATGAAAATGTTTTATTCATTGTGTATTTCTGTCTCTTGACAACATCTTTAATAGTTGTCTCCTTCTGCAGTGTTTCTGTTCTCTGTGTTCTGATTGGTCCAGGTCCAGGGGAACAGAGTGGGGGCAGGAAGAGGGTTGACCAATCAAAGCTGAGGGCGTTCTACACCATTATGGTCATACTGGGAGTGCTGGTGGTGAGGTTTTCATGGAATCTGACCGTGACAGCTCTGTATGTAGTGGATGGAAATTCTCGATGTGTGATAATTTCAAGTGGCGTCTGGCTGAATCTGCCCAGTGCTCTGGTGTTACCTCTGCTGTTTCTGCACAGAGCAGAAAAATTAGTGTGTTGGAAGAAAAACATTCCTTGAGAAAAAAGTTCCAATTTAAAAAAATCCATCATTTAATAACACAACATTTGGTGAGATTAAATTAGAGATTTCCCTCCATGAGGAAACAGAAACGAGAAATAAAATATAGATGACAAAATGGTAGGAAACCTCATTTGACTTCATTCTTTGTGTTTGTCTCCACCTACAGGCAGAATAACTCAACAACAAGTTGACAAACCCAACCAAGTCAAATTCTCTTTCACAGAGGAAGAAAGTTAGTTTGTAGTCAGAGCAGAATTCAGTGATCATACAGGCTGGATTTACACCAATTCAACCACTTCAGACACCAAAAACCTGATCATTTTTCTGTTGCTGCCTCCAGGCTCCACAGGGACAAATTCAATGAAGCTGTTTTTGTAGCTCAGCTCAGGGTTCAACAGCATCATCCCAGAAAACCTCTGCTCTGAACTCACCCAGCTCTCTGTGACCACATCCAGCTGTCAGTCAATCACAAAGTTCCATTAAAACCAAAGCAAGAAGCTGATATTCATATATATGGAATAGTGATAGAGTAATAAAATACACAAACACCACATATAAACCATCACACATAGTTAATGTCAATATAAATGTATAGTAGTAGTACATATAGACATGTAGATTATGCTGTGATTTACTGTATTTACATGATATGTTTATCACTTTTGCTTTGATTGTATTAGTTATGAGAGGGCGGCATGGCTCAGTGGGTAGAGTGGCCGTCTCGCAACTGGAAGGTTGCTGGTTCGATCCTCGGCCCGTTGTGTTCATGTCCCTGAGCAAGACACCTAACCCCTAGTTGCTCCTGATGGGTTGTGGTTAGCGCCTTGCATGGCAGCTCCCACCATCAGTGTGTGAATATGGGTGAATGTGATGTATCATGTAAAGTGCTTTGGATAAAAGCGCTATATAAATACAACCATTTACCATTAATTATAACTTACAGAGAACTTGATTGTGTGCACAGTTTCTGTAGGACTCACTTCCCGTTTGACTCGTTCATTTATATCATTATATTTCATTGTGGTATTGTTTTAATTTCCTTTAACTCTTTTTGTTCTGTGAAGCGTTTTTGTTGTATTTCATTTGTATCAAACGTGGTAAACAAATAAAGTCTGTCCTCATGATTTACGGTGTCTACAGTGATCATTTAAACATGGTCATTGTGCCGTACCTCCTGATGTCTTTCACCTGGTACGGTGAGATGTTCTTCCACGTCCTGACCTGTGTGGAGCGCTACCTGGCTGTGGTTCATCCCATCACCTACCTGAGCCTGAGAAAAGAGAGAGGGATCAGAATCAGGAACGTCAGCATCGCCTGTGTCTGGCTGCTTTGCTTTGCAGGGACGAGTCTGTTGATGAAAAAGAATGTTTTAGTCATTGTGTATTTCTGCATCTTGATATCGTCTTAAGGCATCATCTCCTTCTGCAGCGTTTCTGTTCTCTGTGTTCTGATTCGTCCAGGTCCAGGGGAACAGGGTGGGGGCAGGAAGAGGGTTGACCAATCAAAGCAGAGGGCATTCTACACCATTATGGTCATACTGGGAGTACTGGTGGTGAGGTTTATTTGCAATCTGGTTTGGGGTGTACTGAATGTACATGGAAGAATTGAATGTGTGCTTAGAACGGCTGGTTTCTGGTTTAATCTTCCCAGTGCTCTGGTGTTACCTCTGCTGTTTCTACACAGAACAGGAAAACTGGTCTGTTGGAAGAACAAGATTTAGTGAGGAAAAGGGCTGAATTTAAAACAATGACAGTAACCACAGATTGGGACTTTCCAAAAACTCAATAACAAGCTGATACAGACTCACATAATACTGTCATTTACAGATTTGTGAATCTGGCAATAAAATTTCCTTTAAAAAATGTTTATTTAACCATCCTCATGTTGGTGTTCTCCTTCTCAAAAATTCAGTGTCTTTCAAAGCTAAATGCTGGACTTTCTTCACCAGCCTGTTGATAAGTTTGTGTGTCAGCTGTCTGCTGAGGCTTCACATGAAGATGATGAGAGCTCTGAGGCTTCACATGATGATTTTAGCTTCTGTTTAATTTATATTAATGAGAAACTCTTTTTAATCTGTAGTTTAGAAAATTTCTAAATGTTTATTTATTCTGTGAAACTGAAATCATTGTGATTCTGCTGCTCTGAACTCATTTAATTCCACACTTCAGTCATATATCAAACAATGCTCCTTTATATTCATGTGGTTTGACTGTTTGCTTTTCATTAACATTTACACAGTTGATTCATATTTTTCTGTTTTACTGACACTCTGTAAACACATCAGCCTTCGGTTTTATCATTTTGTAATCCTTCTTATGTTTCATTGTAGTTTGGTAAAAGAGAAGTTGTTTCAGTGCTTTTTCTGTTTAAATAAAAGAAATAATTCTAAATGAATAAGTGAAACAGTGAATCCTGTGAATTCTACACACAACCTCTTTCAGTCATCAGACTGCTGAACTGTTGTGATCCAACACTGTAGAAGTTGTTGCTCCGTCTTCATAAACATCATTCTTGATGTCTCTTTGAATCTGATGTAGAAATAATGCTCCTCAAGTCACATTCAGAGTTGTAATTTAAAGCAGAGAAAGAACAAACAGAACGTGGTGAAGCTCTGTTAAAGTCAGAGGCTGACGTTAATCACCATCTTTCACATTCTTTCAGTTTTCACACAAACTCAGATTTTCATCAATTATTTCTGGGCCAAGTCTGAAACACTCGTCCATCTGTTTTTCAGAGTAGATTGTGCAATCAGTGCACTTTCCATGATGTTATTTTAGGAGAGCAACCACTGCAACAGGAAGTAATGCTACTGAGGCTTGTTCTACATCTTTGGATCACTGTCTGAGTCAGACGTTTTTGTTCATGTTTTCTGGTCATTCTTTTCCATGTGAAGCCATGATGCAGACATGCAGATGGACTCAGAAAGTTCTGGTCTTCATAACTATGTTCACACAATCAGACTAATTAGAAATTAAAGGTAGAATTTAGTTCAGTTCCAGTGTTCACACTTTATTTGTTTACCACGTTTGATACAAATGAAATACAACAGAAAATGCTTCACAGAACAAAAGGAGTTAAAGGAAATTAAAACAATACGACAATGAAATATGATATAAATGAATGAGTCAAACAGGAAGTGAGTCCTACAGAAACTATGCACACAATCAAGTTCTCTGTAAGTTATAATTAATACAATCAAAGCAAAAGTAATAAACATATCATGTAAATACAGTAAATCACAGCATAATCTACATGTCTATATATACTACTACTATACCTTTATATTGACATTAACTGTGTGTGATGGTTTATATGTGGTGCTTGTGTATTTTATTACTCTATCACTATTCCATATATATGAATATCAGCTTCTTGCTTTGGTTTTAATGGAACTTTGTGATTGACTGACAGCTGGATGTGGTCACAGAGAGCTGGGTGAGTTCAGAGCAGAGGTTTTCTGGGATGATGCTGTTGAACCCTGAGCTGAGCTACAAAAACAGCTTCATTGAATTTGTCCCTGTGGAGCCTGGGGGCAGCAACAGAAAAATGATCAGGTTTTTGGTGTCTGAAGTGGTTGAATTGGTGTAAATCCAGCCTGTATGATCACTGAATTCTGCTCTGACTACAAACTAACTTTGTTCCTCTGTGAAAGAGAATTTGACTTGGTTGGGTTTGTCAACTTGTTGTTGAGTTATTCTGCCTGCAGGTGGAGACAAACACAAAGAATGAAGTCAAATTATGTTTTCTACCACTTTGTCTTCTATATTTTATTTCTCTTTTCTGTTTCCTCATGGAGGGAAATCTCTAATTTAATCTCACCAAATGTTGTGTTATTAAATGATGTAATCTTTTTAAAATTTACCTTTTTTCTCAATGGATGTTTTTCTTCCAACACACTAATTTTCCTGCTCTGAGTAGAAACAGCAGAGGTAACACCAGAGCACTGGGCAGATTCAGCCAGGTGCCAATGAAAGTTGTCACACAATCAAGACGTTCATTCAACACTATCATTGCTGCCAACACCACATTCCATGAAAACCTCAACACCAGCACTCCCAGTATGACCATAATGGTGTAGAATGCCCTCTGCTTTGATTGGTCAACCCTCTTCCTGCCCCCACCCTGTTCCCCTGGACCTGGACCAATCAGAACACAGAGAACAGAAACGCTGCAGAAGGAGATGATGCCTAAAGACGATATCAAGAGACAGAAATTCACAATGGTTATAACATTAAAATTCATCACCAGAACCATTATGATAAAGCAAAGCAGCCAGACACAGGCGATGCTGATGTTCCTGATTCTGATCCCTCTCTCTTTTCTCAGGCTCAGGTAGGTGATGGGATGAACCACAGCCAGGTAGCGCTCCACACAGGTCAGGACGTGGAAGAACATCTCACCGTAGAAGTTGAAAGACACAACAAAGTACCCCACCAGAAATACGTTCAAATGATCACTGCAGACACCACAAATCGTGACCACAGACCCAAAGACTCCAATCATCCCCATGGTGACCATGTTGTAGGTGAAGCTGTCAGAGTGACTCATGGTTGCTGCTGAGGAGGTGGAGACATTTAGTCTCCATTGTTGGAGACCATGGGAGATGATGAAGATGCAGAGGGGGAGGAGGAGGAGGATGTAAGCGGTACTATATGCGACGTAGATGAAGGAGCTTGGTTTGGAGAAGAAACAATGAATGTATTTGAGGATTTCTGAGTTGACAAATGACAGATTTCCATGAGGAAGGGAGTCATTGTAGGATGAGGAGGAGTTTACCAACATGTCTGAAAGAGAAGAACATCACAGTCAATCAGATAAAATCTTCTGTGAAAGAAGGGGATCCTCTGTGTTGCTGTTCTTGATTCAAACTATTTATTCCTGAGTTTTTTTTTCTTATTGTTGTTTTTGCTTTGCTCCCAAATATGATAGATCAACCTCTCCACAGGATGTTCAACCTGAGTCTACAGCTGGGGCAGATGCCTGCTCTATGGAAACATCCTGTATTGTACCGGTACCAAAAATCAAATGTCTGGCTGATGTAAATGACTACAGGCCTATTGCTCTGACCTCACACATCATGAAAACTCTGGAACGGCTGATTCTACGCCTACTGAGGCTTGAAGTCAAAGACAAACTGGATTCCTTGCAGTTTGCTTATAAAGAAGTGGATGATGCAATCCTCTTCATGCTTCACCGTGCCCTGTCTCATCTGGAGGAACCTGGAGTTTATGTGAGAATCATGTTCTTTGATTTTTCAAATGCATTCGACTCCATCCAACCCACCATCCTCAAAGACAAGCTCACCGAGATGGGAGTGGATCCTTCCTGTGTTTCATGGATTACAGATTACCTGACAGGAAGGCCACAGTTTGTGTTTCTGGGACATTAATGAGCAGTCCTGGCTCCATTCCTGTTCACTCTGTATACATCTGACTTCAAATACAGCACTGAGTCCTGCCACATTCAGAAATACTCTGAAATACTCTGACTGCTATGGTGCCATGTATCAGAAATGGACATGAGGCTGAATACAGAGATCTGATAAGTGCCTTCAGTGACTGGAGTCACAAAAACTGTTGCTACTCAGCGCCTCAAAGACAAAGGAAATGATCATAGATTTCCACAGATCCAAACCCCCTCTTCAGCCAGTGAACACTTGTGGACATCGAGGTGGTGACATCATATAAATATTTAGGTGTCCACCTTGATAATAAGTTGGACTGGTCTACAAATGTAGACTTCACCTACAAAAAGGGCCAGAGCCGACTTTATTGCCTCAGAAGACTTCGATCACTAGACATGTGCAGTAAGATGCTGCAGATGTTTTATCAGTCTGTGGTAGCAAGTGTCCTGTTTTATGCTGCAGTCTGCTGGGGAGGCAGCATAAAGAACAAGGATGCAAGGCGTCTGAACAAACTGATTAAAAAAGCTGCTCTGTGGTTGGAATCAGATTGAACTCATTGGAGGATGAGGTGGAGAGACGGACACTTAGAAAGATGGAGGCCATTCTGACCAACATGGATCATCCACTTCACATCTGCCTCAGAGAACAACAAAACATCAGTGGACAGCTCCTATCCCTGCAGGACTGAAAGATTCAGAAAATCTTTCTTGCCATCAGCAATCAGACTGTTTAATTCAAAAGTAAACAGATGAGACCAGACAATTGAATTTTCCTTCGGGGATTAATAAAATCATTGTATTGTATTGTAAGTATTGAATTAAAAACTAACAAACCAAAAACATTCATATTTTTTCATGAAAGGTGATTTATCTATTAAACTGTGCATTCAAATTTGATTTAAACGACCCAGTTTAGTACAAATCTACATCAAATGTGTTTGCAAACATTGAGGTTTTTCTGAGTATTTCAGCCGTCCACAATGCTGATCCTTAATGAATCATTATTAGTGTCAGTAATTTCCCTTTTCTTTTAAGACAGTCATTCTATATTATTTATTTTCATTCTCATGTTCATTGACGATCTTTTTCCTCTCATGGAATTCAACACATTTTAAACAGACAACTTACTAACCAGCAGTTCTCACATTTTACCAACATCTTTACAATAAATCACATTAGACATTGAATATTTTCTCATTTCATTGATCCAACAGCAAACAGAATTCTAATGGTGTCCTGACAAAGATCTGTGTATTCAGATCAAGCAGTCATTAACTCTGTGCTCTGTGAGTGTTTCTGTGTTCATGGTTGTGTTGTTTCAGTCACACCTGTGACTGTGGTTTGCTGAAATATGCTGCTTTACAGGAACTATCACACTATTAATAATAGCAGATTTAAACGAAGGAAAATCAAAGTTGTTGTGCAGAGAAATCTTCAAATCAAACCTTTCAAACTTGTTGCTGGTTTTAAAGTCCCTCTATGTAAACGTCTTATTTAGTGTATGGCTTCATGTAAATGGGTCACATCATGTCTGTTTGACAGAATAACCAGCATTCAATAGTGTTAGAAAGCAGACTGATTACATTTAAGAAAAACAGAAAAAAACCCATCCACACTGACTGCACTGCTTGTCCATTGAGCTTTCCAAATACTGGTCTGATGATGACATTAAAATATGAAAAGAACACCAACCTTGTGAGTGTTTGTTTGTGAGCTTCCTCCCTCTGGGTGTCTCCTCTGTGGATTGTGAGTGTTTGATCCAAAGCTACTGTACAGACTGTATATGACAGAACCACTCCACCTCTGTCTGTCTGCATAGGTCCAATTCAAATAGCTTTCATTTGCATTTGAAACTCATTGACTCGCTGACAAATGATTAGCAACTTGATGAATCACCAGGCGTAACACGATATGAACACATGAAGACACGCACAGAACATGTCAGGACATTCAGAACTCCTCCTCATCAATAATATTAGTGTCAGGTTAAACTATCACTTCTGACAACTATAACTCTAAGTTTTTCTATCATGGAAGCATCGAAACACGCGTCTTGTCACAAAAAACAATCATATATTTTAGTTCTGTTATTAATTAATCAAAACCCATTGGGTCAAAAATATACGTACAGCAATACTAACACGTTTAGGGAATAGAATAGAATAGAATGGAATAGAATAGAATAGCCACTTTATTGTCAACCAGAACATACACTAGTGGGTGCACATTATGACTGAAATTTTGGTGCGATAACCTCTCCATCAGACTGATAAAAAAAAAAAAAAATTATTCACGTAACATTGAAAAAAAGTGGCAGCAGTTCTATTATCACAGTGACAATGGGTGCCCAGAAGGATTATTTGAGTTCAAGAGTGTGATGGGGGATGAAACTGTTACAGAACCTGGCTGTTCTCGCTCTGATGCTGCAGAACCTCCTCCCAGAGGCTAGCAGCAGATCAGTCCATGGTGGGGGTGTGGAGTCTTTGATAATGTTACAGACTCTGCTGAGATAGCGCTTGTGTACAACATCCTGGATAGATGGAAGAGAGGTCCCGATGATGGTGCCTCTGTTGTTCCTCTGTAGAACGTGGTCAGGATGGGAGAGGACAGCTGTGCTCTCTTCACCTGTTACAGGAACTGCAGACATTGCTGAGCCCGTTTGACCAGAGATGATGTGAGCAACGACCAGACTGTCTGTCACATGCAACCCCAGAAATGTGGTGCTGCTGACCGCCTCCACAGATTTACCGTCAGTGATGAGAGGTGAATGACTGGACTGCTTCCTCCTGAAGTCGATGATCAACTTCTTGGTCTCCTCAACATTCAGGATCAGATTGTTCATGCTGCGCCAGTCCACCAGCCGCTTCACTTCCTGTAGAACAGATCATTTTTGTCCCAAATGAGACCCACCACTGTTGAAAGTTTTAAATTAGGACTTTGGACAGACCAGTCTTAAACCTTAATTAAAACCTCATTGGACCATTTCTTTACCATCATTTATGAGTGTTTTGGGTCATTGTCTTGTTGGAACACCAAACTGTTCAAGACCCAACCTTCTAACTAAACATTTTAGTTCAGTCCTGAAGAATGTTGAGGTAGACTTTCTTCTTCTTATCCATTTCCTTGTCTAAAGCATCACTTCCACTGGCACCAAACAGCCCAGAGCATGATGCTGCCACCACCATGCTGGATGGTAGGTTTGGTGTTCTTGGGGTCAAAGGCCTCACCTTCTCTCCTCCAAACATATTTCTGCTCAATGTAGCCACAAAGCTCAGTTATTGTTCCATCTCCATAGACCTTTCCTCCATATCGCCTTTTATTACTTCGTTGTGATTGTCGTACGTTTGTCACTCCCACACCCACAGGTGTGGACAATCAGCATCAGCGGGAGCCGTGCAAGAGCAGGTGGAAATAATCCAATCAGCCACTCCTACTCCTCCATAAAACCTGACGCCACTCATCACTCATCGCCGGACCATGAACATTCTCCAGTCAGTGCTGTGCACCAATCTGTCTGGCTCCGTTGCTTCGTGCTCTCAGGAATTCTGTCTTTGCTTTTCCTAGTATGACTCCTGCCACCCTGGAACCCCTGCTCCTCCTGTCACTAACTCCTCTGCAAACCCTTGCCATCCTGGACTTCCTTGGCCCCTCTGGTTCCCTCACACACCGGATCTGTTCACCATTTCCCTATCCTCCCGAATCCGCCATACCTGCTGCCAGCCACGCCACCATATACTCCAGCCACGCCACCACGGACTCCAGCCATGTCACCATGGATGACAGCCACTCCAGCCACGCCACCATATACTCCAGCCACGCCACCATGGACTCCAGCCCCAAACCCTCTTCCCAGCCTCTCCCCCTCTGGCTGCCAACCATGCCACCGCTGCCACCAACCTTGAGCTGTGACCTCCCAAGCAGCCCATCCATCCCCATGTTCTACTTCCTCTCCCTTGTCTGGCTAAAACCCAGCTCCGTTTCAGACCCTCTCCTATCGGAGTGTATCTTCAGTTAAATCTGATCCTGCACAGTACCAGACTCTAGTGTATTGCTAGTTAGATTCTAAATTGTTCCGGTTTTCCTGATTGGCTTTCTCGTTTAGAGTATAATCTTGTTCTTCAGTTTTTCTGCTTATAGACTAAAGTATCTTCCGATTTGTATTGAACCCGTTTCCTAGCTTTGTGTTAGATTTGTATTCTGGCCCTGGTATTACCATATGTGGGTTGCTATTGTCGAGTTAATTCCCACTGGAGTGTTTGTCTGAGTCTAAATGAGCTGCTGTCGTCGAGGCAAGGCAAGGCAAGTTTATTTGTACAACACAATTCAACACAAGGTAATTCAAAGTGCTTTACATAAACATTAAAAGCAATCAATAGTCAGTTGTGATCACTCACAAGTAGACCACAAAGAGAATTTCATTTACACTCCTTTCTATTCAAGTTTCCTGAAAACCTTCAATAAATCTATGAGAGAAGCAAATGCATGATTGATTTTTTTGTGACAAAGATTCACGTGTTTCAATGATTCCATCATATAGAGTCACTGGTAACTCAGTACTGCCATGATGGATGCTGTCTGTACAAGTGGATGTAAGCTTTTATTTGTCTGTTCATATAAAACTCATTCTTACTCATTATTAGTTTTTATCATCTCTGTTTCATAATTGTTCCAGATTATATGAAATCATGATCTGACTGAAGAAACTGAAATGATTCTAATTCTTTAATTACAAGTTAAGTCTTCATCTCAAGTATGACCTCTGCTGTTTATGATTATTTACATGACAGTCGGACAACATAACCAAACCACACGTCTTTTCTCAGTGATCATTTAACTGCAAGCTCATATTTGAATGAAACAACAAGAACAGCCGCTCTGGACTCAATCACTTTATTTGATTTGAATACACACCTGTCTCTAGTTATATAAAAGTCATTTGAATTCTGACCAATGTTCACTTTAATAAACAGATCATGAACCGCTGACGTATTGTTGAACAAGCCTCTGACCTCCCTGGAAAAGGAGAGAACCAGGAGAACATTTACCTACAGAAATGAACCGTATCAAATAATGATAAAGTGTGAATTAACTAAACATGTAAAACCCTCACAGCCCTCCTTCCACCTGTTACATAATCACACAAACTGATGTTGTAAAGTTGTGTAAATGTGGATCAGATGTCAGTTTCCAACAGTGTGTGACTCTGTAACGCAGCAGGAGGAAGGTCAGAAAGAAACACTGCTGACAAGGTGGGTGTCCTTTAAATCTGTCATCATGTTTACTTCATGTTGCTTGGAGCTGAAAATGAATGATTTTATTGATTAAAATGAGAAGATGTTTGTAAGAACCTGTGACTGTCAGAGCTGTAAAATGTTTGGAACATTAGACATTTATTCCCATTTATTTCTCTGTCATTGTGTTTGGTGTTTTTCCTTTTAAACAGCAGAGGTTCAGTCCTTCCTCCACATCAGTCATGGAGTAACTTGTGTGTAAAGAGTGTCAGTATTTCAGCTTCCTCATGAAAAATCTGACAGATGACAGCAGAAAGAAAATAAAGTGGTGGCATGTATTCAGGTTTATCAGAACAAAGTACAAATGTATAATCTTCAAAATATATTCAAGCACCTAAAGTCAAAGTACTCCTTTCTAAAGCTTCAAAATAATACAAATTACTTCGTTAGAATGATTGCTTTTCAACCAATTTCAATTACTTTATGCTATTTTGTGTACTTAAGTGCAGTACTTGAATAATTCAGTGAAGTCCCATAAATAATGAAAAAGACGATGTTTGCTCAATTGCTATTAGTTTTTTATCTGAGTTGCACTGTGTTGAGGTAAAACTGCAGGGAGTCTGTTCGAAACAGAATAAATCTTTTTATTCAAATACTATAATAATTTTATTCATAATGATCATAGCGCAGCTCCTTCCTTCCTACTGCAGTCAGACTTACCAAGCTCCCAGTGGTTCAGTTCACACTCCTACAAACTGTGCAGTGAAAAGTGTAAAGAATGATGCTGTGCAATTTCATAGAAATTCTGCTGTAAATACTGCTTTTTTCTTCTGAAGAAGAAAATATTTTTATTTATATATATGCACTGTGTGCATTGTGTGCTGCACTCTTTTATTCAAAATGTTCTATTTGCTGCTGTACACTGTAAATGTGGGATCAATAAAGGTTTAATCTATCTATCTGTATGAAAAAAATCCACCTTTATTCTGTTTTTAATGCTGGATGGGGGGTGTGATGCTCTGAGGGACTCAGTCTGAACTAAAGTTACAGCTGATGTTAGGAAAATGTTCTCCTGGTTCTCTCCTTTTCCAGGGAGGTCAGAGCCTCATTCAACAATATGTCAGCGGTTAATGATGTGTTCATTAATGTGAACATTTGTCATAATTAAAATGACTTTTATATAACTAGTGACAGGTGTGTATTCAAATCAAATAAAGTGATTGAGTCCAGAGCGGCTGTTCTTGTTGTTTCATTCAAATATGAGCCTGCAGATAAATGATCACTGAGAAAAGAAGACGTGTGGTTTGGTTATGATGTTGGACTGTCATGTAAATAATCACCAATAATAGATTAACTTCTTGTATTGTGAAAAATGTTTCATTTCTATTTGTATGTCTCTTTTTTTTTGTTTTGTTTTGTTTTTATAATGTGTTTTATGTGCAATACTGCTTTTATGTGTTTTTATGCACAATATTGTTTTTATGTGTTTTTTGTGCAAGACTGGTAGCACAGCTTTAAGTCCAACACAAATTTCCCCAAGTGGGACAATAAAGTATATTGAATTGAATTGAATTGAATCTTCTTTGTTCAGTTTAACAGGTTCAATTATATAATCTGGCAACATTTAAAGTCAATAATAAAGGAACCAAGAGGGTGACACACAGCAGCACAGAATAAATAAATAAAGAGCAGAGGATGAGAGAGATGACAAAGGGTGTTTTTAGTGCAAAAGAAACGGATTTGAATTGAACGTACGGATACAGAGAGGTGGAGTGGGGCTGATGAACAGTCAGTTCAGTAGATTTGGATCAAACAGAGTCAGACACAGAGGGAGGAAACTCAGAAACAAACACTCACAATGTTGGTGCTCTGATGAACTAATGATGGTTTTTATTTTGAACCCATTTGATTGTCATGTGTTTTCTCTTCCAGATGTCAGTGAACTTCTCCTCCTCCTCCAATGACTCCCTTCTTCATCCAAACATTTCCTCCAACAACCTCATCTCTCCATCGATGAGGTGTTACGTCACCACACCAGGCTCCTTCATCTACATCACATATCGTGTCACCTACATCCTCCTCCTCCTCCCTCTCTGCATCTTCATCATCTACCATGGTCTCCAACAATGGAGACTAAATGGCTCCACCTCCTCAGCAGCAACCATGAGTCACTCTGACAGCTTCACCTACAACATGGTCACCATGGAGATGATTGGTGTCTTTGGGTCTGTCCTCATGATTTCTGGTATCTACGGTGATCATGTAAAGGTGTTTCTGGTGGCGTACTTTCTTCTGTCTGTCACCTGGTGTGGGGAGACATACTTCCACGTCCTGACCTGTGTGGAGCGCTACCTGGCTGTGGTTCATCCCATCACCTACCTGAGCCTGAGAAAAGAGAGAGGGATCAGAATCAGGAACATCAGCATCGCCTGTGTCTGGTTGCTGTGCTTTGTTCAGTCAAGTCTGTTGGTGATCGATGACGTCTTCATTGCTGTTAATTTCTGTTTCATGATATTATCAGTCACAGTCGTATTCTTCTGCAGCGTTTCTGTTCTCTGTGTTCTGATTGGTCCAGGTCCAGGAGAACAGGGTGGGGGCAGGAAGAGGGTTGACCAATCAAAGCAGAGGGCGTTCTACACCATTATGGTCATACTGGGAGTACTGGTGTTGAGGTTTTCATGGAATCTGGTTTGGGCTGTGCTGACTCTGTTGGACAGAGATGCAGACTGTGTGATAATAATGAGTGGTGTCTGGTCTAATCTGCCCAGTGCTCTGGTGTTACCTCTGCTGTTTCTACTCAGAGCAGGAAAATTAATGTGTTGGAAGAAAAACATCCAGTGAGGGCAGGACGTAACTAGGGAAACACAAACACTTTCTTCCACTGTAAAAGCAGCAGAACAGCTCTCTGTTTGTTTAAACTCATTTCACAGTGATGAAAGAACAACATGTTAGTGTGAGCTTCCTAAATGATGATAAAGGACAGATTCCATGCAGCAGCTGGTTGTCTGAATTTTATAACAAATGCTCCAAGCATCACCTCTTTTCCGAAAGGTTTGATTCCAAATTGTACAAGATCAACGTTGTCAAACAAGAATGTGACTTTTTTAAAAATCTCTTCAGACATTCTTCATTTCATGGGACTTTTCTTCCAGTAAAACTCTGAGATTATAATTTTACACCTAAAAAATCAGCCTCACCAGATCTGTGTTTGGAAACAGAATTATTTTCACTTGACAAAGTTTAAATTCAACAACTTCTTGGAAGCAGCCGTTTCTGCAGCAGATTTCTTCTTCTTCTCTCACTTCTCCACTGACTTTGTTCTTCAACAAATTCCCTTCTTCAGATTCTTTCCAGTGTTTTGTAGCCCGTTAGGTTTGGAATATTTTGATAAATGAAGGATCTATGAAGTTCATTTCCCTGTTTGTAAAGCTGATTTTTCTCTTGAATGTACATGAGTTTCTGTCAGAAATGTACAGAGCCTGAATTTATCCAGATTAAGCCTCTGATTGAACTTTTTATGTTCTGTGAAATAATATTCATTTATGTGATGGATTACTAAATCATGAGGGGGGTGAGGAACAAGGAACATAAAACACACAGTTGGATACATGCATGATCAGACAGATGATGCGTACAAAGTAGAAGCTAACATGTAAACTCATTCCGAGTTTCCTGTTCTGGTGTACGGCTCTGGAATTAAATATTCCACATATGTAGCTGGTAGTAAAATTCAAACAGTGTGTAGATGATCAGATCAAGTATAGTGAGGGTGATGCAGAGCAGACTGCATTGAATTGATTTCTTAAAATGCAACAATAAATTAAAATTTAAATATCTAACTTAGAATTCCTCTGCGGTTTTCAGTCCACATAATTTTAGCTTCTGCTCAATTTAAACTCAAGGTTGTCTTTCAAATCACTCTGCAGCAACTGGGTAGGTATACAACCAATCAGCGCAACGAATAGGCTCCTAGAGCGCCGGAAATCAGAGGATGTGGGAGTTCAGTGAAGCCTTATTTATACAGTCAATGGGTGAAGCTCAAGTATATTACAGACATGTTAACAGAAAGATTATTCAGAGTCAGTGCTAATGGAGCTCAACGACTGTTGTCATTTTTGTTGTCGACCCTGGCAGAGAATTAAATTCGTTGCCGTGGGTTGTCTAGCACGGCTAGGCTAGTTGTTTCCGGTTGTTTCTGTCAGAATCGTCGCGCCTCTGTCGTCACTTAGTTACGCCCGCCTTCTGACTCTACACTTCATGGTGATTGGTCCGGCCAGTTTTAGGAGGATCCAGCCTCGAGCCTTATGGAGGGTAACTAGACCCACCCTGGCAGAGAATTAAAATCGTTGCCGTAGGTTGTCTAGCGCGGCTAGGCTAGTAATTTGCTATTTTTCTTTGAAAATCACACAAAACCTGTTCTATGGTTCTGCCTCTCTCAATGTTCCTGATTAAACAGCTATGAAACATGGTTTATTTCAACAAAGTTAGATTTGGGTTCACATTAAGATGAGAGGGTAAGGTTGGGGTTCAGTGTAAAGCTGTTATTGTTGTTTAAAATCTGATTACAGGCGGATGTAGAGCATGAAGTCGATGTGGATCATTATATGCAGATTATACTGTGATACATAAATATAGCAGACTATTACTGTGTATGAGGATTCTGTAAAGCTGTCATGTGATTTACCTGTGAGTGTGATGCTTCATGTGCAGGGTGACTAGAATAAAAATGCTTCTGCTTCCATTTACGGTCATACTGGGAGTGCTGGTGTTGAGGTTTTCATGGAATCTGATTTGGTGTGTGCTTAATGTGTTGGAAAGCGATATTGATTGTGTGATACTGATGAGTGGTTTCTGGTTTAATCTGCCCAGTGCTCTGGTTTTACCTCTGCTGTTTCTGCACAGAGCAGGAAAATTAGTGTGTTGGAAGAAAAACGTCCAGCAAAAATAAGAGCAAGATTTGCATCCAAGAAAGTTTCCATTTGGATTTGTTTGTGAAAAATAGCTGTGTAATTATTAGAAATGTACGAGTGCATAATAAACTGATTTCATGCATTAATCGATCGATATATAATCTATTACTTTACTGCATGGCTTCAAAGGATGTGTCCTGTGTGCCCTATTCTGGATAGTCTTCAACTTTCAGTGCGTTGTCGGTCATTTTATTGTACAACGTACGCCTTGACAAGACTGTTATGTACATAAAATGAGGCGTGTCTGTAAGTTGAAAACAATTCAAATAGCCTCAATCTAAATTTTGTATAGATGTACATGAAGGCCGTTATGTAAAGTTTAAGCAGATATGCATGTCTATATACAGTGTAAACATCCCCATATCAAAAATAAGAAGTTTAAACAAATAAAACAAGACTGTCAAGCTTTGGATTTCTTCGTCTGCCACTCCTCAGCAGCAGAGTCGCAGATATTAAGAATTTCAAAGCTTGGCAGATCCACAAAGCAGGCGTTTAGGGCTGTAGAACACAAACTGACCTGAATTCACAGCAGGGTTTGGTGACGGTGTCATTTGAAGCAGCCTGACAAATATTCAGTTTAATGCTAAATTTGAATCAAGTTTCTCACTTAGAAGAACTTCTCAATTTGAATGTGACGATTAGAGATCCATAATGATGAATAGGACTGTTGTTAACACATTCTCAGTGTTTTTGCACTTTCTTAATGTAGGACATTTTCCAGTTGCACTTATATTCTTAGATTTAAACAGAACTATGTAATCTAGTATCTATGAGAAGTGTTATTCATTTTCCTAAACGTATTACACTTACCACATTATTGTTTTATTGTTAATTCAGTTATGGTTTTTGCAAAGTTTGCTCTGTTCATGCGCTGTGGTGGGTAGTTACTTATCTCTCCCTTTAGTTTGTTGAGAGGTAAACTCTGGTCAGTTAGTGGTAAATGAACCAGCAGCTCATGTCTCCATCAGCTCACTGCTTCATTATTTAGCATTTCTTTGTTCCAAGGTAATCCTGATCATGTCCAGTGCCTTTGGTCGAGTTTGGTTGGTGGTACTGTGCAGCATTTTTGCTTCGAGTCCAACACATCTCACAGATAACGATTAGGCGTAAAGTGGATTTCTGTACAGGTGTGAGGGACTGGGGTTTGATTTTGATTCAGACTTTATCTGCAAAATGACATTGTTTACTGTACTTTTGATGTAAGTGGGGACAGGAGCTGGCTTTTGCTGATTTTTGACCACGCTGTTGTTCACACTTGAGTTGTTTTGTGTGTATGAACTTTATGCTTTACTGTGTTTTCCTTTTTGTTGTTTGAACAGCCACACAATGGTGCCCCTGAAACAGGTTCAGCTGGCTCTGAAATCCTCCACCTTCCATACCACCTTAAAGTTACACAGAACAGTGGAAAAGTCAGGAAACCAGACACAATTTGTTCCACTATGGTGCAGTTTCTCTGTCCTAGGTTATCCCAGCTGTAGGATCCAAACATCTGGACCAGATTTTGCTCCCCATGTGCACCAATAAACGGTGGGAACTGCACTGAATGTTTGCCAGTGCTACCATACAGCTGATTCTGTGTTCAGGTTCAGCCCTCCATGTGTGTTAGTCTGGAAAGAGAATCTGCCTAATCCAATAAACATTAAAATGTGTTAGCTATTATCACCTGCCCTCATCTTTCTTTTGCATGCACAGACAAATAAGACATGATGACAGATGATACACATTCCTGCATTTACTCGGAGCAGATTTTCTTGCACACCAGTCCAGTAAGTTTGAACACACAGGTGAAGGAACTTCAGGGTCAAACTCTCCTAGAAAGGTGAGTTCCTCTTGAGAACCACATAGGTAGCTGGGAACTAGAACTTTAAGGCTGTACTACAAAGCAAGATTAGTGGGTTAAGCACTTATGTTGAGCCTAAATCAGAGCTTTCAATGTCACGAAGGCGGCTCTCATTTAAACTAGCCAGATCTCCATGGTAACTGATGCTGTGGAGCTAGTTCTGGTCATAGTTTTCACTTTGTTTTTTGTGTTGAAACTCTTTTGAGAGTTTGTTTTGGATGGTTCTCATGCTGGAATATTCTTCTTCTGCCAAACTTCTGCAGATTGGCAGTCATCTTGTCAACCAGTGTTTTTGGTATATCCAAAGACGGAATGGTGGCATCTGTGAATGTACTGATCCTCATACGGTAACCCTAGCCCTGAGACAGAAGAGGGAAATCCATTTTTTATGACAGTAAGGAGTAACTAAATGCTGCTGTGTTTTATCTTGTCAGTCACTATCCCTGCTGCAGCTCCTGCTTTTCTCCCTCTTTCTCCATCTTTCATTTCTGTCCACGTTAGAAATGCACAATTAGAGAGACTGTACAGCCAGTGTTTTGGTATTTAAATAACAGCCTTATATCATCACACTCCCTCTCTGTTCTGCACTGTTGGGACTGTGCATTAACTGTCATAGTGCTGGTCAGGTTCATGCCAAACATGCTGGACTCCATCTGAGCCACACTAATTTATGCTGGACTTATCGAACTAAAGAACTTGTTCCCAGTATTCAGTAGAGCTGGACCCGAATATCCGAATATTCGTTCGCTAAGGCGGTATCCGGATATTAATTTTGGTATCCGAATATTCGCTGTAATATTCGAATGTTTCCACTGTTTGGCAATTCTTCAGTTTAACTGAAGACAAAATGAAGGCAGTGTGCAAAATTTGCGTCCGGGAGACCAGACGAATGGATCCGAATATTCAGGCCGTCTCTGCCACATCCCCCCCGCCCCGTCGGACGCTACGGGGCAGAACGAATATTCGGATATTCGTCTTTAATACCGCCCGAATATCCGGAGACCAGAAATCACTATTCGGGACAGCCCTAGTATTTATCAGTCTTCTTTTCGTGTTCCAGAACAAAACATCGTCTTCCAATTTTGTGCAGAAGAGCAACTAAGGGTGTTGTTTCTTGGACATTGTCCAGAGCGTTTGATGTGTTTGAGCTTCCACTGAGCTTTGGTTGGTCACTGATCATTCTGGATTCATTTTCATCTTTGCAATGTCTCACAATCAGATTTTCTTAATTTACTCTGGAATTCATTTTCTATTTAGATACTCTGGCGTTTATTTTCCGTGTAGAGCCATGATGCAAACATGCATTAAAATTATAACCACATTCAAGCAGTTAGGCTGATTGAAATGACACTGAATACACTCTGGAGCTTTTTTCATAGAGGAGAAAATATTTTATTCATAAACTGGAGATAATATAATTATTGTGAGGGTGTATAACTATATCATTTGATCATTAGTGTTGTGATAAAGAAGCATTCTTAGTTGTCTGCTATGTATCATTTATTATTTATTCAGTCGGTTAGAATGAGCAGACGATAGTATTTATTTGTCTTTGTGTGTTTAGGGATGCTTGTCAACAGTAATCATATGTTTATCATATTATGGTTACTCTGACATATTTTAAGGAAAACTGAAGTTGTTGCACACAGAATAGTTTAACAGCTACATGTTACACAAATAAAAACGTTCAAGATAGGTTTAGTTGTTTATTCATGATTATATTTTGAAGCAGAAGCAACATAACAGGTTTGATGTTCCATCAGCTGAACTCAGTTATACAGAAAATAACATGAAGCATCATAAAAAGGTGGAACAGAATGACAATGAGTGTTTTTATACAAAGAGAAAGCACAGGGAATCAGAATCACACCACTTTCTGCCCTTTCTTATGAGGATTGAACAATAACGGAACTACAAAGACAGATAAAGAGCTAATAAAAGTTAGAATGTATTTTATTTGTACAGATTGGAGAGCAACCAGAGTTTGGACAAACAGTGGACAAAGATTATTTTGTAGTTTAGGAGGACAGTCTTGATGAACATTATACCTTCTAAACATTGGTATGTTGGGATTATGATCATGTTGTCATGCTAATGTTAGCATTTAGCTCGTTTCCTGCTTGGTTCAGCCTCATTGTTCTCATCATCTTCATCTGACGCCTCAGCAGACAGCGGACACACAAACTTAGCAACAAACTGGTCAACAAAGGCCGGCATCAAGCATTTTTAGAGACAGATGTTTTTCTTAAATGGGGCTGGAGACCAAACTAGAGGATGTTAAGCTAAAATTTAAAAAAAAATGCAAACTTCATATGTCATAAAAAACATGTAGGACGCCGTTTCATTCAATCTGTCTGTCTCCTGTTAAGTTATAGCCCCCTCAAGGCAAAACATCACCAACTGGTAATCTTTTTCTGTCGTTCTCTGTATCTTTTTTGGTGCAGATCTCATCATCGTGCTTTTTAAATATTTTTCTTGCAACACACTAATTTTCCTGCTCGAAGTAGAAACAGCAGAGGTAACACCAGAGCACTGGGCAGATTCAGCCAGAGACAAGCTGTCCTCATCACACAATCAATACTTTGTCCTGACAAATACACCACAACCCAAGCCAGATTCCATGAAAACCTCACCACCAGCACTCCCAGTATGACCATAATGGTGTAGAACGCCCTCTGCTTTGATTGGTCAACCCTCTTCCTGCCCCCACCCTGTTCCCCTGGACCTGGACCTATCAGAACACAGAGAACAGAAACGCTGCAGAAGGAGACGACGGCTAAAGATAAAGTCAAGAAACAGAGAGACATCATGATGGCAACGTACTCGATCATCAACAACATCGTCCCCACAAAGCAAAGCAGCCAGACACAGGCGATGCTGATGTTCCTGATTCTGATCCCTCTCTCTTTTCTCAGGCTCAGGTAGGTGATGGGATGAACCACAGCCAGGTAGCGCTCCACACAGGTCAGGACGTGGAAGAAGATCCCACCGTACCAGCTGAAAATAAAAGGAATGTACCCCACAACAAATATCTTGAAATCATCACTGTAGATGCCACAGATCATGAGGACAGACCCAAAGACTCCAATCATCTCCATGGTGACCATGTTGTAGGTGAAGCTGTCAGAGTGACTCATGGTTGCTGCTGAGGAGGTGGAGGACTTTTTCCTCCATTGTTGGAGACCATGGTAGATGATGAAGATGTAGAGAGGGAGGAGGAGGAGGATGGTGGTGATGAAGAACATTGTGGAGATGATGGAGCCTGGTGTGGACATGAGACAATACATGTCGAAAGGGAGGTTGAAGTTGATGGAGGAACAATTTGGATGAAGAAGGGAGTCATTGGAGGATGAGGAGTTTGCAGACATAGCTGGAAAAGAAAAAGATTTGACAATAAATATAATCACTACATTGTCTTTCTCCACCACTTCCACTCCTCTCTAAAGAAACTGGATCCCTTTTACAGAGTTCTCACTCTGTAGAGTGAACAGGATGCAAATAATAATAATCTTGTAAAAAATACAGTTTGTGATCACATCAGAACCAGATTTTTATTATGTTGTTGATTGAAATGAACCTCATTCACCACAGAAAACATGAAACATCAGTGAATCCTGCAGAATATTGATCCAGATTAGCTGCAGTTGTGCATCAGAACCACTAGATGTCAGTAAACAACCACATTTCAGTCTGCATCAAAGTCATGGAGACACACCTTGGTCACATGACCTGAAGGTGTTATTGGAACATGAGCTGGAACTTTAATCCAGACTGAGTCCTCACTGAAAGGGATTTAATTCAATTGTATTTATTTACAATGACAACAAAATAAATTCCCTCAGAGCTCCTGCAGTTCATTCAACCCAATGCTGCTCAGCTCCTTGTTCAGGTGGAGCAGGTCTGCTTCATTGGTAGGAGATGGAGATGGACACTAATGAATCAGTAATTAAAGTCCAATTAATAGTATATATAACTCAGAAATGTGCTATTCTGTACAATGTGAATGAGAAAAGAGTATTTAGCAATGTAGGATTACTGCTTTTCCCTCAGTAATGCTTCTGCTACTGCTATGAACTAATTAATAGATTCATTTCCATCACTTCCAAAACACATCCAGCTTGAAATATTATCACTGTTTATTTTCTTTACTTTGTTTCATTGAAGGACAGATTATTGTTTCTGAGACACCAGCACTCCTCTCTCTGTTCACTATTGTTCACTCCTGGATTCGAGGCAGACTGAAGTCTGACAAATACATCAGAATAATTCTTTAAATGATTGTTGAAGAATTCACTGTAAGACAGATTTATATTTAAATTATGTCTTTCCTCTGTCAGTAATAGGTCTTTAAATCATCACTAATCAAAAATAAAAACTATTTTCAGCTCCAAACACCATGAAGTAAACATGATGACATATTTAAAGGACACCCACCTTGTCAGCAGTGTTTCTTTCTGACCTTCCTCCTGCTGCGTTACAGAGTCACACACTGTTGGAAACTGACATCTGATCCACATTTACACAACTTTACAACATCAGTTTGTGTGATTATGTAACAGGTGGAAGGAGGGCTGTGAGGGTTTTACATGTTTAGTCCCTTCACATTTTTTTCTGTATGCAAATGTTCTCCTCGTTCTCCGCTTTTCCAGGGAGACCAGAGTCCAAACTGAGGAGCCTTGTTCAACAATACGTCAGCAGTTAATGATGTGTCCGTTCAGGAGAACAGAAATCAAATGACTTTTATATCAACAGAGACAGGTGTTTATTCAAATCAGATAAAGTGATTGAGTCCTGAGCGGCTGCTCTTGTTGTTTCATTTAAATATGAGCCTGATATATGAGACAAATAATTGATGTGAGTTCTGTTTCAGGCAGGACTTGTCATGCAAATAATCATTAACAGCAGAATTAATACTTTACCTTTTATATGATATATAATACTTTAGCTTTTACTCGTTATTTTTTGCTGGTTGTTTTCCTCATTGGGTTTCCTGTTGGTTGTTTAGTTGACAGTTCGCTTTAACTGTTAATCTTATTTGAAGACTCTGGGTGGCTGTGATGCTGGGTTAGCTCCTCTGGAGGACATAAATCAAGACAGGTGAGGCTGGAAGAGAGCTGGCAAAAGAAGCAGAGGTACTGTGATGGGGTCTCTGAAAATGGATTCAGGTCATACTGATAACCTGAAAGAACACTTTGATATTTGGGAGCAGATGTTTCACTGGAACTACTTAGTCAATGTCCTTTATCAGGAATTATCAGCAGTCCTGCAGCCAATCAGTATTAATCCAGACCACCGTGGTCCTAAGACCTCAGTGACATTTATCTGTGATGCTGAATCTGACCGAGAACGAGATGAGTTGGGAGAAAACTATTCTGTCAGTAACTTTTGTTAAAAAGAAGATCAATTATCAATCATTATCAAATGCTGAGAACAACAGTGTCCAGCACGTCTTTAATTTGTTGTGATGGAATAATGTGTAAGCGACATGTGCTAAGGTTCATATGTGAGACAGTATGTGCCAAAGAAAACTAGCCTAGCTGTGCTAGACCCATGCTCTGAAGGCACAAGGGTCTAGGCACGCTCGACAGGGAGGGAGGCGGGCTAAAAGGTTGTCTATCAAATCCCTCTGCAGCAATTGGGTAGGTATACAACCAATCAGTGCAACAAATAGGCTCCTAGAGCGCCGGAAATCAGAGGATGCGGGAGTTCGGTGAAGCCTTATTTATACAGTCAATGGGTGAAGCTCAAGTATATTACAGACATGTTAACAGAAAGATTATTCAGAGTCGGTGCTAATGGAGCTCAACGACTGTTGTCGTTTTTGTTGTCGACCCTGGCAGAGAATTAAATTCGTTGCCGTGGGTTGTCTAGCACGGCTAGGCTAGTTGTTTCCGGTTGTTTCTATCAGAATCGTTGCGCCTCTGTCATCACTTAGTTACGCCCGCCTTCTGACTCTACACTTCATGGTGATTGGTCCGGCCAGTTTTAGGAGCATCCAACCTCGAGCCTTATGGAGGGTAACTAGACCCACCCTGGCAGAGAATTAAATTCATTGCCATGAGTTGTCTAGCGCGGCTAGGCTAAAAGAAAACAGCTGATGGACTGAACTCTGATGGATCAATGCTTGAATGGTTTGATCTGAAGATTTCTCTGCACAACAACTTTCATTTTCCTTCATTAACACCAATCAGAAACAACATTCTGACCGCTGACAGGTGAAGAACATCCATCATCTTGTTATAAGACACCGTTCTGCTGGGAAACCTTCAGTCCTGACATTCATGTGAATGTATGACATATACCACCACCCAAACATTTCAGGTCAAATCACCCCCAACCCCCCACCCTCCAGCATCAACAGCAGTCCTTGATGCCAGTTTCCACCCTCAGCAGGACAAAGCACCCCGACACACCACAAGAACTGCTCAGAGTGGACCAGAGAACATGACAGACCTAAGCTGTTCACCTGGGTTCCACACTCCCCAGATCCAGATCTTATTGAGCATCTGTGAGATGGTCCAGGATCATCCTGATTGTAGTATCTGATCTGAGACATATGTTAATAAACTAATAGAATGGAATGTTTTCCTGTGGGAGGAACTCAGTGCTGTGTAGGTGGGAGTCCTTATGTCTCGGATAATGACCTCCGGGGCCTTAATGGCTCTTTGGGCAAATTGTCTGGGGGGTTGATTTGTTCTTAGACCAGATGTCCTCTAAACAGGAAACATATGTTGTGACCTCATACTTGTCCAAAACATATAAATGCGATATCTGCTTGCTGTTCTGAGAGGATTATTTGGCTGAATCCTCCCAGGCAGTCTCTCCGTCTGATCGATGCTGTTCTTCCTCATAATAAACATTATTAAAGCAAGTCAGTGTCAAGGGACGTTTCTTCAACATCTGCACATCCCTGATGTCTAAGAGAAACCACAACATGATCTAAATAGGCCCCACCCTGCAACCCACAGAGTTCACTGCCACCATCCCAGTGCCACAGGACATCCAGAGCTCCCACTGGGTCACAGGAGTTTCAGCAGCATAAAGGGACCAACACAATGTTAGGCAGGTGGTCAGAATGATGTGCCTGATTGATGTAAATCTGCTATTATTAATAGTGTGATAGTTCCTGTAAAGCAGCATATTTCAGCAAACCACAGTCACAGGTGTGACTGAAACAACACAACCATGAACACAGAAACACTCACAGAGCACAGAGTTAATGACTATGTGATTTGAATACACAAATCTGTGTGCGTGTGTGTGTGTGTGTGTGTGTGTGTGTGTGTGTGTGTGTGTGTGTGTGTGTGTGCGTGTGTGCGTGTGTGCGCGTGTGCGCGTGCGCGCGTGCGTGCGTGCGTGCGTGCGCGTGAGGGGTTGGCTTTATTTGTCAGTTTTGACAATCTGTCATTGTCTTTGTTTTTTCTTTCTTAATGCAAATGAAACATATTTGAACACTTAAAGGTGGAGTGGTTCTGTCATAAACAGTCAGTGCAGTAGATCTGGATCAAACCTTCAGAGTCCTCCGAGGAGAGACACAGAGGGAGGAAGCTCAGAAACAAACACTCACAAGGTTGGTGCTCTTTGAATTATCTGAAAAATAATATCTCTCTTTATTCACAAACACAAAACTAATGACGGTTTTTATTTCGAACCCATTTGATTGTCATGTCTTTTTCTCTTCCAGATGTCAGTGAACTTCTCCTCATCCTCCAATGACTCCCTTCTTCATCCAAACATTTCCTCCAACAACCTCAACTCTACATTCCTGAAGTGTTACGTCACCACACCAGGCTCCTTCATCTACATCACATTTCGTGTCACCTACATCCTCCTCCTCCTCCCTCTCTGCATCTTCATCATCTACCATGGTCTCCAACAATGGAGGAAAAAGTCCTCCACCTCCTCAGCAGCAACCATGAGTCACTCTGACAGCTTCACCTACAACATGGTCACCATGGAGATGATTGGAGTCTTTGGGTCTGTCCTCATGATTTCTGGTATCTGCAGTGATCATTTTAACGTGGTTCTGGTGGCGTACTTTGTTGTGTCTATCAGCTGGTACGGTGAGATGTTCTTCCACGCCCTGACCTGTGTGGAGCGCTACCTGGCTGTGGTTCATCCCATCACCTACCTGAGCCTGAGAAAAGAGAGAGGGATCAGAATCAGGAACATCAGCATCGCCTGTGTCTGGCTGCTCTCCTTTGTAGACAGTGGTTTTGTGCTGATTCAGGACGTCTACATCGTCATGGATTTCTGCTCCTTGATATCATCTTTAGGCATCATCTCCTTCTGCAGCGTTTCTGTTCTCTGTGTTCTGATTCGTCCAGGTCCAGGGGAACAGGGTGGGGGTAAGAAGAGGGTTGACCAATCAAAGCAGAGGGCATTCTACACCATTATGGTCATACTGGGAGTGCTGGTGTTGAGGTTTTCATGGAGTCTGGTTTGGGCTTCCATGTCCTCCTCGGGAAGTGATGAATGTGTGACCGTGATGATTGCTGTCTGGTTTAGTCTTCCCAGCAGTCTGGTGTTACCTCTGCTGTTTCTGCACACAGCTGGTAAAACAGTGTGCTGTAAGAACAACATCAACTGAGGAAATGTCTAAATTCAGGAAAAGCAAAAACACTTAAAATACTAGAAATTAAAACAATGAAACAGATGACTGATAGATGATAGCAACCATATTTTAGTACCTGCCAAAAAAAAACAATTCAATGACAAGTTGTCATAGATTTACATAATACTGTCATTTACAGATCAGTCCCTCCAGGAATTCACGATGTTGCGCGATTTCACGCAAAATCACGCAATTTTGTCCAATCACCGCAACTTTCCCGCAATTTTGGCCCACCTTCTGTGAGTTCCACCAATCATAGCAGCTCCCAGCGAAAACGTAATGCACGTATGTCACCGAATTCACTTCCTGTTTATGGTTTGAAGATGCAGACATGTGCGATACTAATGTCTCTCATTTACCAACAAAAATTACTGCTCAAGACCGTGATAAACAATTAATTCACTGATGTTCTTCACCAAAGCGGAGCTAAACTGTTTTACACCTGTGCAATACTGTGGTGGAATACAAAAAAAAATCATGGATTGATACATTTAAAAAAAAAACACGAAACATATTAGAACGGCTGAAATGATCAGACAACAGACCAGATAAATCACCATGATGGAAACTGTTGAATCGAGATCCGTTAGAGCACTGAAAGAATGAAGGTAAATTAGATTAATTATTCCAAAGAACACGACGGACTTATGTGACGATCAGCGTGTGTGAATCCTTCCTCTGTTACCAACATCACTCAGAAACAGACTCAGGGATTTAAATGAAGTTTTCAGGGTCGGTCAGAAATGACACAAGGACCAAGGGATTAGACTTCAGCAGTGATACGGCTTAAAGTTTGGATCCACGGATTTGTTCAGGATTCATAGCGGCACGGCGTCTGATAGCGGCACGGTAACCATGGCAACAGGTGAACGCTACCTCAGCGGCCTGCTGATGATCACATTGTGATCCTACAACAAATCTACCACTGTGGACGTATCGGAAATGATACAAGGAACAGTTGATTAAATTGTGGGGGTGTCTCTGAGTCCCTTCGCTCGCTACATATTTAGGCCACGCGATTTGGTATGTACACATGCAGAACACTCACCAGTCTTGGTGGAGGACTGCACTCTCTGTGCTGTTCTTGTTAGTTGACGTGACAAGCTGTGAGTGTGTGTGTGTGAACACGTGTGTGCCAGGAAGTGAAATTAACTTTTTAAGCCACTGACAGATATGTCTGAATATGATTCATTCAATAGTAAATAATCATTTAGTGCCACAAATCTACCAACCGCGTCCTGTTAAACCAGTATCTGGCTGCTAATGTCCCACCATGGTGTGTCAGCTTTTGTGGAAATGGGCTGGAACGTTAAATAATTAATTTCGGAATAAATATTGTCAATTACAGTGTTGAAAGATGTTCTACAAGCTGGAAAAAATGCAGCTTTGTAGCAGTTGTCACTGTCTCCCGCAATTTCATCACAATAAATAAGCTTAAAACATCGCAACTTTTATCACAATTTTTTTAAAAAGCTGCCGTGAATTCAGGCATTTTCGGCCAATCACGAAAAACGCCCGCGAAATCCTGGAAGGACTGACAGATGTGTGAATTTAAAAGGACCTAAAAATTATTTAAACGTCCTCTGCTTTGGTCTCTCCATTCTCCTTATAATCCAAAATATATCATAAACATATGTCTGTGACTGTGATAGATATATGGCACAGATAATGGATGCATGGATTGCTGTGGAAAGTAAAATAATCTTTACTCCAATTTCTATTCAATTCTTTATTGTATTCTGTTCGTCTACTGACTCGTGCTATTTTATCTTTCAGTGATTTCAGTTGTGGTCGGTTTTGACATAAATTTCTTCCATAAAGCTCATAAAAACTGTCACCTGGTTTCCAAAACGTTTTACACCAAATTGGACAAAATAAAAAAACAACAATTTTTCAAATCATTTCAGTCTTTAGTGACACATTCCTCAACTTTCATGGGACTGTTTCTGACAGTAAAACCCAGAAATAAAAATTTTACACCAAGCAAATATCTGTAGCTCTCAAAGTGTGGTTTTGAAACAAATTCAGAAAATATTCATACAAAGTGTGACTCTTGCTCAAGCTTTATTAGTTCTTTACATAGTTCTTGACAGATCCACAGAGCAGGTGTTCAGGGCTGAAAGACGTTAATTCATTTGATACACAACAGGGTTTGTTGACATGTCATTTAAAGCTGTCTGATAAATGATCACTTTAATGGTCAATTCAAATCCAGTGTCTCAATACGAACAGCGTCTTGATTTGAATGTGATTCTTAGACTTCATGATGATTAATGGAACTGTTGATGTCAGAGTTGTATCATTAATAAATGTTGTACATCCAGTTAATGCTGTTTAAGTTGCTGTTTTAATGGTATAAGTCTGCATATATGTTTGGAATCTATTCATCTCTGTAAGGAAAGTGTAATCTATTCCCTTAATAAATGTAAAACCTGGTTCCTCACATTCTCTTCCCTCTTTCATGTTGCTGTCTCCTGAGCTACTGTATTAACATGTGGGGAATTCTCTGGTATACATTTTCTTTAATCCTGTGGCCAAAGTTGATTGTTTGACTGAAGAGCTGGTTGATCAGATCAGAGCAGGAGTTGCATGAGTGCTTCATACGGTGACTGCACTCGATGTGGAGTGGTTTGTAGCCAGGACCTCATTTGAACAGATTGACAGCTGCCTTAAAGTGACTGCCTCAGACTGCATGAAGACAGACTCCAGGAACGTGAACCAGGGATCTTCTAGCTGCCCTCTAGATTGACCATTATTTGCAAAATTATTTAGATCTTCGTGAAAAGGTTCAGTCCTTCCTTCAAATCAGGTGTGAGTAATAGAGAACTGTGAGAGAGGAGTGTCAGTGTCTCAGCTTTTTGAGGGAAAATCCAAAAGAATCCAGAAAATAAAGAAAGGAGAGAGAAAATAAACAGTGACAATATGCTGCGATTTTTTTGACAGATGAAGGTGGATGTAATCTGATGGTGGAAATTCACCCGTTAATTTGTCCATGGAAGGGTTGGAAGAAATATTCAGAACCTTCACTGTAGTAAATGGATTTATATTACAGTTTAAGGTCAAGTAAAATCATATTGTACTATTCATTTTGCAGAATGGTCCAATTTAGAATTATGTGTGATTTTCTTGTATTATCTGCATTTCCTCATGAATGTGTGCATCACTGAAACAGCATTGCTGGATAAAATGTGTTAAAATCAAATCTGCAGAGTTCCTTAAAATAAGATCATAAAATAGAACGTATCAGTTAGTTTGTACGCTGAGCAGCTCCAGACTCAGCAGGTCTGTCTCTCATCTCCATCTCCTACCAATGAAGCAGACCTGCTCCACCTGAACAAGGAGCTGAGCAGCATTGTGTTGAATGAACTGCAGGAGCTCTGACGGAATTTATTTTGTTGTCATTGTAAATAAATACAATTGAATTAAATCCCTTTCAGTGAGGACTCAGTCTGGATTAAAGTTCCAGCTCATGTTCCAATAACACCTTCAGGTCATGTGACCAAGGTGTGTCTCCATGACTTTGATGCAGACTGAAATGTGGTTGTTTACTGACATCTAGTGGTTCTGATACACAACTGCAGCTAATCTGGATCAATATTCTGCAGGATTCACTGATGTTTCATGTTGCATCCACAGACTGTATATAAAGATGGACGTAGCATCTGGCTCCAGAATTGAAGCCAACCCGGAAGTGTCAAAAACTTGCAATATCCCACCGTCCGCTCGGGTTGGCTCCAAAAAGCTTTTTCTCCATAGACCCCAATTCATTTTTGGAAAAAATAAAATCTGACACACTGATGTTCTACAGCTCAGGATTTTTTTCCTGTTAGTTTTCATGGTCAAAATGAGAGATCAGGTGGCCGATCTTAAAATAAATCAATACTGAATTTTAAATAAATCAGTATTGATTGACAAAAGGACGGGAGGAGTACATTTTCCAAAATAACCAAATAAAATGAAGGTAAGACAAACAAAGAATAACTACAGGTATGGAGTGTGTCTTGTCTGTAATATCAGCAGTGGGCATGTGGGTGTGTGAAAATGATGTGGTGGGAGGTGTTGAAGGGTGCACGAACAAAGAAAGCCAAATAAATTGTGCGTGTGGATCGGGTGACGGGAGCAGGGAACAGAGAGAGACAACAGGTCACTGGAAAGCAGCATGCACAGTGGAAGTGGAGCAGTGGGCCCAGGTGCTCCACATCTGAATGATTTCACATGGCCAATCCCAACACCTCAGAGAGAACAGATACCATTAGATCCTCTATTAGATATATATACAGGGGCCGGCACGGAGTGTTCTTCTGAGCAAACAGTATTCCACTGAAGAATTTTCTTCACAACTGCTTTAACGTTGGCTACAAAAGTGAAAATGAGCAAGGCCCAGGATCAGTGGAAGCCATGACTCGTCTTGCAAGCAAACTCTTGATATGAACTTAGAGACTATCAGCATTGAATACATTGTGTACAGTTATACTGTCGTCTGGTCTAACCCAGTCTACTTGGTGTCTTTCTTTCACATTTTGCCGGCCATGCCAAAGTCCCACTGTTGTCCACATGAGTGAGGTTGACTATTAGTAGCCCCCTCAGGGCAGGGGACGCGCCTCTTATCTGTCGTCACAGATTATAGAACTGTTATGTCTTCATCGTTTGTTCCCAAGCACTCGGACATTGAAGTTTCGTTCATTGTTTGTCCTTTCTGGACTTTCGCTCTTTCCAACCGGCCACAACCTTTCAAATACATGTATTTTAATGGATTCATTCAGAACTGGGGTGACAGCCAGGGTGACAAGGCATCTTCTAAAGGGGGCAGTTGCCACCCTATGCCACCCCAGTAGATCTGCCCCTGACTGTGTGTACCAGCTGCTCAGATGGAGGTTTATTTTTCATGAGTAAGTCTAATTATCATCAGCATCACAAGATTGTATCATGAAATTCCAGATATTACCCTTTTATGTTACGTACAAAAAGACAAATTACTGAACCGATAAATACTCCAGTAATGAAAACTTATAACTGAACTATTTTCATGGTGATATGGAGTTCAGAATGAATCCATTCATCTCACATTAAGTCTCATTCTTACAGCTGTTGGACAGTTTCACTTTTCTATCAGGAGCTTTATCCGTTACCATGGTGATGTACCTGGGAAGAGCTGAGTTAAACCTGAAGTCTGCTCTTCAACCTGAAGTCCTGCTCGGTAGTGCAGAACGTGAACTCAGTCAGGATTAAAGTGAAGCCCAGTGCTCCATCTGATGCTCTTATTTTGAAGGTCTCTATTCTTTATTGCAGCCATAGACAGTATAATAAATTCATTATACAGTGGCTGAAGCTCAGACTGCGGACAGAAGAGCAGCGATCTGACAGCTGACTGATCTGTGAAGCGACTGCTTGCTGTCAACAGGTGAGTTGAAGGTTTCTGCAGATCTTTGTTATTAAATCAAACACAGATTCTCAGTTTAACATCTCAGTGTTTTACTTGGTCAGAGATGTTGAGAATACTTTCACTTTCTGAACCTAAAGTTTGACATAAATTTAGGTTTGAATTTATTGTGGAGGAAACCACTGTAAATGTGAACATTTCTGAGTTCATTCAGCAAGTTTTTTAATATTACTTTTATTTAATACTTTTTCCTAGATTTAAGGTAAAATATAACACAGAGTTTAACTCTGTAATGACGTCAGTGAGTCAAATGAAGAAGTCTGTTTATGGAGGAAGAAGGAGGAGAACTGAACAGAATTCCTTTATTGTCTTTGTACAGTAACAATAAAACAAGCAGTGATCCTGTCAGTAAATTCACATTTCAAAGCTGCTTTTCTCTCCTTTATATGCAGATTTATATTCAGGACAGCAGATGAATTTGAGGCTCCAAACAGGATTAATGTTTCACTAGAATATTTCATCTCTGAATAAAAAAAGTATTCAAAATATGTATTTAAAAATGTGAACATCAATAAAGTAAACAAAGTGTAAAATATAAAAAGATGACAAAACATATCTGGACAATTTTTCAAAGAGCCCCAAATAATCACAAATGTAGTCTAAAAACTGAATAATGAAGCGATCATGAAGACATTTTACAAATAAAAACTGAAATTTCAAACATTTAAAAATACATATCAAAAATCACAATTTCTTGAGCAAAAATAAAAAAGGAAATAAAATATCAAATGATATGAAGACTTTTTTTAAAAAATTAAACAAGTTTTCCATCCACTGAGTAAAATCTTAATCTTATAAAGCCGTCAGAGGATCAGAAGGTAGAAAGTTTTCCTCTAAGGTTGCAGCGAAAGGAGAAAGTAGAACAACATGAAAATACTGAAGGATCTCATTTTAGGAGGAAAAGTGTTTGAGTCAGACTTCAGTTTCACATCAGTGACAAAAGAGATCTCTGTTAAAACAGGACCAGTGTTTGGGAAACAGATCTCAGTGGTCGACACTCCAGGAATCTGAGACAGCGAGGACAGTACAGAGGACATTAAGATCTACTGTCAGGATCTACTGAAGTCCAACAAACCATGTCTGTTCCTGGTGGTTCTCAGCATCTGGAGGTTCCCTCTGGAGGAGCAGAAGGCTGCAGACACAGCTCTGAAGGTGATGTTGGGGTTTAAAAAGAGTTTCCTGCTCTTCACAATAGAGATCAACTAAAGGGTAGATCACTGACAGATTTCATCTTTGCAGAGAAAGAAGGCAAACTCCCAGATGTAGAGAAGATGTTTTCAGGGACGTCTCACCTCTTCAACAATGAGGATGGAGATCAGGAACAAGTCAAGATCTGCTGCTGAAGACCAGAAACCTTGGAGAGCATCAAGCACTGGACCCAGCAGGTAGACTGTGATGGAGCTCCTCAACACTGATCAGAAACCCCATGACTCTGGGTGACGTCAGCCAGTGACTGAGGCTGCTCATTATTTCTAAATCAGATGGTTGAAGAAACTTGTAAAAGTAAGATCAGGAGAGAGCAGGTTAGAAAGTCAGATTAAAACATGCTGCATTGAAACTAGCAGTGATAATAAACTACATAAAACCTTAAATTACTGTCTACTGACATTTCAGAACCTTAACCTGTTCATCAATGTGTTTTAATCTGCTCTGTCTTCCAGCTGGTTTGGAGGTTCAGAGGAGGATCGTTCTTCTTGGTCTACATGGAGTTGGGAAGAGTTCTTCAGGAAACACCATCCTGGGATGTGAGAAGTTTAAATCAGACTGTAACTTTAACTCAGTCAGTACAGAGTGTGTCTCTGAATCAGAATCAGTGGACGGTCGGCTGATCCAAGTGGTCGACACTCCAGGATTGGCTGAAGAAGTCCTGAATCCTGAGCAGTTTGACAAGGAGATCACGACGATATTAGTGGGTTTTGGGGTGGCAGTTGGGGTGCTAGGTGGCCTGGCCAGTAGTGTAAAAGGTGAGGTGGTGGTGGGTTGGTTAGTAGATGGGGCAATGGGTGGGTTGACAGGTGAAGTATTAAGTGGAGTGGTGGTGGGTTGGTTAGTATATGGGTCAATGACAGGTGGACTATTAGGTGGGGTGTTAAGTGGGTTGATACTTGCATGTGAAGGCAGAGGGAAACGAGATAAAAATTCAGCATGGAAAAGACTAATAATGATAATGTATGTAATAGGTCTTGGGGTTCCAGCTGGGATGGCAGGTGGGGTGATAGGTGGGGTAATAGGTGGGGTGGCAGGTGGGGTGATAGGTTTGGTGGTAGGTTGTTTGGCATGGGTGTGGCAAGGTACCATGGTGGTATGTTTTATGCTTCAAATGACAATATGTAACAAGGTAAAAGGGGTGGTCGGTCAGCTGGTAGGTAAGCTGGCAGGTGTGTACGCAGAGATGGTGGCACAATCCGCGTTGCTTGGTTCGTTAATAGGTTCGTTGGTAGGTGGTGGGGTAACAGGTGGGGTGGCAGGTGGGGTGGCAGGTGGAGCAATTGCTGGGGTGGGAGGTGGAGGGCTAGTTGCAGTTGTCAGTGTAGTAATGAGAGAAGAATGAGAAGACTTTATTGTCATTGCACACTTTCATATCCAATGAAATTAGTTTGAGCTGCCTTGCAATAGCAGCTCAGGCTGCTGCACCTAGAGCGAGCAGTCTGTAAGAGGAAATCAAATAGACAGTCTAACATGAACAGCTGAGTTTCAGAAGATGAACAGTTGTTGTTAGGGACACGAAGCAGAGAGGAAGGAGGAAGGGGACTTAGTGAGGAACCCTGACATGAACGTGATGTTTTACTGTGACTCCAGCTGGAAAACATCTAAACTATGAAAAATCTGGAAACACAGCAGCATTTGGTCCGTTTGATGGAAACTTAGGATGATGTCATGTTGTCACCTGGTTTTCTTTGTCCAATCAAATATCTTCAGATTTCAGCCAATCACAGCCTGTTATGATGTCTCCACCTGTTGGTTTGTTCCTGATGATTGATTTTAAAGGTTGAATGTTGTAACTTGTGATCATGATAAAGTCTGGATGGTCTCTATGACCAGCTCACTGTTCTATTGTCTGATCTTACAGCTGGTCTTCAATATCCTCTGAGTATTTTCCTCCTCACATTAAGCTGCTTTCCTCAATGATGTTAAACTTTGAATCACACTTTTACACTGTTTTGATTGTTGTGCTTTTTCTTTCTATATTTGAACAGTGTTGTTTAATGACAAATCTAAATCAAATGTGTTCAATCAAACTGCCCAGTTTAATGTGATACTTCAGTGATAATTAATGACTGTTGATATCAGATTTTTAAATATTCCACATCCTGTTTCACTTCCTGTGAACTCTGCTAAGTTCTTTCTCATGATGAAAGCAGAACTATCATTTCTCCAAATATATGCTGTGAGTGAAAATAAAATTATCCTGTCTTTACTTGGGACTGTTTTGTGGTTGTTGCCCTGAATTCTGAAATAGAGTCACAGAAGCAGTCATTGAATCCGTGTGTTAATCTGTGTGTGGTTCGCTCATTCGTTTTCCGTTTCAACAATAAGCCGCAATGTTTTTTGGTTTTTCAGTTTTTAAAACCTAAATGTAGAAATGTGTCTTTTAACTCATGAAAAAACAAAATGTTGGATTTTTGCTCCAGCTTTTTAAACCCGACATACAAAACACGGCTGTTGTTTTAATTTGTTGCAACACCAGAAGTCACCGAGAAAGAACAGTTTGGAACTGGTCTGGACCACAAACACATATCAGAAATGGTCGTGCTCGAGCCCTTTTCCAATTTCATTCTCTTTGAGAGCAAAACTCACGCAGAAATCACTCTGTGACGCCATGGAGCTCCACGTTGCTCTGTAATGAGTTAGGAAGTTCTGCATGGAGAACACTTCAAGAAGACGCAACCACGTGTCAGATGCTGATTTGGAGAGAGCTGTAATTTGTTCTGTTAATCACAGAGGTTATTTTCAGTGAAATACTTTATTAAAATGTTATGTCTCACTTGTGTGTGTTTTACAGTCAGGTCCGACATGTGGACAGAACTTGATGACGGGACATTTGTCATCTATTGGTGCCGCTGTCCCAGTTTAACTGGTGATCAGGTTTACTGGTGATAGTTTCAGTCTCCAATGTTTGATGATTCATCCAGACTAGACCTGGCTGTGTGTGAAATAAAGATCCTAGATCAAGAAGACATCGCCGAAAAACGTCAGCATCGCTGCTTAAAAAAGTCTATATCCATGTAAATATCAGGCAGTAAAAAGAAATGTACTGGCCAAAATAAAAGACATGTATTTTTATGAACGGTGAGAGGAAACGATGGAATCCAGAAATAAAATTAGAGACCACAGTCTGACTCATCAGGCCACCAAGCAAACCATACTCACATTTGATTTCAATCATTCTCTCTGTCTGTATTTTCTTGCGTTTGTTTATTCTGACGTTTTGATCAGATCATTCCATGTTCCCAGTCTCTCTGTAAAGAACATTTGTTGTTTTTAAATATGCACATTTTATAAATCTGACAAGCATCTGAAGCTAGTCTTGTCTTTATCCTCTTTGGATGTTTTCTTCCAACACACCAGTTTTCCTGCTGTAACAGCAGAGGGTAACACCAGAACGCTGGGGCAGATTAAACCACATACACTTGTAATATCACACAATCCCTGTTTCCTCTCAACATAGAGAGCATAGTCACAACCAGATCCCAGTAAACCTCAGCACCAGTGCTCCCAGTATGACCATAATGGGTGCAGAATGCCCTCTTAAACCTCATATCTGTCTCTGTTTCCTTCTATTTAACACACCAGCCAGTAACTTCATAAGTCCTTCAATCATTCCCAGACGTGATCAGTCACCCGTCTAACAGCAAACAACACTCAGCTTTTCTTTCTCATCAGACACATGAGCTGCTGCACAGTTTGTCAGCTGCACTTAAATCATTTGTTACCCAGTCGAGTCCTGAGCTCCACCACAGCTGCATATTATCATTAATATGATTATTTTAAAGCTTTGTTTTCTGTTATTTTGTGGATTTAGAATATTAAAAGCAGACATGCAGTTACTCAGCTGTCAGAAAATGACTGCATTTGTCTCTAAGTGATGCAGACTTCAGTGATCAATAATTATCATCTCATGACTGAATTAAAGGTTGTTCTGCAGAATAAGTAGGCAGTAGGTGCATGTCGGGTATTTCTTAGCTTTACTTAAACAGGGTTGACTGCAGTAAAGAATCTTAATGCCTCTATAAACTAGGGTTTATTTCCATCACCCATCTGTCTTTATAAAAATAGGTTGTCTTTCTGTCTTAGTGTTTTTCTTTATTCCCTATACTTTTGGAATATTTCCTTGAGGTTGAAGATGAAACACCAGTATTTATTTCAATTACAAGCTATTGTATAAATGAATGGTTAATGATTTTAAAGCCCCTGCCACTTACAGTTACTTCAGCTCCAACACCATGAAGTAAACATGATGACAGATTTAAAGGACACCCACTTGTCAGCAGTGCTTCTTTCTGACCTTCCTCCTGCTGCATTACAGAGTCACACACTGTTGGAAACTGACATCTGATCCACATTTACCAACTTTACACATCAGTTTGTGTGATTATGTAACAGGTGGAAGGAGGGCTGTGAGGGTTTTACATGTTTAGTTAATTCACACTTTATCATTATTTTATACGGTTCATTTCTGTAGGTAAATGTTCTCCTGGTTCTCTCCTTTTCCAGGGAGGGATCAGAGCCTTGTTCAACAATACGTCAGCGCTTAATGATGTGTTCATTGAAGTGAACATTTGTCAAATTCAAATGACTTTTACATAATCAGAGACAGGTGTGTATTCAAATCAAATGAAGTGATTGAGTCTAGAGCGACTGTTCTTGTTGTTTCATTTAAATATGAGCCTGTAGATAAATGATGACTGAGAAAAGAAGACGTGTGGTTAGTTTTCTTGGGCAGGACTGTCATGAAAACAATCATATCATCACGTCAAGCCGTTAGTAGAGCACTTTTAAAAAGACCAAATGCTGACTAAAGAACTTTACAGAGAAATTAGAAGCGCAGGATAGAACAGTCATTAATCAGGGCAAATGAACACATGAAGGGCCTTCAATGAGGTTCCAGTCATCAATCTCTCAGTCAGACCAGTCTTCACAGTGATGGAGAATGATCTGACTGCACCTCGTTATCATTATGAATATGTCCATCAACTGACTGACTGAACTCTGGATCAAAGTTTGAATGTTTGATTTGAAGATTTCTCTGCACAACAACTTTGATTTTCCTTCGTTTAAATCTGCTATTATTAATAGTGTGATAGTTCCTGTAAAGCAGCATATTTCAGCAAACCACAGTCACAGGTGTGACTGAAACAACACAACCATGAACACAGAAACACTCACAGAGCACAGAGTTAATGACTGCTTGATCTGAATACACAAATCTTTGTCAGGACACCATTAGAATTCTGTTTGCTGTTCATCTTATTGGACCGATAAAATAATCACTCAATCAATCAATACTAATTTCATCCGCCCGCCGGAACGGACCCTCTGCCCTATCCATCCTCGGCCAGTTGAGCCTTCGGGCCGACCCCAGAGCTACTGCCCTTCCCTTCACTCAGTTCAGTCCAGTTCAGTCCTATCCAGTCCAGTCCTGCTCTCAGTTCAGTCCTATCCAGTCCAGTCCAGTCCTGCCCTCAGTTCAGTCCTGTCCGGTCCTGCCCTCAGTTCAGTCCTGTCCGGTCCTGCCCTCAGTTCAGTCCTGTCCGGTCTGCCTCAGTTCAGTCCTGCCCTCAGTCCAGTCCTGTCCTCAGTCCAGTCCTGCCCTCAGTCCAGTCCTGCCCTCAGTCCAGTCCTGCCCCTCAGTCCAGTCCTGCCCTCCAGTCCAGTCCTGTCCTTTCCTTCAGTCCAGTCCAGTCCTGTCCTTTCCTTCAGTCTAGTCCAGTCCAGTCCAGTCCTGTCCTTTCCTTCAGTCTAGTCCAGTCCAGTCCAGTCCTGTCCTTTCCTTCAGTCTAGTCCAGTCCAGTCCTGTCCTTTCCTTCAGTCCAGTCCAGTCCAGTCCTTTCCTTCAGTCTAGTCCAGTCCAGTCCAGTCCTTTCCTTCAGTCTAGTCCAGTCCAGTCCTGTCCTTTCCTTCAGTCTAGTCCAGTCCAGTCCTGTCCTTTCCTTCAGTCTAGTCCAGTCCAGTCCTGTCCTTTCCTTCAGTCTAGTCCAGTCCAGTCCTGTCCTTTCCTTCAGTCTAGTCCAGTCCAGTCCTGTCCTTCACTCCAGTCCAGTCCTGTCCTTCACTCCAGTCCTTCACTCCAGTCCAGTCCTGTCCTTCACTCCAGTCCTGTCCTGTCCTTCACTCCAGTCCTTTCCTGTCCTTCACTCCAGTCCAGGCCTTTCCTGTCCTTCACTCCAGTCCAGTCCTGTCCTTCAGTCCTGTCCTTCAGTCCTGTCCTTCCCCTTCTCTCAGTCCAGCCCTGTCCTCAGTTCCGTTCGGTCCAGCCCAGCCTTAGTTCATTCCTCTCCCGTTCTCCCTTCCTGTCTATTCCCCTCGTTTTTTCTGTCCTTTTGGTTCCTTCCGCCCTGTCTGGTCCCTGTGTCTGTCTGCTCCCTGGTTGCCCCAGTGGGCCTCTTTGGTTGGGTCCATGGGGCGCCGGGAGGCGCCCGTTGAGGGGGGGTACTGTCACAGTTCCGTTCCTCTGCCCTGTCTGTCTAGTTGTCTGTCTGTCTAGTTGTCTCCCATCCGCTTCTCTGCCCTGTCTTTCCCCTGCAGCTCGGTGCCTGAGTGGAGTCTGGCTTCTCCAGCTGACTCCACTCAGGCAATCAACTATCTCCACGGCTCCCGGGCAGCTGACAATCATCATGCTAACGACTCACCTCTACAATAAATACCGGCTCAGCCTTCCACTCCCTGCCAGAGTATTGAACCAGAAACCATGCAGTTTGGTTTGCTCTCTTGCCCTTTGACGTTTTCTGTTTGAGTTTCTGTTTGATTTTGATCGTGTTTTCTCCTGCTTTCACGCAGCCAGCTGTCCGGGAACCCTCACTCCTGCCTGGAACCCTCACTCCTGCCTGGAACCCTCACCCCTGCCTGGAACCCCCACCCCTGCCTGGAACCCCTACTCCTGCCTGGAACCCCCCACTCCTGCCTGGAACCCCCCACTCCTGCCTGGAACCCCCACTCCTGCCTGGAACCCCCCACTCCTGCCTGGATTCCCCCACTCCTGCCTGGACCCCCCACTCCTGCCTGGACCCCCCCACTCCTGCCCAGAACCCCCCGCTCCTACACCCTGGCTTTCTCCGTCCGCCATTATCACTCCCTCCAATAAACCATGTACATCTCCTCAGGTCTTGGATGTGTGGCTCTCTGCTCGGGTCCACCAACTCTGATTCGTGACATTGTGTGTGCCTAAAAGACAGCTGAGTTTGTCCTTAAACAGACAATTTCACATATTTAGTGTGATGAAGAAATATTATAATTGGCTCTGTTTGCAGTCTTCTGCAGTCAGACAAACAAATCAAAGAGAAAAATCTGACTGTAATCAAATTACAAACACATTTACCAAGAAGAAAAGCACTCAGAGAGCACAGTACTCTGCCAAGGCTGCTCAGTCGTTGTATGACTTCCAGCAGATAAAACCTTTAAGAAATTTGTAGTAGGATCACAATCGTGTGATCATGTAGTGTGCACGTGTTGTCATGGTTACAGCGAGGGCTGAGTACCGACCTTCGGTTCTTTAATGGCACCGACCGAAATGTTTCAGTAGTAATGAAATCGAAATAAGCCTCGTCTTTCGGTTCCATGTTCCGGTACTTATCACGTGATTATGATAAAGCAACCTGTGATTGGCTGTAACATTACACCTGATTGTGGCAAGCCGGAAAAAACATGCTGCCCACTCACAGACAGGTTTCACGTTAGGTACATTGACTTTACTGCAGTTGTGTAGCGTGTCGTCGAAGTGGAAAAGATGCCTCTGAGGTCTAAAACGTGGCTCTACTTTTGTAAAATGGACGCCAATGGTGCGCGGTGCAGTATATGTGAAAAGTAATGTGTAATGTAATTTTCATTCTGTGAGAGTATATATTGTAAAACTGGTATCGAAAAAATATCGTTTAGGAACCGGTATCGAAGTGAAGGTATCGGAATTGGTACCGTATCTGAAACTTTTAGATTGATACCCAGCCCTAGTTACAGCGATGTTTGCTGCTATCCGGCATTGACACAGAAATCTTTAACCAATCATGGATCCAGACTAAAAGCCGCATCACTGCCAGAATCTAATCAGGTGGTCCTGTGTCATTTGTGATCTTCACTGGAAATTTCATCCAAATCTTTTGGTCTTTTTTGAATAATGTTGCTGACAGACAGACAGACAGACAGACAGACAGGAGGACAGACAGACAGACAGACAGACAGACAGACAGACAGACAGACAGACACAGACAGACAGACAGACACAGACAGACAGACAGACAGACAGACACAGACAGACAGACAGACAGACAGGAGGACAGACAGACAGACAGGAGGACAGACAGACAGACACAGACAGACAGGAGGACAGACAGACAGACAGACAGACACAGACAGACAGACAGACAGGAGGACAGACAGACAGACAGACAGACAGGAGGACAGACAGACAGACAGACACAGACAGACAGACAGACAGACAGACAGGAGGACAGACAGACAGACAGACAGACAGACAGACAGAGCAGACAGACACAGACAGACAGACAGACAGAACAGACAGACACAGACAGACCAGACAGACACAGACAGACACAGGAGACAGACAGACAGACAGCCAGACAGCAGACAGACAGACAGACAGGAGGACAGACAGACAGACAGACAGACAGACAGACAGGAGGACAGACAGACAGACACAGACAGACACAGCAGACAGACAGACAGACACAGACAGACACAGACAGACAGACAGACAGACGACAGGAGAAGACAGACAGACAGACAGACAGACAGAACAGGAGGAGCAGACAGACAGGAGACAGCAGACAGACAGACAGACAGGAGGACAGACAGCAGAAGACAGACAGACAGGAGGACAGACAGGAGGACAGACAGACAGACAGGAGGACAGACACGACAGACAGACAGACGACAGGAGGACAGACAGACAGACAGACAGGGACAGACAGACAGACACAGACAGTACACAAGACAGACCGACAGACAGCAGACAGACAGACAGACAGACAGGGAGGACAGACAGACAGACAGACAGACAGGAGGACAGACAGGAGGACAGACAGACAGACAGACAGACAGACAGGAGGACAGACAGACAGACAGACAGACAGGAGGACAGACAGACAGACAGACAGACAGACAGGAGGACAGACAGACAGACAGACAGACAGACAGACAGACAGACAGACAGGAGGACAGGCAGACAGACAGACAGACAGACAGACAGACAGACAGACAGACAGACAGACAGACAGACAGGACAGAGGACAGACAGACAGACAGAGACAGACAGACAGGAGGACAGACAGACAGAGACAGACAGACAGACAGACAGACAGACAGGAGGACAGACCAGACAGACAGACAGACAGACAGACAGACAGCAGACAGGAGGACAGACAGACAGACAGACAGGAGGACAGGCAGGCAGACAGACAGACAGACAGACAGACAGCAGACAGACAGACAGACAGACAGACAGGAGGACAGACAGACAGACAGACAGGACAGGAGGACAGACAGACAGACAGACAGACAGACAGACAGGAGGACAGACAGACAGACAGACAGACAGGACAGACAGACAGACAGACAGACAGACAGACAGGAGGACAGACAGACAGACAGACAGGAGGACAGACAGACAGCAGACAGACAGACAGGAGGACAGACAGACAGACAGACAGACAGACAGACAGACAGACAGACAGACAGACAGACAGACAGACAGAGAAGGACAGACAGACAGACGAGCAGAACAGACAGGAGGACAACAGACAGACAGACAGCACAGGAGGACAGACAGACAGACAGACAGACAGACAGACAGACAGGAGGACAGACAGACGACAGACAGGAGGACAGGCAGACAGACAGACAGACAGACAGACAGACAGACAGACAGACAGACAGACAGGAGGACAGACAGACAGACAGACAGACAGGAGGACAGACAGACAGACAGACAGACAGACAGACAGACAGGAGACAGACAGAACAGACAGACAGACAGACAGACAGACAGGCAGACAGACAGGAGGACAGACAGACAGGCAGACAGGACAGACAGGAGGACAGACAGACAGACAGAACAGATGGTCCACATAACTCTGCTGTGCTCCTTCAGGGATGACTAAAGAATGGAGGCAGGGTTTGTCTGGGTGTTAAACTAACTGAGACAGACAAGTGAAGTGGACTGAATGACTGATTTTGAATGAACACCGGTTAAAGTTACAGCTCATTTGGATCCTGTCAAACGTCCACTTCAGCGGACAGACGGAGGGATGAAAGGTTTAGAGTGAACGTTTGTCAGTACCAGAGGTGAGAAATATGTCATTGTACATATGTTTAATGAATGTGCAGAGATAGTTTGTCCTTAATAATGTGTGAGCTTTTGTTTGCATGTCTGATGGAAACCACATTGTCCAGATTGTCTTGAGACGATCCAGTTGGTTTTATAAAACATTCTAACACGTCTGAGTGCATCTAGCAATCCATGTTGTAACTTCTCTGAAAAGAAATCAAATGTAGATGTGTTTTTGCACAAATGGAATATCTCAAAGGGGTTTCTAGTTGGTTTTGTTTGTGTATTTATCACTTTACTTATTCACCATTAGAGAAGAAGGTACAGTATGAGAATGTGTGTAAAATGAAACAGTTGTTGTTCAAAATGTGCACTAATCCAGCAAATATGGTAAATATGAATATATTGTATGACTTGAAGTGTTTGATTATGTAACATGCAAACACACACACACACACACACACACACACACACACCACACACACACACACACACACACAACCATTTAACAACACCCAGTTTAGCCCTGACACACCCAGAACAGAACATCAGAAGCTACAGACAAAGTGAGTGCATTTCATTGATTTTACTGAATGTTTGATGGATTCATGGATATTTATCAGCTTACATGGCACTTTCAAGCATTTGTTTCTCTTGATTTTAAGCTTTACTCAAGAATATACTTCAAAAACGTTTCTTGGATATAGAATATATGAATCAGTTTTGTTTAATAAGTGTGTGTATCCACGACTGTTATGTACGTGTAGGTCCAGTGTTTGGTAATAGTACAGATTAGAAGAATACAAATAACGCAGGAATAAATATTGAATGGATAGACATGAAGTGAATGACTATGTGCGGTAAATGTGTGTATCGGGTTCATACTGACAGTTCTAAGATGACCATGTTAGCACAGAATGATGCATTTATTCCCCAAATCTGTTAAATTTAGAGGAATTAAACACCTCAAGCCTGAAGTGCTAAAAAGAAGAAGAAATTGTCTAAGAGAGGAATCAGAGCAGCACTCTCATTCAGGGTAATTCACAGATTATGTTGATTTATTTAAAAATCCCCTCATCTCTCTGTGGCAGGAATCGAATGCTTCATTTATTTCTTGGACAAATTTTTAAATTACGTGAGAAAATTACGACTCGTCATGAATGAAACTCGTTCATAAAAATGTAAGTCTGGAGTCTCTCCATTGTAGCCTAGCCGCGCTAGACCCATGTTCTGAATTCTGAAGACACAAGGGTCCTAGGGAAGCTCGACAGGGAGGGAGGCGGGCTAAAAGGTTGTCTATCAAATCACTCTGCAGCAATTGGTAGGTATACAACCAATCAGCGCAATGAATAGGCTGATGTAGTTCCCAGAGCCCCCGGATTGTGGCTAAGTCCATTAGCTTTCCAACCAGCGGAGCCAACTGGTATATTAAGGATTTGCCATATCCCGTCAGCATAAGTCCAAATACGTCTTTCTTCTCAATGAAACACTTCAGTGCCGTCCTTTGTTTATCTTTCAAGTTGAATTTTAGCTTCAAATCTTTTAAGGGCTGTGGCCAAGCCGAGTCAAAGATAACTGTTTATTGTTCCGGTTGTTTCTGTCAGAATCGTCCGCGCCTCTGTCGTCACTGATAGTTACGCCCGCCTTCTGACTCTACACTTCATTGGTGATTCAGCCGGTCTCACGGGGATTCGTGAACTGTCACGTCAGTTTTTGTTTCGGTTTCGTGGCACCAACACGATGTCGTCATTTTTCGTGCCGCTCACCACGAGCAAAACCCGCTGTGGTAATCACATCTGAAAGTGGTTTATACCGGCGGATTCATGACGATCTAAGCTGCCATCGGCGTTTGCGGCCGCCGCTGCGGCCGCCGCTTCGGCTGCCGGACATTCTTTAAATTCCTATGCAAATTCGGCGGATCGTGACGATTTAAGCTGTCCATCCGGCGTTTGCGTCCGCCGCCGCGGCCGCCATTGCGGCCGCCAGACATCCAGCTACAGCGCGGCACGGCCGCAAACGCCGATGGACAGCTTAAATCGTCATGAATCCGCCGGTATAGTAAACCACTTTCAGATGTGATCTGCGGCCGATGTCCGGGGCGGCGTCAAACGCCGATGGACAGCTTAGATCGTCATGAATCCGCCGGTATAACACTTTCAGATGTGATTACCACAGCGGGTTTCGTCGTGGTGAGCGGCACGAAAAACATGACGACATCGTGTTGGTGCGCACGAAACCGAAACAAAAACTGACGTGACAGTTTCACGAATCCCCGTGAGACCGTGTTGGTTGATTGGTCCGGCCAGTTTTAGGAAGAATCCAGCCTCGAGCCTTATGGAGGGTAACTAGACCCCCTGGCAGAGAATTAAATTCGTTGCCGTGGGTTGTCTAGCGTGGCTAGGCTATCTCCATTGTGTAATAAGGCTAATTACATGAAATCACCCTGCTACAGTGTTTTAACTGTGCTATTAATAAAGAAATTCACCCTGCTTGGAGTTTTCCACTTTTACTTGCTTTTCAGCGTTCAATCATGGTCATTTTTGGACTTTAGTGACAAAGTGCTGCTTTCTGAGACCCTTTAGCTACTTACAGCTACTTGAACAAGCCTCATATGTGAGTGTGGAAGGTCTAACTGAACCCAATTCCCAATTAATCTGGTCTTTTGGTTGCTTGGTAGCTACTTGCTAGCAGTTAGTGTTTCACACAGGGCAAGGTGAGACTGGACAGTATTTTTTTCCTCAATAAATGAATTCAATATTAGAACTGCATTCGTGTGTTTATTGGGGTATCTTTGACTTACATTAAATTAGTTTGGTGCTCTGAAACATAACTTAAGTGTGACAAGTATGCAAAAATAGAAGATGTCTGTAAATAGGCAGATACAGCGCCCTCCATAATTATTGTGTTCTTTAGCTTCTAATAAATTCAGTTTTTTCTAAATAATAAAGGACTACAATGAAAAAGAGGAAAATCCAACCTCTAAGTAAAGTACATTTATTCAGTGAGGACCAAAATCACACATTAAGAAATAATTCTTTTACATCAATTATTTTGCACCCTGATGTTAAGACTTTGTTCAACCCCTTTTGCCAACAAAACAGCACCTAGCTTCTCCTGTAATCATTTTCTACAATTTTCAGTGTGAGAGTTTGCTTCTGCAATAAAAATTAAATTTATTTTAGGGTTTCAACCATCTTAACCAGGGCTGCCAATACTTCTGGAGGGCGCTGTATTTGTCATTCAGCACTGTTTTACCATTTTCTCTCAAAATTAGGTTTTCTATGTGTCTGAATTAAATCTGTAAATATATTTGGACCGAAACATAATGCTGATTAACATTAGTGCTGACATTCTAAACCAACACTAGTCTGAACATTTACTTGAGCACAGGAAACTGTAGTCACCATTTACCATTTTACACATTTTGACCCCTTGTTCATTTTGGTTTTCGCTCTGTCCATCTTTTTCTCTCCATCCTTCCCCTTCTCCACAGATATGTCATTAAAATCTTCCTCCTCTAATGCCTCTCTTCATCCCCCTCCACCCTCTCCCGCCTTCTATGGAGGTCATGTACGGCTGCATGAACTCAGCAGTTGGTGTTTTCACCGTCACCCGCCTTAACCATCACCAAAATCCTCCTCCTTGTCCCTGTCTGCGTCTTCGTCCTCTACCTCGGTCACCAACGATGGCGGCAGCAGCGTTCAGACACGACGACTCACTCTGACCTCCTTCACCTACAACATTGTCGTATCAGAGCTGCTGAGTGTTTTGGCGTCCGTCCTCTGCTGTTGTGGTGTCCACACTGATCTTCCAGAGATGGTGATTCTAGGTATCCACCTTGTTTTCTTCAACTTCACAGTTGCTATATTTTTTCACATCCTCACCTGTGTGGAGCGCTACCTGGCAGTCGTTCACCCCGTCACCTACCTGGACCTGAAGAAGGCAAACTGGATCAGACTCAGAAACGTCACCATTGGCTGTGTGTGGCTGCTGGGCTTTACAACGATCGGCTTCATGAGTGTGGAAGAACACGTGTACATCATCATTATCTTCTGTGTGACACCTTTCATCATAGCTATTGTGTGTTTCTGCAGCGTTTCTGTTCTCTGTGTTCTGATTGGTCCAGGTCCAGGAGAACAGGGCGGGGGCAGGAAGAGGGTTGACCTATCAAAGCTGAGTGCGTTCTACACCATCATGGTCATACTGGGAGTACTGGTGTTCAGGTTTGGGTGGGATATTATCATAACTGTTGTGTATTATTCAGTGCAGCTAGGGGATGGTGAACAATGTGGTTTGATGATGTCTGATTTCTGGATTTCTCTGCCCAGCTGTCTGGTGTTGCCTTTGTTGTTTCTACGCAGAGCAGGAAAAGTACCGTGTTATAAGAACAGCAATACCACAGGTCAGTGACTGGATTAGATTCAGCCTCGGTTTCAGACTTTTGGTGGATGTTGTCAGATAAAATGACAGCTGCTGCTCGGTAGGAAGAAACACTTTTTCTGGCTTCCTGTTGTTGTCAAATGCTGAAAGTAACGTTTGAACACCTGAGCAAGAACTCAGTTCAAGACAGAATTAAAAACAGGACATTTGTTATTGTATTGCAGTTTAAACCTGTTATCCCAAGTATGACACACATGAATTTTAAGGTCAGTTGAGCAGCTTCAACTCCACAAAATGTGAATATTATATATTCAGTCTACTATCATACAGAAGTACAGACAAAAGCACTGTTGAATCAATTCAATCATTTTGTTTTCTTTCTTGTGTGGTTTTTAGACGTTATAAAGAACCAAGATACGACTTTATTCATACAAAGTGTGACTCTGGTTAAAGCCTGACAGGTGGAGGAATCCAAAGCTTGACAGATCCACAGAGCAGGTGTTCAGGACTGAAATTCATTTGATATACAACAGGGTTTGATGACATTATCATTTAAAGCTGTCTGATAAATGATCACTTTAATGGTCAATTCAAATCCAGTGCACTCTAAACACCTCTTCAATTTCAATGGGATTCCTAAACTTCAGTGTAGTGGCTGTTGATGTCAGATTTGTATCTTTGATAAATGCCATTCGTCCTGTTTATGCTGTGTAAGTTTAATGGTTTAATGCTATAACTCTGCATTTATGTTTGCAATAAAAATAGAACTGTGACCTCTGTATAGGAATTGATCTAATCTCTCAATAAATGTAAAACCTGGTTAGTCACATTCTGTTTCCTCCTTCATACTGCTATCTCCAAAGTCATAACTTACGTGGACTTCTCCGGGATCCGTTTTCTTGAGTTGGTTGATCAGATTGCGACAGGTATTACATGAATGCTGAATATGATGACTGCGCTAGATTTGGAGTAGTTTGTAACAGTCCCTGACTTGAACAAATTGATAGCTGCCTTCTTCTCCCATTTTTCTCATCATTTTTTTCTCAAATTCTCTTTGTGGAGGGACTGTGTTCTACATTTCCCCATCAACAAAATCCACAAAGATGTTTTTTTTTCTTTTTGGCTGCACTAAGCTGACATGATTGCTTAGTGCCCCCTTGTGTGAGTTTGGGAATGTCCTTTAGGTGCCTATTAGACTTAAATATCCTTCTTCTGCCAAACTTGAGCAGTGTGTGGTTCATCTCATCAGACTGTATTTTCAGAAATCAACAAAGTGATGACAGGTGTATCTGCTTTGTTTGCATTGAGTTTCTGTTTGAGGGCATTTTTTTTTCAATATTTTCTTCATAAATTCTTTGTTTCTATTTAATCATGAGAGGAGATGTTCAGTTTAGAAGTTATCTGTTTACTGTACCGATAAAAATAAATGTCCTTAGGCCACAATATATACTCACGATTAAGACAAAGATGATACAGTTGTCTGGTCTGTGAGAAAGCTTTCAGAACTTCTATTAGGTGGAGTGCCATCAGAGTTCATAATAAAGAGAAACCAGACGGTGGTCACCAATGTGAGAAAGCTTTCAGAAATGTCATACCTGCTAACACGTCATCAGAGGTTACACTCTGTAGACCAGGTGTGTCAAACTCAGTTCCTGGAGGGCCACTATCCTGCATGTTTTAGATGTTTCCCTCTTCCAACACACCTGATTCAAATTATCAGCTTATCATCAAGCTCGGCAGAAGCCTGATAACGAGCCTGATCATTTGAATCAGGTGTGTTGGAAGAGGGAAACCTCTAAAACATGCAGGATAGTGGCCCTCCAGGAACGGATCTTGACACCCCTGCTGTAGACAGACAGTACAACTGTGATCAGTGTGAAATAAGTGTTGAACAAAATGCAGACTTCAAGAAGAGAGACTGTACAGCTGTCCCCACAGCAGCACAGCTTTCAACTCCTCAACAAGCACCATCAGAGCAATTACAGTGAAGAGAAACCGTACAGCTGTGATTAGTGTGGGAAAGCATACAAATCACTGTCTTCTGATTTCTATGCTTTACATGCTTCATATTTATGCATAATTGTATTATTTATGATAATATGCAGATAGAATTTTTATAATATATAATCTGTGCTCCTGTCTGTCACCCCTCTTTACTCAAAAGTGTCAGAAATAGAACGTGTTTCATTACCTCTGCTGTTAATGACTATTTACATGACAGTCAGACATCATAACCAAACCACACGTCTTCTTTTCTCAGTGATCATTTATCTGCAGGCTCAAATTTAAATGAAACAACAAGAACAGCCACTCTGGGCTCAATCACTTTATTTGATTTGAATACACACCTGTCTCTGATGATGTAAAAGTCATTTGAATTTTGACAAATGTTCACTTCAATGAACACATCACTAACCGCTGACGTATTGTTGAATGAGGCTCTGACCTCCCTGGAAAATGAGAGAACCAGGAGAACATTTACCTACAGAAATGAACCATTTAATGCAAACAATAAAGTGTGAATTAACTAAACATGTAAAACCCTCACAGCCCTCCTTCCACCTGTTACATAATCACACAAACTGATGTTGTAAAGTTGTGTAAATGTGGATCAGATGTCAGTTTCCAACAGTGTGTGACTCTGTAACGCAGCAGGAGGAAGGTCAGAAAGAAACACTGCTGACAAGGTGGGTGTCCTTTAAATATGTCATCATGTTTTAGTTAAATCTGGTTGGAATGAACTAAAACAGTTTTGAACCATTCATTGAGACAATATTTTCTGGTTACATGAAATGCTGGTGTTTCAGCTTCAAGCCTCAAGTAGAAATAATCTGTTACAACTAAACTACATGTCCTCTTCTTGGGTTATGTGTATTAATTCATTAATGTGAGCATCATTTAAATGATAAAGCTGAATTGTATTTCAATAACTTTACATTTACTGATTTGTTTTAAATACAAATAATATAATTTGTTTCATAATCATTTTAAAGTACTTTTTATGTCATGTATTTGTGTACTGATAACTGGTAGTGATGATGGGATCTGTGTGTAGTGTTAAAGGGACATAAATAGTGTAATTATGTGTAATGTAGACAGGAATGTGTGCAATAGTTCTTCAGAGAAATGTGCCATGTTATCATGTAGAATAGTGTCAGAGGGACATGTGTAGTGGAATCTGATGGTGACAGAGGGCTTAGTGAGGACAACAATGAGCAACACTGACAGAGGGATATTTGAACTAGAATCATGTGTAAATGTGGATTCATCACTGCTTGGTGGCTGCTTTGGTCCCACAGCTCTGCTCTGTTATGTGCACTACGTGTTCATGATTGTTGCTTTTTTTCTTTTTTGTGTGTGTTGAATGACATGTCAGCTGGTAGAAAGGAGGAAAGCAGGAGGTCTGAGGGAATTTTAGTTTATCACTGAATATGTGTAGAATCAGTGCTGTTAGAATTCAAACATGATTTTCCTCATCATGATCATTCTATGAAACCAAAGCAGCCTATAGTCTGTATTGATGCTGGACAGTGTGAAGCTCTGAGTGACTCAGTCTGGATTAAAGTTCCAGCTCATGTTCCAATAACACCTTCAGGTCATGTGACCAAGGTGTGTCTCCATGACTTTGATGCAGACTGAAATGTGGTTGTTTACTGACATCTAGTGGTTCTGATGCACAACTGCAGCTAATCTGGATCAATATTCTGCAGGATTCACTGATGTTTCATGTTTTCTGTGGTGAATGAAGTTCATTTAAATCAACAACATGGAATGTTGGTTATGATATGAAGACAAATGGTTTTATATTATTAGATATATTATCTCATACATCATGTAAACTGTACAGAGCCAGGATTGTTCAAAGGATACAGTTTTATCAGGGAGGAGTGTGGAAGTGGAGGAAGAGGTTAAAGCTTGTGTGGTGACAATGCAGTATTTTACTGTCGGTGCTCCAACAGAGGAGGGATCCATCTTGGAGGACACGCTGATGAACTGACACATTTAATCCATTTGATTGTCTTCTTCTCTTCCAGATGTTAGCAAACTCCTCCTCATCCTCCAATGACTCCCTTCTTCATCCAGACCTTTCCTCCATCAACTCTGACTTTACTTTAGACATGTTTTGTTCATCACCAGACCAGGTTCCATCATCTTCACCTCATACTTGATCACCTACATCCTCCTCCTCCTCCCTTTGCATCTTCATCATCTACCATGGTCTCCAACAATGGAGACTAAATGGCTCCACCTCCTCAGCAGCAACCATGAGTCACTCTGACAGCTTCACCTACAACATGGTCACCATGGAGATGATTGGAGTCTTTGGAGGTATCGTCTTGATCTGTGGTATCTACAGAGATGATTACAAGGTATTTAGTGGGGTTCTCTCTGTTTATTTTCACCTGGTATGGAGAGACTTTCTTCCACGTCCTGACCTGTGTGGAGCGCTACCTGGCTGTGGTTCATCCCATCACCTACCTGAGCCTGAGAAAAGAGAGAGGGATCAGAATCAGGAACATCAGCATCGCCTGTGTCTGGCTGCTTTGCTTTGTGTTGATGGGTTTTGGGGATTCTGGGAACTTAATCACATTGTGGATTGTGCTCTCGATATTTTCTTTATCAGTCATCTCCTTCTGCAGTGTTTCTGTTCTGTGTTTGATTGGTCCAGGTCCAGGGGAACAGGGTGGGGGCAGGAAGAGGGTTGTTTCAAAGCTGAGGGCATTCTACACCATTATGGTCATACTGGAGTGCTGATGTTCAGACTGACTTGTAATCTGGTTTGGACTGTGTTTGACATGTTGGAAGTGGTCCTGATTGTGTGTTAATGTCAGTTGGTGTCTGGTTTAATCTGCCCTGCAGTCTGGTGTTACCTCTGCTGTTTCTACACAGAGCAGGAAAATTAGTGTGTTGGAAGAAAAACATCCAGTGATTGTGAGAGCAAATTTTTCAACATTAAAATCCCTGACTCCTTGAGAAAAGAAAATAGAAATATTATTATCAATAAGATTATTGAAATATTGCAACAACAAATCCCTGAATACTATTTTGTTTGATTTTTCTCCTCTGTTTAATCACTTGGAGGCAGAATTATTCAACCTGAACCCAGCAAGTAATGATCTGTAAAGACCTGTAAATTTCCATCTGACTGGAAAAAGCTGTCATTGTGCGGTTTTTAAATCAGGAAGTCAGGATAAGATAAAAAAAACTATCGTCAATCTCTGTTTTACCTGTGCTGTCTCAGGTTCTTGAACAAATAGCCGCTACAAAACTCATAGACTATGTACAGGACAGTGAACATCTTCATCCACACCAGTTTGGTTTCAGACCAGGCCACTCAACAAAAACCAGTGAACTGTTGCCTCACTGAAAATATTAAACAGAGCCTGGATGGGAGGAATGTTGTGGGAGCTGTTTTTCTTGACACCAAAAAGGCATTTCATACTGTAAATCATACTTTGGTTTCATCCAAATTGGTTTGTTTTGGTTTTTCCTCTGAGACAATAGATTGGTTAACATCATATTTGCAGAACAAGGTGTTAAAGTTCAGCAGGACACCTTCAATGTTTTTAAATACCCACATGGGCGTTCCACAAGGCTCCATTCTTGGTCCCTTACTCTTCAGCCTTTTCATTAACGACCTGCTGTTAAACTGCTCTGCTGCAACATGTCAACTTTATGCAGATGATGCAGTTATATATCCGACCAATAAGACATCAGCACAAGCTGCTGACGTTCTGTGTGAATGTATGGTTAAGGTCCAAGTGGCTCATTTAAAATCACCTCGTATTAAACCTGGAAAAAACAGTGTCTATGTGCTTCTCAGTCAAGAAATCAAACCAACAGTACTTTGAAGTTAATATTCAAAATCAAGAAATCATTTCAGTGACAGAATTCAAGTATCCTGGAGTTGTACTAGACCCTCAACTTAAATTTAATCTTTACATAAAGAAGATTTCAAAAGGTTGTAATGTAATGTTATGTAATGGATCAGCTCTGTGTGTTCTATGATAATTGCATGGTACCTGGATGAATAAATAAATAAAAACTAAGCTCTACAAGACTTAAAACTTGGACAGAGCTGACAGTGACAGTCCAGTCAATCATAAGGGAATCATTTTAGTTCATGTTCTTATAGAATTGATCAGATTCACAACAAAACTTCATGCTTTGTGTCCACAACCAATCTTCAGTCTGGTTTGTTTGTTCATCTCCAACCCTCTGCTCCACACATGTACAATACAGTCTGATTGATCTCTTTATCTTTCTTTTTTACTGTTATGGTGGTGTGAAGTTCTATCAATCATAATTCAGAGGATAAACAAATGATTCTGAAATGATTATTTACTCATGCTATTTTCTCTGTAATTTCATCTGTTTCATTAGACCGGTGTGCAGTGAAGGGATGAACATATCAGAAGGTGTTGAGGTAAATGTGATGATTCAGTTCAATTTAAGTCAGTTTTGAGTGCAGAAGTTGTCATTTAGTGGAATGAAGTTTCAGGATTTCTACCTTCCTACAGCCTGTGGAGAATGTGACTGACTGTGGAGTTCTAGCCACTCCTTATT